>NC_092334.1:79749375-81145000 GCF_046630445.1 Rutidosis leptorrhynchoides
CGAACCACCATATCTCCCTACTATTGTTGTTCGAATCCAATTACCACGAACCCCATCAAAAGTGATGCTACTATACTTGTTATCATAGCCGGGAGAGACCACCATGAACACCACAATGAACCAACCTGTTTCTGTTCAGCTAAAACTATCGAGGACTGCTGCTGCCGGTTCTTCTCTTTACTAGGTCGACCACCACAGACTAGCCACCCCATAACTCAACAGACGTCACCACTATTTTTTTCTTATTCGATGTTCTGCAGCATAAACAGCCACCAAGACAGCAAGGTATGCTGCTGCACTTTTCCTATTTTTATTCGAAACCATAAAACCGCCGCCATCATCGTGGAAACTGCTGTAAACCGTCGCCATTTTTTATTCACATAAACCACCTGCAGTCTCTCTCTTCTCTTCTTAGTAAACCAACCATAAACCACAATCTTTGAACAATTTAAACAAAATGGAAATGATAGGACATGTTAAGGTTTAAAGCTCGTGCAACTTGAGTATATAATTGTATTCAAAAATGGCAGATTAATAAACAAATGAAACAAATAATCACCTTGGCCGACAAGTGGGTCACTCAAAAACAAAAAGGGATGTTCCATTATTTTTAAAGTAACCCTGGTGATAATTGTGAAAGGCATATAATTATGATATGGGGTTAAGATAATAGTAACAACAAAGATGATGATGATGGGTTAATTTTTTTTTTTTTTTTACGATAACGGTAATATTTTTTTTGAAAAACCCGAATGATGATAAGGTGATACATAAGAAAATGAATGATGATGCGTTAGTAAAGATGACTATGTGTTAATGTAATGATGATGATGATTATAATCAAAGAAGCATGATGATGTGGATGATTAGCCGTAAATTGATGATGATTATATTGAATAATGAAGGTGACCGTGAGCAAGTGATGAAATGGATTTAGATAACGAATTTCTTTTCTTTTATATTGATGATGAGGAGAATCGTGGTTTCATGTTGATAAATAATATCACAGTGAAGAATATTAGGATGATGATTGATAATGATTAATTAAAGAAGAAGAAGAAAAAGATAACAGAAATAACACGGTTTAATTAAATTTGAGTCTGTGATTTATTCAGATAAATAGAATCGGAGGGATGGTTAGGAGTGTTTTGGTTTAACAGGAGGTCATGGGTCCGAGGCTTGACAGTGGCATTTGTATTGATAGGCTTGTTACTCTAAGGTAGTCTCATTTTTTATTATTATTGTTATTATTTTTATTATTATTATAAGTATCATTATTATTATTATTATTATTATTATTATTATGAATATCATCATTAGTATTATTATTGTTATTCTTATCATATTTATTTCTATCATTATTATCATAAGTATTAGTATTAGTATTATATTAGTAGTATTATTACCATTATAATTATTAAAGTAAATATTAGTATTATTATGATTAGAAAAATCATTATTTTTACAGTTATTATTATTAGTAGTATTATTATTAGTAAAATCTTTATTTTTATAGTTATTATTATTAGTATTCATTATTACAAAAATTGTCATTTATAGTAAAGTTATTATTATTATTATTATTATTATTATTATTATTATTATTATTATTATTATTATTATTATTATTATTATTATTATTATTGTTATTATTATTATTATTATTATTATTATTATTATTATTATTATTATTATTATTATTAAAAGTACCACTTTTATAAAAATTATCATTTTTATTATTATGGCTATTATTATTATTATAGGATAAAACAACTTTTATCAATATTATTTTATCAAATAACTATTAGTTATATAAAACCATATTTACTACATATAACATGACTATATTAATATTTTTATAATAAATATTAATAAATGTAATTAATAAAGTTATTAATGATAAGCATAATGAAAATAACAATTAAATCACAAATAATACATAAATTTGTTTCGATTTCCACTACATGTGTTAATATATATATAAATGATATAGGTTCGTGAATCCGAAGCTAACCCTATACTTGTTCAATGTCGTCATATGTATTTTTACTACAAAATACAGTATGGTGAGTTCATTTGCTCCCTTTTACTCTTTATATTTTTGGGCTGAGAATACATGTACTGTTTTAAAGACTGTTTTACAATATTTATATGCGTGAGTTTATTTGATTCTCTTTTACTCTTTACATTTTTGGGACTGAGAATACATGCGATGTTTTTACAAATGCTTTATTAAATGCTTTTGAAATATATTTTTGAACTGCGAATACATGAAATGCTTTTATAAATGTTTGACGAGATAGACACAAGTAAAACATTCCTCGAATGAATTATGTGGATGTGATAATTGCCACCATTGAATTATGTGGACGTGATAATTGCCACAATTAATACGAATATTTTTTCCCTGATTATTATTGCTTGGTAACCTAAGAATTAGGGAACCTCACTAATTTTGAGAATTAGTGCACGCCTAATTGACGCAAATCCTAAAGGTAGCTACCGGGTTTAACACCCCCACCCAGAATGTTCACTAGACGGAAGGGCTAGTGGGCGTGGTGTTTAGTACTTCGAAGTTTATATGATTATTATACAGACGAGATGTTCTGTTTTGGGGATATTATTATGCGCATTATATGTTAAGGTCGGTTACCAAGCCAAACTATGAAAGCAATGAAAAGTGAATGTTATGTATCGAGAGAATGATTTTATACACAGGTTATGTATATGTTATTTTTGTGCACAAGATATGTGTACGGTTACTAAGATTTATGAAAGATGATTTCGTACACGAGAAAGGTGTACTGTATTTAAAAGATATCGCATGTACATTACAGGTGGGTATAGGATTCGGGCCCATTTGTACCATGTAGAATTTAAATCTTGTGGTCTATCAAAATGATGAATTTTATTGTTTTATGATAATCTTATGAACTCACCAACCTTTTGGTTGACACTTTAAAGCATGTTTATTCTCAGGTATGAAAGAAATCTTCCGCTGGTGCATTTTCTCATATTACATGGAGTCGTTCATGGCATATAGAGGTCAGAACCTCGCAATGGGACCAACTGTTGAAGACTTCGTCCAAATGGATTAGGTCGGGTCCTTTCAGTTGGTATCAGAGCGGTGGTCTTAGAGAACCAGGTCTTGCATTAGTGTGTCTAACTGATAGTTGTTTAGATGCATTAGTGAGTCTGGACTTCGACCGTGTCTGCATGTCAAAAGTTTTGCTTATCATTTCTAGTCGGAAATCATCTGCTTATCATCCTTAGAAAATTACCTGCTTATCCTTCTTAGTCTAGACACATCTTACTGCAATGATTGCATGAATAGTGTATAGACAAAATTCGTATCTTAGCGTATCTGCTAATTCATATCTTAGCATATCTGTTACTGTAGACTTTGCCTGACAGCTTCCGTAGAATCCTCCATAATTTATTGGATTTTAGTATTATATATGCATATGTAAATTATGTATTACAGAGTACTAATCTACATCCTATAACCTATTTCTTATCGAAAATCCTTCATTTGATCGTACGATATGGATCCCTCAACCAGTTCGAATTCCTCAAATTCTGACAGTTATTCCGACACAGATATTCACCCAAGCTCCAGAAGCAGCGTCACCAGAATGAATCAACCAATCATCCATCCCCAAATTATCTGATGGATTCGTGATCTACTTAATCATTGGAGACAAGAAGAATGTGATCCTTTCCACCCACCGAATTTCTCTCTTGGTGAAGAACCTGAAGCACTTCCTGGCGAACCTATCCGAAACACCATTTTCAGCCTCATTTCTACGGTAGCTCGTCACGATTATATTCTATCCACAATTCAAAACCTTATTCACTCGCTCGTTCCTACCAACAATCATCCCGGAATAATGGAAGAAGTCAACAAGCTTCGCGCTCGAGTAATCAATTTGAAAAATATGGTGCAAAACTTACCAGCTTCAGCAACATAAACAGTACCATCACCACCGCCAACAACAACATCCGCATCACATGTCACGACATCACAATCTATACGTTGAACATCAACATCATACACACCATAGATATCAAGGAGTACCAACAACAATTAACGATGAAGTATTGATCCATAACTTCATTAATATTTTGCGAAGAATATGTGGTTCCTATTAGTTTTAGAGATTACTTATTCTAGCTCAAACCAAAAATCATATGAGTTTAATATCATATTAACTCATTAAATCCATGATTGCATCTGAAGAAAATATATATGTATATATGTTTTCATAAAGATTGTAATTAAAAATTCTTTTGTACAAACTGTAAATGGTGAAAATATTTTAACGGGTAGGTAATATCTGAGGAATATTTAGTTTCACATTAATAAGTTACACTGTACATTCTACGAATCTAATTCAACAGTCATTTACTATCCTACTTACATCCACAGATATACTAATCTGTTCACCACAGAATAACCATTTTTATTCGATTTCTTATTTGGATTTTGAGTTATCAGAATCTAACAAGTGGCATAATGAAGAAAACATTTGGATAATTAAAATGAATTAAAATATTGATTATAACATATGAAACTAAAAAAATTCTTCAAGTCTGCCACTTGATTTCATCTTAAACCTCATTTGTATCTTGATAATTACAATCTACGTTTAAACCTTTCGTAATTCTTGAAAAAACATCTCAATCGATAGGATGAACCAACCACACTTCATCTACGGAAGGAAAGATTGATGCATATAGTTATGCACCTGAAAAACTCTCAGAAACTGAGTGAACATTTAACATGTAGCAGTGCTAATTCCTTTAGTGTTATTATTACCCAAAATAACTTGGTAATCCCTTTCACAATAGCAAATTTTGTCACAGCTCCAGCAAATCAACTTCGACTTTTCGTTTGAAACAATCTTATTATAACTTTGATATATATGCGTGCTCTTTTATTGTTATCGGAGAATCTTTTATATTCCACCACATCACCAGCAGACGTACCAGCAACTTCGTTGCTCCTTAGCTTAAATCTCTCCGACAAATCACTATATTTATCTATTGAAGTCTTATCATGAACTCATCCGCACCTTGTAACGAGAAATGCCATACCAATTACCAGAAATCAGCGTTTAATCATCTAAAAACACAATTCTCTTGAAACCTCTCGGTTTGATAACCAATGATCCAGATCCGTTAAAATTGAATATGCTAACGAAGCAGCATGTAGTAAATGGTCTTAATGGCCAAAAGTGATAATAAAAGAATGGAGTGTTGGGAACACTCGATAGAAAATTTAGTACTGAAAAATGGATTGAGCAAACCATGAAGGAGACCAAGGACAAATACAAGGATCATACCCTATATTCAAAGAATCTATATAATTCTGTATCCAATGAAGTCTTCAGCGTATATCTTGTCCCGAAGTCTTGTTAAAATCTTGCAAAAAAATTTTCTTCATAAACCTTCGCACCTAGAAATTCCCAAAAATATCATCATAAATATCTTCGATATTTCTGAAGATATTTTCATAAATATTTTCATCCGAAATTTTCTATCTCCTCGTGCTATCTATGTTACATCATAAAAGAAACTATTTTAGTTTCTATCCTTCTATAAATTTAAGTATAAATTATGAATGAATTGTGGAGAAGTGTTGGGAATTGAAGCATGGGTTAGTATAATATAATGACGCCCGGCCAACGTGATTATATTATAGTAAATCATGCTGAGTTTCTAATAGAACGTGATAAAGGATCACAGATCATACCTTTATCATGAACTATGTTACATAACTCTTTTATTCTACTTAACCTCTGAACATATCAAGAAAATATATTCTTGATACTTCCATACTCAGGGATTCTAGTACTTTGACAAATCAAATCGTGCTAATACATTCCTTTCTGCTTGGAATATTATAATCATTCGAAACTCTATATCTACAAATTCTGGACCATTATTCTTTTGACTTAAAGTCAGAAAGAGAAGACAAGAGCATGAAACTCTGATATATAAGGGAAAATACAAAACCCAACAACAACACCGAAATTACAAACCGTGGATATCAGTGCGTATAGAAATATAAAGACACGGGAGGATTATAAATACAATAATCACTAGAGCATAGTAGAAATAAACAGATTCTTCCGGTGGGAGTTGGAAAAGAAGGACGATCATTGCGATAGTCAGAATGAGAACAAGGATTAGAATGGGATTAAGCATTTTTATAATCTTTTGGATGTATGAACTAAGAAAAAAAAGGATAGGAATGATGAGAATAATGGAACGGAAAAAGTCTAATTTATAATGGGAATATCAGACAGAGTAATCGAGGCAGATCACCGTATTTAATTATAGAGATCTTAATTTCCTTATTCGCCGAAGAATCAAATCTTTTAAATTTTGAAGATTTTCTTTAAATCCCTTAAATTCAGAAAATCCACCGTGACTACGTCAAAAGTTAAATCTCTATCTCAATCCTTTGTGATAGTTTCATTTGTACTCTTCGTATAATCGAATTATTTTATCCATATTACTCAATAATGATAACACTCTATTTATCATCTCATATTCGTCATGAAAACATTTTCATTGTTAGACATGACCACCTCACTCAAATTTCGGGATAAAATTTCTTTAACGGGTAGGTACTGAGTCTTAAAATTTTTGAACTGTTGCATATATTCATTTGACCTTCGATCATTTTCGACGATTCACGAACAATTAATTATAAATAGATATGTGTGTATATATACATATATATATATATATATATATATATATATATATATATATAAATAATAATTAGAAATATAATTTGAAATATTATATATTGTAAGTTAATTATGTAAAATAAAATAAAAATAGGTTATGATAATAATTATTATTTAAAACATATCTTTATATAAATAAAGTATATTAAAAAATAAATATTAAATGATTGTAATACTTGTTTGATGTTCCGATAGATTTTAAGCAAGTTAAGTTCAAACTTATATGATTTTAAAATAAACGGTGATCCGAAAATGAGTGATATAGATTATAGTCTTATTAGAAATGTATTTAAGAGCTATTTATTAAATTTTAGAACTTTTTATATTTTACCCAGGATCGAGTACGGACAGTTGATGTAATTTCTATTTAATAGTTAATGACCAAATTTTATATCAAAATGACTGAAATAAATAGAGATAATTATTGTAAAAATGTAGGATTTTTCCGAAGACTTTTATACGCCACTGACAAACAATGGAGCACGAAATTCAGCCCGTGTTAGAATAGTAAATCAATAATGAAGGTGGCTAATCTTCTAACATATTTAATTAATATCAAATATTATTATTATGATTATATTATTATTATTAATCTTTGATCTTTGATTTAAATTTATATTAATTATTACTTTACTTATATACATATTATATATGAATGATTTAACCACTTGAGAAACTGATCCGTGAATTAAGATTGTTAAAGTAGATTATAGTGTTCTTCCACTATCTAATTCATAGATATATTTATACACACAACTCATATATGAATTACCATTGACCTCACCACTCGACAATATCCTATCCTTATTCTTGTCTACTGTTCCACCAATGCTATCGGTTTATGTTTTGTGGGACCATTTGAAACAAGGATCCACCTAATTCCCTTGATTGATGGTAGTGGGAGACAAATAATCACAATAAATGAATTATTCATTCACATGCCGTGTTTTACAAAAAGGAAAACTTTCACTTTCCAATACAATTATAATAAATCATATGGAG
Source organism: Rutidosis leptorrhynchoides (assembly GCF_046630445.1). Taxonomy (NCBI): domain Eukaryota; kingdom Viridiplantae; phylum Streptophyta; class Magnoliopsida; order Asterales; family Asteraceae; genus Rutidosis; species Rutidosis leptorrhynchoides. The sequence continues at coordinate 79,757,139 of NC_092334.1, forward strand.
TAATAATTACATAATGATAGGCCTACTATCTGCGACTATTATGGCTACTTCTGTTTCGAAATTCAACGATCACACAAACCTATCATCACAACTAACACTTCCTATCTCCCTCCCTCTCTTCCATTTTTTTTCTTTTGTTTCGTTTCTTTCTTCTTCTTGAACTCGCCATCCATCGTGGATCACCACCCTATGACTTTAGAAAATACTCGAATTGTTATTACTCCAAAACAAACGAACACCCTTTTATTTTGTTCCTTTCCTTCTGTGTAAATCACCCACATGGTATTCTCTTATTTGTTAAGCTTATGTTTACTGTTGTCGTTCAAGATCAAATCACCATCACTTTTGTTTAAGATCACAAAGCCAACGACCATTGTTGTAATTTAATCTGCAAAAGTATCACCAATCTTGTGTTCTATTTTGTTTATCGAGCTACACAAACCCTCACCATCGAACCACCATATCTCCCTACTATTTTTGTTCGAATCCAATCACCACAAACCCCATCAAAAGTGCTGCTACTATACTTGTTATCACAGCCGGGAGAGACCACCATGAACACCACCATGAACCAACCTGTTTCTGTTCAGCTGCAACTATCGAGGACTGCTACTGCCGGTTCTTCTGTTTACTAGGTCGACCACCACAGACTAGCCACCCCATAACTCAACAGACGTCACCACTATTTTTTTCTTCTTCGATGTTCTGCAGCATAAACAGCCACCAAGACAGCAAGGTATGCTGCTGCACTTTTCCTATTTTTATTCGAAACCATAAAACCGCCGCCATCATCGTGGAAACTACTGTAAACCGTCGCCATTTTTTATTCACATAAACCACCTGCAGTCTCTCTCTTCTCTTCTTAGTAAACCAACCATAAACCACAATCTTTGAACAATTTAAACAAAATGGAAATGATAGGACATGTTAAGGTTTAAAGCTCGTGCAACTTGAGTATATAATTGTATTCAAAAATGGCAGATTAATAAACAAATGAAACAAATAATCACCTTGGCCGACAAGTGGGTCACTCAAAAACAAAAAGGGATGTTCCATTATTTTTAAAGTAACCCTGGTGATAATTGTGAAAGGCATATAATTATGATATGGGGTTAAGATAATAGTAACAACAAAGATGATGATGGGTTATTTTTTTTTTTTTACGATAACGGTAATATTTTTTTTGAAAAACCCGAATGATGATAAGGTGATACATAAGAAAATGAATGATGATGCGTTAGTAAAGATGACTATGTGTTAATGTAATGATGATGATGATTATAATCAAAGAAGCATGATGATGTGGATGATTAGCCGTAAATTGATGATGATTATATTGAATAATGAAGGTGACCGTGAGCAAGTGATGAAATGGATTTAGATAACGAATTTCTTTTCTTTTATATTGATGATGAGGAGAATCGTAGTTTCATGTTGATAAATAATATCACAGTGAAGAATATTAGGATGATGATTGATGATGATTAATTAAAGAAGAAGAAGAAAAAGATAACAGAAATAACACGGTTTAATTAAATTTGAGTCTGTGATTTATTCAGATAAATAGAATCGGAGGGATGGTTAGGAGTGTTTTGGTTTAACGGGAGGTTATGGGTTCGAGGCTTGACAGTGGCATTTGTATTGATAGGCTTGTTACTCTAAGGTAGTTTCATTTTTGATTATTATTGTTATTATTTTTATTATTATTATAAGTATCAGTATTATTATTATTATTATGAATATCATCATTAGTATTATTATTATTATTCTTATCATATTTATTTCTATCATTATTATCATAAGTATTAGTATTAGTATTATTATTAGTAGTATTATTACCATTATAATTATTAAAGTAAATATTAGTATTATTATGATTAGAAAAATCATTATTTTTACAGTTATTATTATTAGAAGTATTATTATTAGTAAAATCTTTATTTTTATATTTATTATTATTAGTATTCATTATTACTAAAATTGTCATTTATAGTAAAGTTATCATTATTATTATTATTATTATTATTATTATTATTATTATTATTATTATTATTATTATTATTATTATTATTATTATTATTAAAAGTATCACTTTTATAAAAATTATCATTTTTATTATTATAACTATTATTATTATTATAGGATAAAACAACTTTTATCAATATTATTTTATCAAATAACTATTAGTTATATAAAACCATATTTACTACATATAACATGACTATATTAATATTTTTATAATAAATATTAATAAATGTAATTAATAAAGTTATTAATGATAAACATAATGAAAAATAACAATTAAATCACAAATAATACATAAATTTGTTTTGATTTCCACTACATGTGTTAATATATATATATATAAATGATATAGGTTCGTGAATCCGAAGCCAACCCTATACTTGTTCAATGTCGTCATATGTATTTTTACTACAAAATACAGTATGGTGAGTTCATTTGCTCCCTTTTACTCTTTATGTTTTTGGGCTGAGAATACATGCACTGTTTTAAAGACTGTTTTACAATATTTATATGTGTGAGTTCATTTGATCATCTTTCTCGTCTTGAAAATCCCGAATTAGAAGTTCTAAATGAATCGGCCATACAAGATAACTTTCCTGATGAATATCTGTTGAAGATAGATTATAGTGAAATTCCATGGTTTGCAAACTATGCAAACTATTTAGTATGTGGATTCCTTGAAAAAGGGTTGTCGTACCAAAAACGAAAGAAATTCTTTAGTGATATAAAACACTATTTTTGGGAAGATCCACATTTGTTTAAAAGTTGTCCCGATGGAATAATATTCCGATGTGTATTTGGGGATAAAGCCAGTCAAATCTTAATCAATTGTCACACATGACCAACAGGAGGGCATTATGGGCCTCAACTCACAGCAAGAAAAGTCTATGATGCTGGATTTTATTAGCCTAAAATTTTCAAAGACGCACACCTTCTTTGCAAATCCTGTGATGCATGTCAAAGGGCCGGAAAAATAAGTCAACGTGATGAAATGCCACAAAATGTCATCCAAGTATGTGAAGTATTTGACATTTGGGGTATTGAATTTATGGGTCCATTTCCAAAATCTCATAATAATCTCTACATTCTCGTTGCTATTGATTATGTATCTAAATAGGCGGAAGCACAAGCTCTCCCACCTAACGATGCACGAGTTGTAGTCAACTTCTTAAAACATCTTTTTGCAAGGTTTGGAACACCGAAAGCTTTAATAAGTGATCGGGGTACTCATTTTTGTAATAATCAACTTGAGAAAGTTCTCAAAAGATATGGAGTAACTCATAAAATCTCAACCGCTTATCATCCACAAACAAGTGGACAAGTTGAAAATACCAACCGAGCATTAAAACGTATTCTAGAGAAAACCGTAGGATCAAATCTGAAGGAATGGTCCATGAAATTGGAGGATGCACTCTGGGCTTTTAGAACAGCCTACAAAACTCCAATTGGCACACCTTTTAAACTCGTTTACAGAAAAGCATGTCATCTTCCAGTAAAAATTGAACATAAAGCAATTTGGGCTTTGAAGACATGTAATCTTGATTTACATGAAGCTGGACGTCTACGGTTAAGTCAATTAAACGAATTAGAAGAATTAAGACATGAAGCATATGAAAATTCGTTAATCTATAAAGAAAGAACGAAGAAATGGCATGATAAAAGAATCAGAAGTTCAAAAGAATTTAAAGAAGGAGACAGAGTTCTTCTTTTCAATTCACGATTCAAGCTATTTCCTGGAAAATTGAAATCAAGATGGTCTGGACTATTCATAGTCAAAAGAGTTTTCCCAAACGAAACAATAGAGTTAATAAATTCAAATGCGGTTGAATTTAAGGTTAATGGTCACAGAGTTAAACATTACATAGATAATCCAATGGAAGTTGAAGATGAAGTTAATCACAATTTCGACACCACAACTAACTAAGTGTGGAAAAATTCGAATCTTTTTAGGATAATATTTATTTTTGTTAGAGTTAGATATTCTGTTTTCATGTAGTTCTCGAGAATGGAATCCGAATGGTCTTTCCCTAGCAGACCCTAAAGAACTAGTCTTCTCCCTTCATTCTGAATTTTTATTTTTTTAGGTTTTACGAGATGAATAATTCATTTGATCTGAACCATGGTCTAATGCTACATGCTATGATTACTAAACGTAATAATGACACCCTTCCGAGTGAATTGGTATCATTCATAAGAGGCAAAATGGACGGAGTAAGAAAAGAATTCAGGAAAGATCATCATAAGATACATTTTGGTAAAGGCAAATCAAAGTCCGCAATAAAAAGAAGAGCACGACACCTTTAAAGATGTCATAAATGCGGAAAATGGTCACACGAAGGTAAATGTTCGAACAATCAAACATATTCAAATACCGAATTTGTTACTCTATGCAGAGAAGGACCGTTCATATGTTTAGAAGAAAAGATATTGAAGAATCGAGGTTACGCTTACGTAGCTATGGAGAACCAAATCACACGACTCTCCTATGAGTCGGCTAAAGCAGGTCACTGAGAATTCTTTTTCACAGGTAAGTGAAATATCCCGTTCTTATTGATTAAAAACGTTCCGTATTAATTGATTTCGTTACGAGGTTTTGAACTCTATATGAGACGTTTTTCAAAGACTGCATTCATTTTTAAAACAAACCATAACCTTTATTTCATAAATAAAGGTTTAAAAAGCTTTACGTAGATTATCAAATAATGATAATCTAAAATATCCTGTTTACACACGACCATTACATAATGGTTTACAATACAAATATGTTACATCGAAATCAGTTTCTTGAATGCAGTTTTTACACAATATCATACAAACATGGACTCCAAATCTTGTCCTTATTTTAGTATGCAACATCGGAAGCTCTTAGTATTCACCTGAGAATAAACATGCTTTAAACGTCAACAAAAATGTTGGTGAGTTATAGGTTTAACCTATATGTATCAAATCGTAACAATAGACCACAAGATTTCATATTTCAATACACATCCCATACATAGAGATAAAAATCATTCATATGGTGAACACCTGGTAACCGACATTAACAAGATGCATATATATAAGAATATCCCCATCATTCCGGGACACCCTTCGGATATGATATAAATTTCGAAGTACTAAAGCATCCGGTACTTTGGATGGGGTTTGTTAGGCCCAATAGATCTATCTTTAGGATTCGTGTCAATTAGGGTGTCTGTTCCCTAATTCTTAGATTACCAGACTTAATAAAAAGGGGCATATTCGATTTCGATAATTCAACCATAGAATGTAGTTTCACGTACTTGTGTCTATTTTGTAAATCATTTATAAAACCTGCATGTATTCTCATCCCAAAAATATTAGATTTTAAAAGTGGGACTATAACTCACTTTCACAGATTTTTATTTCGTCGGGAAGTAAGACTTGGCCACTGGTTGATTCACGAACCTATAACAATATATACATATATATCAAAGTATGTTTAAAATATATTTACAACACTTTTAATATATTTTGATGTTTTAAGTTTATTTAGTCAGCTGTCCTCGTTAGTAACCTACAACTAGTTGTCCACAGTTAGATGTACAGAAATAAATCGATAAATATTATCTTGAATCAATCCACGACCCAGTGTATACGTATCTCAGTATTGATCACAACTCAAACTATATATATTTTGGAATCAACCTCAACCCTGTATAGCTAACTCCAACATTCACATATAGAGTGTCTATGGTTGTTCCGAAATATATATAGATGTGTCGACATGATAGGTCGAAATATTGTATACGTGTCTATGGTATCTCAAGATTACATAATATACAATACAAGTTGATTAAGTTATGGTTGGAATAGATTTGTTACCAATTTTCACGTAGCTAAAATGAGAAAAATTATCCAATCTTGTTTTACCCATAACTTCTTCATTTTAAATCCGTTTTGAGTGAATCAAATTGCTATGGTTTCATATTGAACTCTATTTTATGAATCTAAACAGAAAAAGTATAGGTTTATAGTCGAAAAAATAAGTTACAAGTCGTTTTTGTAAAGGTAGTCATTTCAGTCGAAAGAACGACGTCTAGATGACCATTTTAGAAAACATACTTCCACTTTGAGTTTAACCATAATTTTTGGATATAGTTTCATGTTCATAATAAAAATCATTTTCTCAGAATAACAACTTTTAAATCAAAGTTTATCATAGTTTTTAATTAACTAACCCAAAACAGCCCGCGGTGTTACTACGACGGCGTAAATCCGGTTTTACGGTGTTTTTCATGTTTCCAGGTTTTAAATCATTAAGTTAGAATATCATATAGATATAGAACATGTGTGTAGTTAATTTTAAAAGTCAAGTTAGAAGGATTAACTTTTGTTTGCGAACAAGTTTAGAATTAACTAAACTATGTTCTAGTGATTACGAGTTTAAACCTTCGAATAAGATAGTTTTATATATATGAATCGAATGATGTTATGAACATCATTACTACCTCAAGTTTAGTAGGTAAACCTACTGGAAGTGACAAGAAATGATCTAGCTTCAAAGGATCTTGGATGGCTTGAAAGTTCTTGAAGTATGATCATGACACAAAAACAAGTTCAAGTAAGATTTTTACTCGAATTAAGATAGTTTATAGTTATAGAAATTGAATCAAAGTTTGAATATGAATATTACCTTGAATAAGAAAGATAACCTACTATATATAACAAAGGTTTCTTGATCTTAGATGATTACTTGGAATGGATTAGAAAGCTTGGAAGTAAATTAGTAAACTTGAAGGGATTTTTGAAGTGTTCTTGAAGTGTTCTTCCTATGATGATTATAGCTTGATTCTTGAAGTGATTTTTGATGAAGATGATGATTAACTACTGGAAAAATACATTCATAATAGTTTGTGTGTGTGTGTGTTGAGAGAGAATTAGAAAGAGAATTGGAAGTGAAATGGAGTGAATGATGAGTGGTAATTGGTGAGTGGTGAGTGGGATTAAAAGGAGTTCTAGTTAGTTGACTAGCTCATGGTAGAAGTTAAAATTGATTAGTAATACATGACATAATCAAGAGTGGAATCTCATGCTAGTTCCTATTGGTATATACTCATAGTAAGTACGTTTTGAAGCTGTGTATAATACGGGTAAGAATACGACTAGAATTCTTGATGAAAGAAAAGAATGGAAAAGTAACTGTAACCATTTTCGTTAAGTATGAGTGTTTTGATATATGTCTTGAAGTATTCCAAAAGTATTTTAATACATCTAAATACACTACATGTATATACATTTTAACTGAGTCGTTAAGTCATCGTTAGTCGTTACATGTAAGTGTTGTTTTGAAACCTTTAAGTTAACGATCTCAATTAATGTTGTTAACCCATTGTTTATTATATCTAATGAGATGTTAAATTATTATATTATCATGATATTATGATATATTAATATATCTTAATATGATATATATACATTTAAATGTCGTTACAACGATAATCGTTACATAAATGTCTCGTTTCGAAATCCTTAAGTTAGTAGTCTTGTTTATATGTATATAACTCATTGTTAATATACTTATGGAGATACTTACTTATCATAATCTCATGTTAACCATATGTTTATCCATATATATATCGTCATGTCGTTTTTACAAGTTTTAACGTTCGTGAATCACCGGTCAACTTGGGTGGTCAATTGTCTATATGAAACATATTTCAATTAATCAAGTCTTAACAAGTTTGATTGCTTAACATGTTGGAAACATTTAATCATGTAAATATAAGTCTCAATTAATATATATAAACATGGAAAAGTTCGGGTCACTACAGTACCTACCCGTTAAATAAATTTCGTCCCGAAATTTTAAGCTGTTGAAGGTGTTGACGAATCTTCTGGAAATAGATGCGGGTATTTCTTCTTCATCTGATCTTCACGCTCCCAGGTGAACTCGGGTCCTCTATGAGCATTCCATCGAACCTTAACAATTGGTATCTTGTTTTGCTTAAGTCTTTTAACCTCACGATCCATTATTTCGACGGGTTCTTCGATGAATTGGAGTTTTTCGTTGATTTAGATTTCATCTAACGGAATAGTGAGATCTTCTTTAGCAAAACATTTCTTCAAATTCGAGACGTGGAAAGTGTTATGTACAGCCGCGAGTTGTTGAGGTAACTCAAGTCGGTAAGCTACTGGTCCGACACGATCAATAATCTTGAATGGTCCAATATACCTTGGATTTAATTTCCCTCGTTTACCAAATCGAACAACGCCTTTCCAAGGTGCAACTTTAAGCATGACCATCTCTCCAATTTCAAATTCTATATCTTTTCTTTTAATGTCAGCGTAGCTCTTTTGTCGACTTTGGGCGGTTTTCAACTGTTGTTGAATTTGGATGATCTTCTCGGTAGTTTCTTGTATAATCTCAGGCCCCGTAATCTGTCTATCCCCCACTTCACTCCAACAAATCGGAGACCTGCACTTTCTACCATAAAGTGCTTCAAACGGCGCCATCTCAATGCTTGAATGGTAGCTGTTGTTGTAGGAAAATTCTGCTAATGGTAGATGTCGATCCCAACTGTTTCCGAAATCAATAACACATGCTCGTAGCATGTCTTCAAGCATTTGTATCATCCTTTCGCTCTGCCCATCAGTTTGTGGATGATAGGCAGTACTCATGTCTAGACGAGTTCCTAATGCTTGCTGTAATGTCTGCCAGAATCTTGAAATAAATCTGCCATCCCTATCAGAGATAATAGAGATTGGTATTCCATGTCTGGAGACGACTTCCTTCAAATACAGTCGTTCTAACTTCTCCATCTTGTCATCTTCTCTTATTGGCAGGAAATGTGCTGATTTGGTGAGACGATCAACTATTACCCAAATAGTATCAAAACCACTTGCAGTCCTTGGCAATTTAGTGATGAAATCCATGGTAATGTTTTCCCATTTCCATTCCGGGATTTTGGGTTGTTGAAGTAGACCTGATGGTTTCTGATGCTCAGCTTTGACCTTAGAACACGTCAAACATTCTCCTACGTATTTAGCAACATCAGCTTTCATACCCGGCCACCAAAAATGTTTCTTGAGATCCTTGTACATCTTCCCCGTTCCAGGATGTATTGAGTATCTGGTTTTATGAGCTTCTCTAAGTACCATTTCTCTCATATCTCCAAATTTTGGTACCCAAATCCTTTCAGCCCTATACCGGATTCCGTCTTCCCGAATATTAAGATGTTTCTCCGATCCTTTGGGTATTTCATCCTTTAAATTTCCCTCTTTTAAAACTCCTTGTTGCGCCTCCTTTATTTGAGTAGAAAGGTTATTATGAATCATTATATTCATAGATTTTACTCGATTGGGTTCTCTGTCCTTCCTGCTCAAGGCATCGGCTACCACATTTGCCTTCTCCGGGTGGTAACGAATCTCAAAGTCGTAATCATTCAATAATTCAATCCACCCACGCTGCCTCATATTCAGTTGTTTCTGATTAAATATGTGTTGAAGACTTTTGTGGTCGGTATATATAATACTTTTGACCCCATATAAGTAGTGCCTCCAAGTCTTTAATGCAAAAACAACCGCGCCTAATTCCAAATCATGCATCGTATAATTTTGTTCGTGAATCTTCAATTGTCTAGACGCATAAGCAATCACCTTCGTTCGCTGCATTAATACACAACCGAGACCTTGCTTTGATGCGTCACAATAAATCACAAAATCATCATTCCCTTCAGGCAATGACAATATAGGTGCCGTAGTTAGCTTTTTCTTCAATAACTGAAACGCTTTCTCTTGTTCATCATTCCATTCAAATTTCTTCCCTTTATGCGTTAATGCAGTCAAGGGTTTTGCTATTCTGGAAAAGTCTTGGATGAACCTTCTGTAGTAACCAGCTAGTCCTAAAAACTGGCGTATGTGTTTCGGAGTTTTCGGGGTTTCCCACTTTTCAACAGTTTCTATCTTTGCCGGATCCACCTTAATACCTTCTTTGTTCACTATGTGACCGAGGAATTGAACTTCTTCCAACCAAAATGCACACTTTGAAAACTTAGCGTACAATTCTTCCTTCCTCAATACTTCTAACACCTTTCTCAAATGTTCACCGTGTTCTTGGTCGTTCTTTGAGTAAATAAGTATGTCATCAATGAAAACAATGACAAACTTGTCAAGGTATGGTCCACACACTCGGTTCATAAGGTCCATGAACACAGCTGGTGCATTAGTTAAACCAAATGGCATGACCATAAACTCGTAATGACCGTAACGTGTTCTGAAAGCAGTCTTTGGAATATCATCTTCTTTCACCCGCATTTGATGATACCCGGAACGTAAGTCAATCTTTGAATAAACAGACAAGCCTTGCAGTAGATCAAATAAGTCGTCAATTCTTGGTAGTGGGTAGCGGTTCTAGATGGTAAGTTTGTTCAACTCTCGGTAGTCGATACACAACCTAAATGTACCATCTTTCTTCTTGACAAACAAAACAGGAGCTCCCCACGTTGATGTACTTGGTCGAATGAAACCACGCTCTAAAATTTCTTGTAATTGGCTTTGCAGTTCTTTCATCTCGCTGGGTGCGAGTCTGTAAGGAGCACGAGCTATTGGTGCAGCTCCTGGTACAAGATCTATTTGAAATTCAACGGATCGCTGTGGGGGTAATCCCGGTAATTCTTTCGGAAATACATCGAGAAATTCTTTTGCAATGGGAACATCATTGATGCTCTTTTCTTCAGTTTGTACTTTCTTGACGTGTGCTAGAACAGCATAGCAACATTTTCTTATTAGTTTTTGTGCCTTCAAATTACTAATAATATGTAGCTTCGTGTTGCCCTTTTCTCCGTACACCATTAAGGGTTTTCCTTTTTCTCGTATAATGAGAATTGCATTTTTGTAACAAACGATCTCTGCTTTCACTTCTTTCAACCAGTCCATACCGATTATCACATCAAAACTCCCTAATTCTACTGGTATCAAATCAATCTTAAATGTTTCGCTAACCAGTTTAATTTCTCGATTCCGACATATATTATCTGCTGAAATTAATTTACCATTTGCTAATTCGAGTAAAAATTTACTATCCAAAGGCATCAATGGACAACTTAATTTAGCACAAAAATCTCTACTCATATAGCTTCTATCCGCACCCGAATCAAATAAAACGTAAGCAGATTTATTGTCAATAAGAAACGTACCCGTAACAAGCTCCGGGTCTTCCTGTGCCTCTGCCGCATTAATATTGAAAACTCTTCCGTGGCCTTGTCCATTCGTGTTCTCCTGGTTCGGGCAATTTCTAATAATGTGGCCCGGTTTTCCACATTTATAACAAACTACATTGGCATAACTTGCTCCGACACTACTTGCTCCGCCATTACTCGTTCCGACACCATTTGTTCCTTTCGTTCTATTAACCCCTGGTCCGTAGACCTCACACTTCGCCGCGCTATGACCATTTCTTTTACACTTGTTGCAAAATTTGGTGCAGAACCCCGAGTGATACTTTTCACACCTTTGGCATAGCTGCTTCTGATTGTTGTTGTTGTTGTGGTTATTATTGTTGTTGGGATGATTGTTGTAGTTGCTGTTGTTTTTGTTGTTGTTGTTGTTGGGCCATTTGTTGTAGTTGCGATTGATGTTGCGATTGTTGGGATAATTGTTGCGATTATTGTTGTAATTGCTGTTGTTGTTGTATTGGTGATTCTTATCACCGTTTTCCTCCCACTTTCTTTTGACTTGCTTCACATTGGTCTCTTCAGCAGTCTGTTCTTTAATTCTTTCTTCAATCTGGTTCACTAGTTTGTGAGCCATTCTACATGCCTGTTGTATGGAGGCGGGCTCGTGTGAACTTATATCTTCTTGGATTCTTTCCGGTAATCCTTTCACAAACGCGTCGATCTTCTCTTCCTCATCTTCGAATGCTCCCGGACACAATAGGCACAATTCTGTGAATCGTCTTTCGTACGTGGTAATATCAAATCCTTGGGTTCGTAACCCTCTAAGTTCTGTCTTGAGCTTATTGACCTCGGTTCTGGGACGGTACTTCTCGCTCATCAAGTGCTTGAATGCTGACCACGATAGTGCGTACGCATCATCTTGTCCCACTTGCTCTAGATAGGTATTCCACCATGTTAACGCAGAACCTGTGAAGGTATGCGTAGCGTACTTCACTTTGTCCTCTTCAGTACACTTACTTATGGCAAACACCGATTCGACCTTCTCGGTCCACCGTTTCAATCCGATCGGTCCTTCGGTTCCATCAAATTCCAAAGGTTTGCAGGCAGTGAATTCTTTGTAGGTGCATCCTACACGATTTCCTGTACTGCCAGATCCAAGGTTATTGTTGGTATGTAGCGCAGCCTGTACTGCGGCTATGTTTGAAGCTAGAAAAGTACAGAATTCCTCTTCATTCATATTCACGGTGTGTCGAGTAGTCGGTGCCATTTCCTTCAAAATAGTCAAATGGAACAAGTTATTCATACAGAATATTAAGAGTAGTTAATAGTATTCCGTAGCATAATATGAGCTCATTTATAAAAGCTTTTTCTTCATATTAGCGTTTTATAAGTTTAAATTCGGGTAGTACCTACCCGTTAAGTTCATACTTAGTAGCTAATATACAATTCAACTACTACAATTCTATATGAAAAACTGATTGTAATAATATTTCGCGTTCAAACATTTATACAATATTTTACAAACTTATAATACCGCTTATTTTACATAAAGCATGAAATATAGCACACAATAACTTTGATACAAGATAGTTGTGAAGATAATTCTAGCTAGTACATAAGTCGTTCAGCAAAGGCAATAAAGACACGTAATTCATACGTCCAGAAACAAGTCATGGATTCTGGTTTTACTAGGACTACTTCCCATCCTTGGTCTTGTGGAACATAACTGTTATGGCCGTTGATAAGACATCGTGTTGTAACGTCGTCAAAGGGACGAGGGTTACGTAATGACCAACAGTCTCGTAATAACCTAAAAACCTCATTTCTTACCCCAATTACCGACTCCGTCACTTGTGGGAATGTTTTGTTTAATAGTTGTTGCCCGATGTTCTTGTTCTCAATTTGGTGAGAAGCGAACATTACTAACCCGTAAGCATAACATGCTTCTTTATGTTGCATGTTAGCCGCTTTTTCTAAATCACGAAGTCCTATATTCGGATATACTGAGTCAAAATAATTTCTTAACCCGTTGCGTAAAATAGCATTTGGGTTCCCCGCAATATATGCGTCAAAGTAAACACATCGTAACTTATGGATTTCCCAATGTGATATCCCCCATCTTTCGAACGAAAGCCTTTTATAAACCAAGGCATTCTTGGAACGTTCTTCGAATGTCTTACAAACTGATCTCGCCTTAAATAGTTGTGCCGAGGAATTCTGACCGATTCTAGACAAGATTTCATCAATCATGTCTCCGGGTAGGTCTCTTAAAATATTGGGTTGTCTATCCATTTTGTGTTTTTATACTGTAAAATAGACAAGAGTTAGATTCATAAAAAAATACTTATTAATACAAGCAATTTTTACATATATCATAAAGCATAAGCACACTATATTACATATATTACACCACACGAATACAACTATCTTATTCCGACTCGCTCGTTTCTTCTTGTTCGGTTTTGGTTCGTTTTGCCAAGTTTCTAGGGATATATGATGTTCCCCTAATACGAGCCGTCGTTGTCCACATTGGTTTAGAAAAACCTGGTGGTTTAGAGGTTCCCGGGTCATTGTTACAACTTAAGGACTTCGGGGGTTGACGATACATATAAAGTTCATCGGGGTTTGAATTAGATTTCTCTATTTTTATGCCCTTTCCCTTATTATTTTCTTTTGCCTTTTAAAATTCAGTTGGGGTAATTTCTATAACATCATCGGAATTCTCGTCGGAATCCGATTCATCGGAGAATTGGTAATCCTCCCAATATTTTGCTTCCTTGGCGGAAACACCATTGACCATAATTAACCTTGGTCGGTTGGTTGAGGATTCTCTTTTACTTAACCGTTTTATTATTTCCCCCACCGGTTCTATTTCTTCTTCCGGTTCCGATTCTTCTTCCGGTTCCGATTCTTCTTCCGGTTCCGACTCTTCTTCCGGTTCCTCTTCAGGAACTTGTGAATCAGTCCACGAATCATTCCAATTTACATTTGACTCTTCATTATTATTAGGTGAGTCAATGGGACTTGTTCTAGAGGTAGACATCTATCACATAATATCAAACACGTTAAGAGATTAATATATCACATAATATTCATATGTTAAAAATATATAGTTCCCAACAAAAATGTTAAGCAATCATTTTTAAAGAAAACACGGTCGAAATCCAGACTCACTAATGCATCCTAACAAACTCGATAAGACACACTAATGTAAATTTTCTGGTTCTCTAAGACCAACGCTCGGATACCAACTGAAATGTCCCGTTCTTATTGATTAAAAACGTTCCATATTAATTGATTTCGTTGCGAGGTTTTGACCTCTATATGAGACGTTTTTCAAAGACTGCATTCATTTTTAAAACAAACCATAACCTTTATTTCATAAATAAAGGTTTAAAAAGCTTTACGTAGATTATCAAATAATGATAATCTAAAATATCCTGTTTACACACGACCATTACATAATGGTTTACAATACAAATATGTTACATCGAAATCAGTTTCTTGAATGCAGTTTTTACACAATATCATACAAACATGGACTCCAAATCTTGTCCTTATTTTAGTATGCAACAGCGGAAGCTCTTAGTATTCACCTGAGAATAAACATGCTTTAAACGTCAACAAAAATGTTGGTGAGTTATAGGTTTAACCTATATGTATCAAATCGTAACAATAGACCACAAGATTTCATATTTCAATACACATCCCATACATAGAGATAAAAATCATTCATATGGTGAACACCTGGTAACCGACATTAACAAGATGCATATATATAAGAATATCCCCATCATTCCGGGACACCCTTCGGATATGATATAAATTTCGAAGTACTAAAGCATCCGGTACTTTGGATGGGGTTTGTTAGGCCCAATAGATCTATCTTTAGGATTCGCGTCAATTAGGGTGTCTGTTCCCTAATTCTTAGATTACCAGACTTAATAAAAAGGGGCATATTCGATTTCGATAATTCAACCATAGAATGTAGTTTCACGTACTTGTGTCTATTTTGTAAATCATTTATAAAACCTGCATGTATTCTCATCCCAAAAATATTAGATTTTAAAAGTGGGACTATAACTCACTTTCACAGATTTTTATTTCGTCGGGAAGTAAGACTTGGCCACTGGTTGATTCACGAACCTATAACAATATATACATATATATTAAAGTATGTTTAAAATATATTTACAACACTTTTAATATATTTTGATGTTTTAAGTTTATTAAGTCAGCTGTCCTCGTTAGTAACCTACAACTAGTTGTCCACAGTTAGATGTACAGAAATAAATCGATAAATATTATCTTGAATCAATCCACGACCCAGTGTATACGTATCTCAGTATTGATTACAACTCAAACTATATATATTTTGGAATCAACCTCAACCCTGTATAGCTAACTCCAACATTCACATATAGAGTGTCTATGGTTGTTCCGAAATATATATAGATGTGTCGACATGATAGGTCGAAACATTGTATACGTGTCTATGGTATCTCAAGATTATATAATATACAATACAAGTTGATTAAGTTATGGTTGGAATAGATTTGTTACCAATTTTCACGTAGCTAAAATGAGAAAAATTATCCAATCTTGTTTTACCCATAACTTCTTCATTTTAAATCCGTTTTGAGTGAATCAAATTGCTATGGTTTCATATTGAACTCTATTTTATGAATCTAAACAGAAAAAGTATAGGTTTATAGTCGGAAAAATAAGTTACAAGTCGTTTTTGTAAAGGTAGTCATTTCAGTCGAAAGAACGACGTCTAGATGACCATTTTAGAAAACATACTTCCACTTTGAGTTTAACCATAATTTTTGGATATAGTTTCATGTTCATAATAAAAATCATTTTCTCAAAATAACAACTTTTAAATCAAAGTTTATCATAGTTTTTAATTAACTAACCCAAAACAGCCCGCGGTGTTACTACGACGGCGTAAATCCGGTTTTACGGTGTTTTTCATGTTTCCAGGTTTTAAATCATTAAGTTAGCATATCATATAGATATAGAACATGTGTGTAGTTAATTTTAAAAGTCAAGTTAGAAGGATTAACTTTTGTTTGCGAACAAGTTTAGAATTAACTAAACTATGTTCTAGTGATTACGAGTTTAAACCTTCGAATAAGATAGTTTTATATATATGAATCGAATGATGTTATGAACATCATTACTACCTCAAGTTTAGTAGGTAAACCTACTGGAAGTGACAAGAAATGATCTAGCTTCAAAGGATCTTGGATGGCTTGAAAGTTCTTGAAGTAGGATCATGACACAAAAACAAGTTCAAGTAAGATTTTTACTCGAATTAAGATAGTTTATAGTTATAGAAATTGAATCAAAGTTTGAATATGAATATTACCTTGATTAAGAAAGATAACCTACTGTATATAACAAAGGTTTCTTGATCTTAGATGATTACTTGGAATGGATTAGAAAGCTTGGAAGTAAATTAGTAAACTTGAAGGGATTTTTGAAGTGTTCTTGAAGTGTTCTTCCTATGATGATTATAGCTTGATTTTTGAAGTGATTTTTGATGAAGATGATGATTAACTACTGGAAAAATACGTTCATAATAGTGTGTGTGTGTTGAGAGAGAATTAGAAAGAGAATTGGAAGTGAAATGGAGTGAATGATGAGTAGTAATTGGTGAGTGGTGAGTGGGGTTAAAAGGAGTTCTAGTTAGTTGACTAGCTCATGGTAGAAGTTAAAATTGATTAGTCATACATGACATAATCAAGAGTGGAATCCCATGCTAGTTCCTATTGGTATATACTCATAGTAAGTACGTTTTGAAGCTGTGTATAATACGGGTAAGAATACGACTAGAATTCTTGATGAAAGAAAAGAATGGAAAAGTAACTGTAACCATTTTCGTTAAGTATGAGTGTTTTGATATATGTCTTGAACTCTTCCAAAAGTATTTTAATACATCTAAATACACTACATGTATATACATTTTAACTGAGTCGTTAAGTCATCGTTAGTCGTTACATGTAAGTGTTGTTTTGAAACCTTTAAGTTAACGATCTCAATTAATGTTGTTAACCCATTGTTTATTATATCTAATGAGATGTTAAATTATTATATTATCATGATATTATGATATATTAATATATCTTAATATGATATATATACATTTAAATGTCGTTACAACGATAATCGTTACATATATGTCTCGTTTCGAAATCCTTAAGTTAGTAGTCTTGTTTATATGTATATAACTCATTGTTAATATACTTATGGAGATACTTACTTATCATAATCTCATGTTAACCATATGTATATCCATATATATATATCTTCATGTCGTTTTTACAAGTTTTAACGTTCGTGAATCGCCGGTCAACTTGGGTGGTCAATTGTCTATATGAAACATATTTCAATTAATCAAGTCTTAACAAGTTTGATTGCTTAACATGTTGGAAACATTTAATCATGTAAATATAAGTCTCAATTAATATATATAAACATGGAAAAGTTCGGGTCACTACAGTAAGTATGTACAGTTTTTATTTTTATTTTTATTGCTTTTAACCTTTTAATAATAAACGCTGAATCGTTCGCTATAAAGTATTAAATTGGTATTCAATAAAATTAGGTATGCGTAACCGAAATTATTGATATCTTATACAAACATTTATTACATCACTGCGAAATTTACCGTTTATACTTAAGGTATAAATATCTTTAATCAAGCAACCCAAAATATTTCAAAAATTCGTCATGAGTAAAACTAGGTTATGGAACCGAAATTACTTTACCGAAAAGAGGGGCGTATATTTTTGATAATATTTGATTGATTAAATTGGGATAAAAGACCAAAAAGATTTTTAATTTTAATTTTTACCTTGTTTTTAATATATAAAAATTAAATTAATATTGTAAACTTTTTAAAATCAATAAATTTAAGTTTGTAAATATTTGAAAAATTAATATTTTTAATATAAGTTTGTATGTATAAAAACAAAAATATAATATAAATTTGGTGTGAATTTTTTATTTTAATAATATGAAGTTTTAATTTTATGCATTTTAAATTTAAGTTTGGTGTGAATTTAAAAACAAAAATTTACTTTATTTCATTAAGTTAAAAATTTGATATTTAAAATTCGTCGTGAGTTGAAAACTAGGTCGTTGAACCGAAATTGCTTTACCCGAGGGCAGGACGAGAAATTTTATTATCATTATTTTTAATCTTATTGATCTAAAGTATGCCAAAAACCTTTTTAAATTAAAAAAAAAAACAAACGACAATATGTTTGGAAACTTTGGTAAAATTTAATCATTTTTCTACGCTAATCACCCTCAATAATTTAAATAGCTACTAATTTCTTGCAAATGAGGGCATTGCAAGATCTTAAGTGTGGGAAGGGGTTAAATTCTTTCGGATTTTTTTAAAATTTTAACTTATACACTTGGTTACCATTAAAAATACTAGTAACGCAGTAGTTGTATTAGAATCTAGTGCTCTCTGATAATAAAGAACAGCCCTAGTCTTATATACTGACTACCCAATTCTAGTAAAGTTTTTAAGAATTTTCAATTAAATGAACTCAAAATCATGTTTATACATATTTATGAGCGATAAAACTAGGTGTTAACACCGAAATTATTGTTACCTCGGAAAGGACATAAATTGAGAAACAACCCAAAATGTTAGAATTCATTTAAAATGGAATAGAGGAAAATAAAAAGGCAAAGAAAGGAAAATAAAAGCCAAGTGTGGGAAAAATTTATCAAGTTATTTAGAACATATATCACATATTTTTGTACAAATAATTGAAGATACTTTTGTTTTGGACAATTTTATCAGTTTTACCCAATTTCTTATAATATATTTGAAAGAAAAGATGGATCTACACGATGAATCAATTCCATCATTAAAAGGAAGTAAAGTCTTCCGAAAAAGAAACGCGCTTCTTGATTTAGGTCAGGAAGTTGTCGTCCAGACCAGTTGTAGAGTCTACGAAAAACCTTGAAAAGTTTTCTCAAAAATTAGCTGGAAATCCACGGACCTCAGCATCAAATAGGGTCGCCAAGTGGTAAGACTTATCCTAACCATGAGAGCATCTGTCTCGTATAATGGGGGCACCGTGCAAATTAGCTTATAAGACTAATGAATCAGATCCCCAGAAAGGATAATCTCCTTAAAGATCAAAAATTAGCTTTTAAGACTGATATTACTCAATCCTTGAGATTGACTTTAAAGACTGAGAATTCAAACTCATGGAATTCGATGATATCTAAACTCGAGCTTGAACGAGAAAATATTTTGATCAAATTACAAACCGATTTATTTTCTGAAACCCTATTTTCAATGCGTTCATTACCATTGAACGTAAAATCCTAGGAATTCACCTGGAATTCATTAGGTCACCTGAACCAAATCAGGTGTCAACCGTAAGAACAGTGGTTGCATAGCATGGTCAAAGACAGGACCTTGTGCCAGACTGAAAAACTATAGGGTGATATTTACTATTGCTCCTACAAAGGATAGTAATTGCATCCGACACGATATAGACCATAATTAAAAGCATGTCACGGGACATTGCCTTAACAGTTGCTTGTTCAACACTTTCCTTTACAACAGGACGGTAGTTTACCGAAAGGTAATATGCGGAGCAAGTATAATGGACGTGTTGCTTTCCCAATACAAGGTTAGCAAGTGGGTGACACAAAACCGCAGGTTTTGAGCTAAAATTTTCAAATCTGAAACCCACAAAACCCACAAAAAGATTTTGCAAACACCGGTGAAGGGTTATTCCGGAAAACTTATCTAGGGTAAAAGCTAGATTTTATTTTTGAATGATTAAATGTTTTCATAAAGATACAATTTCCTTAAAGGATCTAAATTTTCATAGTCATGTGGGACTGTAAACCACATCGTTACTACCATTGTTCATACCGCCGTATAGAAATCACTGATGTACAAAGTGTGAAGAATAAAGAAGTGATTCTAGTATTTTTATTTCAATACTATATTGCTTGAGGACAAGCAACGCTCAAGTGTGGGAATATTTGATAATGCTAAAAACGAACATATATTTCATAGCATTATCCCTCAAGAAAGACAAGCTTTTAGTTGCAATTGTTCTATTTACAAGTAATATTCCTTTAAATAATAAAAGGTGAAGACAAAAGACAGATTCGACGATTTGAAGATGCAAACGACCAAAAAGCTCAAAAGTACAAAGTACAATCAAAGTGGTTCAAATTATTGATGAGAAACGTCTCAAAATTACAAGAGTACAAGATGTAAAACGCAAAGTACAAGATATTAAATAGTACGAAAGGACATTCGAAAATCCGGAACAGGGACCAGAGTCAACTCTCAAAGCTCGACGCAACGGACTAAAAATTACAAGTCAACTATGCACATGAATATAATATAATATATAATTAATTCTTAAAATTATATATATTATATTATATATTAAAAACGTCGGTAAACTAGAAAACAAGAACATGTGAGCTGATCCAGCTGGCCATGCGATCGCATGGCCAGGATGCCCATATTTCATGCGATCGCATGAGCCTAAAAGGCTGGCCACATCTATAAATTTTGCAGTTTTTGGTCGAATGTATTACACCTTTTTCTCTCTATCTCTCACGTAATATATATATATATATATATATATATATATATATATATATATATATATATATATATATATATATATATATATATATATATATATATATATATATATATATATATATATATTATAATTTTAATTTTAATTTTAATTTAATAATAATAAGGGTATGTTAGCGAATGTTGTAAGTGTGTAAGTCGAAATTCTGTCCGTGTAACGCTACGCTTTTATTAATCATTGTAAGTTATGTTCAACCTTTTTAAATTAATGTCTCGTAGCTAAGTTATTTTATGCTTATTTAAGCCGAAGTAATCGTGATGTTGGGCTAAAATATTAAAGACGGGGTAATTGGGCTTTGTGCCATAATTGGGGTTTGGACAAAAGAATGACACTTGTGGAAATTAGACTATGGGCTATTAATGTGACGACCCGGGAATTTCCGACCAAATTTAAACTTAATCTTTATATTAATCTGACACGATAAGGAAAGTCTATGATGTTGAGTCTAAAAATATTTGAAACTGTTTACATGAAGGTAATTAACCTTTGACCATTCCCGACGATTCACGAACAATTACGTGTAAATAAATATATAAATATGTATATATATAAATATAAATGTATATACAATAATTTGAATTAATAAAGTACACTTAATCAATTGAAATTAAAAATTTAAGATAATAAATAGAATATTTAAGTTACTAATATATGAGAATATAAAAGTATATATAGGATATGATTCTGAATCTATATATATGATTCTTATAAATAAATTTTTATTATATTATAAAATATAAATATTCAGTACTCAATATACGTTATTATATATGTATTAAATGTTACATGAATAATAACTTATAATATTAATATATTTAAGTACAATTTAAAATAAGTATTTTATTAATATATTTACTTTCATTATTAATATTGATATTTGTATTTTTTTTTATGAGATTGAGAAGCATAAATTTTTATATCAATATTATAAGTATTACTCTCATTATTATTATTAGTATTGATATCTATATTGTTAATAATAATTTAATAAATAATATATATAGATATAAAAATTAAAATATGTAACTTGTAATTACTAGTAACATTATTATGTTTTGTCATTAAAAACCATTATTATCATTATCATTATTATTATTATTATTGTTATAAAAACAATACAATTAAAAAATACCATTATTATGATAAATATTATTATTATTATTAGATAATTAGTATTAATTTTATTATTATTATGTTATTATTATTAATATAAATAATATTCAGTATTATTTATTATTAAGAGAATTATTATTATTATTATTATTAGAATTATTATTCATATAATTATAATTATTAATTATTAATATTAATTATAAAAGAATTATGGGTACGATTGCAGAATCATGATCCATTTGGTGTTACTATCAATATGTAGCTGATCTAATCTTTAGTACAAATCACAACATGGAGATTACATTAACAGCCAAAATCAGTTTGCCATCACCATCACTTTTGTTATTTTTTTTATTTGATTCGGTACCTGATTTAATTCCTGTCGACATCAACTTATTGTGTAAACGATTCAATTTCAGTGGTGAGGGATACCAATAAAACCTCACGTTATCAACTATCAAATGCCACTACTCCTTACAGCTTTATTTTCGATTGAAATCACCAAAAATCCCCAAGAACACAGACGCAACCTCTGTTCTTGTTTTTTTTAAAGCTTCAAAAACAAATCAAATTCTCAAATCCTTAAATGCAGTTTTATTAGGAATATAATGAGTGATCTTTCTGCAAAGTTTCAAAACCTAAATCATTCTATCGATCTTTAATTTTGGAGTCAAAGGTTAAGTTTAAAAAGTCAAACGTTTTGTTTATGAAGAAATTCGAAGTTATTTTTATATTTCTGTTTCAATTGAGTAATTAGAAAGTTTCTAAGATGGATTTTAAACCTACTTCATGAAGAAACTTGGGTCTAAAATGTTCTTAATTTCGAATTTGAAGATTGAGGTGTTCTTCGTGCTTCAGCCTGCTACTGCTTTTGTTTTGTTCTGTTAAATCAAGTTAAGGTATAACTGATTGTTTCCCATTGTGTTTTCACATCTTTAGTCAACCTTTAAAATGTATTGCTTTGATTTGTAAATGGGTTTCTTGATCAATCAGTGAATTGAAAAGGTAGAAGAGAAACAAGAGAACGGTTTAAATAAATATAGAATTCATATGATTACAGAAAACAGAAAACAGAAGGATGGTTAAGTGTGTGTGTGTCGGGGAGTGAGAGGTCTTGGGTTCGAGTCCGTGGGGAGGCAGTATTCTTCTTTTTAGGCCGAATTTCTTTGAAGGTAGTCTATCTCATTTATCTTATTATTATTATTATTATTATTATTATTATTATTATTATTATTATTATTATTATTATTATTATTATTATTATTATTATTATTATTATTATTATTAATTGTTATTATTATTATTATGATTGTTATTATTATTACTATACTCATTAGTATTAGTTATTAACATTATTATTATAATTCTTATTATCGTTATTAATAAAATTATTACTAGTTACTAGTATTATTATTATCATTATATCACTAAATATTATTATTAGAATGATTATTATTAAAATAAGTATCATCATTATTATTATGATTAAAATTACAAATTGATGTTATAGAAGTCTTAGTTATTAGTTTAGAAACTTAACATGAAATTTTTGATTATTATTAACATAAGTATAATCACTAATAATATCATTACTATTATTAATATTCTTATAATTATTGTTACTAGTAAAATTATTATCAATTAGATCATTTACTATTATTATTACGGCTATCGTTACAATTAAGATTATAGTTAAGTATTAAAAGTTTATGAACTAAAAATCGTATGATATTGAATAAGTAAATATGTATATAACTATAAAGTTTATACTGATTAGGATATGAATAATATAGCTAAGAACATGAAAATTTATAAACAGAGTATATATATATATATATATATATATATATACATACATAAAATTATTAAAATCTTAAAATATTAATATTATTATTATTGTCACTATTATTATTACTATGATTCTTATTATAATTATTATTATAAATAATGTCATTATTAATATTATCATTATAATCAAATACAACTTTAATTTACCATATTATTAAGTATATAAAAATATACTCATAAATAATATTACACACAAGTATGAATATCTTATATTAACAATTTTTATATAAATACACATATAAAACAAATTAGGTATTTTTAATATATATATATATATATATATATATATATATATATATATATATATATATACAAATTAAATAAACAATATATAAAGTTACAATATATATTGTTCGATTACAACTATTGATAACGCCAAAATTATACATGTTTATTGTCGTTATTTCGATCCAATGTTGTTCTATTTGTATGTAATTGTTATACGTATGTATTGTAATTCATGTACATTTGTAAAAAGTCCATTGTGAATGAATAAATGAAGACCAACAGCGAAAACAGAGTTAAAACGAAGATCGAATGCGTAAAACAGCCCGAAACCACTGAAACAGGTCCAAATGCGGCGCATCTCTCTTAGATGCGACGCATCTTTGCACCAAATAACTCCCGACAGTTTCAGATGCGGAGCATGAAGACTTCTGGGCCAAAATAGCAACAGATGCCAGATGCGGCGCATCTGTCCCAGATGCGGCGCATCTGACCCCCTGCCGACAGTCCTGAGTGCAGAATCGAGTTGGAATCTACTAAACGTAAAGAGATGCAGCGCATCCCAAAGAGATGCGGCGCATCTGGTCACTTTCTGGCCAAAATACCTAACTTTTGAGGCTATTTAATGAAGCAAATGGTTACTTACTTGGGAGACCTTCACTACTACGTTCTCCCCCAGTTTTAAGACGATTTTCAAGGTCCAAGAAAGGCTGCAAGTTAATCTCCACTCTTTCAATATCAATATTAAGCTAGGATCGTTTATCGCAATTGGTACTATTGTTCTATATCTTTTTAACATGAATTCAACTTGTATTTACTGTTTCATTAGTTCTACTATGATTATGTTAGGCTAAAAGCCTTGTGTGTTTGCTTCAATGTAAGATTTATGGCTTGGGATTGTTCTATACTTTGATGTTATGCTAGTTATACATATGTTTGATTGATTTAATTATCTAGTTCAACCGTAAGAACCATTGTTATGCATGTTTAGATCATTACTTCAATTATATAGATTGCAACCTATTAATGTGAGTTAACTAGGAAAACAATCTGTACTTCAATACATCTAGTAATCTAGACGATTAGATACATACACTTAAGTGATTTTGTTATGTGTTTAATTCGGTAATTGAATAAGTTCCAAAGCAACATAGTTATGAAATTACCTCAAGTGATTGTTGTAATTAAGGTTTCACGTGAGTTTAACCGGGTTGAATCTAGTTAGTTAATCAAAATCTAAATCCCCATGTTCTTTCAAGAAATCCATTGTTGTAACTATCTTTATATTCTAGTTCAATTATACGAGTTATGACTTGATTTATGTGAATTTATCAAAGGCTATAATTTGTACTTCAACACCTAGTGATCTAAACACCTATATGTGAATATAGGATGGTAATTGGATGATATTTAGGTTTTACAATCATGTAGTTTACTTAGAGTGATCTTAGTAAACTAGGTTTTATGTGAATTTAACCAAGAAAGAATCTTGTTGATTAAACATAGTTCTTAAGTTTATAGATATTGTGAAATTGATATAAACTACTCTATTGTAACTATCGCATAACGGTTTTAATTATAAAAGAACAATCCCTGTCATTTATCAAGCAAAGAAGTAAACACCGCATTCTCATTCTTGTTAATTATTATTTTTATTTACTGTTTCGTTAAACAAAAATACAACTTCAAATACAAACCCCCTTTTTAGAATAATTAATCGTGGTAAAATCATTTAAACAAACTTCTCCCTGTGGATCGAACTGGTCAATTTACTTGCTAGTTACTACATGATCGGGTTTTAGTTGCCTATATTATGTGTTAATTATTAAGCATATTGTCTACATTTTAAAGGTTACGTCTTGACACATCAACTTTTTGGCGCCGCTGCTGGGGAGCGGTTTTGTTAAAAGATTTTAATAAACTTTGAATTATTCGATCCTTTTGTAGGAATTCAATTCCTAGAAAAGTTACTTTTTATTGTAAGTTTGTGTTTTTGCAATTGGTTTGTTTGTAGTATTGTGATTGCAGGATAGGTATTAGTGCATGAATCTACGTTCTTCCAACTCTAATTTAATTCCTTCATATCCTGAACCTGAAAGAGAACTTCACGAACGCTTAAGAGCTCAAGAAGTAGAATCTCTTGCTCAAGGTTTAGAATCACTTTCGTTAGATTCTAACTCTGAACCAATTGTTCAACCAATCATCGAGCCAGTCATTAAAGAAGAGGAAGAGATGACTGCTACAAATCAAACGATGGATGCTTTGATGAAGGCAACAAGGACAGGACAAGGCCACGCAATTGTTCAACCTACGATGACTGATGGTTTTGAAATAAAGGGGCAATTTCTCCACATGGTGACTAATACATACCAATTCGGTGGGGACCCAAATGAAGATGCTAACGAGCATCTTTGTAAGTTTGTAAGCATTTGCAAGCTTTTCAAAATCAAAGATGTCTCCGATGAAGTTGCATGTCTAAAAATCTTTCCATGGTCCCTAAAGGATGATGCAAGAGATTGGCTAGACTCATTACCGGAAGGTTATATTGAAAACTGGAATGATATGATGGACAAATTTTTGTCAGAATTCTTCCCTGCTTCGAAAGCAGCAAAATTGCAAAGTGACATAAATCACTTCAAGCAAAAGTCTAACGAGACTCTTTATGAAGCTTGGACCCGATTTAATAAAATGCTTAGGGTATGTCCTCAACACGGGTTGAATACATTCCAAAAAGTCCAAATTTTCTATAAAGGAGTCAATGTGGCTACCCAGAAGGATATAGATGTTGCAGCAGGAGGATCAATCATGAAAAAACGCCCGAAGACGCTCACACGATAATTGCCGATATAGCAGCCCATTCTCATAATTGGCATCAGGAGATGGAATTCTCTAGATCGTCAACAGTTGCTAATGTCGAAAGCAACGATGAAATCGCTGCATTAAAAGTTCAATTGGCAAATCAAGCAAGGCAAATCGAGAAGGTAACCAAAGAAATGCACGCTATCAGGGTAGGGTGCGAGTTGTGCCAAGGTCCCCATCTCACGCGAGATTGTGACCAAAAGACGATGGAAGAGCAAGCAAATTTCCTAGGTTACATGCGAAAAGGTGAGATGAATTTTGACGACTTTTCGGCGGTTGAAGCAAATAACCGGAAATATCCTCCTGTCAACAGTTATCAATTAGGAGGACCTTCAAGTTCAAACAACAACTACCACGGAGGAAATGCAGGTTACCAAAATAACCGGAATTTCCAGAATCAAAATCAAAGAAATGCACCACCGGGTTACAATCATCTAAACAATCGTAATCAACCCCCACGAAATTACCAAAATAATTTTCAACACAATCAACCACAAGCACTTATACAACCACAACCTGAGAAGAAATCCAGTTTAGAAGATCTGTTGAGAAATTTTATGGTTAAACACGAACAAAATGCAGAAATTCAAACTCAGCAAATTCGCAATCAACAAGCTACGATTCAAAACTTAGAAAGGGATGTTGGAAGGATCTCACAGTTACTAGCAGAGAGACCACCTGGTGCTCTCCCCTCAAATACTCAAGTGAATCCTAGTAACAATCAAACAAGGAATGAGCATGTAAATGCTATAACCACTAGAAGCGGTTTAACTACTAACCCGGAGACCCTTAAGTCCCCAGAAGTTCCCTTGTCTCCTTCTGTTTTGCAGGTGCCTGTTGATGTAGATGAGCATGTTGAAAAAGAGCAAGAGAAAGGTGATCCACCGGAGGTCATATCGAAGAAAAGTGAAGAACCACCAGTGAAGGTGTACAAGGCACCTATTCCATACCCAAAAGCGTTGAAGAAAGACAGACTCGCGAGCCAATATCAGAAATTTGCGGATATGATCAAGCAAATCAGCATTAACATGCCACTCGTGGAGGTTCTTAAGGGTATGCCCCATTACGGGAAGTTTTTGAAAGATCTCATATCCTCGAAAGGAAAATACCAAGAAGTATCTGCCACATTCCTCCATGAGGAGTGTTCGGCCATCTTGAAAAAGCAAAATGTACCTCCAAAATTGGGAGATCCGGGTAGTTTTATCATACCATGTATGATGGGTGATTCGGTAGTGTATGATGCGCTAGCCGACCTAGGTGCAAGTGTTAACCTAATGCCTTACTCGTTATATTTGAAACTTGACTTAGGAGATTTGAAACCAACCCGGATGGGTATTCGATTAGCAAACCAATCATTTGATACTCCCATAGGTATAGCCGAGGATATTCTTGTAAAAGTTGGCTCACTTGTCTTTCCCGTCGACTTTGTTATTCTAGAAATGCAAGAGGACACAAAAGTTCCTATCATTTTAGGACGTCCTTTCCTTAACAGTGCAGATGCTATCATTAATGTCCAAAAAGAACAATTAAGTCTAGGTGTGGGAGACGAGAGAATAGTTTGTAATATTGACAAAGCCATGAAAAGACCCACTTCCACCGATGACTCTTGTTTTCAAATTGATGTTATAAACTTTTGTGTTGAGAATGAATTACAGGAGCTACTTGAAATTGATACCTCGGGGTTTGCCCCGGTGAGTGAAAGTGAATATTTTAATATTGATGAGGATTTTGATGAGTTGATGAAAGTGGTCACGGATGATGAGACCATGAAAGAAGAATTTCCTAAGGAAGAAGAATCATTTGAATATATCGAAAATAAAGAAAGATTCCGAATAAAGAATTCCTTGGAAGAACCACCCGTACTAGAGCTTAAGGAGCTACCCAAACACTTGGAGTATGCTTACCTCGAAGGTACATCTCAATTGCCAGTAATTATTGCTTCACATCTTTTCGGTAATGAGAAGAAAAGGTTAATCTCTATTTTGAAAACCCATAAAAAGGCTATAGCTTGGAAAATGACCGACATTCCAGGGATAAACCCGTCTTATTGTACACATAAAATTCTCCTTGAAAATGACTTCAAACCAGTAGTACAAAGACAACGCAGGCTAAATCCCAACATGAAAGAGGTTGTTAAAAAGGAGGTAGTCAAGCTTCTTGACGCCGGGTTAATCTACCCCATCTCCGATAGTCCTTGGGTTAGTCCAGTACAAGTAGTACCCAAAAAGGGGGTACAACCGTTATTGTAAATGAAAAAGACGAACTCGTTCCAACTAGAACGGTTACCGGCTGGAGAGTCTGTATTGATTACAGGCATCTCAATGATGCCACTAGAAAAGATCATTTCCCGTTACCTTTTATTGATCAAATGATTGAACGATTAGCGGGGAAAGAATGCTATTGCTTTCTAGATGGTTTCTCCGGTTACTTCAAAATTCTAATTGATCCCAACGACCAAGAAAAGACCACATTTACTTGTCCTTTTGGGACCTTTGCCTATCGCCGCATGCCATTTGGTTTATGCAATGCACCCGGAACCTTTCAAAGGTGCATGATGGTAATTTTTGATGATATGGTAGAGGATTGTATGGAAGTCTTCATGGATGACTTTTCCGTGTTTGGAGACTCCTTTGAATCGTGTCTTTTTAACCTTGAACGTATGCTTATCTGATGTGAGAAAGCAAATTTGGTCCTGAATTGGAAAAAATGCCACTTCATGGTGAAGGAGGGCATTGTACTTGGTCACAAAATATCTCGTGTGGGAATAGAGGTAGATAAAGCTAAAATTGAGGTTATCTCTAAGCTATCTATACCGACGAATGTCAAGGCAATTAGAAGCTTTCTTGGTCACGCGGGATTTTATAGGCGATTTATCAAAGATTTCTCTAAAATTGCCCGTCCAATGACCAAACTTCTTGAAAAGGATGCTCCATTTGACTTCGATTCCAATTGTGAGAATGCATTCTCCATTCTAAAGTCAAAACTCACACAAGCTCCCATTATCATGTCTCCGGATTGGAGTATGCCTTTTGAGTTAATGTGTGACGCGAGCGACTATGCCTTAGGAGCTGTCTTAGGACAACCACCCGATAATCATTTTCGTCCAATTTATTATGTGAGCAAAACGCTAACGGGAGCTCAAATTAATTATACCACCACGGAAAAAGAGCTCCTAGTGGTTGTTTATGCGTTTGATAAATTTCGGTCATATTTGGTGTTGTCCAAAACCATTGTTTACACAGATCATTCGCCTCTTAGGTACTTATTCTCGAAACTAGATGCAAAACATCGTCTCATACGTTGGGTTCTTCTACTTTAAGAGTTTGACATTGAGATACGTGATAAGAAAGGAGCCGAGAATCTAGCCGCCGATCATTTATCCCGACTTGAAAACCCCGAATTAGAACAACTTGATGATACAATCATCAAGGACACATTTCCTGATAAATCTCTAATGAGGGTTGACAAGGAATCTGAAATCCCATGGTTTGCCCATTTTGCAAACTATCTTGCTTCAAGCATTCTTCAAAAAGGACTTTCTTATCAACAAAAGAAGAAATTCTTTGCGGATTTGAAGTCCTATTTCTGGGAACATCCGGACCTATTCCGTGTTGGTGCGGATCAAATGATTCGCCGTTGTGTGTACGGAAAAAGAGGCTCAACAAATTCTCGAGCATTGCCATCAAGGGCCCACCGGCGGTCATTTCGGACCAAACCACACCGCAAGAAAAATCCTTGACTCGGGCTTTTATTGGCCCACGATCTTTAAAGATGCCCATAATTTTGTTCGGACTTGCAATGCATGCCAACGAACGGGTAACATCACGAAAAAGGATGAGATGCCTCAAACCGGCATCCAAGTTTGTGAAATCTTTGATATTTGGGGAATCAATTTCATGGGACCATTTCCAAGTTCCCATAAATGCAAATACATCCTAGTAGCCGTTGACTATGTATCTAAGTGGGCTGAAGCAAAAGCTTTACCTACGAATGATGCTAGGGTGGTGGTGAACTTCTTGAAAAATCTCTTCTCGCGCTTTGGAATCCCAAAAGCGCTCATATCCGATCGAGGAACTCATTTTTCCAACAACCTTCTTGAAAAGGTGTTGAAGAAGTATGGTGTAACTCATCGTTTCTCTACTCTGTACCACCAGCAAACGAGTGGTCAAGTGGAGAACACAAATCATGCCTTGAAACGCATACTTGAGAAGACGGTTGATAACAACCCTAAGATTTGGCAACGCAAGTTAGATGATGCGTTGTGGGCCTGTAGGACTGCTTTTAAAACACCAATCAGTACCACACCATTTAGACTTGTATACGGTAAAGCATGCCATCTTCCGGTTGAAGTGGAAATAGAGCGTACTGGGCATTAAAACTTTGTAATTTAGACATGGAAAAGGCTGGTGAAAACCGATTCATGCAATTGCATGAATTAGAAGAGTTGAGGTTAGAAGCGTACGAGAATTCGAGCTCGTATAAGGAGAAAACGAAAAGGTGGCATGATGCCCGATTGAAAGAAGTGAAAGAGTTTAAAACCGGTGATAAGGTTTTGGTTTTTAACTCACGGTTTAAATTTTCTCCCGGAAAGTTGAAGTCCCGATGGACGGGACCTTATTTGGTGAAACAAGCATTCCCATCGGGATATGTTGAGTTGTTTGGAAATGAAAATACCTTCAAGGTGAATGGTCATCGCTTGAAACTCTATTTCGATGGAGTGGACACCACGGTTCGAGATGACATCACCCTATTCCCCAACGCTAATTAGCTTGGGACGGAGTCGCGTGAACGACTCGTTAAACTTCACAACATGTATATAGTCCCACTCGTGTACGTATTTTAATAAATTTGAGTGTTTTGAGTGATTTCTAAGTTATTATACGAACCAAGTTGTTTAGGGACCTTCCAAAATGTTTAAAACGCGAAAAAACGTCAAAAGCTGGTGCAACAGGGGCAGATGCGCCGCATCGATGATGGATGCGCCGCATCTGCAGACAAGAAAAATCCCGTGAGTTTTGAATGCGCCGAGAAAGGGTCATGCGCCGCGTTTAGACCATCTGATGCGCCGCATCTGCTTTAGATGCACCGCATCTGAGCCAGATGCGCCGCATCTGTGTCTGTATGTTGGATTCTGCCCAATTTTTTGGCACAAATACGGGAGTTTATCATTTTTTCTCATTTTTTCACCTACTACTCCGAATCCCATCTCATTCTCTCTCAAAATTTCAATCTCTACTCACTAATTGAACCGATTAATCACATCTTTGAGCATCAAATCCGAATATCAACATGAGAAAGGTAAGATTAATCCTAAACACTTCATGATTCTTGTGTTCTTCAATCTAAAAATCGGATTTAGCTTGTTCTTAGTGTGAGGATGTTTGAATGTTCATGTTTTGGTCATTATATGCTTAAATTGTTGCTACTAATCCTTATTCATGCTCTAATTTCATGATTATTTGCTTCAATCTTTACTTTGGAAATTAGGGTTCTTCATGAATTTAGGGGTTTCGGAATTTTGGCCATTAATTTATTCAATTGAGATATTTTGAAGTTTGATTACTAGTATACGTTAACAAAATCGCATGAACCTTTGTTGAATTACACGATTACACAAATTATTGAATTTTAGGGTTCTTGAATTAGGGATTTTGACTTTTGTTAACTAGTAAGTGTTCTAAGTTGAAGTTATGCATATCATTACTTATGGTAAACACATGTGAACCTTAACTTGGTGTTATTTCGATTTGAAAGTAATTATTATATAAGTTAAGGATTATATGCTTAAGCATTTTGATGAAGTTGTTGACTTGAGATGAATTTAATGTTCTAAATGTATGAAAACCATTGATTGCATATTGTTTAACATGCTTTTTGATGAATGCCTATGGTTCCATATGTTATGACATTGCAAGTGTTTGGTGAAATGAAGCATGCTATGTATGATTATACTTGTAAAGTGATTTGAATCAATTGGCATACTAGTTCATGTTTGTTAAGAGTGAAAATAGTTCATACCATGTTAAGATATTGGTTAACATAAACATTGAGATTTAATTGGAACTTAACATATCCACATGGTTTTCGCTAGGTACAATATGAAAGATGTTTTGAAATTCTTTAACGCTAATCAACTTGGTTTGTTATTTTGTTTGTTTGGTTTTGTTGTGTTTTTGTAGACTAGAGCATCATCATCAAACCCAAAATCAAAGAAGCAAAAAGCCCCAGCAATTGTAGATGAGGATACAAGTGAAGAAGAACATGCTGCTGAAGAGGAAGAAATGGATATTGACAACCGGCAGTTAAATGTCCGTGGATTAACCACTCCGGATCCATGGATCAATGCAGTTTTGAGGCATCTGGAATACCATGAACGGATGAAGGCACTTCTACACAAAGACGTATATCCTGGGAAATATATCGATTGGACACCATTAGAGGAAGCCGGCGAATATCAAAATTTTTGCAACCTTTTCCGAGTAACGTATCACGGCCATCGAATATATACTTGGGAAAACCTGTTCAGAATGCAAGAAAGAGTGTATCCACTTTTAGTCAAAGAATTCGTTGGTTCACTTAGGGTTGATTACACGTCACCAACATCGGGTACATTTATGAGATTTCATCTTGGAGGGCAAGACAGGACATTAACGCTGCTGCAATTTGTGAAGGCGTTGGATATTTATGAAGGGTTGCCACATCAACTGATGCAAAATTACTTTAATCAATGTATATACTATGTTTCTTCTTTTAATCATTCAGCAGCATGGGTGGACATGAGCAATACCGCATATAGTGCAAGCAAGCAGACTTGTAGCAAGCTACGTACCTACGAACACCGATGCGTCCAACGATTCATTTCAAGTACCATAAACTGTCGAAAAGACAGTAGTGAAAAAGTCACCAACTTGGATATATGGTACATTCACGCGATAATGGATCACTCCCATGTTCATATCCCACGAATGATTCTCACTTTCCTCCTCGAAGAAAGGAAAAAGATTACACCAATCATGGGCGGCCATTTTGTAACCAGGATTGCCGAACATTTTTTAATCAACACAAGTGGGTTAGAGGAGAAACATATGATTGCCTTTGATAGAGTGAGTTATACAAGGGCAAACATTTTGATGAGGGGGTCGAACGGCCTTCTAACTAGGTATGAGGATCCTGTGAACAGGTAACCAGAACAACCCCAACATCAACCAGATCCACAGCCGAATGTTGGAAGTAGTTCGGGTCCGGGAAATGATTGGGAGGCTTACATGGCGCGCCAGTTTTCAGATATGCGACTCCATAGTGATCAAAACACCCAAAAGGTAATTGATCACTACGATGCAGGTAACAGGGAGATGCAACATTACATTGATGTTGGGAATGATCGAACATGGTATACTCAAGCGGGGCAGCAAAATTAGCTTAATTGGATACATGAACAGACAGTGTCATACGCTGCAGATCCCGCTAACTATACCCCCTCTCCTTGGCCTGCATACGATCCTTGGGTTTGAATGGGTGATCCATATCCTGCGCCTTATCCTCCTCCTCCTAACCCGCCTACTGAAGACACTGCGGTCGTCCCTGCTCAAGGAACTTATCAGGGGTACAACCCCTCAATATTTCAGGACGACGACGCGGGAAATCAAAGCGAAGGTGGAGCTGGCCCAAGTAACTCATTTTGGGGATTTTTCTGAAGATGACGTAATTTTTCCTAATGTGTGACAGGTTTGGTTGATGTTGGTTTGTTTCAAAAACAATTTCTTTTCAAGTTTGGAATGTAATAACTAGATAATATTTTGGATAATTGTAATTTGAATAATTTAGATAATTGTAAGTGGGGTTTTTAGCACATAGAGTACACCCCCATTTATTTATGTGAATCGTATGGTACCTTTGTTTGAATTGCTACAGGTGAGCATTGAGCTATATGCTGCATTTTTACAAAGACTGGCAGTAAGTTCAGCACATACTTGATTGGTGATTGTTTTGTGGTTGCAAGAAGCGGATGATGTTCTTATGCTGGCATTCAGTTCAGCGCCATCATCCCATGAACTTCAATTTTAAACCTTGAAAGTAATAAACTCTCTTACACTCTTTGACCCTCTTGAATTTAAATTTTTCTGATTTCATGTAACGAGGGCGATACATGAACTCAAGTGTGGGGAGGAAGTTATAAATTCTTTCGGGTTTTTGATTTTGGTTAAAAAGGCTTAAAATGGTGAAAATTTTTAAACTTTAAAATTTGTAGATTTTAAAACTAGGTGTATACACCGAAATTATTATCACAAAACAAATTAAGAAACAACCAAATGATTGAGTTTGTCATATAAAAGATATAATCATCATGCTATACCACATTCTGGATGAAATGAAAGTCATCAAGTGATTTGTTATTCTAACAATCTAATCCAATGCTCATCCATGTAATGATTGTGATGGAAGTCAAGTCTTCCAATATGACACACTTGCTAACTTATGTTAGAAGTCGTAGTCCAGAATAGCTGTAGGTTGACGAAAAATCTTGAAAAGTCATCTCTATCATCGGCTGGAAATCCACCTCACCTCAGCATCAAACAGGGTTTTTGGTGGTCAGACTTATCCTAACCATGAGATGGATCTGTCTCGTACAATGGGGGGCACAGTGCAAATTAGCTTTTAAGACTAATGAATCTAATCCCCAGATGGATGATCTTCGTAAAGATCAACCGCATCTATGTTGATCGCGGTCAACATACATATGCCATAACAAATTGAGGTGTGCAAACTCATGGTTCACCGATGATATTTGGGCATGATATAGTTTCTTCTAAAACTTATGCTATTTTATGAACTATATTGTGTAAAACCATTTTTAGGACATCCGGCTTCAAGTTCCATGATACTTCAATCATGGGGGCGAGTAGCTTGCTAAGCGCCGACTGAGGCTTCGGTTTTCAGTTACCCTCAACCGAACTTTGAGGTTAAAACCGGAAAAATTGATTAATGTAAAAACTAACATGAATAATTTTCAAAACATAAAAGGTTTTTAGCAAAGGTCCTAATTTCCATAAGGATCCAAATTTTCAAGAAATGTGGACTTTAAAACCCACCTTTCGACTTTGGCGTGATTTCATTTCGCGTGTGTACTTCAAAGGTGTGTGTATACTCAAAACGCGTGAGTTTGATTCGTGTGTGAAATAAAAGTGTGAGTGTGTATATATTGTGACCCGAGTGTGATTTCCATATAGCGTGAGTTATTGTGTTACTAAATAACTTGTGTGTCTTGTGTATTATATCGAGTGAGTGTGAGTCCCATTTTTTGTGTTCTCACTTAAATAAGTGTGTTTACTGTAGTAAATTTCGATTTCTTGTAAGTCTTGCTTGAGGACAAGCAAGGTTTAAGTGTGGGGATTTTGATAACGCCAAAATTATACATGTTTATTGTCGTTATTTCCATCCAATGTTGTTCCATTTGTATGTAATTGTTATACGTATGTATTGTAATTCATGTACATTTGTAAAAAGTCCATTGTGAATGAATAAATGAAGACCAACAGCGAAAACAGAGTTAAAACGAAGATCGAATGCATAAAACAGCCCGAAACCACTGAAACAGGTCCAAATGCGGCGCATCTCTCTTAGATGCGGCGCATCTTTGCACCAAATAACTCCCGACAGTTTCAGATGCGGAGCATGAAGACTTCTGGGCCAAAATAGCAATAGATGTGGCGCATCTGAGATGGATGCGGCGCATCCAAGCCAGATGCGGCGCATCTGTCCCAGATACGGTGCATTTGACCCCCTGCCGACAGTCCTGAGTGCAGAATCGAGCTGGAATCTACTAAACGTAAAGAGATGCGGCGCATCCCAAAGAGATGCGGCGCATCTGGTCACTTTCTGGCCAAAATACCTAACTTTTGAGGCTATTTAATGAAGCAAATGGTTACTTACTTGGGAGACCTTCACTACTACGTTCTCCCCCAGTTTAAGACGATTTTCAAGGTCCAAGGAAGGCTGCAAGTTAATCTCCACTCTTTCAACATCAATATTAAGCTAGGATCGTTTATCGTAATTGGTACTATAGTTCTATATCTTTTTAACATGAATTCAACTTGTATTTACTGTTTCATTAGTTCTACTATGATTATGTTAGGCTAAAAGCCTTGTGTGTTTGCTTCAATGTAAGATTTATGGCTTGGGATTGTTCTATACTTTGATGTTATGCTAGTTATACATATGTTTGATTGATTTAATTATCTAGTTCAACCGTAAGAACCATTGTTATGCATGTTTAGATCATTACTTCAATTATATAGATTGCAACCTATTAATGTGAGTTAACTAGGAAAACAATCTGTACTTCAATACATCTAGTAATCTAGACGATTAGATACATACACTTAAGTGATTTTGTTATGTGTTTAATTCGGTAATTGAATAAGTTCCAAAGCAACATAGTTATGAAATTACCTCAAGTGATTGTTGTAATTAAGGTTTCACGTGAGTTTAACCGGGTTGAATCTAGTTAGTTAATCAATCTAAATCCCCATGTTCTTTCAAGAAATCCATTGTTGTAACTATCTTTATATTCTAGTTCAATTATACGAGTTATGACTTGATTTATGTGAATTTATCAAAGGCTATAATTTGTACTTCAACACCCAGTGATCTAGACACCTATATGTGAATATAGGATGGTAATTGGATGATATTTAGGTTTTACAATCATGTAGTTTACTTAGAGTGATCTTAGTAAACTATGTTTTATGTGAATTTAACCAAGAAAGAATCTTGTTGATTAAACATAGTTCTTAAGTTTATAGATATTGTGAAATTGATATAAACTACTCTATTGTAACTATCGCATAACGGTTTTAAATATAAAAGAACAATCCCTGTCATTTATCAAGCAAAGAAGTAAACACCGCATTCTCATTCTTGTTAATTATTATTTTTATTTACTGTTTCGTTAAACAAAAATACAACTTCAAATACAAACCCCCTTTTTAGAATAATTAATCGTGGTAAAATCATTTAAACAAACTTCTCCCTGTGGATCGAACTGGTCAATTTACTTGCTAGTTACTACATGATCGGGTTTTAGTTGCCTGTATTATGTGTTAATTATTAAGCATATTGTCTACATTTTAAAGGTTACGTCTTGACACATCAACTATGTATATTAATAAATATACAAATGATATAGGTTCGTGAATCCAAGGCCAACCCTGCATTGTTCACTTGTTCAATATAGTCATATGTATTTTTACTACAAAATACATTAGGTGAGTTTTCATTTGCCTTTTTACCCTTTATATTTTTGGGCTGAGAATACATGCGCTGCTTTTATAAATGATTTACAAAATAGACACAAGTACGTGAAACTACATTCTATGGTTGAATTATCGAAATCGAATATGCCCCTTTTTATTAAGTCTGGTAATCTAAGAATTAGGGAACAGACACCCTAATTGACGCGAATCCTAAAGATAGATCTATTGGGCCCAACAAGCCCCATCCAAAGTACCGGATGCTTTAGTACTTCAAAATTTATATCATGTCCGAAGGAGGATCCCAGAATGATGGGGATATTCTTATATGCTTATTGTGAATGTCAGTTACCAGGTGTTCAATCCATATGAATGATTATTTTTGTCTCTATGTTTGGGACGTATA
Organism: Rutidosis leptorrhynchoides; assembly: GCF_046630445.1. Lineage (NCBI taxonomy): Eukaryota > Viridiplantae > Streptophyta > Magnoliopsida > Asterales > Asteraceae > Rutidosis > Rutidosis leptorrhynchoides. The sequence continues at coordinate 79,795,669 of NC_092334.1, forward strand.
TTTATGAGAACTGAAAATGAAATCTTGTGGTCTATTAAAATGACGGAAATGATTACTTATGTTAAACTAATGAACTCACCAACCTTTTGGTTGACACTTGAAAGCATGTTTATTCTCAGGTACGAAAGAAATCTTCCGCTGTGCAATTGCTCATTTTAAAGATATTACTTGGAGTCATTCATGACATATTTCAAAAGACGTTGCATTCGAGTCGTCGAGTTCATCAAGATTATTATTAAGTCAATTATAGTTAGATATATTATGAAATGGTATGCATGTCGTCAACTTTCGATGTGATGAAAGTTTGTCTTTTTAAAAACGAATGCAATGTTTGTAAAATGTATCATATAGAGGTCAAGTACCTCGCGATGAAATTAACTGTTGTGAATCTTTTATAATCGATATGGACTTCGCCCGGATGGATTAGGACGGGTCTCTACAGTTGGTATCAGAGCGGTGGTCTTAGCGAACCGGGTCTTGCATTAGTGTGTCTAACTGATAGTCGTTAGGATGCATTAGTGAGTCTGGACTTCGACCGTATCTGCATGTTAAAAGTTTTGCTTATCATTTTGTCGAAAATCATCTGCTTATCATCCTTGGGAAATTACCTACTCATAATTCTTAGTCTAGACACGTTTTACTGCATTGATTGCATGAATAGTGTATAGACAAAATTCATATCTTAGCATATCTACTAATCCATATTTTAGCGTATCTGTTACTGTAGACTTTATCTGACACGTTTCCCTAATTTTCTCCGTAATTCACGGGATCTTTGGAAGTATGTATAGATATTCTATATATAATTAGAATATCATTCGATATTCGAAAATCATTTCATATCAAAACCCTTTAACTGATAGTGAGAGATGGATCCTACACCTAGCTTGGATTCCATTAGTTCCGGAAGCGATTTCGACATGTATATTGAAGCAGACTCCGAAGTCAATGGACCAGAAGTGCCTCAACCATTTAGTTATTTTTATTTCTGGAAGAGATGGGGGTGGGTCCGAGACTTACTCACTCGATGGAGAAATGAAGAAGGCGAGCCCTATCGTGAACCAAACTTACCTCCTAACATCAGAGAAAAATGATGTACTCACCGGTGAACCTATGCGCAACACTGTATTCACCCTTCTTGCTAAAGTTTTCCACCTCGAAGGTAGCATTACTGCAATCTCATAAAATATTCAACCTCTATTTTCGAATACCAATCGAAGGGGAATATTAGAAGAAGTTAGGGAACTTCGAATTGATAATCAAGATCTATCCAATAAGATAAGTGGATGGATAGAAATGATAGAGGGTAGGATAGAAACCCTGACAAGAATGGTGCGTGATTTACAAGCTATACTTACTACACCAACATCATCACCAACCTCAGCACCAACAACAGGTGTAGCACCAACAACAGCAGTACCACCATCAGCAGCACCAGCAGCATAACCAGTACCAACAACAACAACATCATCACACGTCTCAACCTCGCAATCTATACCTCAAGCATAATCATCGTCCTACGAATCGTTCTACATAAACTATCTTAGTCCTTCATGACGATTATGTAATCTCTAATGTTTTAGAGATTATGTACTCTTCTTCTAGCTGTAAATCTAATGAGTTTAATATCACATTGACTCATTAAATCCATGATTACATCTGAATAAAATATATATGTATATATGTTTTCATAAAGATTGTAATTAAAATTTATATTGTACAAACTGTTAATGGTGAAAATATTTTAACGGGTAGGTAATACCCGAGGAATATTTAGATTTCACTTTAATAAGTTACACTATACATTCTTCGAATATGATTTAACAGTCTCCACCGATGCACGTATCCGTTCACCGCAGAATAACCATTTTCACTCAATTTCATATTGAATTTTGACTTATCAGAATCCAACAAGTGGCATAATGAAGAAAACATTGGACAAAATAAAATTTGTTAGAAACAAACAAATTAACTATGAGAAATTTTGTTAAGAATCCACGCTAACGAAATCCTAGCTAACTGTTAATTCCGTATTAGATTTTATTTATCGCAATTTATTTATCGCAATTTAATTATCGCAATTTTAATTCTCGCAATTTTATTTATCGTCATTTAATTTCTGTTATTTACTTTGCGCACTTTATTTATCGTCATTTATTTTTCTGTTATTTATTTTACGCACTTTAAATATCGGGACACGTATACAAGGTTTTGACATATCATATCGACGCATCTATATATATTATTTGGAATCACCATAGACACTCTATATGCAGTAATGATCGAGTTCTCTATACAGGGTTGAGGTTGATTCTACAATAATATATATAGTTTAAGTTGTGATCGAGTCTGAGACATGTACACGGGTCACGATACGTATTAATTAATTTGAATATTATATAATAAATTATATATGAATTATTGGACTATTAACTGTGGACTATCGACTGTGAACTAATGACACTGGACAATTAAAATGAATTAAAATATTGATTATAACATATGAAACTAAATAATTCTTCAAGTTTGCCACTTGACTTCATCTTAAACCTCATTTGTATCATGACGGTTACAATATGTGTTCAAACCTTTTATGATTCTTGAAAACATCTCAATCGAGATGATGAATCAACCGCACTTCATCTACAGAAGAAAAGATTGATGTATATAGTTATGCACTTGAAAACACTCAGAACCTGAGCAAACGTTTAACACGTAGCTGTGCAAATTCCTTAGTGATATTATTACCCAAAATAACTTGGTAATCCATTTCAAAGTAGCAAATTTTGTCACAGCTCCAGCAAGTCAACTTCGACTTTTCATTCGAAAAAAAAAAAAAACCTATTATAACCTTGATATATAAGTTGCCTTTCGTCATCGATACCGGAAAACCGTTTATATCTCACTACATTAGCAGTAAATTTACCAGCAACATCATTGATCTTTGACTTTATGAAAAGTTATTATATTCATTGAAATCCTATCATCTACTCATCCGCATCTTGTAACGAGAACTGCCATAACAATTACCGAGAATCAGCAATCAGTACTTTGAAAACTCACAGCATATCTACATCAACAGTTATATGTATGACATTTATCTCTTAGAATTATGATCTCTCATTCTGAAATTCTGAAAAGCACTCAGTCACAAATCAATACTCTGAATGTTGAAAAAGCTGAATGAAGCAGCAGAAACCATAGACAACCGTAAACGACCTTAAACATCGGAAGTTTGATGATAAAGAATAGTATGTTGGAAAAGCTCAGAAACGTTGGAATTGGAAAACAGATTGAGCTAACCATGAAGGAGACCAAGGACAAATACAAGGACCATACCCTATATTCAAAGAATCCAGATAATTCTGGATCCGTTGAAATCTTTAGAGAATATCTTGCTCCGAAGTCATGTTAAAACCTTGCGGAAAATCTTTCTCCAACAACCATCGAACTTAGAAATTCCAAAATATCATCATCAATATCTTCGATATTTCTGAGGATATTTTCATAAATATTCTCGTCCGAAATTATATACCTCTTCGTGCTTCCTGTGTTTCATTATATTGGAAACTTCTGAAAAATCTAAGTTTAATTTATGAATAAATTCTGGAGAAATGTAAAGAAATTGATGCATGAATTAGTATAATATAATGACACTTGATCAACGTGATTATATTACAGTAAGTCGTGCTGAGTTTCTAACGGAACGTGATGATTCACAGAACATACCGTCATCATGTGCCATTTACACGACTCTTATATTCTACCTAATCTCCAAACATAATAAGAACATATCTTCATTGATAGTTCAATCTTTTCGAAGATTCTGGTAATTTGTCAAATCAAGATCGTGCCATTACGATTTCTTTCTGAGTACATTAACTATGTTCATTTCAAAATCCATACAAATTCCAGACCTTTATTCGCTTGACTGGAAGTCGGGAAGAGGAGACAAAAGTATGGAACCCTTGAATATAAAAGAAAATATAAAGCTCGACAACAACACATAAATTACAAATCGTGCATATCAATACGTATTGCCACGTAAAGGCACAGGAAAATTAATAACACTATAACCCCAAGAGTATAGTAGAAGTAAATAGATTCTTCCGGCAGTAGATGAAAGAGAAGAATGACAGATGTGAAAATCAGAACCGGGTGAAGCATATTAACGAATGCATTAAAACATGAGTTGAGGAAGAAAGAATAGAAGGTGTGAGTTATAAGGAAACGACGGGGGTGGATTTATAGTAAAATATCCGACAGAGCAATCAAAACAGATAATCGCATTTAAAGCGGATCCTAATTTCCTTAATTACCGAAGAATCAAATCTTATTACGAAGTTTAAATACGTCGAACATCATGATTACGGAAGTTTAAATAAGCATAATTCCTTTATTTCATATTTCATCACACTTTTAGTTACTGTCATTTTATTTAATTGCACTTTTAATTATCGTACTTTTTAATTATCGCAATTTTATTTATTGTCATTTTATTTATCCCATTTTAAGTTATCGCACTTTAATTATTGTCATTTACTTTACGCTTTAAATTAAGTTATATTTATTTTTAATATTTTACATTAGGTTTTAACTGCGACTAAAAGTTTTAAAATCGACAAACTGGTCATTAAACGGTAAAAACCCTCTTTTAAAATAACAATACTACTTATATATATATTTATATATTTACAAATATAGTTTTAAAAATATAGCGTTAAACTTGGCTAGATCCCTGTGGAACGAACCGGACTTACTAAAAACTACACTACTGTACGATTAGGTATACTGCCTATAAGTGTTGTAGCAAGGTTTAGGTATATCCACTCTATAAATAAATAAATAACTTGTGTAAAATTGTATCGTATTTAATAGTATTTCCCAGTAAAATATAAGCTATTTCGTATACACCTCTACGCACATCAGCGTACAAGATCGAAATTCGATGAATTGTTGCGGTTGCTACATGATTTTAGATATGAGGCAAACGAAGACGAAAGATGGCAATGGATACTTGATTCAAATGGTAAATTCACTACAAAAGTACTTTCGAGTTTAATTCAATCGAGGGTTTTATCTTCAAATAATGCGGGTACCGAAACATTAAGGAACACGTTGGTACCGAAACATTGTGTGAACTTGACAAGCGGTGAATCGATCTCCACTCCGTCCGATGTCCCATGTGCGGCGATGACGTTGAAACGGTACAACACGTACTTTTCCAATGTTCTAAAAGTGTAGCAATTTGGGAAAAATTCTTTGATTGGTTCGGAATTAATCGAACAAACGTCAACGTATCTAATGCTTTTAGAGGCAATCTCCTAATCAAACATCGGTTGAGGGTTTCAAAGTGTGGCAAGCGATAGAATGGACATGCTGGTACTTTATTTGGAAAAATCAGAATCAAAAAGTCTTCAAGAACTTGTGTTGGACTCCTCCAGTTGCATTAAATGAGATTCAAGTAAAAAGCTATGAATGGATCGCGAAAAGATGTAAAGCGTTGAAGATTGATTGGCACAATTGGTTAATTGATTCGAAAAAATTTATTGTGTGATTGACATAGAAGCAACATTAGCATCCTTAGATGTAGCTCTTGTATATAGTGAGTTTCTATTATGCGGCAGGGAAAAATCCCCATAGATGTACATGTACTTCGAGTTTTTTCTAATAAATATCCACCTTTAAAAGAAAAAAGAAAAAAAAAAGTGAAACCTTTATTTTACTTTATCTGATATTTATTCATTTGTTAAAGTTTATCTTAGTACCTTTTAAAAACAAATAATATTGTTATATTTGTCACTGATACCTAGCTAAACATTAAATTAAGCAGCACTCTTTATTTTTTCAACTTCATTAATTTCTACGATTATATTTTACGTCTACATTTTACGTTTATCTTTTACGTGTACGATTGTGTTTTACATTTACGTTTTAATTTTTATGTTTTACATTATGATTTTACGATTTATTTTTTACATTTTATATTAGTGTCAAGAGTAACAGTTCCAAACATAATCTTAAAAGCTAATCATAATAAAAATATTGTGTGCATAAAAAACAGTGTAAAAAGGTCAAGAATGTGAATATGTGATTATTATTAACAAATTAAAGTGATTGTTGTGATATCATAAAAGTTATGATCATATGACCGACAATTTATTCTACATCTTTATCAATTCATCAAGTAAAAGACAAATTTGAAATCTTGTGAGTAGATTTTATAAAGTAAAGTTTAGTATTATAAATACCAATTGAAATTTAAGGATATGATGCGCCGATACTTTCATAATCGAAATTATTTTCTATTTCTCTTCTTTATTCTTTGTTCATATTTATTAGTAAGAAGCCTTATTGTTAAAAATAGACTACTAAATGTAGTTATAAACTACTAGATTTATAACAGTGGTAAATAGTTACAACTATGTTTACTTAAAAAGCTTTTAAGTATATAGTCCTTGAAAAAAAAAACTCCGTATTTGATGTATAGTTTTGGATAAGGGTGCCAGAATAATTTTCTTCGTCAGAAGACGAGTCCTCCAAATAGGGTCAAGTCTCCTGCTACTAATCATTATTATTATTATTAATTTGTTATAATTCAGTAGGCTTATAACTACCTTTGTTGGTTATAAGAACAAAGAGAGAAAAAGAGAGAAGAAGGAGAGAAGAAATATTGATATTGATATTTCAAGAGAAATGGTGCACCTTAAATGGTTACCATACATGTCTATTTATAGTATAAAATATTACTATGCAAGAAATATAATAATAATAAAATTAACATCCAATCTAGATATTTTATAACACAATCTAGATATTTTATAACACTCCCCCTTGGATGACAATTTTATTAGAGAATAACTAGTACTGCCTCGTTAAAAACCTTGCTAAAGAAAACTCATTGGGATAAAACTTTAGGTAAGGGAAAAAGAGTGCAGCATAAAGTTGACTCCCCCTCAAGTAGGCAACGCCTGAGTTGTTACATCTTCTGAACATGCCTCATGCCAATATTATGAACGTGTGTTCTGAAAATAGCAGTTAGCAGTGCTTTGGTATAAAGATCAGCAGAGTTGTTGATTGAACGTATCTCATTTTAATCTGGTTGTCTTTTACGATATCTTGAGTATATGAGAAAAATCTGAGGTTTTCATCTGAAACTGTATCATCTAAATCTTTTATGTACAAGTTTGGCCCTCGTGATTTGTCTACAGTCTCCTTCATGGTTTGTTCAAACCGTTGTTTCAGTTCCTATTCCCTTTCAGTCTTTTTCTGAGCCTTACCAATATACCATTCTTTTCCATTAAACTTATGACCGTTAAGACCGTTTATAGCTTTAGCTCCTCGTCAGCATTTATGTTTTGTTCTGTCATTTTTGATACTCTTCTTTCATTTGTATTATGTAAGCTGTATTATCTTCATAGATAGTTGTTACGCTTTTATAGCGTTCTAGTCCACAAGAATCAATAATGATTTGTATCATTGATCTTAACTAAAATCATTCCCGAGTAGCTTCATGTAATGCAATCACTTCGGCATGATTTGATGATGTTGCAACAAGTGTTTGTTTTGAGAACGTCATGATATTGCGGTGCCTCCATTTAGGAATACATATCCAGTTTGAGATTTAGCTTTATGTAGATCGGATAAATAATCTGCATCTGTATAACCAAACAAATCTTGTTTCGAGTTGTTAGAATAAAATAATTATAAATCAGTAGTTCCCCGAAGGTATCAAACTATTTGTTTGATCCCATTCCAATGTCTTTTGGTAGGGGCTGAGCTGAACCTTGTCAACAAATTAACTGCAAAAGAAATGTCAGATCTTGTATAATCTATAAGATACATAAGAACCTCAATTGCACTAAAATATAGAACTTCCGATCTGTTAAAATTTTCATGATCTTCGCAGGGATGAAATAGATCAGTGTCAATATTGAGTAATCTAACAACAATGAGTTTGTCTTTAAAAAAAATGTTTTAAAATCTTTTCGGTATAAGTTGTTTGATGTACAAGTAAACCATTAGGCATATGCTCAATTTGCAATCCAAGGTAATACTTGGTTTTTTCAAGATCTTTCATTTCAAAATAATTCTTTAGAAGTTGAATGATTTCATAGATCTCTTTATTTGTTCATATGATGTTAAGAACATTGACATAAACAACTACGATCTCATATCCGAACATTGTTTTTATAAAACATACGTGCAAAATAAGTTTATATTTATACCCTTTTTTTTTATCAAGTAGTCATTTAATCGGTTATACCACATACGTCCCGTTTGTATAAACCCACTTAGAAATCTTTGTGATTTAATGGAATATATTCCCTTGGGTTTTACATTAGATGCTTATGATACCTTAACCCTTTAGGTATATTCATATATATCACTATTAAGTGATCCATACAGATAAGTAGTAACAACATTCATGAGATGCATTTAAATAACTACCAGGTTGATTAAGTATCTAATAAGTAATTGTATCCATTATAGGAGGATAATTTTTCCTCCTAATTCATTTCTGGTCTTTGTGGGAAATATTGAGTTACAAGTCTAGTTTTGCCTTGTAACTTCATTTGCACATTTCTTTTCGGATAAAAATTCATTTGTATCCCATACGTTTCACATCTTTAAAAGTGATAACGATTGATCCGAAAACTTTTCTTTTATCGAGCGATTCTAATTCAGCTCTTATTGCTCCTTTCCATTGAGCTCAATCATGTCCATTTTGTATATTCAATGACAGATTTTAGTTCCAGATCATCATCTTTATTCATGATGTCATTGTAACATTATATGAAAATATCTCATAGAGATTTTAGTTTCATTTCGGTTCCATAATATTGCATAATTTATCGTAATTTTAGTATTTACATTTATCAATATTCTCTGCAGAAGGAATATTGATTTGTGGTTCTTCTTGAACACTTTCTCTTACCTCATTATCAGCTGATTTTCTTTTTCGAGGATTTTTATCTTCGGAACCAATTGATCTTCCACGTTTGATGCGTGGCAAAGACTCAACAGTGACATTATTGCCAGCTTTTGGAATTTCAGTTCGAGCTGGAGCATTTATCGCTGGTATATATGATTTAGTCACTTTTTTATATCTGTAAATGCATAAAGTAATTAATTTGCAAGTTCTTGCATATGCATTATTTTTGAACTTTCGTTTCACATTCTTTTGTGCGAGTTCAATATACCTTAATTGATGTTCACATCATGAAGCATCATTTTATTTTTTATTTTTATTTCTCCCCCTAATCTAGGGAACAATGTTTTATTAAAATGACAATCAGCAAAACGTGCTGTAAAAACATCACCCATCATGGGTTCAATATATCTTATGATTGAAGATGTTTTATATCCAAAATATATTATCATCTTTCTTTGAAGAACCATTTTATTGTGTTGTGGTGATACAATTGAAACATACACTGCACAACCAATGTTTTAAGGTAGAAAATATTTGGCTCTTGGCCAAAATCAAGTATTAAGTGAAAATATTTACGACTTCCACATGGTATAATGCGAATTAATGTCGCAGCATGTAAATTTACATGTCCACATATAAATATTGAGAGATTTGTACTCATTATCAATTGTCTAGTTATTAGCTGTAAGCGTTTATCTATTGATTCAGCTAAACCAATTTTGTGTATGCACATGAGCAACTGGATGTTCAACAACAATCCCTATAGATATATAATGATCATTAAATGCTTGAGATGTTAACTCACCAGCATTATCAAGTCTCATCCTTTTAATGGTGTAATCAGAATAATGTGTTCTCAATTTAATAATTTGTGCAAGAAACTTTGCAAATGCCATATTACGGCTTGATAACATACAAATATGAGACCATCCGCTAGATGCGTCTATTAGAACCATGAAATATCAAAATGGTTCACATGATGGATGAATTGGTTCATATATCTTACCTTGAATTCTTTCAAGAAACATTTGTGATTCTTTTTCACAATATACTTTTCATTAATCACCATATGTGCTTTCCATTAATCACCATATGTGTTTTTTTTTTTTTTTTTATAAATCACCATATGTGTTTTTTTTTAATCATATATCCTTTTTACCATATACGCTTTTAATCATATGCGCTGTGTTTTTCACCATATGCGCTTTTAATCATATGTGATTTTCATCATATGCGTTGTGCTTTTCATCATATTCGCTTTTTATCATATGCGCTTATCATATGCGATGCGCTTTTTATCATATGCGCTTTTTTATGTGAATAGTAAATTAATTAATTTCGCTTTACTATTCATATGAATTAATTTAGATTTACTATTTTGTTAATTGAGTAATATATATATACATCATATACTTGTGACTCCGAAGGCTCAAATGAATTTGACCATATAGTTATACGTTGTACCTTGCACATTAATTTTCAGTAGAAGCTTTAGATGCATATTATTTTCAGTAGAAGCTTTAGATGCACTTTTTTTTTTAATCACCAAATACCACAAACACTTTGTTTGCGTTTGTTCATAGTCATCAATGAAAACCATTTTCTTTAATTTTATTTTATACAATAAAATTAACGCATCATTATTCTTTTCAAAAACAATAATCTATTGTTATTGTTCACTTGTGCCATGTTTAACAACAAAAGTCAACAACCTCTGTCTTGTTTGTTGTGGCAACCAAAAACAACCTTTGCTTTTGTTACCGAGAATCCAAGACCAAAAAACAATTAATTTTTAATTAATCTTTTATCAAAACCATAAATGATTTTATTGATCTACGTTGATATGGCCATAAAGAATTGACGGCTGACCTACTTTTGTAAGTGTATTTCGGCTATCATCCCGAAAACGCACAACGACCTTTTTTTTTTTTATGAACTATTTGTTTCATATCTAGCTTAGGCAATTATTGTGAACATTTGGTCCCTATAAGAGCATTTATTTTTTAGACTTTTAGTTGATTTGTACTTGTCACAATTAGGGATAGCACCCGCGGGTCGTGGATGCGGATCCATTGGATCCATCACCCGTACCCGCGGATTTTTTTTAAGAGACATCCAATTGAACCCTTGTTCGTTGAAACAATTTGACTATATTTTTACTCCCCATTATTAAACGGGCCATTTTGATGCACACTCTTAAAAAAATAATTTATTTTTTAAGTTTTATTATTCAATCTCCTTTTTTTAACGGTCACGTTTTTAACAAAACATTTGACAAGTTTGGAAAAAAGTTTTTTATTGATTATCATCAAAAATTTTCTATTGTCACTCTACTGGATGGAATTATGACATACAACCAAAATTGCAACCCAACACTACATAAGAACAAAAAGGTTGTTTTTAATTAACATATGTATATGTGTTAAACTCGGAATAATAATAACTTATTTTAGAAAATTAACATAAGACATGTTGAAACATTTTTGTCACATTTAGCTCATCAAGTCTAATACTTATCATTGATAGATTTTATCACGTCTAGGAGATGTTTACTTTTTTCTTGTATTAAGTCCTACTTTCATTTACCTTTGTTTGGAAAAAAGTTTTTTTTTACTTTGCTTTCCCCCTTTCTGTAAAACTCATTTAAACACTTTCTTTATTTTTTTTTTTTAAAAAACTTCCTTTTTTTTACGTTACCCGTAAATTATAAATATATAAAAAAAACTTTTTGTTTAAATTATTTTTCTAGTTTTTAAAAGGCCACTTGACCAATTTTTTAATTCTTTCACAACACCTGATATCGTGATCGTGACCTTTCACCAAAGCAAGAGATATTCTTGATAAACTAAACACGGACTCGTGTTTGAAATTGTCGGCCACAAAAAAATTCATTTGATAAAAGTATATATTTTTTTTAATTATAGAAGGAGACCACTTCATTTTTAATACTTCATTTTTGACAAAAAGCTACTCCATTTTACCATTCCTTTTTTCTTCTTCTTATTTTAACTTTTAAGATTTACTTTTAATAAAAATACAAACTACTTTTTTGTATTTTAACTTTTAAGATTTACTTTTTAATAAAAATACAAACTACTTTTTTTATTTTAACTTTTAAGATTTACTTTTAATAAAAACACAAACTACTTTTTGTATTTTAACTTTTAAGATTTACTTTTAATAAAAATACAAACTACTTTTTGTATTTTAACTTTTAAGATTTACTTTTAATAAAAATACAAACTACTTTTTTTTATTTTAACTTTTAAGATTTACTTTTTAATAAAAATACAAACTACTTTTTTTATTTTAACTTTTAAGATTTACTTTTAATAAAAATACAAACTACTTTTTGTATTTTAACTTTTAAGATTTACTTTTAATAAAAATACAAACTACTTTTTCTTATTTTAACTTTTAAGATTTATAAATTTAAGAATAAACATTAGTATGCATGAAATAAATAATGATTAATTGCATAAGTAATCATAAATGTTAGATAACATATAAAGACCCCATCGTATTCGTATTGATCGGAATTAATCTCGACCCATGGTACCGTGTTGTCAAATGACGTGTTGCGTACATAAAGTACCGTGTTGTCAAATGACGTGTTGCGTACAATCATGAGGTCTTATTAACATAAATATAAATGTTAGTGAAGTTAATAAGAGTTAGATTACAGAAAATATAATTCAGGCGGTATAACCGACCATATATAACTTAAATAACATAAATATAAATGTTAGTGAAGTAAGTTAATAAGAGTTAGATTACAGAAAATATAATTCAGGCGGTATAACTGACCATATATAACTTAAATAACATAAATATAAATGTTAGTGAAGTTAATAAAAGTTAGTAAACATAAATGATAGTTAGGCGACAGTGTCGACCATATATAATTTAGGTGGCAGAGCCAACCATATAATAAGAACAATACAAATGCACTAAGAACTTAATAAAAATTAGTAGTTCAAAATGTTAGTAGTCCAAAATTTGATATGTCCGAGTCTGAAAATTATTAATAATTTCATACCTTGATTAGTGACTCGTGATCGTTTGAGATATCCTTTGATTACACTAAGCTCTTCGTGCTGATAACGTGTTATAATTCAGTAGGCTTATAACTACCTTTGTTGGTTATAAGAACAAAGAGAGAAAAAGAGAGAAGAAGGAGAGAAGAAATATTGATATTGATATTTCAAGAGAAATGGTGCACCTTAAATGGTTACCATACATGTCTATTTATAGTATAAAATATTACTATACAAGAAATATAATAATAATAAAATTAACATCCAATCTAGATATTTTAGAACACAATCTAGATATTTTATAACATAATTATTATATTGTTGCTGCTGTTGTTTTTTTTGTACTGATCACGATCACAAATTAATTTGTCACCGGCCATCATCAGCAACACTCGACCTACTTGTGAATTGTGATTAATCAACGATCACCGACTTGTAATGCCGGAGCCGAATGTGAATTTGGGTCCGATCATCGGAATATTGAGCCATCCAAGCGACGGTGCTTCCGGTAGACTTAATAAGTCAACAAATGTTTCATATATAGCTGCTTCTTATGTCAAGTTCGTTGAATCTGCTGGTGCTAGAGTTTTTCCACTCATTTATAACGAACATCCAGAGACTCTTCAAACTGTAAGAAATTACTTTTTTTTTTTTTTGCTTTACTAATTGTTGAAATTGAAACATTATTTTACATTACTTACAAGCATTTTTTTAATTGAACATATATATAGTTGAGAAACTGGATTTATAGGAGCTAGAAATTTAACTTAAACTTGCACATTTGGGGATTACAGAAGCTTAATCTGGTGAATGGAGTGCTTTTCACTGGTGGATGGGCTAAGAAAGGGTTATATACTGAAGTTCTTGAGGCTATTTTTAAGGTAAGCTCATTTTTAACCTTGTGTTAGTTCATGTGGTAGTGACCTGCCTCTCTGCTAAGAGATCGGGAGTTTGACTCCCGTGGGATGCAGCATTGCACCCAAGGGTGCCTTCCGTGAATCGCGTTGCGCGGGCAGTACGGAGGGGGTTTTACCGCTCATGCCCTCGGATTGGGCCGGGTTTCCTCATGGGTAGCAGTTGGGGGTGGGTTATGCAACTACGGGAGATGAACGCATGGGTGGTTTAGTCCCCTTGGGTGATCCCGAACTGCTATTAAAAAAATAATACTATAAAAAATTCAACATATCTTTAAAGCACATTATTTATACACTTCGTATCGAATGAGACTCGTACTCACAAACAATTAGTTAATGGGTTACCACTAGAGGTGCCAAATGGGCGGTCAGGTTGGTTTTGGTAACGGGTCAAATGGGCTCTGATGACCCTATAGTTGATGGGATTAAATACTCCTACACCAATATGCCAAATGCCCTTTTTCATATGATTAACAAATTGATATCTTCATTAGCTATTTGTAATAAAAGATGCAGTTAAGGCCCTTTTGATGATTGTTTATTGATATCAATTTGGTGCAGCAAGTCCTGAAGAAGAATGATGCAGGAGACCATTTTCCTTTATTTGCCATCTGCTTAGGTTTTGAACTCATAACTATGATCATTAGCAAAGTAAGTGATGCTTACTTATTAATTATTGATCGATTATGTACGTCGTTTTCACTAATAACTCAATTATGGATGATGATTCGGTATATCTTTTCTTGAGCATTCTGCTAGAGGTATTGCTAGAAATAATAAAAATAAAAATAACATTCAACCAGTGACATAAGATATTTATTTTGCATTTCAAGCTAAATACCTTATGCAGCTTTCTTTCATTATTTCCCCAAAATTTAAAAGTCTGTTAATGACTTCTCTCTAATTTCTAGCATTGACATTAACAAAGTTATTCATCTCATAATGCTTATTGTGGTATGCTCAATTTTAGATGTAATTATTTATTTGTACTTCCAAGTTACCAGGATGATAATATACTTGAAAGGTTTAGCGGATCACATCATGCATCTACACTTCAATTAGTGAAAAACGTTAACATCGAAGAAACAATGTTTCAAAGGTATTAAGGAGTTTTTGTACTTTCAAAGGTCCTGTCTGTTGACGTTATGTTGATGGTTGTGTTATAGTATACAGGTTTTCGACTGATTTGCTTGCAAAGTTAAGTACCGATTGCCTGGTTATGCACCACCATAAAGTGAGTTATTATCTTTGGTTGTATAAACCCTGAAAGTTTGTGTGATAAATTGTGCAAATATTTGTCTTAACCGTTTCTATTTTCCTCATTAACAGTATGGTATATCGCCAGAAAGATTTCAAGGAAATGTTAACTTGTCCAATTTCTTTAAGATTTTGACAACTAGTACCGATAAAGATAACAAGGTGCATAACTTATTTAGATTGTTTTACTTATTTGATTGTTTAATAGACCATATTTTTATTGTGTATGATACCAAATTAAACTTTACATCAGGTTTATGTATCAACAGTTCAATCACATATTTATCCAGTGACTGCAGTCCAATGGCACCCAGAGGTACTTCGGGTCTTGTAAAAAGATGTTCATGCTTGTTTTTATCTTTAGCAACTCTTTTTCATGTTGGTTTACTTTTTTTTTTTTTTTTTTTTCTCCTGAGTTTGCCTCTGTTTTCATTTGCCTTATTCTGGAGGGGTGTCTGATTACATGTCTCCTAGAAATAGACCAATTTTCAAATTAAGTGGTAGATTAAGTGACAAAGAAACATCAACTTTACTTACTGAATTAAGATAAGAGTTGTACAAAAACAGACCATTAAGTGGTTAGTAAACAGACCCTAAGAACGATGTTTTCATATTGTATGTTGCAGAAAAATGCTTTTGAATGGGGCTTACCCATGATACCACATTCAGACGACGCAATTCAAGTGACTCAGCACTTTGCAAACTTTTTTGTGAGGTACCATTTTGCAATTGTTGCAGATCTAAAGATCTTTAATTTTATAAATTTTATTTACTAGTTACTAATTACCACTTATGAATTTGAAGTGAGGCTCGAAAATCTTTAAACTGACCACCAGTTCGAAAAGTGTTGGACAATCTTATTTACAATTACAAGCCCACTTATTGTGGGAAGGCCGGGTAAGGTTTTTTATACTTATGTGCTCCTTGTGAATTAAAGCTGTTAGTTTTTGTGGATTTATTTATTGTTCGTTCTTAAATGTTTGTAGCTATGGGTACGATGAGGTATACATCTTTACAGAAAATGTTGCACGAATTTAGCTTGCTAATGTTGTATGGTGCAAACAATTAACCGAGGAAGGAGTATGACATCATTACTCTGAAATTAGTTTGTAAATGTTATCTGGTGCATTAAGTTGAAGGTTTGTAAATATCTGGATTGTAACTATTTGATCAACATAAATTGAATAGTTACCTTTTGTGATTGAACTCAAATCAAATGGTTCTATGTATATAGTATGAGCTTTGTATCCTCTTTCCAAATGTTATATGCCATGTTTACATATCTTTGCTTTATATATTTATGTATAGTAGCCCCTTCTTTTTTATATTATTTATTTTCCACGAAAACACAATAATATAAATAAACGGATTCGAATATCAATAAGGTACACAATCAATACAAGAAGAATCAGAAAACTAGCCTAGTCAACATACACACTAAGTCACTAACCAAATGAACCATAAATTAGCACTACCATAACTGCTAGCAGTTAGCACTATATACTCTGTCAACAATGTTTACTTTAATTTGCACTCAACACATAATTTTGACAGAATCATGACTAAAACATTTAGACAGATCAAGTCTAATTGTTCAGTATACGTTTTAATTAGTAATTGATTTGTTAAAATGTACAGTAGTCATATCGCTTTTGTTTGTTTAATCGTTCCGCTTGGTGAGTTGGTTGCCTTAATGCAGAAACATTCACTCTGCTGTTCAAAAGCATCATTAATTTAATGTATGATGAAAATAATGACTGTATTCTTCTGTAAGTATGAGTCATTAGAACCATTTAAACTTTATAGTTTACATAAAGAATTTATCTGTGTCAAGCTGGGTCTTATCTCGGTAACTAGATTCGAGTTAAAATCTATTTATTTCCTTTTTTTTTTTTTAGTTCTGATTTTGTTTCTGAATTTTTTATAATACAAGTATACGATACGACAAGATGTTTGGATCAATTCAATACATAATGATTCAAATATATGTAAGTGATTCAAAAAGAAGAATCGTGTAAATTGATCATACCTGTCCGCATCAGCATTATATCTTCAAATAATATAATATGGATTTGATTTGACCAAGACTTGAATGCATCTTATATGAAAAGGTATAAGAAGACTTTATCTTTGTTTTACTTCGTCCTCAATATTTTTTTTTATTTTATCTTGGTGAAATACTAAGTCACCATATGCTAGCTTCATGTTTCATTGATTTACTATAAAAGCAGTACCAAGTTACACACTTTTTCTCATAAACTCCTTAAGTTACTAATAAAGTTCATTGCATAACAAGTTCTTCACTCTGATTTCATTAATGGCGAGTCATTTGCTTATATTTGGTCTCTTATTGACAGCTTGTTCATTCGCTTTAGCTTCGGACCCTAGTCCTCTTCAAGACTTTTGTGTGGCTGACGCAAATAGCACAGGTAAAAACATTTTAAAAAGTTACAAATATATAGAAATATACTATATTATCTACTTGCTAACGAGTTTTGGATTTCGTTGTCACAGTTTTGGTGAATGGTGTGGTTTGCAAAGATCCGAAAGTTGTGACAGCAGATGATTTCCTTTTTAAAGGGCTCAACGTTATGGGAAACACGTCGAATGCAGTTGGGTCTATTGTGACTCCTGTGACTGTAGTACAATTAAACGGACTCAACACTTTAGGAATCTCGATGGCTCGTATTGACTTTGCTCCATGGGGTCTTAACCCTCCACACACGCACCCTCGAGCTACTGAAATCTTGACTGTTATTGAAGGAAGTATTTTGGTCGGTTTTGTGACATCTAACCCTGAAAACCGTCTCATCACAAAACTACTTCAAAAGGGAGATGTTTTCGTGTTCCCACAAGGTCTAATTCATTTTCAGCAAAACGTTGGAAATGGATATGCTGTTGCTATTGCAGCATTGAGTAGTCAGAATCCAGGTGTCATTACGATTGCAAATGCTGTGTTTGGATCAAACCCGGATATCAGTGCAGATATTCTTGCAAAGGCCTTTCAAGTTAACGCTAACGTGATTAGTCAAATTCAATCCAAGTTTTAAGCATTTATGTGATGATGCATAACTATCGATTTTGTTTGAATTACTTATTTTAATCTTAATGTTAGTAATATGGTTTGTCTTGTCCTGTAATATGTACAAATGAGTCAGTAAATATTTATGATTTGTATTAAGATTTGAGATCAATCCCATTCTATAACTAATCTACCGGAGGATCTAAACTCAAACAGTTGCATAGTTATATTAAAAAATGCTCCTCTTATAACACAATGACTAAAACATCCAGGCAGACCAAGTCTAATTGTTCACTCTTTGTTTTAGTATATAACTGATTTGTTAAAATTCATATCAGTACACAATCCACTGTTTTCGTTTGTTTACTCGTTCCATTTGGTGAGTTGTTTGCTTTGATGCAGAAAAATCTACCCTGCTGTTCAAAAGCAACATATGAAAAAAGTTACTGTAATATTCTACAGTTTTGAGTCATTAGAACTATTTATACTTTTTAGTTTATATTATATCCGACAAACAGTTCTATGAGTCATTAGAATAATTTATAATTTGTTGTTTATATTATACCTAACAAACGGGTGAGATTGAGTCAAGGATCAAATGGGTTTGGTCAAAAAGGGTCATGGGTCTAAACGGGTAAGCTTTTAAATGGGATGAATGGATTGGGTTGAGAGTTGAGACACAGGTCGGGTTAGGCCGGGTTAGGCCTGGTTTGGTCGAGAGTTGAGACCCATTTTTCATCTTAAACTTTTGGGTCGGGTTGGGTCGAGACCCATTGTCAGTTTTTCAGATTCGCGTTTCGCAATTCAGTTTCAGTTTCACGTTACGGTTTTCATTTTATCGATTCAGTTTTACGTTCAATTTCATGTTTCAGTTCTCAGTTCCGTGTTTCAGTTTTCAGTTTCGCATTTTAGTTTTAGATTTGCATTTCAGTTTTCAAATTCGCGTTTCAGTTTAATTTTCACTTACGCGTTTCAGTTTTCATTTTCACTTTACCGTTTCACGTTTTCTGCTTCTCTTTTCAGCTTCAACATTTGCGTCCCGCATTTCAGTATTCAGTTTTTGTATTTTACGTTTGAATTTCAGTTTAATTTCATGTTTTAGTTTCGCGCATAGCTTTGGAATATTTAGTTTCGCGTTTCCGATTTTAGAGTCACGTTTTATTTTGCAGTCGCGTTCCACCTTTGAGTTTTTAGTTTTGCGTTTCAATTTTTAGTTTCACGTTTCAGTTTTTTAGTTTCACGTTTTAGTTTTGCGTTTCAAAATTTTGCGAAATTGAAAACTGAAACAGCGTTTCAAAACGAGAAATAGAACATTGATTGGGAAATTTAAAAATTAAATTCGAATCAAAAAATTGAAACGTGAACTGTAAGCTGAAAAGTATCACACCCCCAATTAGGGCTTGGGTGAAATGTGACTTAATATCAAAATATACCAACATATTATATAAACGAGAACAAATCTAAATGATTAAATTAACTTGAATGAGTACGCAGCGGAAAAATGAAATGTCATTACAATCGTAAATAAATAATTGTTCAAATGCAAAAGTAAAATATGCGATAATCTCTTGATTCTATGTCCAAGTAGTATCACATAAGCAGTAGGTAGGTAAGCTTGAATCAAACAGCACCTGAGACAAAACATGCTAAAGTGTCAACCAAAAAGGTTGAGTGAAGTTCATAGGTTTAACAAAAGTTTGATCGTTGTTTTAGACCACAAGACTTAGTTTGTAAAGTTGATCTCGCAAGATCAAAAGTTATGCCAATGCGTGATATTTAGACTAAACATTCAAGTTTGCCCCATGACAAGTTAGTTCTCCTTGTCGGTTAAATTTCATTATCAAGTAATACAAAGACTTAGTCAAATGTATCGGGGACGTTACTCCCGATAGGCCTACCCCCAATAATTAAGCATGCCGCAGCACTTAAAAATATCACTGTAGAGACTTAGTTGTACATAGCCGGGTATAGCATAGTTTAAGTAGTTTGGTACTTGTGTCTAAAGTGTAAAAAGTAAAAACAGCATGTGTCTCACCCTAAAAGTAAGTAAGTAAATTTGCTAGCAATAAAGAGGGGCTATGAATTCACCTTAGTAAGTAGAGAGAGAGTTATTCCTCGGAATAGAGAGTTGAACGAGTGAGTAGGAAAGTCAACCTATTGACATTTAAGGGTAGTTAAGTGTTTTGCCCATGTTTGAGTTTAAGTACGTGTTTATGTATAGTTTGTTTCACTAAATTTCTGTCCCTAGTAAGTTTCTATACTTAGAAAGTTTCTACTTAAAGAGTGTTTTCCATTTTAGGATACTTGTCGTATTAGATCAGCTTCCAATCACCCCTTTCCCTTCGAATGGCCATTTGAGATCTAGGGGCTTGAGCCATAGGACCCTTTAAATCGGAAGTCCAAACCCTCTGCCTAGAGTCTCATAGAACCATTCGTCAAGAAAGTTCGAAGATCTATACATCTCTAATACATATCCCAAAACGTTCTTAAGTGTTATAATATAAGTAGTAGGTTATAGGTGCTAGTAATAGTAATAGTGTATATATGTTAATAGTAGTATTAGGGTTTCATTAATTAGAGTTAGTTAATTAAAGTAGTAATAAATAATTAGGGTTTAGTAATTAATGTTCTAGGGTTTCATAAATACCTAGGGTTTAGATTTAATTAATTAGGGTTTTAATAAAACTAGGGTTTTGATTAAAGTAGATAGTTTAGGTATAATTAGGGTTTAAAGTTTTAGTATGTATATGTATATGTAATCGTGTGTGTATATATATATATATATACATATATACATATATATATATATATATATATATATATATATATATATATATATATATATATATATATATATATATATATATATATATACAAAAAAATTAATTTTTACAAATATACATATATATGTATCGATTTATATGTATATGTATATATAATTATTTTGTTTCCTTAATTAAACACTAACAATCTTCCATGTAACAACCTAGGGTTTTAAGATCAAAGTTTTCCCCCTTTTTTTTTAGTCGACATTATACATACATACATATATTCATATTATTTTTTTTACATATATAGATCTAAGTTAGTTCTTATGTTTATGTGTTTATGATTTTATGTGAATATAGATTAAAACAAAGATCAAAGAATTAAGAAAAGAGATTAGGGTTTTATGTTTATACCTTTGAAGATTCAAGAAGACTAACAAAGAAAAGAAGAACTTGATGAAGATGGAAGATCAAAGGCTTGAATATCTTGAAGAACACCTTGAAGATTCTTGAAGAACACGGAACACTTGAAGATTTCTTGGAAACCCTAAGGATTTCGATGGTGGTGGGGGATTTTCGGTTTTGGCCGAAAATTGGAGAGGGAGAGAGAGATTTTTGAGTGAGGGATGTAATTATGATTTGGTACATGGAATGGTTTAGCCTAGGGGTCTATTTATAGGGAGGATAGGAGCATTCTAGAATTAGGGTTTTATAAGGAATTACTTAGGGAACAAGTTAGCTTGGAAAAAGGGTTAGGAAGGGATGCATGGGCCAAAATTTAGAGGGGTATATGGGTAATTTTACCCTTCCAAATTGGCTAGGGTTTTATGAGCAAGGGTTTTAATATTTTCACTTAAGTCCTTGTACTTTAATTTAGCTTAACAACCCTTAATTATTCAAGTTTATTCATTTTAATTACACAAGTCTTTTTAGTTATTTATTTACTCACAAAAGTTTATTAACTTATTATTTTTATTAGCTTGTCAATTAATGTACAAAGTTAATTATCGTATTTTATAATTCTTAACGCCTAACCTTTATCGATTAAAGTTTACTTATTAAGTTTAACTATTTTATTGGGCATTTAATAAGGAAAAGTATTGAATGAAAATATGAGAAATGTAGTATGGAAAAATGAGAGTCGTTATAGTACCTCCCCGTTATTGAAAACTTCGTCCCGAAGTTTTTAGGTAGTTTTCTCGTTTGCATTAGCTGTTGAGAAGAGATGGGGATATTTCCGTTTCATGTGGTATTTGCGTTCCCAGGTATATTCGGGGCCTCTACGCGAATTCCACCGGACTTTTACAATAGGTATGTTGCTTTTACGCGTTTGTTTGACTTTTCCTTCCATGATTTCTATAGGTTCTTCAACGAAGTGTATTTGCTCATCAATGTGGACGTCATCCAGAGGAATAGCGAGTGTGTCATTAGCAAGACATCGCTTAAGATTCGAGACATGAAACATATCATGTGCTTGACTGAGTTCGGTTGGTAGTTCTAATCGATATGCCACAGGACCGACTCTTTCAGTGATTGTGAAAGGTCCTACATATCGTGGACTGAGTTTACTTCGCTTACCGAAGCGAACAACACCTTTCCAAGGGGATACTTTCAACATGACTTTATCTCCAACTTGGTATTCGATGTCTTTTTGTTTCTTATCAGCATAGCTCTTCTGTCGGCTACGGGCAGTTTCTAAACGTTGCTTAATCTGAACGATCTTTTCAGTAGTTTCGTGGATAATTTCAGGACCAGTTAAATGTCTGTCCTCAAGTTCATCCCAATACAGAGGGGATCTACACTTCCGTCCATATAAATCTTCAAAAGGTGCAGCTTTAATGCTAGAGTGATAACTGTTATTGTAGGAAAATTCAATCAAAGGTAGGTGTCTATCCCAACCTTTGCCGAAATCGATTGCACAAGCACGGAACATATCTTCCATGGTTTGATTAGTTCTTTCACTTTGACCATCAGTTTGGGGATGATAAGCTGTACTCATATCGAGTTGAGTTCCAAGAGCAGATTGTAAAGTTTTTCAGAATCTAGAAACGAATCGACTATCGCGATCAGAAATAATTGAGATAGGAACACCATGACGTGAGACGATTTCTTTAATATAAAGCTGTGCTAATCTCTCCATCTTGTCGGTTTCCTTGATTGGTATGAAATGTGCAGATTTAGTAAGACGATCAACTATGACCCATAATGTATCGTTACCGTTCGCAGTCTTCGGTAACTTAGTAACAAAATCCATAGTGATACATTCCCACTTCCACTGGGGAATATCAGGTTGTGTCAACAGACCAGAAGGCTTTTGATGCTCGGCCTTGACCTTCAAACAAGTAAGACACTTACTAACATAGGTAGCAATGTCGGCTTTCATATTAGGCCACCAGTAGAATTGCTTCACATCGTGATACATCTTACTGGAACCAGGATGAATAGAATATCTAGTCTTATGAGCTTCATCCAAGACTAGTTCACGGAGATTACCGAAACGAGGAATCCAAATTCTGTTGCCAAAATACCGTGTACCATTAGCTTTCACTTGAAGTTGGTTCTCAAAACCAATGGGTCCTTCTATATGTGTCGGTTTAATGGCTTCCAATTGAGCTTCACGGATTCGTGAGATAAGATTTGATTTGATTTTCAGGTTTAGAGCACGAACACGTTTAACATCGTCTTTTCAATTAAGGGCATCAGCAACTACATTCGCCTTGCCAGGATGATATTTCAGCTCACAGTGATAATCGTTCAAAGTCTCGAGCCATCGACTTTGTCTCATATTCAACTGTTTCTGATCAAAGATATGTCTAAGACTTTTATGGTCAGTGTATACCGTAAAATGGGTACCATACAAATAATGTCTCCATATCTTTAATGCAAATACCACAACACCTAACTCAAGGTCATGTGTGTTATAGTTCTCTTCATGTTTCTTCAACTGCCTAGATGCGTACGCAATAACTTTTTCACGTTGCATTAAAACACAACCAAAGCCTTGCTTCGAAGCATCGCAGTAAACAACAAAGTCGTCAGTACCTTCAGGTAAAGATAGAATCGGGGCCGTGGTCAATTTCTCCTTCAGAATCTTGAAAGCAGATTCCTGTTCTTCGAACCACTCAAATTTCTTCCCTTTTTGAGTTAGCTTCGTAAGAGGTTTAGCAATGAGAGAAAAATCTTTAATGAATCTTCGATAGTAACCGGCAAGTCCCAAAAACTGGCGAATATGCTTCGCAGTCTTTGGTATCTCCCAGTTCTAAATAGCAGTGATTTTAGCAGGATCGACATGTATTCCGTTTCTATCAATAACATGTCCAAGAAATTGTACTGTTTTGAGCCAAAACTCGCACTTAGAGAATTTAGCATAGAGTTGTTCCTTTCTTAAGAGTTCAAGAATCATGCGCAAATGCTGCTCATGTTCTTCCTCACTCTTGGAATAGATCAGAATGTCATCAATGAATACAATGACGAATTTATCAAGATAGGGTTTACAGACACGGTTCATAAGATCCATGAACACAGCAAGAGCATTAGTCAAACCAAAAGGCATAATACAAAACTCATAGTGTCCATAGCGAGTGCGAAAAGCAGTCTTAGGAATATCGGATTCCTTAACTCTGAGTTGATGATAACCAGACCTTAAATCAATTTTGGAATAGACACTTGACCCTTGAAGTTGATCAAACAGATCATCAATACGTGGCAACGGATAACGGTTCTTGATAGTCAGCTTGTTAAGTTCACGGTAGTCAATACACATCCTTAATGTACCATCCTTCTTCTTAACAAACAGAATAGGAGCTCCCCATGGGGATGAGCTAGGACGAATGAAACCTTTATCCAACAGTTCTTGGAGCTGATTGGATAATTCCTTCATCTCGGGAGGTGCTAAACGATATGGGGCTTTAGCAATAGGACAAGCACTGGGAGTTAAATCAATTTGAAATTCAACTTGTCGAGGAGGTGGAAGACCAGAAAGATCTTCGGGAAACACATCAGGATAGTCTTTAACTACTGGTACATCTTCAATACGCTTCTCTTCTGATTCAATCAGCTTAACGTGAGCTAGAATAGCTGGATAACCTTTCATAAGGTATTTGCGAGTTTTAATACAGGAGATGATATTGAGATTGGAACCACTCTTTTCACCCTGAACGATGAGAGTATCTCCATTTCCCAATGGAACATTAACAGTTTTATCGTAACACATGATAGCAGCATGTAATGGACATAACCAATCCATACCAACTACGAAGTCAAAACTTCCGAGTTCGACCGGCAAAAGATCTATCTTAAATTCCTTATCGGCTAAGATTAGGTTGCAGTTTTTATAGATTTTATCGACTTGCATGACTTTTCCATTAGCCACTTCTACTAATCGTTTAGTCTCTAAAGGTTGAGGCTTTTCAGTAAATAGGGTACAAAAATCACTAGACACGTAACTTCTATCGGCACCAGTATCGAACAAAATAGTTACATAACAATTATTGACAAGATACGTACCCGTGATAACTTCATCCTCATCTCGGGCTTCAGTAGCAGTAATAACAAACGCACGACCCTTCGCAGCAGTAGCATTTGCTCCAGTAGCGGGATTATCCTTCTTCTTAGGACAAGTCGGACTAACATGTCCCTTTTCTCCACAAGTATAACATGTAGGGGGAGCTTTGGCTGGAACAATAGCCTTATCCTTCGGAGGAGTCTTACACGTCTTAACAACATGTCCCACTTTCTTACACAATGCACAAACAGCAGTACCCTTCCCTGGGTGATGCCTCTCACAACGAATACAGAAAGGAAAGGAACCCTTATAATTTGACCTTGTACCATCCGCAGGCTTCTTATTATCATTCTGAGCTGAACCTTGAGATGGCTCAAACTTCCTCTTACCATCATTACCCTTGGTTTCAACTTGCTTATTGGCCGACGCTCTTCTTCTCTTAGCCAACATGAGATTTTGTACCATTAGAATCACAGCATCCATAGTAACCTTCTCGGCAGCAATTACATTCCCTTGAAAATCCTCGGGAAGACCTTCAATATACCGCTCAATTCTTCTAGCTTCAGTAGGAAACATTTCAGGACATAGAGTAGAAAGCTCCAGATAATGATTGGTATAGTTCTCAATGTCAGTACCCTTGACCTTGAGTTCCCAGAACTCAGCTTCAAGTTTCTGAACTTGACTCCTCGGGCAGAATTTGTTGACCATCATGCTTTTGAGTTCGTCCCATGGAATTGCATTAGCATTATCAATTCCTACGGACTTGGCATGAGCAGTTCACCAAGTTAAAGCATTATCACCCAATGAGCTAGTGGCATACTTTACTCGATCGTCATCTCGACAGTTGCAGATACGGAAAATAGATTCCATCTTCTCGAACCAACGGACTAGTTCGACAGCTTCCTCAGTTCCCTTAAATGCAGGAGGATGACAGTTTGAAAAATCCTTGTAGGAACAAGGTTTCGGTTGAGGATTAACATTGTTAGCTTGGTTGTTGCCTTGTGCAGCAGTGAGTAGTTGTTGGAATTGCTCAGTAGTCAAGACGATATTGTTAACAGTAGGTGCAGCTGGACGAACCATGGTGTCGCTACATAAGTGAACATAAGTCGGATAAGTTAACAAATTATAGGGTTGAGCAATCACAAGTAGGAATAAGATAAAGTATTAATATCACATGATATAAATAAAACACTTTATTTTATTAAGGGACGAGGCATTAAATAAGCCTTAATACACGATTCGGAATTAGAAATAGTTTTAAGGCATAGCCTTTACATAGATGGAAAAATAGGAAAGATAACTAAAGAATATTAAGATTGAAATAGTCTTCATATTTCTTCTTCTCGTCCTCAAACTGCTTCATCACTTTTTCCATGTTATCCTTCACAAGTTTCTCTAACCTTTCTGTTTGAGAGTCGAGAGACTCTTTGATAGTTTCCTTCAAGATTTTGTTTTCTTTTTCTAGGTTGTTTAGACGCACTTCTATTCGAGCAACATGACATCTACTAAACTCCCTATTCTTCTCACAGCTACCCTGCAGGTTGATGATATCAGTCTTCACCCTTACATGCTTCTCGTTATTACAAAATAATGGACTGGTAGCGGGTTTGGGTTGCTTTCTCTTTAGAGTTGAGTTTTCAGATGGTTCTTCAATAGGTTCTTCTTCGGGTTCATAATTTGAGAAGTCACTGTCGTAGTTAGGGAGAGCTTGAAGAGCATCTCATTCGGAAATACTCATTGGTTTATGCACCAATGAGTGAAAAGAGCCAGAGTCAGCAGAATTTGCAGAGTTTTCTCCTTCACTTTCATATCCTTGAGTTGGATGAAAATTAGGAGAAGCAGGTGGACTATAGTTTGGTGAAGCAGGACTGTAAGAAGGACTTCGAATAGGTCTTGATGTTTCAGAGTGTCCAATACCTACTTCGGTAGTAGGGTTGTGATTTGCCTTGTTGGGCTTGTTAACGCTTGAGCTTGACATCTTATCATTAGGAAAGAGACTTTTGATTAGAATCTTTTAGTCAAGTTTTGGAAAGCATAAATGTTAAGATTACAGGGAAATCCTAAGTGCATTAAAGTCTAAGGCAGGAAAGGTTATAGTTTCCTAGATTGCTAAGACACCCTAGCTAGCAAATAAGGCACACATAAAAATGCAATCCTGGTTCTCTATAACAGCCTGGTTATGCTCTGATACCAATCTATCACACCCCCAATTAGGGCTTGGGTGAAATGTGACTTAATATCAAAATATACCAACATATTATATAAACGAGAACAAATCTAAATGATTAAATTAACTTGAATGAGTACGCAGCAGAAAAATGAAATGTCGTTACAATCATAAATAAATAATTGTTCAAATGAAAAAGTAAAATATGCGTTAATCTCTTGATTCTATGTCCAAGTAGTATATGTCACGACCCGAAAATTTCTGACCAAATTTAAACTTGATCTTTATATAATTTCAACACGATAAGTAAAGTCTGTTATGTTGAATCTCAAAAATTTTTGAACTATGTTTCATGAATTCATTGACCTACGACTATTACCGAAGATTCACGAACAATTACTTGTAAATAAATATGTATATGTGTGTGTGTGTGTATATATATATATATATATATATATATATATATATATATATATATATATATATATATATATATATATATATATATATATATATATATATATATATATATATATGTGTGTGTGTGTGTATGATAATTTGAAATAAAATACGATTTAATTATTAGAATTAAAGATGTAAAATATTATATGAAATAATTGTTAATAAAATGGGTCTATATATATAAAGTATATTAACTGTAATTATTAAATGATTGTAAACCTCGTTGATCATTCGGTTATTATTTAGATAAACTTAATTTCAATTTATGTAAGTTTAAAAAGATAAACGATGATCCATAATTAAGATATATAAAATTTGGGATCATTAAAAATATTTTTACTTTGAAGAGTTGAGTTTTAGTACTCCGTATATATTACTTGGAATTAAAAATAAATTATAGACGAACCTTTTTGATCAGGTTTCAAACAGTAAATGAGTGAAATAAATAAATATAGTTAATCTAAAAATTTGGAATTTTTCTGAAAATTTTATTCCGTCACTGATTAACAACGGGCACGATTTAACACTGTATGGGAAGAGTGTCGGCAGATTTCTCCTGTGAATTAAATTAATATAGTGACTATTCCTCCCGTGAATTAAATTAATATAGTGGCTTTTCCCAGTTTTGTTTTAATCTCAACTATCCCATCTATCTCTATATATTTACATATACATAGATAACAAAAGGATACATATCCATCTATCTACTTGATCTTGTTTAATCACCAACCATCGCACACCATAACCATAAATCACCACCGCAACCACCCTCATTCTCGAATTCCCACCGTTGCACCACCATCACTACCTTCCCCTATGTTTATATACATACACACGACATATGCATATATGTCATATAAACCCCACCATTCTCCTAAAACCTTCACATTCCATCACCTCGATAACCACCGCTGTAACCGTCTTTCAATCAACCACCACTTCCACCGTTATTACTTTAACACCATGACACCATAAACAAACACGATAACCGCCAACCACCATAACCCGTTTTTTTTTTTTTTTTTCTGTTTTTCTAATGTGAACAAGTCACCACTAAACTCACCACCAATCGCCACTACACATTCGATTTCTGTTTACTTTCCCTGCCTAACACACCAAGCAAAACACCACAAGACACCTCCATCGTCTCCCTCTCTCTCTATCATTTATCTCTCTCACTATCTCTCTCTCTCTTCTTTGTAAACTATCAACTACCTCAACACTTTGATTTCTGTTTTCCTTTACAGCTACTATACTGCTGTAGCTACTTATCTTCGTTGAAACACAACCACCACGAAAACCCTCACCCATACACCCATCGAATTAAATTCTTGCTGCTACTTCTTTCTGTTTCAATCATCGAAAACAACACCTACCCAAACAGCCGTATACCTGCAGTAGTCTATTCTAATTCCTTGTCGAAACCCATTCCAACGTGAACCGCTGTTACACTCCCGCTATTATTCCTTTCCTGTTTCTTTTTCAATCGAATCAAAACCACTTATTGTTGCACCGATACGTTTATGTTATTGTTTCTGTAAACGGTTACAACAATGAAATCGATGATAATGATCACATGATGATGTAGATGAAATAAGGTGATGCGTGATGATGAAAACGGTGAAGATCGATTGTGAAAATGATGATGATGCCGAAGTATGATGATAATAATGAGCTGCTACCTTGTTTCTTCTGTTTTAAATAAACGAGTACACCATAAAGAAGATGATGACGTTTATAAAAAAAAAAAAAACATGTCGGCTACTTTATATCTGTTTCTATCAGGTTACATGTACCGAAATATTATTTTTTTATACTATCGGGCCATTTAAATTGATTGGGTTTGAGATCCTGTTGTTGGATCGAGCTACTGTTGGACCGTATACTTACTGATGGGCCGCTATATTCGGTTTTCTATTTGGGCCAAAAGCCAAAACCTAATTAGATGATAGAAGGAGAAAAACAATACGGGATAAATAAAATAATGGTTCGAATATTATAATATAAACAGAATTGGAAGAGTGGTAAAGGGGTTGTTATGCGTGAGCTAGAGGTCTTGGGTTCGAGCCCTATCAAAGGCAATTATGTCCTTTTTGGAGACTTTTCATATGTGAGGTAGTATTATTATTATTACTCTTATTATTATCATTATTATTATTATTATTATTATCATTATTATTATTATTATTATTATCATTATTATTATTAGTATTAACATTAGTATTAATATTTTTTTTTATTATTTTTAGTATTATTACTATCATTATTATTACTTTTACCATTATTATTATTAAAACTATAATATTTTTATTATCAATATTGCTATTAATATTATTATTATAAAAGTTAGTTATATTTAATAAAACTACATTTTTAAAAATTATTTATTTAAAGTATATAAAGTAAATATATTTAAGTTAATAATGAAACACATGAATTACTAAAACTAACAGTTATATTGATAATAATATATAAATTTATTAGACTTCAATTATACGTGTTAATATATATATATAAATGATATAGGTTCGTGAATCCGAGGCCAACCCTATATTTGTTTAATGACGTCATATGTATTTATACTACAAAATACAGTATGGTGAGTTTCATTTGCTCCCTTTTTAATTGCTTTTGCAATATATATTTTTGGGCTGAGAATACATGCACTGTTTTTTATAAATGTTTACGAAATAGACACAAGTACTTAAAATATATTCTACGTTGAGTTGTACCATTGGAATATTTCCCTGTAGCTTGGTAACTACTATTTACATGGGTATTGTAAACGCGAATCCTGTTGATAGATCTATCGGGCCTGACAACCCCAACCGGGCTGGACGACCAGTATTCAACGGTTGCACAGTACTTCGTTTCAGTGACTACACTTGGTACAGTGTAGTGAGATTTCATAATAAAGGGAATATGCGACGTTGATTAAATGTTAAGTATGGTTACCAAGTGCTCAACCACTTAGAATATTTTTATTAAAACGTTTGTGTATATGAAATCTTGTGGTCTATTAAGATATTGAAATGATTGTTATGATAAACCTATGAACTCACCAACCTTTTGGTTGACACTTTTAAGCATGTTTATTCTCAGGTATGAAAGAAACCTTCCGCTGTGCATTTGCTCATATTACATGGAGTCGTACATGGCATATTTAAGTCAGTACCTCGTAATGGGACCAAATGATGATGACATCGTCCAGGTGGATTAGGACGGGTTGTTAGAGTATCACATAAGCAGTAGGTAGGTAAGCTTGAATCAAACAGCAGCTGAGACAAAACATGCTAAAGTGTCAACCAAAAAGGGTGAGTGAAGTTCATAGGTTTAACAAAAGTTTGATCGTTGTTTTAGACCACAAGACTTAGTTTGTAAAGTTGATCTCGCAAGATCAAGAGTTATGCCAATGCGTGATATTTAGACTAAACGTTCAAGTTTGCCCCATGACAAGTTAGTTCTCCTTGTCGGTTAAATTTCATTATCAAGTAATACAAAGACTTAGTCAAATGTATCGGGGACGTTACTCCCGATAGGCCTACCCCCAATAATTAAGCATGCCGCAAGACTTAAAAATATCACTATAGGGACTTAGTCGGACATAGCCGGGTATAGCATAGTTTAAGTAGTTTGGTACTTGTGTCTAAAGTGTAAAAAGTAAAAACATCATGTGTCTCACCTCAAAAGTAAGTAAGTAAATTTGCTAGCAATAAAGAGGGGCTATGAATTCACCTTAGTAAGTAGAGAGAGAGTTATTCCTCGGAATAGAGAGTTGAACGAGTGAGCAGGAAAGTCAACCTATTGACATTTAAGGGTAGTTAAGTGTTTTGCCCATGTTTGAGTTTAAGTACGTGTTTATGTATAGTTTGTTTCACTAAATTTCTGTCCCTAGTAAGTTTCTATACTTAGAAAGTTTCTACTTAAAGAGTGTTTTCCATTTTAGGATACTTGTCGTATTAGATCAGCTTCCAATCACCCCTTTCCCTTCGAATGGCCATTTGAGATCTAGGGGATTGAGCCATAGGACCCTTTAAATAGGAAGTCCAAACCCTCTGCCTAGAGTCTCGTAGAACCATTCGTCAAGAAAGTTCGAAGATCTATACATCTCTAATACATATCCCAAAACGTTCTTAAGTGTTATAATATAAGTAGTAGGTTATAGGTGCTAGTAATAGTAATAGTGTATATATGTTAATAGTAGTATTAGGGTTTCATTAATTAGAGTTAGTTAATTAAAGTAGTAATAAATAATTAGGGTTTAGTAATTAATGTTCTAGGGTTTCATAAATACCTAGGGTTTAGATTTAATTAATTAGGGTTTTAATAAAACTAGGGTTTTGATTAAAGTAGATAGTTTAGGTATAATTAGGGTTTAAGGTTTTAGTATGTATATGTATATGTAATCGTGTATATATATATATATATGTATACAAAAAAATTAATTTTTATAAATATACATATATATGTATCGATTTATATGTATATGTATATATAATTATTTTGTTTCCTTAATTAAACACTAACAATCTTCCATGTAACAACCTAGGGTTTTAAGATCAAAGTTTTCCCCTTTTTTTTTAGACGACATTATACATACATACATACATACATACATACATACATACATACATACATACATACATACATACATACATGCATACATACATACATACATACATATATTCATATTATTTTTTTTACATATATAGATCTAAGTTTGTTCTTATGTTTATGTGTTTATGATTTTATGTGAATATAGATTAAAACAAAGGTCAAAGAATTAAGAAAATAGATTAGGGTTTTATGTTTATACCTTTGAAGATTCAAGAAGACTAACAAAGAAAAGAAGAACTTGATGAAGATGGAAGATCAAAGCCTTGAATATCTTGAAGAACACCTTGAAGATTCTTGAAGGACACGAAGAACGCGAAGAACACTTGAAGATTTCTTAGAAACCCTAAGGATTTCGGTGGTGGTGGGGGATTTTCGGTTTTGGCCGAAAATTGGAGAGGGAGAGAGAGATTTTTGAGTGAGGGATGTAATTATGATTTGGTACATGGAATGGTTTAGCCTAGGGGTCTATTTATAGGGAGGATAGGAGCATTCTAGAATTAGGGTTTTATAAGGAATTACTTAGGGAACAAGTTAGCTTGGAAAAAGGGTTAGGAAGGGATGCATGGGCCGAAATTTAGAGGGGTATATGGGTAATTTTACTCTTCCAAATTGGCTAGGGTTTTATGAGCAAGGGTTTTAATATTTTCACTTAAGTCCTTGTACTTTAATTTAGCTTAACAACCCTTAATTATTCAAGTTTATTCATTTTAATTACACAAGTCTTTTTAGTTATTTATTTACTCACAAAAGTTTATTAACTTATTATTTTTATTAACTTGTCAATTAATGTACAAAGTTAATTATCGTATTTTATAATTCTTAACGCTTAACCTTTATCGATTAAAGTTTACTTATTAAGTTTAACTATTTTATTGGGCATTTAATAAGGAAAAGTATTGAATGGAAATATGAGAAATGTAGTATGGAAAAATGAGAATCGTTATAAAAAGTGAAAACTAAAATGCGAAAATGTAAACCTAAATGTGAAACTAAAACTGGAAACTAGAAAATAAAACTGAAATGCGGAACTGAAAATTGAAATGGGTCAAAAATCAATTTTTTTTAGTTTTGTTTAGAATTCTATATAATACGAATATACTATGAGATCTTTCGACCAATTCAATTAATTATGATTCAAATATATGAATATGAATCAAAATGATGATATTAAATAAATATATCATAGCTGGCTGCATGAGCATTCTACCCGTTTAAATAATATATTTTAGATAAGAAATAAACAAAAGTTGAATGCATCCTATAGGAACGTGTATAAGAAGACTCTATCTTTGTTTTACTTCTTCCTAAATGTTTTTTTTATTGGGGTGAAATACTAAGTCACCACCATATCCTAGCTTCATGTTGCAATGATTTACTATAAAGCAGTACCAAGTTACACACATCTTCTCATAAACTCTTTAATCTACCCAACTTCATTGCATAACAAGTATTTCACTCAGATTTCATTAATGGCGACTCATTTGCTTTTATTTGGTCTCTTACTGACAACTTGTTCATTCGCTTTAGCTTCGGACCCTAGTCCTCTTCAAGACTTTTGTGTGGCTGACCCAAATAGCAAAGGTAAAAACTTCTTAAAAACTTGGTAACAAAAAGAAACATACTATACTATTCACATGGTAACAAGTTTTCTATTCGTTGTCACAGTTTTGGTAAATGGTGTGGTTTGCAAAGATCCGAAGAATGTGACAGCAGATGATTTCCTTTTTAAAGGGCTAAACATTATGGGAAACACGTCGAATGCAGTTGGGTCTATTGTGACTCCTGTGACTGTGACACAGTTAAAAGGACTCAACACTTTAGGAATCTCGATGGCTCGTATTGACTTTGCTCCATGGGGTCTTAATCCTCCACACACGCACCCTCGAGCTACTGAAATCTTGACTGTCATTGAAGGCAGTATGTTGGTTGGTTTTGTGACATCTAACCCTGAAAACCGACTCATCACAAAACTACTTCAAAAGGGAGATGTTTTCGTGTTCCCACAAGGTCTAATTCATTTTCAGCAAAACGTTGGAAATGGATATGCTGTTGCTATTGCAGGTTTGAGTAGTCAGAATCCAGGTGTGATTACGATTGCAAATGCTGTGTTTGGATCAAACCCGGATATCAGTGCAGACATTCTTGCAAAGGCCTTTCAAGTTGACGCTAACGTGATTAATCAAATTCAGTCTAAATTTTAAGCACTTATTCAATAATTAATTATTGTTGATTTCTTTGTGTTACATTTTTTCAATTTTAGTAATAAGGTTTGTCATGTCCTGTAATATTTACAAGTGAATTAATAATTATTTATTTATGATTTTGATTAGAATTAGAGATCACTCCTATTCTATAACATAATTAAGTAGCATCAAAAATACATTTTTATTTAGGTGCTCTAAGTTTCTTACACAATGGATCCGTTTAATATAAGTTATAACCTTATGACAAATATCCCATAAACCTGACCGATCAAGTTACAGTTCCATTGAATCCGTTTTAAGCATTCGGTTTATAATTCCTAAAATTAACATAAAAGGCATATAAACTACAGAGTAAAATATACTAGCATACATATTTACTATCTTTGGTAACACATAGCCTGACTGAGTAACAATAATTTCATAATGTTAGCTTATCGATGATGCTACGTTTAGATGATGCAATTATAGTGACTCAGGCAGTTTGCTAAGTTTTTGTGAGGTGCCATTGTTTTAGTTGTTGCAGGTACAAAGATCTTAATATCTGTAAACTATACTTACTATTTGTACTAATTGCTACTATAACTTAGCCCAATGTTATAACCTTACTAATTGCTATTATAACCTTACTATTTATAACCTTACTAATTTGTACTAGTTGCTATTATAAACTTACTAATTGCTATTATAACTATTAATGCAAACAGTAACCGATGGTTATAGAACACAATCTCACAATCTGGAAAATTGGCCTCAGGGCTGTTTATTTCACTCAAAATATAGTAGTAATAAAAAAAAACTGATGGTCTCTTCAAACAAAAGACTCTTAAATAGGAAAATAATAAAGGAAACTTTTAAACTTCCAGTTCTTGAAACTTCCAGTTCTTGAAACTTTCAATTCCAGCATTTGCTAGGTCTTCACGAATGGGCTGTTAGGCCCACTGAACCCTCCCATCTCATATTCTATAAAATCATGTAGCCCAATAGATGGAAGCCCATTTGGCCCGAGTCCAGTTGCATTAGAACCTGCATCAACTATACTTACTATTTGTAGTAGTTGCAGGTCCAATGTATAATTGCTACTAATTTTTTATTATATCCTTACAATTTTTTGTGAGGTGCCATTTTTTAGTTGTTGCAGGTCCAAAGATCTTCTTATATTTACCATTCATGAGGCAGACCAAGTCTAATTGCTCAATCTTTGTTTTAGTAAATAATTGATTTGTTAAAATTCATATCAGCACGCAATCCACTATTTTCGTTTGTTTACTCTTTCTATTTGGTGAGTTGTATGCTTTGATGTAGAAAAATCTACCCTGTTGTTCAAAAGCACCATTAATGTTTACAAAGTTATTGTAATATTCTACGGTTATGACTTCTGAGTCATTAGAGCTATTTATACATTGTAGTTTCTATTATGCCTAAACGGGTCTGTTTGGGTCAATGATCAAATGCGTTTGGGTCAAAATGGGTCATGGGTCTAAACGGGTTATCTTTTAAATGAGTCGAATGGCTTGGGGCAAGACACAGGTCTGGTTAGGTATGGTTTGGTCTAGATCTATTTTTCATCTTATAGTTTTGGGTCAGGTTGGGTCGAGACCCGTTTTCAATCTCCAGTTTCGCATTGCGGTTTTCATTTCCTCGAGTTAGTTTTATGTTTCAGTTTCACGTTTTGCTTCTCCGTTTCGCGTTTCAGTTTCCAGTTCCAAGTTCTGCGTTTCAGTTTCCAGTTTCGCACTTATATTTTCAGGTTCGCGTTTTAGTTTTCAAATTTGCAACTTAAGTTTCGCTTTTCACTTTCGCGTTTCAGTTTTCAATTTCGCGCATTTCGGTTTCACGTTTTCCACTTTCGTTTTAAGTTTCAACATTTGTGTTTCGCATTTCAGTTTTTGCGTTTTTAGTTGAGTTTCGCGTATTGTTTTTAAATTTTCAGTTTCACCTTTTCATTTTAAGTTTCGCGTTCTAGTTTTGTAATTTAGTTTTCAGGTTCACGTTTCAGTATTCAGTTTTACGTTTAAGTTTACAATATAGCTTCTGCCTTTCGGTTTTTGGTTTTGCTTTTCATTTTCCAGTTTTCGCGTTTCAGTTTTTAGTTTTCCATTTTTGAAACACAAAACTGAAAATTGAAATTCGAAACTGAAAATTGAAACACCAAACTTAGAACTTACCGCAAAACTGAGAACTGAAATACAAAAATGAAAACTGAAACACGAAACCCGAAACTGAAAACAGAAACGCTAAATTTAATAGCCAAAATGCGAAAATGAAATCTAAAACAAGAAATTTAAAACTAAAACACAATATTGAAACGCGAAACGCGCTATTAAAGACTGCAACTCCAAACGCGAAACTAAAACTCAAAATTGTAGGATCGTGTAAACAGGATTAAACGATCTAATCTTCAATATCGAGTGCGTTGGTGAGCCTTCAGGCTACTGTGCCGAGCCTGGTGAATAAGTATGAGAAGATTAAGTCTCAGAACAAGGAGAAGAATAAGGTGGTTGGTGAGTTGGAAGCGAATGTGAATTCGTTGACTACTGAGCTTGAGAAGTCGAGGAAGGAGGCTGCTGATTTGAAAGCTCTCACTGAGAAACAAGCAAAGAGGATTAGTGAGACGACCCGTCCTAATCCATAAGGACGAATACAATAACATATGATTACATTGCGAGGTATTTGACCTATATATGATACATTTTACAAACATTGCATTCGTTTTGAAAAGACAAACTTTCATTTCATTGAAAGTTGACAGGCATGCATACCATTTCATAATATCCAACTATAAATGACCTAATCTGTCATTTACTTAATAATAATCTTCATTGAACTCAACGACTTGAATGCAACATCTTTTGAAATATGCCATGAATGACTCCAAGTAATATCTTTAAAATGAGCAAATGCACAGCGGAAGATTTCTTTAATACCTGAGAATATACATGCTTTAAAGTGTCAACCAAAAGGTTGGTGAGTTCATTAGTTTATCATCAATTTTCATTTCCATCATTTTTAATAGACCACAAGATTTTCATTTCCATTTCTCATAAATATACATCCCATACATAGAGATAAAAATCATTCATATGGTGAACACCTGGTAATCGACCTTAACAAAATGCATATAGAATATCCCCATCATTCCGGGACTCCCTTCGGACATGATAAATTCAAAGTACTAAAGCAGTTCAAATTCTATGACTGGGGCTTGTTAGTGCCCATAGATCTATCTTTAGGATTCACGTCAATTAGGGTCCAGTTCCCTAATTATTAGATTACCAGACTAAAAGGGGCATATTCGATTTCGATCATTCAACCATAGAATGTAGTTTCGATTACTTGTGTCTATTTCGTCAAACATTTATAAAAACAGTGCATGTATTCTCAGTCCCAAAAATATATATTGCAAAAGCATTTAAAAAGGGAGCAAATAAAACTCACAATACTGTATTTCGTAGCAATAATGCATATGACGGCACTGAACAAGTGCAGGGTTGGCCTCGGATTCACGAACCTATATTAAGTATATATATATTTATATAATGGTCAATGTCTGTCTAACAATTAAGGTCGAGTCATAGTGTACCACAATCCTAATGCTCGAGACCGATATGCAAAGTTAACAAAATCAATTTGACCCAAAATGACTTTCAAAATCTATACATGTTTATTATATACCTTAAATATAGTCATTTTATATATTTAAATATATTTATCAGATTTTATTAGAGTAAATAATAAAAGTCATTTATTAATAAAATTTTATACTAATATATATATATATATATATATATATATATATATATATATATATATATATATGATAAAAATATACTTTTATATATCTTAAGTAATAAAATTTATAAAGTTCACTTAATATCCTAAAATATAGTAGTATGTAGTATTAATGTAATTATATTACGTGTGGTAAAAATATCTTTGTATTACATATTTATTTGATAAAATAATATTGATAATAATAATAAAAATTGTATTATTTTGTAATAATAATAATAATTATTATTATTCTACTAATAATAAAAATAACCATATTTATATTTACTAATGATGATATTTATTATAATAAATGATTATTCTAATCATGATAATTTTAATAATAACGATACTTTTTATTATTAACTGTAATAATAATGTTTTATAAAAATAATAATTTTATTCAAAATGATAATTTTTAATAATAATAATACTAAAATGATAATAATAATGATATTTTATAATAACAATGATATTTCTATTAAAATAATAATTTTAATAAAAATGATAGTTTTAATATTAATGATACTTTTAATAATAATAATAACAATGATATTTCTATTAAAATGATAATTTTAATAAAAATGATAGTTTTAATATTAATGATACGTTAATTAATAATAATAACGATAAAAATAATAAAATGGTAGTTTTGATACAAATGTTAATTATTTTAGTAATAATAATAATAATAATAATAATAATAATAATAATAATAATAATAATAATAGTAATAATAATAGTATTGATTATTAGATAATAATAATAATGATGATAATAACTACGATATTGATAACGATAACGATAACGATAACGATAATAATAATCATTTTAACAATAATACTTAAAATTATAGATAATTCAATTAACGATATCTTTTAATCCGTTCATCGAAACCATACGCTTTCTAAATGAAAAGTTATTAATTTTTCACCAGCTTTCCAACGACATGCATATCATATACCTTATCTCAGTAGCATATGTACTAAATTCATGATTTATCATAAACTATATAACGAAGAAATTAAACATTCAAGCATGCATAATCATATATACTCGAGAACTAGTCAGGGATACACTATTAATATATAAAAGATAATATATGAATGCTCACGTATCAATATTGTGATTCAATATTGCAGGAAAGGTACGTAGACGCAACGGAGATGATAAACACTAGATTGACCTCACGAGCATACCCCCGAACATTACCCATAACCTCCATAGCTATATCCCATAACTTCCTTAGCTTTATCCCGCTCGTAAAACCCATTTTGAAATGACTCGAACATACACTCGTCGTAGTATTTTATGTATAAATAATACTAACACCTAATACTACTAATGATAATAATAATAATAATAAGATTAATAATAATATTATTAATAATAATAATAATAATAATAATAATAATAATAATAATAATAATAATAATAATAATAGTATATATATATATATATATATATATATATATATATATATATATATATATATATATATATATATATATATATATATATATATAGAGCGAGAGTGCAGAGAGTGCGAGAGATAAATTGATAAAATGGAACCAAGAATCGAAGGAGCTTAAATACACCTTACCTGTCCTCAGACCCCATGCGATTGCATGGGTATTCTTTGCTTTGGCCATGCGATCGCATGGCCACCTGGCTCCAGCTCACTTCGTTTAACTTTTTCCTGCCGACGGTTTTTATTAATAATTTATATATATAATATATTTAATTTATATAATTATTTATATATTATATTATATTTACGAATATAGATGACTTGTAATTTCGGTTCCGCTAACTTGTACGTTTACGCTCGACTTATGCCTCGGTTCCAGTTTCTCGAACGCATTATCGTACGCTTAGAAAAATAGTACTTTATGTTTCGCGGCACGTACCCTTAACAATAATTAGACTTATATCCCAAAAATCTATATTATAAGAAATGTAATCTATACCTTTGAGTATTATGGTCATTTGCTTCTATGAATCAATGTCTCGTTATATAAACATATGATAATATAATTTTAAATCAAAACGTTTTGTATCTAATTAATATTATATTAAATCACTTTGTAAAGTATATATATATTTATACTTATATTTAAAAATATAAATTCGTACATATTGTATGTAATTGAAATATCTATTTAATAATATAATATTTGGTTTTTCAAAACTATTTGTATTTCAAAGTTCATTTTAGAATCGATTAAATAATAGAAATTATTATATCATATAACATTTATATTTTAAATCATATAATTTATTCATGCATCAAATTCTCATAAGTTAAGCTATCTAAATATCAATTGATTCAATAATCGAATACCAATATCGTTTATTAAATAATTCAAAATATATAACTAAACACGTTTTTAATTACACGTTGGAAGTTATATATATCTATATATATATTCAATTAAATCACGGACCGTTATCATTTAAAACTTGTCAAAAGGTTTCTAGAAAGATTCTAATTTTTAAGATAACGTTAAAACCTTTATCCTTATTAAAATGACTCGGTAACAATTTGTCAAAAGTGGTTCCAGACATTTATAAAGTTATATTCCTTTTTAAAGAAGACGTGACGCTCAAATCATTGTATATAATTTCTAGAATTTATAACAGTAAAAGATAATGATAATAACTTTAATAATTTACTTCTTGACATGTTGTAAAATGTATAAATCTTTCAAAACATATCGTGGTACGTTATATATATATATATATTAACTGTATTCGAAACCACCTATATATAAGCTCAATATACTTTTTCTATATATATATATATATATATATATATATATATATATATATATATATATATATATATATATATATATATATATATATATATATATATATATATATATATATATATATATATATATATATATATATATATATATATACGTTTCACATAACACGTTTTATTACATAGATGTTTATCTATAACGAATAAGTATAATGTTATACGTTTAATATTTTGCTAACGTTTACAAGTCATAAAATAGATTTCCTAATATATTTACATGTAAATCAAACCGTTCAATGTTTTGTTAATATTTATCAATTTAACAATCACACATATGTATATATTCATACATATCTATTTACACATAATTGTTCGTGAATCGCCAAGAGCAGTCTAAGGGTAATTGATTACATGAACACAGTTCACAGTTTTTGAGATTTCAACATTATAGACTTTGCTTATCGTGTCGGAAACATATAAAGATCGAGTTTAAATTTGGTCGGAAATTTCCGAGTTGTCACAGTACCTACCCGTTAAAGAAATTTCGTCTCGAAATTTGATTGGGATGGTCATGGCTGACAATAAGTATGTTTTCATGACGCATACGAGCTGAAAATTAGAGTTGTATCATCAGCGAGTAATATGGATAAAACAATTTGCTTAAGTGAAGCGTATGAGTGAAGTTATCACAAAAGAGTGAAATGAGTAAGTGTAGATTTGTCATATCTTTTGACGTAGATAGGATTGATTTCCAGAGTTCGAGGGATTTGGAGAAAATCTTTGTAATAAGATTTGATTCTTCGGTAATCAAGGAAATTAGGATCCGCTTTAAATGCGATCATCTATTTTTGATTGCTCTGTCGGATATTTTACTATAAATCCACCCCCTTCTTTTCCTTACAACTCACACCTTCTATTCTTTCTCCCTCAACTCATATTTTAAAGCATTCATCAATATGCTCCATCCAGTTCTGATTCTTGATATACTCCTAACTTTCATATCTGTCATTCTTCTTTTTCATCTACCACCGGAGGATTTTATTTTCTTTTACTATTACCTTGGGGTTATAGTGTTTTTAATTCTCCCGTGTCTCTACATTGCAATATGTATTGATATACACGGTTTGTAACTTGTGTGTTACTATCGGGCTTTATATCTTCCCCTATTTTTCGATGTCTCTGCTTCTGTCTTTCTATAATCATTGACATCTACAGTTAATGATCTTTTCTGTTTGCTGCGATTTATACCCCCTTTTTATTTCGGAGTTTCATGCATTTGTTTTCTTTTTGCAAGTAATGGTCTAGAATTCGTAGGTATGGAGTTTCGAATTATCATAATATACAAAGTAGAAAGGAAAGGTAGTAGCACGATTTAATTTTTCAAATTACCAGAATATCCGGAAAAGACCGAATCATCAAGAAAATATTTTCTTGATATTTTTAGAGGTTAAATAGAATACCAGAGTCGTGTAATATGGCACATGATGACGTTATGATCTATGAATCATCACGTTCCATTTAGAAACTCAGCATGACTTACTGTAATATAATCACGTTGATCAAGTGTCATTATATTATACTAACTCATGCTTCAGTTCTCAACACTACTTCAAAAACATTCATACTTTAAACTCGAAGGTTTCAGAATTTAGAAACTAAACAGTTTCCTTTATGATGTAATACAGATAACGCGAAGAGATAAATGATTTCAGATAAGAATAGCTATGAAAATATTTTCAGAAATATCGAAGATATTTATAATGAAAGATACGATGATATCTTAGAATTTCTAATATCAGAGGATGATGAAGAATATTGTCCGCAAGGGTTTAGAGTCAGGAGTAAGGTATTCGATAATAATTTCAGCAGATACTGAGTCATTTGGATTCTTTGAAGGCAGGTTTAGTCTTTGTGATTTATCCACAACTTCCTTTATGGTTTGCTCAATCCGTTTTTCAGCTCTAAACCTTCTCTTTTTCTGAGATTTGCCAATATACTATTCTTTATCATCAAACTTTTTACTGTTAAGATCGTTTACAGTTTTTGCTGCTTCATCAGCATTTTTCAAAATTTCGAAAA
This sequence comes from Rutidosis leptorrhynchoides, assembly GCF_046630445.1. Lineage (NCBI taxonomy): Eukaryota > Viridiplantae > Streptophyta > Magnoliopsida > Asterales > Asteraceae > Rutidosis > Rutidosis leptorrhynchoides. The sequence continues at coordinate 79,839,173 of NC_092334.1, forward strand.
CTAATTCGCAGTTTAAGGTGTTTTTCAGAAACTTCACATTCGAAGTATGTAAGTCTTGGAGATAGACGTTATATGACTGTTGGCGTAGAATTGCTACAAATTTGAGAATAATGATTCAAGCTTTTTGGTATGACAACTATCATTACCAGATGCAGATGAGTACATGATAGGGTTTCAATGAGTAATTATAGTGATTTTTTGGAGAGGCTTAAAGATCAATGATGTTGTTGGTAAATTTACTGCTAATGTGGCGAAATATAAAAGGTTCCCCGGTGACAATTATGAAAGGGTAATCGTCATAATAAGGCTTATTCGAATGAACAATTGAAGTTGATTTGCTGGAGCTGTGACAAAATCTTTATATGTTTCCGACACGATAAGCAAAGTTTGTAATGTTGAGTCTCAAAATTTTTGAACTGTTTCATATACTAAATTGACCTTCGACTGTTCTCAATGATTCACGAACAACTGTTTGTAATTAGGTATGTATATATATATAACTTGAACCATGTTACTAGGATATATTTAGTATATTTATTTACGTAATAAAATATATTATTAAAACAAAATATATGTAAGATTTTTTAACGACGAAATAGAATTAAATTTCTAAATCGTTAATTCTGGAGATGAAATCATTATAAATAAAATATGATATAAAAACTCAAAATTTTGGTAAATATTATATTAAATAAAATACTACTAATAGTTATGAATAATTATAATTAATTTTAATAATAACAATAACTATGTAATATTAAGTAAGATGAGATTTCTATTTATTTTTTCGTTCAATTTAACTTAGAGGTATATATCATTTTTTAACATAATCATATTAAATTATTAATTAATTAAATTTTGTATAGAACCAGTGTTGCTTTCGTTTGACTGTATAATTGTTGAAAATCACACAAAAGGATAATGGTAATGGTTTTGCCTTTTGCTAACTTTGTTGAATGAGTTCAATTGTACCGTGATTTATGCATTTAACGTTTAATTAAGTTTGTCTTCTTTTATGTGAGGATTAAATGTAATGTATTACATATCATCTCTGCTTTATTTCTTTGTCAAACCACAACCCCACTTGTTTCAATAATGTTAGTTTACTAACTTTACACCTTTATATTCATGTATCATCAATCCCACAAGAATACATCACAAAACCATATCATCCGTTTACAATTCATCAATAATAATTTAGCAAAATTCCCACCATCATCTTCTATGTATCTGTTCCCCTTTCTGGACTAGTGGGACAAGTTCAAACCAAAACAACCTAAACAGTGTAGTTTTAACCATCATTACTAAACCACTTGAAACCACCATCAAGGTGGATGCTACTGCTACTGTGACCTTCTTTGTTTACGTTTTAAACAAATCACCACCATCGCCTATGTGTTCCATCATGAGTTCCTTCACCGGTATCACCATTCAACCGCCATCTTAAGCCACCTCCAGTCACCATAACTCCTTCCCTATATCTTGGTAAACTTCATAAGTCATCACCACAGAGAACTATAAACCACCATCATCGACCAATCATCACCACCCTTGACCTCCTTAACCATCGGTCACCTCCACCACAACCTTCATCTTTCCTTTGATCAACCATCACCTTCTCCATATACATATACATATACATATACTTACAGCATGATTAATAACTATAACCCATTTATATTTTTCCGTTTCTATTCCAACTCTCGATTTGAACATATCACAACCCCGCTACTCTTCTGTCCTTGTATCATAGTTCAAATACCATTAAAAAACACTCACCATGTTGCAGTCGAAAACTAACCAAAAACCATCAATTTTATCTTTTCTCTCTCTGACCAAGAAAAACCACCATGATCCACCACCATCCATCACCTCTAGCCATCATCATCATCAACATCTTGATCCTATATTTTCTTTCTGTTTCTTTGATCAAAATCACCATAACCAAAAACCTCCACATTCGAATGGTTTCTGTTTGAAAATTCTATCAACTAAATCTCCATTTGAACTGCTATTTACAGTTATAATACGTACTAATACAGCTCAAATATCATGGGTCATTGTTGTGAAGTCGTGGTTACTACAAATCCTGCTACACCTACTATTTCATACTGCAGTACGCTGCTATCTACCTCTGTTGCAGCTGGAACGATCGCCACATCGCCCATCACCTGCTATTATTATACTGATATTATACTATTGCTTCTTTCCTGTCCAAAATACAACCAAACCACCATTTTCTTACACCATTAAATTGTTACTCGTTATTGTTGTTGTTGTTTTCTTTCTCTGTTACTGTTCTACGAGTACACTGCAACAACAGATGCTACATTTCTATTGTGCACGACCGCTACAGCTACCCTGCTGTCTTACTTCCATTCCTGTTACAGTGAGACGATGATAGATAAAGATGATGATAGGAAGAAAAGGTTATGGCTACTACGAATTCCTCTTTCTGTTTATATTATAATCACCACCGAAGTTTTTCTTTTTCTTTTATAGTTGTGGCCGACAAAACCTAAAACGAATAAACCCCACCTGATTTATTAATTGAGCCGTCTCAATTTTTTTTTTCCTTTTTGAAGTCGAGTAACGAAACAGAAATTGAATATGTATGTTACTGGACCTTTTTTTATCGGGCCAAGTTCCTTTCTACTTTGGGCTTAAGTTTTATTGTTGGGCCATTAATTAAACCTGGGTCACGGTTAGAATTGATTATTACTTGGGGCTGTCGAATTGAAATAAGTTGAAGAAGAGAGAAACAGAAAACATACGCTAAATAAGATTGGGATCCGTACAATAACAGAAAAGCAGGGTTGGAGGGATGGTTTGAAGGTGTTGTTGGTGAGCGAGAGGTCTCGAGTTCGAACCGGGGCAGTGACGTTTTATTTTTAAAGCTCCTTTCTTCAAAGGTTGTACTCTTTTATTATTATTACTTTTATTAATATGATTATTAATATGATTATTATTAATATTATTAGAGTTATTATTATTATTTATTATTATTATATAAGTATTATTATTATTATTACTATTATTATTATTCTTATTATTATTATCATATCATTATTATTATTAAGATAAGTATTATTATTACCATAACATTATTATCATTATGAATATAAGTATTATTATTATCATTGAAATGTCTCGTTCATATTGATTATAAACGTTCCATATTAATTGATTTCGTCGCGAGGTTTTGACCTCTATATGAGACGTTTTTCAAAGACTGCATTCATTTTTAAAACAACCATAACCTTTATTTTATCGATAAAGCTTTAAAAAGCATTACGTAGATTATCAAATAATGATAATCTAAAATATACCGTTTACACACGACCATTACATAATGGTTTACAATAAGAATATATTACACCAAAAATAAGTTTCTTGAATGCAGTTTTTACATAATATCATACAAGCATGGACTCTAAATCTTGTCCTTATTTTAGTATGCAACAGCGGAAGCTCTTAATAATCACCTGAGAATAAACATGCTTAAAACGTCAACAAAAATGTTGGTGAGTTATAGGTTTAACCTATATATTATTAAATCATAATAATAGACCACAAGATTTCATATTTCAATATACATCCCATACATAGAGATAAAATTCATTCATATGGTGAACATCTGGTAACCGACATTAACAAGATGCATATAAGAATATCCCCTATCATTTCGGGATATCCTTCGGACATGATATAAAAGAATTCGAAGTACTAAAGTATCCGGTACTTTGGATGGGGTTCGTTAGGCCCAATAGATCTATCTTTAGGATTCGCGTCAATTAGTAGATCGGTTTACTAATTCTTAGGTTACCAAGCAAAAGGGGCATATTCAGCTTCGATCATTCACCCATATAATGTAGTTTCAATTACTTGTGTCTATTTCGTAAAACATTTATAAAACTGCATGTATTCTCATCCCAAAATATTAGATTTTAAAAGTGGAACTATAACTCACTTTCACAGATTTTTACTTTGTCGGGAAGCAAGACTTGGCCACTGGTCGATTCACGAACCTATAACAAATATGTACATATATATCAAAGTATGTTCAAAATATATTTACAACATTTTTAATACTTTTTTTTACTGTTTTAAGTTTATTAAGTCAGCTGTCCTCGTTAGTAACCTACAACTAGTTGTCCACAGTTAGATGTACAGAAATAAATCGATATATATTATCTTGAATCAATCCACGACCCAGTGTATACACGTCTCAGGCTAGATCACAACTCAAAGTATATATATTTTTGGAATCAACCTCAACCCTGTATAGCTAACTCCAACATTACTGCATATAGAGTGTCTATGGTTGTTCCAAATAATATATATACATGGGTCGATATGATATGTCAAAACATTTGCATACGTGTCTATGGTATCCCAAGATTACATAATATATTAGAATACATGTATAATACAATATAAGTTAGCTAGAATATGATTTGTTTAGAATTGTTACAATATTTCCCGTAGCTACAACAATCAAAAAATATCCAACCTTGTATTACCCATAACTTCTTCGTTTTAAATCCGATTTGAGTGAATCAAATTGCTATGGTTTAATATTAAACTCTATTTTATGAATCTAAACATAAAAAGTATAGGTTTATAGTCAGAAATACAAGTTACAAGTCATTTTTGTAAAGGTAGTCATTTCAGTCGAAAGAACGACGTCTAGATGACCATTTGGGAAAACATACTTCCACTTTGAGTTTAACCATGATTTTTGGATATAGTTTCATGTTCATAAGAAAAATCATTTTCCCAGAAGAACAACTTTTAAATCAAATTTTATCATAGTTTTTAATTAACTAACCCAAAACAACCAGCGGTGTTACTACGATGGCGTATATCCGGTTTTACGGTGTTTTTCGTGTTTTTCGGTTTTAAATCATTAAGTTAGCATATCATATAGATATAGAACATGTGTTTAGTTGATTTTAAAAGTCAAGTTAGAAGGATTAACTTTTGTTTGCGAACAAGTTTAGAATTAACTAAACTATGAATCGAATGATGTTATGAACATCATTACTACCTCAAGTTTAGTAGGTAAACCTACTGGAAGTGATAAGAAATGATCTAGCTTCAAAGGATCTTGGATGGCTTGAAAGTTCTTGAAGTAGAATCATGACACGAAAACAAGTTCAAGTAAGATTATCACTCGAATTAAGATAGTTATAGTTATAGGAACTGAATCAAAGTTTGTATATGAGTATTACCTTGATTTAGAATGATATCTTACTATAAACAACAAGGATTTCTTGAGGTTGGATGATCACTTTACAAGATTGGAAGTGAGCTAGTAAACTTGGAAGTATTCTTGATTTTATGAAACTAGAACTTGTAGAATTTATGAAGAACACTTAGAACTTGAAGATGGAACTTGAGAGAGATCAATTAGATGAATAAAATTGAAGAATGAAAGTGTTTGTAGGTGTTTTTGGTCGTTGGTATATGGATTAGATATAAAGGATATGTAATTTTGTTTTCATGTAAATAAGTCATGAATGATTACTAATATTTTTGTAATTTTATGAGATATTTCATGCTAGTTGCCAAATGATGGTTCCCACATGTGTTAGGTGACTTACATGGGCTACTAAGAGCTTATCATTAGAGTGTACATACCAATAGTACATACATTTAGAAGCTGTGTATTGTACGAGTACGAATACGGGTGCATACGAGTAGAATTGTTGATGAAACTGAACGAGGATGTAATTGTAAGCATTTTTGTTAAGTAGAAGCATTTTGATAAGTGTCTTGAAGTCTTTAAAACGTGTATGAATACATATTAAAACACTACATGTATATATATTTTAACTGAGTCGTTAAGTCATCGTTAGTCGTTACATGTAAATGTTGATTTGAAACCTTTAAGTTAACGATCTTGTTAAATGTTGTTAACTCAATGTTTATTATATCTAATGAGATGTTAAATTATTATATTATCATGATATTATGATATATTAATATATCTTAATATGATATATATATATATATATATATATATATATATATATATATATATATATATATATATATATACATTTAAATGTCGTTACAACGATAATCGTTACATATATGTCTCGTTTCGAAATCCTTAAGTTAGTAGTCTTGTTTTTACATATGTAGTTCATTGTTAATATACATAATGACATGTTTACTTATCATTTATCATGATTAAACATAGTGTAACAATATCTTAATATTATTCATATGTAATTAGTAAGACGTTGTTATAACGATAATCGTTATATATATCGTTTCGAGTTTCTTAATTCAATAAACACAATTTTATGTATATAACTCATTGTTAAAATACCTAATGAGATACTTACTTATCATAATATCATGTTAACTATATATATAATCATATATATGTCATCATATAGTTTTTACAAGTTTTAACGTTCGTGAATCACCGGTTAACTTGGGTGGTCAATTATCTATATGAAACCTATTTCAATTAATCAAGTCTTAATAAGTTTGATTGCTTAACATGTTGGAAACACTTAATCATGTAAATATCAATTTCATTTAATATATATAAACATGGAAAAGTTCGGGTCACTACAGTACCTACCCGTTAAATAAATTTCGTCCTGAAATTTTAAGCAGTTGGAGGTGTTGACGTATCTTCTGGAAATAAGTGCGGGTATTTCTTCATCATCTGATCTTATAGTTCCCAAGTGAACTCAGGTCCTCTACGAGCATTCCATCGAACCTTAACAATTGGTATCTTGTTTTGTTTAAGTCTTTTAACCTCACGATCCATTATTTCGACGGGTTCTTCGATGAATTGAAGTTTTTCGTTGATTCGGATTTCGTCTAACGGAATAGTGAGATCTTCTTTAGCAAAACATTTCTTCAAATTCGAGACGTGGAAAGTGTTATGTACAGCTGCGAGTTGTTGAGGTAACTCAAGTCGGTAAGCTACTGGTCCGACACGATCAATAATCTTGAATGGTCCAATATACCTTGGATTTAATTTCCCTCGTTTACCAAATCGAACAACGCCTTTCCAAGGTGCAACCTTAAGCATGACCATCTCTCCAATTTCAAATTCTATATCTTTTCTTTTAATGCGGCGTAGCTCTTTTGTCGACTTTGGGCGGTTTTCAACCGTTGTTGAATTTGGATGATCTTCTTGGTAGTTTCTTATATTATCCCCAGGACCCGTAATCTGTCTATACCCCACTTCACTCCAACAAATCGGAGACCTGTACTTTCTACCATAAAGTGCTTCAAACGGCGCCATCTCAATGCTTGAATGGTAGCTGTTGTTGTAGGAAAATTCTGCTAACGGTAGATGTCGATCGCAACTGTTTCCGAAATCAATAACACATGCTCGTAGCATGTCTTCAAGAGTTTGTATCGTCCTTTCACTCTGCCCATCAGTTTGTGGATGATAGGCAGTACTCATGTCTAGACGAGTTCCTAATGCTTGCTGTAATGTCTGCCAGAATCTTGAAATAAATCTGCCATCCCTATCAGAGATAATAGAGATTGGTATTCCATGTCTGGAGACGAATTCCTTCAAATACAGTCGTGCTAACTTCTCCATCTTGTCATCTTCTCTTATTGGCAGGAAGTGTGCTGATTTGGTGAGACGGTCAACTATTACCCAAATAGTATCAAAACCACTTGCAGTCCTTGGCAATTTAGTGATGAAATCCATGGTAATGTTTTCCCATTTCCATTTCAGGATCTCGGGTTATTGAAGTAGACCTGATGGTTTCTGATGCTCCGCTTTGACCTTAGAACACGTCAAACATTCCCTTATGTATTTAGCAATATCGGCTTTCATACCTGGCCACCAAAAATGTTTCTTGAGATCCTTGTACATCTTCCCCGTTCCAGGGTGTATTGAGTATATGGTTTTATGAGCTTCTCTAAGTACCATTTCTCTCATATCTCCAAATTTTGGTACCCAAATTCTTTCAGCCCTATACCGGGTTCCGTCTTCCCGAATATTAAGATGCTTCTCCGATCCTTTGGGTATTTCATCCTTTAAATTTTCCTCTTTTAAAACTCCTTGTTGCGCCTCCTTTATTTGAGTAGTAAGGTTAGTGTGAATCATTATATTCATAGCTTTTACTCGAATGGGTTCTCTGTCCTTTCTGCTCAAGAAGTCGGCTACCAAATTTTCCTTCCCCGGGTGGTAACGAATCTCAAAGTCGTAATCATTCAACAATTCAATCCACCTACGCAGCCTCATATTCAGTTGTTTCTGATTAAATATGTGTTGAAGACTTTTGTGGTCGGTATATATAATACTTTTGACCCCATATAAGTAGTGCCTCCAAGTCTTTAATGCAAAAACAACAGCGCCTAATTCCAAATCATGCGTCGTATAATTCTGTTCGTGAATCTTCAATTGTCTAGACGCATAAGCAATTACTTTCGTTCGCTGCATTAATACACAACCAAGACCTTGCTTTGAGGCGTCACAATATATCACAAAATCATCATTCCCTTCAGGTAATGACAATATAGGTGCCGTAGTTAACTTTTTATTTAACAATTGAAACGCTTTCTCTTGTTCATCTTTCCATTCAAATTTCTTCCCTTTATGCGTTAATGCCGTTAAGGGTTTTGCTATTCTGGAAAAGTCTTGGATGAACCTTCTGTAGTAACCAGCTAGTCCTAAAAACTGGCGTATGTGTTTCGGAGTTTTCGGGGTTTCCCACTTTTTAATGGTTTCAATCTTTGCTGGATCCACCTGAATACCTTCTTTGTTCACTATGTGACCGAGGAATTGAACTTCTTCCAACCAAAATGCACACTTTGAAAACTTAGCATACAGTTTTTCTTTTCTCAGCAACTCTAGCACTTTTCTCAAATGTTCTTCATGCTCTTGATCATTCTTCGAGTAAATAAGTATGTCATCGATGAAAACAATGACAAACTTGTCAAGATATGGCCCACACACTCGGTTCATGAGGTCCATGAACACAGCTGGTGCATTAGTCAATCCAAATGGTATAACCATAAACTCGTAATGACCGTAACGCGTCCTAAAAGCAGTCTTTGGAATATCATCCTCCTTCACCCGCATTTTATGATATCCAGAACGTAAATCGATCTTCGAATAAACAGACGAGCCTTGTAGTTGATCAAATAAGTCGTCGATTCTTGGTAGTGGGTAGCGGTTCTTGATGGTAAGTTTAGTCAACTCTCGGTACTCGATACACAACCTAAATGTACCATCTTTCTTCTTGGCAAACAAAACAGGAGCTCCCCATGGTGATGTGCTTGGTCGAATGAAACCACGCTCTAAAAGTTCCTGTAACTGACTTTGTAATTCTTTCATTTTGCTGGGTGTGAGTCTGTATGGAGCACGAGCTATTGGTGCAGCTCCTGGTACAAGGTCTATTTGAAATTTAACGGATCGATGTGGGGGTAATCCCGGTAATTCTTTCGGAAATACATCGGAAAATTCTTTTGCGACGGGAACATCACTGATGTTCTTTTCTTCAGGTTTAACTTCCTTGATGTGTGCTAGAATAATGTAACAACCTTTTCTTATTAGTTTTTGCGCCTTCAAACTACTAATAAGATTTAATTTCGCGTTGTTCTTTTCTCCGTACACCATTAAAGGTTTTCCTTTTTCACGCATAATGCGAATCGCATTTTTGTAACAAACGACCTCTGCTCTCACCTTTTTCAACCAGTCCATGCCAATTATTACATCAAAACTCCCTAACTCGACTGATATTAAATCAATTTTAAACGTTTCATCTCCAGTTTAATTTCTCTCTCCCGACATATATTATCTGCTGAAATTAATTTACCGTTTGCTAATTCGAGTAAAAATTTACTCTCCAAAAGCGTCAATGGGCAACTTAATTTAGCATAAAATTCTCTACTCATATAGCTTCTATCCGCACCCGAATCAAATAAAACATAAGCAGATGTATCGTTAATAAGAAACGTACCCGTAACAAGCTCCGGGTCTTCCTGTGCTTCTACCGCATTAATATTGAAAACTCTTCCACGGCCCTGCCCATTAGTATTCCCCTGATTCGGGCAATTTCTAATAATGTGGCCCGGTTTTCCACATTTATAACAACCAGCGTTGGTATTACTTGCTCCGACACTATTCGTTTCGGCATTACTTGTTCCGACATTATTTGTTCCTTTAGTTCTGTTAAACTTTGGTCCGTAGACCTCACACTTTGTCGCGTTATAACCATTTCTTTTACATCTGTTGAAAAATGTCATGCAAAACCCCTGATGATTTTCTTCACATCTATGACATGGCTATTTTTGGTTTTTGTTGCCGTTGTTGTTATTAAGGTTGTTGTTGGGATTATTATTGTTATTTAAACGGTTGTTGTAGTTGTTGTTGTTGTTGTTGGGATGTTTTTTGTAGTTATTGTTAGGATTGCGGTTATTGTTGCGATTTTTGTTGCGGTTGTTGGGATAGTTGTTGCAATTGTGGTTGTAATTGTTGTTGTTGTTGTTGTACTGGTGACTCTTGTCACCGTTTTCCTCCCACTTCCTCTTGAGTTGTTTCGTGTTGGCTTCTTCGGCCGCCTGCTCTTTAATTCTTCTCTCAATCTGACTTATGAGTTTATGAGCCATTTGACTTGCCTTCTGTATAGAAGCGGGCTCGTGTGAACTCACATCTTCTTGAATCCTTACTGGTAACCCTTTTACAAATGCGTCGATCTTCTCTTCTTCATCTTTGAATGCTCCCGGACACAATAGGCACAACTCTGTGAATCGTCGTTCATATGTGGTAACGTCGAACCCTTGTGTTCGTAACTCTCTAAGTTCTGCCTTGAGTTTATTGACTTCGTTTCTAGGACGGTACTGCTCGTTCATCAATTGCTTGAATGCCGACCACGGTAGTGTGTAAGCAGCATTTTGTCCTACCTGTTCAAGATAGGTGTTCCACCACGTTAACGCAGTACCTGTGAAGGTATGCGTAGCGTACTTAACTTTGTCCTCTTCAGTACACTTACTTATGGCAAACACCGATTCGACTTTCTCAGTCCACCGTTTCAATCCAATTGGTCCTTCGGTTCCATCAAATTCCAAAGGTTTGCAGGCAGTGAATTCTTTGTAGGAGCATCCTACACGATTTCTTGCGCCGTTAGCTGCATTGCTAGATTCAGAGTTATTGTTGGAATGTAGCGCAACCTCTACTGCGGCTATGTTTGCAGCAAGAAAGGTACGAAATTCCTCTTCGCTCATATTCATGGTGTGTCGAGTAGTCGGTGCCATTTCCTTCAAAATAGCCAACTGAATCGAGTTAATCATACAGAATATTAAGAGTAGTCAATAGTATTTCGTAGCATAATATGAACTCATTTATAAAAGCTTTTTCTTCATATTAGCCTTTTATAAGTTTAAATTCGGGTACTACCTACCCGTTAAGTTCATACTTAGTAGCTAATATACAATTCAACTACTACAATTCCATGTGAAAAACTGATTATAATAATATATCACATAAAAATATTCTTCAAACTTACAACTTCGCTATATTACATATAACATGAAATATAGTACACTATGATACATGACAGTTTTGAAGATAAATCTAGTTAATACGCAAGTTGTTCAGCAAAGGAAATAAAGACACGTAATTCATAAGTCCAGAAACAAGTCATGCATTCTGGTTTTACTAAGACGACTTCCCATCCTTGGTCTTGTGGAAAATAACCGTTATGACCATTGGATAGGCAGCATGTTGTAATGTCATCAAAAGGAAGAGGGTTTCGTAATGTCCAACAGCCCCGTAATAATCTAAAAACCTTGTTTCTCACCCCAACTACTGAATCCGTCACTTGTGGGAAGGTTTTATTTAAAAGTTGCAATCCGATGTTCTTTTTCTCACTTTGGTAAGAAGCGACATCACTAACCCATAAGCATAACATGCTTCTTTATGTTGCATGTTAGAAGCTCTTTCTAATTCACGAAATCCTATGTTGGGATATGTTGAGTCAAAATAGGTCCTTAACCCGTAGCGTAAAATTGCCTTTGGGTTCCTCGCATTTAATGCTTTAAAGAAAACACGGCGTAACTTACGGTCTCCCCAATGTGATATACCCCACCTATCAAAGGAAAGCCTTTTATAAACTAAGGCATTTCTGGAAAGTCTTTTAAATGTTTGACAAGTTAATTTTGCCATAACTAAATGTGTTGATGAATTTTGACCGACTCTAGACAAGATTTCCTCAATCATATCCTCTGGTAGGTCTTCTAAAATATTCAGTTGTCTACCCTTAAAGTCCATTTTGTTTTATACTGTAAAATAGACAAGGATTAGATTCGTAAAAGATAATTAACAAACAATACAAGCAATTTTTACATAGAACATAAAAGTACAAGCACACTACAATACATATAATACACAACATGATTACAACCCTCTAATCTGAATCACTGGTTTCTTCTTCTTCGGACTTGGTTCGCTTTCCTAATTTTCTAGGAATATACGGTGTTCCTCTAATACGAGCCGTCGTTTTCCATAATGGTTTAGAAAAACCTGGTGGTTTAGAGGTTCCCGGGTCATTGTTACATTTTAGGAAATACGGATGTTGTCGATACATATAAAGTTCATCGGGGTTGGAATCAGGTTTCTCTATTTTTATACCTTTTCCCTTATTATTTTCTTTCGCTTTATTAAATTGGATCGAGGTAATTTCTATAACATCATCGGAATCCTCATCGGGATCCGATTCATCAGAAAATTGGTAATCTTCCCAATATTTTGCTTTCTCGGCGGAAACACCATTGACCATTATTAACTTTGGTCCGTTGGTTGAGGATTTTGTTTTATTTAATCGATTTACTATAGGTATCAATATTTCTTCCTCCGGAACCTCTTCTTCTTCTGGTTCCTCCTCTTCCGATTCCTCCTCTTCTGGTTCCTCTTCTTCCGGTTCCTCCTCTTCCGGTTCCTCCTCTTCCGGTTCCTCTTCGGGAATTTGTGAATCTTCCCAAAATATATTCGACTCTTCATTATTATTAGGTGAATCAATGGAATTTGTACTAGAGGTAGACATCTATCACACAATATCAAACACGTTAAGAGATTAATATATCACATAATATTTACATGTTAATAATATATAGTTTCCAACAAAAAAATGTTAAGCAATCGTTTTTGAAGAAAAACACGATCGAAGTCCAGACTCACTAATGCATCCTAACAAACTCGGTAAGACACACTAATGCAATTTTCTGGTTCTCTAAGACCAACACTCGGATACCAACTGAAATGTCCCGTTCATATTGATTATAAACGTTCCATATTAATTGATTTCGTCGCGAGGTTTTGACCTCTATATGAGACGTTTTTCAAAGACTGCATTCATTTTTAAAACAACCATAACCTTTATTTTATCGATAAAGGTTTAAAAAGCATTACGTAGATTATCAAATAATGATAATCTAAAATATACCATTTACACACGACCATTACATAATGGTTTACAATAAGAATATATTACATCAAAAATAAGTTTCTTGAATGCAGTTTTTACATAATATCATACAAGCATGGACTCCAAATCTTGTCTTTATTTTAATATGCAACAACGGAAGCTCTTAATAATCACCTGAGAATAAACATGCTTAAAACGTCAACAAAAATGTTGGCGAGTTATAGGTTTAACCTATATATTATCAAATCATAATAATAGACCACAAGATTTCATATTTCAATATACATCCCATACATAGAGATAAAATTCATTCATATGGTGAACACCTGGTAACCGACATTAACAAGATGCATATAAGAATATCTCCTATCATTCCGGAAAATCCTTCGAACATGATATAAACGAATTCGAAGTACTAAAGCATCCGATACTTTGGATGGAGTTCGTTAGGCCCAATAGATCTATCTTTAGGATTCGCGTCAATTAGTAGATCGGTTTACTAATTCTTAGGTTACCAAGCAAAAAGGGCATATTCGGCTTCGATCATTCACCCATATAATGTAGTTTCAATTACTTGTGTCTATTTCGTAAAACATTTATAAAACTGCATGTATTCTCATCCCAAAATATTAAATTTTAAAAGTGGGACTATAACTTACTTTCACAGATTTTTACTTCGTCGGGAAGTAAGACTTGGCCAGTGGTCGATTCACGAACCTATAACAAATATGTATATATATATATCAAAGTATGTTCAAAATATATTTACAACATTTTTAATACTTTTTTTTTACTGTTTTAAGTTTATTAAGTCAGCTGTCCTCGTTAGTAACCTACAACTAGTTGTCCACAGTTAGATGTACAGAATTAAATCGATATATATTATCTTGAATCAATCCACGACCCAGTGTATACACGTCTCAGGCTAGATCACAACTCAAAGTATATATATTTTTGGAATCAACCTCAACCCTGTATAGCTAACTCCAACATTACTGCATATAGAGTGTCTATGGTTGTTCCAAATAATATATATACATGGATCGATATGATATGTCAAAACATTTGCATACGTGTCTATGGTATCCCAAGATTACATAATATATTAGAATACATGTATAATACAATATAAGTTAGCTAGAATATGATTTGTATAGAATTGTTACAATATTTCCCGTAGCTACAACAATCAAAAAATATCCAACCTTGTATTACCCATAACTTCTTCGTTTTAAATCCGATTTGAGTGAATCAAATTGCTATGGTTTCATATTAAACTCTATTTTATAAATCTAAACATAAAAAGTATAGGTTTATAGTCGGAAATATAAGTTACAAGTCGTTTTTATAAAGGTAGTCATTTCAGTCGAAAGAACGACGTCTAGATGACCATTTTGGAAAACATACTTCCACTTTGAGTTTAACCATGATTTTTGGATATAGTTTCATGTTCATAAGAAAAATCATTTTCCCAGAAGAACAACTTTTAAATCAAAGTTTATCATAGTTTTTAATTAACTAACCCAAAACAGCCCGTGGTGTTACTACGACGGCGTATATCCAGTTTTACGGTGTTTTTCGTGTTTTTCGGTTTTAAATCATTAAGTTAGCATATCATATAGATATAGAACATGTGTTTAGTTGATTTTAAAAGTCAAGTTAGAAGGATTAACTTTTGTTTGCGAAGAAGTTTAGAACTAACTAAACTATGTTCTAGTGATTACATGTTCAAATCTTCAAATAAGATAGTTTTATATGTATGAATCGAATGATGTTATGAACATCATTACTACCTCAAGCTTAGTAGGTAAACCTAATGGAAGTGATAAGAAATGATCTAGCTTCAAAGGATCTTGGATGGCTTGAAAGTTCTTGAAGTAGAATCATGACACGAAAACAAGTTCAAGTAAGATTATCACTCGAATTAAGATAGTTATAGTTATAGGAACTGAATCAAAGTTTGTATATGAGTATTACCTTGATTTAGAATGATATATTACTATAAAAAACAAGGATTTCTTGAGGTTGGATGATCACTTTACAAGATTGGAAGTGAGCTAGTAAACTTGGAAGTATTCTTGATTTTATGAAACTAGAACTTGTAGAATTTATGAAGAACACTTAGAACTTGAAGATGAAACTTGAGAGAGATCAATTAGATGAAGAAAATTGAAGAATGAAAGTTTTTGTAGGTGTTTTTGGTTGTTGGTATATGGATTAGATAAAAAGGATATGTAATTTTGTTTTCATGTAAATAAGTCATGAATGATTACTAATATTTTTGTAATTTTATGAGATATTTCATGCTAGTTGCCAAATAATGGTTCCCACATGTGTTAGGTGACTCACATGGGCTGCTAAGAGCTGATCATTAGAGTGTACATACCAATAGTACATACATTTAGAAGCTGTGTATTGTACGAGTACGAATACGGGTGCATACGAGTAGAATTGTTGATGAAACTGAACGAGGATGTAATTGTAAGCATTTTTGTTAAGTAGAAGTATTTTGATAAGTGTCTTGAAGTCTTTCAAAAGTGTATGAATACATATTAAAACACTACATGTATATACATTTTAACTGAGTCGTTAAGTCATCGTTAGCCGTTACATGTAAATGTTGATTTGAAACCTTTAAGTTAACGATCTTGTTAAATGTTGTTAACTCAATGTTTATTATATCTAATGAGATGTTAAATTATTATATTATCATGATATTATGATATATTAATATATCTTAATATGATATATATATATACATTTAAATGTCGTTACAACGATAATCGTTACATATATGTCTCGTTTCGAAATCCTTAAGTTAGTAGTCTTGTTTTTACATATGTAGTTCATTGTTAATACACATAATGACATGTTTACTTATCATTTATCATGATTAAACATAGTGTAACAATATCTTAATATGATTCATATGTAATTAGTAAGACGTTGTTATAACGATAATCGTTATATATATCGTTTCGAGTTTCTTAATTCAATAAACACAATTTTATGTATATAACTCATTGTTAAAATACCTAATGAGATACTTACTTATCATAATATCATGTTAACTATATATATAATCATATATATGTCATCATATAGTTTTTACAAGTTTTAACGTTCGTGAATTACCGGTCAACTTGTGTAGTCAATTGTCTATATGAAACCTGTTTCAATTAATCAAGTCTTAACAAGTTTGATTGCTTAACATGTTGGAAACACTTAATCATGTAAATATCAATTTCATTTAATATATATAAACATGGAAAAGTTCGGGTCACTACAATCATGACTATTAAAATTATGATCTTTAAAACTATCATTAGTGTTATTATTAGAATTATCAGTATTTTTATTATCTTTATTATTGTTTTTATGGATATTATTATTATTATTGTTATTAATTTTATGAATATTATAATTATTATTTTAACATTAAAATTATTATTATTATTATTATTATTATTATTATTATTATTATTTTTTACATTTTTATTACTATCATTAATTGTATTACTAATATTACTACTAGCATTATTATTATCATTACAACAAATATTATTTATATAAAATATATTTATTACATACATATACTAATATTACATACTTCTATATTTTTAATCGAAATGTTACTTTTATATAATAAAATTAAGTAATACACAAAACATAAAATGTCATACATTACAGTATATTCTAAACATTAATATGTAATAATTATAATAAATAATATATGAATTACTAATATAACAAGTATATTTATATTAATACCTAAACTTGTTTAAATATTATTATATGTGTTAATATATATAATTGATATAGTTTCGTGAATCCGAGGCTAACCCTGCAATGTTCAGTATCGTCGTATGCATATTTTTACTACAAAATATCGTATAGTGAGTTTCATTTGCTCCCTTTTTAAATGCTTTTGCAATATATATTTTTGGGACTGAGAATACATGCGCTGCTTTATAAATGTTTGTCGAAATAGACACAAGTACTTAAAACTACATTCTATGGCTGGATTATTAAACCGAATATGCCCCTTTTTAGTCTGGTAATCTAAGAATTAGGGAACAGACACCCTAATTGACGCGAATCCTAAAGATAGATCTATTGGGCCCAACAAGACCCATCCAAAGTACCAGATGCTTTAGTACTTCGAATTTATCATGTTCGAAGGGAGTCCCAGAATGATAGGGGATATTCTATATGCATCTTGTTAAGGTCGGTTACCAGGTGTTCAATCCATATGAATGATTTTTGTCTCTATGCATGGGACGTATATTTATGAGTATCTTGTGGTCTATTATATTATTGAAAATGATTGTTTATGATAAACTAATGAACTCACCAACCTTTTGGTTGACACTTTAAAGCATGTTTATTCTCAAGTATGAAAGAAATCTTTCGCTGTGCATTTGCTCATTTTAGAGATATTACTTGGAGTCATTCATGACATATTTCAAAAGACGTTGCATTCGAGTCGTTGAGTTCATCAAGATTATTATTAAGTCAATTATAGTTGGATATATTATGAAATGGTATGCATGCTGTCAACTTTCTATGTGATGAAAGTTTGTCTTTTAAAAACGAATGCAATGTTTGTAAAATGTATCATATAGAGGTCAAGTACCTCGCGATGCAACCAAATGTAATGTATTCGTCCAGATAGATTAGGACGGGTCGTCTCATGTGGTATCAGAGCGGTGGTCTTAGGGAACCAGGTCTTGCATTAGTGTGTCTAACTGATAGTTGTTTAGATGCATTAGTGGGTCTGGACTTCGACCGTGTCTGCATGTCAAAAGTTTTGCTTATCATTTCGTGTTGAAAATTACCTGCTTATCATTCTTAGGGAATCACTTTCTTATCATCTTAAGTCTAGACATGTCTTACTGCATTTAGTGCATCGATAGTGTATAGACAAAATTCATATCTTAGCGTATCTGTTACTACAGACCTTTCCTGACAGCTTTCGTAGATTCCTCCGTAACTTATGAGATTTTAGTATTATATATGCATATGTAAATTATGTATTGCAGGGTACTAATCTACATCCTATGATCTATTTCTTATCGAAAATCCTTCATCTAATAGTACGAGATGAATCCCTCAACCAGTTCGAGTCCTTCAGATTTCGATAGCTATTCTAATAGTTATTCCGACAGCTATTCCAACATGGATGTTCACCTAAGCTCCGAAAGCAGCGTCACCAGAATGGATCAACCAATTAGTCATCATCAATTCATCTGATGGGTTCGTGATCGACCTAATCAATGGAGACACGAAGAAGGCGATCCTTTCCACCAACCGAATTCACCTCTTAGTGAAGAACCTGAAGCACTTACCGGTGAACCTATCCAAAACACTATTTTCGCCCTCATTACCCGAATATCTCGCCATAATTATATACTATCTTAAATTCAAAACCTTATTCATCCGCTTGTTACGACCGACAATCATCCCGAAGTAATCAAAGAAGACACGAGCTTCGCGCTCGAGTAATCAATTTAGAAAACATGGTGCAAAACTTACCAGCTTCAGCACCATCATCAACGCCAACTGTACCATTACCAACCCCAACCACAACCGCGTCGTAAGCCTCAACATCTTATTCTGTACCTCGAGTATAATTATCATTCTACGAATCGTTCTACATCAATTATCTTCATTCTACGTGACTATTATATAATTTTTAATGTTTTAGAGATTATGTGTTCTAATTCTAACGATAAATCAAATGAGATTAATATCATATTAACTCATTAAATCCACGATTATATCTAAAGAAAATATATATATGTATATATGTTTTCATAAAGATTATAATCAAAAATTCTTTTGTACAAACTGCTAATGGTGAAAATATTTTAACGGGTAAGTAATACCCGAGGAATATTTAGATTTCACATTAATAAGTTACATTGTACATTCTTCGAATCTGGTTCAACAGTCATTTACTATCCTACTTACATCCACAGATATACGTATCCGTTCACCACAGAATAACCATTCAATTTCATATTTGGATTTTGACCTATCAGAATCCAACAAGTGGCATAATAAAGAAAACATTGGACAAAATAAAATTTGTTAGAAACAAACAAATTAACTATGAGAAATTTTGTTAAGAATCCACGCTAACTATTCCTAGCTAACTGTTCCTAGCTAACTGTTAATTCCGTATTACATTTTATTTATCGTAATTTATTTATCGCAATTTAATTATCTCAATTTATTTATCGCAATTTATATTCTCGCAACTTTATTTATCGTCATTTAAATTCTGTTATTTATTTTACGCACTTTATGTATCGTCATTTAAATACTGTTATTTACGCATTTTTAAATATCGGGACACGTATACAATGTTTTGACATATCATATCGACGCATCTATATATATTATTTGGAATAACCATAGACACTTTATATGCAGTAATGATCGAGTTAGCTATACAGGGTTGAGGTTGATTCTATAATAATATATATACTTTGAGTTGTGATCGAGTCTGAGACATGTACACGGGTCACGATACGTATTAATTAATTCGAATATTATATATTAAATTATATATGAATTATTGGACTGTTAACTGTGGACTATCGACTGTGGACTAATAACATTGGACAATTAAAATGAATTAAAATATTGATTATAACATATGAAACTAAACATTTCTTCAAGTTTGTCACTTGATTTCATCTTAAATCTCATTGTATCATGACAATTATAATCTGCGTTCAAACCTTTCATGATTCTTGAAAACACCTCAATCGAGAGGATGAGCCAACCGTACTTCATCTACGGAAGAAAAGATTGATGCATATAGTTATGCACCTGAAAAACTCTCGGAACCTGAGTAAACGTTTAACATGTATCTGTGCTAATTCCTTTAGTGTTATTATTACCCAAAATAACTTGGTGATTCCTTTCAAAGTAGCAAATTTTGTTACAGCTCCAGCAAGTCAACTTCGATTTTTCATTCGAAACAACCTTATTAACACTTTGATATATATGTGTGCTCTTTTATTGTTACCGGAGAACCTTTTATTTTATATTCCACCATATTACCATCAGCGTTTAATCATCTAAAAACACAGTTCAATTGAAACCACCTCGGATTGATAACCGCCGATTCAGATATGGTAGCATTAAATGCAGAGGAAACAGCAAAATTGTAGATGATCTAAACGGCCAAAAGTTTGATAATAAGGAATGAAAGGTTGGAAATGCTCAATGGAAATTTTAGTACCGAAAAACGGATTATGCGAAACTATAAAGGAAGCCGTGGAAAAATCACAAAGACTAAACCTGCCTTCAAAGAATCCAAATGATTCATTATCTACTGAAGTCATTATCGAATACCTTGCTTCTGACTCTAAAATCTTGCGGAAAATTTTTCTTCATCAACCATCGAACTTAGAAATTTTAAAATATCATCATAAATATCTTCGATATTTCTGAAGATATTTTCATAAATATTCTCGTCCGAAATTATTTATCTCTTCGTGCTATCTATATTACATCATAAAGGAAACTATTTTAGTTTCTAAATTTCTTTAAAATTCGAGTTTGAATTATGAATGATTTTAAAGTAGTGTTGGGAACTGAAGCATGAGTTAGTATAATATAATGACACTTGATCAACGTGATTATATTACAGTAAGTAATGCTGAGTTTCCAATGAAACTTGATGATTCACAGACCATAACTTCATCAGGTGCCATGTTACATAACTTCTTCATTCTGCTTAACTTCTGAACATATCAAGAAAATATATTCTTGATAGTTCTATTCTCAGTGATTCAGGTAATTTGTCAAATCAAATCGTGCGGTAACGTTCTTTCTTGTTTATAACATTAAGTTCATTCGAAACTCTATACTTACAAATTCTGGACCATTACTCGCTTTACTAGAGGTCGAGAGGAGAATAAAAAGGCAAAGAGCCCCAAAATTTAAGAGAAAATATAAGGCCCAATAGCAACACAGAGGTTACAAACCGTGAATAGTAATACGAATAGCAATATAAAGACAGGGTAGAATTAAGAATAGTATTACCCCAAGGTAATAGTAGAAGTAAACAGATTCTTCTGGTGGAAGATTAAAAAGAAGGATGACAGAAATGATAATTAGAAAAATATCAAGGATTAGAACTGGATGAAGCATTTTCATAATTGTTTGGATGTATGAACTAGGAAAGAAAGTATAGTAATGGTGAGAATAATGGAATGGAAGAGTTTAATTTATAATGAAAATATCAGACAGAGTAATCGAGGAAGATCACCGTATTTAATTATAGAGATCTTAATTTCCTTATTCGTCGAAGAATCAAATATTTTAAATTTCGAAGATTTTCTTAAATCCCTTGAATTCCGGAATTCAACCATGACTAGTCAAAAGTTATGATGAAACTTGTCTTTCTCATTTCACTCTTTTGTGATAGCTTCACTCACCCACTTCGAAAAATCAAATTGTTTTATTCATATTATTCCATAATGATAAAAACTCTATTTATCAACTCATATGCTTCATGAAAACATTTTTATTGTTAGCTATGACAACCTCGATCAAATTTCGGGACGGAATTTCTTTAACGGGTAGGTACTGTGATGATCCGGAAATTTCCGACCAAATTTAAACTTAATCTTTATATGTTTCCGACACGATAAGCAAAGTCTGTAATGTTGAGTCTCAAAATTTTTGAACTGTTTCATATATTAAATTGACCTTCGATTGTTCTCAATGATTCATGATCAACTGTTTGTAATTAGGTATATATATATATATATATATATATATATATATATATATATATATATATAACTTGAACCATGTTACTAGGATATATTTAGTATATTTATTTACGTAATAAAATATATTATTAAAACAAAATATATGTAAGATTTTTTAACGACGAAATAGAATTAAATTTCTAAATCGTTAATTCCGGAGATGAAATCATTATAAATAAAATATGATATAAAAACTCAAAATTTTGGTAAATATTATATTAAATAAAATACTACTAATAGTTATGAATAATTATAATTAATTTTAATAATAACAATAACTATGTAATATTAAGTAAGATGAGATTTCTTTTTATTTTTTCGTTCAATTTAACTTAGAGGTATATATCATTTTTTAACATAATCATATTAAATTATTAATTAATGAAATTTTGTATAGAAACGGTGTTGCTTTCATTTGACTGTATAATTGTTGAAAATCACACAAAAGGATAATGGTAATGGTTTTGCCTTTTGCTAACTTTGTTGAATGAGTTCAATTGTAACGTGATTTATGCATTTAACGTTTAATTAAGTTTATCTTCTTTTATGTGAGGATTAAATGTAATGTATTACATATCATCTCTGCTTTATTTATTTATCAAACTACAACCCTACTTGTTTCAATAATGTTAGTTTACTAACTTTACACCTTTATATTCATGTATCATCAATCCCACAAGACTACATCACAAAACCATATCATCCGTTTACAATTCATCAATAATAATTTAGCAAAATTCCCACCATCATCTTCTATGTATCTGTTCCCCTTTCTGGACTAGTGGGACAAGTTCAAACCAAAACACCCTAAACAGTGTAGTTTTAACCATCATCACTAAACCACTTGAAACCACCATCAAGGTGGATGCTACTGCTACTGTGACCTTCTTTGTTTACGTTTTAAACAAATCACCACCATCACTTATGTGTTCCATCATGAGTTCCTTCACCGGTATCACCACTCAACCGCCATCTTAAGCCACCTCCGGTCACCATAACTCCTTCCCTATATATTAGTAAACTTCATAAGTCATCGCCACAGAGAACTACAAACCACCATCATCAACCAATCATCACCACCATTGACCTCCTTAACCATCGGTCACCTCCACCACAACCTTCATCTTTCCTTTAATCAACCATCACCTTCTCCATATACATATACATATACTTACAATATGATTAATAACTATAACCCATTTATATTTTTCTGTTTCTATTCCAACTCTCGGTTTAAACATATCACAACCCCGCCACTCTTCTGTCCTTGTATCATAGTTCAAATACCATTCAAAAACGCTCACCATGTTGCAGTCGAAAACCAACCAAAAACCATCTATTTTCTCTTTTCTCTCTCTGACCAAGAAAAACGACCATGATCCACCACCATCCATCACCTCTAGCCATCATCATCATCAACATCTTGATCCTATATTTTCTTTCTGTTTCTTTAATCAAAATCACCATAACCAAAAACCTCCACATTCGAATGGTTTCTGTTTGAAAATTCTATCAACCACATCTCCATTTTGAACTGCTATTTACAGTTATAATACGTACTAATACAGCTCAAATATCATGGGTCATTGTTGTGAAGTTGTGGTTACTACAAAACCTGCTACACCTACTGTTTCATACTACAGTATGCTGCTATTTACCTCTGTTGCAGCTGGAACGATCACCACATCGCCCATCACCTGCTATTATTCTGCTGCTATTAAACTATTGCTTCTTTCCTGTCCAAAATACAACCAAACCACCATTTTCTTACACCATTAAATTGTTACTAGTTATTGTTGTTGTTGTTTTCTTTCTCTGTTACTGTTCTACGAGTACACTGCAACAACAGCTGCTACATTTCTATTGTGCACGACCGCTATAGCTACCCTGTTGTCTTACTTCCATTCCTGTTACAGTGAGACGATGATAGATAAAGATGATGATAGGAAGAAAAGGTTATGGCTACTACGAATTCCTCTTTCTGTTTATATTATAATCACCACCGACGTTTTCCTTTTTCTTTTACAGTTGTGGCCGACAAAACCTAAAATGAATAAACCCCACCTGATTTATTAATTGAGTCGTCTCAATTTTTTTCCCCTTTTGAAGTCGAGTAACGAAACAGAAATTGAATATGTATGTTACTGGACCTTTTTTTTTATCAGGCCAAGTTCCTTTCTACTTTGGGCTTGAGTTTTATCTTTGGGCCATTAATTAAACCTGGGTCACGGTTAGGATTGATCGTTACTTGGGGCTGTCGAATTGAAATAAGTTGAAGAAGAGAGAAACAGAAAACATACGCTAAATAAGATTGGGATACGTACAATAACAGAAAATCAGGGTTGGAGGGATGGTTTGAAGGTGTTGTTGGTGAGTGAGAGGTCTCGAGTTTGAACCGGGGTAGTGACGTTTTATTTTTAAAGCTCCTTTCTTCAAAGGTTGCACTCTTTTATTATTATTATTATTATTATTATTATTATTATTATTATTATTATTATTATTATTATTATTATTATTATTATTATTATTATTATTATTATTATTATTATTATTATTATTATTACTTTTATTAATATGATTATTATTATTATTATTATTGATATTGATATTGATATTATTAGAGTTATTATTATTATTATTATTAATTATTATTATTAATTATTATTATATAAGTATTATTATTATTATTACTACTATTATTATTCTTATTATTATTATCATATCATTATTATTATTAAGATAAGTATTATTATTACCATTAACCTTATTATCATTATGAATATAAGTATTATTATTATCATGACTATTAAAATTATGATCTTTATGTAGAGACCCGTCCTAATCCATCCGGAAGAAGTCCATATCGATTACAAATGATTCACAATAGTTGATTACATCGCGAGGTAATTAACCTCTATATGATAAATTTTACAAACATTGCATTCGTTTTTAAAAGACAAACTTTCGTTACATCGACAGTTGACAGGCATGTAAAGCATTTCATAATATATCCAAATATAATTGACTTAATAATAATCTTGATGAACTCAACGACTCGAATGCAACATCTTTTGAAATATGTCATGAATGACTCCAAGTAATATCTCTAATATGAGCAAATGCACAGCGGAAGATTTCTTTCGTACCTGAGAATAAACATGCTTTAAAGTGTCAACCAAAAGGTTGGTGAGTTCATTAGTTTATCATAAAGAATCATTTCATAATTTTAATAGACCACAAGATTTCATACTTCCATTTCTCATAATCATACGTCCCATGCATAGAGACAAAAATATCATTCATATGGATTGAACACCTGGTAACCGACATTCACAATATGCATATAAGAATATCCCCCTCATTCCGGGATCCTCTTTCGGACATGATATAAATTTCGAAGTACTAAAGCATCCGGTACTTTGGATGGGGCTTGTTGGGCCCGATAGATCTATCTTTAGAGTTCGCGTCAATTAGGGTGTCTGTTCCCTAATTCTTAGATTACCAGACTTAATAAAAAGGGGCATATTCGATTTCGATCATTCAACCATATAATGTAGTTTTGATTACTTGTGTCTATTTCATAAAAACATTTATAAAATTTGTGCATGTATTCTCAGCCCAAAAATATAAAGGGTAAAAAGGTAAATGAAACTCACAATACTGTATTTTGTAGTAAAAATACATATGACGACATTGAACAATGCAGGGTTGGCCTCGGATTCATGAACCTATATCAAGTATTAACACATTATAGTATAAATCAATTAAGTTTATATATTTGTTATGTATTAATTATTCTTAAAATATATTATGATACTTATTTAATATTTAATTAATGTTATATCAATAATATTAGTTGAAACATAATTTTATGTAATATTAGTATATTTTATGTAATAATATATTTACATATATATCTTTTGTTTTGTAAAATTAATAATTGTAGAAATACCTAAGGATAATAATAATAATATTAATAATAATAATAATTTTTAAAAGTATAAAACTACCTTAGGAGTCAGTTTTAAAAAAATTGCACCAAGCCGGGCTCGAACCCGAGACCTCTCGTTCACTCATCAACACCCTTAACCATTCCTGCATTTCAGTTTTTCTGATTTATAATACAAACCCAAATACTTATCTATTACATGTTTCAACCCACTTCATCTTCTTCACCAAAATCTAAACAATCAAACAACTTTATTCTTAATAGTCAATCATCAAAATGGTTTTAGGACTTCTAAACAAACATGAAACAAAAAATAAAAATGTGTTCATGATATAAAAAAAATGAGAAAAAAAAACAAAAAAATCCTACTGCTTGCGCGTAGCCAAGAAAAAAAAAATTTTGTTTTCAATTTTGAGTTCGTTTTGGACAATCTTTACAACATGAAACATGTTTCAAATCATTCCTAAAAACTATTGAAATCGTCAATTGAACTTAAAACATCAAAACAAGCTCTAATTTCTCCAAGAACAAAACAGTTGACTTTTGACAATTTAACTTTGACTCGCAAATTCGAATTCGTTATCAAGAATTGGAACTTGAGATTTTGCAGGAAGTTTAAGTAAATGATTCCTAACAACTCTACATTTTTAGTTTTTGAAATTTGTTTCGAATTCACGTTAGTGTATATCACTGTAAAGAACTCAAGAACTCAAAAATTGATTTTTAGATTAAGAGTGTTATAGGTTATGATTACAACATGAATTGTGTTGTAAATCATTCCTATAATCTTTATGGATCATCAAATTAACTGGAGATATCAAAACAAACTCGAATTTGATTCAAGAACACTTAGTTGACTTTGAAAACCAAAACTTTGACTCTCAAATTAGAAATTAATAGAAAGAATTGAGGATTGAAAACTTACAGATAGTTTAGATAGACGATTCCTAACATGACTGCATTATTACATTTTGAAAATTTGTTCTAAATCAAAATATGGTGAAAAAGATGAATGTACAGAGTGTCGAGCTTATTTTCTGGGTTTTCTTTATTTTCAACTCAAATTGCAATTTGTAACTTATATAGAGTGATTAGGTACATGATTTAACAGTTAAATTGATTTCCAATTGATTTGTGAAGTAGACTTGTAACAAACTGGAGACATGAAGTACGTAAATTATTTTCATGTGAAGAAAAAGAAAAAAAATTGATAGTTACTTCTAACATAATGGGATTCCCTATTTTTATTTTTAATAAATATTAATAGTAAATACCCTAATAATATTAATAATAATTCTAATAAAATAACTAAATAATATCATAAAAATGATAATAAATAAAAATAAGAATTCGTTTAAATCATAAATAAATTTTAATCTTAATTATCTTGTACATTATTTTACATTTTCAATTCAAATGATTATTTTGTATTTTATTAATACAACTTAATATGCACTCTTATATTTATACATGTATATATATTTACATATTTATTTACACACAATTGTTCGTGAATCGTCGGAAATAGTCACAGGTTAAATGAATCTATATAAATAGTTCAAACATTTCGAGACTCAACATAACAGGCTTTGCTTATTGTGTTGGAACATATAAAGATTAAGTTTTAATTTGGTCGGAAATTTCCGGGTCGTCACACTTTAAAACTATCATTAGTGTTATTATTAGAATTATCAGTATTTTTATTATCTTTATTATTGTTTTTATGGATATTATTATTATTATTATTAATTTTATGAATATTATAATTATTATTATTATCATTATTATTTTAACATTAAAATTATTATTATTAACTTTTTTTACATTTTTATTACTATCATTAATTGTATTACTAATATTACTACTAGCATTATTATTATCATTACAACAAATATTATTTATATAAAATATATTTATTACATACATATACTAATATTACATACTTCTATATTTTTAATCGAAATGTTACTTTTATATAATAAAATTAAGTAATACACAAAATATAAAATGTCATACATTACAGAACATTCTAAACATTAATATGTAATAATTATAATAAATAATATATGAATTACTAATATAACAAGTATATTAATATTAATACCTAAACTTGTTTAAATATTATTATATGTGTTAATATATATAATTGATATAGGTTCGTGAATCCGAGGCCAACCCTGCAATGTTCAGTATCGTCGTTTGCATATTTTTACTACAAAATATCATATAGTGAGTTTCATTTGCTCCCTTTTTAAATGCTTTTGCAATATATATTTTTGGGACTGAGAATACATGCGCTGCTTTATAAATGTTTGTCGAAATAGACACAAGTACTTAAAACTACATTCTGTGGCTGGATTATTTAACTTAATATGCCCCTTTTTAGTCTGGTAATCTAAGAATTAGGGAACAGACACCCTAATTGACGCGAATCCTAAAGATAGATCTATTGGGCCCAACAAGCCCCATCCAAAGTACCGGATGCTTTAGTACTTCGAATTTATCATGTCCGAAGGGAGTCCCAGAATGATAGGGGATATTCTATATGCATATGAATGATTTTTGTCCCAGAATGATAGGGGGTTACCAGGTGTTCAATCCATATGAATGATTTTTGTCTCTATGCATGGGACGTATATTTATGAGTATCTTGTGGTCTATTATATTATTAAAAATGATTGTTTATGATAAACTAATGAACTCACCAACCTTTTGGTTGACACTTTAAAGCATGTTTATTCTCAGGTATGAAAGAAATCTTCCGCTGTGCATTTGCTCATTTTAGAGATATTACTTGGAGTCATTCATGACATATTTCAAAAGATGTTGCATTCGAGTCGTTGAGTTCATCAGGATTATTATTAAGTCAATTATAGTTGGATATATTATGAAATGGTATGCATGCTGTCAACTTTTGATGTGATGAAAGTTTGTCTTTTAAAAATGAATGCAATGTTTGTAAAATGTATCATATAGAGGTCAAGTACCTCGCGATGTAACCAAATGTAATGTATTCGTCCAGATGGATTAGAACGGGTCGTCTCAGGTAACATGTGGTTGGATCATCATCTAGATTGTTCATTATTTGAAGTTTCTTCAGGAATTTTGAAGGGTTTGAACACAGATTGTAATCGTTAATATACCTATGATGTTCTAGGATTTTGAATGATACAAATATTTTTCTGAGTTTTATGAATAGAAGTGATGTTCTAGCACTGTTTTGAAGTCAAAGTATAGTTTTGAAAAGCTGTAGGGATTTAAGAGTAATGATATCGGTTATATCTCGATTTAGATTCTGATTTGTTTAAAATCAAAATTTGTAATTAAATTTAGATGAGAATGGTTGTTCTGATTTATATGAGAAATGTATATCGTTGTGTAAGTAGTGAGTATAGTTAATGATTGTTGAATCAGAATCAAAGAATGTACAGTGTAACATATTAATGTGAAATCTGAGTATTTCTCGAGTATTACCTACCCGTTAAAAAAAATTTCACAAATAATATTTTTGTACAAAAGAATTTTATTACAGTCCTTATGAAAATATATATGTATGTATATTTTCTTCAGATGTAATATAGATTTAATGAGTTAACATTAAATTAAACTCATTTGATTTACGGCTGAAACTAGAATTGAATAATTCTTAAAACTTTAGAAATTACGTAACCTTTGCTGAGTATTTCTTCCACTTGCATTATGATTTAATACTCCACTATTCATCTACTGATATTTCTTCGGGGAATAATGTTAGTGTTCGTGGAATTCTTGTGATCTTCACAAGACACGAATGATGATTTCTAAAAATTTTCGAGTACATCGAAGATGAAAGTGTAGAATCAAACATGTAATTGAGTAATACACTTGGTTTATCATGAATTGGGATTCATTGAGTTGAAACAGAGATTGTAGTTAACGATGGTTAAGTTTTCAACGAAGGATGTACATCATTGCATATTAGTAATATGAATTTAACCGATTAGTATCTACCCTTTTTCAATTCATACTTAATAGCTTAGTACAAGAAGATTTATTTTTATCTCAAAAGTCATATATATGTAAAATATACATATAATTTCTTCAGGGGAAATGAGATAATATGAGACGATCGCTCCAAATCCATATGGACAATATGCCATTCATCGATTTCATTGCGAGGTATTTGACCTCTATATGATACGTTTTGTAAACATTGCATTCTTTTGAAAAGGCACACCATAAATGCATATTTAAATCAAAGGTTTTCGACATATGATGATTTCTACATATAGACAATCATCGTAATATAATAGTTTACAATGATACTTCCGTTGACAATGCAGTCAAAATAAGATACATGGTGATGATTTGGTGAATGCAATATTTCCTTGAAAAGTATGTCATGTAAGACTCCATGCACATAGCTTGTCTAACATATAAGCAAACAGCGGAAGACTTCTAGGAAACCTGAGAATAAACATGCTAAAAAATGTCAACACAAAGGTTGGTGAGTTCATAGTTTTAGTGTTTGGTATAATCTGTATATAAAAGTGGATCACAAGATTTCAGTTTTTCATCCAAAAACGTTTATCAAAATATTCTACGAAATTGAGCACCCTGGTAACTAAACTTAACGCTATAGTGATAATTACCCCATTCGTTTTAATACACGCAAACCAACGTGTATTAAACTCAAATAACATACGTCCGTTAAAAGGCTAGCGCTCTAGCTCGGACGGGGATGTCAAGCCCTATGGATCCATATACAATTATTCGCGCCCACCAGTCCATATACTATGTACTGGCAGCTACTAGTTACCAAAGCTAAGGGATTTTCGGTTTAACTCAGTGTAGAATTTAGTATGTACTTGTGTCTTATCGCGTTTAAAATAAATTGCATGTATTCTCAGCCCAAAAATATTTAAAGTATTTAAAAAGGGAGACTATAAACTCACCTTAGCAGCATATAAAGTCGTTCACCAAAATGTGATCGAAACTCGGATTACCAAATAATCGTAGATCTCAACCTAGAGAACATATGTTGGTCAATAAACGTCTATCAAGCTAGGTCAGGTCATAGTGTATCACAATCCTAATGCTCGAGATCAACATACAAAAGTTATCCAATGTCATTTCAAAAAGTCAATTTTGACAGTTGTTTAACAAAACGAGACGTACCTTATATAAGGATTCATTTACTCGGTTGGTAATATTCAAAAATCCAAATTATCAATCTCGTAAACGAGTTGTTTAAATCTTAATTGTAGATTCAAAATTAATTTCAATTAACGTCAATCATAATTCAGTTGATCATATCTTTTAATCCATTCATCGAAATTATTCGATATCTAAATGAAAAGTTATTGATTTTTCGCCAGCTTTCCAAAAACATGTATATCATATACTTTTTACCAGTAATATATGTATTTAATTTGTGATTCATTATAACTGTTTAACGACAAAATTTAGCATACAAGCATATATAAATATATATATACTCGAGCACTAGACATGGATACACAATTAATATATAAAAGATAAAATATGAGTGCTTACGTATAAATATTGAGATTCAATATTGTAGGAAAGTACGTAGACGTAACGGAGATGATAAACACTAGATTTGATTCACAATATATACCCCTAAACATTACCCATAACCTCCTTGGCAATAACCCATAATTTCCTTAGCTCTATCCCGCTAAAAAACCCATTTTGAAGGTGACACGCTCATAACCTCGTCGTAGTATTTTAGGTATATATACTACTAATAATAATATTATAATAAGATTAATAATAATAATAATAATAATAATAATAATAATAATAATAATAATAATAATAATAATATAAAAAATAATAATTCGGAGGAATGAACCCAGCTTTTATAGTATGTGGCCTGCGCCAGTACCTCATGCGATCGCATAAGTTTTTAGTGTTTTTACCATGCGATCGCATGGCTGCCTTATCCGTTTTTGTTTGCTAGTTCGTCGACATCAAATAGTGTTTACTGTAGCAAATAGTGTTTAATGTAGCAAATAATGTTTACTGTAGCAAATAGTGTTTTAGCAAAATCGTTTTCACTGTAGCAATGTAGCAAAATACGGTTTCACTGTAGCAAATAGTGTTTTACTGTAGCAAAGTCATTTTACTGTAGCAAATAGTGTTTTACTGTAGAAAAGTCGTTTTTACTTGTACATATATATATATATATATATATATATATATATATATATATACATACATATAATTGTTCATGAATTGTTGAGAACAACCGAAAGGTATTTGAGTATATGAAAGTAGTTCAAAAATTTTGAGATTCAGTTTTACAGACTTTGCTTATCGCGTCAGAAATATTGATCATTCAAAGATTAAGTTTAAATTTGATCAAAAATTTCCGGGTTATCACAGTACCTACCCGTTAAAGAAATTTCGTCCCGAAATTTGAGTGAGATCGTCATGGCTAATAATAAAAATGTTTTCATGACGT
Source organism: Rutidosis leptorrhynchoides (assembly GCF_046630445.1). NCBI lineage: Eukaryota > Viridiplantae > Streptophyta > Magnoliopsida > Asterales > Asteraceae > Rutidosis > Rutidosis leptorrhynchoides. Next base: position 79,871,804 of record NC_092334.1, read on the forward strand.
ATATGAGTCGATAAATAGAGTTTTATCACCGTTGAATAATATGGATAAAGCAATCCAATTACTCGAAGCGTATGAGAGAAGTTATCGTAATCGAGTGAAATGGAGAATAGAGATGCGTCTTATCTCTTGATGTAGTAACGATTGATTTTCGGAATTTAAGGAATAGAAAATCTTCATAATCTAAATAAGATTTGATTCTTCGGATTTTAAGGAAATTAAGATTTCCTTTGATTAAATGCGTAATCTGCCTCGATTGCTATGTCTGATATTTTCCTATAAATTAACCACTTCCGTTTCATTATTTTCATCACTCCTACATCTTCTTCCTTAGTTCATACTTTCAAAAGATTGTAAAAATGCTTCATCCAGTTCTGATTCTTGATATTCTCTTAACTTTCATATCTGTCATTCTTCTTTTTCATCTACCACCAGAGGAAGTTATTTTCTTCTACTATTACCTTGGGGTTATAGTGTTTTTCATTCTCCCGTGTCTTTATATTGCTAACGCATTGATATACACGGTTTGTAATTTCGGAGTTGTTATCGGGCTTTATATTCTCCATTATATTTCGGAGCTTCATGCTTTTGTTTTCTCTTCCCGACCTTAAGTCAAGCGGATAATGGTCCAGAATTCGTAGGTATGAAGTTTCAGATGAACATAACTAATGTTCTAAGAAAAAAATGGTCTATTTGAAATTTAACGGATCGATGTGGGGGTAATCCCGGTAATTCTTTCGGAAATACATCGGAAAATTCTTTTGCGACGGGAACATCACTGATGTTCTTTTCTTCAGGTTTAACTTCCTTGATGTGTGCTAGAATAATGTAACAACCTTTTCTTATTAGTTTTTGCGCCTTCAAACTACTAATAAGATTTAATTTCGCGTTGTTCTTTTCTCCGTACACCATTAAAGGTTTTCCTTTTTCACGCATAATGCGAATCGCATTTTTGTAACAAACGACCTCTGCTCTCACCTTTTTCAACCAGTCCATGCCAATTATTACATCAAAACTCCCTAACTCGACTGATATTAAATCAATTTTAAACGTTTCATCTCCAGTTTAATTTCTCTCTCCCGACATATATTATCTGCTGAAATTAATTTACCGTTTGCTAATTCGAGTAAAAATTTACTATCCAAAAGCGTCAATGGGCAACTTAATTTAGCATAAAATTCTCTACTCATATAGCTTCTATCCGCACCCGAATCAAATAAAACATAAGCAGATGTATCGTTAATAAGAAACGTACCCGTAACAAGCTCCGGGTCTTCCTGTGCTTCTGCCGCATTAATATTGAAAACTCTTCCACGGCCCTGCCCATTAGTATTCCCCTGATTCGGGCAATTTCTAATAATGTGGCCCGGTTTTCCACATTTATAACAAACAGCGTTGGTATTACTTGCTCCGACACTATTCGTTTCGGCATTACTTGTTCCGACATTATTTGTTCCTTTAGTTCTGTTAAACTTTGGTCCGTAGACCTCACACTTTGTCGCGTTATAACCATTTCTTTTACATCTGTTGAAAAATGTCATGCAAAACCCCTGATGATTTTCTTCACATCTATGACATGGCTATTTTTGGTTTTTGTTGCCGTTGTTGTTATTAAGGTTGTTGTTGGGATTATTATTGTTATTGAAACGGTTGTTGTAGTTGTTGTTGTTGTTGTTGGGATGTTTTTTGTAGTTATTGTTAGGATTGCGGTTATTGTTGCGATTTTTGTTGCGGTTGTTGGGATAGTTGTTGCAATTGTGGTTGTAATTGTTGTTGTTGTTGTTGTACTGGTGACTCTTGTCACCGTTTTCCTCCCACTTCCTCTTGAGTTGTTTCGTGTTGGCTTCTTCGGCCGCCTGCTCTTTAATTCTTCCCTCAATCTGACTTATGAGTTTATGAGCCATTTGACTTGCCTTCTGTATAGAAGCGGGCTCGTGTGAACTCACATCTTCTTGAATCCTTACTGGTAACCCTTTTACAAATGCGTCGATCTTCTCTTCTTCATCTTTGAATGCTCCCGGACACAATAGGCACAACTCTGTGAATCGTCGTTCATATGTGGTAACGTCGAACCCTTGTGTTCGTAACTCTCTAAGTTCTGCCTTGAGTTTATTGACTTCGTTTCTAGGACGGTACTGCTCGTTCATCAATTGCTTGAATGCCGACCACGGTAGTGTGTAAGCAGCATTTTGTCCTACCTGTTCAAGATAGGTGTTCCACCACGTTAACGCAGTACCTGTGAAGGTATGCGTAGCGTACTTAACTTTGTCCTCTTCAGTACACTTACTTATGGCAAACACCGATTCGACTTTCTCAGTCCACCGTTTCAATCCAATTGGTCCTTCGGTTCCATCAAATTCCAAAGGTTTGCAGGCAGTGAATTCTTTGTAGGAGCATCCTACACGATTTCTTGCGCCGTTAGCTGCATTGCTAGATTCAGAGTTATTGTTGGAATGTAGCGCAACCTCTACTGCGGCTATGTTTGCAGCAAGAAAGGTACGAAATTCCTCTTCGCTCATATTCATGGTGTGTCGAGTAGTCGGTGCCATTTCCTTCAAAATAGCCAACTGAATCGAGTTAATCATACAGAATATTAAGAGTAGTCAATAGTATTTCGTAGCATAATATGAACTCATTTATAAAAGCTTTTTCTTCATATTAGCCTTTTATAAGTTTAAATTCGGGTACTACCTACCCGTTAAGTTCATACTTAGTAGCTAATATACAATTCAACTACTACAATTCCATGTGAAAAACTGATTATAATAATATATCACATAAAAATATTCTTCAAACTTACAACTTCGCTATATTACATATAACATGAAATATAGTACACTATGATACATGACAGTTTTGAAGATAAATCTAGTTAATACGCAAGTTGTTCAGCAAAGGAAATAAAGACACGTAATTCATAAGTCCAGAAACAAGTCATGCATTCTGGTTTTACTAAGACGACTTCCCATCCTTGGTCTTGTGGAAAATAACCGTTATGACCATTGGATAGGCAGCATGTTGTAATGTCATCAAAAGGAAGAGGGTTTCGTAATGTCCAACAGCCCCGTAATAATCTAAAAACCTTGTTTCTCACCCCAACTACTGAATCCGTCACTTGTGGGAAGGTTTTATTTAAAAGTTGCAATCCGATGTTCTTTTTCTCACTTTGGTAAGAAGCGACATCACTAACCCATAAGCATAACATGCTTCTTTATGTTGCATGTTAGAAGCTCTTTCTAATTCACGAAATCCTATGTTGGGATATGTTGAGTCAAAATAGGTCCTTAACCCGTAGCGTAAAATTGCCTTTGGGTTCCTCGCATTTAATGCTTTAAAGAAAACACGGCGTAACTTACGGTCTCCCCAATGTGATATACCCCACCTATCAAAGGAAAGCCTTTTATAAACTAAGGCATTTCTGGAAAGTCTTTTAAATGTTTGACAAGTTAATTTTGCCATAACTAAATGTGTTGATGAATTTTGACCGACTCTAGACAAGATTTCCTCAATCATATCCTCTGGTAGGTCTTCTAAAATATTCAGTTGTCTACCCTTAAAGTCCATTTTGTTTTATACTGTAAAATAGACAAGGATTAGATTCGTAAAAGATAATTAACAAACAATACAAGCAATTTTTACATAGAACATAAAAGTACAAGCACACTACAATACATATAATACACAACATGATTACAACCCTCTAATCTGAATCACTGGTTTCTTCTTCTTCGGACTTGGTTCGCTTTCCTAATTTTCTAGGAATATACGGTGTTCCTCTAATACGAGCCGTCGTTTTCCATAATGGTTTAGAAAAACCTGGTGGTTTAGAGGTTCCCGGGTCATTGTTACATTTTAGGAAATACGGATGTTGTCGATGCATATAAAGTTCATCGGGGTTGGAATCAGGTTTCTCTATTTTTATACCTTTTCCCTTATTATTTTCTTTCGCTTTATTAAATTGGATCGAGGTAATTTCTATAACATCATCGGAATCCTCATCGGGATCCGATTCATCAGAAAATTGGTAATCTTCCCAATATTTTGCTTTCTCGGCGGAAACACCATTGACCATTATTAACTTTGGTCCGTTGGTTGAGGATTTTGTTTTATTTAATCGATTTACTATAGGTATCAATATTTCTTCCTCCGGAACCTCTTCTTCTTCTGGTTCCTCCTCTTCCGATTCCTCCTCTTCTGGTTCCTCTTCTTCCGGTTCCTCCTCTTCCGGTTCCTCCTCTTCCGGTTCCTCTTCGGGAATTTGTGAATCTTCCCAAAATATATTCGACTCTTCATTATTATTAGGTGAATCAATGGAATTTGTACTAGAGGTAGACATCTATCACACAATATCAAACACGTTAAGAGATTAATATATCACATAATATTTACATGTTAATAATATATAGTTTCCAACAAAAAAATGTTAAGCAATCGTTTTTGAAGAAAAACACGATCGAAGTCCAGACTCACTAATGCATCCTAACAAACTCGGTAAGACACACTAATGCAATTTTCTGGTTCTCTAAGACCAACACTCGGATACCAACTGAAATGTCCCGTTCATATTGATTATAAACGTTCCATATTAATTGATTTCGTCGCGAGGTTTTGACCTCTATATGAGACGTTTTTCAAAGACTGCATTCATTTTTAAAACAACCATAACCTTTATTTTATCGATAAAGGTTTAAAAAGCATTACGTAGATTATCAAATAATGATAATCTAAAATATACCATTTACACACGACCATTACATAATGGTTTACAATAAGAATATATTACATCAAAAATAAGTTTCTTGAATGCAGTTTTTACATAATATCATACAAGCATGGACTCCAAATCTTGTCTTTATTTTAATATGCAACAACGGAAGCTCTTAATAATCACCTGAGAATAAACATGCTTAAAACGTCAACAAAAATGTTGGCGAGTTATAGGTTTAACCTATATATTATCAAATCATAATAATAGACCACAAGATTTCATATTTCAATATACATCCCATACATAGAGATAAAATTCATTCATATGGTGAACACCTGGTAACCGACATTAACAAGATGCATATAAGAATATCTCCTATCATTCCGGAAAATCCTTCGAACATGATATAAACGAATTCGAAGTACTAAAGCATCCGATACTTTGGATGGAGTTCGTTAGGCCCAATAGATCTATCTTTAGGATTCGCGTCAATTAGTAGATCGGTTTACTAATTCTTAGGTTACCAAGCAAAAAGGGCATATTCGGCTTCGATCATTCACCCATATAATGTAGTTTCAATTACTTGTGTCTATTTCGTAAAACATTTATAAAACTGCATGTATTCTCATCCCAAAATATTAAATTTTAAAAGTGGGACTATAACTTACTTTCACAGATTTTTACTTCGTCGGGAAGTAAGACTTGGCCAGTGGTCGATTCACGAACCTATAACAAATATGTATATATATATCAAAGTATGTTCAAAATATATTTACAACATTTTTAATACTTTTTTTTTACTGTTTTAAGTTTATTAAGTCAGCTGTCCTCGTTAGTAACCTACAACTAGTTGTCCACAGTTAGATGTACAGAATTAAATCGATATATATTATCTTGAATCAATCCACGACCCAGTGTATACACGTCTCAGGCTAGATCACAACTCAAAGTATATATATTTTTGGAATCAACCTCAACCCTGTATAGCTAACTCCAACATTACTGCATATAGAGTGTCTATGGTTGTTCCAAATAATATATATACATGGATCGATATGATATGTCAAAACATTTGCATACGTGTCTATGGTATCCCAAGATTACATAATATATTAGAATACATGTATAATACAATATAAGTTAGCTAGAATATGATTTGTATAGAATTGTTACAATATTTCCCGTAGCTACAACAATCAAAAAATATCCAACCTTGTATTACCCATAACTTCTTCGTTTTAAATCCGATTTGAGTGAATCAAATTGCTATGGTTTCATATTAAACTCTATTTTATAAATCTAAACATAAAAAGTATAGGTTTATAGTCGGAAATATAAGTTACAAGTCGTTTTTATAAAGGTAGTCATTTCAGTCGAAAGAACGACGTCTAGATGACCATTTTGGAAAACATACTTCCACTTTGAGTTTAACCATGATTTTTGGATATAGTTTCATGTTCATAAGAAAAATCATTTTCCCAGAAGAACAACTTTTAAATCAAAGTTTATCATAGTTTTTAATTAACTAACCCAAAACAGCCCGTGGTGTTACTACGACGGCGTATATCCAGTTTTACGGTGTTTTTCGTGTTTTTCGGTTTTAAATCATTAAGTTAGAATATCATATAGATATAGAACATGTGTTTAGTTGATTTTAAAAGTCAAGTTAGAAGGATTAACTTTTGTTTGCGAAGAAGTTTAGAACTAACTAAACTATGTTCTAGTGATTACATGTTCAAATCTTCAAATAAGATAGTTTTATATGTATGAATCGAATGATGTTATGAACATCATTACTACCTCAAGCTTAGTAGGTAAACCTAATGGAAGTGATAAGAAATGATCTAGCTTCAAAGGATCTTGGATGGCTTGAAAGTTCTTGAAGTAGAATCATGACACGAAAACAAGTTCAAGTAAGATTATCACTCGAATTAAGATAGTTATAGTTATAGGAACTGAATCAAAGTTTGTATATGAGTATTACCTTGATTTAGAATGATATATTACTATAAAAAACAAGGATTTCTTGAGGTTGGATGATCACTTTACAAGATTGGAAGTGAGCTAGTAAACTTGGAAGTATTCTTGATTTTATGAAACTAGAACTTGTAGAATTTATGAAGAACACTTAGAACTTGAAGATGAAACTTGAGAGAGATCAATTAGATGAAGAAAATTGAAGAATGAAAGTTTTTGTAGGTGTTTTTGGTTGTTGGTATATGGATTAGATAAAAAGGATATGTAATTTTGTTTTCATGTAAATAAGTCATGAATGATTACTAATATTTTTGTAATTTTATGAGATATTTCATGCTAGTTGCCAAATAATGGTTCCCACATGTGTTAGGTGACTCACATGGGCTGCTAAGAGCTGATCATTAGAGTGTACATACCAATAGTACATACATTTAGAAGCTGTGTATTGTACGAGTACGAATACGGGTGCATACGAGTAGAATTGTTGATGAAACTGAACGAGGATGTAATTGTAAGCATTTTTGTTAAGTAGAAGTATTTTGATAAGTGTCTTGAAGTCTTTCAAAAGTGTATGAATACATATTAAAACACTACATGTATATACATTTTAACTGAGTCGTTAAGTCATCGTTAGCCGTTACATGTAAATGTTGATTTGAAACCTTTAAGTTAACGATCTTGTTAAATGTTGTTAACTCAATGTTTATTATATCTAATGAGATGTTAAATTATTATATTATCATGATATTATGATATATTAATATATCTTAATATGATATATATATATACATTTAAATGTCGTTACAACGATAATCGTTACATATATGTCTCGTTTCGAAATCCTTAAGTTAGTAGTCTTGTTTTTACATATGTAGTTCATTGTTAATACACATAATGACATGTTTACTTATCATTTATCATGATTAAACATAGTGTAACAATATCTTAATATGATTCATATGTAATTAGTAAGACGTTGTTATAACGATAATCGTTATATATATCGTTTCGAGTTTCTTAATTCAATAAACACAATTTTATGTATATAACTCATTGTTAAAATACCTAATGAGATACTTACTTATCATAATATCATGTTAACTATATATATAATCATATATATGTCATCATATAGTTTTTACAAGTTTTAACGTTCGTGAATCACCGGTCAACTTGTGTAGTCAATTGTCTATATGAAACCTGTTTCAATTAATCAAGTCTTAACAAGTTTGATTGCTTAACATGTTGGAAACACTTAATCATGTAAATATCAATTTCATTTAATATATATAAACATGGAAAAGTTCGGGTCACTACAATCATGACTATTAAAATTATGATCTTTAAAACTATCATTAGTGTTATTATTAGAATTATCAGTATTTTTATTATCTTTATTATTGTTTTTATGGATATTATTATTATTATTGTTATTAATTTTATGAATATTATAATTATTATTTTAACATTAAAATTATTATTATTATTATTATTATTATTATTATTATTTTTTACATTTTTATTACTATCATTAATTGTATTACTAATATTACTACTAGCATTATTATTATCATTACAACAAATATTATTTATATAAAATATATTTATTACATACATATACTAATATTACATACTTCTATATTTTTAATCGAAATGTTACTTTTATATAATAAAATTAAGTAATACACAAAACATAAAATGTCATACATTACAGTATATTCTAAACATTAATATGTAATAATTATAATAAATAATATATGAATTACTAATATAACAAGTATATTTATATTAATACCTAAACTTGTTTAAATATTATTATATGTGTTAATATATATAATTGATATAGTTTCGTGGATCCGAGGCTAACCCTGCAATGTTCAGTATCGTCGTATGCATATTTTTACTACAAAATATCGTATAGTGAGTTTCATTTGCTCCCTTTTTAAATGCTTTTGCAATATATATTTTTGGGACTGAGAATACATGCGCTGCTTTATAAATGTTTGTCGAAATAGACACAAGTACTTAAAACTACATTCTATGGCTGGATTATTAAACCGAATATGCCCCTTTTTAGTCTGGTAATCTAAGAATTAGGGAACAGACACCCTAATTGACGCGAATCCTAAAGATAGATCTATTGGGCCCAACAAGACCCATCCAAAGTACCAGATGCTTTAGTACTTCGAATTTATCATGTTCGAAGGGAGTCCCAGAATGATAGGGGATATTCTATATGCATCTTGTTAAGGTCGGTTACCAGGTGTTCAATCCATATGAATGATTTTTGTCTCTATGCATGGGACGTATATTTATGAGTATCTTGTGGTCTATTATATTATTGAAAATGATTGTTTATGATAAACTAATGAACTCACCAACCTTTTGGTTGACACTTTAAAGCATGTTTATTCTCAAGTATGAAAGAAATCTTTCGCTGTGCATTTGCTCATTTTAGAGATATTACTTGGAGTCATTCATGACATATTTCAAAAGACGTTGCATTCGAGTCGTTGAGTTCATCAAGATTATTATTAAGTCAATTATAGTTGGATATATTATGAAATGGTATGCATGCTGTCAACTTTCTATGTGATGAAAGTTTGTCTTTTAAAAACGAATGCAATGTTTGTAAAATGTATCATATAGAGGTCAAGTACCTCGCGATGCAACCAAATGTAATGTATTCGTCCAGATAGATTAGGACGGGTCGTCTCATGTGGTATCAGAGCGGTGGTCTTAGGGAACCAGGTCTTGCATTAGTGTGTCTAACTGATAGTTGTTTAGATGCATTAGTGGGTCTGGACTTCGACCGTGTCTGCATGTCAAAAGTTTTGCTTATCATTTCGTGTTGAAAATTACCTGCTTATCATTCTTAGGGAATCACTTTCTTATCATCTTAAGTCTAGACATGTCTTACTGCATTTAGTGCATCGATAGTGTATAGACAAAATTCATATCTTAGCGTATCTGTTACTACAGACCTTTCCTGACAGCTTTCGTAGATTCCTCCGTAACTTATGAGATTTTAGTATTATATATGCATATGTAAATTATGTATTGCAGGGTACTAATCTACATCCTATGATCTATTTCTTATCGAAAATCCTTCATCTAATAGTACGAGATGAATCCCTCAACCAGTTCGAGTCCTTCAGATTTCGATAGCTATTCTAATAGTTATTCCGACAGCTATTCCAACATGGATGTTCACCTAAGCTCCGAAAGCAGCGTCACCAGAATGGATCAACCAATTAGTCATCATCAATTCATCTGATGGGTTCGTGATCGACCTAATCAATGGAGACACGAAGAAGGCGATCCTTTCCACCAACCGAATTCACCTCTTAGTGAAGAACCTGAAGCACTTACCGGTGAACCTATCCAAAACACTATTTTCGCCCTCATTACCCGAATATCTCGCCATAATTATATACTATCTCAAATTCAAAACCTTATTCATCCGCTTGTTACGACCGACAATCATCCCGAAGTAATCAAAGAAGACACGAGCTTCGCGCTCGAGTAATCAATTTAGAAAACATGGTGCAAAACTTACCAGCTTCAGCACCATCATCAACGCCAACTGTACCATTACCAACCCCAACCACAACCGCGTCGTAAGCCTCAACATCTTATTCTGTACCTCGAGTATAATTATCATTCTACGAATCGTTCTACATCAATTATCTTCATTCTACGTGACTATTATATAATTTTTAATGTTTTAGAGATTATGTGTTCTAATTCTAACGATAAATCAAATGAGATTAATATCATATTAACTCATTAAATCCACGATTATATCTAAAGAAAATATATATATGTATATATGTTTTCATAAAGATTATAATCAAAAATTCTTTTGTACAAACTGCTAATGGTGAAAATATTTTAACGGGTAAGTAATACCCGAGGAATATTTAGATTTCACATTAATAAGTTACATTGTACATTCTTCGAATCTGATTCAACAGTCATTTACTATCCTACTTACATCCACAGATATACGTATCCGTTCACCACAGAATAACCATTCAATTTCATATTTGGATTTTGACCTATCAGAATCCAACAAGTGGCATAATAAAGAAAACATTGGACAAAATAAAATTTGTTAGAAACAAACAAATTAACTATGAGAAATTTTGTTAAGAATCCACGCTAACTATTCCTAGCTAACTGTTCCTAGCTAACTGTTAATTCCGTATTACATTTTATTTATCGTAATTTATTTATCGCAATTTAATTATCTCAATTTATTTATCGCAATTTATATTCTCGCAACTTTATTTATCGTCATTTAAATTCTGTTATTTATTTTACGCACTTTATGTATCGTCATTTAAATACTGTTATTTACGCATTTTTAAATATCGGGACACGTATACAATGTTTTGACATATCATATCGACGCATCTATATATATTATTTGGAATAACCATAGACACTTTATATGCAGTAATGATCGAGTTAGCTATACAGGGTTGAGGTTGATTCTATAATAATATATATACTTTGAGTTGTGATCGAGTCTGAGACATGTACACGGGTCACGATACGTATTAATTAATTCGAATATTATATATTAAATTATATATGAATTATTGGACTGTTAACTGTGGACTATCGACTGTGGACTAATAACATTGGACAATTAAAATGAATTAAAATATTGATTATAACATATGAAACTAAACATTTCTTCAAGTTTGTCACTTGATTTCATCTTAAATCTCATTGTATCATGACAATTATAATCTGCGTTCAAACCTTTCATGATTCTTGAAAACACCTCAATCGAGAGGATGAGCCAACCGTACTTCATCTACGGAAGAAAAGATTGATGCATATAGTTATGCACCTGAAAAACTCTCGGAACCTGAGTAAACGTTTAACATGTATCTGTGCTAATTCCTTTAGTGTTATTATTACCCAAAATAACTTGGTGATTCCTTTCAAAGTAGCAAATTTTGTTACAGCTCCAGCAAGTCAACTTCGATTTTTCATTCGAAACAACCTTATTAACACTTTGATATATATGTGTGCTCTTTTATTGTTACCGGAGAACCTTTTATTTTATATTCCACCATATTACCATCAGCGTTTAATCATCTAAAAACACAGTTCAATTGAAACCACCTCGGATTGATAACCGCCGATTCAGATATGGTAGCATTAAATGCAGAGGAAACAGCAAAATTGTAGATGATCTAAACGGCCAAAAGTTTGATAATAAGGAATGAAAGGTTGGAAATGCTCAATGGAAATTTTAGTACCGAAAAACGGATTATGCGAAACTATAAAGGAAGCCGTGGAAAAATCACAAAGACTAAACCTGCCTTCAAAGAATCCAAATGATTCATTATCTACTGAAGTCATTATCGAATACCTTGCTTCTGACTCTAAAATCTTGCGGAAAATTTTTCTTCATCAACCATCGAACTTAGAAATTTCAAAATATCATCATAAATATCTTCGATATTTCTGAAGATATTTTCATAAATATTCTCGTCCGAAATTATTTATCTCTTCATGCTATCTATATTACATCATAAAGGAAACTATTTTAGTTTCTAAATTTCTTTAAAATTCGAGTTTGAATTATGAATGATTTTAAAGTAGTGTTGGGAACTGAAGCATGAGTTAGTATAATATAATGACACTTGATCAACGTGATTATATTACAGTAAGTAATGCTGAGTTTCCAATGAAACTTGATGATTCACAGACCATAACTTCATCAGGTGCCATGTTACATAACTTCTTCATTCTGCTTAACTTCTGAACATATCAAGAAAATATATTCTTGATAGTTCTATTCTCAGTGATTCAGGTAATTTGTCAAATCAAATCGTGCGGTAACGTTCTTTCTTGTTTATAACATTAAGTTCATTCGAAACTCTATACTTACAAATTCTGGACCATTACTCGCTTTACTAGAGGTCGAGAGGAGAATAAAAAGGCAAAGAGCCCCAAAATTTAAGAGAAAATATAAGGCCCAATAGCAACACAGAGGTTACAAACCGTGAATAGTAATACGAATAGCAATATAAAGACAGGGTAGAATTAAGAATAGTATTACCCCAAGGTAATAGTAGAAGTAAACAGATTCTTCTGGTGGAAGATTAAAAAGAAGGATGACAGAAATGATAATTAGAAAAATATCAAGGATTAGAACTGGATGAAGCATTTTCATAATTGTTTGGATGTATGAACTAGGAAAGAAAGTATAGTAATGGTGAGAATAATGGAATGGAAGAGTTTAATTTATAATGAAAATATCAGACAGAGTAATCGAGGAAGATCACCGTATTTAATTATAGAGATCTTAATTTCCTTATTCGTCGAAGAATCAAATATTTTAAATTTCGAAGATTTTCTTAAATCCCTTGAATTCCGGAATTCAACCATGACTAGTCAAAAGTTATGATGAAACTTGTCTTTCTCATTTCACTCTTTTGTGATAGCTTCACTCACCCACTTCGAAAAATCAAATTGTTTTATTCATATTATTCCATAATGATAAAAACTCTATTTATCAACTCATATGCTTCATGAAAACATTTTTATTGTTAGCTATGACAACCTCGATCAAATTTCGGGACGGAATTTCTTTAACGGGTAGGTACTGTGATGATCCGGAAATTTCCGACCAAATTTAAACTTAATCTTTATATGTTTCCGACACGATAAGCAAAGTCTGTAATGTTGAGTCTCAAAATTTTTGAACTGTTTCATATATTAAATTGACCTTCGATTGTTCTCAATGATTCATGATCAACTGTTTGTAATTAGGTATATATATATATATATATATATATATATATATATATATATATATATATATATATATATATATATATATATATATATATATATATATATATATATATATATATAACTTGAACCATGTTACTAGGATATATTTAGTATATTTATTTACGTAATAAAATATATTATTAAAACAAAATATATGTAAGATTTTTTAACGACGAAATAGAATTAAATTTCTAAATCGTTAATTCCGGAGATGAAATCATTATAAATAAAATATGATATAAAAACTCAAAATTTTGGTAAATATTATATTAAATAAAATACTACTAATAGTTATGAATAATTATAATTAATTTTAATAATAACAATAACTATGTAATATTAAGTAAGATGAGATTTCTTTTTATTTTTTCGTTCAATTTAACTTAGAGGTATATATCATTTTTTAACATAATCATATTAAATTATTAATTAATGAAATTTTGTATAGAAACGGTGTTGCTTTCATTTGACTGTATAATTGTTGAAAATCACACAAAAGGATAATGGTAATGGTTTTGCCTTTTGCTAACTTTGTTGAATGAGTTCAATTGTAACGTGATTTATGCATTTAACGTTTAATTAAGTTTATCTTCTTTTATGTGAGGATTAAATGTAATGTATTACATATCATCTCTGCTTTATTTATTTATCAAACTACAACCCTACTTGTTTCAATAATGTTAGTTTACTAACTTTACACCTTTATATTCATGTATCATCAATCCCACAAGACTACATCACAAAACCATATCATCCGTTTACAATTCATCAATAATAATTTAGCAAAATTCCCACCATCATCTTCTATGTATCTGTTCCCCTTTCTGGACTAGTGGGACAAGTTCAAACCAAAACACCCTAAACAGTGTAGTTTTAACCATCATCACTAAACCACTTGAAACCACCATCAAGGTGGATGCTACTGCTACTGTGACCTTCTTTGTTTACGTTTTAAACAAATCATCACCATCACTTATGTGTTCCATCATGAGTTCCTTCACCGGTATCACCACTCAACCGCCATCTTAAGCCACCTCCGGTCACCATAACTCCTTCCCTATATCTTAGTAAACTTCATAAGTCATCGCCACAGAGAACTACAAACCACCATCATCAACCAATCATCACCACCATTGACCTCCTTAACCATCGGTCACCTCCACCACAACCTTCATCTTTCCTTTAATCAACCATCACCTTTTCCATATACATATACATATACTTACAACATGATTAATAACTATAACCCATTTATATTTTTCTGTTTCTATTCCAACTCTCGGTTTAAACATATCACAACCCCGCCACTCTTCTGTCCTTGTATCATAGTTCAAATACCATTCAAAAACGCTCACCATGTTGCAGTCGAAAACCAACCAAAAACCATCTATTTTCTCTTTTCTCTCTCTGACCAAGAAAAACGACCATGATCCACCACCATCCATCACCTCTAGCCATCATCATCATCAACATCTTGATCCTATATTTTCTTTCTGTTTCTTTAATCAAAATCACCATAACCAAAAACCTCCACATTCGAATGGTTTCTGTTTGAAAATTCTATCAACCACATCTCCATTTTGAACTGCTATTTACAGTTATAATACGTACTAATACAGCTCAAATATCATGGGTCATTGTTGTGAAGTTGTGGTTACTACAAAACCTGCTACACCTACTGTTTCATACTACAGTATGCTGCTATTTACCTCTGTTGCAGCTGGAACGATCACCACATCGCCCATCACCTGCTATTATTCTGCTGCTATTAAACTATTGCTTCTTTCCTGTCCAAAATACAACCAAACCACCATTTTCTTACACCATTAAATTGTTACTAGTTATTGTTGTTGTTGTTTTCTTTCTCTGTTACTGTTCTACGAGTACACTGCAACAACAGCTGCTACATTTCTATTGTGCACGACCGCTATAGCTACCCTGCTGTCTTACTTCCATTCCTGTTACAGTGAGACGATGATAGATAAAGATGATGATAGGAAGAAAAGGTTATGGCTACTACGAATTCCTCTTTCTGTTTATATTATAATCACCACCGACGTTTTCCTTTTTCTTTTACAGTTGTGGCCGACAAAACCTAAAATGAATAAACCCCACCTGATTTATTAATTGAGTCGTCTCAATTTTTTTCCCCTTTTGAAGTCGAGTAACGAAACAGAAATTGAATATGTATGTTACTGGACCTTTTTTTTTATCAGGCCAAGTTCCTTTCTACTTTGGGCTTGAGTTTTATCTTTGGGCCATTAATTAAACCTGGGTCACGGTTAGGATTGATCGTTACTTGGGGCTGTCGAATTGAAATAAGTTGAAGAAGAGAGAAACAGAAAACATACGCTAAATAAGATTGGGATACGTACAATAACAGAAAATCAGGGTTGGAGGGATGGTTTGAAGGTGTTGTTGGTGAGTGAGAGGTCTCGAGTTTGAACCGGGGTAGTGACGTTTTATTTTTAAAGCTCCTTTCTTCAAAGGTTGCACTCTTTTATTATTATTATTATTATTATTATTATTATTATTATTATTATTATTATTATTATTATTATTATTATTATTACTTTTATTAATATGATTATTATTATTATTATTATTGATATTGATATTGATATTATTAGAGTTATTATTATTATTATTATTAATTATTATTATTAATTATTATTATATAAGTATTATTATTATTATTACTACTATTATTATTCTTATTATTATTATCATATCATTATTATTATTAAGATAAGTATTATTATTACCATTAACCTTATTATCATTATGAATATAAGTATTATTATTATCATGACTATTAAAATTATGATCTTTATGTAGAGACCCGTCCTAATCCATCCGGAAGAAGTCCATATCGATTACAAATGATTCACAATAGTTGATTACATCGCGAGGTAATTAACCTCTATATGATAAATTTTACAAACATTGCATTCGTTTTTAAAAGACAAACTTTCGTTACATCGACAGTTGACAGGCATGTAAAGCATTTCATAATATATCCAAATATAATTGACTTAATAATAATCTTGATGAACTCAACGACTCGAATGCAACATCTTTTGAAATATGTCATGAATGACTCCAAGTAATATCTCTAATATGAGCAAATGCACAGCGAAAGATTTCTTTCGTACCTGAGAATAAACATGCTTTAAAGTGTCAACCAAAAGGTTGGTGAGTTCATTAGTTTATCATAAAGAATCATTTCATAATTTTAATAGACCACAAGATTTCATACTTCCATTTCTCATAATCATACGTCCCATGCATAGAGACAAAAATATCATTCATATGGATTGAACACCTGGTAACCGACATTCACAATATGCATATAAGAATATCCCCCTCATTCCGGGATCCTCTTTCGGACATGATATAAATTTCGAAGTACTAAAGCATCCGGTACTTTGGATGGGGCTTGTTGGGCCCGATAGATCTATCTTTAGAGTTCACGTCAATTAGGGTGTCTGTTCCCTAATTCTTAGATTACCAGACTTAATAAAAAGGGGCATATTCGATTTCGATCATTCAACCATATAATGTAGTTTTGATTACTTGTGTCTATTTCATAAAAACATTTATAAAATTTGTGCATGTATTCTCAGCCCAAAAATATAAAGGGTAAAAAGGTAAATGAAACTCACAATACTGTATTTTGTAGTAAAAATACATATGACGACATTGAACAATGCAGGGTTGGCCTCGGATTCACGAACCTATATCAAGTATTAACACATTATAGTATAAATCAATTAAGTTTATATATTTGTTATGTATTAATTATTCTTAAAATATATTATGATACTTATTTAATATTTAATTAATGTTATATCAATAATATTAGTTGAAACATAATTTTATGTAATATTAGTATATTTTATGTAATAATATATTTACATATATATCTTTTGTTTTGTAAAATTAATAATTGTAGAAATACCTAAGGATAATAATAATAATATTAATAATAATAATAATTTTTAAAAGTATAAAACTACCTTAGGAGTCAGTTTTAAAAAAATTGCACCAAGCCGGGCTCGAACCCGAGACCTCTCGTTCACTCATCAACACCCTTAACCATTCCTGCATTTCAGTTTTTCTGATTTATAATACAAACCCAAATACTTATCTATTACATGTTTCAACCCACTTCATCTTCTTCACCAAAATCTAAACAATCAAACAACTTTATTCTTAATAGTCAATCATCAAAATGGTTTTAGGACTTCTAAACAAACATGAAACAAAAAATAAAAATGTGTTCATGATATAAAAAAAATGAGAAAAAAAAACAAAAAAATCCTACTGCTTGCGCGTAGCCAAGAAAAAAAAAATTTTGTTTTCAATTTTGAGTTCGTTTTGGACAATCTTTACAACATGAAACATGTTTCAAATCATTCCTAAAAACTATTGAAATCGTCAATTGAACTTAAAACATCAAAACAAGCTCTAATTTCTCCAAGAACAAAACAGTTGACTTTTGACAATTTAACTTTGACTCGCAAATTCGAATTCGTTATCAAGAATTGGAACTTGAGATTTTGCAGGAAGTTTAAGTAAATGATTCCTAACAACTCTACATTTTTAGTTTTTGAAATTTGTTTCGAATTCACGTTAGTGTATATCACTGTAAAGAACTCAAGAACTCAAAAATTGATTTTTAGATTAAGAGTGTTATAGGTTATGATTACAACATGAATTGTGTTGTAAATCATTCCTATAATCTTTATGGATCATCAAATTAACTGGAGATATCAAAACAAACTCGAATTTGATTCAAGAACACTTAGTTGACTTTGAAAACCAAAACTTTGACTCTCAAATTAGAAATTAATAGAAAGAATTGAGGATTGAAAACTTACAGATAGTTTAGATAGACGATTCCTAACATGACTGCATTATTACATTTTGAAAATTTGTTCTAAATCAAAATATGGTGAAAAAGATGAATGTACAGAGTGTCGAGCTTATTTTCTGGGTTTTCTTTATTTTCAACTCAAATTGCAATTTGTAACTTATATAGAGTGATTAGGTACATGATTTAACAGTTAAATTGATTTCCAATTGATTTGTGAAGTAGACTTGTAACAAACTGGAGACATGAAGTACGTAAATTATTTTCATGTGAAGAAAAAGAAAAAAAATTGATAGTTACTTCTAACATAATGGGATTCCCTATTTTTATTTTTAATAAATATTAATAGTAAATACCCTAATAATATTAATAATAATTCTAATAAAATAACTAAATAATATCATAAAAATGATAATAAATAAAAATAAGAATTTGTTTAAATCATAAATAAATTTTAATCTTAATTATCTTGTACATTATTTTACATTTTCAATTCAAATGATTATTTTGTATTTTATTAATACAACTTAATATGCACTCTTATATTTATACATGTATATATATTTACATATTTATTTACACACAATTGTTCGTGAATCGTCGGAAATAGTCACAGGTTAAATGAATCTATATAAATAGTTCAAACATTTCGAGACTCAACATAACAGGCTTTGCTTATTGTGTTGGAACATATAAAGATTAAGTTTTAATTTGGTCGGAAATTTCCGGGTCGTCACACTTTAAAACTATCATTAGTGTTATTATTAGAATTATCAGTATTTTTATTATCTTTATTATTGTTTTTATGGATATTATTATTATTATTATTAATTTTATGAATATTATAATTATTATTATTATCATTATTATTTTAACATTAAAATTATTATTATTAACTTTTTTTACATTTTTATTACTATCATTAATTGTATTACTAATATTACTACTAGCATTATTATTATCATTACAACAAATATTATTTATATAAAATATATTTATTACATACATATACTAATATTACATACTTCTATATTTTTAATCGAAATGTTACTTTTATATAATAAAATTAAGTAATACACAAAATATAAAATGTCATACATTACAGAACATTCTAAACATTAATATGTAATAATTATAATAAATAATATATGAATTACTAATATAACAAGTATATTAATATTAATACCTAAACTTGTTTAAATATTATTATATGTGTTAATATATATAATTGATATAGGTTCGTGAATCCGAGGCCAACCCTGCAATGTTCAGTATCGTCGTTTGCATATTTTTACTACAAAATATCATATAGTGAGTTTCATTTGCTCCCTTTTTAAATGCTTTTGCAATATATATTTTTGGGACTGAGAATACATGCGCTGCTTTATAAATGTTTGTCGAAATAGACACAAGTACTTAAAACTACATTCTGTGGCTGGATTATTTAACTTAATATGCCCCTTTTTAGTCTGGTAATCTAAGAATTAGGGAACAGACACCCTAATTGACGCGAATCCTAAAGATAGATCTATTGGGCCCAACAAGCCCCATCCAAAGTACCGGATGCTTTAGTACTTCGAATTTATCATGTCCGAAGGGAGTCCCAGAATGATAGGGGATATTCTATATGCATATGAATGATTTTTGTCCCAGAATGATAGGGGGTTACCAGGTGTTCAATCCATATGAATGATTTTTGTCTCTATGCATGGGACGTATATTTATGAGTATCTTGTGGTCTATTATATTATTAAAAATGATTGTTTATGATAAACTAATGAACTCACCAACCTTTTGGTTGACACTTTAAAGCATGTTTATTCTCAGGTATGAAAGAAATCTTCCGCTGTGCATTTGCTCATTTTAGAGATATTACTTGGAGTCATTCATGACATATTTCAAAAGATGTTGCATTCGAGTCGTTGAGTTCATCAGGATTATTATTAAGTCAATTATAGTTGGATATATTATGAAATGGTATGCATGCTGTCAACTTTTGATGTGATGAAAGTTTGTCTTTTAAAAATGAATGCAATGTTTGTAAAATGTATCATATAGAGGTCAAGTACCTCGCGATGTAACCAAATGTAATGTATTCGTCCAGATGGATTAGAACGGGTCGTCTCAGGTAACATGTGGTTGGATCATCATCTAGATTGTTCATTATTTGAAGTTTCTTCAGGAATTTTGAAGGGTTTGAACACAGATTGTAATCGTTAATATACCTATGATGTTCTAGGATTTTGAATGATACAAATATTTTTCTGAGTTTTATGAATAGAAGTGATGTTCTAGCACTGTTTTGAAGTCAAAGTATAGTTTTGAAAAGCTGTAGGGATTTAAGAGTAATGATATCGGTTATATCTCGATTTAGATTCTGATTTGTTTAAAATCAAAATTTGTAATTAAATTTAGATGAGAATGGTTGTTCTGATTTATATGAGAAATGTATATCGTTGTGTAAGTAGTGAGTATAGTTAATGATTGTTGAATCAGAATCAAAGAATGTACAGTGTAACATATTAATGTGAAATCTAAGTATTTCTCGAGTATTACCTACCCGTTAAAAAAAATTTCACAAATAATATTTTTGTACAAAAGAATTTTATTACAGTCCTTATGAAAATATATATGTATGTATATTTTCTTCAGATGTAATATAGATTTAATGAGTTAACATTAAATTAAACTCATTTGATTTACGGCTGAAACTAGAATTGAATAATTCTTAAAACTTTAGAAATTACGTAACCTTTGCTGAGTATTTCTTCCACTTGCATTATGATTTAATACTCCACTATTCATCTACTGATATTTCTTCGGGGAATAATGTTAGTGTTCGTGGAATTCTTGTGATCTTCACAAGACACGAATGATGATTTCTAAAAATTTTCGAGTACATCGAAGATGAAAGTGTAGAATCAAACATGTAATTGAGTAATACACTTGGTTTATCATGAATTGGGATTCATTGAGTTGAAACAGAGATTGTAGTTAACGATGGTTAAGTTTTCAACGAAGGATGTACATCATTGCATATTAGTAATATGAATTTAACCGATTAGTATCTACCCTTTTTCAATTCATACTTAATAGCTTAGTACAAGAAGATTTATTTTTATCTCAAAAGTCATATATATGTAAAATATACATATAATTTCTTCAGGGGAAATGAGATAATATGAGACGATCGCTCCAAATCCATATGGACAATATGCTATTCATCGATTTCATTGCGAGGTATTTGACCTCTATATGATACGTTTTGTAAACATTGCATTCTTTTGAAAAGGCACACCATAAATGCATATTTAAATCAAAGGTTTTCGACATATGATGATTTCTACATATAGACAATCATCGTAATATAATAGTTTACAATGATACTTCCGTTGACAATGCAGTCAAAATAAGATACATGGTGATGATTTGGTGAATGCAATATTTCCTTGAAAAGTATGTCATGTAAGACTCCATGCACATAGCTTGTCTAACATATAAGCAAACAGCGGAAGACTTCTAGGAAACCTGAGAATAAACATGCTAAAAAATGTCAACACAAAGGTTGGTGAGTTCATAGTTTTAGTGTTTGGTATAATCTGTATATAAAAGTGGATCACAAGATTTCAGTTTTTCATCCAGAAACGTTTATCAAAATATTCTACGAAATTGAGCACCCTGGTAACTAAACTTAACGCTATAGTGATAATTACCCCATTCGTTTTAATACACGCAAACCAACGTGTATTAAACTCAAATAACATACGTCCGTTAAAAGGCTAGCGCTCTAGCTCGGACGGGGATGTCAAGCCCTATGGATCCATATACAATTATTCGCGCCCACCAGTCCATATACTATGTACTGGCAGCTACTAGTTACCAAAGCTAAGGGATTTTCGGTTTAACTCAGTGTAGAATTTAGTATGTACTTGTGTCTTATCGCGTTTAAAATAAATTGCATGTATTCTCAGCCCAAAAATATTTAAAGTATTTAAAAAGGGAGACTATAAACTCACCTTAGCAGCATATAAAGTCGTTCACCAAAATGTGATCGAAACTCGGATTACCAAATAATCGTAGATCTCAACCTAGAGAACATATGTTGGTCAATAAACGTCTATCAAGCTAGGTCAGGTCATAGTGTATCACAATCCTAATGCTCGAGATCAACATACAAAAGTTATCCAATGTCATTTCAAAAAGTCAATTTTGACAGTTGTTTAACAAAACGAGACGTACCTTATATAAGGATTCATTTACTCGGTTGGTAATATTCAAAAATCCAAATTATCAATCTCGTAAACGAGTTGTTTAAATCTTAATTGTAGATTCAAAATTAATTTCAATTAACGTCAATCATAATTCAGTTGATCATATCTTTTAATCCATTCATCGAAATTATTCGATATCTAAATGAAAAGTTATTGATTTTTCGCCAGCTTTCCAAAAACATGTATATCATATACTTTTTACCAGTAATATATGTATTTAATTTGTGATTCATTATAACTGTTTAACGACAAAATTTAGCATACAAGCATATATAAATATATATATACTCGAGCACTAGACATGGATACACAATTAATATATAAAAGATAAAATATGAGTGCTTACGTATAAATATTGAGATTCAATATTGTAGGAAAGTACGTAGACGTAACGGAGATGATAAACACTAGATTTGATTCACAATATATACCCCTAAACATTACCCATAACCTCCTAGGCAATAACCCATAATTTCCTTAGCTCTATCCCGCTAAAAAACCCATTTTGAAGGTGACACGCTCATAACCTCGTCGTAGTATTTTAGGTATATATACTACTAATAATAATATTATAATAAGATTAATAATAATAATAATAATAATAATAATAATAATAATAATAATAATAATAATAATAATAATAATAATAATAATAATAATAATATAAAAAATAATAATTCGGAGGAATGAACCCAGCTTTTATAGTATGTGGCCTGCGCCAGTACCTCATGCGATCGCATAAGTTTTTAGTGTTTTTACCATGCGATCGCATGGCTGCCTTATCCGTTTTTGTTTGCTAGTTCGTCGACATCAAATAGTGTTTACTGTAGCAAATAGTGTTTAATGTAGCAAATAATGTTTACTGTAGCAAATAGTGTTTTAGCAAAATCGTTTTCACTGTAGCAATGTAGCAAAATACGGTTTCACTGTAGCAAATAGTGTTTTACTGTAGCAAAGTCATTTTACTGTAGCAAATAGTGTTTTACTGTAGGAAAGTCATTTTTACTTGTACATATATATATATATATATATATATATATATATATATATATATATATATATACATACATATAATTGTTCATGAATTGTTGAGAACAACCGAAAGGTATTTGAGTATATGATAGTAGTTCAAAAATTTTGAGATTCAGTTTTACGGACTTTGCTTATCGCGTCAGAAATATTGATCATTCAAAGATTAAGTTTAAATTTGATCAAAAATTTCCGGGTTATCACAGTACCTACCCGTTAAAGAAATTTCGTCCCGAAATTTGAGTGAGATCGTCATGGCTAATAATAAAAATGTTTTCATGACGTATATGAGTCGATAAATAGAGTTTTATCACCGTTGAATAATATGGATAAAGCAATCCAATTACTCGAAGCGTATGAGAGAAGTTATCGTAATCGAGTGAAATGGAGAATAGAGATGCGTCTTATCTCTTGACGTAGTAACGATTGATTTTCGGAATTTAAGGAATAGAAAATCTTCATAATCTAAATAAGATTTGATTCTTCGGATTTTAAGGAAATTAAGATTTCCTTTGATTAAATGCGTAATCTGCCTCGATTGCTATGTCTGATATTTTCCTATAAATTAACCACTTCCGTTTCATTATTTTCATCACTCCTACATCTTCTTCCTTAGTTCATACTTTCAAAAGATTGTAAAAATGCTTCATCCAGTTCTGATTCTTGATATTCTCTTAACTTTCATATCTGTCATTCTTCTTTTTCATCTACCACCAGAGGAAGTTATTTTCTTCTACTATTACCTTGGGGTTATAGTGTTTTTCATTCTCCCGTGTCTTTATATTGCTAACGCATTGATATACACGGTTTGTAATTTCGGAGTTGTTATCGGGCTTTATATTCTCCATTATATTTCGGAGCTTCATGCTTTTGTTTTCTCTTCCCGACCTTAAGTCAAGCGGATAATGGTCCAGAATTCGTAGGTATGAAGTTTCAGATGAACATAACTAATGTTCTAAGAAAAAAATGGTAATAGTACAATCTGACTTGTCAAATTACCAGAATACCTCGAAAAAGACCGAATCATCAAGAAATATATTTTCTTGATATATTTAGAGATTATATAGAATGAAAGAGTTATGTAACATGGTTCATGATGAGGGTGGGATCTGTGAACCTTTATCATGTTCCATTATAAACTCAGCATGACTTACTGTAATATAATCACGTTGATCAAGTGTCATTATATTATACTAATTCATGCTTCAGTTCCCAACATTACTTCAAAACATCCATTTTTCAAATTTTTCAGATTTTAGAAACTAAAATAGTTTCTTTTATGATGTAACAAAGATAGCGTGAAGAGATAAATGATTTCAGATAAGAATAGTTATGAAAATATCTTCAGAAATATGGAGGATATTTATAATGGAAGATACAATGATATCTTAGAATTTCTAATATCAGAGGATGATGCGAAAAATCTGTCTGTGAACGTTTAGAATAAGAAGTAAGGTTCTTACTAATGGTTTCAGCAGACACTGAATCATTTGGATTCTTTGAAGGTAGATTTCGTCTTTGTGATTTGTCCACAGCCTCCTTCATGGTCTGCTCAATCTGTTTTCCAGTTCCAAACCTTCTCTTTTTCTCAGCTTTACCACCATACTATTCTTTATCATCAAACTTTTGACTGTTAAGGTCGTTTATAGTTTTTGCTGCTTCATCAACATTTTTCCAAAATTCGGAGAACTAGTTTCGTAGTTTGGGATGTTTTTCAGAAACTTCACATTCGAAGTATGTAAGTCTAGAAGATAGACATTATATGTATATATATAACTGTTGACGTACAATTGCTGTGATATTCGAAATACTGATTGCTAATTCCCGGTAGTTGATATGGCAATTATTGTTACAAGATGTGGATGAGTACATGATAGGGTTTCAATGAATATTATGATTTTTCAGAAGGTCAAAGATCAATGGAGTTGTTGGTAAATTTACTGCTAATGTGGTGGAATATGAAAGGTTTCCTAGTAACAAGAAAGTATATATCAAAGTCACAATAAGGCTAATATGAAAAGTCGAAGTTGGTTGGAAGTGTGATAAAACTGGATACTTTGAAAAGGATTGCAAGATTATTTTCGGTAAAAACAACAATAAAGGATCTTGCACAGTTTTGAAGTCAAAATATAGCTTTGAAAGATGTCGAGATCTAAGAATGATGTCACCGGTTCAGAGTTATGACTTGGATTCTGATCCGTCAATATGTAATCGAATTTGTATGAAAATGATTGTATATCGTTGTGAGCATTGTTAATAATTTTTGAATCAAAGTTGAAGAATGTACAGTATAACATATTAATTGTGAACTTATATATTTCCCGAGTATTACCTACCCGTTAAAGATTTCACAATTAATACTTTGTACAAAAGAATTTTTATTACCGTTTTTATGAAAATATATGTATGTATATTTTCTTCAGATGTAATACAGATTTAATGAGTTAATATCATATTTGAAATGTCCCGTTCTTATTGATTAAAAACGTTCCATATTAATTGATTTCGTTGCGAGGTTTTGACCTCTATATGAGACGTTTTTCAAAGACTGCATTCATTTTAAAACAAACCATAACCTTTATTTCATCAATAAAGGTTTAAAAAGCTTTACGTAGATTATCAAATAATGATAATCTAAAATATCCTGTTTACACACGACCATTACATAATGGTTTACAATACAAATATGTTACAACAAAATAAGTTTCTTGAATGCAGTTTTTACACAATATCATACAAGCATGGACTCCAAATCTCGTCCTTATTTAAGTATGCGACAGCGGAAGCTCTTAATAATCACCTGAGAATAAACATGCTTAAAACGTCAACAAAAATGTTGGTGAGTTATAGGTTTAACCTATATATATCAAATCATAATAATAGACCACAAGATTTCATATTTCAATACACATCCCATACATAGAGATAAAAATCATGCATATGGTGAACACCTGATAACCGACATTAACAAGATGCATATATAAGAATATCCCCATCATTCCGGGACACCCTTCGGATATGATATAAATTTCGAAGTACTAAAGCATCCGGTACTTTGGATGGGGTTTGTTAGGCCCAATAGATCTATCTTTAGGATTCGCGTCAATTAGGGTGTCTGTTCCCTAATTCTTAGATTACCAGAGTTAATAAAAAGGGGCATATTCGATTTCGATAATTCAACCATAGAATGTAGTTTCACGTACTTGTGTCTATTTTGTAAATCATTTATAAAACCTGCATGTATTCTCATCCCAAAAATATTAGATTTTAAAAGTGGGACTATAACTCACTTTCACAGATTTTTACTTCGTCGGGAAGTAAGACTTGGCCACTGGTTGATTCACGAACCTATAACAATATATACATATATATCAAAGTATGTTCAAAATATATTTACAACACTTTTAATATATTTTAATATTTTAAGTTTATTAAGTCAGCTGTCCTCGTTAGTAACCTACAACTAGTTGTCCACAGTTAGATGTACAGAAATAAATCGATAAATATTATCTTGAATCAATCCACGACCCAGTGTATACGTATCTCAGTATTGATCACAACTCAAACTATATATATTTTGGAATCAACCTCAACCCTGTATAGCTAACTCCAACATTCACATATAGAGTGTCTATGGTTGTTCCGAAATATATATAGATGTGTCGACATGATAGGTCGAAACATTGTATATGTGTCTATGGTATCTCAAGATTACATAATATACAATACAAGTTGATTAAGTTATGGTTGGAATAGATTTGTTAACAATTTTCACGTAGCTAAAATGAGAAAAATTATCCAATCTTGTTTTACCCATAACTTCTTCATTTTAAATCCGTTTTGAGTGAATCAAATTGCTATGGTTTCATATTGAACTCTATTTTATGAATCTAAACAGAAAAAGTATAGGTTTATAGTCGGAAAAATAAGTTACAAGTCATTTTTTTAAAGGTAGTCATTTCAGTTGAAAGAACGACGTCTAGATGACCATTTTAGAAAACATACTTCCACTTTGAGTTTAACCATAATTTTTGGATATAGTTTCATGTTCATAATAAAAATCATTTTCTCAGAATAACAACTTTTAAATCAAAGTTTATCATAGTTTTTAATTAACTAACCCAAAACAGCCCGCGGTGTTACTACGACGGCGTAAATCCGGTTTTACGGTGTTTTTCGTGTTTCCAGGTTTTGAATCATTAAGTTAGCATATAATATAGATATAGAACATGTGTTTAGTTGATTTTAAAAGTAAAGTTAGAAGGATTAACTTTTGTTTGCGAACAAGTTTAGAATTAACTAAACTATGTTCTAGTGATTACAAGTTTAAACCTTCAAATAAGATAGCTTTATATGTATGAATCGAATGATGTTATGAACATCATTACTACCTTAAGATCCTTGGATAAACCTACTGGAAAAGAGAAAAATGGATCTAGCTTCAACGGATCCTTGGATGGCTCGAAGTTCTTGAAGCAGAATCATGACACGAAAACAAGTTCAAGTAAGATCATCACTTGAAATAAGATTGTTATAGTTATAGAAATTGAACCAAAGTTTGAATATGATTATTACCTTGTATTAGAATGATAACCTACTGTAAGAAACAAAGATTTCTTGAAGTTGGATGATCACCTTACAAGATTGGAAGTGAGCTAGCAAACTTGAAAGTATTCTTGATTTTATGTAACTAGAACTTGTAGAATATATGAAGAACACTTAGAACTTGAAGATAGAACTTGAGAGAGATCAATTAGATGAAGAAAATTGAAGAATGAAAGTGTTTGTAGGTGTTTTTGGTCGTTGGTGTTGGATTAGATATAAAGGATATGTAATTTTGTTTTCATGTAAATAAGTCATGAATGATTACTCATATTTTTGTAATTTTATGAGATATTTCATGCTAGTTGCCAAATGATGGTTCCCACATGTGTTAGGTGACTCACATGGGCTGCTAAGAGCTGATCATTGGAGTGTATATACCAATAGTACATACATCTAAAAGCTGTGTATTGTACGAGTACGAATACGGGTGCATACGAGTAGAATTGTTGATGAAACTGAACGAGGATGTAATTGAAAGCATTTTTGTTAAGTAGAAGTATTTTGGTAAGTGTATTGAAGTCTTTCAAAAGTGTATAAATACATATTAAAACACTACATGTATATACATTTTAACTGAGTCGTTAAGTCATCGTTAGTCGTTACATGTAAGTGTTGTTTTGAAACCTTTAGGTTAACGATCTTGTTAAATGTTGTTAACCCAATGTTTATAATATCAAATGAGATTTTAAATTATTATATTATCATGATATTATCATGTATGAATATCTCTTAATATGATATATATACATTAAATGTCTTTACAACGATAATCGTTACATATATGTCTCGTTTAAAAATCATTAAGTTAGTAGTCTTGTTTTTACATAAGTAGTTCATTGTTAATATACTTAATGATATGTTTACTTATCATAGTATCATGTTAACTATATATATATATATCCATATATATGTCATCATATAGTTTTTACAAGTTTTAACGTTCGTGAATCACCGGTCAACTTGGGTGGTCAATTGTCTATATGAAACATATTTCAATTAATCAAGTCTTAACAAGTTTGATTGCTTAACATGTTGGAAACATTTAATCATGTAAATATCAATCTCAATTAATATATATAAACATGGAAAAGTTCGGGTCACTACAGTACCTACCCGTTAAATAAATTTCGTCCCGAAATTTTAAGCTGTTGAAGGTGTTGACAAATCTTCTGGAAATAGATGCGGGTATTTCTTTTTCATCTGATCTTCACGCTCCCAGGTGAACTCGGGTCCTCTACGAGTATTCCATCGAACCTTAACAATTGGTATCTTGTTTTGCTTAAGTCTTTTAACCTCACGATCCATTATTTCGACGGGTTCTTCGATGAATTGAAGTTTTTCGTTGATTTGGATTTCATCTAACGGAATAGTGAGATATTCTTTAGCAAAACATTTCTTCAAATTCGAGACGTGGAAAGTGTTATGTACAGCCGCGAGTTGTTGAGGTAACTCAAGTCGGTAAGCTACTGGTCCGACACGATCAATAATCTTGAATGGTCCAATATACCTTGGATTTAATTTCCCTCGTTTACCAAATCGAACAACGCCTTTCCAAGGTGCAACTTTAAGCATGACCATCTCTCCAATTTCAAATTCTATATCTTTTCTTTTAATGTCAGCGTAGCTCTTTTGTCGAATTTGGGCGGTTTTCAACCGTTGTTGAATTTGGATGATCTTCTCGGTAGTTTCTTGTATAATCTCCGGACCCTTAATCTATCTATCCCCCACTTCACTCCAACAAATCAGAGACCCGCACTTTCTACCATAAAGTGCTTCAAACGGCGCCATCTCAATGCTTGAATGGTAGCTGTTGTTGTAGGAAAATTCTGCTAACGGTAGATGTCGATCCCAACTGTTTCCGAAATCAATAACACATGCTCGTAGCATGTCTTCAAGCGTTTGTATCGTCCTTTCGCTCTGCCCATCAGTTTGTGGATGATAGGCAGTACTCATGTCTAGACGAGTTCCTAATGCTTGCTGTAATGTCTGCCAGAATCTTGAAATAAATCTACCATCCCTATCAGAGATAATAGAGATTGGTATTCCATGTCTGGAGACGACTTCCTTCAAATACAGTCGTGCTAACTTCTCCATCTTGTCATCTTCTCTTATTGGCAGGAAGTGTGCTGATTTGGTGAGACGATCAACTATTACCCAAATAGTATCAAAACCACTTGCAGTCCTTGGCAATTTAGTGATGAAATCCATGGTAATGTTTTCCCATTTCCATTCTGGGATTTCGGGTTGTTGAAGTAGACCTGATGGTTTCTGATGCTCAGCTTTGACCTTAGAACACGTCAAACATTCTCCTACGTATTTAGCAACATCGGCTTTCATACCCGGCCACCAAAAATGTTTCTTGAGATCCTTGTACATCTTCCCCGTTCCAGGATGTATTGAGTATCTGGTTTTATGAGCTTCTCTAAGTACCATTTCTCTCATATATCCAAATTTTGGTACCCAAATCCTTTCAGCCCTATACCGGGTTCCGTCTTCCCGAATATTAAGATGCTTCTCCGATCCTTTGGGTATTTCATCCTTTAAATTTCCCTCTTTTAAAACTCCTTGTTGCGCCTCCTTTATTTGAGTAGTAAGGTTATTATGAATCATTATATTCATAGATTTTACTCGAATGGGTTCTCTGTCCTTCCTGCTCAAGGCATCGGCTACCACATTTGCCTTCTCCGGGTGGTAACGAATCTCAAAGTCGTAATCATTCAACAATTCAATCCACCTACGCTGCCTCATATTCAGTTGTTTCTGATTAAATATGTGTTGAAGACTTTTGTGGTCGGTATATATAATACTTTTGACCCCATATAAGTAGTGCCTCCAAGTCTTTAATGCAAAAACAACCGCGCCTAATTCCAAATCATGCGTCATATAATTTTGTTCGTTAATCTCCAATTGTCTAGACTCATAAGCAATCACCTTCGTTCGTTGCATTAATACACAACCGAGACCTTGCTTTGATGCGTCACAATAAATCACAAAATCATCATTCCCTTCAGGCAATGACAATATAGGTGCCGTAGTTAGCTTTTTCTTCAATAACTGAAACGCTTTCTCTTGTTCATCATTCCATTCAAATTTCTTCCCTTTATGCGTTAATGCAGTCAAGGGTTTTGCTATTCTGGAAAAGTCTTGGATGAACCTTCTGTAGTAACCAGCTAGTCCTAAAAACTGGCGTATGTATTTCGGAGTTTTCGGGGTTTCCCACTTTTCAACAGTTTCTATCTTTGCCGGATCCACCTTAATACCTTCTTTGTTCACTATGTGACCGAGGAATTAAACTTCTTCCAACCAAAATGCACACTTTGAAAACTTAGCGTACAATTCTTCCTTCCTCAATACTTCTAACACCTTTCTCAAATGTTCACCGTGTTCTTGGTCATTCTTTGAGTAAATAAGTATGTCATCAATGAAAACAATGACAAACTTGTCAAGGTATGGTCCACACACTCGGTTCATAAGGTCCATGAACACAGCTGGTGCATTAGTTAAACCAAACGGCATGACCATAAACTCGTAATGACCGTAACGTGTTCTGAAAGCAGTCTTTGGAATATCATCTTCTTTCACCCGCATTTAATGATACCCGGAACGTAAGTCATGAAATGTCCCGTTCTTATTGATTAAAAACGTTCCATATTAATTGATTTCGTTGCGAGGTTTTGACCTCTATATGAGACGTTTTTCAAAGACTGCATTCATTTTAAAACAAACCATAACCTTTATTTCATCAATAAAGGTTTAAAAAGCTTTACGTAGATTATCAAATAATGATAATCTAAAATATCCTGTTTACACACGACCATTACATAATGGTTTACAATACAAATATGTTACAACAAAATAAGTTTCTTGAATGCAGTTTTTACACAATATCATACAAGCATGGACTCCAAATCTCGTCCTTATTTAAGTATGTGACAGCGGAAGCTCTTAATAATCACCTGAGAATAAACATGCTTAAAACGTCAACAAAATGTTGGTGAGTTATAGGTTTAACCTATATATATCAAATCATAATAATAGACCACAAGATTTCATATTTCAATACACATCCCATACATAGAGATAAAAATCATTCATATGGTGAACACCTGGTAACCGACATTAACAAGATGCATATATAAGAATATCCCCATCATTCCGGGACACCCTTCGGATATGATATAAATTTCGAAGTACTAAAGCATCCGGTACTTTGGATGGGGTTTGTTAGGCCCAATAGATCTATCTTTAGGATTCGCGTCAATTAGGGTGTCTGTTCCCTAATTCTTAGATTACCAGACTTAATAAAAAGGGGAATATTCGATTTCGATAATTCAACCATAGAATGTAGTTTCACGTACTTGTGTCTATTTTGTAAATCATTTATAAAACCTGCATGTATTCTCATCCCAAAAATATTAGATTTTAAAAGTGGGACTATAACTCACTTTCACAGATTTTTACTTCGTCGGGAAGTAAGACTTGGCCACTGGTTGATTCACGAACCTATAACAATATATACATATATATCAAAGTATGTTCAAAATATATTTACAGCACTTTTAATATATTTTGATGTTTTAAGTTTTTAAGTCAGTTGTCCTCGTTAGTAACCTACAACTAGTTGTCCACAGTTAGATGTACAGAAATAAATCAATAAATATTATCTTGAATCAATCCACGACCCAGTGTATACGTATCTCAGTATTGATCACAACTCAAACTATATATATTTTGGAATCAACCTCAACCCTGTATAGCTAACTCCAACATTCACATATAGAGTGTCTATGGTTGTTCCGAAATATATATAGATGTGTCGACATGATAGGTCGAAACATTGTATACGTGTCTATGGTATCTCAAGATTACATAATATACAATACAAGTTGATTAAGTTATGGTTGGAATAGATTTGTTACCAATTTTCACGTAGCTAAAATGAGAAAAATTATCCAATCTTGTTTTACCCATAACTTCTTCATTTTAAATCCGTTTTGAGTGAATCAAATTGCTATGGTTTCATATTGAACTCTATTTTATGAATCTAAACAGAAAAAGTATAGGTTTATAGTCGGAAAAATAAGTTACAAGTCATTTTTGTAAAGGTAGTCATTTCAGTCGAAAGAACGACGTCTAGATGACCATTTTAGAAAACATACTTCCACTTTGAGTTTAACCATAATTTTTGGATATAGTTTCATGTTCATAATAAAAATCATTTTCTCAGAATAACAACTTTTAAATCAAAGTTTATCATAGTTTTTAATTAACTAACCCAAAACAGCCCGCGGTGTTACTACGACGGCGTAAATCCGGTTTTACGGTGTTTTTCGTGTTTTCAGGTTTTAAATCCTTAAGTTAGCATATCATATAGATATAGAACATGTGTTTAGTTGATTTTAAAAGTCAAGTTAGAAGGATTAACTTTTGTTTGCGAACAAGTTTAGAATTAACTAAACTATGTTCTAGTGATTACAAGTTTAAACCTTCGAATAAGATAGCTTTATACGTATGAATCGAATGATGTTATGAACATCATTACTACCTTAATTTCCTTGGATAAACCTACTGGAAAAGAGAAAAATGGATCTAGCTTCAACGGATCCTTGGATGGCTCGAAGTTCTTGAAGCAGAATCATGACACGAAAACAAGCTCAAGTAAGATCATCACTTGAAATAAGATTGTTATAGTTATAGAAATTGAACCAAAGTTTGAATATGATTATTACCTTGTATTAGAATGATAACCTACTGTAAGAAACAAAAATTTCTTAAGGTTGGATGATCACCTTACAAGATTGGAAGTGAGCTAGCAAACTTGAAAGTATTCTTGATTTTATGTAACTAGAACTTGTAGAATATATGAAGAACACTTAGAACTTGAAGATAGAACTTGAGAGAGATCAATTAGATGAAGAAAATTGAAGAATGAAAGTGTTTGTAGGTGTTTTTGGTCGTTGGTGTATGGATTAGATATAAAGGATATGTAATTTTGTTTTCATGTAAATAAGTCATGAATGATTACTCATATTTTTGTAATTTTATGAGATATTTCATGCTAGTTGCCAAATGATGGTTCCTACATGTGTTAGGTGACTCACATGGGCTGCTAAGAGCTGATCATTGGAGTGTATATACCAATATTATGTTGGGATTTAACAAGTTCCATTATACTTAAAACCATTTAAGAATCAATTAAAAGCGGAAGCATGTAATTACCATTTTAGAACATGTTAATCTTTAACCAATTAAAGTTAAATCCCAATTAGGATCAAGTTGTGAAACATACTTACAAACTACAAGTAAGAAAA
Source organism: Rutidosis leptorrhynchoides (assembly GCF_046630445.1). Taxonomy (NCBI): domain Eukaryota; kingdom Viridiplantae; phylum Streptophyta; class Magnoliopsida; order Asterales; family Asteraceae; genus Rutidosis; species Rutidosis leptorrhynchoides. Next base: position 79,906,400 of record NC_092334.1, read on the forward strand.
GTGTTTATACCTTCTCCTAGCTTGTTGATAGATGATGATGAAGATGATGATGAATGGAGCTCCAAAACTATGAAACCTCAAGTAGTTATACCCCAAACTTGTGCACCAACACCCTAGCTTTGGTTAGGATTTAATTTACACTTGATATGGACTTTCAAAATCAAATTAAGAACCCCTTAATCCTCTTGAAAACCCACGGCCAACAGCTGCAGTTTGTAGAGGTTTTTTGCAGTTTTTTTTGAACTATAATTGTATGTGTGTGTTTCAAAGGGAGTCAACATGCATGTATATGGAAATGGGAAGGCATGGCTAAAAGATGGAATCTCTAGCATGTGCACTTCAACTCCCATGCCACTACTTCAAGTTATATTAATAAAATAGGTTTTATAAAAAACTAGATTTTATATAACTAGTTCCCTTAGATTATATAAAACTAGATTTTATAAAATTTATTTTATAAACTTGCACATTATTTGTTTTGTACATTTTATAAAACCAATTATATAAAATGTAACATAACTTCATTAATTATTTAACCTATAAATAATTAAATCCTCATTATATAATTTTCCATAAATTATATATATACACACATCAAGTATTATTTAAGAAAACCATTTTTCTTAAAGTTCAAGTGTCGCGTATTTAATCAACGATTCAATCGTTAAAATCAAATACAAATAAGGTGTCGGTAAGTTTGTTATTGGGTATGACCCGACTTGGATCAAAACGTATTAGCCACGTTAATTTAATATGTCTCTCGGGCATATGAAATACCTTCAATCTCCCACTTGCACGAGAAACATAAGAAATTAATGCAAGTGATGGATACAGCCTAACACACCGTCCATCACCCCTAATATGTTATGACTTTGTGCCATTCAATAACATCATCCCTTTCGAGCTCCCTACTCAAACTGATATATGTAGGTGAATCTTTCATTATTTCCTTTCGTCCTAGATGTCATGTTAAATCCAAGAGATACAGAGTGATCACTCTCTTATAGATTTAACTTTTAAGGCCTTAGGCATCTAACTCTCAACGAATAAGAGGGACAAATTCCATCTTGACTACATACGTCCTAGATACGCACTTTGTAATATACCTGAGTTCTTCCTTATGTACTACCATGTTTCAGAATAACGAAGGAAAGAATCAAGGCACAGTACTTGGTGAATATCCGAACCCAATATGTATCTCAGGTCAGAGGATACAATGATATTCACCTTTACTCAAGATTACATGTGATCAACCACAAAGGCTCTATACAGTAATTCTTGAGAGCGGGTCTTCCAATATTTGTTTCCCACAAATATCTATGAACCTTGGTTGTAACCTTGCCCCACATTCAACCTATGAATGTATACCAATCCGAGTTCATAATAGTCTAAACCTCACACTTGTTCCCACAAATGTGATTGACTACGGAATTTAGAATAATTGCTTATTCATGGATGAAATATGCAAAATAGGAACATAACTCAAATAAATTAACACCATAGTTATATTAATGAGTTTGAATAATTTCGTTCCGGTACAATACATAAAATTGATCATATCCAATCACTAGAATATCGAAGCCCTAATGCACAAACATGTCCCTCATGTTTTGGCCCATGTAAAAGCTTCGTGAGTGGATCCGCAACATTTTGATCTGTGTGAACTTTGTGAATACATATCTTTCCCTTTTCAACCTCATCCCTGATGTAGTTGAATCTCCGCTCAATGTGACGAGTCTTTTGATGAGCACGAGGTTCCTTGATTTGAGCAATCGCACCCTCGTTGTCACAAAAGATCTCAAGGGGGTCCTGAATGGAAGGGACCACTCCTAAGTCGTCGATGAATTTCTTCATCCATGCAGCTTCCTGAGCTGCCAGTGAGGCGGCAATGTACTCCGACTCTGTAGTGGATAACGCAACAACCTCCTGTTTCGAACTCTTCCAAGAGACCGCACCACCATTTAACATGAAGACATATCCGGATTGTGATCGAGAGTCATCTCGGTCAGTTTGGAAACTCGCGTCCACGTAACCTTTTACAGCGAGTTCCTCCTCACCAGACCCATATATTAGAAACATATCCTTAGTCCTCCTAAGGTATTTCAATATGCTTTTAACAGCAATCCAATGACTGTTTCCTGGGTTATTCTGGTATCTACTTGTCAAGCTTAGAGCGCATGACACATCCGGTCTAGTACATATCATTGCATACATGATAGACCCAATAGCAGATGCGTATGGGACTTTCTTCATTCTCTCTTGTTCATCTTTCGTGGCAGGACACTGAGATGAACTGAGAACGGTTCCCTTTTGAATAGGTACCAAACCTCTCTTGGAGTTTTCCATCTTGAACCTTTTCAAGATTTTATCAATGTATGTACTTTGACTTAAACCTATCAATCTCTTGGATCTATTCCTATAGATCCCTATCCCCAAAATGTATTGTGCTTCTCCAAGATCCTTAATGGAGAAGCAACTCTTTAGCCAAGTTTTGACTCCTTGCATTTTGGTAATATCATTCCCAAATAATAATATATCATCCACATATAGTACAAGGAACATGATAGTGCTCCCACTAGCTTTCTTATATACACAAGCTTCATCACCATTTTTAATGAAGCCAAATTTCTCGGCTTCCTCATTAAAACGATGATTCCACATTCTAGATGCTTGTTTCAATCCGTAGATTGACTTCTTTAACTTGCATACCCTTTTAGGATATTTTGGATCAACAAAACCTTCAGGCTGGACCATATAGACATCTTCTATAAGATATCCATTTAGGAAAGCGGTTTTGACATCCATTTGCCATATTTCATAGTCGTAGTGAGCAGCAATGGCAAATAATATCCTAATAGACTTTAGCATTGCCACTGGCGAGAAAGTTTCATCATAATCAACCCCTTGAGTTTGAGTGAAACCTTTTGCTACAAGTCTAGCTTTATATGTATCCAAGTTTCCATGTATGTCGGTTTTCTTCTTGAAAAGCCATTTGCAATCAACTAGCTTAGAGCTAGGAGGTTGCTCAACAAGTTCCCACACTTGGTTTTCATACATGGATTGCATCTCGGCGTTCATGGCTTCCTGCCATTTATCTTTATCAATCCTTGATAAAGCATCTTCGTAGTTTGTCGGTTCATCCAAATCAACCGTATAGCATCCATCCACGAGAAAACCATATCTCTCAGGAGGATTACTAATCCTACTAGATCTTCGAACGTCTTGTGTACTTTGATCATCCACTTGATCATTTTCAACATCCTCATGTTGAGTACTAGTGTCAACCATTTGTGTATCATCAACTTGATCTTGTACCTCTACAAGATCTATTTTCCTTTCACCATCACCTTCCATTAGGAATTTGGTTTCAAGGAATTCTGCCTTTCGAGCAACAAATACATTTTGCTCGGTCGGATCATAGAAATAGTATCCCATATCATCCTTGGGATATCCTATGAAGATACACTTTGTGGATCGAGCATGTAACTTATTAGCTACATGGCGCTTAGGATAAGCTTCACATCCCCATACTTTCAAGTATGAAAGAGAAGGAGGTTTTCCAAACCACATCTCATGAGGAGTTCGTTCCACTTTCTTGGTTGGGGCCATATTTAAAATACGAACCGCGGAGCTTAGACAATAACCCCAAAATGATAGAGGTAACGAGCTTCTTGCCATCATAGATCGAACCATATCCATTAGGGTTCGGTTCCTCCTTTCGGAAACTCCATTGAGTTGGGGTGTTCCGGGTGGAGTGAGTTGTGAGATAATCCCACAACTCCTAAGATGATCTTGGAAGGCATCGCTTAGGTATTCACCTCCTCTATCGGTACGAAGTACCTTAATTGTCCTATTGAGTTGATTTTGTACTTCGTTTTGATATTCTTTGAATGCTTCAAACGTTTCGTCCTTGTGTCTTAATAAGTAGACATATCCGAAACGACTAAAGTCATCAATGAAAGTAACAAAGTATCTTTCACCATTCCTAGTCATGGGTTTAAAGGGTCCACATACATCCGAATGTATTAATCCCAATAAATCTTTAGCCCTTTCATAAGTCCCTTTGAAAGGTGCTTTAGTCATCTTGCCTTGTAAACAAGATTCACATACATCAAACGAATCCATTTCATTTGATTTCAAAAGTCCATTCTTTTGAAGTGTATGCATTCGGTTCTTGTTTATGTGACCAAGGCGACAATGCCATAAGTAGGAATCACTCAAATCCCTTTTGAGTTTCTTGGTGCTTGTATGGTACATTGAGCTACTAGATAATGTGTTATCGTGAACCAATTCATAAATTCCATTTGAAGGTGAAGCCTTGAAATAGAATACATTATCTAAATAAAAGTGGATATCATCATTAACAAAATTAGGATTAAAACCACATTGTTTCAAACGGGAAACAGAAATAATGTTTCGACATAAGTCGGGTGCATACAAAACATCATTCAAAATAAGTTCCAAGCCACTTGGAAGTTTTAACACAAAGTCTCCTTGAGCTTTCACTTGCACTTTAGCTCCATTCCCCATGAAGAGACTTGATGTTCCCGTTTGCTTGTTACTTCTTTTGAACCCCTGCAAAGAATTGCAAATATGAGTTCCACATCCCGTGTCTAATACCCATGTATTAGAAGAAGTAATACTAAGCTCTATATATACCATATATATGTTACCTGAGGTTTGCCCCGCATCCCTCTTCTCCTTCAACTCCTTAAGGTAGACCGGACAGTTTCGTTTCCAATGACCCATCTCACCGCAACCGAAACATGGGTCTTCCTTGGGGTTTGCCTTCTCGGCTACCTTTTGCTTCTTAGCCTTGTTCTTGGTTGGGGTAACCATCTTCCCCTTCCCTTTGCCTTGATGGGCGGGTCCTTTTCTCTTAGCCACCTTTGGCTTAGAGGCGTTACCTTTGGATCCACCTTGATCGATTGCTAACACGGGTAAAGCCCTTTTGCCCATGCTAGTTTCGGCCGTTCTAAGCATACCGTGAAGCTCACCTATGCTCTTATCCATCCCATTCATATTGTAATTAATTACAAATTGATCAAACCTTTTTGATAGGGAGTTAAGGATAAGATCAGTGGCTAACTCATTAGATATGTTTAGGTTAAGACGGTTAGCACGATCGATAAGGCTTTTCATCTTAAGTACATAAGATGAAACCGATTGGGTATCGTCCATTCGACAAGCATGTAGCGCCCGAACCGTTTCGAAGCGCTCGACACGCGCTTGTTGAAGGAACATCTCCTTCAATTGCGTTATCATGTCGTATGCACTATGATGCTCGAAATCCTTTTGGAGTTCGGGAATCATAGTCCCAAGCATTAAGCATGAGACTTGAAGGGAGTCGTGGCAATACTTATCGTAAGAGGCCATTGCCTCCACATCATTCTCATCCGGTTGATCGGGAATGGGGTCCTCAAGTACATACATTTTATCCTCTTGTTTGAGGACAATCCGAAGATTGCGGAACCAATCCATAAAGTTTGTATGGTTGAGTTTGTCTTTCTCTAAGAGAGACCTTAATGATAGGTGGTTTAGGTTAAGTGGTGCGTTTGGAATGTTGTTGTTGTTATTGGCGGCCATCTACAAAATTAACAAAGTTCATTTAAGTATCGATTTTAATTTAACATTCAATACCCTTTTAAATTTTAATTGACTTATTAAATATTAGAATCCAACGGTAAATCAAATTTCGGTTAGGTGACCTTTATCCCGTTATTTGATTTAGCTAGGTAGTCATTATATGACAATTGCAATCCTTTTGCAACTTCTAAGTTATGGGATCATGCAATCCTTTTGCATGGCATATTTATCCCATCAACGCCTATTTGTTCATCATGCTTCGGTGACCCTAAGTTCATGATTCCCAAATCAAGTCGTCCTACTTGTGTAAACATGTAGACTTAACATACAAGTGGTTAGGTGACCTTTATCCCACATGTATGCGAAGTGTACCTTATTCATATTAGTTCGCTCATGACGGTTAGGTGACCTTTATCCCATCAAGAGTTTCCTAATACGTCTAAGTGTTTCCACAAAAGGATGACGTTTAACTTGTTTGCCTTGTTAATAAGGGATTTTAAGTTTTCATTAATTCTAGTTTGAGAAAACTTTTGCACCATACACCAACATGCATTTAGTGTATGGTTTATTTGAAATCCATTTTCATGTTATGTAATAAAGCCAATTTTATTACTTTGATATAAACCATTTTATATGTATGATCCTTATCATGTTCTTAATAACCGATTATTAATGTCCTTTTAGCCGTTTTTAATTTAACCATTTAAATTGACGTTTTGCATGTCGTTAATAATGTCAATTTTAACCAATTTAAATTGCCATTTTAGTTTGTTGTTAACTTTTGTGATTAACTTGTAGCATACAAACATACAATCCACATAATCATACAAAACAACCACGCATGCAAAATCATATGTTCACAATCAAGCCATTTTTGGTAGACATTTGTTTAGCCGAAAACAAATGCCACCGGTTAAGGGTAATAACACAAAGTAGGAAGTTTTAACCTCCCACTTAATCTTGCATCCAAATGCTTCTTCATGTGTTCTTCAAGTCTTCATCATCTTCATCATTTTACAAAATATATCCTAATACATTTTGTCTAGAAAATGAAAATACAACCTAATCTATTTTACATACCAAATATAAAATAAATTACATAACCAAATGAATAATATTACAAACCAAATTGCATGAACATTACAACCACATGAATGAATTAATATTACATACCAAATGAATGAATTAATTCAACCAAACATGCAACCATTCAAACAAAAGGCCAAGGCTTGATTGTGAACTTCAACATACAACAAAATGACCAAAATGGAATAACCAAACCCAATTTTTGGAGCTTCCAAATTCGGCCAAGACATCAAACCACCCAAAACCAATAATTTTTGCATTTTATTATCATGCATGTACATAAAATGCAAAGTTATGGTGAGTTCAAAAACCATCTCGAAGCATATTTCAACAACTTCGGCTCTAGATACCATTGTTGGGATTTAACAAGTTCCATTATACTTAAAACCATTTAAGAATCAATTAAAAGCGGAAGCATGTAATTACCATTTTAGAACATGTTAATCTTTAACCAATTAAAGTTAAATCCCAATTAGGATCAAGTTGTGAAACATACTTACAAACTACAAGTAAGAAAAGTGTTTATACCTTCTCCTAGCTTGTTGATAGATGATGATGAAGATGATGATGAATGGAGCTCCAAAACTATGAAACCTCAAGTAGTTATACCCCAAACTTGTGCACCAACACCCTAGCTTTGGTTAGGATTTAATTTACACTTGATATGGACTTTCAAAATCAAATTAAGAACCCCTTAATCCTCTTGAAAACCCACGGCCAACAGCTGCAGTTTGTAGAGGTTTTTTTGCAGTTTTTTTGAACTATAATTGTATGTGTGTGTTTCAAAGGGAGTCAACATGCATGTATATGGAAATGGGAAGGCATGGCTAAAAGATGGAATCTCTAGCATGTGCACTTCAACTCCCATGCCACTACTTCAAGTTATATTAATAAAATAGGTTTTATAAAAAACTAGATTTTATATAACTAGTTCCCTTAGATTATATAAAACTAGATTTTATAAAATTTATTTTATAAACTTGCACATTATTTGTTTTGTACATTTTATAAAACCAATTATATAAAATGTAACATAACTTCATTAATTATTTAACCTATAAATAATTAAATCCTCATTATATAATTTTCCATAAATTATATATATACACACATCAAGTATTATTTAAGAAAACCATTTTTCTTAAAGTTCAAGTGTCGCGTATTTAATCAACGATTCAATCGTTAAAATCAAATACAAATAAGGTGTCGGTAAGTTTGTTATTGGGTATGACCCGACTTGGATCAAAACGTATTAGCCACGTTAATTTAATATGTCTCTCGGGCATATGATATACCTTCATATTACATGCATCTAAAAGCTGTGTATTGTACGAGTACGAATACGGGTGCATACGAGTAGAATTGTTGATGAAACTGAACGAGGATGTAATTGTAAGCATTTTTGTTAAGTAGAAGTATTTTGATAAGTGTATTGAAGTCTTTCAAAAGTGTATAAATACATATTAAAACACTACATGTATATACATTTTAACTGAGTCGTTAAGTCATCGTTAGTCGTTACATGTAAGTGTTGTTTTTAAACCTTTAGGTTAACGGTCTTGTTAAATGTTGTTAACCCAATGTTTATAATATCAAATGATATTTTAAATTATTATATTATCATGATATTATCATGTATGAATATCTCTTAATATGATATATATACATTAAATGTCTTTACAACGATAATCGTTACATATATGTCTCGTTTAAAAATCATTAAGTTAGTAGTCTTATTTTTACATATGTAGTTCATTGTTAATATACTTAATGATATGTTTACTTATCATAGTATCATGTTAACTATATATATATCCATATATATGTCATCATATAGTTTTTACAAGTTTTAACGTTCGTGAATCACCGGTCAACTTGGGTGGTCAATTGTCTATATGAAACATATTTCAATTAATCAAGTCTTAACAAGTTTGATTGCTTAACATGTTGGAAACATTTAATCATGTAAATATCAATCTCAATTAATATATATAAACATGGAAAAGTTCGGGTCACTACAGTACCTACCCGTTAAATAAATTTCGTCCCGAAATTTTAAGCTGTTGAAGGTGTTGACGAATCTTCTGGAAATAGATGTGGGTATTTCTTCTTCATCTGATCTTCACGCTCCCAGGTGAACTCGGGTCCTCTACGAGCATTCCATCAAACCTTAACAATTGGTATCTTGTTTTGCTTAAGTCTATTAACCTCACGATCTATTATTTCGACGGGTTCTTCGATGAATTGAAGTTTTTCGTTGATTTGGATTTCATCTAACGGAATAGTGAGATCTTCTTTAGCAAAACATTTCTTCAAATTCGAGACGTGGAAAGTGTTATGTACAGCCGCGAGTTGTTGAGGTAACTCTAGTCGGTAAGCTACTGGTCCGACACGATCAATAACCTTGAATGGTCCAATATACCTTGGATTTAATTTCCCTCGTTTACCAAATCGAACAACGCCTTTCCAAGGTGAAACTTTAAGCATGACCATCTCTCCAATTTCAAATTCTATATCTTTTCTTTTAATGTCAGCGTAGCTCTTTTGTCGACTTTGGGCGGTTTTCAACCGTTGTTGAATTTGGATGATCTTCTCGGTAGTTTCTTGTATAATCTCAGGACCCGTAATCTGTCTATCCCCCACTTCACTCCAACAAATCGGAGACCTGCACTTTCTACCATAAAGTGCTTCAAACGGCGCCATCTCAATGCTTGAATGGTAGCTGTTGTTGTAGGAAAATTCTGCTAATGGTAGATGTCGATCCCAACTGTTTCCGAAATCAATAACACATGCTCGTAGCATGTCTTCAAGCGTTTGTATCGTCCTTTCGCTCTGCCCATCAGTTTGTGGATGATAGGCAGTACTCATGTCTAGACGAGTTCCTAATGCTTGCTGTAATGTCTGCCAGAATCTTGAAATAAATTTGCCATCCCTATCAGAGATAATAGAGATTGGTATTCCATGTCTGGAGACGACTTCCTTCAAATACAGTCGTGCTAACTTCTCCATCTTGTCATCTTCTCTTATTGGCAGGAAGTGTGCTGATTTGGTGAGACGATCAACTATTACCCAAATAGTATCAAAACCACTTGCAGTCCTTGGCAATTTAGTGATGAAATCCATGGTAATGTTTTCCCATTTCCATTCTGGGATTTCGGGTTGTTGAAGTAGACCTGATGGTTTTTGATGCTCAGCTTTGACCTTAGAACACGTCAAACATTCTCCTACGTATTTAGCAACATCGGCTTTCATACCCGGCCACCAAAAATGTTTCTTGAGATCCTTGTACATCTTCCCCGTTCCAGGATGTATTGAGTATCTGGTTTTATGAGCTTCTCTAAGTACCATTTCTCTCATATCTCCAAATTTTGGTACCCAAATCCTTTCAGCCCTATACCGGGTTCCGTCTTCCTGAATATTAAGATGCTTCTCCGATCCTTTGGGTATTTCATCCTTTAAATTTCCCTCTTTTAAAACTCCTTGTTGCGCCTCCTTTATTTGAGTAGTAAGGTTATTATGAATCATTTTATTCATAGATTTTACTCGAATGGGTTCTCTGTCCTTCCTGCTCAAGGCATCGGCTACCACATTTGCCTTCCCCGGGTGGTAACGAATCTCAAAGTCGTAATCATTCAATAATTCAATCCACCTACGCTGCCTCATATTCAGTTGTTTCTGATTAAATATGTGTTGAAGACTTTTGTGGTCGGTATATATAATACTTTTGACCCCATATAAGTAGTGCCTCCAAGTCTTTAATGCAAAAACAACCGCGCCTAATTCCAAATCATGCGTCGTATAATTTTGTTCATGAATCTTCAATTGTCTAGACGCATAAGCAATCACCTTCGTTCGTTGCATTAATACACAACCGAGACCTTGCTTTGATGCGTCACAATAAATCACAAAATCATCATTCCCTTCAGGCAATGACAATATAGGTGCCGTAGTTAGCTTTTTCTTCAATAACTGAAACGCTTTCTCTTGTTCATCATTCCATTCAAATTTCTTCCCTTTATGCGTTAATGCAGTCAAGGGTTTTGCTATTATGGAAAAGTCTTGGATGAACCTTCTGTAGTAACCAGCTAGTCCTAAAAACTGGCGTATGTGTTTCGGAGTTTTCGGGGTTTCCCACTTTTCAACAGTGTCTATCTTTGCCGAATCCACCTTAATACCTTCTTTGTTCACTATGTGACCGAGGAATTGAACTTCTTCCAACCAAAATGCACACTTTGAAAACTTAGCGTACAATTCTTCCTTCCTCAATACTTCTAACACCTTTCTCAAATGTTCACCGTGTTCTTGGTCATTCTTTGAGTAAATAAGTATGTCATCAATGAAAACAATGACAAACTTGTCAAGGTATGGTCCACACACTCGGTTCATAAGGTCCATGAACACAGCTGGTGCATTAGTTAAACCAAACGGCATGACCATAAACTCGTAATGACCGTAACGTGTTTTGAAAGCAGTCTTTGGAATATCATCTTCTTTCACCCGCATTTGATGATACCCGGAACGTAAGTCAATCTTTGAATAAACTGACGAGCCTTGTAGTTGATCAAATAAGTCGTCGATTCTCGGTAGTGGGTAGCGGTTCTTGATGGTAAGTTTGTTCAACTCTCAGTAGTCGATACACAACCTGAATGTACCATCTTTCTTCTTGACAAACAAAACAGGAGCTCCCCACAGTGATGTGCTTGGTCGAATGAAACCACGCTCTAAAAGTTCTTGTAATTGGCTTTGCAGTTCTTTCATCTCGCTGGGTGCTAGTCTGTAAGGAGCACGAGCTATTGGTGCAGCTCCTGGTACAAGATCTATTTGAAATTCAACGGATCGATGTGGGGGTAATCCCGGTAATTCTTTCGGAAATACATCGGGAAATTCTTTTGCGATGGGAACATCATTGATGCTCTTTTCTTCAGTTTGTACTTTCTCGAAGTGTGCTAGAACAGCATAGCAACCTTTTCTTATTAGTTTTTGTGCCTTCAAATTACTAATAAGATGTAGCTTCGTGTTGCCCTTTTCTCCGTACACCATTAAGGGTTTTCCTTTTTCTCGTATAATGCGAATTGCATTTTTGTAACAAACGATCTCTGCTTTCACTTCTTTCAACCAGTCCATACCGATTATCACATCAAAACTCCATAACTCTACTGGTATCAAATCAATCTTAAATGTTTCGCTAACCAGTTTAATTTCTCGATTCCGACATATATTATCTGCTGAAATTAATTTACCATTTGCTAATTCGAGTAAAAATTTACTATCCAAAGGCGTCAATGGACAACTTAATTTAGCACAAAAATCTCTACTCATATAGCTTCTATCCGCACCCGAATCAAATAAAACGTAAGCAGATTTATTGTCAATAAGAAACGTACCCGTAACAAGCTCCGGGTCTTCCTGTGCCTCTGCCGCATTAATATTGAAAACTCTTACGCGGCCTTGTCCATTCGTGTTCTCCTGGTTCGGGCAATTTCTAATAATGTGGCCCGGTTTTCCACATTTATAACAAACTACATTGGCATAACTTGCTTCGACACTACTTGCTCCGCCATTACTCGTTCCGACACCATTTGTTCCTTTCGTTCTATTAACCCCTGGTCCGTAGACCTCACACTTCGCCGCGCTATGACCATTTCTTTTACACTTGTTGCAAAATTTGGTGCAGAACCCCGAGTGATACTTTTCACACCTTTGACATAGCTGCTTCTGATTGTTGTTATTGTTGCGGTTATTATTGTTGTTGGGATGATTGTTGTATTTGCTGCTGTTGTTGTTGTTGTTGTTGTTGTTGTTGTTGTTGTTGTTGTTAGGCCGTTTGTTGTAGTTGCCATTGATGTTGCGATTGTTGGGATAATTGTTGCGATTGTTGTTGTAATTGCTGTTGTTGTTGTATTGGTGATTCTTATCACCGTTTTCCTCCCACTTTCTTTTGACTTGCTTCACATTGGCCTCTTCAGCAGTCTGTTCTTTAATTCTTTCTTCAATCTGGTTCACTAGTTTGTGAGCCATTCTACATGCCTGTTGTATGGAGGCGGGCTCGTGTGAACTTATATCTTCTTGGATTCTTTCCGGTAATCCTTTCACAAACGCGTCGATCTTCTCTTCCTCATCTTCGAATGCTCCCGGACACAATAGGCACAATTCTGTGAATCGTCTTTCGTACGTGGTAATATCAAATCCTTGGGTTCGTAACCCTCTAAGTTCTGTCTTGAGCTTATTGACCTCGGTTCTGGGACGGTACTTCTCGTTCATCAAGTGCTTGAATGCTGACCACGGTAGTGCGTACGCATCGTCTTGTCCCACTTGCTCTAGATAGGTATTCCACCATGTTAACGCAGAACTTGTGAAGGTATGCGTAGCGTACTTCACTTTGTCCTCTTCAGTACACTTACTTATGGCAAACACCGATTCGACCTTCTCGGTCCACCGTTTCAATCCGATCGGTCCTTCAGTTCCATCAAATTCCAAAGGTTTGCAGGCAGTAAATTCTTTGTAGGTGCATCCTACACGATTTCCTGTACTGCTAGATCCAAGATTATTGTTGGTATGTAGCGCAGCCTGTACTGCGGCTATGTTTGAAGCTAGAAAAGTACGGAATTCCTCTTCATTCATATTAACGGTGTGTCGAGTAGTCGGTGCCATTTCCTTCAAAATAGTCAAATGGAACAAGTTAATCATACAGAATATTAAGAGTAGTTAATAGTATTTCGTAGCATAATATGAACTCATTTATAAAAGCTTTTTCTTCATATCAGCGTTTTATAAGTTTAAATTCGGGTAGTACCTACCCGTTAAGTTCATACTTAGTAGCTAATATACAATTCAACTACTACAATTCTATATGAAAAACTGATTATAATAATATTTCGCGTTCAAACTTTTACATAATATTTTACAAACTTACAATACCGCTTATTTTACATATAGCATGAAATATAGCACACAATAAATTTGATACAAGATGGTTGTGAAGATAATTCTAGCTAGTACACAAGTCGTTCAGCAAAGGCAATAAAGACACGTAATTCATACGTCCAGAAACAAGTCATGCATTCTGGTTTTACTAGGATTACTTCCCATCCCTGGTCTTGTGGAACATAACCATTATGGCCGTTGATAAGACAGCGTGTTGTAACGTCGTCAAAGGGACGAGGATTATGTAATGTCCAACAGTCCCGTAACAATCTAAAAACCTCATTTCTTACCCCAATTACCGACTCCGTCACTTGTGGGAACGTTTTGTTTAATAGTTGTAGGCCGATGTTCTTGTTCTCACTTTGGTGAGAAGCGAACATTACTAATCCGTAAGCATAACATGCTTCTTTATGTTGCATGTTAGCCGCTTTTTCTAAATCACGAAGTCCAATATTCGGATATATTGAGTCAAAATAATTTCTTAACCTATTGCGTAAAATGGCATTTGGGTTCCCCGCAATATATGCGTCAAAGTAAACACATCGTAACTTATGGATTTCCCAATGTGATATCCCCCATCTTTCGAACGAAAGCCTTTTATAAACCAAGGAATTCTTGGAACGTTCTTCGAATGTCTTACAAACTGATCTCGCCTTAAATAGTTGTGCGGAAGAATTCTGACCGACTCTAGACAAGATTTCATCAATCATGTCTCCGGGTAGGTCTCTTAAAATATTGGGTTGTCTATCCATTTTGTGTTTTTATACTGTAAAATAGACAAGAGTTAGATTCATAAAAAAAATACTTATTAATACAAGCAATTTTTACATATATCATAAAACATAAGCACACTATATTACATATATTACACCACACGAATACAACTATCTTATTCTGACTCGCTTGTTTCTTCTTCTTCGGTTTTGGTTCGTTTTGCCAAGTTTCTAGGGATATATGATGTTCCCCTAATACGAGCCGTCGTTTTCCACATTGGTTTAGAAAAACCTGGTGGTTTAGAGGTTCCCGGGTCATTGTTACAACTTAAGGACTTCGGGGGTTGACGATACATATAAAGTTCATCGGGGTTGGAATTAGATTTCTCAATTTTTATGCCCTTTTCCTTATTATTTTCTTTTGCCTTTTTAAATTCAGTTGGGGTAATTTCTATAACATCATCGAAATTCTCGTCGGAATCCGATTCATCGGAGAATTGGTAATCCTCCCAATATTTTGCTTCCTTGGGGAAAACACCATTGACCATAATTAACATTGGTCGGTTGGTTGAGGATTTTCTTTTACTTAACCGTTTTATTATTTCCCCCACCGGTTCTATTTCTTCATCCGGTTCCGATTCTTCTTCCGGTTCCGATTCTTCTTCCGGTTCCGACTCTTCTTCCGGTTCCTCTTCGGGAACTTGTGAATCAGTCCACGAATCATTCCAATTTACATTTGACTCTTCATTATTATTAGGTGAGTCAATGGGACTTGTTCTAGAGGTAGACATCTATCACATAATATCAAACGCGTTAAGAGATTAATATATCACATAATATTCACATGTTAAAAATATATAGTTTCCAACAAAATTTGTTAAGCAATCATTTTTCAAGTAAACACGGTCGAAGTCCAGACTCACTAATGCATCCTAACAAACTTGATAAGACACACTAATGCAAAATTCTGGTTCTCTAAGACCAACGCTCTGATACCAACTGAAATGTCCCGTTCTTATTGATTAAAAACGTTCCATATTAATTGATTTCGTTGCGAGGTTTTGACCTCTATATGAGACGTTTTTCAAAGACTGCATTCATTTTAAAACAAACCATAACCTTTATTTCATCAATAAAGGTTTAAAAAGCTTTACGTAGATTATCAAATAATGATAATCTAAAATATCCTGTTTACACACGACCATTACATAATGGTTTACAATACAAATATGTTACAACAAAATAAGTTTCTTGAATGCAGTTTTTACACAATATCATACAAGCATGGACTCCAAATCTCGTCCTTATTTAAGTATGCGACAGCGGAAGCTCTTAATAATCACCTGAGAATAAACATGCTTAAAATGTCAACAAAAATGTTGGTGAGTTATAGGTTTAACCTATATATATCAAATCATAATAATAGACCACAAGATTTCATATTTCAATACACATCCCATACATAGAGATAAAAATCATGCATATGGTGAACACCTGGTAACCGACATTAACAAGATGCATATATAAGAATATCCCCATCATTCCGGGACACCCTTCGGATATGATATAAATTTCGAAGTACTAAAGCATCCGGTACTTTGGATGGGGTTTGTTAGGCCCAATAGATCTATCTTTAGGATTCGCGTCAATTAGGGTGTCTGTTCCCTAATTCTTAGATTACCAGACTTAATAAAAAGGGGCATATTCGATTTTGATAATTCAACCATAGAATGTAGTTTCACGTACTTGTGTCTATTTTGTAAATCATTTATAAAACCTGCATGTATTCTCATCCCAAAAATATTAGATTTTAAAAGTGGGACTATAACTCACTTTCACAGATTTTTACTTCGTCGGGAAGTAAGACTTGGCCACTGGTTGATTCACGAACCTATAACAATATATACATATATATCAAAGTATGTTCAAAATATATTTACAACACTTTTAATATATTTTAATGTTTTAAGTTTATTAAGTCAGCTGTCCTCGTTAGTAACCTACAACTAGTTGTCCACAGTTAGATGTACAGAAATAAATCGATAAATATTATCTTGAATCAATCCACGACCCAGTGTATACGTATCTCAGTATTGATCACAACTCAAACTATATATATTTTGGAATCAACCTCAACCCTGTATAGCTAACTCCAACATTCACATATAGAGTGTCTATGGTTGTTCCGAAATATATATAGATGTGTCGACATGATAGGTCGAAACATTGTATATGTGTCTATGGTATCTCAAGATTACATAATATACAATACAAGTTGATTAAGTTATGGTTGGAATAGATTTGTTAACAATTTTCACGTAGCTAAAATGAGAAAAATTATCCAATCTTGTTTTACCCATAACTTCTTCATTTTAAATCCGTTTTGAGTGAATCAAATTGCTATGGTTTCATATTGAACTCTATTTTATGAATCTAAACAGAAAAAGTATAGGTTTATAGTCGGAAAAATAAGTTACAAGTCATTTTTTTAAAGGTAGTCATTTCAGTCGAAAGAACGACGTCTAGATGACCATTTTAGAAAACATACTTCCACTTTGAGTTTAACCATAATTTTTGGATATAGTTTCATGTTCATAATAAAAATAATTTTCTCAGAATAACAACTTTTAAATCAAAGTTTATCATAGTTTTTAATTAACTAACCCAAAACAGCCCGCGGTGTTACTACGACGGCGTAAATCCGGTTTTAAGGTGTTTTTCGTGTTTCCAGGTTTTGAATCATTAAGTTAGCATATAATATAGATATAGAACATGCGTTTAGTTGATTTTAAAAGTCAAGTTAGAAGGATTAACTTTTGTTTGCGAACAAGTTTAGAATTAACTAAACTATGTTCTAGTGATTACAAGTTTAAACCTTCGAATAAGATAGCTTTATATGTATGAATCGAATGATGTTATGAACATCATTACTACCTTAAGATCCTTGGATAAACCTACTGGAAAAGAGAAAAATGGATCTAGCTTCAACGGATCCTTGGATGGCTCGAAGTTCTTGAAGCAGAATCATGACACGAAAACAAGTTCAAGTAAGATCATCACTTGAAATAAGATTGTTATAGTTATAGAAATTGAACCAAAGTTTGAATATGATTATTACCTTGTATTAGAATGATAACCTACTGTAAGAAACAAAGATTTCTTCAAGTTGGATGATCACCTTACAAGATTGGAAGTGAGCTAGCAAACTTAAAAGTATTCTTGATTTTATGTAACTAGAACTTGTAGAATATATGAAGAACACTTAGAACTTGAAGATAGAAATTGAGAGAGATCAATTAGATGAAGAAAATTGAAGAATGAAAGTGTTTGTAGGTGTTTTTGGTCGTTGGTGTATGGATTAGATATAAAGGATATGTAATTTTGTTTTCATGTAAATAAGTCATGAATGATTACTCATATTTTTGTAATTTTATGAGATATTTCATGCTAGTTGCCAAATGATGGTTCCCACATGTGTTAGGTGACTTACATGGGCTGCTAATAGCTGATCATTGGAGTGTATATATCAATAGTACATACATCTAAAAGCTGTGTATTGTACGAGTACGAATACGGGTGCATACAAGTAGAATTGTTGATGAAACTGAACGAGGATGTAATTGTAAGCATTTTTGTTAAGTAGAAGTATTTTGGTAAGTGTATTGAAGTCTTTCAAAAGTGTATAAATACATATTAAAACACTACATGTATATACATTTTAACTGAGTCGTTAAGTCATCGTTAGTCGTTACATGTAAGTGTTGTTTTGAAACCTTTAGGTTAACGATCTTGTTAAATGTTGTTAACCCAATGTTTATAATATCAAATGAGATTTTAAATTATTATATTATCATGATATTATCATGTATGAATATCTCTTAATATGATATATATACATTAAATGTCTTTACAACGATAATCGTTACATATATGTCTCGTTTAAAAATCATTAAGTTAGTAGTCTTGTTTTTACATAAGTAGTTCATTGTTAATATACTTAATGATATGTTTACTTATCATAGTATCATGTTAACTATATATATATCCATATATATGTCATCATATAGTTTTTACAAGTTTTAACGTTCGTGAATCACCGGTCAACTTGGGTGGTCAATTGTCTATATGAAACATATTTCAATTAATCAAGTCTTAACAAGTTTGATTGCTTAACATGTTGGAAACATTTAATCATGTAAATATCAATCTCAATTAATAAATATAAACATGGAAAAGTTCGGGTCACTACAATATTAAGCTCATTTGATTTTCGGCTTGAATTAGAAATGAATAATCTCTAAAATATTAAAGATTACATAATCTTTGCGGAGTATTTCGCTAATGAAATCAATACTTCATTATTTATTCTTATTGATATTCCTTGGTGAAGGGTGTTGATATTCATGGAATTCTTGCAAACTTCGCAAGGTGCAAATGATGCTTTCTAGAAAGTTTCGAGTGCATCGAAGATGAAAGTGTAAAATCAACCATATTATTGAATAATACACTTGGTTTATTATGAAACGGAATTCTTTGGATTGAAACAGAGATTGTAGTTAACGAAGGTTAAGTTGTTAACGAAGGATGTACATCATAGCATATTAGTAATATGAATTTAACCGAGTAGTATTTACCCTTTTTCAATTCATACTTAATAGCTTAGTACGAAAAGATTTATGATGGTTTTAAAATATATATAAGATATACATATAAATTCTTCAGAGGGAATGAGTTAATATTTCATAACTCGTTGATACAAATATACGCGTTGTTGACTTGTAATAATATCCACGGTGCTTTCTTAAACTGGTGGAGCTTGTGATGTTAGAGGTGCTGATGATTCTAATGATGTTGACAGCACTAACTGTGCTGGTGAGGCTAAGGGTACTATTGATGTTGTTGGTAAAACAAGTCTAGCTTGTACCTTACGCATCATTCTTGTCAGGGTTTCTATTCTTCCTTCTATTTATCTGATTTACGGTTAGAACTGGGATAAATAATCTCTAAGATTTTAGAGATTACATAATCACCGTAGAATATTTCTTCGATGAAGTTATGAATCAGTACTTCATCATTTATTGTTGTTGGCACTCCTTGGTATCTACGGTGCGTATGAAGTTGATATCCGAAGTACAGTTTTTAGATGTGATATTAAGGTGTGGGATGCGGATGTGGTTGTTGGTGGTGGTAATGGTACTGTTATTGTTGATGATTTTGGTATTGGTTATGTTGCTGGTGCTGCTGTTGGTGTTTGTAACCTTCGCACCATATTCTCCAAAGCCACTACCCGAGCGCGAAGCTCGTTGACTTCTTCTATTATACCGGGATGATCGGTGGTTCGGACGAGCGGACGAATAAGATTTAGAATGTGAGATAGTATATAATCATGACTAGATACTCTGGAAATGAGAGAGAAAATGATATTACGAACAGGTTCGCCGGTAAGTGCTTCAGGTTCTTCGCCAAGAGGGCAATGTGGTGGATGGAAGGGATCGCCTTCTTCTTGTCTCCAATGACTAAGTAAGCTACGAACCTATCCCCAGCTCATCCAGAATAGATGATGGCTAATTGGTTGATCCATTCCGGTTACACTGTCTTCGGAGTTCAGGTGAATATCCATATCGGAATAGCTGTCGGAATTTAAGGAATTTGAACAAGATACGGGATCCATCTTGTATAATTAGAGAGATGATTTTTGATATGAATTAGATTATAGAATTTAGTTTGGTATTCTTCAATACATAATTTACATATGTATATATAATACCAAATTCCATAAATCACGGAGAAATTTTCGGAAGATGTCAGGAAAAGTTTACAGTAACAGATACGCTAAGATATGAATTTTGTCTATACACTATTCATGCAATCAATGCAGTAAAACATGTATAGACTTAAGAATGATAAGCATGTAATTTTCGACAAAAAATTATAACCAAAACTTTTAACATGCATACACGGTCGAAGTCCAGACTTACTAATGCATCCTAACAACTATCAGTTAGACACACTCATGCAAGACCTGGTTCGCTAGGACCAACGCTCTGATACCAACTGTGACGATCGCTCCAAATCCATATGGACAATACGTCATTTATCGTTTTCATTGCGAGGTATTTGACCTCTATATGATACGTTTTGTAAACATTGCATTCTTTTGAAAAGGCACACCATAAATGCATATTTAAATCAAAGGTTTTCGACATCTGATGATTTCTACATATAGACAATCATCGTAATATAATAGTTTACAATGATACTTCCGTTGACAATGCAGTCAAAATAAGATACATGGTGATGATTTGGTGAATGCAACGTTTCCTTGAAAAGTATGTCATGTAAGACTCCATGCACATAGCTTGTCTAACATATAAGCAAACAGCGGAAGACTTCTAGGAAACCTGAGAATAAACATGCTAACAAGTGTCAACACAAAGGTTAGTGAGTTCATAGTTTTAGTGTTTCGTATAATCTGTATATAAAAGTGGATCACAAGATTTCAGTTTTTCATCCAGAAACGTTTATCAAAATATTCTAAGAAATTGAGCACCCTGGTAACTAAACTTAATGCTATAGTGATAATTACCCCATTCGTTTTAATACACGCAAACCAACGTGTCTTAAACTCAAATAACATACGTCCGTTAAAAGGCTAGCGCTCTAGCTCGGACGGGGATGTCAAGCCCTATGGATCCATATACAATTATTCGCGCCCACCAGTCCATATTCTATGTACTGGTAGCTACTAGTTACCAAAGCTAAGGGATTTTCGGTTTAACTCAGTGTAGAATTTAGTATGTACTTGTGTCTTATCGTGTTTAAAATAAATTGCATGTATTCTTAGCCCAAAAATATTTAAAGTATTTAAAAAGGGAGACTATAAACTCACCTTAGCAGCATATAAAGTCGTTCACCAAAATGTGATCGAAACTCGGATTACCAAATAATCGTAGATCTCAACCTAGAGAACATATGTTGGTCAATGAACGTCTATCAAGCTAGGTCAGGTCATAGTGTATCACAATCCTAATGCTCGAGATCGACATACAAAAGTTGTAACATCCCGCCTTTTTCCATTTACTTTTACGTTATACTAATTTAAACTCCGTTATATGTTTATAACATCTCCCGTTGATACGCGTTTTAAATTATCTCGTTTAGGTAATTCACGCACCTGAACGAAAGTTGAGGGACTAAACTTGACAAGGGATCAAACCCTTGACTAGGTCAAAGGGTCAAACCCCTTTCACCCATTCATTATCATCTCCATCTCTCTCTCTTTCTCTCTAGCAAGAACACACACCCATTTACCAAATTCATTCAATCATCATCTAAATTCGATCTAGAAGGCTTACAACAAAATAAATTACATATTCGTGATCCTCTCTTCATCCTCTTCATTTTGGTACCAACTTCATCTCGTTTGGGTAACATTTCTAAAACCCTAGATTTCTCTAAATTCGTGTTTTTGACTTGAAATGGTGTTAGTTAGTGTCTATGGCTCATTGTGATGTCGTGTATGTAATTTGTATGCTCGATCTCGTTGTTTTAGTATAACTAGCATGAACTTGAATTTTGGTGTGTTGTTCTTGAATTTTGGATGATCATATGTTGTTAGATGTTAAAAATTCATGTTTTAATTGTGTTCCTAGTATCACTAGCTTCAATTTGATGTGTAGGTTGCTTGAGAAAACTCCATAAACTTGATTAGTGATTTTTGGTGGAATTGAGCTAGGGTTTAATGAACTTGAAATGATTATTTGAGGCATTGATTGCCATGATTTGTTGTTAGTAAGTTGTTAGTTGTATTGTATGCTCAATTACCTACAAAATGGCATGTCATATGTATGCATTGAATGCCTAAATCATTAAATGTGCATTGGTGAGTTTGAAGCATTAATGTGTGCATTGGATGATCACTTGGTTTGAAAACTCGGTTGTTACAAATGAGGTTTTTGATTGATGAATTGTGTTTAGTTGCATTCTACGTCAAAAGAGCTTTCCAACGATATAAGGTGCGAGTCCTAAGTGTTAGCGGTTTGTGTTTTATGCACAAAAAGGTTTAGGATTGGGACTTGAACATTTAGGACTGGCCAGGCACCAGCACCCGGCCTTTGCCGCGGCGCGGCATTTCCTGTCGCGGCGCGACATATAAGGGGGTCAGGTTCTGACCTCCATGTCCAAAATACGAAAAATGTTTGGCATACTACGGACCTCCGATTCACATGAAACTTGTTCTAACATGCTCATATATGATTAAAAACCTCAGAAAAATAGTTCGGGACCGACCCGAACATGTTGACTTTTTCGTTGACTTTGACCCGACCAAGTTGACTTTTAATCAAACTTAACCAATTGTTTGTGCAATCATTCTAACATGCTTTTATACTTGTACCTTGCATGAAACATGACAATTTGATTCACATGCTATTATGATCGAGTCTTAACGAGCCATAGGACTAATTGAACATTTTCGACCAATCGTGACTATCGTTATTGATACAACCTATTTGTTTAGGTCAAGACTAGCATTGTTCTTTGCACACGTTTACTTGTTGAAGTACTTTACTACTCGTGCACTCAAGGTGAGATCATAGTCCCACTTTTACTCTTTTTGAACTTACATTTGGGATGAGAAAACATAAACATTTCTTTGCTAAGTGAACACAAGTACAGGAAAACAAACATTCTACATACGAGTTTAGAACAAAATCCTCAATTCGATTATCATTAGTTACACTTGCCGGGTGTAAGCGAGAACTTATGTTGTATGGATCCATATGGGTTTGACAAACCCTCATTCAAACGGTTCGCTACCGTTTATGAATGAAATATATTTTCGAGAAACAGTGTATGTTCTAGCACTAAGTGATGGGGTTCTATGGAAGGAATGTTAAGCATTGATAATTGGGTGCTCGTGAAACAAACTTTTGGAATGTATTACTATTATTTCATTGATGCAAATCTTGTGGTTCACTTGTAATTACTTACTTAAACCTATGATTTCACTAACGTTTTCGTTGACAGATTTCTATGTTTTTCTCAGGTCCTTGAACGATACATGATACATGCTTCCGCTCATTATTTGATACTTGCATTGGATGTCGAGTATATGTGCATACATGGAGCGTCTTTTGCATTTATTTAAAACTGTGTCGTATAGGATTTCGTTTGTACTTAACTTTGTGACGTAACTTTTGGATGAACAATTCTTGTAAACTGGGGAACAATCTTTACTTTTGAAATGAATGCGACATCTTTTGGTCAAACGTTGTTTTAAAGACTTATGACCACGTAACGGGACCTAAGTAGACGGTTCCGTCAAACATGATTTGGTTGGGTCGCTACAGATGGTATCAGAGCGTTGGTTGTAGGGATTTAGAGTTCATTGGTGTCAACCTCGAGTCATAGGGTACATTGGTGAGTCTAGACTACAACCGGCATATAGACTTGAAGTAGGAATTACTTGACTACTTGTGCATTTATACTCGAACGCTTCTACTCATATCTACTCTTAGTTCATCTTAATCTCACGTTGTTTAATTTGATTGACACGCCACCTTGACTATATGAAATGATGTCGAATGCACATATGAATCAGGGTAATATAATTTCCGGGATTATATTACGGTGACTCATATGAACGTTCCGACATTATGGCATAAAGAATTTAAGGCGAGTCGAGGAAAAACTTCTCTTTATCTTTATTCTATATCACGGTTAGTATTATTGAAAATACTAATCAATGATATTCTTGTGTCTTGAAGGAACAATGGCTCCTCGTCGTGTACGCCGCAATGAAACTCTCGAACAAGCTCTCGAACGGATGATAGCTACCGCCGTAGATGCGGCCATGGCCGGTCACTCTTCCAACAACAATAACAATAACAACAACCACAACAACAACAACAACAATGGGGCCGGTAACTCAAACGAGGGATGCTCCTATCAAGCTTTCATGGGGTGCAAACCTCACACTTTCGATGGAACCGGGGGACCGGTCGTGCTCACCCGATGGTTTGAGCAAACGGAAGCTGTCTTTAGCATAAGCGGTTGTCGGGACCAAGACAAGGTCAAATACTCCACTCACACTTTCTCCGGCGTCACTCTCACTTGGTGGAACACCTATGTACAATCGGTGGGTACCGATGAAGCCCACGCTCTCTCTTGGTCCGATTTGAAAGGAAAGATGATCACCGAATACTTTCCGCGCGAGGAGACCCGAAAGCTCGAACAAGAGCTAAGAACTCTAAAAGCGGTCGGAAACGATCTCAAGGCCTATAATCAACGATTTTCTAAACTAGCCTTAATGTGCCCAAACCTTGTGAACCCCGAGTCTTTAAGGGTTGAACTTTACATGGATGGTCTTCCAAAGAGCATCAAACACGGAGTAATGTCATCCAAACCCCCTAATCATCAAGAAGCTTTGAACATGGCCCGCAAATTGATAGAGACGGTGGACGAAATCGTAGTACCGGAACCTAAAGCCGAGGACAAGTCGGGTAACAACAAAAGAAAATGGGAAGCTCCCTAATCAAGCAACAACTTTGCCAAGAAATCTTTCACCTCCGACGGCAAGAAGGGTTATGCCGGAAATCTACCTCTTTGCAACAAATGCAACAAACATCACTTTGGCGAATGTAGTAAGCTAATTTGCCATTGGTGCCAAGGAATTGGTCATAAGGCCAACGATTGTAAAAGTGCCACTCCCGTCGCTCGAAAGTGGCCCAATGCACCAAAGACGGGCACTTGTTACGAATGTGGCCAAATGGGTCATTATAGAAATGCATGCCCGAAGAGGAAAGATAACCCCAATACGCGCGGCCGAGCTTTCAACATCAACACCGAGGAAGCCCGGGATGACACTGAACTAGTCACGGGTACGTTTCTTCTCAACAATTCTTATGTCTCTTGCTTATTCGATTCGGGTGCCGATAAATGCTTTGTATCCAAGACTTTGACTCATTCTTTTAGCACTCCACCTCTTCCATTAGATACCACTTATACCATCGAAGTGGCTGATGGGAAACTATTAAGTGCCGACACATATTACCGGGGGTGTACGTTAAACATTTTGGGTAAGGAATTTGAAATTGACTTGATACCTATGGAACTAGGAAGCTTTGATGTAATAATCGGTATGAATTGGTTAGTCAAAACGAAATCTCACATCCTTTGTGATCTTAACGCAATCTGAATTCCTATCGAGAATGGTGAACCTTTGATTGTTTATGGCGATAAGAGTTGCACCAGACTCAACCTCGTTTCGTGTATTAAATTTAGAAAACTACTCCGTAAGGGTTGTTTTGCGATCCTTGCCCACGTTAAGAAAGTCGAGTCCGATGAGAAGCATATCGATGATGTGCCAATTGTTAGTGACTTTTCCGATGTATTTCCCGACGAATTGCCGGGTCTTCCACCTCATCGACCGGTTGAATTCCAAATCGATCTTATTCCGGGAGCCGCACCCGTAGCACGTGCACCGTATAGACTTGCTCCATCCGAAATGCAAGAATTGCAAAGTCAAATCCAAGAACTACTTGACCGTGGTTTTATCCAACCTAGCCATTCACCTTGGGGCGCTCCGATTTTGTTTGTTAAAAAGAAAGACGGATCCCTACGAATGTGCATTGATTATCGTGAACTAAATAAATTGACGGTTAAGAACCGATATCCTATTCCTCGCATCGATGACCTCTTTGATCAACTACAAGGGTCTTGTGTATATTCGAAAATCGATCTCCGCTCGGGTTATCATCAATTAAGGGTTAAGGGGGAAGATGTCTCCAAAACCGCTTTCCGGACTCGTTATGGTAGTTATGAATTCCTTGTCATTCCATTTGGTCTTACTAACACACCAGCGGTGTTCATGGATCTTATGAACCGCGTGTGCAAACTGTATCTCGATAAATTCGTTATTGTGTTCATCGATGACATATTGATCTATTCTAAAAATGAAGAGGAGCAAGAACAACATCTCCGACTTGTGCTTGAACTCTTGAGACAAGAACGACTTTATGCCAAATTCTCTAAGTGTGAATTTTGGTTGAAGGAAGTTCAATTTCTTGGTCATGTTGTAAGTGATCAAGGTATTAAAGTCGATCCATCAAAAATCGAAGCCATTAGTAAATGGGAGACTCCTACTACTCCTACTCACATTCGTCAATTCTTGGGTCTCGCCGGGTACTATCGTAGATTCATCGAAAACTTCTCTTTGGTTGCACGTCCTCTAACCGCATTAACTCACAAGGGAAAGAAATTCATTTGGGCGACCGAGCAAGAATCCGCGTTCCAAATCTTGAAGACAAAGCTAACCACCGCTCCTATCTTGTCACTTCCCGAAGGCAACGATGATTTTGTTGTGTATTGCGACGCCTCAAAACATGGTTTTGGGTGTGTATTGATGCAACGAACGAAAGTCATTGCTTATGCCTCCCGACAACTCAAAATTCATGAACGAAACTACACGACGCATGATCTCGAACTCGGAGCCGTTGTCTTTGCACTTAAAATGTGGAGACACTATCTTTATGGAACCAAGAGTACTATCCTTACCGACCACAAAAGTCTCCAACACATTTTCGATCAAAAGCAACTAAACATGAGACAACGACGGTGGATTGAAACTTTGAACGATTATGATTGCGAGCTTCGTTACCATCCCAGGAAGGCAAACGTAGTAGCCGATGCCTTGAGTTGAAAAGAAAGAGCGGTGCCTCTTCGTGTCCGAGCTTTAAACATCACCATTCACAGCAACCTCAATAGTCAAATTCGGGTAGCCCAAGATGAGGCTCTCAAGGATGAAAACCTTTCACACGAGCTCTTGAACATTCTCGTCTCTCGATTCGAAATTAGGGAGACCGGACTCCGATATTTCGCCGGAAGAATTTGGGTACCTAGTTATGGGGACTTGCGAAGCCTTATTTTAGACGAAGCCCATAAGTCAAGATATTCGATTCACCCCGGTGCCAATAAGATGTACCACGACCTTAAACAACTATATTGGTGGCCGAACATCAAAAGGGACGTAGCTACTTATGTTTCCAAGTGTTTGACATGTTCCAAAGTCAAAGCCGAACACCAAAGACCGTCCGGACTACTTCAACAACCCGAGATCCCGCAATGGAAGTGGGAAAGGATAACGATGGATTTTATCACCAAACTACCAAAGACGGTTGGCGGTTATGATACTATTTGGGTCATTGTTGACTGACTCACCAAATCCGCGCACTTCCTAGCCATGAAAGAAACCGACAACATGGAGAAACTCGCCCAACTCTACATCAAAGAAATCGTAGCCCGACACGGTGTACCCTTATCGATTATCTCCGACCGAGATGGCCGTTTTGTTTCTAGATTTTGGCGTACTTTGCAAGAAGCATTGGGAACGCGTTTAGACATGAGCACCGCATATCATCCACAAACCGACGGACAAAGCGAACGCACAATTCAAACCTTGGAAGACATGCTACGAGCTTGCGTTGTCGACTTTGGAAAAGCTTGGGATAAGCACTTGCCCCTCGCCGAATTCTCCTACAACAATAGTTATCACGCGAGTATTAACGCCGCACCATTCGAAGCATTATATGGCCGAAAATGTCGTTCTCCTCTTTGTTGGGCCGAGGTAGGCGACGTGCAAATCACCGGACCCGAACTCATTCACGAAACTACCGAGAAGATCGTACGAATCCGAGATAGGCTCCGGACGGCCCGGAGTCGTCAAAAGTGCTACACCGACAAAAGACGCAACGACCTCGAATTTCAAGTCGGTGACCGAGTAATGTTAAAAGTTGCACCTTGGAAAGGTGTAATCCGTTTTGGGAAACGCGGGAAGCTAAATCCGCGGTATATTGGTCCTTTCGAAATCTTGGAGCGTATTGGAAACGTTGCTTATCGTTTAGATCTTCCGCCTCAATTGAACTCCGTTCATCCTACCTTCCATGTATCTAACTTGAAAAAGTGTCTTGCCGAACCCAACATCGTCATCCCTCTCGAGGAACTTACTATTGATGACAAGCTTCATTTTGTGGAGGAACCGGTTGAAATTGTGGACACCTCCGTCAAGACATTGAAACAAAGCCGAATCCCGATTGTTAAAGTCCGTTGGAACGCCAAAAGAGGACCCGAGTTTACTTGGGAAAGGCAAGATCAAATGCAAAAGAAATACCCTCATTTATTCCCAATTCCGGAAACGCAGGATTCCGAGGAAGAAACAACGACTACTACGCCTACTTAAATTTCAGGACGAAATTTCTTTTAAGGAGTAGGTAATGTAACATCCCGCCTTTTTCCATTTACTTTTACGTTATACTAATTTAAACTCCGTTATATGTTTATAACATCTCCCGTTGATACGCGTTTTAAATTATATCGTTTAGGTAATTCACGCACCCGAACGAAAGTTGAGGGACTAAACTTGACAAGGGATCAAACCCTTGACTAGGTCAAAGGGTCAAACCCCTTTCACCCATTCATTATCATCTCCATCTCTCTCTCTTTCTCTCTAGCAAGAACACACACCCATTTACCAAATTCATTCAATCATCATCTAAATTCGATCTAGGAGGCTTACAACAAAATAAATTACATATTCGTGATCCTCTCTTCATCCTCTTCATTTTGGTACCAACTTCATCTCGTTTGGGTAACATTTCTAAAACCCTAGATTTCTCTAAATTCGTGTTTTTGACTTGAAATGGTGTTAGTTAGTGTCTATGGCTCATTGTGATGTCGTGTATGTAATTTGTATGCTCGATCTCGTTGTTTTAGTATAACTAGCATGAACTTGAATTTTAGTGTGTTGTTCTTGAATTTTGGATGATCATATGTTGTTAGATGTTAAAAGTTCATGTTTTAATTGTGTTCCTAGTATCACTAGCTTCAATTTGATGTGTAGGTTGCTTGAGAAAACTCCATAAACTTGATTAGTGATTTTTGGTGGAATTGAGCTAGGGTTTAATGAACTTGAAATGATTATTTGAGGCATTGATTGCAATGATTTGTTGTTAGTAAGTTGTTAGTTGTATTGTATGCTCAATTACCTACAAAATGGCATGTCATATGTATGCATTGAATGCCTAAATCATTAAATGTGCATTGGTGAGTTTGAAGCATTAATGTGTGCATTGAATGATCACTTGGTTTGAAAACTCGGTTGTTACAAATGAGGTTTTTGATTGATGAATTGTGTTTGGTTGCATTCTACGTCAAAAGAGCTTTCCAACGATATAAGGTGCGAGTCCTAAGTGTTAGCGGTTTGTGTTTTATGCACAAAAAGGTTTAGGATTGGGACTTGAACATTTAGGACTGGCCAGGCACCAGCACCCGGCCTTTGCCGCGGTGCGGCATTTCCTGTCGCGACGCGACATATAAGGGGGTCAGGTTCTGACCTCCATGTCCAAAATACGAAAAATGTTTGGCATACTACGGACCTCCGATTCACATGAAACTTGTTCTAACATGCTCATATATGATTAAAAACCTCAGAAAAATAGTTCAGGACCCGACCCGAACATGTTGACTTTTTCATTGACTTTGACCCGACCAAGTTGACTTTTAATCAAACTTAACCAATTGTTTGTGCAATCGTTCTAACATGCTTTTATACTTGTACCTTCCATGAAACATGACAATTTGATTCACATGCTATTATGATCGAGTCTTAACGAGCCATAGGACTAATTGAACATTTTCGACCAATCGTGACTATCGTTATTGATATAACCTATTTGTTTAGGTCAAGACTAGCATTGTTCTTTGCACACGTTTACTTGTTGAAGTACTTTACTACTCATGCACTCAAGGTGAGATCATAGTCCCACTTTTACTCTTTTTGAACTTACATTTGGGATGAGAAAACATAAACATATCTTTACTAAGTGAACACAAGTACAGGAAAACAAACATTCTACATACGAGTTTAGAACAAAATCCTCAATTCGATTATCATTAGTTACACTTGCCGGGTGTAAGCGAGAACTTATGTTGTATGGATCCATATGGGTTTGACAAACCCTCATTCAAACGGTTCGCTACCGTTTACGAATGAAATATATTTTCGAGAAACAGTGTATGTTCTAGCACTAAGTGATGGGGTTCTATGGAAGGAATGTTAAGCATTGATAATTGGGTGCTCGTGAAACAAACTTTTGGAATGTATTACTATTATTTCATTGATGCAAATCTTGTGGTTCACTTGTACTTACTTACTTAAACCTATGATTTCACCAACGTTTTCGTTGACAGATTTCTATGTTTTTCTCAGGTCCTTGAACGATACATGATACATGCTTCCGCTCATTATTTGATACTTGCATTGGATGTCGAGTATATGTGCATACATGGAGCGTCTTTTGACTTTATTTAAAACTGTGTCGTATAGGATTTCGTTTGTACTTAACTTTGTGACGTAACTTTTGGATGAACAATTCTTGTAAACTGGGGAACAATCTTTACTTTTGAAATGAATGCGACATCTTTTGGTCAAACGTTGTTTTAAAGACTTATGACCACGTAACGGGACCTAAGTAGACGGAGCCGTCAAACATGATTTGGTCGGGTCGCTACAAAAGTTATCCAATGTCGTTTCAAAAAGTCAATTTTGACAGTTGTTTAACAAAACGAGACGTACCTTATATAAGGATTCATTTACTCGGTTGGTAATATTCAAAAATCCAAATTATCAATCTCGTAAACGAGTTGTTTAAATTTTAATTGTAGATTCAAAAGCAATTTCAATTAACGTCAATCATAATTCAGTTGATCATATCTTTTAATCCGTTCATCGAAATTATTCGATATCTAAATGAAAAGTTATTGATTTTTCGCCAGCTTTCCAAAAACATGTATATCATATACTTTTTACCAGTAATATATGTATTTAATTTGTGATTCATTATAACTGTTTAACGAAGAAATTTAGCATACAAGCATATATAAATATATATATACTCGAGCACTAGACATGGATACACAATTAATATATAAAAGATAAAATATGAGTGCTTACGTATAAATATTGAGATTCAATATTGTAGGAAAGTACGTAGACGTAACGGAGATGATAAACACTAGATTTGATTCACAATATATGCCCCTGAACATTACCCATAACCTCCTTGGCAATAACCCATAATTTTTTTAGCTCTATCCCGCTCAAAAACCCATTTTGAAGGTGACACGCTCATAACCTCGTCGTAGTATTTTAGGTATATATACTACTACTAATAATATTATAATAAGATTAATAATAATAATATTAATCTTAATAATAATAATAATAATAATAATAATAATAATAATAATAATAATAATAATAATAATAATAATAATAATAATAATAATAATAATAATAATAGTAATATAAAAAATAATAATTCGGAGGAATGTTTTTATAGTATGTGGCCTGCTACAGTACCTCATGTGATCGCATGAGTTTTCAGTGTTTTTCCCATGCGATCGCATGGCCGCCTTATCCGTTTTTGTTTGCTAGTTCGTCGACATCAAATAGTGTTTACTGTAGCAAATAGTGTACTGTAGCAAATAGTGTTTACTGTAGCAAAATCACTGTAGCATGTCATTTTTCACTGTAGCGCTGTAGCAAAATACGGGTTCACTGTAGCAAATAGTGTTTTACTGTAGCAAATAGTGTTTTACTGTAGCAAAGTCATTCTACTGTAGCAAATAGTGTTTTACTGTAGGAAAGTCGTTTTTACTTGTACATATATATATATACATACATATAATTGTTCATGAATCGTCGAGAACAATCGAAAGGTATTTGAATATATGAAAGTAGTTCAAAAATTTTGAGATTCAGTTTTACAGACTTTGCTTATCGCGTCAGAAATATTGATCATTTAAAGATTAAGTTTAAATTTGATCAGAAATTTTCGGGTCATCACATAATACTTCATAACTCGTTGATACAATATACGCATTGTTGATTAGTGATGATGTTTACAGTGGTTATGGATCTGATGGAGTTTGTGATGTTGTAGATGCTGCTGATACTGACGATGCTGACGGAACTGACGGTTCTGGTGATGCTGACGGTACTGTTGATGCTGTTGGTAAAACGAGTCCAGCTTGTAAATCGTGCACCATTCTAGTCAGGGTTTCATTTCATCATTTCGCTCACTCATCTAGTTTATAATTAGAACTAGAATAAATAATCTCTAAAACTTTTAGAAACTACATATTCTCTGCAGAGTATTTCCTTTATGAAGTTATGAATCAATACTTCATCGTTTGTTGTAGTTGGTACATCCTGGTATTTACAGTGCGTATGATGTTGGTGCTTGTGGGACAGATTATAAATTTGAGGTTTACGACGCGGTTGTGGTTGGTGGTGGTAATGGTACTGTTGGCGTTGATGATGGTGATATTGTTGATGCCAGTGGTGCTGCTGGTGCTTGTAACCTTTGCACCATATTCTCTAAAGCCACTACCAGAGCGCGAAGCTCTTGACTTCTTCTATTACAACAGGGTGGTGGTCGGTTCGGACGAGCGAATGAATAAGATCTAGAATCTGAGATAGTATATAATCATAACGAGATACTCTAGAAATGAGAAAGAAAATGGTGTCTCGAACAGGTTCGCCGATAAGTGCTTCAGGTTCATCGTCAAGAGTGTAATGTGGTGGATGGAAGGGATCACCTTCTTCTTGTCTCCAATGATTAAGTAGGCTATGAACTCATCCCCAATTCATCCAAAATAGATGATGGCTAATTGGTTGATCCATTCCGGTCACACTGTTTTCGGAGCTCGAGTGAAACTCCATATCGGAATCCGAGGAACTTAAACTAGTGGCGAATTCCATTTTGTACGATGGAATAAAGGATTTTTCGATATGAAATGATTTCCGGCTATCGAATGATATTCTAATTACATAGAATATCTATATATAGAACAAAAGATTTCGTGAATTTCGGAGGAATTTATGGAATATGTGTAGTGACCCGAACTTTTCCATGATTATATATATTAAATGAAGTTGATATTTACATGACGATCTGTTTTCAACATGTTAAGCAATCAAACTTGTTAGAACTTGATTAATTGAAATGAGTTTCATGTAGACAATTGACCACCCAAGATTGACCGGCGATTCACGAACGTTAAAACTTGTAACAAATATATGATGACATATATATGGATATGTATATATATATATATATATATATATATATATATATATATATATATATATATATATATATATATATATATATATATATATATATATATATATATAGTTAACATGATATTATGATAAGTAAGTATCTCATTAGGTATTTTAACAATGAGTTATATACATAAAAATGAGACTATTGAATAAAGAAACTCGAAACGATATATATAACGATTATCGTTATAACAACCTTTAATTAAAATAAATACATATGTATTGAATTAAGATATGAAAACACTATGTTTAACATGATAAAAATGATAATTAATTATACACAGCTTCTAAACGTATTTACTATTGGTATATACACTCCAATGATCAGCTCTTAGCAGCCCATGTGAGTCACCTAACCATGTGAGAACCATCATTTAACATCTAGCATGAAATATCTCACAAAATTACAAACTAATGTGACCTTAAATGAAGACCTAAATCACGTTTTTCATCATCATCATTATCACTTTCATTTTTCAACATTCATGCACCAAACACATCTCTCTCTTATTCCCTCTTGATGTTCTAAGTGTTCTTCATAATTTCCTTCATAATCTACATCAATCTAGCTCATAAATCCTAACCTATATCAACTTATAAAACAACTACTTAAGAAAACTTCAAGAACACTTTCATGTTTGCAAGACTACTTCCAAGCTTTCTAATCCATTTCAAGTGATCATTCAATCTCAAGAAATCTTTCTTATTTACAGTAAGATATCTTTCTAATTCAAGGTAATACTCATACTCAAACTTTGATACAATTTCTATAACTATAACAATCTTATTTCGAGTGGAAATCTTACTTGAACTTGTTTTCGTGTCATGATTCTATTTCAAGAACTTTCAAGCCATCCAAGGATCCTTTGAAGCTAGATCTATTTTTCTCATTTCCAATAGTTTTATCCACAAAACTTGAGATAGTAATGATGTTCATAACATTATTCGAATCATATATATAAAACTATCTTATTCGAAGGTTTAAACTTGTAATCACTAGAATATAGTTTAGTTAATTCTAAACTTGTTTGCAAACAAAAGTTAATCCTTCTAACTTGACTTTTAAAATCAACTAGACACATGTTCTATATCTATATTATATGCTAACTTAATGATTTAAAACCTGAAAACACGAAAAACACCGTAAAACCAGACCTACGCCTTTGTAGTAACACTGCGGGCTGTTTTGGGTTAGTTAATTAAAAACTATGATAAACTTTGATTTAAAAGCTATTATTCTGGGAAAATGATTTTTCTTATGAACATGAAACTATATCCAAAAATCATGGTTAAACTCAAAGTGGAAGTATGTTTTCCAAAATGGTCATCTAGACGTCGTTCTTTCGACTGAAATGACGACCTTTACAAAAAACGACTTGTAATCTGTATTTCCGACTATAAACTTATACTTTTTCTGTTTAGATTCACAAACTTAAGTTCAATATGAAACCATAGCAACTTGAATCACTCAAAACGGATTTAAAACGAAGAAATTATGGGTAAAACAAGATTGGATAATTTTGCTTGTTGTAGCTACGTGAAATTTGTAACAAATCTATACAAATCCTAACTTAATTAACTTATATTGTATTATACATATATTTTAACATATATTATGTAATCTTGGGATACCATAGACACGAATACAATGTTTTGACATATCATATCGACCCATCTATATATATATTTCGGAACAACCATAGACACTCTATATGCAATAATGTTGGAGTTAGCTATACAGGGTTGAGGTTGATTCCAAAATATTATATATACTTTGAGTTGTGATTTAGCCTGAGACTTGTATACGCGAGGACATGGATTGATTCGAGATAATATATATTGCTTTATTTCTGTACATCTAACTGTGGACAACTAGTTGTAGGTTACTAACGAGGACTGCTGACTTAACAAACTCAAATCATTAAAACGTAATAAAAAAAGGATGTAATTATATTTTGATCATACTTTGATAAATATGTACATATTTGTTATAGGTTCGTGAATCAACCAGTGGCCAATTCTTACTTCCCGACGAAGTAAAAATCTGTGAAAGTGAGTTATAGTCTCACTTTTAAAATCTAATATTTTTGGGATGATAATACATGCAGCTTTGTAAATGTTTTACAAAATAGACACAAGTACATGAAACTACTTTCTATGGTTGAATGATCGAAGCCGAATATGCCCCTTTTTACTTGGTAACCTAAGAATTAGTAAACCAGTCTACTAATTGTTGCGAATCCTAAAGATAGATCTATTGGGCCCAACAAACCCCATCCGTTGTAGCGGATGCTTTAGTACTTCGAGTTTTTATATCATATCCGATAGATGTCCCAGAATGATGGGGATATTCTTATATGCATCTTGTTAATGTCGGTTACCAGGTGTTCACCATATGAATGATTTTTATCTCTATGTATGGGATGATGTTTATGAAAAATAAAAATATGAAATCTTGTGGTCTATTATTACTATTGATAAATATATAGGTTAAACCTATAACTCACCAACATTTTTGTTGACGTTTTAAGCATGTTTATTCTCAGGTAATTGTTAAGAGCTTCCGCTGTTGCATACTAAATTAAGAACAAGATTTGGAGTCCATGCTTGTATAATATTGTTTGAAAAACTGCATTCGAAGACATATATTGTTGTGTAATATTATTGTAAACCACTATGTAATTGTCGTGTGAGAACGCTATATTTTTATTATCATTATTTGTTAATCGTCGTAATATTTTAAACCTTTATTGATAAAATAAAGGTTATGGTTGTTTTAAAAATTGAATGCAGTCTTTGAAAAACGTCTCATACAGAGGTCAAAACCTCGCAATGAAATCAATTAATATGGAACGTTTATAATCAATATGAACGGGACATTTCAATATGTCAGGTAAAGTTTACAGTAACAGATATAAGATATGAATTTTGTCTATACACTATTTATGCAATCTGATAGTGCTCCAAATGAACATATATTTAGTATCAATATCCTTCCAATATGTAAAGCTTTTAGTTACTATTGTTCTATTTTTATGTAATAATCGTTTAAATAAATAAATGCGAAGACGAAAGACGAAAATGAAGATTTGAAGACGCAAATGACCAAAAAAGCTCAAATGTACAAGATACAATCCAAGTAGTTTAATTTATTGATGAGAAACGTCCAAAAATGATAAGAGTACAAGTCGCGAAACACAAAGTACAAGATATTAAATCGTACGAAAGGACGTTCGAAAATCCAGAACCGGGACATAAACCGAGCATCAACGCGTAAGTCAACGGAACTAAAATTACAAGTCAACTATGCACAAGAATATAATATAATATATATATAATTAATATAAATTATATATTTTATATATATATATATATATATATATATATATATATATATATATATATATTTTTTTTTAAAATAAAACGTCGGCAAAGAAGAAAACAAACTAATGTTAGCTGTCACAAAAGGCCATGCGATCGCATGGCCTGGAGGCTCTATCTCCATGCGATCGCATGGAGGGGAATTCCTGGCCAGGTCCTATAAATTGCAAAGTTTTCAGCCGAGTACTACACACCTCAATTTTCTTTCTTTCTCTCTATGTAATATATATTTATATTATAATTTTAATTAAAGTTAATTTTAATAATAAAGTTATGGTTTAGTTGGGTTATTGTAAGAAATGTTTTACGGGTTTTAAAGTCGAAACTCTGTCCGTGTAACGCTACGCGATTAAATACCACTGTAAGCTATGTTCTTCCTTTTTAAATTCATGTCTAGTAACTAAGTCATTATTATGCTTATTTGAGCCGAAGTAATCGTGATGTTAGACTAAATATTAAGACGGGGTTATTGGATTTTGTACCATAATTTGGGTTTGGACAAAAGACCGACACTTGTGGATATTGGTCTATGACTATTAATAGATAGGGGGTATTGTCTAATTGAGCGACAACTCATTGGAACCTGTCGAACCTATCTTCAAATTAGTTAATCTAATAATTATTAAAATGATTATGTATGTCCTATTTAGTGACGTTTATACGACATCTTTTACGATCATTTAATTAATTATTTGGGTTGGGTAATTGATTATTCATTCTGATCAAGTGGGTAAATTAATATTCATATCTCATTAAAACAGGGGTGGATTACATACAAGTATAATTTGTGTAATTGTTAACAAAGTATTAAAACCTTAGATTACACGCAGTCGATAACCTGGTGTAATCATTAAACAAAGTATTAAAACCTTGTTACAGTTCGAATCCCTAATTAGTTAGAATATTTGACTTCGGGAATAAGGTTAATTTGACGAGCATTTTATAATTATGACCGATGGACTATTATGGACAAAAACCAGATAGGTATCAAATAAACCAGGACAAAGGACAATTAACCCGGGTAACAATTAATTAAAATCAAAACGTCAAACATCATGATTACGGAAGTTTAAATAAGCATAATACTTTTATTTCATATTTCATCGTACCTTTATTTACTGTCATTTTAATTACTACAATTTACTTTATCGCAATTTAAATTCTATCATTTATATTATCATCATTTATCTTTACACTTTATTTAAAATCGACAAACCGGTCATTAAACGGTAAAACCCCCCTTTTATAATAATAATAATAATACTACTATATTACTAATAAATATATATATTTATACAAATATAATTGTTTAAAAATATAGTGTACGCAATAAGCCGTCTCCATGTGGAACGAACCGGACTTACTAAAAACTACACTACTCTACGATTAGGTACACTGCCTATAGTGTTGTAGCAAGGTTTAAGTATATCCCATCTATATAAATAAATAAAACTTGTGTAAATTGTATCGTATTTCGTAATAAAAATAATAGTATTTCGTATACTCCGCTGCACACATCAAGTTTTTGGCGCCGCTGCCGGGGAACCGGCGAAACACTATATTTTTACGCTATATTTCTTATCTCTAATTTTGTAAAAATATTTTGTATTTATATAAAAACATAAAAAAATACTATATATATATACATACATATACATATATATATATATATATATATATATATATATATATATATATATATATATATATATATATATATATATATATATATATATATATAAGTGTTAATTAAAAAGTTTTTATAATTTTTAAAAAAAATTAATTTTTCTATTTTTAGTTTATAATAAAAAATTAATAAGTGTTTTTATATAATTTTATTTTAAATTTGTATAAATATTGTGTAACATTTACAAAAATAAAAAAAATTAAAATTAAAATTGGTTCGAGGCCTGATCGAAGCCCAAGGACTTCCTGGACTGCCTGTCATGCGATCGCATGACTGAGTAGCACGAAAACCATGCACTCGCATGGAGTGATCTGACAGAGCAGAAACCTTAAAACATTAATTACGCGTAGGGTTTTATATAATTATTATTATTTAATTTAATTAGGGTTTAGTTTATTTAATACTTAGTTTTAGTTTTTAATTAAATTTGTATTTTTAAGTTTAATTTAGTTTTATTAATTATAAAATTAATACTTTTATATAATAATAATATAAAAATAATATTTTTATAAAAATAAGTAATTTTATCATTTTTTGTCTCTTTTTATAAATTGTATATTTTTAACGTTTAATTCGTAATTTGTAATTTATCGTTCATAATTAGTTTTAAACTTAGTTTTGGCCAGAGTATTTTATACTTCTAGATTTTTAGGCTTTGCCGTAAAAACCCTTAAGTGCTTTTTCTTTAGATTAAGATTTAGACGCTTTAGAATTTTACGACGTCTCTTATCGCTTTATTATTTAATAGATTTTAGTGCCTTTTTTAGTAATTGCCGTTTTGGATATAGAAGTCCTTTAAGCTTTAATACTTCTAGATGCGAGTTTTAATTTTTAGTTTTTAGACTTTTAAGTTTCGACGCTTTACTTTCTTATTATTATTTTTTCAATCTTTTTATTTTTCTACGTTTGTTTTTCGACTCTTATTTCTTGACGCGCTTTTTCTTTCTCATTTCTACGCTCTAGTTTTTAGGACATAGAATTTTCTATATCTTCTTCAAAATTTAAAAAAAATAAATAAATAAATAAATAAATTATTTTAAGCGGTTAAATTGATAGACATCCAAAATTTTCTTCTTCGTAGTAATAGTTGGATTTGTTAGTGGCTGAGTTGTGGATTTTCTGACTTAAAGGATCCTGACTCACTGCTGCATCTTTTAGCTATTCGAAATGTGGGCAAAAGCAGAAAAGTCTATTAATTTGATAACTTATATAATTTTTATAATTATAACTAATAGGATATTCAGCGAATGCACCGAACAAAACGTTCACCACCTTTCATATGTTCACCACCTGTAACTCGATCAAGACATCTAGCCAATATCGTCGCCATTGATTTTTCTTTAGAATCATCATCTAGTCGAACAAGTACTCTGATAGGTCAGATCATGTTGAGATTGAGAGAAATGATAAGATAAAGAGAGATTCGGTAGATAGTAATGAGACTCGGTATTAGAGAGAATCGGTACAATTACATTCCACAGCTTCTAGAACTCAGTTACAATGCAATGGCTATCTAATTAGGACTACTTAGGTTCCTTATATAGCCCTCTTCTAAGGAACCTTCAATTAAGCTTATTTTCACATTAACACTATATAACTTCGGGGTCCTAACAATCTCCCCCTTAGTGTTAAATGTGAACTTTACAACATAATCCTATTTTGTAATCTTGAGAGGTCCAAACGTTAGTTTCCATCGTGTGCCATCTGGTTTCGAAACTTCTACTTGATTTTCTGAAACTTGCTTAGAAGGTTTCCAGACACCCCCACGCTTTTCTTGGATCTCCCTCATATAATGGATATTCATCCATTTCTTTGAAATATCTTCTCTTTCACTGTCCACGAAGTATCTCAAACTGTCTTGTACGAACTCGGAGTTTCAGACGATCTCTTATATGCTTTATGAATTCTCCAAGACCCATTACCATGTCAATGTCATGGAACTTGCTTTGATGAATCTTAAGATACTTCAGTGCAGCCTTAAGTGTTCCATCTGAATATTTGTTCAGCTCTTCAGTACGAATGAACACCTTTTCTTTTTGAGAATTTACAAAAACAAACCCTTCGGGTTCGAATTGCA
Source organism: Rutidosis leptorrhynchoides (assembly GCF_046630445.1). Lineage (NCBI taxonomy): Eukaryota > Viridiplantae > Streptophyta > Magnoliopsida > Asterales > Asteraceae > Rutidosis > Rutidosis leptorrhynchoides. Next base: position 79,947,040 of record NC_092334.1, read on the forward strand.
TTTGAAACATCCACATATCCTTCAGTCCCTCTGTAAATTGATTCGGACACGTAATTCGAATCTTTTTTCTTTTTGCTTCAAGACCTATTTGAAAATCTTCACGTCTCATCAGTTCAATTGTCTCCATCATGTATCTTTTTACAGCTTCCAAAGCTTGAGCCTTAGGAAATGGTCGAATGGTGATGATACTGAGGTAGTTGTAGATGTGAATGATGTCAAGCATGTCAAGATTATGAAAGTCTGCTTCTGTGAACTTGTACTCTTTCTCATCTTTTCTAATAACGTGGAACAGACTGATGACGTCTTTCTTTTCACTTATCTCTACTCCGACTCGAGTAATATTCAACACTTCTGAAATACGATATTTTCTTTGAAGCCACAGATCATCTTCATCTTTGTTGATATGTTTCCTCCACATAAATTCATACCAATTCCTTTCACTTGCTGGAAGTAATCGTGAACCTATATAAGTAAACCTTTTACTCCTTGGTAATTCATTGATGCGGAAGATCTTGTAAGCATTTTCCTCGATGAATGTGTTTCGTAACGTTATAAAATCATGTTCTACTCCCAACAATAATCTTTGCTCCTGATTCTTAAAGAATATTCCATGATTGTATTTGAATCTGGAATTCACTGTTTCTCTTGATGTTGGTGTACCAGAAGTTGAACTTTCATTAGCATTTGTTGGATTTGAACTCAATGAGGGTGTAGAATTTGATGAATGGCCAGTAGGATTTGTTGCATCATTATTTGGATCATCATCATCTTCAATATGATCAAATATCTCATCTTCATTTGGATTAACATAAAGATTGTCTTCATCGTCATCAGAAGAATCCATTTCATCATCACTTTCTATTACAGGTTCAGGATTCTCTTCATCTACAATCTCTACATCTTCCGGAATTGAAGATACTGATGATAACTTGCTTAGAATGACAAATCCATCGTCATCCGTTTCTTCAAGATAGAAATCACTCAAGTTCAAATCCTCATCTATCAGTCCACTGTCAGCCTCATTATGAACAACTGGAATTATAACTTGTTCAGGCTCCTTATCATCAATTTCATCATGTGTAGAAACCATTTCTGATTCCATCTGAACTTGTTGAGTTTGTGAAGCTGATGAAGACCTTACACCACCACCCTTAGTTGAAATGTTTACCGTTAGATATTCTCCATCTACTCCTATCTCCCCCTCATGACTATTCTGAGGATCAGAATCGTCATGTTCATCATCACGGTGAGGACTCAACGGAGAAGAGCACGAATTAAGTGGATATCGAACACGAGCACGAAACAATGCTTGAAGCGAAGTGCGTCGAAGAACATCTAGATTGACTCTAGAAAACATACGGCTGAAATATTCTTGCTCCAAAGCATCATAGAAATGTGGTAAACGAGAAGGTGATGGTGGAAAAGTAACAATAGGAACACCAGAAGCAGCAACTGTTGAAGGTGATGTCGGTGGAAGTGTTTGAGTTGCCGTGAGGGCAGGTAAGGATGATTGTGCGGTGTTATTCTTATATGTAGGGCTGTACGTACTACTAGTCAGATTCGTGTTATCCCCTTCTGATGGAGGTTGGGTAACAACCAAAGTTGTCACCGGCGAAGTTTCTTTCGAAGCATCCGTGTGACGACCCGGAAATTTCCGACTAAATTTAAACTTTATCTTTATATTATTCTGACACGATAAGCAATGTTTATTAAGTTAAATCTCAAGGATTTTAAACTATGTTTATACATTCATTTAAACCTCGACCAAATTCCAATGATTCACGAACCATTAAATGAACATATATGAATATGTATGTATATGTGTATATGTTATAAATTGAAAATGTCAACAAAGTATTTAAACGTATAATGCTTTATATGAACGTATTTGTTTCAATATGATTATCGACGAAATTAAAAAAATATATATTAAATGATTGAATTACTAGAAACATTGAATTATGATTACAAGTCTCTGTTGAGAGGTCCACTATGATTTGAGAAAATCTATTCCTCTTAACGATATTCGGAATAATTTGTAAAGCTATTTATAAATAAAAATAAAAAGTGTCATTTACGAAAGTTAGATAAAAGCTAGTGGAGAATTGGTTTCCTTAATATTCTATTAATCTATTTTTAAACGTACAAAAACGTTTTCAGTTTAAAAAGAACTTTATTATTAAAATGTATATAACTTTTATAAATATCTAGAATCACTTTTGACAACTCATTACTTAACCACTATAATAAATATAATGATATTTATATTTTATTTCATTAAATATATATAACGATTTAAATTAATATTATATATATTTATACGCGTATTATACATACATAGTTTTTATACTTTTACTATACTTTAACTTTACCTTTACTTTACTTTTACTTTACTTTAACTTTAATAATTCACTTTAATAATTCATACTTTAATAATTTACTTTAATAATTCATACTTTAATAATTCACTTTAATAATTCATACTTTAATAATTCACTTTAATAATTCATACTTTAATAATTCACTTTAATAATTCATACTTTAATAATTCACTTTAATAATTCATATTTTAATAATTCACTTATATATATATATATATATATATATATATATATATATATATATATATATATATATATATATATATTTGCTCTGTATTATTTCAAGATATTATTAGTATACATAAAATATTACGACGGAGTGATGTCCGAGTGATTTCAAAATAGTTTTTTGAATGAGTCGAAGCTAAGGAAATTATGGGTTATAGCTATGGAGGTGATGGGTATGCTCGTAAGGTCAATCTAGTGTTTATCATCTCCGTTGCATCTACGTACTTTCCTGCAATATTGAATCTCAATATTGATACGTGAGCACTCATAACTTAACTTTTATATATCAATAGTGTATCCCTGACTAGTGCTCGAGTATATAGGATTATGCATGCTTGTACATTCGATATTGTCCTTAGATAGGTTTGTTGAATTCTGAATTAGATACATATGCTACTAAGATAGGGTATATGATATGCATGTCATTGGAAAGCTAACAAAAAATTAAGAACTTTTCATTTAGATATCGAATGGTTTCGATGAACGGATTAGAAGTTATAATCAACTGAATTTTAGTATTATTGTTAAAATGATTATTATTACTATCGTCGTTATTATTTTAATAGAAATATCATTGTTATTATAAAATATCATTATTACTATTATATTAGTATTATCATTTTATCATAATACCATTTTTAGTAAATATAAGTATTGTTATTTTTTTATAGAATAATAATAATTATTATTACAAAATAATACAACTTTTACTTATTATTATTATGATCAATATTATTTTATCAAATAAATAGGGGATACAAAGATATTTTTCACCACGCGTAATATAATTACATTAATAATACTTACCACTATAGTTTTACGATATTAAGTGAACTTTATAAATTTTACTACTTAAGATATATAAAAGTATATTTTATCATATATAAACGTTAATATAAATTTTTATTAATAAATGACTTTTATTATTATAAAATCTAATAAATATATTTAAATATATAAAACGACTATAGTTAAGTTATATAATAAACACGTATAAATTTTAGAAATCATTTTGGGTCAAGTTGACTTTTGTTGACTTTTGCATATTAGTCTCGAGCATTAGGATTGTGGTACACTATGACTTGACCAAAAATTGTTAGACAAATATTGACCAACATATAAATATATATAATTAATATAGGTTCGTGAATCCGAAGCCAACCTTGCACTTGTTAAATGACGCTATATGTATTTTTACTACGAAATACAGTATGGTGAGTTTCATTTCTCCCTTTTATATATATTTTTGGGACTGAGAATACATGCGCTATTTTTTATAAATGTTTTACGAAATAGGCACAAGTACTAAAACTAATTCTACGTGGGTTTAATCCAGAAATATACCCTTAGCTTGGTAACATTAAACTACTTGTCTATGTAAGGTAGGCGCGAATCCTAAAGATAGATCTATTGGGCCTGACAAACCTCATCCTGACTATGAGATGCTTTAGTACTTCGAGGTTATTTTAAACACACCTGATCTGGTGTACTTCAGAGGGTAAAACATGAACGTTAAGGCTTGTTACCGGGTACCTACAACTTATAGAATACTTTTATACATTTGCGAGTGTACATATATTTATAAACGGAAATCTTGTGGTCTATTAATATATTGAAATGATTGTTATGATAAACCTATGAACTCACCAACTTTTTGGTTGACACTTTAAAGCATGTTTATTCTCAGGTATTAAAGAAATCTTCCGCTGTGCATTTGCTCATATTAAGGATATTACTTGGAGTCATTCATGGCATATTTTGAAAGACGTTGCATTCGAGTCATTGAGTTCATCAAGATTATTATCATGTCAATTATAGTTGGATGTATTATCAAAGGGTGTGCATGCCGTCAACTTTCGTTGTAAAGAAAGTTTGTCTTTTAAAAACGAATGCAATATTTGTAAAATGTATCATATAGAGGTCAAATACCTTGCGATGTAATCAACTATTGTGAATTGTTTATAATGTATATGAACGGGTCCTTTCAGTTGGTATCAGAGCGGTGGTCTTAGCGAACCAGGTCTGCATTAGTGTGTCTAGCTGATAGTCGTTAGGATGCATTAGTGAGCCTGGACTTCGACCGTGTCTGCATGTCAAAAGTTTTTCTTATCATTTTTGTCAGAAATTGCCTGCTTATCATTCTTGGTCTAGACACGTCTTACTGCATTGATTGCATGAATAGTATATAGATAAAATCCATATCTTAGAGTATCTGTTACTGTAAACTTTGCCTGACATATCCCGTAAATTTCTCCGTAATCTACGAAATCTTTTGCGCTATATATATAGATATTCTATGTAATTAGAATACCACCCGATAGCCAAAAAATCATTTCATATCGAAAAATCCTTTATTCAATCGAACAAAATGGAATTCGTCATTAGTTCAAGTCCCTCGAATTCCGATATGGAATCCCACTCAAGCTCCAAAAGCAGTGTGACCGGAATGGATCAACCAATTAGCCATCATCTATTCTGGATGAATTGGGGATAGGTTCGTAGCCTCCTCAATAATTGGAGACAAGAAGAAGGTGATCCCTTCCATCCACCACATTGCCCTCTTGGCAATGAACCTGAAGCACTTACCAGCGAACCGGTCCGAAACACCATTTTCTCTCTCATTTCCAGAGTATCTCGTCACGATTATATACTACATCAAATTCTAGATTTTATTTATTCGCTCGTTCGAACCGACAATCACCCCGGTGTAATAGAAGAAGTCAACGCGCTTCGCGCTCGAGTAGTGGCTTTAGAGAATATGGTGCAAGGGTTACAAAAACCAACAAATAACGAAGTATTAATTCATAATTTCAATTTTATTGAATAAATACTCCGTAAAAGTTATGTAATTTCTAAAGTCTTTAGGGATTATTCAGTTCTAGTTTCAACCGTAAATCAAATGAGTTTAATTTAATATTAACTCATTAAATCTATGTTACATCTGAAGAAAATATGCACATATATATTTTCATAAAGACTGTAATAAAATTCTGTTGTACAAAATATTAATTGTGAAAAAAAAAAATTAAACGGGTAGGTAATACCCGAGAGATATATAAATTCACAATTAATATGTTACATTTTTCGAATCTGATTAAGCAAATCATCAACTATACTCCCAAAATCTCACAACAATATACATTCTTGTATAGTAATCAAAACAACCATTCTCACCCAAATTTGATTACGCATTCTGATTTTGACAAATCAAAATCCAAGTCATGATTTAACAGAAGACATCACTCTTAGGTTCCTACATCTTTCAAAGCTATACTTTGACTTCAAAACTATGTTAGAACATTATATGTATATTAACGATTACAAACTGTATTCAAACTCTCCGAAGTTTTCGAAGACACTTCAAACAATGAACAATAGAGATGATGATCCAACCACATATTACCCACATTTATGTACCTAAAAAGCTCTTGAAGCCAAAGTCATAGTTCAACGCGTATCCGTGCAGACCCTTTGGCATTTATTAGCTAAAATGATTTTTCAATTCCTTTTCAAAGTAGACAGTTTTGTCACAGCTCCAGCAAGTCAACTTTGACTTTTCAGTCGAACTAGTCTTATTATAACCTTGATAGATACGTTGCCCTTTCGTCATCGTTATTGGGGACCTTTCATATCTCGCCACCTTAGCAATAAACTTACCAACAACTTCAATTATCTTTGACTTTTCGAAAAATCATTATATTTATTGAAATCACATCATTTACTCATTCGCATCTTGTAACGAGAATTATCATACGAATCATCAGAAAACAGTAACCAGTATTTTGAAATCTCACAGCATGTCTACGCCAACAGTTATATGTGTACGTAAAACGTCTATCTCCTGAACTTACATACTTTGAATGTGAAGTTCTGAAAAAAATTTTGAACTGCAAACTAGTTCTTGAAATGCTGACGAAGCATCAAAAACTGTAAATGATCTTAACAGTAAGAAGTTTGATGACAAAGAATAGTAAGGTGGTAAAGTTGAGAAAAAGAGAAGGTTTGGAACTGGAAAACAGATTGAACAGACTATGAAGGAGGCTGTGGAAAAATCACAAAGACTAAATCTGCCTTCAAAGAATCCAAATGATTCAGTGCCTGCTAAAGCCATTAACGAATACCTTACTCTTTATTCTAAACCTTTACAGAAAAATCTTCATCATCATCCATCAATATTAGAAATTCTAAGATATTATCATATCTTTCATTATAAATATCCGCGATATTTCTGAAGATATTTTCACAACTAATCTTATCTGAAGTCATTTATCTCTTTGCACTATCAATGTTACATCATATAAGAAACTATTAGTTTCTATATTCTATAAACTTTCGAGTTTAAATTATGAATGTTTTGAAGTAGTGTTGGGAACTGAAGCATGAGTTAGTATAATATAATGACACTTGATCAACGTGATTATATTACAGTAAGTCATGCTGAGTTTCTAATGGGACATGACGATTCACAGACCATGCCGTCATCATGTTCCATGTTACACGACTCTTGTATTCTATTTAATCTCTAAAAATATCAAGAATATATTTTCTTGATGATTCGGTCTTTTCAGGGTATTCTGGTAAATTAACAAATTAAGATCGTGCCATTACCATTTCCTTCTTAGAACATTAACTATGTTCATTCTGAAATTCATATCTGCGAATACTGGACCATTACAAACGTTGCTTAATCGCAAGAAGAAGAAATGAAAGTACAAAACTCCAAACTAGAAATTGGAGTATAAATCGCAGCAAACGGAAGGGAGCATTAACTATGGATGTCAATGATTATAGAAGACAAAAGCAGGGGCTTTGAAATATAAGGGAAGATATAAAACCCAACAACCACCCAAAAATTATAAACCGTATATATCGATGCATATAGCAATATAAAGACACGGAAGAACTAAAAACACTATAAAACCGAGAGTATAGTAGAAGTAAATAGATTCTTCCGGAGGTTGATGAAAAAGAAGAATGACAGATATGAAAGTGAGGAGTATATCGAGAATCAGTACTGGATGAATCATATTGACAAATACTTTCAAATATGAGTTGAGGGAGAAAGAATAGAAGGTGTGAGTTGTAAGGAAATGAAGGAGGTGGATTTATAGTGAAATACCCGACAGAGAAATCAAGATGGATTATCGTATTAATTCGAAGAGAATCATAATCTCCTTAATCACCGAAGCATCAAATCCAACATAGATTACAAAGATTTTCTTTAAATTCAGAGATCAATTGTGATGACGTCAAAAGATATGACGAATCACTATAATCTTATTTCCTTCATTTACGATAACTTCCCTCATACGCTTCGAGTAATCGACTTATTTTATCCATACTTCTTAGACATGATAAAACTTCATAATCGTTACATCATAATAACATTCTCATTGTTAGCCATAACGACCTCTTTCAATCCGCCTCCATGACTTTGGTCTCATGGGACTCTGACAAAGTAGTAGAACTACCCGTCTGTTTAGTTCTCGCAGAGATATTGCTATCCCCGACTTCTGAAATCATTGATATACCATGAGGTGGCACATCTCTTTCAGTTAAAGACTCTTCCTCCAGACCCTGAGATTCAGAATCCGGAAGAGAAGTGGTTTGAACCAATGGATCACTTTCATGAACCAAGGGAACAGTCTGCTGGAAGTCTGATAAATATCCCGAAGGATTGTCATGTTGACTCGTTTCCATGGGATGCGGCAGATCTTCCTCATCAAGATAAGCCGGACCTCGAGACCCTGTTGTACGTTGAGGTACAGGAGGATTTCCAGCCGATACGCAGGGTGCCTTTTCAAGATTTTTTGGCTCCCCTTCGGCCGTTCTGGACTTCAATGATTGAGTTTCCTCAATCGATTGAGTCAACGCAGACTTTACTGCAGAGGAAGACTTTACTTCCTTAGATGCCAAAGCACCTTGCTTTGTAGGATTTATTATTAAGTCCTGTTTAGATTGGATGGGCTTAGTGGTCGTTTTACCATCCGTGCGTTTAGATATCTTGCCTACCGAAGCTTGCGCTTCATTTAGCGTAGGGCTTACTGTTATTCTTGAATATGATACGGAGATGGGTGAGGGTGACCTAATTGGTTCTAGGTCTTGGTCCGTATCACCACTGGTTGGAGTAACTATTTGGTGGACGATGGGTGTCGAAGTCCTAGATCTAGTTACTCGTTGGGTTGGTGGAGTCTGAATCATCTCATCAGGCATGTATCGAGTTCTCTTAGGAGAATGTTCAGGAGATGACTCAGATGTTGTTGCTGAAGTGTCACTGCTTACTTCGGGTGTTGTGGAAAAGGTTGGTTCAATCCTAGTTGGACTAGGTTCCCTGATCCTCACGGGTTGAGCTTGGTGTACTACCCTAGATCGTTTGAGGTTTACCCTAAGTGGAGGATTAGCTGGCCCGGGTGGTTGAACTACAGGTTCCTCTACAACCTCTGGGGCTGGAACCACGGCAGGTTCAACTTGTTCTTGTTGTACCGGGTTCGAAAGAGGTATTCCTACAGCCTGAAAAAAAGAACGCATACGAGCGTCTTGGGGTTCAGCTAGCCTCACTAGCCAATTTGGAATTGGCGCAGTGAATTGATTATCAGACACCATAGGGGTGTTCATCTTCAGCTCTCCAAACCTTTTCATCTGTAATCCATGTGTACCTGGTACAAAGATATTTGCATTTCTGCAAGCATTGATAGCATCATGGATAAAGATACAGAAAAACCTTTCGCAAGGGATGTATGAACCCCTTGGCTTTTCAACCTGTGCCTGAACCAAATCCCATATAAGTTCTGCATAATCAGGATTCTCTACTCTTGTGAATGAGTAGAAAAGTTTGAGCATCGACACAGTTAAGCTATCAGATCCACTTCTTGTCATCAACAAGCATCTGTTGATGATTGAGAAGATCACATACCACCTTGAATGCAGATATTTCTTCTGAAACTTAGCTGGTGGAACATTGGTAGCTCCAACATAACCAAGATCAAAGACAGAAGTCATCATTTGCTGAGTAGCAGGAAAAGCAGGAGCATTCTGTACAAGAGGAAGTCTGAATATCCTCCTGAAGTCAGCTTTTGTGAAACTCCTGAATCCTTGTACTCCCCTCAGCCTAAATTCAAATCTGGCTGGTTCACCCTGTGGATTAGTAGCATTTGGTTGTGTGGCCTCCACAAATCTGATTGATCTGTTAAGAATATCCAAGTCTGTTTCTGGCACACTAACTGTGGAGCTCAGAGCAGGCCATAAAGTATGCCTCTCTAGAATTGCAGTCCAATATTTGCAGGGAATATTGGTTTCAGAGTTGATAAAGTGATTGTTCGCCATTTAGCTGTAAAGATAAGAAATAGAAGACCACAAGATATTTAACAAAAAGCATATATCTCTATTCTTATTTGCCTTTGAAATCCTTTTTATATTTTTTAAATTTTAAGATTTTTATGATTTTTCAAAAATATAAAAGACTTTTATTCTCAAATATGAACAAATAATTGACAACCATGACATTCATATGATATTCATCTTAGTACAAAATCATCATGCAAAGTCAATTATATAACACTTAGTCAATTTCAGCACAATTCAAGCAGATTCGGTAGTTATGAAAACTTTAGATTCTGTAACCAAATAAGCTTGAGTTTTCATATCAGAAAAATATAGAATAAACATGTTAAGTGTTTGAAGATATAAATTAGAAACTTTCAAGGTACCAAGTTTCAGACTCGGTATCAAGAAGGAAAACCAGATTCGGTATCTTCAACAATTAATAGAAAGTCACTCAAACATGCATATTCTATCATATATCATGTAATTTCACAACCATGATCAATCAACCATTCAATTATAAGCATATTAACATGTTAATTGTATGAACAAATTCGGTATCAGGATAAGAACACATTCAGTAGATACAGAATCCATCAAATAAGCAATTAAATATGTAATCAGGCTCAGTTAAATGATAGATCAGTCAATTTGACTCAGATTAGACAATATTTCATGTTGATTTTCAAAATCAATTGAGTTTAATCAAAGATTAATTGAACTCGACTCAGACTCGGTATAATCAACAAGATTTCAAAAAATTAAAGGTCATAATCCAGTTATTTTGAACTTTTCTGGTTGATAAAAACATAATTATCTCAGATCTACAATTATATATCTTAAACATTGATTAAAATGAACAATTACCAAGAATTTGAAGAAAAAGAATGACGGACTCGGTAGAATTAGGCATACCGAGTCCGTCATTCTGTTTCTTCAAATTCTTGGTAATTGTTCATTTTAATCAATGTTTAAGATATAGGTAATTAATAACAGTAAGAGTAATGTTTGACTTTGACTCTCCTTTTATAGATACCGAAGGTAAAATACCGAATGGGCTTTACAGAATGGGCCTAATATACCGAATTCAGTCCAATTTTTCAAAACATTAACAATTTAACTTCAAATCTTGACAAATTGATTTTTCCTCTTGAAATCCATTTTAATCTTTTCATGAAAAACAATTCTGAGACAATTTTTTTTGAAAACTTTGAACTTACCGAATCTGTGCAGTTGGTTGTCAGACTCGGTAAAATGCTAAAAATAGCATTTATTCGGTAAAATTTAAATATTTTTGGATTTTATCTTTTCAATTTTTATGAATTTTTCAAAATAAGATTTGTACTCAAAAGAGCTTTGAATTTTATACAAAGTACAAATTTTCAGTGATACCAATTGTTAACACGAGTTGCATACTGAGATGTATACAAGCCATAGTGAATTATTTCAGATAAAAATAAAGAAATTTTTAATTCACTTTTTGAAAAAACAATATTTTTGAATAATTTTCTCATTTTCTCTCTTTTTCTCCCCCTCAAAATGTGATATACAAGAAAGTAAATCAGCATTTTGATTATGTTCCCAAGAAAATGAATTAACTCCCCCTTGAAATAGGATATCAATGAGTTACCTCCCCCTTGCGTAACCATTGAACAAATATACCTAGGAAGTTATCATTAATCTAAAGGCAGTCCCTTAAAGAAAAATTATCTAAAGCACTGAAACTTAGTTGCTCCCCCTAGAAAGTATCTACTCCCCCTAAACACAAGATCCCAAAAATAAGTCCCAACAGATCTAAGGAATATCAAGCACTATACTCTACCATGCCAATCTCTTTGATCAAGAATTTTAGCCTAAGTTCATCTAAAGGTTTAGTGAACATGTCAGCTAATTGCACTTTAGTAGGCACAAAGTATAATTTTACATCCCCTTTCTCTACATGGTCCTTAATGAAATGATAACGAATATCTATGTGTTTAGTTTTAGAATGTTGAACCGGGTTGCTTGTTATTGCAATAGCACTTTGTGAATCACAATAGATCGGGGTCTGATAAATCTTAAAGCCATAGTCCAAGAGTTGAGTTTGCATCCACAAAACTTGTGAACAACAGTGAGCTGCAGCAATGTACTCAGACTCAGATGTTGATAAAGATACACAGTTCTGCTTTTTGGATGACCAACTAACTAGCCTATTCCCCAACATCTGAATTGATCCAGATGTGCTTTTTCTATCAACATGGCAACCACCATGATCCGCATCAGTATAAGCAGTGAGATTGAAATCGGATCCATGAGGATACCAGATCCCAAGGTTAGGTGTACCTTTAAGGTATTGAAAAATCCTAACAACCGCTTTGGAGTGAGATTTCTTTGGGTTGGACTGAAAGCGAGCACAGACAGTTACGGCAAGTGTAATGTCTGGTTGACTTGCAGTCAGATACATTAAAGAACCAACCATGCTTCGATAAAGCATAATATCAAAGGGTTCCCCATTAGTATCAGCATCCAGTAAAGTTCTCATTGGGGTTGACATTGGTTTTAAATCAGTCATTTTAAAACGTTTTAGCATATCATTGATATACTTAGTTTGACTGATAAAAATCCCATTTGGTAATTGTTTTACTTGTAACCCCAAGAAGAAAGTTAATTGGTCAAGCATGCTCATTTCGAATTTGTTGGCCATAAGGTCACCAAATTCTTTGCATAAGGCCGGGGACGTGGAACCAAAAATATTATCATCAACGTAAATTTGAACCATGAGAATGTGACCGTGGTTTTTACGGATGAATAGCGTTGTATCAATCGTTCCAGGAGAGAAGCCATTGTCCAGCAAATACTTTGTTAAGGTCTCGTACCATGCACGCGGTGCTTGCTTCAGATCGTATAAAGCTTTCTCCAAGTAGTAGACGTGGTTTGGATGAATGGGATCGACAAAGCCCTCTGGTTGATCAACATAGACTTCCTCTTGAAGATAACCATTCAGAAAAGCAGTTTTGACATCCATTTGAAACACCGTGAACTTCATATGAGAAGCAAATGCGAGGAAAAGACGAATTGCCTCAATCCAAGCAACCGGAGCAAACGTTTCATCATAATCAATGCCTTCTTGTTGTTGATATCCTTTGGCCACAAGACGTGCCTTATTTCGAACCACAATTCCATCAGAATCTTTCTTGTTCTTGAAAATCCACTTTACCCCTATTGGTCATTGACCCGTTGGTCTTGGAACTAATCGCCATACTTTCAATCGTTCAAATTAATTGATCTCGTCTTGCATTGCAACTACCCAGTATGGATCTAGTAAAGCTTGAGCAACCGTTGTTGGTTCAATCTTACTAAGAAAGGCTGTGAATAGACACATATTCTGAGTAGCCCTTCGAGTTGACACTGGAGCAGATGCGTCACCAATAATAAGATCTATTGGATGACTTTTAGTCCATCGGGTGTGTGGAAGAGGTTGTACATTAGTGGTATCCATTGAAACATCAACCGTTGTTGACGTTGAGCCTTGATCCGCTTGATCTGATGTAACATTATCTAATGGATTCAATAGAGTATCTGGAGAAACAGCTGGAGTTGTATCAACTGATGAATCTTGAATTGGGTCAAGATTATCAGTAACAGGAGGTTGGAGGGAGGATGAAGAAGCAACAGGTGAATCAGTTGGTGTTGAATCTTCATCAAAAAGACTTTAAAGAGTCTCCACAGCAGTTGACTGTGATGGTGTAACTGGTACAGCTTGAACATTTGAATCCCGTTGAGGAGTATAAAGACTATCAAACAAGATATCCAGTTCCTTTAAAGTAACCGTAAGAACACCCTTCTTCGAGAAAATTGAGTTTTGCGCGGAAGAAGTAGTAGCCAGGTTAGGATCGGGTTTTGAACTGAGTTGTTCAAAAGCCATTCCCGAAAATTCATCGAACTTGACGTTGATGCTCTCTTTAATCATCTTTATCCGCTTATGATAAACACGATAAGCAACTTGGTTCGAGGAATAACCATGAAATATGGCCTGATCGCCATAAGGATTAAACTTTCCGAGGCTGTCAAAGTCATTAAGCACATAGCATATACAACCAAAAACACGGAAATATTTGACATTCGGGCGTCTACCATATAATAACTCATATGGAGTTTTATCAAAACGTTTGTTTACAATACAATAATTTTGGGTATAGCATGCAGTTGAAATGGCCTCCCCCCACATTTTTGGAGGTAATTTAGAGTAGGCAAGCATCGTTCGTGCTGCTTCGCACAACATACGATTACGTCGTTCGAAAAACTCCATTTTGTTGGGGGGTCCGAGCAGCAGAGAACTGATGTTCAATGCCTTGGTCTTTCAAATAACTATCAAGCGGGTCATTCTTAAATTCCGTCCCATTATCAGTTCTGATGCTCTTAACATGTTTGTTAAAAGAGCGTTGAATCTTTTTAATGAATTCAATGATAATGGTGGGGGTTTCTGACTTAGTTCGCAAAAGAAAAATCCATGTAAACCGGGTATAGTCATCAACAATGACAAGCACATGTTTCTTGCCACCGAGGCTAGAAATACGCATGGGCCCACATAAGTCCATATGCAATAATTGCAAAGACGATGAAGTACTGGGGTTTTTCTTAAGCGGATGATTAGTCCGTTTCAGCTTACCCATCGCACATGATGGACACACATGATGCTTATCATATTGAAAGGTTGGAATACCATCAACTAAATCTTTAGAGACTAGTCGATTGATACCCTTGTAATTCAGGTGTGACATCCGATGATGCCATAACCATGAATTTTCTTTGGTAGAACGAGTGGCCAAACACATAGTTGCATGTGATGGTGCATCATTGAGGTCAATAGTATATAGTGAAGCACAACGTTTACCAACAAGAAGATCATTCCCTTCGGTGGATTGCGCCGAGCATTGTCGACGTTCAAACAGAACTTGGAGATCTCCATAGCAGAATTGGCTCACACTAAATAAACTGCACCCCAAACCCTCAACATATAAAACCCGTTTGATTGTTATGCCATTTTGCACAAAATCTCCGTAACCCGTTATTGTTGCAATCTCATCGTTTTCGAATGTAACCGTTCCTAGGAATTTGTCAATGAAGTTGACAAGCAAGGATTTATCGCCTGTCATGTGTCGAGAACAACCGGAATCGATATACGAAACACAGACATCGAAACCCTGTAAATGTGAATTTCCTAGAGTTTAGGTACCCAAAGTTTTTTGGGTCCTTTGCGGTTAGTACCAACAATAAACTTTGGATTAACAACAAACTTTGGATCAATGATGAAATAATCACGTAAAGCATCATGCAGTTTAGATTTAAAACCACATTACATGAAGCATCATACGCAATATCAATCTTTACATCGTTATCAGAAGTCTTAACACACAATTTATTCCAAGTAGATGTTTTGTTCACAGACGAAAATTGAAAAACATGAGAGGATTTCCTAGGCCGACTAGCAGTTTGCTTTAGTTTGGTTGCTACTTTCTTAGTCGTGGACTTAGGAACCCATACAGATTTGTAATTCAAGTTTGAATTATGACCTGTGACACGAAAAACACCGTTGTTAGTTAGACGTCCAAACTTTTCAGTTGACACATGAGATGATTGATTTTGCAGAATTTCCAATTTGATTGTACGTTCTTTTGCATCATACTCACTTAAATCAGGTTTAGAACTTGTGTGTGTTGTGGACTTAACTGATTTCTTTAAAAGACTCTCTTTTGAAGTTTTTGACATAGGAATCATAGGAATCCTTTCAGTTAACACAGAACCATTTGGAGAATGAACCTTTTTAACAAAATATTGAGTTGTAGAAACAACTTTCGAACCATGATTGCCAAATTGAGAACGTAGAGGATTTTTAAGAATAGTAATGGGTTTTACATCCTTAGATGTTGTTGTTCCCTTCCCCTTCTTAGTAATCCCATCAGTACATTCAAGCACATTGGTTGCAACATTAGACGTTTGCTTAAGTGTGTTAGCATGTTTCATTTTAATTATCTTTTGTTTTAAGCTTTTAATCTCAAGACATAATTCTTCAGCAGAAACTATCACTTCACCCTCCTTAAAAGTATAAGTACATTCTTTCTTAGGCAGTGAAGGCAATTTATCACACAAAGCAAGCATTTGTTCTAATGATTGGCACTTAAGTTGCAAGTCAATATTCTCCTGTTCAAGTTGAGCTACTATACAATTCAAATTACGTACAGCAGGCAAATGCAAGTAATAATCATGCAAAGGATGAAGTTGACTTTCAAAATCTATCAAAGGTTCAATGTTCAGTTCATCCTGATGTTCTACTTTTTCATCTAAAGAATTTTGACCTAGAGAACCTGTCTCAAAGAAGACAGTTAGTTCATGTGCTAGGTCTTCACGGAAAACATCATCTGGACATGCAGGTAAAGTTGGTAGAATTGGTTTCACATCAAAAATTGGTTCATCAAACACCTCATCTATTGCAGTAATGCTAGAACTAGGTTTGTTAAACACTTCATTCTCAAGCATTAAAATGTATTTCTCTAGCATGAGTGTTGGGATATAAACCAGTCTACGCTTAGGCACATAATCTTCACGTTGCATGTTCTTTTCAGTTTCAACAAGATTTTTCAAGAAATCAGGATTCGATTTACCTATCGTAGCATTGATTTTTTCATACATTAAGCTAATTTGATGGTATTTCCTAGATTTACGATTTTCAATAATATCATCAAAATCAGCATCAGAAGCATGTACAAAATGCGATGGTAAACCAGCTTGAAAATAATCAGAATGATATAATCCTGGAATCTTTTTGGAAGCATTTTCCAAAACTTTCGGATCTTCATAACCCAACCCCCACTTTTCACCATGAATCGTTTTTGGTCTATTCATGAAAATCGTTTGTTTTGAAAGTTCCATATCCATGATAGCTTTGGATTGCTCTGTTCGATAGAGTTTTTCCTCATATCGATCAAGTTGTGCTTTCATTTGAAAAGATTCTTTTAACAATAAAGAAATTTCAGTGTTCTTTTCAATTATGGTGTTTTCCAATTGAACGATTTTCTTGTTTAGTTTTGAAAGTGTGGGTTCATGTTAGTTTTTCAAATCAGAAAGATTTTTTTCTAAAAATTGAACTTTTTCTGCAAGTCGTTCCGATTTTAAACGATAATCAGTTCTTTCAACTTTAATTGGATGAATTGTCTTTTTCAGATCTTCCAACTCAGTTTCTGTAGAGTTGAGTTGGAGAGTCAATTGTTGCACATCCGTTTGCAATTTGGATGAGGAAGGTCTGGTGATGTGGTAGCGGAGTGGTACGAAATAGTATTAAATTTTACAACGAAACACTATTAAATACGATACAATTTTACACAAGATATTTATTTATTTATAGAATGGATATACTTAAACCTTGCTACAACACTTATAGGCAGTGTACCTAATCGTACAGTAGTGTAGTTTTTAGTAAGTCCGGTTCGTTCCACAGGGAATCTTTTTTTTAAACAAAGCTCAACGCTATATTAGTTTACTTTTATAAAAATACAAATATATATATACGTAATATTATTATTATAAAGGGGGGTTTTTACCGTTTAATGACCGGTTTGTCGATTTTAAAACTTTAGTCGCAGTTAAAACCAAATGTAAAATATTAAAAATAAATACAAGACTTAAATTAAAGCATGAAGTAAATAACGATAAATGAAATTGCGAATAATAAAAGTGCGATAAAATAAACTTGCGATAATTAAAAAGTACGATAATTAAAAGTGCGATTAAATAAAATAATAATAAAAATGCGATAATTAGAAGTGCAATTAAATATAAAATAAAGGAAATTAAATATGAAATAAAAGAATTATGCTTATTTAAACTTCCGTAATCATGATGTTTGACGTGTTGATTTTAGTTTTATGCCCATGGGTTAATTGTCCTTTGTCCTGGATTATTTAATATGTCCGTCTGGTTTTTGTCCATAACAGTCCATCAGTCATAAATATAAAGTGCGAGTGTCCTCGTCAAATTATCCTTATACCCGAAGTTAAATATTCCAACTAATTGGGGATTTAAACTGTAACAAGATTTTAATACTTTGTTTAATAATTACACCAGGATGTCGACTGAGTGTAACCCAAGGTTTTAATATTTTGTTATCAATTATACCAAGTGTCCTTTGTACATAATTTCACCCCTATTTTAATTATTCTAGTGGCTATTAATCCATTCCCGTGTCCGGTTAAATGAACGATTATTCGTACATATAAATACCCCGCCCATCGTGTCCAATTGAGTGTATATGGTAATTTATAGGGACGCCCAATTGTAAATCTTTATATTAACATTAACAAACTATCATTTAGTTAAACAAATATAAAGCCCATTAATAGCCCATAGTCTAATTTCCACAAGTGTCGTTCTTTTGTCCAAACCCCAATTATGGTACAAAGCCCAATTACCCAATTTTAGTAATTAGCCCAACATCATGATTACTTCGGTTTAAATAAGCATAATAATAACTTAGTTACGAGACATTAATGTAAAAAGGTTGAACATAACTTACAATGATTAAAAATAGCGTAGCGTTACACGGACAGAATTTCGACTTACACCCTTACAATATTCGCTAACATACCCTTATTATTAGAATTATAATTAAAATTAAAATTAAAATATAAATTATAAATATAAATATATCGTATGAATGAGGAGAAAAAAGATGATGAAAATGATCAGAATTCGGTTTGCTTTATAGGGAGTTTCAAAACTGGGGGCTCCGCGACTCGCGGCCATTTTGGCCTTCAAACTCCGCGAGTCGCGGAGAATGAAATTACAGGTCACATCTTTGGAGTCTTTCTCTGCCGACGGTTTTTATTTATAAATATAATATATATATATATATATAATTAATTATATATTATATTATATTTATATACCTAGTTAACTTGTAATTTTTAGTCCGTTGCGTCGAGCATTGAGAGTTAACTCTGGTCCCGGTTCCGGATTTTCGAACGTCCTTGCGTACATTTTTATATCTTGTACTTTGCGTTTTGAATCTTGTACTCTTGTAATTTCGAGACGTTTCTTATCAATAATTGGAACCTCTTTGATTGTCTTTTGTACTTTTGAGCTTTTTGGTCGTTTGCGTCTTCAATTCGTCGAATCTGTCTTTTGTCTTCACCTTTTATTATTTAAACGAATATCACTTGTAAATAGAACAATTGCAACTAAAAGCTTGTCTTTCTTGAGGAATAATGCTATGAAATATATGTTCGTTTTTAGCATTATCAAATATTCCCACACTTGAGCGTTGCTTGTCCTCAAGCAATATCGTCTTGAAATACTAGAATCACTTCTTTATTCTTCACACTTTGTATATCAGTGATTTCTATATGGCGGTATAAACAATGATAGTAACGATATGGTTTACAGTCCCACATGACTATAAAAATTTAGATCCATTAAGGAAATTGGATCTTTATGAAAACATTTGATCTTTTGAAAATTAAATCTAGTTTTTACCCTAGATAAGTTTTCCGGAATAACCCTTTACCGGTGTTTGCAAAATATTTTTGTGGGTTTGGTGGGTTTCAGATTTGAAAATTTTAGCTCAAAACTTGCGGTTTTGTGTCACCCACTTGCTAACCTTGTATTTGGAAAGCAACACGTCCAGTTTACTTGTCCCGTATATTACCTTTCGGTAAACTACCGTCCGGTTGTAAAGGAAAGCGTTGAACAAGCAACTGTTAAGGCAATGTCCCCTGACATGCTTTTAATTATAGTCTATAACGTGTCGGACGCAATTACTATCCTTGGTAGGAGCAATAGTAAAGTCCACCCTTATGATTTTTCGGTATGGCACAAGGTCCTGTCTTTGACCACTATGCAACCACCGTTCTTACGGTTGACACCCGATTTAGTTCAGGTGACCTAATGAATTCCAGGTGAATTCCTAGGATTTTACGTTCAATGGTAATGAACGCATTGAAAATGGGTTTTCAGAAAACAAATCGGTTTATAATTTTGATCAAAATATTTTCTCGTTCAAGCTCGAGTTTAGATATCATTGAATTCCATGAGTTTGAATTCTCAATCTTTAAGGTCAATCTCTAGGATTGAGTAATATCAGTCTTAAAAGCTGATTTTTAATCTTTATGGAGATTATCCTTTCTGGGGATCTGATTCATTAGTCTTATCCGGCTAATTTGCATGGTGCCCCCCATTGTACGAGATAAATCCTTCTCATGGTTAGGATAAATCTGACCACTTGGCGACCCTGTTTAATGCTGAGGTCCGTGGATTTCCTGCTGATTTTAGTGATGACTTTTCTAGATTTTTCGTCAACCTACAGCTGGTCTGGACGACAACTTCATGACCTAAATCAAGAAGCGCGTTTCTTTTTCGGAAGACTTTACTTCCTTTTAATGATGGAATTGATTCATCGTGTAGATCCATCTTTTCTTTTCTTTCATTGGGTAAAACAGTTTAGTTTAGTCCAAAGCAAAAGTATTTTCAGTTATTTGTTACAGATATATGTGACATATGTTTAAGATAACTTGGTAAATTTTCCCACACTTGGCTTTTATTTTCCTTTTTATCGTCCTCTATTCCATTTTAAATGAATTTTAACATTTTAGTTTGTTTCTCAATTTATGTCCTTTCCGAGGTAACAATAATTTCGGTGTTAAAACCTAGTTTTATCGTTCATAAATATGTATAAACATGATTCATTTAATTGAAAATTTTGAAAAATTTTACTAGAATTGGGTAGTCAGTATATAAGACCAGGGCTGTTCTTTATTATCATAGAGCACTAGATTCTAATACAACTACTGCTTTACTAGTATTTTTAATGGTAACCAAGTGTATAAAGTAAAAAATTTTAAAATCCGAAAGAATTTAACCCCTTCCTACACTTAAGATTTTGCAATGCCCTCATTTGCAAGAAATCAGGAATAATTTAAATTATTGAGGGTGATTTGTGTGAAAATGATTAAATTTTTACCAAAGTTTCCAAATATATTGGCGTTCGTTTGCTGAATGATAAATGGTGCACATCATTTGTTCATTCCGTCTTGTTGTTATTTCACATATATTTTGCATCTTGTTGTCAAAATTAGTTGCTTTTGCTAAACTTAATGCCAGTCTTTGAAAATGCGTTGTTTTACCCTGTTGTGTACATAAGATAAACTGCAAACATATATACATATTTTTGAAGTTTGGTATATTACCCCACATTCAAAAATTATTAAAATCTAAGAATAAAAGTTAGATAATTATAAAAATGATTACAATATTAACAAAAGCATTAAACGTATCAATAATTACAAATTACAAAAAAAAAAAAAAAAACTAAGTATACTAAGTAAACTAAGGATGATATTGGTTACCAATAGGGGTTCCAGGCATAACCATAGGTGCTATAGAATGCTTCGGCAGGGTCATACGTAGGATACGGTGGCTGCATCTCTATAGACCAGGGAGGGAAGATGGGTTTCGGTGTAGGAATATAGTTTCTACCTATATGTTGGCAATGAGCTATGATTTGGTTCTGATGAACTTGCCAATCTTCAAATGCTCTCTGTCTAGCATTTTCGTATTCCTGAGAAGCTATAAACCTTTGCATTTCTTGCATCTCATTCCCCCCTCCTACATTACCTTGCTGTTGGTTTCTCTCCACCTGTGGATGTCTACCATGGTATTGTACTGCGGCGTTATTTCGCCTCTTCAAAACTTTTGCACCATGGTATACATTTAAACCTATAGTATCGCGGGGTTCCGGTTCTTCTACTAATAATCCCCCCCGACTTATATCCACACCGAGATATTCACCAATCAAAGTAATAAAAATACCACCTCCTATTATGCTATGCGGTCGCATCCCCCGAACCATAGCTGATAAATAATAACCCACACAATATGGTATACTTACAGCGCTTTGTGGGTCTCGAATAAACATATGGTAAAACAAATCTTGTTCATTTACCTTTTCCTTGTTTTTACCCCTTTGTGTAATCGAATTAGCTAAAAGCCTATGAATCACTCTTAATTCGGCTCTATCTATATCCAAATAAGAGTAATTTCCCCCTTTGAAACGGTGATGGCTTGTCATTTGACTCCACACACCGTGTGTATCAAAATTTTCATCTATCTTTCTACCGTTTAGTATCAACCCTCTACAATCGGCAGATGCTAACTCCTCAGGCGTATATATACGTAAAGCCTGAGCCATGTCCAGTAAAGACATGTGGCGCATCGAACCGCCTAACAAAAATCTAATAAAAGAACGATCGGTTAAACTAGCTACCCGATCATTCAACTCTATACTACATAACAATTCTTCACACCATACTTTATATACAGGTCTACGCATGGTGAATAAACGTACCCAGTCATTAAAAGTAGAATTACCATACCTCTGTACAAGTAATTCCCTAATTGGCCCGACCAATTCTACAGCTTCTAAGGGTCCCCATTCTATGACCCTCGGTACCTCAACAATCTTAGAATGAAGAGTATGCAAACCCCTTTGGTATTTTGGATAATCTATCCAAAGTCTGTCAAATCTCAGGTTCGGGTGCAACTCTTCCAAGTGCATATCATAAAAGGTCATGACTGGATGAGGTATATCCTGCTTGTAGTAGTTATCCACCTCCTGTTGTTCCACATTCTCAGCAGGAGCATTGCGGGCTTGGGATGAAGATTCACCCCTTTCAGTCTGCAAAACACATCAAACACAATTTTTGTGCATCCAAATATGCATTAGTGTCAGCAAAATCATCAACCAAAATAATTACAATGACATGATCAATTTATATCAAACTTAAGCTCATTTTCACATTTTTATCAAATCTACACTTTTTCAAATAAGCATATACGAAAATGTTCGCCAAGTTCATAAGCATTCAACTCAAATAACATGTCAAAATAATCATTACTAGCAATTAAACAAGTTTCAAATGGCATTATCTTTCAAAAATCATGGCATTATCTTTCAAAAATCAAGTTCATGAATTTTAGACTTGAAAAAGTCCACTTTAATTCTCAAAATCATGTTTAGGCTCAAAGTTTGGATCATTTAACTACCTAAACATGTTACACTACTTAATTTAACAATAATTCATGACAAAAATTGGCCATAACCTGTTTATATCAAAAAGCCCCAAATTTGCTCAAGAACACAAACCCTAGATTACTCTAAATTTGAAGTTTAAGGCTTCTAATCATGTTAAACAGCATCAATCTAGGTTATACAAGCATAATACATAAACAATTTAATCATAATTACACTAAAAAGCATCAAAATCAAATTGGGGAAAAAATAGCTCAAGAACACTAATTTCGGATTAAATGGTGTTTAGGTGTAGAAATTTACCGTTTTTCTTGAGTAATTCCTAGATAGCATCCTTCTCAACATGATTTTAGTAAAAGATTTGGTGATTAACGGTTAAAAATTGTGATTTTGGGGTGTATTTTTCGGGTTTTTCGTGGGTTTTTTCGCAGTTTGTTTGAGTTGTGGAGTGTGAAACTGAGCTGTTGCAGCTCTTTATTTTTTTTCTGTAATCCGGTACTCCCGCGACTCGCGGTGAAATACCCTTCAAACTCCGCGAGTCGCGGAGTTTGCTATTTTTTATTTTTTATATAATCATTAACTTATAAAACAATTAAGTACTTAATTTTTAAAATTTTGTTTCCCTTGTTATTTAGGACGAGGTCGTTTCGGATCGATGTCCTAGTCCGTCCTTCGACAAAATTTTAAAATTTGTCTTTTTGTAACGATTGTTTTAAAAGCTAAGATTTTTTTTGTTTTTTAATGTTTTTGGCATACTTTAATTCAATAAGATTAAAAATAATGATAATAAAAGTTCTCGTCCCTCCCTCGGGTAAAGCAATTTCGGTTCAAAGACCTAGTCTTCAACTTACGACGAATTTTAAAAATCATATTTTAACTTAATGAGATAAAGTAAATTTTTGTTTTTAAATTCACACAACTTAAATATAAAATTCAAAATTAATATTAAAATTTCACACCAAACTTAAAATTTGAAATGCATAAAATTAAAAATTCATATTTTAAAAATTAAAAATTCACACCAAACTTAATTTAAAAATTCATATTATAAATTCATACCAAACTTATATTAATTTTTCAAATATTTACAATTTTAAAAACATTGTTTTTACAAAGTTTACAATATTAATTTAAGATTTATATATTAATTTTAAAAACATGGTAAAAATAAAATTAAAAATCTTTTTGTCTTTTTATCCCACTTTAATCAATCAAATATTATCAAAAATATGCGCCCCTCTTTTCGGTAAAGTAATTTCGGTTCCAAGACCTAATTTAACTCATGACGAATTTTTGAAATATTTTGTGTTGATTGATTAAAGATATTTATACCTTAAGAATAAACGTTAAATTTCGCAGTGATGTAATAAATTTTTGAATGATATCAATAATTTCGGTCGCCAAACCTAATTTTATTCAATACCAATTTAATACTTTTTAGCGAACAAATTAGCGTTTATTATCAAAAGGTTAAAAATAAAAATAAAAACTGTACAGACATACCTGTGAAATACATTTCTTAGTTATATGATCTATCCCATTCATAAGATAGTCGGTTTAATTGGTTTTCCATGGCTACATAGGCGTAACCTCGAGCATTCAGTGTCTTTTCTTCTAAACATATGAACGGTCCGTCTCTACATAAAGTAACAAATTCGGTATTTGAATAGGTTTGATTATTTGAACATTTACCTCCATGTGACCATTTTCCGCATTTGTGACATCTTTCTAGGTGTCGTGCTCTTCTTTTCGCTGCGGATTTTGATTTTCCTTTACCAAATTGTAACTTATTATCTTCGCATCTGGATTCTTTTCTAACTCCGTCCATTCTTTCTCTGATTACTGATACTAATTCACTCGGTAGTATGTCATTATTACGTTTAGTGATCAAAGCGTGTAGCATTAGACCATGGTTTAGTTCACAGGCAGTCTTCATTTCGTAAAAACCTAAAAAAAAATAAAAATTCAGAATGGGGGGAGAAGACTAGTTCTTTAGGGTCTGCTAGGGAAAGACCATTCGGGTTCCATTTTCGAGAACTACACGAAAACAGACAATCTAACTCTAACAGAAATACATATTATCTTTTAAAGACTTGATTCTCCCCACACTTAGTTAGCTATGGTGTCGAAATTGTGATTAACTTCGTTGTCGACTTCCATCGGACCATGTATGTAATGTTTAACTCTGTGACCATTAACTTTAAATTCAATCCCATTTGAATTTATCAATTCTATCGTTCCGTATGGGAAAACTCTTTTGACTATGAATGGTCCAGACCATCTTGATTTCAATTTTCCAGGAAATAGCTTGAATCGTGAATTGAAAAGAAGAACTCTGTCTCCTTCTTTAAATTCTTTTGAACTTCTGATTCTTTTATCATGCCATTTCTTCGTTCTTTCTTTATAGATTAACGAATTATCGTATGCTTCATGTCTTAATTTTTCTAATTCGTTTAGTTGACTTAATCGTAGACGTCCGGCTTCATGTAAATCAAGATTACATGTCTTTAAAGCCCAAAATGCTTTGTGTTCAATTTCTACTGGAAGATGACATGCTTTTCCATAAACAAGTCTAAAAGGTGTGGTTCCAATTGGAGTTTTGTAGGCTGTTCTAAAAGCCCAGAGTGCATCCTCCAATTTAATGGACCATTCCTTCGGATTTGATCCTACGGTTTTCTCTAGAATACGTTTTAAGGCTCGGTTGGTATTTTCAACTTGTCCACTTGTTTGTGGATGATATGCGGTGGAGATTTTATGAGTTACTCCATATCTTTTAAGAACTTTCTCAAGTTGATTATTACAGAAATGAGTACCCCGATCACTTATTAAAGCTTTCGGTGTTCCAAACCTTGCAAAAAGACGTTTTAAAAAGTTGACTACAACTCGTGCATCATTAGTTGGGAGAGCTTGTGCTTCCGCCCATTTAGATACATAATCAATAGCTACGAGTATATATAGATTATTATGAGATTTTGGAAATGGACCCATAAAGTCAATACCCCAAATGTCAAATACTTCACATACTTGGATGACATTTTGTGGCATTTCATCACGTTGACTTATTTTTCCGGCCCTTTGACATGCATCACAGGATTTGCAAAGAAGGTGTGCGTCTTTGTAAATTGTAGGCCAATAGAATCCAGCTTCATAAACTTTTCTTGCTGTTAGTTGAGGCCCATAATGCCCTCCTGTTGGTCCTGTGTGACAATGGTTTAAAATTTTACTAGCTTCATCTCCAAATACACATCGGCGTATTATTCCATCGGGACAACTTTTAAACAGATGTGGATCTTCCCAAAAATAGTGTTTTATATCACTGAAGAATTTCTTTCGTCTTTGGTACGATAATCCTTTTTCAAGGAATCCACAAACTAAATAGTTTGCATAGTCTGCAAACCATGGGATTTCTTTATAATCTATCTTCAATAGATATTCATCAGGAAAGTTGTCTTGTATGGCTGATTCATTTAGAACTTCTAACTCAGGATTTTCAAGACGAGAAAGATGATCAGCGGCGAGATTTTCTGCTCCTCTTTTATCTCGGATTTCAATATCAAACTCTTGTAAGAGTAAGATCCAACGGATTAATCTTGGTTTAGCATCTTGTTTTGAAAATAGGTATCTAAGAGCAGAATGGTCGGTATAGACCACCGTTTTTGCTAGAACGAGATATGATCGAAATTTGTCAAAAGCAAAGACAATAGCAAGGAGTTCTTTTTCAGTAGTTGTATAGTTCGTTTGTGCTCCTTGTAACGTCTTACTAGCATAATATATAGGTTGAAATCGTTTTTCAATCCTTTGTCCTAAAACGGCTCCCATTGCAAAATCACTTGCATCGCACATTAGTTCAAATGGTAGATTCCAATTTGGTGTTATCATGATCGGCGCATTAGTGAGTTTCTCTTTAAGAATATTAAAAGATTTGATACACTCTTCTGAAAAGATGAATGGAGCATCCTTTTCTAGGAGTTTATTCATAGGAGTGGCAATTTTAGAAAAATCTTTTATGAAACGTCGGTAAAAACCGGCATGCCCTAGAAAACTCCTAACTCCTCTAACATTGGTGGGATGTGAAAGTTTAGCAATTACATCTACTTTAGCTCTATCCACTTCAATTCCTTCTTTTGAAATTTTATGTCCAAGAACGATGCCTTCTTTAACCATGAAATGGCATTTCTCCCAATTAAGTACTAGATTTGATTGTTCGCATCTAATGAGCATTCGTTCAAGATTAACTAAACATGATTCGAATGTACCACCGAAGACTGAAAAGTCATCCATGAAAACTTCCATGCATTCTTCTATCATGTCGTGAAAAATCGCCTTCATGCACCTTTGAAAGGTTGCAGGGGCGTTGCAAAGTCCAAATGGCATGCGTTTGTAAGCAAAAGTACCATAGGGGCACGTGAATGTGGTTTTCTCTTGATCTTCGGGTGCTATTGGAATTTGAAAATATCCGGAAAATCCATCTAGAAAACAATAGTAACTATTTCCGGCTAATCTTTCCAACATTTGATCAATAAAAGGTAAGGGAAAGTGATCTTTTCTGGTGGCGTCATTTAATTTTCTATAATCAATACATACACGCCATCCTATTACAGTCCTAGTAGGAATAAGCTCATTTTTCTCATTTGTAATGACAGTCATGCCACCCTTCTTAGGTACGCATTGAACTGGGCTTACCCATGGACTATCAGAGATTGGATAAATTAGACCTGCATCTAGCAGTTTAATAATCTCTTTCTTAACTACATCTTGCATATTAGGATTTAGTCTTCGTTGGCGTTGCACATACGTTTTATGACCTTCTTCCATAAGGATTTTATGTGTGCAATACGAAGGACTTATTCCTTTAATATCATGAATCTTCCATGCAATAACTGGTTTATGAGCTTTCAACACAGAAATGAGTTGTGATTTCTCATTTTCAGTAAGAGAAGACGATATTATTACAGGTAATTCAGATTCACCATGTAAATAAGCGTATTCCAAATGGTTTGGAAGTGGCTTTAACTCTAATTTCGGAGGTTCTTCTATCGATGATTTATATCGATATCCGTCTTCTTCTTTTAGCATTTGAATTTCTTCTGTTGTTGGTTCATATCCATTAGCTATAAGTGTAGCTAACATTTCAGCTTCATCAATTGGTTCATTACCTTCTCCTAAAGAACATTCTCCTGTTCCTTGTAATTCTGGAAATTCTTCTAATAATTTTGCATGTGCATCTATAGTTTGAATATAATAACATGTATCATCTGCAGATTGTGGTTGTTGCATTGCTCTATCAACTGAAAAGGTAACACTCTCATCCTCTATACTTAGGGTCAGTTTCTTACCGAACACGTCTATCATTGCTTTAGCCGTGTTTAAGAATGGTCTTCCTAATATGAGAGGAACTTGAGAATCTTCTTCCATGTCCAGAACAACAAAATCTACTGGAAATACTAAAGTACCAACTTTAACTAGCATGTTCTCCATTATCCCTCTAGGATATTTTATTGATCTATCGGCTAGTTGTATGCTTATTCTGGTTGGTTTCAATTCTCCAAGGTCTAGTTTAGCGTATAGTGAATACGGCATTAGATTTATACTAGCACCTAAGTCTGCCAATGCTTCTATTGAACTAAGACTACCCAGAAAACATGGAATTGTGAAACTTCCTGGATCAGATAATTTTTCTGGTATCTTATTCAACAGCACTGCTGAACAATTAGCATTCATAGTAACAGCCGAGAGTTCTTCCATTTTCTTTCTATTTGAGAAAAGATCTTTCAAGAATTTAGCATATCTAGGCATTCCTGAAATCACATCAATGAAAGGAAGATTTACATTTATCTGTTTAAACATATCCAAGAATTTGGATTGCTCGGCTTCAAGTTTCTCTTTCTTCATTTTACTCGGGTAAGGAAGTGGTGGTTGGTATGGTTTAACATAAGGTTTATCCTTAACTGTGTTATCTTCATTAACCTTTTCAACTACCGGTTCTTTTTCCTTATCTTGATCAGGTTGTGGTTCTTGTGGAGTAGGAATGGCTTCATCAGAAGTTACAGGTATTTCAGGTGGTTTAAGTGTTGTGCCACTTCTTGTGGTAATGGCTTTAGCTGTTTCATTCCGGGGGTTAGCATTTGTATCACTAGGTAAACTTCCCGGTTTTCTTTCACCTATTAACCTTGCTAGGTTACTCACTTCTTGTTCCAGATTTTGAATAGAAGCTTGTTGATTTCTAAATGCTTGAGCATTTTGTTCATTGGTTTGTTTCTGAGATGTGAAAAACTGTGTTTGAGTTTCAACTAGTTTTGTCATCATATCTTCTAAATTCGGCTTTTTATCATCGGTTTGTTGTGGTGGTTTGTTTTGAAAATTCGGTCTTTGCTGATTGTAAGTATTATTGGATACTTGTTGATTGCTAGGACCTTGTTGGTTATTGTATGGAATATTTCTGTTATAATTCTGGTTTTGATTGTAAATTGGTCTTGGCGGTTGATAATTATTCTGATAATTATTTCCAGGCCTTTGGTTTATGTATGAAATATTCTCTCTTTGTTCCATTGTTAATTCAATACTGAGACAATCTTTTGTCAAATGTGGTCCTCCACACTGCTCACAACTAATTCGTATTGAGTGAATATCCTTAGTCATCTTTTCCATTCGTCTCTCCACAGCATCTATCTTTTCGGAAATGGAATCTAAGTCATGGCTAGAATCGGCTCTAGCTGCTTTAGATGATCTAATGATATCTTTTTCTTGGTGCCACTCATGTGATTGGGAAGCAGTGTTATCAATAATTTTGTAAGCATCAGTTTCGGTTTTCTTCATAATAGAACCACCAGCTGCTATATCTATGTCTTTTCTTGTAGTGATGTCGCATCCTTGGTAGAATATTTGTACTATTTGACAGGTGTCTAAACCATGTTGTGGACATCCTCTTAACAACTTTCCATATCTTGTCCATGCCTCATATAGAGTTTCATTTGGTTTCTGTGTAAACGTAACAATTTCTGCTTGAAGTCTTACGGCTTTAGATGCAGGAAAGAATTGTTTAAGAAATTTGTCAACTAAAACATCCCATGTATCAATCGCCCCTTCAAGTAACGATTCCAACCAATCTTTGGCTTCTCCCTTTAAAGTCCAGGGAAATAACATGAGATATATCTGTTCATCCTCCACTTCTCGGATTTTAAATAGTGTGCAGATCCTATTAAAGGTACGTAGATGTTCATTTGGATCTTCCTTCGGCGCACCACTAAATTGACATTGATTAGTCACCATGTGTAGAATTTGTCCTTTGATTTCATAATCTGGCGCATTAATGTCTGGATGAGTAATTGCGTGACCTTGGCCAGTGCATTTAGCTCTCATTCGGTCTTCCATACTTAAAGGTTCCAGATTCTCCATAATTGAATTTGTTGAATCGGTATCACTAGATGATTCTGATTTAATGGTTCGTTCCTCAACAATCTCTGTTTGAATGATTGGTGGCTCCGGAGGAAAGTTTAGTGGTTCAGGATCTACGAACCGTTCCTGAATATTCTCCGGATTCTCAATTGTGAGGTCGGGTTCAAAAAATGGATTATCGGAAATTTGAACTGAAGTACTTGGTCGACTGGATGACGATTCTAAAGAAAAATCAACGGCGGTTATATTTGCTAAATGTCTTGATCTAGTTACAGGTGGTGAACGTACAAAAGGTGGTGAACGTCTTGCTCGGTGCATTCACTGAATATCCTATTAGTTTTAAAAAGGAAAGAAAAATTATAATAAGTTATCCAATCAATAGACTTTTCTGATTTTGCCCACGTTTCGAATAGCCAAAAGATGCAGCAGAGGGGCAGGATTCGTTTGGTCTCAATATAATTGAGGACTGTTTGGCTCCAATAACCCGGTCCACGTACAAATCCAACTATTACTACGAACCAGAAAATTTTGATGTCTATTAATTTAACCACTTAAAATAAATTTTCGTAATTTTAAGAAATTTAGATAAGAAGTAGAATAAAAATCTATGTCCTAAAACTAGAATAGCGAGAAATAAGAAAGAAAAAGAGTTCGTCGGAAAAAGGTTGAAAAAGAAAAATGGTTGAAAAATAAAAGGTGACGGAAAAATAAAAGAAACTTATAAAACATAAAAATACTTGACTAACCTAACCTTATTACTACAACTAACTTAAAATTATAATCGCAAATTGAAATTACTAATTGGAATGATAATTGATACATAGTAAAAGGTCGTCTAAAAATATTAAAGCTTACAGGAAAAACTAAATCCCAAATGGAAATAACTTAAAAAGAAACTAAAACTTAAAAAGGCGTCGCAAAAATCTAAAGCACCTAAATCTTAGTCTAAAGAAAAAGCACTTAAGGAATTCTACGGCAAAGCCTAAAAATCTAGGAGTAAAAATAACTATGGCAAAAACTAAGTTTAAAACTAAATATGAGCTAAAAATACAAAAGTTACGCTAAAGCGATTAAAAAGGGACAAAATATAAAAATATACAAAAAGTTGTAAAAATTACAATTTTTATAAAAGTATTATTTTTATATTATTTATTTAATAAAACTACTAATTTTACAATTTAATAAAACTAATTAATACTAAATACATAAATTAAATAAAAAGTAAAAGTTAAAATAAAATTAATTATAATAATAATAATAATTAGGGTTAATAATAATTATTATTATTAAATACCCCGTAATTAATGCTGAATTAGGGTTCTGTCGCGTGTCAGAGTCACTCCGCGAGTTGCGGTATTTAAAACATCAAACCCCGCGAGTCGCGGGGTTCAGAATTTCAACTGACAGGTTTAATCTTCAACGCGTTTTTTCTTTATTTATTTATTTATTTTATTTTCTGTTTTTAATTTTTTCTGTTTAAAAAAAAATATGTGTATAAATAAAACTTATATTTAAAACTTAAATAAAAATAGAATCACTTTATAATTTTATAAATAAAAATCTTAAAACTAGATTTATATATATTTTTTTTATATTTATATGTTTTTAAATAAAATCAAAATACTTAAATAAAACTTATGTTTTTGTAAAATAAAAACAAAGAAACTTTATAAAACTTAAATATTTATCAAACTCCTAAAAATATTTATATTTTTGTTTTTCTTTTTATATTTTCAAAAATTTAAAATCTTTTTTTTTTTTATTACCGTTGTTGACGTTGAGCCTTGATCCGCTTGATCTGATGTAACATTATCTAATGGATTCAATAGAGTATCTGGAGAAACAGCTGGAGTTGTATCAACTGATGAATCTTGAATTGGGTCAAGATTATCAGTAACAGGAGGTTGGAGGGAGGATGAAGAAGCAACAGGTGAATCAGTTGGTGTTGAATCTTCATCAAAAAGACTTTAAAGAGTCTCCACAGCAGTTGACTGTGATGGTGTAACTGGTACAGCTTGAACATTTGAATCCCGTTGAGGAGTATAAAGACTATCAAACAAGATATCCAGTTCCTTTGAAGTAACCGTAAGAACACCCTTCTTCGAGAAAATTGAGTTTTGCGCGGAAGAAGTAGTAGCCAGGTTAGGATCGGGTTTTGAACTGAGTTGTTCAAAAGCCATTCCCGAAAATTCATCGAACTTGACGTTGATGCTCTCTTTAATCATCTTTATCCGCTTATGATAAACACGATAAGCAACTTTGTTCGAGGAATAACCATGAAATATGGCCTGATTGCCATGAGGATTAAACTTTCCGAGGCTGTCAAAGTCGTTAAGCACATAGCATATACAACCAAAAACACGGAAATATTTGACATTCGGGCGTCTACCATATAATAACTCATATGGAGTTTTACCAAACGTTTGTTTACAATACAATGATTTTGGGTATAGCATGCAGTTGAAATGGCCGCCCCCCACATTTTTGGAGGTAATTTAGAGTAGGCAAGCATCGTTCGTGCTGCTTCGCACAACATACGATTACGTCGTTCGAAAAACTCCATTTTGTTGGGGGGTCCGAGCAGCAGAGAACTGATGTTCAATGCCTTGGTCTTTCAAATAACTATCAAGCGGGTCATTCTTAAATTCCGTCCCATTATCAGTTCTGATGCTCTTAACATGTTTGTTAAAAGAGCGTTGAATCCTTTTAATGAATTCAATGATAATGGCGGGGGTTTCTGACTTAGTTCGCAAAAGAAAAATCCATGTAAACCGGGTATAGTCATCAACAATGACAAGCACATGTTTCTTGCCACCGAGGCTAGAAATACGCATGGGCCCACATAAGTCCATATGAAATAATTGCAAAGACGATGAAGTACTGGGGTTTTGCTTAAGCGGATGATTAGTCCGTTTCAGCTTACCCATCGCACATGATGGACACACATGATGCTTATCATATTGAAAGGTTGGAATACCATCAACTAAATCTTTAGAGACTAGTCGATTGATACCCTTGTAATTCAGGTGTGACATCCGATGATGCCATAACCATGAATTTTCTTTGGTAGAACGAGTGGCCAAACACATAGTTGCATGTGATGGTGCATCATTGAGGTCAATAGTATATAGTGAAGCACAACGTTTACCAACAAGAAGATCATTCCCTTCGGTGGATTGCGCCGAGCATTGTCGACGTTCAAACAGAACTTGGAGATCTCCATAGCAGAATTGGCTCACACTAAATAAACTGCACCCCAAACCCTCAACATATAAAACCCGTTTGATTGTTATGCCATTTTGCACAAAATCTCCGTAACCCGTTATTGTTGCAATCTCATCGTTTCCGAATGTAACCGTTCCTAGGAATTTGTCAATGAAGTTGACAAGCAAGGATTTATCGCCTGTCATGTGTCGAGAACAACCGGAATCGATATACGAAACACAGACATCGAAACCCTGTAAATGTGAATTTCCTAGAGTTTAGGTACCCAAAGTTTTTTGGGTCCTTTGCGGTTAGTACCAACAATAAACTTTGGATTAACAACAAACTTTGGATCAATGATGAAATAATCACGTAAAGCATCATGCAGTTTAGATTTAAAACCACATTACATGAAGCATCATACGCAATATCAATCTTTACATCGTTATCAGAAGTCTTAACACACAATTTATTCCAAGTAGATGTTTTGTTCACAGACGAAAATTGAAAAACATGAGAGGATTTCCTAGGCCGACTAGCAGTTTGCTTTAGTTTGGTTGCTACTTTCTTAGTCGTGGACTTAGGAACCCATACAGATTTGTAATTCAAGTTTGAATTATGACCTGTGACACGAAAAACACCGTTGTTAGTTAGACGTCCAAACTTTTCAGTTGACACATGAGATGACTGATTTTGCAGAATTTCCAATTTGATTGTACGTTCTTTTGCATCATACTCACTTAAATCAGGTTTAGAACTTGTGTGTGTTGTGGACTTAACTGATTTCTTTAAAAGACTCTCTTTTGAAGTTTTTGACATAGGAATCATAGGAATCCTTTCAGTTAACACGGAACCATTTGGAGAATGAACCTTTTTAACAAAATATTGAGTTGTAGAAACAACTTTCGAACCATGATTGCCAAATTGAGAACGTAGAGGATTTTTAAGAATAGTAATGGGTTTTACATCCTTAGATGTTGTTGTTCCCTTCCCCTTCTTAGTAATCCCATCAGTACATTCAAGCACATTGGTTGCAACATTAGACGTTTGCTTAAGTGTGTTAGCATGTTTCATTTTAATTATCTTTTGTTTTAAGCTTTTAATCTCAAGACATAATTCTTCAGCAGAAACTATCACTTCACCCTCCTTAAAAGTATAAGTACATTCTTTCTTAGGCAGTGAAGGCAATTTATCACACAAAGCAAGCATTTGTTCTAATGATTGGCACTTAAGTTGCAAGTCAATATTCTCCTGTTCAAGTTGAGCTACTATATGATTCAAATTACGTACAGCAGGCAAATGCAAGTAATAATCATGCAAAGGATGAAGTTGACTTTCAAAATCTATCAAAGGTTCAATGTTCGGTTCATCCTGATGTTCTACTTTTTCATCTAAAGAATTTTGACCTAGAGAAACTGTCTCAAAGAAGACAGTTAGTTCATGTGCTAGGTCTTCACGGAAAACATCATCTGGACATGCAGGTAAAGTTGGTAGAATTGGTTTCACATCAAAAATTGGTTCATCAAACACCTCATCTATTGCAGTAATGCTAGAACTAGGTTTGTTAAACACTTCATTCTCAAGCATTAAAATGTATTTCTCTAGCATGAGTGTTGGGATATAAAACAGTCTACGCTTAGGCACATAATCTTCACGTTGCATGTTCTTTTCAGTTTCAACAAGATTTTTCAAGAAATCAGGATTCGATTTACCTATCGTAGCATTGATTTTTTCATACATTAAGCTAATTTGATGGTATTTCCTAGATTTACGATTTTCAATAATATCATCAAAATCAGCATCAGAAGCATGTACAAAATGCGATGGTAAACCAGCTTGAAAATAATCAGAATGATATAATCCTGGAATCTTTTTGGAAGCATTTTCCAAAACTTTCGGATCTTCATAACCCAACCCCCACTTTTCACCATGAATCGTTTTTGGTCTATTCATGAAAATCGTTTGTTTTGAAAGTTCCATATCCATGATAGCTTTGGATTGCTCTGTTCGATAGAGTTTTTCCTCATATCGATCAAGTTGTGCTTTCATTTGAAAAGATTCTTTTAACAATAAAGAAATTTCAGTGTTCTTTTCAATTATGGTGTTTTCCAATTGAACGATTTTCTTGTTTAGTTTTGAAAGTGTGGGTTCATGTTAGTTTTTCAAATTAGAAAGATTTTTTTCTAAAAATTGAGCTTTTTCTGCAAGTCGTTCCGATTTTAAACGATAATCAGTTCTTTCAACTTTAATTGGATGAATTGTCTTTTTCAGATCTTCCAACTCAGTTTCCGTAGAGTTGAGTTGGAGAGTCAATTGTTGCACATCCGTTTGCAATTTGGATGAGGAAGGTCTGGTGATGTGGTAGCGGAGTGGTACGAAATAGTATTAAATTTTACAACGAAACACTATTAAATACGATACAATTTTACACAAGATATTTATTTATTTATAGAATGGATATACTTAAACCTTGCTACAACACTTATAGGCAGTGTACCTAATCGTACAGTAGTGTAGTTTTTAGTAAGTCCGGTTCGTTCCACAGGGAATCTTTTTTTTAAACAAAGCTCAACGCTATATTAGTTTACTTTTATAAAAATACAAATATATATATACGTAATATTATTATTATAAAGGGGGGTTTTTACCGTTTAATGACCGGTTTGTCGATTTTAAAACTTTAGTCGCAGTTAAAACCAAATGTAAAATATTAAAAATAAATACAAGACTTAAATTAAAGCATGAAGTAAATAACGATAAATGAAATTGCGAATAATAAAAGTGCGATAAAATAAACTTGCGATAATTAAAAAGTACGATAATTAAAAGTGCGATTAAATACAATAATAATAAAAATGCGATAATTAGAAGTGCAATTAAATATAAAATAAAGGAAATTAAATATGAAATAAAAGAATTATGCTTATTTAAACTTCCGTAATCATGATGTTTGACGTGTTGATTTTAGTTTTATGCCCATGGGTTAATTGTCCTTTGTCCTGGATTATTTAATATGTCCATCTGGTTTTTGTCCATAACAGTCCATCAGTCATAAATATAAAGTGCGAGTGTCCTCGTCAAATTATCCTTATACCCGAAGTTAAATATTCCAACTAATTGGGGATTTAAACTGTAACAAGATTTTAATACTTTGTTTAATAATTACACCAGGATGTCGACTGAGTGTAACCCAAGGTTTTAATATTTTGTTATCAATTATACCAAGTGTCCTTTGTACATAATTTCACCCCTGTTTTAATTATTCTAGTGGCTATTAATCCATTCCCGTGTCCGGTTAAATGAACGATTATTCGTACATATAAATACCCCGCCCATCGTGTCCGATTGAGTGTATATGGTAATTTATAGGGACGCCCAATTGTAAATCTTTATATTAACATTAACAAACTATCATTTAGTTAAACAAATATAAAGCCCATTAATAGCCCATAGTCTAATTTCCACAAGTGTCGTTCTTTTGTCCAAACCCCAATTATGGTACAAAGCCTAATTACCCAATTTTAGTAATTAGCCCAACATCATGATTACTTCGGTTTAAATAAGCATAATAATAACTTAGTTACGAGACATTAATGTAAAAAGGTTGAACATAACTTACAATGATTAAAAATAGCGTAGCGTTACACGGACAGAATTTCGACTTACACCCTTACAATATTCGCTAACATACCCTTATTATTAGAATTATAATTAAAATTAAAATTAAAATATAAATTATAAATATAAATATATCGTATGAATGAGGAGAAAAAAGATGATGAAAATGATCAGAATTCGGTTTGCTTTATAGGGAGTTTCAAAACTGGGGGCTCCGCGACTCGCGGCCATTTTGGCCTTCAAACTCCGCGAGTCGCGGAGAATGAAATTACAGCTCACATCTTTGGAGTCTTTCTCTGCCGACGGTTTTTATTTATAAATATAATATATGTATATAATTAATTATATATTGATGATGTACGAGGTGTATATAAAATAGTTATATTTTTAGTGCGAAAACACTATTAAATACGATACAATTTTACACAAGATATTTATTTATTTATAGAATGGATATACTTAAACCTTGCTACAACACTTATAGGCAGTGTACCTAATCGTACAGTAGTGTAGTTTTTAGTAAGTCCGGTTCGTTCCACAGGGAAATCTTTAAACAAAGCTCAACGCTATATTAGTTTACTTTTATAAAAATACAAATATATATATATGTAATATTATTATTATAAAGGGGGGTTTTTACCGTTTAATGACCGGTTTGTCGATTTTAAGACTTTAGTCGCAGTTAAAACCTAATGTAAAATATAAAATAAATACAAGACTTAAATTAAAGCGTAAAGTAAATAACGATAATGAAATTGCGAATAATAAAAATGCGATAAAATAAAATTGCGATTAAATAACAATAAATAAAAGTGCGATAATTAGAAGTGCAATTAAATATAAAATAAAGGAAATTAAATATGAAATAAAAGAATTATGCTTATTTAAACTTCCGTAATCATGATGTTTGACGTGTTGATTTTAGTTTTATGCCCATGGGTTAATTGTCCTTTGTCCTGGATTATTTAATATGTCCGTCTGGTTTTTGTCCATAACAGTCCATCAGTCATAAATATAAAGTGCGAGTGTCCTCGTCAAATTATTATTATACCCGAAGTTAAATATTCCAACTAATTGGGGATTCGAATTGTAACAAGGTTTTAATACTTTGTTTAATGAATACACCAGGTTATCGACTGCGTGTAAACCAAGGTTTTACTACTTTGTTAACAATTACACCAATTACCCTTGAATGTAATTTCACCCCTGTTTTAATTATTCTAGTGGCTATTAATCCATTCCCGTGTCCGGTTAAATGAACGATTATTCGTACATATAA
The DNA here is from genome assembly GCF_046630445.1 of Rutidosis leptorrhynchoides. Taxonomy (NCBI): domain Eukaryota; kingdom Viridiplantae; phylum Streptophyta; class Magnoliopsida; order Asterales; family Asteraceae; genus Rutidosis; species Rutidosis leptorrhynchoides. The sequence continues at coordinate 79,985,522 of NC_092334.1, forward strand.
ATACCCCGCCCATCGTGTCCGATCGAGTGTATATGGTAATTTATAGGGACGCCCAATTGTAAATCTTTATATTAACATTAACAAACTCTCATTTAATTAAACAAATATAAAGCCCATTAATAGCCCATAGTCTAATTTCCACAAGTGTCGTTCTTTTGTCCAAACCCCAATTATGGTACAAAGCCCAATTACCCAATTTTAGTAATTAGCCCAACATCATGATTACTTCGTTTTAAATAAGCATAATAATAACTTAGCTACGAGACATTAATATAAAAAGGTTGAACATAACTTACAATGATTAAAAATAGCGTAGCGTTACACGGACAGAATTTCAACTTACACCCTTAAAACATTCGCTAACATACCCTTATTATTAGAATTAAAATTAAAATTAAAATTAAAAAATAAATTATATATATATTTATATCGTATATATGAGAGAGAGATATATTTTTTTGTGTGTAAAACTCGGCAGAAAACTGGCTTTATATAGGACCTGACCAGCATTTTCACTCCATGCGACTCGCATGGATTTTGTGCCTCTGGCCATGCGAGTCGCATGGCCACCCTGGATCCAGCCAAATTGCTTTGTTTTCTTCTTGCCGACGTAATATAATAATATATAATATATAATTATATATAATTATATATATATTATATTATATTCTTGTGCATAGTAGACTAGATATTTTTGGTCCGTTGCGTCGGGCGTTTCTTCTAGGCTCAGGTCCCGGTTCCGGATTTTCGGACGTCTTCGCGTATTATTTTAAATCGCGTACTTTGCGTCTTGTAACTTGTACTCTTGTTATTTTGAGACGTTCCTCATCAATAATTTGAACCTTTTTGATTGAATCTTGTACTTTTTAGCTTTTTGGACCTTTCCGTCTTCAATTTGTCGAATCTGCCTTTTATCTTCACTTTTTAATATTTAAACGAATAGTGCTTGTAAATCGAACAATATCAACTAAAATCTTGTCTTTCTTGGGAAATAATGCTGTAAAATATGTGTTCATTTTTAGCCTTATCAATATTCCCACACTTAAGCGTTGCTTGTCCTCAAGCAATATAGTCTTGAAACACTTGAATCACTTCTTTATTCTTCACACTTTGTACATAAGTGACTTCAATACAGCGGTATAAACAATGATAGTAACGATGTGGTTAAAGGTGGGTGTGTCTTTTTATGGTTGCCTCGGGTTTAGGTCAACGACACTGGCAATCAAATAGCCGATTTACTTTCGGTTTCCAAAGCAAAGTGCACATTTGAAAGGTGGTTTACAGTCCCACATGACTATAAAAATTTAGATCCTTAAGGAAATTGGATCTTTATGAAAACATTTGATCTTTTGAAAATTCAAGCTAGATTTTACCCTAGACAAGTTTTCTGATTTGATCCATCATCGGTGTTGCAAAATATATCTGTGGATCAATATTTTGGCTAAAACTTTTAGGCTCATGTAATCCACTGCTATCCCTGTATCGGAAAGCACACATCCACTTTACTTGTTCCGTATATTACCTTTTGGTAAACTACCGTCCGGTTGTAAAGGAAAGCGATGAACAAGAAACTGTTAAGGCAATGTCCTATGACATGCAGATGATTATGGTCTTATTAAACGTGTCGGATGCTAGAACTATCCTTGGTAGGAGCGATAGTAAAGATCATCCTATGATTTTTCGGTCTGGCACAAGGTCCTGTCTCCGACCATGCTATGAAACCACCGTTCTTACGGTTGACACCCGATTTAGTTCAGGTGACCTAATGAATTCCAGGTGAATTCCTAGGATTTTACGTTCAATGGTAATGAACGCATTGAAAATGGATTTTTAGAAAACAAATCGGTTTGTAGTTTTGATCAAAATATTTTCTCGTTCAAGCTCGAGTTTAGATATCATTGAATTCCATGAGTTTAAATTCTCAATCTTTAAGGTCAATCTCAAGGATTGAGTAATATCAGGCTTAAAAGCTGATTTTTAATCTTTAAGGAGATTATCCTTTCTGGGGATCTGATTCATTAGTCTTATCCAGCTAATTTGTACGGTGCCTCCCCATTGTACGAGATAAATCCTTCTCATGGTTAGGATAAATCTGACCACTTGGCGACCCTGTTTAATACTGAGGTCCGTGGATTTCCTGCTGATTTTAGTGATGACTTTTCTAGATTTTTCGTCAACCTACAGCTGGTCTGTACGACAACTTCATGACCTAAATCAAGAAGCGCGTGTCTTTTTCGGAAGACTTTACTTCCTTTTAATGATGGAATTGATTCACCGTGTAGATCCATCTCTTCTTTTCTTTTATCGGGTAAAACAGTTTAGTTTAGTCCAAAGCAAAAGTATTTTCAGTTATTTGTTACAGATATATGTGACATATGTTTAAAATAACTTGGTAAATTTTCCCACACTTGGCTTTTATTTTCCTTTTTATCGTCCTCTATTCCATTTTAAATGAATTTTAACATTTTAGTTTGTTTCTCAATTTATGTCCTTTCCGAGGTAACAATAATTTCGGTGTTAAAACCTAGTTTTATCGTTCATAAATATGTATAAACATGATTTGAATTCATTTAATTGAAAATTTTAAAATTTTTTACTAGAATTGGGTAGTTAGTATATAAGACTAGGGCTGTTCCTTGTTATCGGAGAGCACTAGATTCTAACACAACTACTGCGTTACTAGCATTTTTAATGGTAACCAAGTGTTTAAATCAAAATCTGAAAGAATTTAACCCCTTCCCACACTTAAGATCTTGCAATGCCCTCATTTGCAAGAAATTTGAAACAATTTAAATTATTGAGGGTTATTAGCGTAGAAAAATGATTAAATTTTACCAAAGTTTCAAACATATTGTCGTTTGATTGTTGAATGATAAATGGTGCACGTCATTTGTTCATTCCGTCTTGTTGTTATTTCACATATATTTTGCATCTTGTCATCAAAATTACTTGCTTTTGCTGAACTTAATGCCAGTCTTTGAAAACGCGTTGTTTTATCCTGTTTTATGCATAACATAAAATACATGCAATACAAATATAATCATACATGCAATTTGAAATGGAACTTTGGCATCCCACTTTCAAATTATAAGAAAAATATTAGTACACAATAATAATAGAAATATCAAACATTACATAAATGTAATTAAAATGTTAAGTGTTTAAAATAATAAAAATATAAATTACCAACTTATCTCTACTGATCAGGAGGTGGGTTAGGAGGATAATTAGGATAGGGATCCCAATTCATGTTCGGATCAGGGTTCCATGGCTGTTGATAGGTGAACTGGTATGCTGCGTCATAATCATATATGTCATAGGGCGGTCTCATTTCTGGCTGGTGTGCAGGATAGTATGCGGGTCGGGTCGGATAATACATCTCGCCAGGCTGCAACTGGCTTATAATTTGGCGCTGATGATAATCCCATCGGCCATGCTCTCGTTGCCGGGAATGCTCGTAGTCATTCCGACGTTGCCATGCCTCGTACTGCATATGCCTATCATAGTTCGTCATGTATTCATCCTCCATACGAACGCCTAAATCAAGAGCAGTCTCCCGAACAACTCCTATAATGTTGTTCGCCTCTTCCATTTCGTCATCCGAACCTCTTTCTACCTGTCGCTGAGGTCCCTCGTATCGATATACCCGACCACGTCTCATCAATAATACCCTTGCACCGTGATAAAGGTTTGAACTTATAGTTTCACCTTCGTCCTCTATTTCGTTCATTGGACCCCCTTGGTGCTTATCCACACCTAAATACTCTCCAATGAGAGTAATGAAAATACCACCACCTATAATACTCCCCGATTTCATCCCCGAAACTACATTAGCGAGATAATAACCAACACAATAGGGAATGTTAACGAAACTCCTCGGGTCTCTAATACACTTGAGGTAGAACAAATCGTTTACGGTCAATTTCTCCTTATTCTTACCCCTTTGTGTAATTGTGTTTGCTAAGAATCTATGAATCACCCGGAATTCAGCTCTATCTATATCTAAGTATGTATGATTTCCACTGGCGTGAAATTCATTAAAGTGGGACATACGCCTCCAGACGGCGTTAATATCAAATTCCCTATCTATCCTTTCTCCTTGGGCAATCAGGCTATTACAGTCGGGGCTCAAAAGTTCAGCAGGGGTGTAAATCTGTAAGGCCCTGGCTAAATCTATCATGGACATTCTGTACATGCGTCCACCTAACAGAAATCTAATAAAGCTTCTATCATCTATCCTCCTAACATCACTGTTTAACTTAATAGTACTAAGTAATTCTATACACCATTCCCTATATATGGTTCTACGAATGGAAAATAGGCGCATCCAATCGTTAAACTGAGAATTACCATACCTTTGCACCAATAATTCCCGAATCGGTTCGGCAAGGTCAACTGTTTCCAAAGGTACCCAGTCAATTGCCCTTGGCATTTCAACAACCTTAAAGTAGAGAATGTGCATGTTCTTTTGATAATCTGGATACTCTATCCAACATCGATCAAATCTCAGATTTGGGTGTAACTGATCTTCATTAATGTCTAAGCTCAGAATCATTTGATGTGGAGCGAATTGACGAAACTGATTCATGAATAATTGATCTTGATCGTGATATGGAATATGTTGATCCTCATGTTGTTCTTCTTCTTGTTGCATATGTTGTTCTTGTTCATAAAACATTTCCGGTTCGGGCTCTGGTTGTCTGGACGATGATGCACCGTCCGTATCTGTATTTCTCTGCAAAACACATTAAACACAAAATTTGTGCATCCAAATATGCATTAGTGTTAGCAAAATAATAATTTGAAACAATTATGATGACATGTTCAATTCATAACACATTTTATACACATTTTCTTAACAATAACAATTCTACACTTTTACATACGGAAATGTGTACAATGTTTTATCACATTTAAACTCTTAAACATGTCAACAATAATCATTATAGCAATTAAACACTTGTTACATGGCATTCAAATCAAACTAGTGCTTATTTTCATATTTTTGTCAAGTCTACACTTTGTCAAATAAGCATATACGAAAAATGTACATTAAGTTCATAAGCATTTATCTCAAATAATATGCCAAAATAATCACTACTAGCAATGAAACAAGTTTCAAATAGCCTTTATATCAAATTATCCAAGTTCATGAATTTTTAGACTTAAAAAGTCCACTTTAATTCTCAAAAACATGTTTAGGCTCAAAGTTTGGATCAATTAACTACCTAAACATGTTACACTACTTAATTTAGCAACAATTCATGACAAAAATCGGCCATAACCTGTTTATATCAAAAAGTCCCAAATTGCTCAAGAACACAAACCCTAGATTCTTAAAAATTTGAAGTTTTTAGCTTCAATTCATGTTAAATAGCTTCAATCTAGGATATTCATGCATAATATAACAACAATTTAAGTCTAATTACACTAGAATTTAACAAAATCAAAATATAAAATTTATAGCTCAAGAACACAATAATTCGAATTTAAAGAGATTAGGGGTGAAATCTTTACCTTTCTCCTGAAAGGGTTGAGACTACTGAATCTAGGCATGATTGTTGTGAAGTTTTGCAAGAAATTTGGTGAAAAATGATGAAAATTTGAGAGAGAATGGGTGTAAGTTCGTGTATGTGTGTGTATTTGTGAGAAAGAAACAGATCGACTGGAATTTTGATCCTGGCCAGTTTTTATTAGCCATGTGAGTCGCATGGTTTTGTGCATACCCCCATGCGAGTCGCATGGGGTGTAATTTCTGGTATTTTTTTTTTTTTTTTTTTTTTTAATAATAAACCTTATACTTTTAAAACATAAAATTAATAAAATTTTAAAAATCTTGTTTCTTTTTAAGACGAGGTCGTTTCGGGACGATGCCCTAGTCCGTCCCTCGACAAAATTTTAAAATTTGTCAATTTCAAGCAATTGTTTTAAAAGCTTAGATTTTTGGATTTTTTAATTTTTTTTTTTTTGGCATACTTTAAATCAATAAGATTAAAAATAATGATAATAAAAGTTCTCGTCCCTCCCTCGGGTAAAGCAATTTCGGTTCAAAGACCTAGTCTTCAACTTACGACGAATTTTAAAAATCATATTTTTAACTTAATGAGATAAAGTAAATTTTTGTTTTTAAATTCACACAATTTAAATATAAAATTCAAAATTAATATTTAAAAAAAAATCACACCAACTTAAAATTTGAAATGCATAAAATTAAAAATTCATATTTTAAAAATTCACATCAGACTTAATTTAAAAATTCATTTTATAAATTTACACCAAACTTATATTAATTTTTCAAATATTTACAATTTTAAATATATTGTTTTTTACAAAGTTTACAATATTAATTTAATATTTATATTAATTTTAAAAACATGGTAAAAATAAAATTAAAAATCTTTTTGGCTTTTTATCCCACTTTAATCAATCAAATATTATCAAAAATATGCGCCCCTCTTTTCGGTAAAGTAATTTCGGTTCCAAGACCTAATTTGACTCATGACGAATTTTTGAAATATTTTGGGTTGATTGATTAAAGATATTAATACCTTAAGAATAAACGTTAAATTTCGCAGTGATGTAATAAATTTTTTGAATGATATCAATAATTTCGGTCGCCAAACCTAATTTTATTCAATACCAATTTAATACTTTTTAGCGAACAAATTAGCGTTTATTATCAAAAGGTTAAAAAAATAAAAATAAAAATAAAAACTGTACAGACATACCTGTGAAATAGATTTCTTAGTTATATGATCTATCCCATTCATAAGATAGTCGGTTTAATTGGTTTTCCATGGCTACATAGGCGTAACCTCGAGCATTCAGTGTCTTTTCTTCTAAACATATGAACGGTCCGTCTCTGCATAAAGTAACAAATTCGGTATTTGAATAGGTTTGATTATTTGAACATTTACCTCCATGTGACCATTTTCCGCATTTGTGACATCGTTCTAGGTGTCGTGCTCTTCTTTTTGCTGCGGATTTTGATTTTCCTTTACCAAATTGTAACTTATTATCTTCGCATCTGGATTCTTTTCTAACTCCGTCCATTCTTTCTCTGATTACTGATACTATTTCACTCGGTAGTATGTCATTATTTCTTTTAGTGATCAAAGCGTGTAGCATTAGACCATGGTTTAGTTCACAGGCAGTCTTCATTTTGTAAAAACCTAAAAAAAATAAAAATTCAGAATGGGGGGAGAAGACTAGTTCTTTAGGGTCTGCTAGGGAAAGACCATTCGGGTTCCATTTTCGAGAACTACACGAAAACAGACAATCTAACTCTAACAGAAATACATATTATCCTTTAAAGACTTGATTCTCCCCACACTTAGTTAGCTGTGGTATCGAAATTGTGATTAACTTCGTTGTCGACTTCCATCGGACCATGTATGTAATGTTTAACTCTGTGACCATTAACTTTAAATTCAATCCCATTTGAATTTATCAATTCTATCGTTCCGTATGGGAAAACTCTTTTGACTATGAATGGTCCAGACCATCTTGATTTCAATTTTCCAGGAAATAGCTTGAATCGTGAATTGAAAAGAAGAACTCTGTCTCCTTCTTTAAATTCTTTTGAACTTCTGATTCTTTTATCATGCCATTTCTTCGTTCTTTCTTTATAGATTAACGAATTTTCGTATGCTTCATGTCTTAATTCTTCTAATTCGTTTAGTTGACTTAATCGTAGACGTCCGGCTTCATGTAAATCAAGATTACATGTCTTCAAAGCCCAAAATGCTTTGTGTTCAATTTCTACTGGAAGATGACATGCTTTTCCATAAACAAGTCTAAAAGGTGTGGTTCCAATTGGAGTTTTGTAGGCTGTTCTAAAAGCCCAGAGTGCATCCTCCAATTTAATGGACCATTCCTTCGGATTTGATCCTACGGTTTTCTCTAGAATACGTTTTAAAGCTCGGTTGGTATTTTCAACTTGTCCACTTGTTTGTGGATGATATGCGGTGGAGATTTTATGAGTTACTCCATATCTTTTAAGAACTTTCTCAAGTTGATTATTACAGAAATGAGTACCCCGATCACTTATTAAAGCTTTCGGTGTTCCAAACCTTGCAAAAAGACGTTTTAAAAAGTTGACTACAACTCGTGCATCGTTAGTTGGGAGAGCTTGTGCTTCCGCCCATTTAGATACATAATCAATGGCTACGAGTATATATAGATTATTATTAGATTTTGGAAATGGACCCATAAAGTCAATACCCCAAATGTCAAATACTTCACATACTTGGATGACATTTTGTGGCATTTCATCACGTTGACTTATTTTTCCGGCCCTTTGACATGCATCACAGGATTTGCAAAGAAGGTGTGCGTCTTTGTAAATTGTAGGCCAATAGAATCCAGCTTCATAAACTTTTCTTGCTGTTAGTTGAGGCCCATAATGCCCTCCTGTTGGTCCTGTGTGACAATGGTTTAAAATTTTACTAGCTTCATCTCCAAATACACATCGGCGTATTATTCCATTGGGACAACTTTTAAACAAATGTGGATCTTCCCAGAAATAGTGTTTTATATCACTGAAGAATTTCTTTCGTCTTTGGTACGATAATCCTTTTTCAAGGAATCCACAAACTAAGTAGTTTGCATAGTCTGCAAACCATGGGATTTCTTTATAATCTATCTTCAATAGATATTCATCAGGAAAGTTGTCTTGTATGGCTGATTCATTTAGAACTTCTAATTCGGGATTTTCAAGACGAGAAAGATGATCAGCGGCGAGATTTTCTGCTCCTCTTTTATCTCGGATTTCAATATCAAACTCTTGTAAGAGTAAGATCCAACGGATTAATCTTGGTTTAGCATCTTGTTTTGAAAATAGGTATCTAAGAGCAGAATGGTCGGTATAGACCACCGTTTTTGCTAAAACGAGATATGATCGAAATTTGTCAAAAGCAAAGACAATAGCAAGGAGTTCTTTTTCAGTAGTTGTATAGTTCGTTTGTGCTCCTTGTAACGTCTTACTAGCATAATATATAGGTTGAAATCGTTTTTCAATCCTTTGTCCTAAAACGGCTCCCATTGCAAAATCACTTGCATCGCACATTAGTTCAAATGGTAGATTCCAATTTGGTGTTATCATGATCGGTGCATTAGTGAGTTTTTCTTTAAGAATATTAAAAGATTTGATACACTCATCTGAAAAGATGAATGGCGCATCCTTTTCTAGGAGTTTATTCATAGGAGTGGCAATTTTAGAAAAATCTTTTATGAAACGTCGGTAAAAACCGGCATGCCCTAGAAAACTCCTAACTCCTCTAACATTGGTGGGATGTGGAAGTTTAGCAATTACATCTACTTTAGCTCTATCCACTTCAATTCCTTCTTTTGAAATTTTATGTCCAAGAACGATGCCTTCTTTAACCATGAAATGGCATTTCTCCCAATTAAGTACTAGATTTGATTTTTCGCATCTAATTAGCATTCGTTCCAGATTAACTAGACATGATTTAAATGTATCACCGAAGACTGAAAAGTCATCCATGAATACTTCCATGCATTCTTCTATCATGTCATGAAAAATCGCCATCATACACCTTTGAAAGGTTGCAGGGGCGTTACAAAGTCCAAATGGCATTCTTTTGTAAGCAAAAGTACCATAAGGGCACGTGAATGTGGTTTTCTCTTGGTCCTCGAGTGCTATTGGAATTTGAAAATATCCGAAAAATCCATCTAGAAAACAATAGTAACTATTTCCGGCTAATCTTTCCAACATTTGATCAATGAAAGGTAAGGGAAAGTGATCTTTTCTGGTGGCGTCATTTAATTTTCTATAATCAATACATACACGCCATCCTGTTACAGTCCTAGTAGGAATAAGCTCATTTTTCTCATTTGTAATGACAGTCATGCCACCCTTCTTAGGCACGCATTGAACTGGGCTTACCCATGGACTATCAGAGATTGGATAAATTAAACCTGCATCTAGCAGTTTAATAATCTCTTTCTTAACTACATCTTGCATATTAGGATTTAGTCTTCGTTGGCGTTGCACATACGTTTTATGACCTTCTTCCATAAGGATTTTATGTGTGCAATACGAAGGACTTATTCCTTTAATATCATGAATCTTCCATGCAATGGCTGGTTTATGAGCTTTCAACACAGAAATGAGTTGTGATTTCTCATTTTCTGTAAGAGAAGACGATATTATTACAGGTAATTCAGATTCACCATGTAAATAAGCGTATTCCAAATGGTTTGGAAGTGGCTTTAACTCTAATTTCGGAGGTTCTTCTATCGATGATTTATATCGATATCTGTCTTCTTCTTTTAGCATTTGAATTTCTTCTGTTGTTGGTTCATATCCATTAGCTATAAGTGTAGCTAACATTTCAGCTTCATCAATTGGTTCATTACCTTCTCCTAAAGAACATTCTCCTGTTCCTTGTAATTCTGGAAATTCTTCTAATAATTCTGCATGTGCATCTATAGTTTGAATATAATAACATGTATCATCTGCAGATTGTGGTTGTTGCATTGCTCTATCAACTGAAAAGGTGACACTTTCATCCTCTATACTTAGGGTCAGTTTCTTACCGAACACGTCTATCATTGCTTTAGCCGTGTTTAAGAATGGTCTTCCTAATATGAGAGGAACTTGAGAATCTTCTTCCATGTCCAAAACAACAAAATCTACTGGAAATACTAAAGTACCAACTTTAACTAGCATGTTCTCCATTATCCCTCTAGGATATTTTATTGATCTATCGGCTAGTTGTATGCTTATTCTTGTTGGTTTTAATTCTCCAAGGTCTAGTTTAGCGTATAGTGAATACGGCATTAGATTTATACTAGCACCTAAGTCTGCCAATGCTTCTATTGAACTAAGACTACCCAGAAAACATGGAATTGTGAAACTTCCTGGATCAGATAGTTTTTCTGGTATCTTATTCAACAGCACTGCTGAACAATTAGCATTCATAGTAACAGCCGAGAGTTCTTCCATTTTCTTTCTATTTGAGATTAGATCTTTCAAGAATTTAGCATATCTTGGCATTCCTGAAATCACATCAATGAAAGGAAGATTTACATTTATCTGTTTAAACATATCCAAGAATTTGGATTGCTCGGCTTCAAGTTTTTCTTTCTTCATTTTACTCGGGTAAGGAAGTGGTGGTTGGTATGGTTTAACATAAGGTTTATCCTTAACTGTGTTATCTTCATTATCCTTTTCAACTACCGGTTCTTTTTCCTTATCTTGATCAGGTTGTGGTTCTTGTGGAGTAGGAATAGTTTCATCAGAAGTTACAGGTATTTCAGGTGGTTTAAGTATTGTACCACTTCTTGTGGTAATAGCTTTAGCTGTTTCATTCCGGGGGTTAGCATTTGTATCACTAGGTAGACTTCCCGGTTTTCTTTCACCTATTAACCTTGCTAGGTTACTTACTTCTTGTTCCAGATTTTGAATCGAAGCTTGTTGATTTCTAAATGCTTGAGCATTTTGTTCATTAGTTTGTTTTTGAGATGTGAAAAACTGCGTTTGAGTTTCAACTAGCTTCGTCATCATATCTTCTAAATTCGGCTTTTTATCATCAGTTTGTTGTGGTGGTTTGTTTTAAAAATTAGGTCTTTGCTGATTATAAGTATTATTGGATACTTGTTGATTGCTAGGACCTTGTTGGTTGTTGTATGGAATATTTCGGTTATAATTCTGGTTTTGATTGTAAATCGGTCTTGGCGGTTGATAATTATTCTGATAATTATTTCCAGGCCTTTGGTTTATGTATGAAATATTCTCTCTTTGTTCCATTGTTAATTCAATACTGAGACAATCTTTTGTCAAATGTGGTCCTCCACACCGCTCACAACTAATTCGTATTGAGTGAATATCCTTAGTCATCTTTTCCATTCGTCTCTCCACAGCATCTATCTTTGCGGAAATGGAATCTAAGTCATGGCTAGAATCGGCTCTAGCTGCTTTAGATGATCTAATGATATCTTTTTCTTGGTGCCACTCATGTGAGTGGGAAGCAGTATTATCAATAATTTTGTAAGCATCAGTTTCGGTTTTCTTCATAATAGAGCCACCAGCTGCTATATCTATGTCTTTTCTTGTAGTGATGTCGCATCCTTGGTAGAATATTTGTACTATTTGACAGGTGTCTAAACCATGTTGCGGACATCCTCTTAATAACTTTCCATATCTTGTCCACGCCTCATATAGAGTTTCATTTGTTTTCTGTGTAAACGTAACAATTTCTGCTTGAAGTCTTACGGCTTTAGATGCAGGAAAGAATTGTTTAAGAAATTTGTCAACTAAAACGTCCCATGTATCGATCGCCCCTTCAGGTAATGATTCCAACCAATCTTTGGCTTCTCCCTTTAAAGTCCAGGGAAATAACATGAGATATATCTGTTCATCCTCCACTTCTCGGATTTTAAATAGTGTGCAGATCCTATTAAAGGTACGTAGATGTTCATTTGGATCTTCCTTCGGCGCACCACTAAATTGGCATTGATTAGTCACCAAGTGTAGAATTTGTCCTTTGATTTCATAATCTGGCGCATTAATGTCTGGATGAGTAATTGCGTGACCTTGGCCAGTGCGTTTAGCTCTCATTCGGTCTTCCATACTTAAAGGTTCCAGATTCTCCATAATTGAATTTGTTGAATCGGTATCACTAGATGATTCTGATTTAATGGTTCGTTCCTCAACAATCTCTGTTTGAATGATTGGTGGCTCCGGAGGAAAGTTTAATGGTTCAGGATCTATGAACCGTTCCTGAATATTTTCCGGATTCTCAATTGTGAGGTCGGGTTCAAAAAATGGATTATCGGAAATTTGAACTGAAGTACTTGGTCGACTGGATGATGATTCTAAAGAAAAATCAACGGCGGTTATATTTGTTAAACGATGTCTTGATCGAGTTACAGGTGGTGAACGTACAAAAGGTGATGAACGTCTTGCTCGGTGCATTCACTGAATATCCTATTAGTTTTTAAAAGGAAAGAAAAATTATAATAAGTTATCCAATCAATAGACTTTTCTGATTTTGCCCACGTTTCGAATAGCCAAAAGATGCAGCAGAGGGGCAGGATTCGTTTGGTCTCAATATAATTGAGGACTGTTTGGCTCCAATAACCCGGTCCACGTACAAATCCAACTATTACTACGAATCAGAAAATTTTGATGTCTATTAATTTAACCACTTAAAATAAATTTTCGTAATTTTAAGAAATTTAGATAAGAAGTAGAAAAAATTCTAAGTCCTAAAAACTAGAATAGCGAGAAATAAGAGAGAAAAAGAGTTCGTCGCAAAAGGTCGAAAAAGAAAAAATGGTTAAAAAATAAAAGGTGACGGAAAAATAAAAGAAACTTATAAAAACTTAAAAATACTTGACTAACCTAACCTTATTACTACAACTAACTTAAAATTATAATCGCAAATTGAAATTACTAATTGGAATGATAATTGATACATAGTAAAAGGTGTCTAAAAATATTAAAGCTTACAGGAAAAACTAAATCCCAAATGGAAATAACTTAAAAAGAAACTAAAACTTAAAAAGGCGTCGCAAAATTCTAAAGCACCTAAATCTTAGTTTAAAGAAAAAGCACTTAAGGAATTCTACGGCAAAGCCTAAAAATCTAGGATTACTACGGTAAATACTATGTCTAAAAACTAAGTACGAATAATAAAAATATAAAAATTACGCTAAAACAATTAAAAGATACAAAAATATAAAACTTATAAAAAGTTATAAAAATATTATTTTTATATTTTTTTATATTATAGTATTAAGTAAATAAATAATAAAACTAAACAAAAGTAAAAATAACTAAATAAATTAAAAACTTAATTATAATAATAATAATAGTTTTAGGGTTTAAATAATAATAATTAAATAATATCCGTAATAAATGCGGAATTAGGGTTTGTTTGTGGCCTGGTCAAACCCCTCATGCGAGTCGCATGGAATAAGGGGGTGGGTCATGCGAGTCGCATGGCCATTCTGAACTGGTTCAATTGGACTGGTTCAAATGACAGGTCACTTAATTATTTAATATTTATTTTTAATTTCTGTTTTATATATAATATAAGATATAAATATATAATTTAAATAAAAACTTAATAAAATACTAAAATAAAATACAAATACTTTAATATTTTGTAAATAATAAAGAAAAACTTAAAATACACTTTAAAATATATTTTTTTTTTTTTTAAAGTTTTAAAAGATTTTTTTTTATATATTTTTAATTTTTAAACAAAAATATAAATTTTACAAAAACTAATTATAACTAAAAAAAATATATGGCGTTTTGCTTCGGCGTTTTCCCCGGCAGCGGCGCCAAAAATACTTGATGATGTACGAGGTGTATATAAAATAGTTATATTTTTAGTGCGAAAACACTATTAAATACGATACAATTTTACACAAGATATTTATTTATTTATAGAATGGATATACTTAAACCTTGCTACAACACTTATAGGCAGTGTACCTAACCGTACAGTAGTGTATTTTTTAGTAAGTCCGGTTCGTTCCACAGGGAAATCTTTAAACAAAGCTCAACGCTATATTAGTTTACTTTTATAAAAATACAAATATATATATATATGTAATATTATTATTATAAAGGGGGGTTTTTACCGTTTAATGACCGGTTTGTCGATTTTAAGACTTTAGTCGCAGTTAAAACCTAATGTAAAATATAAAATAAATACAAGACTTAAATTAAAGCGTAAAGTAAATAACGATAATGAAATTGCGAATAATAAAAATGCGATAAAATAAAATTGCGATTAAATAACAATAAAGAAAAGTGCGATAATTAGAAGTGCAATTAAATATAAAATAAAGGAAATTAAATATGAAATAAAAGAATTATGCTTATTTAAACTTCCGTAATCATGATGTTTGACGTGTTGATTTTAGTTTTATGCCCATGGGTTAATTGTCCTTTGTCCTGGATTATTTAATATGTCCGTCTGGTTTTTGTCCATAACAGTCCATCAGTCATAAATATAAAGTGCGAGTGTCCTCGTCAAATTATTATTATACCCGAAGTTAAATATTCCAACTAATTGGGGATTCAAATTGTAACAAGGTTTTAATACTTTGTTTAATGAATACACCAGGTTATCGACTGCGTGTAAACCAAGGTTTTACTACTTTGTTAACAATTACACCAATTACCCTTGAATGTAATTTCACCCCTGTTTTAATTATTCTAGTGGCTATTAATCCATTCCCGTGTCCGGTTAAATGAACGATTATTCGTACATATAAATACCCCGCCCATCGTGTCCGATCGAGTGTATATGGTAATTTATAGGGACGCCCAATTGTAAATCTTTATATTAACATTAACAAACTCTCATTTAATTAAACAAATATAAAGCCCATTAATAGCCCATAGTCTAATTTCCACAAGTGTCGTTCTTTTGTCCAAACCCCAATTATGGTACAAAGCCCAATTACCCAATTTTAGTAATTAGCCCAACATCATGATTACTTCGTTTTAAATAAGCATAATAATAACTTAGCTACGAGACATTAATATAAAAAGGTTGAACATAACTTACAATGATTAAAAATAGCGTAGCGTTACACGGACAGAATTTCGACTTACACCCTTAAAACATTCGCTAACATACCCTTATTATTAGAATTAAAATTAAAATTAAAATTAAAATATAAATTATATATATATTTATATCGTATATATTAGAGAGAGATATATTTTTTTGTGTGTAAAACTCGGCAGAAAACTGGCTTTATATAGGACCTGACCAGCATTTTCACTCCATGCGACTCGCATGGATTTTGTGCCTCTGGCCATGCGAGTCGCATGGCCACCCTGGATCCAGCCAAATTGCTTTATTTTCTTCTTGCCGACGTAATATAATAATATATAATATATAATTATATATAATTATATATATATTATATTATATTCTTGTGCATAGTAGACTAGATATTTTTGGTCCGTTGCGTCGGGCGTTTCTTCTAGGCTCAGGTCCCGGTTCCGGATTTTCGGACGTCTTCGCGTATTATTTTAAATCGCGTACTTTGCGTCTTGTAACTTGTACTCTTGTTATTTTGAGACGTTCCTCATCAATAATTTGAACCTTTTTGATTGAATCTTGTACTTTTTAGCTTTTTGGACCTTTCCGTCTTCAATTTGTCGAATCTGCCTTTTATCTTCACTTTTTAATATTTAAACGAATAGTGCTTGTAAATCGAACAATATCAACTAAAATCTTGTCTTTCTTGGGAAATAATGCTGTAAAATATGTGTTCATTTTTAGCCTTATCATATATTATATTATATTTATATACCTAGTTAACTTGTAATTTTTAGTCCGTTGCGTCGAGCGTTGAGAGTTAACTCTGGTCCCGGTTCCGGATTTTCGAACGTCCTTGCGTACATTTTTATATCTTGTACTTTGCGTTTTGAATCTTGTACTCTTGTAATTTCGAGACGTTTCTTATCAATAATTGGAACCTCTTTGATTGTCTTTTGTACTTTTGAGCTTTTTGGTCGTTTGCGTCTTCAATTCGTCGAATCTGTCTTTTGTCTTCACCTTTTATTATTTAAACGAATATCACTTGTAAATAGAACAATTGCAACTAAAAGCTTGTCTTTCTTGAGGAATAATGCTATGAAATATATGTTCGTTTTTAGCATTATCATCTGGTCTCATTCATTTTGATTTTATCTTTTAAAACCTTGTTTTCAGATTTTAAGCCTTTGACTTCTTTTGACATTGAGACCAGATTCTTCATCAAGTCATTTTGCATTTTGATAAAATCAGGTGAGATTTCAGATGATTGTACCTCATCATCATCGAATGTTGAGTCAGAATTCTCCATTGCTTCCTTAGCTTTGATGAGCTTTGTCACCTTGCAAACATTTGCATGTTCCACTTCTGAATCTGAATCGTCAGTCCAGTTAAACCAAGTATCATCAACCGGTTTTAGCTCTCTCCCAGTTTCCACAATCTTAGCCATCAACATTTTCTTCTTGTAGTAAGCTGTGTCCTTCTTCTTAGGCATCTTGCACTCACGAGAGTAATGACCAGCTTTGCCACAATTGAAACAAGTTGAATCTTCCTTCTTGGAATCATCAGCACGTTGTTGTTTAGATTGATCAGCTTTCTTGTAGTACGAGGAAGATGATGAGTTTTTGCGTTGATTGCTTGATTTGCCTTTAAACTTGTGTTTATTCAAGCCTTTTGTGAACATGGCTGCCATCTTGACTAATTCAAGGTGAGAATCATCAACATCAGAAAGATTCAAATCTTCTGAATCAGTTGATTCTTCAACAAGCACTTTCTTGGACAAGCCTTTGGAAGACGTCAACGATTTGCTCTTCCTTTTAGCAATTAGGGCAAGTGGATCGCCCGGAGAAGACTCTTTCCTTCCTTCTTGAAGTTTAGACACTTCAGGTTGGTAATGCATAAGAACTCCAACAAGCTCATGAATAGTCAACTTGTCAATCTCTTTAGTAGATCGAACAATGGTTCCATAAGGAAGCCAATCAGCATTGAGCTTTTTGAGAAACTTCATGTTGACTTCAGCATTTACTTTTATGATCTTGCACCTTTTCAACTCATTGAGAACACCATTGAAACGACGATAGGTATCCTTGAGTGGTTCATCAGTTTCCTGCTTGAAATCTTCATAGAATCCCAGAGCCTTATTCAATTTAGTAACATCTGACATGTCATAACCTTCTTGCCGTCGTTTGATCTCATCCCATATATCTTTTGCTGTTGTATTGCTATCAACATTTTCAAACAATTCATAAGGGATAGCTTGCATAACAATATTCTTTGCCTCTATGTCACCCTGAGCTCTCTCACGCTTATCACCAGAAAGTTCATAGACTGGAATTGGCATAACGGTATCCGGATGATAATCAACAACTGGACCATCTCTCAGAGAAGCCCAAATGTACTTTGTTTTCTCACCCTTATAGTCTATGTACTGAGTGATACGGTGAAGCCACTGAGTGTACTTGCCATCAAACAACACTGGAGGACGGGAATCTGATCCAATGATCAAAGTATCTTGAGTAGACATCTTGAAAATGAGGTAGATTCGGTAAAGATTCTGTATTACACAAATCTCAGATGAAAAATCACAACAATCTGATCAGAATGTCAGATTCTGTAACAGATTCGGTACTGTAGCAGATTCGGTAAAGTAGCAAATTCGGTAAAGATTCTGTATATCAGATTCTGTAAAAGAAACTGATCAGAAATACAAGAGACACACCCAGATTCAGTATAGATTCGGTAACCACAAGAATTGTAGCCTGTAACCACTTAAAACAATGAATTAAGTGATACAGAAACTCAGATTCTGTATACGATTCGGTAGTCAGATTCTGTAAGAATTTGAAGTTCAATCTCAATTCAATCCTTTTGAATTTGATTCTATAACCTTGCTGCACAAGGAAACACGTTAGTATCACACAAAATATCAAAGATACCGAAAGTATAGGATACCAAATGTCAGCTGTAGCAGTTGACAATACCGAGTCTAAGTTTAAAACTTAGAAATATGACAGAATCCTTTCTCAAACCACACCAATTAGCTGCGTATGATCAAACCGAATGTGATAGAATCACAATCACACCACAATCTGTAACACTTAAGATGAATTTAAGTAATGAAGCAGACTCGGTATAATAGTTACAATACCGAGTGTTGATCAAATCTTCAAAAATTAATGAATTGAAGAAATTGAACCGTCAGAAATGTGATTTAACACCTCACGAACACAACTGAATCCTTAAATCTTCACAAAAATCCAGAATCAAGCTTGAATTAAGCAATACCGAGAGTTTTAGCCACAAACTCTAAAAATCAACTTGATTCTCCATAATTGAAGTTAAAAAGCTGTAATGATGATCGAAACTCTTTCTAAAATACCTAATGCACCTTTGCTGAACTTATCACAAGAATCTGAACGTCAGATTATCAAATTCGATGATACCGAATGTGATTCAAAATACCGAGAGTAATCAGATTTTGTAATCTTCAATCTCTGGATCGATATAGTGATGTAGAATCAGTTCCTGGAAGCTCTGATACCAAATGATAGGTCAGATCATGTTGAGATTGAGAGAAATGATAAGATAAAGAGAGATTCGGTAGATAGGAATGAGACTCGGTATTAGAGAGAATCGGTACAATTACATTCCACAGCTTCTAGAACTCAGTTACAATGCAATGGCTATCTAATTAGGACTACTTAGGTTCCTTATATAGCCCTCTTCTAAGGAACCTTCAATTAAGCTTATTTTCACATTAACACTATACAACTTCGGGGTCCTAACATACTCCGATTCAAATTTCCGATCAAGACAAATTTACTGCCTATTTTCCTTAAGTCCCTTAGTGTTGGGTTTAGTGTTTTCACTTTATGTCATAGGTTTTGTCATCATCAAATAGGGGGAGATTGTTTAGTCCCCGAAATAATTAAGGATTTAATTATGACAAAACAGAATTTATTTGCACCAAAATGTAATGTGCAGCCAGCACAAGTTTCGTTTATGTATAGAGATCAGATATTGCTGTGTCGAGTGGTTAAGTATGCTGCCTAGTCTACCAGCACAAGGTAGACAGTATTCTTCAGTTAGCACAGGATGTGAACTCAGCAATTCAAGAATATCAAGTGACTCAGCAATGAAGAACCAGCATAGCTGGAATGCAGCTTACTACATAAGACAGCTATGCTCCATTACAAGCATAGTGGTTTCCTGAGTGGTCTACATCAAGTGTACTATTCAACAGAAGTCAAAGACAAAGTTGAACAGAAAAGGACACGCGTCGGCGGCTGACAAGTGACCTTACAAGACCACGTGTGAATGCAGAAGTTTAACGCTGTGCAGACATGTGTTATACATTGTCAATGCCTAGGGAACACAACATTCTATTTGTTTAAACAAATAGTGGTGCCAAATCGAATTGGGGTGTTCCTACAAATAGCTATCAAAGAGGAAAGAGGAGAGCATGCTCTCTGATGCAATTGTCCCCACAAGTACAGACATCCTATGTACCAGTGGACAATAGAATAATTACACGGATAATAGGACTAGTATAAATTGATGTATCCACTATTGTAACAATTAGTGGTGTGGGTTTTATTATTTAGAGTCCAAAATGTGTAATAGCTTTAAGTTTATCTTCATAGCTATAATCTAGGTAAATCTGTATCAACCAACTATCATTCCGTCAAGGATAGTTGTAATTCTTTGTGATTCAATCAAAACACTTAAATGAATAAGTTACACTTTGAGTGGGATAGTTTTTCATTGATTTGAGTCTTGTTATTAATAAAGGTACATTACACGAAACGTAAAGTACAAGATTTTATAGCGTACGAAACAACATTTGAAAAACCGGAACCAGGACATATGTCGAGTGACAACGTACGAATTATCGGAACTAAAATTACAATTTAACTATGCATGTAAATATAATATAATATAATATATATATATAATTATATATTAAATATATTATATATTAAATAATAATAAAAACTATCGGCAGCCCACGAGTTAAACGATTTTGAGCTGGGAACAGAAGCCATGCGATCGCATGGCAAAATACCTGCATGCCCATGCGATCGCATGAGGCTAAAATGCAGGAGAGGTTCTATAAATTGGCCAGTTTGCTCTACACTTTCACACACCTTCACAATTCTTTTTCTTTCCTCTGTAACTATAAACTATATTTATATTATTATTATTATTATTATTATTATTATTATTATTATTATTATTATTATTATTATTATTAATATTATTATTATTAAGATTAATATAATTATTAATCTTATGGTTAGGAGTATTATTAGTATTATACATAAAATACTACGACGAGGTTATGTCCAAATTATTTCAAAATGGGTTTTTCGAGCATGATAGAGCTAAGGAAATTATGGGTTATAGCTATGGAAGTTATGGGTATTGTTCGGGGGTATTGCTCGTGAGGTCTGTGACGACCCAGAAATTTCCGACTAAATTTAAACTTAAATCTTATTATGATTTCAACACGATAAGCAAAGTCTGTGAGGTTGAGTATCAAAAAATTTTAACTGTTTCATATATTCAAATGACCTTTGACTATTCCCGACAATTCACGAATAATTGCTGTAAATAAATAAGTATATATATACATAAATATAAGTACATGTAATTAATTGAAATAATAAAATAAAAATTTAATTGTTAGAATTAAAAATGTAAAATAAGATACAAGAAAATAAAGTGGTTATTAAAATAAGGCTATATGTGAATACATATTATTTCTATAAATGATTATTTTGACATAGATATTGGAATATATATAAAAGGTATGAATATTATCTGTTATTATATATAATTACTAAATAATTAATAATATGTAATATTAATATATTAAATTTAATTGCAAGTTAAAAATATAGTTGTATTATTACTTTCATTATTAATATTAATATTGATATTAATATTAATACCAGTATTATTATTATTATATATAAAATATATATATAAATTTGATACATTTAATTTGTTATATTATTACTATTACTAATGTTATTGATATCCATATTAACATTTTTAATATCATTATTATTTATTATCATCATTAAAATAATTATTAATATTATTATTAATATTATTATTTTTAATATATTTATATATACTAATTATTAATATTAATATTACATATGTGGGATCAATTCAATCAGTGTAGTCTGTTATACTTCAACATCCACTTTTCAGATTTTTCCTCACTTCTTATTTGCCTGTGATAGATTGTCGACTCATACACACTCATTATCTATCTCCTTTCCTCTCTCTCTTGTCCACTCTTATATTTATAATATAGTTATACATATGTCCATAGAGATAATCAAAACACAGAACTCAAAATCAATTCGAAATCACAAACACAACAACACCAACTCTTTTTGATTCATTACTTCATATCATATTTAAAAGTATGAAAATCAAAATATCATATGCTTATTAATTCAGGCTCCTACAGTGCACATGATCATCATAAACTCAAATGATTCATATTCGTATATCTTCAACGATGCTCATTATTCATCTTCATATTTCGACACCAATTCTCAGGTTTAAATTAAATAAATCATTTCATGATTCTATTTCTAATCTTCATAATCATCATAACACACCACTTACATCTATCCTTATTTATCTATATATCTTTATCTATATTGTAAACATTACATATACATAGACACCCATCTTTCTGTATGTTTTGGTTTAACAAACCAAGAACCAAACCCAACACGTTTACTAACACCTTGGTTTTAAGATCACCATCCACCTCAAACCACCCAACCACCGCCACCTTTCTTCTTGATTAAACTCACTTCAATTTTCTTCTAATAATTAATATGATCACCATCACTTGCTTTTGTTTCTGTTTCTTTTCTCTCTTTGTATGATAGACACCACAACCCATCATACATGCCATCCTACTGTTACTTCGATTGCTACCATTCTTCCCAGTTAATAATCACCACCATTTGTTACAGTTTAAGAGAAACCTGAGACCCAACATCACCACCATTCGAAAACCACAACATCACCATAAAACCCTTCACCACTTCACTTTGATCACAATTACCACGAATTAACCTACTGTTCCGGTTTTATTTCAAACACCAACACCACCCTGAAACTGCAGCTGCTATAATACTTGTCTCTATTGCTTCTTTCGTTCAATTTTAACTACAGCCCTACTGTACGTTGCTGATGCAGTCTTTTAACCACCCCAAACTGTCACCTTTTGAAGCCCAACATTATTAAACAATGAACTGCTGTACCTGTCGTAACCTTATGCTGATATATATATATATATATATATATATATATATATATATATATATATATATATATATATATATATATATATATATATATATATATATTTTTTTTTTTTTGTTTTGTTCGATACATTGGAACAAGAAAAGGGTGCAGTTGTTGAACGAAGCTGTACCACACTTTTGTTTGAGGTTTTGTCCACTTGAGAACATAGAATATTAGAGCACTTATTTAAATCGCAAGTGGAACCAATTGAGAATTCATGGCTGACGGTAAGGGAGCACATATAAGGACGTTTTGATTTTTTTTATGATGAATACAATGGATGACAGGTGAGACGTTATTGATGATGACAGCTTCCTTGTTTGCTTTTCGAACCAAGGGCATTGATATTATTCTTGTGGACTGCATATTAGACTTTGATTATAATGATTGGGTCGTAAAAAAAATCTAGTCACTTTATGTTAGGCTATATTCCGAGTTCTGCTAACGGGTTGTGTCCCAAAATTTTGTTTTTCTATCGGGCCCAAATTCATCACACTCGCTCATTTCAATTAAGTTGATGATAGAATGTTTGTGAAGATAACAAGAATCGAATGATAATGATTATGATAATAATACTATATTGATAATAATAAAATCGTAGGATCTTGATCAATGAGGTTAGGAGATAATGAAGTTATGTTTATGAGTTAACGATGAATTGATGATTATTATGATGATGATACGATCCTAGTATACTTGATTGCAATCACGTATTATTGTTGCTTCCACTTCCACTGCCATTTGAATTGATTACCAAACTAAACCCACAAAAGTGATTTTTGGATCGAACTATGTTATTGGATTTGTGAATACTTGGGCTTA
This sequence comes from Rutidosis leptorrhynchoides, assembly GCF_046630445.1. Lineage (NCBI taxonomy): Eukaryota > Viridiplantae > Streptophyta > Magnoliopsida > Asterales > Asteraceae > Rutidosis > Rutidosis leptorrhynchoides. The sequence continues at coordinate 80,009,218 of NC_092334.1, forward strand.
GGAAATTAGTATTGGGTCGTGTTCCAATTTGTTCTTCTACTGGGCCGAACCTATCACACATTCATTTCAATTAAATTGGTAATAATATTATGAAGATTAGATTAGTGATTAGGTTAGGATTATGATGCGAGAACGATATCATGATAATGATTATGATAAAGAAAAGATGATGGTTACGGTATTAGGATATTGATAATGATAGTGATTATGATTAGATGATGATTAGGGTTATGGTAATATGATGATGATGATGGTAATAATACATGATGATGATGATGATGATGAGTAGCATGTCGATATGAATATTGATCATGCATGATAAAATGAAGATGGTATGATAATGATTATGATGTCAATGATGGTATTTAATAGAAAAACAGGAACGGATAAATGGTTAAGGAGTGTTTTGGGTTAGCGGGACGTCGCGGGTTCAAACCCAGACTTGGGCATTTTTTTTTAGGATTACTCTTTTGAGGTAGTTACTTATCTATTCATTTATTAATATTATCGTCTTATTATTATTAACATTATTATTATTATTATTATTATTATTATTATTATTATTATTATTATTATTATTATTATTATTATTATTATTATTATTATTATTATTATTATTATTAACATATGACATTTTATTATTAAGTATTATCACTATTTTAGTATTATTATAATTATTATTTTAACAAACAAAAGATACTTATATAAAAAATATATTTTACTACATATATCATGACTATCTTAATATTACATGTTATTTTCTTTAAAATGTTATTATCTATAATTATCTAACATTAATTAATTTACATAGCATATATAAATATATTTTGGGCATATATAATCATATAGGTAAATATTAACTTTAAAACATTATATAATATTTGTAATAAATAATATACATTAAGATACTTTAATAAGAATTTAATATATAATATATACATAAAATATTTACAATTAATCTATTTATTAACATGACATAAAAATTATTAAAGTATTAATATATAAACTTGTTTGATTGTGATTAAGTGTTCTAATATATATAACTGATCGTGAATCCGAGGCCAACCCTGCATTGTTCAGTATCGTCGTATGAATATTTTTACTACAAAATATTGTAGAGTGAGTTTCATTTGCTCCCTTTTTAAATGCTTTTGCAATATATATTTTTGAGACTGAGAATACATGCGCTGCTTTATAAATGTTTGACGAAATAGACACAAGTACTTAAAACTACATTCTATGGCTGGATTATTAAACCGAATATGCCCCTTTTTAGTCTGGTAATCTAAGAATTAGGGAACAGACACCCTAATTGACGCGAATCCTAAAGATAGATATATTGGGCCCAACAAGCCTCATCCAAAGTACCGGATGCTTTAGTACTTCGAATTTATCATGTACGAAGGGAGTCCCGGAATGATAGGGATATTCTATATGCATCTTGTTAAGGTCGGTTACCAGATTTTCACCATATGAATGATTTTTATCTCTATGCAGTTTGCGAAATGCCTGATATGAGAATGATGTTTATGAAAATATGAAATCTTGTGGTCTATTAAAAATGATGGAAATGAATATTGATGATAAACCAATGAACTCACCAACCTTTTGGTTGACACTTTAAAGCATGTTTATTCTCAGGTATGAAAGAAATCTTCCGCTGTGCATTTGCTCATTTTAGAGATATTACTTGGAGTCATTCATGACATATTTCAAAAGACGTTGCATTCGAGTCGTTGAGTTCATCAAGATTATTATTAAGTCAATTATAGTTGGATATATTATGAAATGGTATGCATGCCGTCAACTTTCGATGTAATGAAAGTTTGTCTTTTAAAAACGAATGCAATGTTTGTAAAATGTATCATATAGAGGTCAAATACCTCGCGATGTAACCAAATGTAATGTATTCGTCCAGATGGTTTAGGACGGGTTTTTACAAGATCAACCTAGCGTTTATCATTTCTTTTGCGTCTACGTACTTTCCTACAATATTGAATCACAATATTGATATGTGAGCATTTATATCTTATCTTTTATATATTAATAGTGTATCCCTAACTAGTGCTCGAGTATTTATGATTATGCATGCTTGTATGCTTAATTTCGTCATTAAATAGTTTATGATAAATCATGAATATGATACATATGCTACTGAGATAAGGAATATGATATGCATGTCGTTGAAAAGCTGGTAAAAAATCAATAACTTTTCATTTAGGAATCGTGTGATTTCGATGAACAGATTAAAAGATATGGTCAACTGAATTATTATTAATTCTAATAATAATAATAATATTATTATTATTATTATTATTATTATTATTATTATTATTATTATTATTATTATTATTATTATTATTATTATTATTATTATTATTATTACTATCGTAGTTATTATTATCGTCATTATTATTATGCTCTAATTATTATTATTATTATTATCATTATCGTTATTAATATAAGTATTATCATTAAAATTGTTATTGTTATTATTAATACTATCGTTATTATCACTAAGGTTATTATTAATATTATTATTATTATTATTATTATTATTATTATTATTATTATTATTATTATTATTATTATCATTATAATAATTATTAGTATTATCATTAGTATTATTATTATAATTATTATTATTATTATCATTATTATTAAAACTAATATTAGTATCATCTAATTATTATGATTACTATTATTATCATTACTAGCTTATAACCCGCGATTTTGCGGGGTTTTTAAAATAAGATATTGTGAAATCAATTTGAGAGGTATCAAAAATGTAATAAAATGAATTATCATTGGCAAACGATAAAAAGTAAATATGGTGAAATGCAATTCAAAATGCTCTTTTTTAAAGGTAATTTTATTCACTAAAAACATCAAAGTTGGTACATTTTACCAAAGTCCACAAGTAGCGAACCTAATTAACAATTATAGATCAAGATCGGCATAAGCTAAATGAAACACCATAACAATTAACACCTTCTAAATCAAGATACAAAGCACAATTATAGATCAAGATCGGCATAAGCTAAATGGAACACCATAACAATCAATAATTAACAATTAACACCCCTTTTTTAATATAAAACACCACTCGTCAATCTTGCAATATTGTGATTCCTCCAGGTTTCTTCAATCATTCTTTTATATCTATATGGACACATTTGCACCTGTTACAATTCATTCATTACATTACAAAAGCACTTGTACGGTAAATAAAACAATTAAGTAACAGGAAGTACAATATACTTGTTTAAAAAATGCGCAAAACTAATTACTCCGTAATAAAAACAGGGCAGATCAGTTTTTATGATCTCTTGCTTAAAAGATCGATAGATTAAGAAATATAAAAACTTTAAAAAGAATAAAGTATGTGAAACTGTCATTCAAAGAATCAATGAAGATACGGAAGTCTTATATCTAAACAGAACATCTTACAGAATATCACTCTTTGCAATTGTCTTACACTCGAAGCAACGCTGACCTCTTTATGTAAACGCTAGAGAACTGCATTATGTATATGACAAGTAATGGTATAAACATCAAATATGGATGCTAATAAACTCAGATTAACTCAATATACAAATGCTCTCACCCTAACAAATTCTGAAATTCCGATGGATTTCCCATTTTCATATTGAGATAGAAATAGAAATTACATCTTCGAACATCAAACAGTGTCTTCGAACACCAAATATACATATCCACGAGTTTAAAAGCAGCTTAACTAAAGGTAAGCAAACATATGTCTTTGATTAGTAATGAGGATCCAGTTTATATTTGTTATGAATACAATTTGAAACTATTAGATTTTAAACTAAGATATACTAATTGTAGGTTGCAAATTATTTAATTTTGCTCTTCCTTACAAGAGGAACATTTCTCAGGATTTAGAAACACCATACAGTTGGATCATGTGGCTAGTTCCTTAAAAAGGGATTAACATTATCATGTAAAACCTAACTCACGAAATAGCAATATATCTTAAAGACAAAACTGAAACAACACATGAAAAAGAAACCGATAATGATAACAACACATTAAACCAAAAATTTCACCAAAAAAATTAAATGGTGAAAATACCTTGTACTACATGACGATGGCGGATATGGTAGTCGGCTGCTTGACGTCAGTGACGATGATGTTTTAATTAACATAATAATTGAATCACAAAACAGCAAAGACAAAACCCCCATACACATTAGTCGAATTTCTAAATAGAATTTAGCCCACTTATAATCGCTTCAGTTAAGAACTCCAAAATCTGAAACACAAATACGATTAGTATTACCAAAACTCAATTATTCCCATCTGGACTTGATCAAGAAAAACCAAAACTCATTTATTGAAACATTCTAAGAAAATGCAATACATCAAACAGGAGCTCTAAAATTCAAACAATAATTCGCTAAAATGCAGAATAGAATAACTGGTCCTCACCACTTGAATTACTCAAGTTTTGCTTTGTACTCGGGAGAATCCCTGGTCCTATAAGAAGAGTTGAGGGATGACCAGATGGACTAACTGGCACAATGCCAGCCCATTATTGATTATCTGATATAACATGAAGGTTCTTAATGTGTATAGGAAATTCACCACAAATAAAAAAGCAAAGTAAAATATCAGAAAACACAATATAGCATAAGGAAGAAATCATTTGGTCACTAACCTACAACTTCAGTTCCTCATCAAATGAGTCCACATGAGATAAAGTGGCATATGTCAATATAACTAATCCAACACCATTTCTAGCGAATTCTCCCATTGCAACCCAATGGTTAAACACCACCAGCTGAAAATTCGGTCTAGATTTCTTGGCTACATAATTGAAAGCAATATAAATGAGTGGCTATTATATAACCCTTAACTATCTAATAATGAACGACCTTTTAAGAACATATATGAAAAATTTATCATTTTATTGCGCTATCCCGGTAGAATTTAAATATGGTTTAGAGCTGATCATACAGTATAAAGAAACTAAACATAAATGCACATATTTTTACCGTTATAGGTGTGGTGAATTTACTTCAACTTCTTGAACATGAACCTGGAACTAATAATTACGTACAAAATATGGTTCATAGTTGTAACTTGTAACCTACCAAGTATCCTACAGAGTTAACTACCAGCCTCAAAAGCAGAGCAATAATTTATCTAAGCATATTTTTAAGTGAAAATTAAAGGTCTTAACTTATGCGATAATATTAACCATGGCCGTTACCTGTTTCTTTAAAGATTATTTTGAGGATGTCCCCCATACTCTCCAACCTACAGATCCCTTTATCTTTTGTGATTCAGAGGTCTTTGCATATGTAGAATGGACTATATCTTGAAGTAGTAAACATGAAAACACTAAATAAGATGAATAATATAAATTAAGTTAGAAAATCAAAAAAAAAAAAAAACATAGAGCAACTGATGCTCAAAAAGCAGCTATAAATTTTGAGTTATCGATCTTAACATTATTCACATTAAAACGTGTTTGTACCTTCGTCAAACAGTATAACAGCATCCTCAATTGTATTAAGAAGCATGGTTGATGTGCCATTGTTGATATTTAGTTCATTGAGCAACTTAATTATATTCAAGTCGGGTTTAGTGAAACCCAATTCTTTCGAGTCGATAAGAACTTCAGCAATTCGTTTCTCAAGCTTTAATCGAAGTGATGGCAAGAAAATAATTTTCGTCCCTAACAAAAACAAATGCGCACGGAGTTGATAAATACCCTATAAGCATAGGTAACTTTGAACAACAAAAGACAAAGGGAAAAAATATAATAAAGAATATGAAATGAAAAATAAACCCATATAAATTTGTGAAAATATATTTTAATGCATTCATAGACCACAGTTAACTACAATTTATCATTTAGTGAAGCATGCCAATGAGAATTGCAAGGCGTATCTAGATTATATGTTTTGTCATTGATTAATCTCTCCTGGCAACGGCAAGATCCACACACCTTTCTGATTCGAAAATGCACGTTTTTAAAAGTGAATAAGGTAGGTCAAAGGGAATGCACAAACGCTTCGTAAACGCATTCTATCGCAGGTTATAGATATATCAAAAAACAAAAATCGAACAAACCCCAATACCTTTTAAAACGTATTCAATATTTGTTTATATAAACATAATAGATCGAAAATGATAATAATCGCACGTTATAGAAATCAGTAATCAAAAATTGAACAAACCTTTTATCGATCTGTTCATTACCGAATGCACCGATTATAACTTTTGAATTTCGCAATTTGTTCATTGCCGAATGCACCGATTATCGATCTGCATCTACTAAAATCACGATATAAGAATCAGTAAAATTTGAAAATAAACAAACACTAATAATCTGAATATAAACAAACCCTAGTATTTGAATTGAAAAGGTAATCCAAATCTGAATATTAACAATCAAACATGAAACATTATAAAACATCATAAAATAGTCAGAAATCCAAAATAATGAAAACCTGATTCTTCGTCAATCCAAAAAAGTAGATTAAATTCTGACCCCAGTTGAATCGCGAATAGTACTGCTTCGTCAATTGTCTGCTCTCGATTTGCTGATATGAGATACATTAATTACATATGCTTCGTCAATTCTACGAAATCGCGATTTCTAATTGCTTCATCAATCATCTGCTTTTAAATTTTCTGATTTATAAAGATATCAGCAAATCAATTCAACATGTGCAAACCCTAATGATTCGTGAACCCTAATTTCAGATTTCTAATTGAATAGATCGATGTTGAAGTCTGATTGCTAATTGAATCGCGAACCCTAATTTTTTTTTTTTTTTTTGCCGATTCTTCTCTAGATGTGCTAGTAATTTTGTTTCATGTATGATGGAAAATGGAGTCGCTAGTGGTATGCTCTACGCCGTGTTTCAGATTGATAATTTGGTATATTTGTTATAAACAATTGAAATTGAGGAGAGAGACAAATATTGAGTGATCAAGCAATCTAATGGTTATTATTGAAAGATGTTATTTAATCCAAGGGCCCTTTTTACTCCATTTAAATTTTTTGAATCTTGATTAGCAAAAAGTGACTTTGTTATTATATATAATATAGATAGATATAGATTATGAATGAGATATAAAAAAGGACTAAAAGCTATTAAACAAATCGATTAGGAAATAATGAGTATAAGTATCATGATGAAATTAAAATATTGTAAGATATTGATTTAGATAAAAATATCGTTTTCATTATTTTTATCATTATTATTATTAAAAGTATCATTAATATTAAAACTATCATTTTTATTAAAATTATCATTTTTAATACAAATATCATTGTTATTATAAAATATCATTATTATTATCATTTTAGTATTATTATTATTAAAAATTATCATTTTCAATAGAATTATTATTTTTATATAAAATATTATTATTATAGTTATTATTAAAAAGTATCGTTATTATTAAAATTATTATGATTAGAATTATCATTTTATTATAATTAATATCATCATTAGTAAATAAATATTATTATTATTATTATTAGTAGAATAATAATTATTATTATTATTACAAAATAATACAACTTTTACTCATTATTATTATTATTATCAATATTATTTTATCAAATAAATATGTGTTACAAAGACATTTTTACCACACGTAATATAATTATATTAATAATACATACCACTATATTTTTATGATATTGAGTGAACTGTATAAATTTTATTACTTGAGATATATAAAAGTATATTTTTATCATATATAAATTTTAATATAAATTTTTATTTATTAATAAATTATTTATATTATTTACTCTAATAAATTCTGATAAATATATTTAAATATAACGACTATATTTAAGTTATATAATAAACATGTATAGATTTTGGAAGTCATTTTGGGTCAAGTTGACTTTTGTTGACTTTTGCATATCGGTCTCGAGCATTAGGATTGTGATACACTACGACTTGACCTAAATTGTTAGACATATATTGACCAACATATAAATATATATGCTTAATATAGGTTCGTGAATCCAAGGCCAACCTTGCACTTGTTCAGTGCAGTCATTTGCATTATTGCTACGAAATACAGTATCGTGAGTTCATTTGATCCCTTTTTATTAAATGCTTTTGCAATATATATCTTTGGGACTAAGAATACATGAAATGCTTTTATAAATGTTTGACAAGATAGACACAAGTAAAACATTCCTCTAATGAATTAGTTGGACGTTATAATTACCACTAATTGACGCGAATATTTCCCCTGATTATTATAGCATGGTAACCTAAGAATTAGTTGGACGTTATAATTACTACTAAATGACGAGAATCTTAAAGGTAGCTACCGGGTTTAACACCCCCACCCAGAATGTTCATTAGACAGTAGAGCTAGTGGACGTGGTGTTCAGTACTTCGAGGTTTATATATTTATACAGACGAGAGGTTCTGTTTTGGGGATATTATTTATGCGCATTAAATGTTAAGGTCGGTTACCAAGCAAAGGTTATATATAGAGAGAATGATTTTATACACAGGTTATGTGCATGTTATTTTGTACACGAGATATGTGTACGTTTATTAAAAATCGTGAGGCAACCTACGGGGGAGAAAAGGATACGAACCTACTCTGCCAAGCATTATGAAAAAATGGTTTCGTACACGAGATAGGTGTACTGTATTTAAATCTTGTGGTCTATAAAAATTACTGAAACTTATGATTTTATGATAAACTTATGAACTCACCAACCTTTTGGTTGACACTTTTAAACATGTTTATTCTCAGGTATTAAAGAAACCTTCCGCTGTGTATTTGTTCATTTTAAATATATTACTTGGAGTCATTCATGGCATATTTCAAAAGACGTTGCATTCGAGTTGTTGAGTTCAACAAGATTATTATTAAGTCAGTTATAGTTTGGATATATTAGGAAATGGTATACATGCCTGTCAACTTTCGATGAAATAAAAGTTTGTCTTTTAAAAACGAATGCAATGTTTGTAAAATGTATAATATAGAGGTCAAATACCTCGCAATGAAATCAATTATTATGTAACGTTTATAATCGATATGAACGGGGCATTTTAGTTGGTATCAGAGCGGTGGTCTTAGCGAACCAGGTCTTGCATTAGTGTGTCTAACTGATAGTTATTAAGATGCATTAGTGAGTCTCGACTTCGACCGTGTCTGCATATCAAAAGTTTTGCTTATCATTTCTAGTCGGAAATTACATGCTTATTATTTTTAAGTCTAGACACGTTTTCCTGCATTTATTGCATAGATAGTGTACAGACGAATTCATATCTTAGCATATATGTTACTGTAAACTTTACCTGACATCTTCTAAAGATTCCTCCGTGATGTATGGAATTTTGGGTATTATATATACATATGTAAATTATGTATTGAAGAATACCAATCTAAATCCTATAATCTATTTCATATCAAAAATCATTTCCCTGACAATACAAGATGGATGTCGCAACCCGTTCAAGTTCTTCGGATTTCGATATGGATTTCCACTCGAGCTCCGAAATCAGTGTGACCGGAATGAATCAACCAATCAGCCATCATTAATTCAGGATGAATTGGGGATGGGTTCGTAGTTTACTAAATTATTGGAGACAAGAAGAAGGTGATCCCTTCCATCCACCACATTCCCCTCTTGGCGAAGAACCTGAAGCACTTACCGGCGAACCTGTTCGGGACACCATTTTCTCTCTCATTTCCAGGGTATCTCGTCATGATTATATACTATCTCAAATTCTAGATCTTATTCATCTGCTCGTCCGAACCGACAATCATCCCGGTGTAATAGAAGAAGTCAACGAGCTTCGCACTCGAGTATTGGCTTTGAAAAATATGGTGCAAAGATTACAAGCACCATCAACAACACCAGTACCACCAACAACATCCACATCGCAAGCCTCAATACCACAAGCACCAGCAGCATCACTGGCATCAACAGTACCACCATCATCAACATCAACTGTATCATTACCACCACCAACAAGAACATCTGCGCCCCACACCTCAACATCACAATCTGTACCTCGAGCATCAACGTCATACGCACTGTAGATACCAAGGAGTACCAACAACAATAAACGATGAGATGAGTGGGTGAATAGAAATGATGAAATGAAACCCTGACAAGAATAGTGCGCGATTTACAAGCTAGACTTGTTATACAAGCAGCACCGACAGTACCGTCAGTATCACCAACACCAGCAACACCTGTAGCACCATAAGTTACACCAGCTACATAACCACCGACGATATTGACAACACGATCATCAATGGGTATATTGAAATAATGAGTTATGAGGTATTAACTCATTATTTCCAAAGAAATTATATATTATATATATGAATTTTGGAAACCATAATATATCTTTTCGTATTAAGCTATTATGTATGAATTGAATAAGGGTAGATACTACAAGGCTAATTCATATTACTAATATGCAATGATGTACATCCTTCATTAACGACTTAACCATTGTTAACTACAATCTCTGTTTCAATTCAATGAATTCTGTTTCATAATAAACCAAGTGTATTATTCAATTATATGTTTAATTTTACACTTTCATCTTCAATATACTCGAAACTTTCTAAGAAAACATCATTCGTACTTTGCGAAGTTCACAAGAAATCCACGAACATCAACATCCTTCACCGAGGAATATCAATACTGATTACATTAGTAAAATACTCCGCGAAAATTATGTAATCTTTAATGTTTTAGAGATTATTCATTTCTAGTTCCAGCCAAAAATCAAATGAGTTTAATAGTATATTAACTCATTAAATCTGTATTACATCAGAAGAAAGTATATACACACACACACACATACATATATATATATATATATATATATATATATATATATATATATATATATATATATATTCATAAAGACTGTAATAAAAATTCTCTGGTACAAAATATTACTTGTGAAACTTTTAACGGGTAGGTAATACCCGAGAGATATATAAATTCACAACTAATATGTTACATTCTTCGATTCTGATTCAGTAAATCATTAACTATATTCAATACTTTCACAACGATATACATTCTTTCATAGAAATCAAGACAACCATTTTCATACAAATTCAATTACATATTCTGGTTTTGACATAACAAAACCCAAGCCAAAACTTTAACCGATGACATCACTCTTATATCCCTACAGATTTCAAAGCTATACTGTGATTTCAAAACTGTGCTAGAACGTCACTACTATCCATAAACCCTGAAAAATATTTATGTTGTTCAAAATTTTAGAACATCATATATATATATATATACATTGACGATTACAATCTGCATTCCAACCCTTCGTGATTCTTGAAAACCCCTCAATTAAGAAACAACCGAGAGGATGATCCAACCACACGTCATCTACGAAAAGAAGAACTTATGCATATAGTCATGCACATGAAAAAATCCTGGAATCTAAGTAGAAGTTTAAAACGAATCTATGATCCATTGGTGTTGTTATTACTGAAAATAACTTTGTAATCCCTCTCCAAAGTAGCCAATTTTGTCACACCTCCAGCAAATCAACTTTGACTTTTCATTCAAATTAACCTTATTATAACTTTAATATATACGTTTGCCCCTTCGTCATCATTACCGGGGAACCTTTTATAACCCATCACATTGGCAGAAAACTTACCAGCAACTTCATTGATCTTTGACTTAAATTTCTCCAAAAAATCACTACATTTATTCATCGAAAACCTATCATGTGATCATTCGCCGTTTGTAACAAAAGTTTCCATACCAACTACCAAGAATCATCAATTATTATTTCGAATCTCGCAGCGTTTCTACATCAACAGTTATATGTATACATATAACATTTATCTTCTAGAATTATGATCTTCAATTCTGAAATTCTGAAAAGTACCAAGTCTATGAATCAATACTCTAAATTCTGAGAAGCTGAATGAAGCAGCAGAAACTGTAAACAACTTTAATAGTAGAAGGCATGATGATAAAGAATAGTGTGTTGGCAAAGCTCAGAAAAGTTGAAACTGGAAAACAGATTGAGCAAACCATGAAGGAGGCTGTGGACAAATCACAAAGACTAAACCTGCCTTCAAAGAATCAAAATGATTCAGTGTCTGCTGAAGTCATTAGCGAATACCTTGCTCCTGACTCTAAACCTTTACGGACAAATCTCCTTCATCATCCTTCGATATTAGAAATTCTAAGATATCATCGTATCTTTCATTATAAATGTCCTCGATATTTCTGAATATATTTTCATAAGTAATCTTATTTGAAATCATTTATCTCTTCGCGCTATCTGCGTTACATCATAAAGGAAACTATTTTAGTTTCTAAATTCTGGAAAATTCGAATTTAAAATATGAATGTTTTTGAAGTAGTGTTGGGAATTGAAGCATGAGTTAGTATAATATAATGACACTTGATCAACGTGATTATATTACAGTAAGTCAGGATGAGTTTCTAATTGAACGTGATGATTCACAGACTATAACGTCATCATGTGCCATGTTACACGACTCTTACATTCTACCTAATCTCCAAACATATCAAGAACATATCTTCCTGATAGTTCTATCTTTTCTCTTGAATTCTGGTAATTTAACCAATCAAGATCGTACTATTACAATTTCTCTCTTAGAACATTAGTCGTGTTCATTCGAAACTCCATACTTACGAATTCTGGGCCATTACTTGCTGTGTTTAATGGCAAGAAAAGAAAACAAAAACATGAAGCTTCGAAATAGAAAGGGGAGTATAAATCGCAGCAAATAGGAGAGAGCATTAACTGTGGATGTCAATGATTATAGAAAGACAGAAGCAGGGACTCCAAAATATAAGGAAAGATATAAAGCCCGACGGTAACACATAAATTACAAACCGTGTATATCAATACGTATTGCAACGTAAAGACACAGGAGAATTAAAAACACTATAACCCCAAGGTAATAGTAAAAGTAAATAAATTCCTCCGGTGGTAGATGAAAAAGAAGAATGACATATATGAAAGTTAGGAGTATATCAAGAATCAGAACTGGATAGAGCATATTGACGAATGCTTTAAAGTATGAATTGAGAGAGAAAGAATACAAGGTGTGAGCTATGGAAATAAGGAAACGAAGGGAGTGGATTTATAGTAAAATATCCGACAGAGCAATCAAAATAGATTATTGCATTTAACCAAAGAAGATCCTAAATTTTTTTATACCGAAGAACCAAATCTTATTACAAAGATTTTCTCTAAATTCCTTGAATGTCGGAAATCAACAATGACTACATCACCAGTTAAGACGAATCAACATTTACTCATTTCACTCATCTGTGATAGCTTCACTCGTACTCTTTACAAAATTAAATTGTTTTATCTATATTACTCATTGATGATAAAATCCTAATTCCCAACTCATATGAGTCATGAAAACATACTGATTGTCAGCCATGACGATCCCAATCAAATTTTGGGACGAAATTTCTTTAACGGGTAGGTACTGTGACGACCCGGAAATTTCCGACCAAATTTAAACTTAATCTTTATATAATTTTGACAAGATAAGCAAAGTCTGTAAGGTTAAGTCTCAAAAGTTTTGGAACTATATTCATGTAATCAATTACCCTTTGACTGTGCTCGAAGATTCACGAACATTTATGTGTATATAGATATGTATATATAATAATATTAATTGAAAACGTTAACAAAGTATTAGATGTATAATACTTTACATGAACGTATTTGTTTCGATATATGTTTAATATATTTATCGACAGAATTAAAAGATAATATCAAATGATTGAATTATCAGATACATAGTAATATGATTAGGGGTCTCGGTTGTGAGGTCCACGTTGATTTGAGAAATCGTTCCTTTTTAACGGTATTCGGAATAAATGGTAAAGTGATTTACAAGTAAGAACAAATGAGTCAATTAACGAAGGTTAGACAAAAGTTAGTGGAGAATTGGATTTCATAATATTCAATTGATTTAGTTTCAAACGTGCGGAAACGTTTTTCGATTCAATAGAATTTGATTATTAAAATGTTTTGTTTAAATAACATAATTTGAATATATACAATAGGTTGGAATGTTGGCTATTAAATATATAAATAACTCGCAATGTGTATTTAAAACATGTTTATGAATATTTAATATATATATATATATATATATATATATATATATATATATATATATATATGTGTATATATATATATATATATGATTTCAAATTAATTAAGTAAACGATAGTAACCTTTGTTTATTAATTCGATTAATATTTAAATAAGTTAACTAGAACGTTTAAGAAGTTAAAATAAATGCTAGTACATAAATGAACTATACCTAGTTAAGTTTTAGAATGAAAACGTTATATGTTATAGTAATTTCTATTATGTAAACGATCTTAAATTATACTTTGAAATATAATTAGTATTTGAAAAACTAAATACTATTAAATAAATATTTCTAATATATATAAATTTATATTTCTATATGAATATATATACGTATATATATATATATATATATTTTACAAAATGATAAAATATAATATTAACCTTGATATAAAACGTTTTGATTTAAAAATACTATTTTATATATATGTATATATAGCGAAACGATGATTTAAAGAAGCAAATGACCAAAACACTCAAATGAATAAGTTACACTTTGAGTGGGATAGTTTTTCATTGATTTGAGTCTTGTTATTGTTAAAGGTACATTACACGAAACGTAAAGTACAAGATTTTATAGCGTACGAAACAACATTCGAAAAACCGAAACCATGACATATGTCGAGCGACAACGTACGAATTATCGGAACTAAAATTACAATTTAATTATGCATGTAAATATAATATATATATATATATATATATATATATATATATATATATATATATATATATATATATATATATATATATATATATATATTTATATATATATATATATATATATATATATATATATATATATATATATATATTAAATATATCATATATTAAATAATAATAAAAACTATCGGTAGCCCACGAGTTAAACGATTTTGAGCTGGGAACAGAAGCCATGCGATCGCATGGCAAAATACCTGCATGCCCATGCGATCGCATGAGGCCAAAATGCAGGAGAGGTTCTATAAATTGGCCAGTTTGCTCGACACTTTCACACACCTTCACAATTCTTTTTCTTTCCTCTGTAAACTATAATCTATATTTATATTATTATTATTATTATTATTATTATTATTATTATTATTATTATTATTATTATTATTATTATTATTATTATTATTATTATTAAGATTAATATTATTATTAATCTTATGGTTAGGAGTATTATTAGTATTATACATAAAATACTACGACGAGGTTATGTCCAAATTTTCAAAACGGGTTTTTCGAGCGGGATAGAGCTAAGGAAATTATGGGTAATAGCTATGGAAGTTATGGGTATTGTTCGGGGGTATTGCTCGTGAGGTCAACCTAGCGTTTATCATTTCCGTTGCATCTACGTACTTTCCTGCAATATTGAATCACAATATTGATACGTGAGCATTCATATCTTATCTTTTATATATTAATAGTGTATCCCTGACTAGTGCTCGAGTATATATGATTATGCATGCTTGTATGCTTAATTTCATTGTTAAATAGTTTATGATAAATCATGAATATAATACATATGCTACTGAGATAAGATATATGATATGCATGTCGTTGGAAAGCTGGCGAAAAATCAATAACTTTTTATTTAGGAATCGTGTGATTTCGATGAACGGATTAAAAGATATGGTCAACTGAATTATTATTAATTCTAATATTATTATTATTATTATTATTATTATTATTATTATTATTATTATTATTATTATTATTATTATTATTATTATTATTATTATTATTATTATTATTATTACTACTATCGTCGTTATTATTATCGTCATTATTATTATGCTCTAATTATTATTATTATTATTATTATTATTATTATTATTATTATTATTATCATTATCGTTATTAATATAAGTATTATCATTAAAATTGTTATTGTTATTATTAATACTATCGTTATTATCAATAAGGTTATTATTAATATTATTATTATTATTATTATTATTATTATTATTATTATTATTATTATTATTATTATTATTATCATTATAATAATTATTTGTATTATCATTAGTATTATTATAATTATTATTATTATTATTATAATTATTATTATTATTATTATGATTATTATTATTATTATTAGTATCATTATTATTAAAACTAATATTAGTATCATCTAATTATTATGATTACTATTATTATCATTATTATGAATGCGATATAAAAAAGGACTAAAAGCTATTAAACAAATCGATTAGGAAATAATGAGTATAAGTATCATGATGAAATTAAAATATTATAAGATATTGATTTAGATAAAAATATCGTTTTCATTATTTTTATCATTATTATTATTAAAATTATCATTAATATTAAAACTATCATTTTTATTAAAATTATCATTTTTAATAGAAATATCATTGTTATTATAAAATATCATTATTATTATTATCATTTTAGTATTATTATTATTAAAAATTATCATTTTGAATAGAATTATTATTTTTATATAAAATATTATTATTATTATAGTTATTATTAAATAGTATCGTTATTATTAAAATTATCATGATTAGAATTATCATTTTATTAAAATTAGTATCATCATTAGTAAATAAATATTGTTTTTATTATTATTATTAGTAGAATAATAATAATTATTATTATTATTACAAAATAATACAACTTTTACTCATTATTATTATTATCAATATTATTTTATCAAATAAATATGTGTTACAAAGATATTTTTACCACACGTAATATAATTACATTAATAATACATACCACTATATTTTTATGATAGTGAGTGGACTGTATAAATTTTATTACTTGAGATATATAAAAGTATATTTTTATCATATATAAATTTTAATATAAATTTTTATTTATTAATAAATTATTTATATTATTTACTCAAATAAAATCTGATAAATATATTTAAATATATAAAATGACTATATTTAAGTTATATAATAAACATGTATAGATTTTGGAAGTCATTTTGGGTCAAGTTGACTTTTGCATATCGGTCTCGAGCATTAGGATTGTGATACACTACGACTTGACCTAAATTGTTAGACAGATATTGACCAACATATAAATATATATACTTAATATAGGTTCGTGAATCTGAGGCCAACCTTGCACTTGTTAAGTGTCGTCATTTGCATTATTGCTAGGAAATACAGTATCGTGAGTTCATTTGATCCCTTTTTATTAAATGCTTTTACAATATATATCTTTGGGACTGAGAATACATGAAATGCCTTTATAAATGTTTGACAAGATAGACACAAGTAAAACATTCCTCTAATGAATTAGTTGGATGTTATAATTGCCACTAATTGACGCGAATATTTCCCCTGATTATTATAGCTTCGTAACCTAAGATTTAGTTGGACGTTATAATTGCCACTAATTGACGCGAATCCTAAAGGTAGCTACCGGGTTTAACACCCCCACCCAGAATGTTCACTAGACAGTAGAGCTAGTGGGCGTGGTGTTTAGTACTTCGAGGTTTATATATTTATACTGACGAGAGGTTCTGTTTTAGGGATATTATTTATGCGCATTAAATGTTAAGGTCGGTTACCAAGCAAAGGTTATATAATATATATAGAGAGAATGATTTTATACACAGGTTATGTGTATGTTATTTTGTACACGAGATATGTGTACGGTTATTAAAAATCGCGAGGCAACCTACGGGGGAGAAAAGGATACGAACCTACTCTGCCAAGCATTATGAAAAAATGGTTTCGTACACGAGATAGGTGTAATGTATTTAAATCTTGTGATCTATCAAAATTACTGAATCTTATGATTTTATGATAAACTTATGAACTCACCAACCTTTTGGTTGACACTTTTAAACATGTTTATTCTCAGGTATTAAAGAAACCTTTCGCTGTGCATTTGCTCATTTTAAAGATATTACTTGGAGTCACTTATGGCATATTTCAAAAGACGTTGCATTCGAGTCGTTGAGTTTAACAAGATTATTATTAAGTCAGTTATAGTTTGGATATATTAGGAAATGGTATGCATGCCTGTCAACTTTCGATGAAATGAAAGTTTGTCTTTTAAAAAAGAATGCAATGTTTGTAAAATGTATCATATAGAGGTTAAATACCTCGCAATGAAATCAATTATTATGTAACGTTTATAATCGATATGAACGGGGCATTTCAGTCAGTTTCCGTCACTTTCGCCACCTCAACTGACGGCCACGATCTGACGCCCCATTGAAAGTGGTCTTAGTCACGGAAGTGACTAAAAAAAGAAAAGATCATTTTTTGTTGACCAATCATATTTTGGTAAATTATTTTATATATTATTAATTTATTTATTTTATCCTCAACTTTCAATCACATTTAACCACATCACTATACTTAATATTTGACACAAAAAACTGATACGATGGTGAAAAAATGTCGGTGCCACATTACATCCAGTTTTTACTTTTTGGCCAAAAAGCGTCCAACTGCCTGTGATATCAAAGGCACGGTTGGGAATGGTCTTAGTTAACTTTCCAATAGTTGTCGATGAGATAAAAATTAAGAGTTAAAAAAAGATTGATCTGTACATAGTTGTGTACAAATCATCACCCTAAAATAATCGTCGCAACATTAATGATGACGAACCATTAATTAGGTGTTTCTGGTGAAGCTATTGTTTGGGTCGATGCAGTTTCATATAATTTTCATCTTAGCTCATTTTTCTTCGTTGCAGCCGGCATTTTTCCCTTGACTCTTTTTGTGACTTTGTCCTATATCTAATCTTTCCTTCCTACATCTCGCCGAAACTTTCTAAAAGAGTCATTGATATTGAAAAGGTTGATTCAGATGGTAATGTTGAGTAAGGTTACAAAATCATGGAATACGTCTGTGCAATGTTCTTGATATACATGTATTTATACTTGTATTATATTAAATTTACCATGGCTGTTAGTTATTAGTTGTAGGACCTGGATTGTAAACATTTTGTAACGACCCCAAAACGTAACACGAGAAAACACACGTTTCTTTTATATATATATATATATATATATATATATATATATATATATATATATATATATATATATATATATATATATATATAACACAGTCTCCTGTCTGACCATATGTGCGGCGCGCATATGGGTGTGCGGCGCGCGCTAAAGCGTAAAACAAATTCAGAAGTTGACAACTGAACAGATCACCAGCAACAGGCCATTTGTGCAGCGCGCAGGCCAAAGTGCGGCGCGCTTTAAAGCTGGAAAATAGATTCAGCCCATTTTAAACATGACATACCATTTTCAATCCAATCCAAGTTTAACTATTTCAAACAATACGCAAACGGGTTTTATACGACAAAAGAGTATTCGACCCTCGGTTCTCCAACGACCCATGAATACAAGACGTGACTAATTCGACCCAATTACACATTTAGATGAGTTAGGACTCTATAACCCAACCTGATACCAAGAGCATAATCCAGGGGACCACCAAATCCCCAATCCACGTCTAATATCCAAAAGCTATCCCATCGAGCCCAAGCGCTCCTACGCATCTAGTCTAACAACTAGCTAGCCTCATAATCACAATACCTATAAAAAGGTAAAAAACGAGAGGGGTAAGCATAAAGCTTAGTGAATGCAATAATTATACATATACATATATAATCTACTTACTTGCATACGCTTACACAAATACCGCATACGAGCTAGCAATTCAACAACCATGCAATCACAATGCAAAACTAAATATCCGCAATTCACAATAAGCTAGTATCGCCAATAGCATATAGTTCACAATTTAATATTCTAAATAAAAAAAATCACACAACCATGGTTAACCATAAGTACAAGGGAATGGTATTCGCTAATGACCATCGGTGTTCACAACAACCATTAGTGTACAACGACATATATCACTAGACCCTGGGTGGTATCGAATGCCCGAACTTTAAACCCACCCGTCACGTGAAATGTGGTAGCGAACGCCCGAACTTTAAACCCACACTTCACGCCCACGCCCACGCACATATATGATATGGTATCGAACGCCCGAACTTTAAACCCTCATCCCATGCCAACACGATGTGGTATCGCACGCCCGAACTTTAATCCCACATCGCATCCCACACAAATAAATACATTATATACATACACGTATAATTATCCCACTCACCTTAGGATGCCCGCACAAGCCATGCATAACATGATCTCCGTCCTCAAATCCGAGCAAAGACCACCTATATTACACATAGGCACAATATACACATAAATATACATTCTCTAAAAGAGAATCCGGCACAATCATCCCCTAGCCGAGGGACCACACCTTGCTCGCCAAAACCCGCCCATTTAACACCTAATGGACACAAACCAATTACCACTTCGGGTGGTAATTCAAATCCACTCAACAAAGTACAATTTAACCCAAATTATACTTGACACCAATTAGACCAACCTAGGTCTTAACACTAAATTACTACTTAGGTAGTAATTATTTCAAACGTCATTTACACTAAAACCCCAACACCTGCAATATTGACCCCAAATGCGTTTGACCACTTATGTTAAAACATCACTTTGACTCAAAATCACTTCTCATGAGCGATTATTTCCACAACCGCCATTTAACATTTAACGCAAGTGTTTAAACATCCATTTGACAAAAACTAGTGTCATTACCAAATTCGGCCCATTCAAAATCAACCCATTTTGACACAATTCATAAAAACACCCATAATCACTGATTATATTTCCAAAACACTAATTAACACCTAAACCAAGCATTTACATACTTGATTCACCAAAACTTGACTCAAAATCCAATTTGACAACCATTTAAGGTCTACACCCATTTTGACCAACACTTGTTCTTATTTCTTAAGAACACCAAAATCACTAACAAACTTACAATCTAGGGATTTAACACTCAAACCATGACAAATACTTTCAAATTCGTCATCAAACCCTAAACCCACAATAATTGGGTTCACTTACAATAACAATACTCAAAACCCCCAAATTTCACAAGAAATGAGGTTTATAACCCTAACTAGCACAAACCCTAACCCCAAATCAAAATCAAAGTAATTAAATCGAATCTAGGGTTTAACTTAACTCAAAATCGAGCTAGTAACAAGAAACACCAAGGAGAACCAAAACTCGCTTCTAATTTGGGCAAAAATCACCATCTTCATCACCAACACAAGCTTCCTCTCTCAAGAAACTCATCTCTCTCTCTCTCTCTCTCTCTCTCTCTCTCCCTCCCTCTCTCTCTCTAGGGTTTGGTTGGTGGAAAAGAGGATAAGAATGAGGTTGGGATCAGTTTTGGGGTATAAAACCCGACCTTAAAGTGAAAAGACCAAAACACCCTCTTAAAACCCTTAAAATAACGAGACTAGCTGTCAGCTCATTTTGCGCGCCGCGCACTATAACTGAAAAGGAAATCAGCCAACTTTTCTGATTCTGAAGTTCAGGGACTGAAGTTGACTGATTCTGATTCTGATGTAAATTTTAAAAATGCATTAGTATAAGTAGACTTTTAGTAGCAGTTTCTGATGCACACATTTACTGACACTTTCAGGAACATTTTCTGACGCACAAAATTCGGGATCTTACACATTTCTTGTAGCAATGGTGGTTCTGGAATAAAAGAAAGTAGGTAAGCACTTCCTTTGCAATGTTGTTTCTATTTTATGTGCAGGTCTGTGAAGTTCAAGAGTTTTAGGACTAAAGCGTAAAATGGGGATTATAAGAAAATATATGAATATACATTGAGTAAAACACATGGAGTAGATCAAACTCTACAGGCTTACACTACACCTTTATATATATGCTTCAAACTACCTGACATTTGATAAATAAACTTCAAATCTGACCTTCTAATTCAAAATTGATGTACATCATTGAGTCGGTCACCATCAAGATCATCAAAATCACTCAACAGATTTGTCAAATTAAAATCTGATCCTAAACAATCTAAATTAGGCAAATCAAAGTCAAAAGCAGCATCGTCCTCAGAAGGAGATCCTGAATTCTCATCAGAAGATGTCAACATCTCTAAATTAACCGACTCCATTCCAGAACCACCATCAAAGTCCAACCTCCTTCCTTTAACATGATCCCTAGTTATGAATCTATTGGTGTCTGTCGTTGTTTTCATAGGTGATGAAATGCAATGATTACTTTCAAGTGAATAATAGTAGGACACTTGCTTTGTAGGACTAACTTGAATAGTCTCCGATGTGGCGATGACAGTACGGTTAGTAGAAGTAAAGTTTTGAGGTGGAGTCTGATGATCAAGTGAAGGCGAGGGTGTTTCAGGACCAGGATTGAACAAACATTTGGCCACACTTGAAGAAGAAGATCCTAAAACTGGTGTAATTTGTAATGGCGTTTGTTGATTATTATTTGATGATGTGGTTGGTAGGACTGTGATTGGTCTAGGGTTTGTAACAGATGGATTGGTTGATGGTTGAGAACGAGTTCGCTTTGAACCTATCGGATTAGCACCAGACGAATTCTTCTTTCTCTTCAAACACGATTGGCTTCTTGTAATCGGTGTCGTCAGTTCGGATGATAAAGACATTGAACAACGCGATGTAGACGTTACAGCAGGGGCGTTGTTGTACACTGCAAAATTTGCTGAAACACAAATAAACAGCAGTTAATCAGTGTACAATTAATACAGTATACATTTAAACAAACACTTGGGGGCATTCTATTCAAATTAAGCTAGTGATAAATAAAATAAATAAATGAGTCGTAATAATAAAGATAATGAATATGCTACCTGAAGCAGCAGCAGATGGAGGTATAGAATTATTAATATTAATAATATAATTAGGTTGATTAAGATTGTAGGTATTCATCACATCTTGCATTCCTGTTAATAGTTTTTGAACGCGAACTTGTCCTGATCCAAATGGTTTTTTCCCTGAGTAAAAAAAACTTTCTGCTCCTTCAAACAGATATATTCATCCAACATATCCCCCAAACTCAACAAACTCTTGGGTGCCTGAATGATTTAATTAATATTCATTAATTCATTTCAGTTCAGTTCATCTCAGATAAAAGAAATTAAATAAATAAATAAATAAATAGATACCTTGTGAACGGGTAATTTGGAGAGGAGATTGGAAACTTCGTTACGAAAAGAGGATTGAGTGGTGAGAAAGTTATTGTCGGAGAGATATCGATCAACGATGTAAGCCACTTGAATCGCTGTTACCTTTCCTTTTCCATTTTTGGTGATGTTTTTCTCAGATGATGATGATGATGATGATGATGATGATGATGATGATGATGATGATGATGATTTTGTTAATTTGGAGTTTTGTTTCTTCTCTCCACCCATCTCTTCCTTTTGTATCCACCAATTTGTAAATTAAAACTTGTATGTATATGTATAATCTTCATATCTGTATATGTGTATATGTATTGAAGCAGAGGTATAATGTGGGGAGGTAAAGGGGGGCGGGAGTAATTTAAAAGTCTTATTTTATTTTGGGGGAGGACTAATTTAATTTGGGAGAGGGAAATGTGTTTTAACCCGCTAAAAACTTGTTTTGGTTGAGGGTTGTTTTGGGTTGGTATTCGGTAACAAGGGTCACGCTTATTTTTTTAGTTTCAAAGTAAAAAAAGGTGTATTTAATTTATTGTTATTTTCCAATACATTTGGTTATATTGGTTTCATAAAATACTATGGAATAACAAAATGGCATATTCAGATCCCTGTAGATTAGATAAAAGTTAGAAAGCAAAAAATATTTTAGTTGAATTAAGAAATTACATATCCGAAATCCCTCCAAGTTTATTAATTTGTATTTGTACATCATCCATATTTAAAAATTGCCACTGAAACTATACATTGATCGATATACGTCAAATTCGCATAAAAACTCATCGGGAAATATGGATACACATGTTTTTTAATCGAAACTATCTCTACTCTTTAAGTTTTTTCCAAATATAAAAGTAGTTACATTGTTTACATTTTTACGATGATTTTTTGGCCACATTTGTTATGTATAAAACAAAATACTGCAATTTTGGGTGGACTACACCACCATTTTTAAATACGAGTTATCTATAAACACAAAATAATATACTTGGGCGATCAGGGGCCGAGCTAGGATTTTAAAGGGTTGGTGTCATAAACTAACTCTAAAATTCATGGAGTATAAATAGTTAGAACAAAACTGTCTCTTTAAGGCCTACTTTTTTTGTCGAAAACATATTGTTGGAGCATTATAGTCCCTAAGTTCATTATGATCATGTTTAAATGCTTTAAAGTTTAACTTTCACTGTTGGAATGCAACCGCACGGTTGCAGGTATGCAACCGTACGGATAGACAACGTAACCACACGGTTGCAAGGTGCAACCGCACGGTTGCACGTGCTGTGTGTATATAATGTAGTGACCCGAACTTTTCCATGTTTATATATATATTAAATGAAATTGTTATTTACATGATTAAGTGTTTCCAACATGTTAAGCAATCAAACTTGTTAAGACTTGATTAATTGAAATAGGTTTCATATAGACAATTGACCACCCAAGTTGACCGGTGATTCACGAACGTTAAAACTTGTAAAAACTATACGATGACATATATATATGGTTATATATATAGTTAACATGATTTTATTATAAGTATGTATCTCATTAGGTATTTTAACAATGAGTTATATACATAAAAATGAGACTATTAATTTAAGAAACTCGAAAACGATATATATAACGATTATCGTTATAACAACGTCTTACTAGGTACATATGAATCATATTAAGATATTGATACACTTGGTTAATTATGTTAAATGATAAGTAAATATATTATTAAGTGTATTAACAATGAAATACATATGTAAAAATAAGACTACTAACTTAATGATTTCGAAACGAGACATATATGTAACGATTATCGTTGTAACGACATTTAACTGTATATATATCATACTAAGATATATTATATATCATAATATCATGATAATATAACAATTTAACATCTCATTTGTTATAATAAACAATGGGTTAACAACATTCAACAAGATCGTTAACCTAAAGGTTTCAAAACAACATTTACATGTAACGACTAACGATGACTTAACGACTCAGTTAAAATGTATATACATGTAGTGTTTTAATATGTATTCATACACTTTTGAAAGACTTCAAGACACTTATCAAAATACTTCTACTTAACAAAAATGCTTACAATTACATCCTCGTTCAGTTTCATCAACAATTCTACTCGTATGCACCCGTATTCGTACTCGTACAATACACAGCTTTTTGATGTATGTACTATTGGTATATACACTCCAATGATCAGCTCTTAGCAGCCCATGTGAGTCACCTAACACATGTGGGAACTATCATTTGGCAACTAGCATGAAATATCTCATAAAATTACAAAAATATGAGTAATCATTCATGACTTATTTACATGAAAACAAAATTACATATCCTTTATATCTAATCCATACACCAACGACCAAAAACACCTACAAACACTTTCATTCTTCAATTTTCTTCATCTAATTGATCTCTCTCCAGTTCTATCTTCAAGTTCTAAGTGTTCTTCATAAATTTCAAAAGTTCTAGTTTCATAAAATCAAGAATACTTCCAAGATTGCAAGTTTACTTTCAAGTTTTCTAAATTCATTCCAAGTAATCATCCAAGATCAAGAAACCTTTATTACTTACAGTAGGTTATCTTTCTAATACAAGGTAATAATCATATTCAAACTTTAATTCAATTTCTATAACTATAACAATCTTATTTCGAGTGGAAATCTTACTTGAAATTGTTTTCGTGTCATGATTCTGCTTCAAGAACTTTCAAGCCATCCAAGGATTCTTTGAAGCTAGATCTATTTTTCTCATTTCCAGTAGGTTTATCCAAGGAACTTGAGGTAGTAATGATGTTCATAACATCATTCGATTCATACATATAAAGCTATCTTATTCGAAGGTTTAAACTTGTAATCACTAGAACATAGTTTAGTTAATTCTAAACTTGTTCGCAAATAAAAGTTAATCCTTATAACTTGACTTTTAAAATCAACTAAACACATGTTCTATATCTATATGATATGCTAACTTAATGATTTAAAACCTGGAAACACGAAAAACACCGTAAAATCGGATTTACGCCGTCGTAGTAACACCGAGGGCTGTTTTGGGTTAGTTAATTAAAAACTATGATAAACTTTGATTTAAAAGTTGTTATTCTGGGAAAATGATTTTTATTATGAACATGAAACTATATCCAAAAATTATGGTTAAACTCAAAGTGGAAGTATGTTTTCTAAAATGGTCATCTAGACGTCGTTCTTTCGACTGAAATGAATACCTTTACAAAAATGACTTGTAACTTATTTTTCCGACTATAAACCTATACTTTTTCTGTTTAGATTCATAAAATAGAGTTCAATATGAAACCATAGCAATTTGATTCACTCAAAATGGATTTAAAATGAAGAAGTTATGGGTAAAACAAGATTGGATAATTTTTCTCATTTTAGCTACGTGAAAATTGGTAACAAATCTATTCCAACCATAACTTAATCAACTTGTATTGTATATTATGTAATCTTGAGATACCATAGACACGTATATAATGTTTCGACCTATCATGTCGACACATCTATATATATTTCGGAACAACCATAGACACTCTATATGTGAATGTTGGAGTTAGCTATACAGGGTTGAGGTTGATTCCAAAATATGTATAGTTTGAGCTGTGATCAATACTGAGATATGTATACACTGGGTCGTGGATTGATTCAAGATAATATTTATCGATTTATTTCTGTACATCTAACTGTGGACAACTAGTTGTAGGTTACTAACGAGGACAGCTGACTTAATAAACTTAAAACATCAAAATATATTAAAAGTGTTTTAAATATATTTTGAACATACTTTGATATATATGTATATATTGTTATAGGTTCGTGAATCAACCAGTGGCCAAGTCTTACTTCCCGACGAAGTAAAAATCTGTGAAAGTGAGTTATAGTCCCACTTTTAAAATCTAATATTTTTGGGATGATAATACATGCAGGTTTTATAAATGATTTACAAAATAGACACAAGTACGTGAAACTACATTCTATGGTTGAATTATCGAGATTGAATATGCCCCTTTTTATTAAGTCTGGTAATCTAAGAATTAGGGAACAGACACCCTAATTGACGCGAATCCTAAAGATAGATCTATTGGGCCTAACAAACCCCATCCAAAGTACCAGATGCTTTAGTACTTCGAAATTTATATCATATCCGAAGGGTGTCCCGGAATGATGGGGATATTCTTATATATGCATCTTGTTAATGTCGGTTACCAGGTGTTCACCATATGAATGATTTTTATCTCTATGTATGGGATGTGTATTGAAATATGAAATCTTGTGGTCTATTGTTACGATTTGATATATATAGGTTAAACCTATAACTCACCAATATTTTTGTTGACGTTTAAAGCATGTTTATTCTCAGGTGAATACTAAGAGCTTCCGCTGTTGCATACTAAAATAAGGACAAGATTTGGAGTCCATGTTTATATGATATTGTGTAAAAACTGCATTCAAGAAACTGATTTCGATGTAACATATTTGTATTGTAAACTATTATGTAATGGTCGTGTGTAAACAGGATATTTTAGATTATCATTATTTGATAATCTACGTAAAGCTTTTTTGAAAGGACCCGTCCTAATCCACCTGGACGAAGTCATCAACATTTGATCCTATTACGATGATCGGCTCCAAGTAATGTCCTTATATTGAGCAAATGCACAGCGGAAGACTTAATTTGTACCTGAGAATAAACATGTTTTAAAGTGTCAACCAAAAGGTTGGTGAGTTCATAGGTTTATCATAACAATCATTTCAATATGTTAATAGACCACAAGATTTCATAATCATAAACATAATACACTCGCAAGTGTATGTAAAGTATTCTAAGAGGTTGAGCACTTGGTAACCATACTTAACATTTAATCAACGTCGCATATTCCCTTTATTATGAAATCTCACTACACCGTACCAAGTGTAGTCACCAAAACGAAGTACTGTGCAACCGTTGAATACTGGTCGTCCAGTCCGGTTGGGGTTGTCAGGCCCGATAGATCTATCAACAGGATTCGCGTTTACAATACCCATGTAAATAGTAGTTACCAAGCTACATGGAAGTATGCCAGTGGTACAACTCAACGTAGAATATATTTTTAAGTACTTGTGTCTATTTCGTAAACATTTATAAAAGCAGCGCATGTATTCTCAGCCTAAAAAATATATATTGCAAAAGCAATTAAAAAGGGAGCAAATGAAACTCACCTAATGTATTTTGTAGTAAAAATACATAAAACAACATTGGACAACTAAACAATGCAAGGTTGGCCTCGGATTCACGAACCTATATCAAGTATGTACATTAACACATATAATTGGAATTGAACAAATTATATATATATAAACCTATTAGTTATATCGTTTTTATATTATTAACCTATATATTCATTTTATATATTTAAAATAAATAAAAATATAAATTTTGTTATGTTATATGTATTAAATATATATTTTGTATATATATACATATCGTTTGTTTTGTTAAAATTATAATAATACTAAAATAATGATAATAGAGTTAAAAATGATACTTTTAGTATATATGATAAAATAATACTCTTTAATGAAAATGTTAATTTTAATACTAGTGAATAATAATAATAATAACTACAAAATTAATGATTTTACTAATAATAATAATAATAATAATAATTTTAATAATAATAATAATAATACTAATAATAAAAATGATAGTGTTCATCTTTAATATAAATGATATTAATAATTTCAATAGTGATACTAATAATAATAATAATAATAATAATAATAATAATAATAATAATAATAATAATAATAATAATAATAATAATAATAATAATAATAATAATAATAATAATAATAATAATAATAATAATAATAATAGTGATAATAATAAGTTTTAAAAATAAAGACTACCTTTAAAAGAGTTTCTAAAAAGAAAAGCTCCAAACCGGGTTCGAACCGAGACCTCTAATTCCCCGACCACTCCCCTAAACCAACGCTCCATCTATTGTTTTTCTGAAATTTTTAACACCCTAAATATATTTAACCCGTTTTAGGCTGTTTCCTTTTCTTCTTCATTTTCTCAACACGTCATCAGCTATTAACATCAGCCTTAATCATCATCATCTTATGATCATTATTATTATTAACATCATAACTATCATCACAATTAGTAATACCACCGAATCATCATCTTTTATAAAATCACGATTCACGATTATGATTTCATGTATATCATCATAATTAATTCCGTAATTATCAAGCATCATCTTCGTTTATCAATATAATTATCACGTATCATCATGGTTGTAAGTGATGAATAGCAATAAAAGGGAAACTCGATTAATGGCAGGACGTAACAATTATCGGTGTGGGTTATTCATAAACTGTAACCAGCGGCCCAACAGTTAATTAGTCTCGGCCCAACAGTGAATGGCAAGTCCATTACTTTTCAAATAAGGCCCATGTAGCAAAAACAAATAAACCGTTCTTTGGATTCTTTATCAGTGGGGCGGCTAAAAATAAAAATAAAAAGTTTTATGGTGCAATGGCAAAACCCCACGTTTATCTTGGATAACCCTATCTGCTCATCCTCATTCATCCCTGTCATCATCCTCTTCGTTAAAACAGTATTATAAACCGAAAAATTTTGTCTACAGCAATTTGTTCGATTTAAAACTGGAAAAGAGGTAACAACAGCATATGATGGTGAATCAAGAAAGAAACAAAGTGTAGCAGTAACTTGATCGAAGGTTGTTGTTCTAGTGGTTGCAATGCCCGTTGGTTTTGTGAAGATGATGGATGGTTTCGTGATGGGGATTAGGAGAGAGAGAAAAGAGATTAGGGATTATGGTAACGATGGTGATTGTTTGAGTATGGTTTTGGTGGTTCGTGATGATGGGTTACAGGCTGAAACAGAGGTAAAATAGCAGCTGTGATATTAGTTCAACAATGGTGGGTTTGATGATTTTGTTTGAAAACAGGAAGAAGAAACAGAATGAAAGAAAGAAAAGAAAATATGGATGGTGATTGTGGTAATCCAAGGTGATCAAGATGGTTTGGTTGGTTGGTGAACTTGACTCGTTCAATCAATAGGATCAGGAGGAGCTTGATGTTGTTGAAATCAACGAAGGTGAATTTGTGGTTGATCAAACATAAGCAATAGAATAAGTTACAATAGTAAACAAAATTAGTAGGTTTTTGTTGGTTGTTCGATTACAGTGGCTGCAAGTCACAATTGTTTGGTGTTCTTGGCTTGTGTTATTGAAAAGCAATAGCAGTAAACAATTGCAGATAGTTTAAAAGCCACGAACAGAAAGGAATAGTAAGTGGTGTTTGGTTTGTTCTCGGTCCAAACATAAACAAAAACAGTGGGTGGTTTTCGTGGTTCGGTTAAGGTGATAGAATTGATTCTGTGTGTTTCGATGCAGGAGATAATACCAACAATAGTAACTCCAGCAAATTGGTGGTAAAGTGATTCGAACGATAGCAACACCCAAGTGGGTTTGGGTTTGGTTTGTAATGGTTTAGGGTGATAGAGGAGGGTTGTCGAAAAGGAAGAACAAGAGAAAGAGTAGAGAGAGATGGAGGTGGATTTGTTTTCGGATGAGAGGTGGCTCGATAGTGAGGTTGTCAAGGTGGTGATGGTGTGGTGATCTTACGATTAACAAGAAAACCGTAATGGTGGCGGGTTGGTTGTTCATTGAGGTTGAGGTGATTGATGATGGTGAGTTTGGGTTTACCGGAGTAAAAACAGAAATAGATTGGCAGCAATTGTAGCGAACAAATCAAGGAACAAAAAGAAAGAACTTGAGCTGTATGGTGGTGTTGGTTAAAACCTCTGCCTTATATAAGCATGTATATATATTATATATATAATATAATATAGAAGATTCATTACATAAACATATATACAAACACAGTATTTTATAATAATATAATAATATTACATACTTAACAAAGGAACGTGCTCAAATATAAATAAAAATCTGCCGACACTATATCACGGACTATTATCTTGTGTCCATTGCTAAACAGTTAACGTATAAAAGTGTTCCTAAGAATCCCAAATTTTTAGATTAAACATATTTAGTTATTTCACTCATTACTTGTTTGAAACCCGGTCAAAAAGGTTCGTCTATATTTTATTTTTAATTCCAAGTAATATATACGGAATACTAAAACTTAAACTAAAAGGGTTAAAAATATTTTTATCGAGCTCATACTCTCTTTAATCCATATTCGGACCAACTTTTATTTAAACACTCATGGATATATATAGGTCTATATTAAAATCAACGAAACGTTAAACGAGTATTACAATCAGCTAACAATTATTTTTAATATATTTTTAGTTATATATAAATATGTTGTAAATGATAATTATTGTAATATCATATTTTTGTTTTATTTTACATAAATAACATATAATATTTCAAATTATATTTCCAATTATTATTTATATATACACACACATATCTATTTACAAATAGTGGTTCGTGAATCGTCGGGATTGATCGAAGGTCAATCGAATAAATGAAACGGTTCAAAATTTTTGAGATCCAACCTAGCAGACTTTGCTTATCGTGTTGAAAATACAATATCCTATCGAGAGTTTGGTTTAAAATTAGTCGAAATTTTTCGGGTCGTGACAGTACCCACCCGTTAAAAAAATTTCGTCCTCGAAATTTGATTGAAGTTGTCATGACTAGCAATAAAAATGTTTTCATGACGAATAAGAGTTGACAAAATTGGGTTTTATCAACATTAAGTAATCTGATAAAATAATTGAGTTACTCGAAGCGTATGAGTGAAGCTATCACAAAAGAGTGAAATAAATTAAATAGAGGTTCGTTTTAACTTTTGATGTAGTCACTGTTGAATTTCGGAATTCAAGGGATTTAAGGAAATCTTTTAATCAGAAAGAAAATGTATTAGCACGAATTATTAGCAACTGTTGGAATTACAGAAGAACATAAATATTAAGAAAATATTTCCGTGATATGCTTAAAGATTAAGGAGAATGAAAGAGTCGTGTAACATAACACATGATGAGGATAAGGTCTGTGAGTCATCATCACGTTACATTAGAAATTTAGCATGACTTACTGTAATATAATTACGTTGGCCTGACGTCATTATATTATACTAACTCATGCTTTAATTCCCAGCACTTCTCTAGTAAATCATTCATAATTTAACTTGAATTTTAAAGAATATAGAAACTAAAACAGTTTCTTTTAGGATGTAACACAGATAGCACGAAGAGATAGATAATTTCGGAAAAGAGTATTTATGAATATATCTTCAGAAATATCGAAGATATTTATGACGATATTTTTGGAATTTCTAAGTTCGAAGGTTGATGGAAAAGATTTTCCGCAAGGATTTAGAATAAGTAAGGAGTAAGGTATTCGCTAGTGATTTCATCAAAAACAGAATCATCTGGATTCTTTAAGTACAGGTTTAGTCCTGGTGATTTATCCACAGTCTCCTTCATAGTTTTTCATAATCCGTTTTTCGGTACTAAATTCTCCATTGAGTGTTTCCAACACTCCATTCTTTATTATCAACGTTTGGCCATTAAGGCAATCTACAACATGCTGCTTCGTCAGCATTTTCAAAGTTAACGGATCTGGATCATTGGTTATAAAATCGAGGTGTTTTCAGGAGAATTGCGTTTTGAGATGATTAAACGCTCATGGTAGTATAGTGGAATATAAAAGGTTCTCTGGTAACAATAAATAAGCACGTATATATATTCCGAAGTTATAATAAGGTTGTTTTGAACGAAAAGTCGAAATCAACTTCCTGGAGCTGTGACAAAATTGGCTAATTTGGAAAGGAATTACAAAGTTATTTTGGGTAATAATAACGCCAAAGGAGCTAGCACAGATATGTGTTAAACGTTTACTCAGGTTCCGAGAGCTTTTCAGGTGCATAACTATATGCATAGATCTTTTCTTTCGTAGATGAAGTGCGGTTGGTTCATCTTCTCGATCGAGGTGTCTTCAAGAATCATGAAAGGTTTGAACGCAAGTTGTAATTGTTGAGATACAAATGATGTTTAAGAAGAATTCAAGTGGCAAACTTGAAGAATTGTTTAGTTTCATATGTTATAATCAATATTTTAATTCATTTTAATTGTCCAATGTTATTAGTCCACAGTCGATAGTCCACAATTAACAGTTCAGTAATTCATATATAGTTTATTATATTATATTCGAATTAATTAATACGTGTCGTGACCCGTATACGTCTCAGACTCGATCACAACTCAAAGTATATATATTATTATAGAATCAACCTCAACCATGTATAGAGAACTCGATCATTACTGCATATAGAGTGTCTATGGTGATTCCAAATAATATATATAGATGCGTCGATATGATATGTCAAAACCTTGTATACGTGTCCCGATATTTAAAGTGCGTAAAATAAATACAGAAATTAAATGACGATAAATAAAATGCGTAAAGTAAATAACAGAAATTAAATGACGATAAATAAAATTGCGAGAATGTAAATTGCGATAATTAAATTGCGATAAATAAAATGTAATCAGTTAGCTAGGAACAATTAGCTAGGAACAGTTAGCGTGGATTCTTAACAAAATTCTTCTCATAATTAAATTGTTTGTTTCTAACAAATTTTATTTGTCCAATGTTTTCTTCATTATGCCACTTGTTGAATTCTGATAAGTCAAAATCCAAATATGAAATTGAATAAAAATAGTTATTCTGTGGTGAACGGATTCGTATATCGATGAATGTAAACAGGATAGTAAACGACTGTTGAATTAGATTCGAAGAATGTACAGTGTAACTTTTTAATGTGAAATCTAAATATTCCTCAGGTATTACCTACCCGTTAAAATATTTTCACCATTAACACTTTTTACGAAAGAATTTTTAATTACAATCTTTATGAAAACGTATATACATATATATTTTCTTCAGATGTAATCATGGATTCATTGAGTTAATATGATATTAAACTCATTTGGTTTACCGTTAGAACTAGAATACATAATCTCTAAAACATTAGAGATTACATAATCGCCATGTAGAACGAAGATAATTGATGTAGAACGATACATAGAACGATGATTATGCTCGAGGAACAGATCGAAATGTTGAGGCATGGTTTGTCAATGGTACTGGTGCTGTTACTGATGGTACTGTTAATGACGGTGATATTGCTGAAGCTGATAAATTTTGCACCATATTTTTCAAGGCTACAACTCGGGTGCAAAGCTTGTTGACTTATTACTCCAAGATGATTGTCGGTAGGAACGGGCGAATGAATAAGGTTCGTAATATGGGATAGTATATAATCGTGACGAGATACTTTAGCAATGAGTGAGAAAATGGTGTCTCGAACAGGTTCGCCAGTAAGTGCTTCAGGTTCATTGTCAAGAGGGAAATGTGGTGGATGGAAGGGATCGCCTTCTTCGCGTCTCCATTGGTTAAGTCGACTACGAACCCATCAGATAAATTGGGGATGGCTGATTGGTTGATTCATTCTAGTGACGTTGTCTTCAGAGCTCGAGTGAAAATCCATATCGGAATCCGAGGGACTTGAACTAGTGATGAGTTCCATTGCGTACGATTGAATAAAGGATTTTTCGATATGAAATGATTTTCGGATATCGGATGATATTCTAATTATATAGAATACCTATACATAGTACAGAAGATCGCGTAGATTACGAAGGGATTTAAGGAAACGTGTCAGATAACGTCTAAAGTAACAGATACGCTAAGATATGAATTAGCATATACGCTAAGATATGAATTTATCTGTACACTATCTATCAAATAAGTGCAGGAAGTCGTGTCTAGACTTAGGAATGATAAGCAGGTAATTTTCTAAGGATGATAAGCAGTTGATTTCCGATTAGAAATGATAAGCAAAACTTTTGACATGTAGACACGGTCGAAGTCCAGACTCATTAATGCATCCTAACAACTACTAGTTAGACACACTAATGCAAGACCTGGTTCGCTACGACCACCGCTCTGATACCAACTGAAAGGACCCGTCCTAATCCACCTGGACGAAGTCATCAACATTTGGTCCTATTGCGATGATCGGCTCCAAGTAATGTCCTTATATTGAGCAAATGCACAGCGGAAGACTTAATTCGTACCTGAGAATAAACATGCTTTAAAGTGTCAACCAAAAGGTTGGTGAGTTCATAGGTTTATCATAACAATCATTTCAATATGTTAATAGACCACAAGATTTCATAATCATAAACATAATACACTCGCAAGTGTATGTAAAGCATTCTAAGAGGTTGAGCACTTGGTAACCATACTTAACATTTAATCAACGTCGCATATTCCCTTTATTATGAAATCTCACTACACCGTACCAAGTGTAGTCACCAAAACGAAGTACTGTGCAACCGTTGAATACTGGTCGTCCAGTCCGGTTGGGGTTGTCAGGCCCGATAGATCTATCAACAGGATTCGCGTTTACAATACCCATGTAAATAGTAGTTACCAAGCTACAGGGAAGTATGTCAGTGGTACAACTCAACGTAGAATATATTTTTAAGTACTTGTGTCTATTTCGTAAACATTTATAAAAGCAGCGCATGTATTCTCAGCCTAAAAAATATATATTGCAAAAGCAATTAAAAAGGGAGCAAATGAAACTCACCTAATGTATTTTGTAGTAAAAATACATAAAACAACATTGGACAACTAAACAATCCAAGGTTGGCCTCGGATTCACGAACCTATATCAAGTATGTACATTAACACATATAATTGGAATCGAACAAATTATATATATATATAAACCTATTAGTTATATCATTTTTATATTATTAACCTATATATTCATTTTATATATTTAAAATAAATAAAAATATAAATTTTGTTATGTTATATGTATTAAATATATATATTTTGTATATATATACATATCATTTGTTTTGTTAAAATTATAATAATACTAAAATAATGATAATAGAGTTAAAAATGATACTTTTAGTATAGATGATAAAATAATACTCTTTAATGAAAATGTTAATTTTAATACTAGTGAATAATAATAATAATAATAACTACAAAATTAATGATTTTACTAATAATAATAATAATAATAATAATAATAATAATAATTTTAATAATAATAATAATACTAATAATAAAAATGATAGTGTTCATCTTTAATATAAATGATATTAATAATTTCAATAGTGATACTAATAATAATAATAATAATAATAATAATAATAATAATAATAATAATAATAATAATAATAATAATAATAATAATAATAGTGATAATAATAAGTTTTAAAAATAAAGACTACCTTTAAAAGAGTTTCTAAAAAGAAAAGCTCCAAACCGGGTTAGAACCGAGACCTCTAGTTCCCCGACCACTCCCCTAAACCAACGCTCCATCTATTGTTTTTCTGAAATTTTTAACACCCTAAATATATTTAACCCGTTTTAGGCTGTTTCCTTTTCTTCTTCATTTTCTCAACACGTCATCAGCTATTAACATCAGCCTTAATCATCATCATCTTATGATCATTGTTATTATTAACATCATAACTATCATCACAATTAATAATACCACCGAATCATCATCTTTTATAAAATCACGATTATGATTTCATGTATATCATCATAATTAATTCCGTAATTATCAAGCATCATCTTCGTTTATCAATATAATTATCACGTATCCTCATGGTTGTAAGTGATGAATAGCAATAAAAGGGAAACTCGATTAATGGCAGGACGTAACAATTATCGGTGTGGGTTATTCATAAACTGTAACCAGCGGCCCAACAGTTAATTAGTCTCGGCCCAACAGTGAATGGCAAGTCCATTACTTTTCAAATAAGGCCCATGTAGCAAAAACAAATAAACCGTTCCTTGGATTCTTTATCAGTGGGGCGGCTAAAAAAAAATAAAAAGTTTTATGGTGCAATGGCAAAACCCCACGTTTATCTTGGATAACCCTATCTGCTCATCCTCATTCATCCCTGTCATCATCCTCTTCGTTAAAACAGTATTATAAACCGAAAAATTTTGTCTACAGCAATTTGTTCGATTTAAAACTGGAAAAGAGGTAACAACAGCATATGATGGTGAATCAAGAAAGAAACAAAGTGTAGCAGTAACTTGATCGAAGGTTGTTGTTCTAGTGGTTGCAATGCCCGTTGGTTTTGTGAAGATGATGGATGGTTTCATGATGGGGATTAGGAGAGAGAGAAAAGAGATTAGGGATTATGGTAACGATGGTGATTGTTTGAGTATGGTTGTGGTGGTTCGTGATGATGGGTTACAGGCTAAAACAGAGGTAAAATAGCAGCTGTGATATTAGTTCAACAATGGTGGGTTTGATGATTTTGTTTGAAAACAGGAAGAAGAAACAGAATGAAAGAAAGAAAAGAAAATATGGATGGTGATTGTGCTAATCCAAGGTGATCAAGATGGTTTGGTTGGTTGGTGAACTTGACTCGTTCAATCAATAGGATCAGGAGGAGCTTGATGTTGTTGAAATCAACGAAGGTGAATTTGTGGTTGATCAAACATAAGCAATAGAATAAGTTACAATAGTAAACAAAATTAGTAGGTTTTTGTTGGTTGTTCGATTACAGTGGCTGCAAGTCACAATTGTTTGGTGTTCTTGGCTTGTGTTATTGAAAAGCAATAGCAGTAAACAATTGCAGATAGTTTAAAAGCCACGAACAGAAAGGAATAGCAAGTGGTGTTTGGTTTGTTCTCGGTCCAAACATAAACAAAAACAGTGGGTGGTTTTCGTGGTTCGGTTAAGGTGATAGAATTGAGTCTGTGTGTTTCGATGCAGGAGATAATACCAACAATAGTAACTCCAGCAAATTGGTGGTAAAGTGATTCGAACGATAGCAACACCCAAGTGGGTTTGGGTTTGGTTTGTAATGGTTTAGGGTGATAGAGGAGGGTTGTCGAAAAGGAAGAACAAGAGAAAGAGTAGAGAGAGAGATGGAGGTGGATTTGTTTTCGGATGAGAGGTGGCTCGATAGTGAGGTTGTCAAGGTGGTGATGGTGTGGTGATCTTACGGTTAACAAGAAAACCGTAATGGTGGCGGGTTGGTTGTTCATTGAGGTTGAGGTGATTGATGATGGTGAGTTTGGGTTTACCGGAGTAAAAACAGAAATAGATTGGCAGCAATTGTAGCGAACAAATCAAGGAACAAAAAGAAAGAACTTGAGCTGTATGGTGGTGTTGGTTAAAACCTCTGCCTTATATAAGCATGTATATATATTATATATATAATATAATATAGAAGATTCATTACATAAACATATATACAAACACAGTATTTTATAATAATATAATAATATTACATACTTAACAAAGGAACGTGCTCAAATATAAATAAAAATCTGCCGACACTATATCACGGACTATTATCTTGTGTCCATTGCTAAACAGTTAACGTATAAAAGTGTTCCTAAGAATCCCAAATTTTTAGATTAAACATATTTAGTTATTTCACTCATTACCTGTTTGAAACCCGGTCAAAAAGGTTCGTCTATATTTTATTTTTAATTCCAAGTAATATATACAGAATACTAAAACTTAAACTAAAAGGGTTAAAAATATTTTTATCGAGCTCATACTCTCTTTAATCCATATTCGGACCAACTTTTATTTAAACACTCATGGATATATATAGGTCTATATTAAAATCAACGAAACGTTAAACGAGTATTACAATCAGCTAACAATTATTTTTAATATATTTTTAGTTATATATAAATATGTTGTAAATGATAATTATTGTAATATCATATTTTTGTTTTATTTTACATAAATAACATATAATATTTCAAATTATATTTCCAATTATTATTTATATATACACACACATATCTATTTACAAATAGTGGTTCGTGAATCGTCGGGATTGATCGAAGGTCAATCGAATAAATGAAACGGTTCAAAATTTTTGAGATCCAACCTAACAGACTTTGCTTATCGTGTTGAAAAATACAATATCCTATCGAGAGTTTGGTTTAAAATTAGTCGAAATTTTCCGGGTCGTGACATTTTTAAACCTTTATTTATGAAATAAAGGTTATGGTTTGTTTTAAAAATGAATGCAGTCTTTGAAAAATGTCTCATATAGAGGTCAAAACCTCGCAACGAAATCAATTAATATGGAACGTTTTTAATCAATAAGAACGGGACATTTCATATAATGGGTACTACGAGTTCATTATTAGGGTTACGAATCCTAACCTATCATACACGTCTAAACCGATACCCTGGTAATCTAGCATTCATCTAAGTTGATCTTTAACATACAAAAGTCGTTTTCTTCATTAAAATCAAAGGTTATTAGAGTATTTTGGTATAAATCCCAATAACGAGATTTTCTGCACTAGTTATTCCTACACATATGACTCCGGGGTTGACAAGTTCCTCATCGCAAATAATTACCTTCAGTGAATTATACTGACAAAAGCTTGGATTATTTTTTGATGTATAAATATAAATGAGAATTGGGATTTGATATATTTTGTTGATGAAAGAAACTTAAAGTTCAACTAAAATGGTTGAAAGTCGCTAAAACTACTAATGATGGTTAGTGTTGTTAAAAATTTGTTAGACTATATACTGTATAAAGGATAATATACAGCCGCTAATTTTGTTGTTTGAAATTTTCTTCAGTTTATAAATTAAGGAATATAAATAAATTATAAAGTATAAATATAATTTTTTTTTTTTTTTTTTTTGAAAAGCAGGCAAGATATATTATATATACAAACAAAACGAACTAGTGAGCAACGAAGCAATTTACAGCGGAACATTATTGCCTCG
The DNA here is from genome assembly GCF_046630445.1 of Rutidosis leptorrhynchoides. NCBI lineage: Eukaryota > Viridiplantae > Streptophyta > Magnoliopsida > Asterales > Asteraceae > Rutidosis > Rutidosis leptorrhynchoides. The sequence continues at coordinate 80,049,310 of NC_092334.1, forward strand.
AGCTATATACATTTATATTCCTACTACATCGATATAAAACATAAAGTATAAATATAATATGATGGCTGTAATGGGCACTTAAAAAAACCTCTGGGCTACTAACAAAGTTAGCCTCCTTAGTGTTAAAAAATGGTGCACATAAAATTTTTGATGGTGTCACTTATGTAAAGTTCAATTGTTTTTCATTAAATTGACTCTTTGGCTCTGTGTTACTGGCTTATTAGATGGTGTTACGTGCCCCCACCAAGTTATATGTACCTCCGCCTCTGTGTGACCTCTCTTAATATATAATTGCTTAAATTAATTTGTTTTGTTATACAATTATTCACATCCAACTCAAAACACCCTACAACACACTTTCATTCTCAATATGTCTCTTCAAGTTCTTTCAACGGTGAAACGAAGACATACTTACGCATTGAATCGACCTTGTGAAACATCATTGAATCGTAAACATTAAAAATTATATTTTTTTTGCAACATCATTTTCTTAAGACTATTTGTAGTGGTGGTGTGGGTGGGTTGGGGGCGTGGGTTGCTCTTTGTACTTTATTGATGACTAGGACGTGTGGGTTAGAAGTGTGGAGTAGTGGTGGTGTGGGTTGGTGGTGTGGGTGGGTTAGTGGAATGCTGATGTGGCATTTAATTTTTAATTTTTGTGTTTTATTTAATTATTTTATATTATTTTTTGTATTTAATTAATATTTTAAAATTATCTTTTAATTACAACGGCTATATTTTGAACCGATTTTTTTTTTCTCTAACACAACGGCTATATTTTGAATTTTTTTTTTCTTTCTCTAAAGCTAGATTCCTCCACTTCCTCCCCTATATATACAACCCCATTTCTCAAATCATAACACACACACTTCATATCTTCTAAAACTCTCAATTCATAAACACACACACACTTCAAAATGAGTCCGTTGAATGTTGTTGTTAAAGTTCACTACGGAGGTGAATTTAATAGCGAAATGAGGAATTATACCGAGTATGAAACACGAAATTATTACATGGATGTTCATAAGTGTCCAAGTTATATGTGTTTGCTTGAGTTGCTACAACGAGACATTAACTACCCCACTAGACAAATCTGGTTTTTCAAAAAACCCAACTCTCGTGCCGCGTTACGAGAAGAAGATCACGATTGGTTTGGTGCGATTGGGCGAGCCATAATATGTAAGCAACCAATTGACCTTTACACTGAATGGATTGATGAAAGCTACACCATTTCTGCAAATGAAGATGAAGCTGCTCCTGAATCTCCAGGGTTTCAGCAACACGATCCACGTGAATTTGATAGCGATTGATGAATGTGTTCGCAGAAAATAGCCGTTAGGAAATTATGTTGTTGTTGTTTTATTTTTTTCTTTTTGAAATAATGTAAACGTTTAAGTAATATTGAAATAAACGGCTATATCTTTAAAATAGAAAACAATTGTAACAACCCAACCCGTTAACCAACCAAAAACGCGAAAATAAAAAAAAAATAAAACTGAGCAGAGCTGTCCAGATGGGGTGCGCGGCGCGCACCCACACCTGTGCGCGGCGCGCACAGGGCCTGGCAGCCCGCTGTCCACTTTTTCCAATTTTCGCAAAAAGATCTCTTGATTCCTGACACTTTTAGACCAAACGCTCTTCACAACAATTTACATTAGTTAAAACTAACACGTTCCAATAATAAAATGAGTTTTACGAGACCGGGCCCACATCGACCGTTCTACGACTTTCGTACAAAATACAAGTTTTCAACCACACGACTTCTAATACAAAATAAAACCGAGCATGGTGATTGGGGATACGCTACCCAATCCTATCCAATCCAAAAGCAAGATCTTCTAAAGCAACTACGCGAGCCACTAGTTCTCACGCTTACCCGAGTCACCGCATCCAAGCAAATCTATAAAAAAAAGTAAACAACGAGAGGGTAAGCTAACGCTTAGTGAGTGAGAATATACTACATACATATATATGCATAAAATGGACATGCCACACAATATCAAATAACACATACCGGATCATCCGAGCATATAGCAAGCAAAACTAAGCTTACCGTACAATTGCGATACCACTAGCTACAACATCAATGTAAGTTCACTCACAACGTTATGAACAACACTACCAAGCTACACCCGAAGGGCTAGCTACAACACATCAATATCAAAACATAAGATAATATAATATCCCCGAACCTACGACCCAAGGCTAAACACTTAACCTTAACAATAAGATGACCGTATAAATCGAGTCACCATGAATCCGCTCTAAACGAAATTCACAACTTAACAATAAGATGATCGTGCAAACCGAGCCATCATGAACCTATATGTGAAGTGATCTCTATAACCGAGAACCGCTTCACCCAACCCGCACCCATACTACACATACATATGCACATAGGATATTAACACTCACCTTTTCGCCTTGATGAATGCAATCGAGTAATTCTGCAACATGTCAATGGAAAGTACCTAATCCATTATTACAAATACAATAACACACTTAGAGTGGATTTACAAACCAACTCAATTCGACACTTAGTGCAAATTCGACCAATTGCACTTACAAACACCAAACGCGTCCAAACTAACCACTAATCACTAATCATAAGTGAAAATGGTCCTAATAAGCCAAAACAACCCAAACTTAAGTGTTTAACACTTATCAATCTCAAAATCACCCAAAAACCCTAATTTTGACTCAATTCCAAAATTAGTCTTTTAAACACACCAAAAGGGTTCCAATACTTCCATAATCACTAAACCTAGTGATTAAACCCAATTACAAGTCATAAACAAGACCAATTTGTTCGCCAACCCAAAATCCACCAATAATAACAATAAACCCGATTACTAGCATCAACAAACTCACTTCAAGAGTTTTAAATGGGTTTCTCTACAAATCAAGTTCAAACCCTAACTTTGAATATCAAATCAAACAATGAAATTCGGAGTTAGAACTTACCACAACAACCAAAACGTAGCTAGGAACGAGGTGAACAACTTTAAAAACCCGAGCTTTGGTGAGAATCCAACTCTTTCTTCTCCAAATGAAGCTTCCTCTCTCTAAAACTCTTCTCTCTCTAGGGTTTGAAGATGAGAGTGATGAATGGATGTGAAAATGATCCAAAGTTGGATCCAAACCAACTGATAAAGCCCACAGATCCGGCCTCAAGTGAAATGACCAAATTGCCCTTCATTAAACTCAAAATAGAAAAAGGCTGAAATCTGTTGCTGGCAAGGTGCGCGGCGCGCACCCATAACTGTGCGCGGTGCGCACAACAGTCTGGGCAGATTCTGACCTTCGTTTAATTCCACAATACTTCCTGCATTCAACGTAGCATAATTACACTTCCGTACAATAAATATTAGAGTCTTACAACAATTCATTACATAATTATAAATTCATTAATCATAACATACAATAACTGAACTTACTTAAACGAAACATTACATAATTATAAATTCACTAAACGAAACTACTCATCGTTAGCAGTACGAAAGTAAGGGGATAAGTTCCAAACGTGCTCGGTTAAATCTGCTTCTAACTGTATGTGAACTTGCCTATCTCTTATTTCCTTAACCCTTGCATCTCGATCCCTCAAATCCCTTTGTAACCGTCGTGGTGGGTTCCTTTCTATCATTCTTTCTTCTCTCCTACCTATAACAAATCCGTTATTTTCTTGAATCATGTTATGTAATACGAGACAGGCATACATATGTCTTCTAATTTTGTTGAAGTCCAAAGATCTTGCCGGTGTTTTCAACATTGCAAATCTACCCTGTAATACTCCAAATGCACGCTCAATATCTTTTCTGGCACTTTCTTGAAACCGTTTAAATTTTTTTCGCGGTTCGCCAATAGGAGAATGGGGTGCTTTGACCAACATAGCCCAATCAGGGTATATACCATCACCTAGGTAATACCCTCTATCGTAGTGATGCCCATTTACATCAAATGGTGAAGGAGGAGCGGTGCCGTCCTTTATACTGTTGAACAACGGCGACGCATTTAAAACGTTAATGTCGTTGTTTGCACCTGCCATACCAAAGAAACCATGCCATATCCACAAATCTTGAGATGCGACTGCTTCAAGCATAATGGATGGTCCCTTTTTATCCCCTCTAGTATATTGTCCTTGCCACTCAACAGGACAATTCTTCCACTCCCAGTGCATACAATCAATACTACCAAGCATACCGGGTAAACCATGTTTTTGTGCGTGAAAATTATAAAGCCGAGCAATATCTTTGGTTGTTGGCTTTCTCAAATACTCTCTCGCAAACAAATGAAATACGCATTTGCAAAAATAATCTAAACATAAAGCAGCAGTTTTCTCACCAATTTTTATGTATTCGTCAAACATATCAGGTGTAGTTCCATACGCCATTTGACGTATGGCCGCGGTACACTTTTGTAATATTGTCAAACTTTGACGACCAGCGGCATCGGGACGTTCTCTAAAATACATAAAATATTCGGGAATATCACTACAATTAAAGTTAGATATACCTTCGACTATTCGGAGAAATAATTGACGACTCATTCGAAAACGTCGTTTGAATTTGTTTTTCGGATACACTGGTGAATCCGCAAAATAATCATTGAATAATCTGTCAGCCGCACTTTCACGATCCCTTGGAATATAAATTCGGGATCGAGGGACTCGCGAACTACTAGCTTCTCCCTCCACTTCTTCTTCGCCCATACTACTAACAAGGTTAACCATTTTTTCATCATCCGAATCGTCATCAATTAAAAATTGGAGCATCTTGAACGTTTTCTCCATAATGTATAATGTTTAGAGTGATTAATTTGAAAAGAAAAAATAAGATTGAAAGAAAGAATGAGTGTAAAATGAGTTAAAATTAGGTATATAAATAGGATAAAAAATATAGAAATTTTTTTATTTTTTATTTAATTTGCCAACGGATACTATGAAAGTATCCAACCAAACAGTGCCACGTGTCCCACCCACCCCAACAATGCCGTTGCCTTCCCCGTTGAATACCGCCCCACGCCCCCTTTTTCTCTTCGGCAACGCCTTGATACGGCAGTGGGGGGCGGCGCCGGGTGCCACCTCACCCTCCCACGCCGTTGTTGTACCTCCGATACAAGGGGTCTAATAGTGAAATTTCTATTTTACTTTATTTGATATTTATTCAATTTTTAATGTTTATCTTACTACTTTTTTAAAAATAAATAAAATTATTATATTTATCATTGGTACCGAGCTAAATATTGAATTAAGCACTGGGGACACTCTTTAACTTCTTCAGCTTCATTATTTTTCACGTTTATGTTTTATGTTTAGATTTTATGCTTATCTTTTAAGTTTACGATTTTCTTTTACATTTACCTTTTAATCTTTACGTTTTACATTTTGCGGTTACGTTTTACATTTTATGTTTAAGTTTTTCGATTTATTTATTTTACCATAATTCCTGTATATATTAGGAAAAAACTTATAATATTTTTATTTCTTAAAGTTTGTAATAAGGGATTATTGGACTAACGTTTAGGTATTTTAATTTTTATAATCCAAAAGCGTTTGTTTTTTATTACATTTATAATTTATAATTTTATATATGGTTATTCTTTCTACTCTCATAATTTGCTAGTATGATAAACGGTCAAGACTCAAGAGTTTTTTTTTTTTTGAAAAGCAGATAAATTTTATTCTCACAAATATAGATACACAAGTTCAGCACCTGCTGCAGAAATAAGCAGACCATCTCGAGCAGTTCACAACTATACTACCGGTATATATATACAAGGATGATGCTAAGGGAGCATCATAAAATTACAAAAACATTAAGTAAGAAAACAAGACGGACTGTGGAACCAATTATGCCACTCGATCCTTTTTCCTTGAAATCTCTTCGCGATTCACTCGAAGCTTTTGCTTTAAATTTCGCATATAGCAACCGGAGTACTCCAACCTTTGTTTTTGAAGACCACATGATTCCTATTCTTCCATATGAGGTAAATAGATATCCAAATTACCGCTTGCCAAATAAGTTTTCCCGATTCGGAACATTGTTGCCTCGCAATGCCTTGAAGAAGATCATCAAAGCTCACGTTATTTGCATAACTAAAACCCCACCATCCGTAAACTTTACGCCACACATCTTCCACTTTTTTGCACGATACAAGGGAGTGGTCTACCGACTCGATATCGTCGTCACAAAGTGGACAACGAACCGAGTGGAGATCGATCCCTCGCTTATCCAGCTCCGTGCGAACCGGTAGACGTCTCTTTCTCGCCCTCCAAATAAAAACTTCCACTTTTTTCGGCACCAGCCTGTTTTTTAGTGTTGCTTTCGCGTTTGCACCCGCATGGAACGTCTTCTCGTTAATCAGGTGTGTAAGATTTTTTGTAGTAAACTTATTGTTGCTGCTACCATTCCAGCCCCACGAGTCGCATGTACCTGGATCCATGGAAACTGAATTTAATAAACCGCAAAGCGCTGTAAGTTCACCATCAGCACGACCAGCAGGTTCTCTTAACCACCGCCAACTTGTATTGATTTTTTCTCCATCCCATCAAAGCCTATCCATCACTGTTGCTTCCGGGTCTGTTTCGAGTCTCGCAAGTCTTCTAAATCTGTCTTTCAATGGGATATCTCCAAGCCATATGTCGTTCCAAAACGAAGTAGATCGACCATCGCCAATCTTTCGACTGAATAACCTTCTGAATTTAACCCCCAATGCCTCAAGCAAATTACCTGTTGCAATCACATTAGACCAAACCGTTTTGTATGATTTACATCCAATATGATTATCACCAATAAGACTTCCGGAAGGACCATAAATACTAGAGATGACTTTAACCCATAAGGAGTCGGTTTCGGTTTTAAACCTCCACCACCACTTACCGATTAAAGCCAAATTTTTATTCTCAAGGGAACCCTAATTTAACCCGCCCGACCCATAGGGGAGAATTGCTTCTTCCCATTTAACCCAAGAAATATTAGAATTGTTTCCCGACCCACCCCAAAAAAAGGAACGTCTTACACTCTCGAGCTTTTTGATCACACGTTGCGGAGCGCGGAAGAGCGAGAAAAAGTACAACGATAAACTATTCAACACTGACTTCACAAGGGTCGAGCGTCCACCATAAGACAACGAACGTGCTTTCCAATCAGATAAACGCTTCTCAAATTTAGAGACAACCGGTAGCCAATTGTCCATTTTGGACATCTTTCCACCAACCGGGATACCGAGATAGGTGAATGGAAAAGAACCCGCATTGCAACCAAACTTCTTGGCCATGTTCTCAATTAAGATTTTTTCAACCCCAACCCCATAAAGAATGCTTTTGTTGTAATTTATTTTAAGACCCGAGGTGAGCTCAAAACATTTTAAGATCTTCATAAGGTTTTTGAGATTATTTTCACACAAATTACCGAAGAAAATCGTATCGTCCGCATATTGGAGATGCGAGATAGGAATGTTATTCCTTCCAACTTCCACACCAACAAACAGATTATTATGAACGGCCATCTTTGTTAAAACATTAAGTCCTTCTGCCGCGAGGATAAAAAGGAAGGGAGAAAGTGGGTCACCCTGCCTCACACCCAGTTCTAGTTTGAACTCATTCGTTGGTGAACCATTCACAAGGACCGAAACCGACGCCGAATTTAGGCACGCGAGGATCCATTTCCTCCATTTACACCCGAACCCCATAATATTCATGATTTCATCAAAAAACTCCCAATTTAAGCAATCAAATGCTTTCTCGAAGTCTACTTTAAAAATAAGACTCTCAAGATGATTTTGTTTCAGGAATTCTATAGTCTCGTTTGCAACTACTGCCCCATCCATGATATTTCTTCCCTTAATAAATGCACTTTGTTCATACCCCACAAGATTAGGAATGACCTTTTTGAGTCGGTTTGAAAGAAGTTTCGCCAGAATTTTATAGTAGCTGCCGATTAGGCTGGTCGGCCGGTACTCACTGAGATTTATCGAATCAGATTTTTTAGGAATGAGTGTGATAAAAGACGCGTTACAACCACTTGAAATGATCCCGGTGTCCCAAAATTTCAACAACGCCTCGGTCAGGTCTTCTTTTATGATGTACCAGAATCTCTTATAGAAACCGAGATTAAACCCATCCGGCCCGGGGGCCTTCGAACTCCCACAGTCGTTAATCGCATCCCATATTTCCTTTTCAGAAAACCTACGTTCAAGTTCAAGTGCTTCGGCATCAGTGATGCTGACCAAACACGGTTCATTTATCCCACTGTTGCAGCCCAAGATAGCAGGCCTGTTCACTATTTTGTTGCTGAAAATTTATTTATAGTAGCCCAAAGCATATGATTTAACCACAATCGGATCTTCACACCAAGCGTCGTTAATGAATAAACCACGAATATTACACTTATTATACTTCCTTCGTAAAGATGAGTGAAAGTATTTGGTGTTTTCGTCGCCTTCGAGAGTCCGCCGAATGCGAGCGTTTTGCTTTAACATATTCGATTTGGACTTCTCTTTTTCCATCCACTTTTTTCGAGCTTCAAGCCAAACATATCTATCACTATCATTTAGCCTTCCATGTTCGGCCAAACTTTCCCATTTATCAACCTCAATCCTCAAGCTTTCAATCTCATTATCCAAATTGCTAAACTTACCTTTGCTCCAAGCCTTTAACTCGAACTTGAGACTCTTTAACTTATCCCTAAAAATACAATCTCTTCTTGTCCCTCGAACCTCCTTATTCCATGCTTCAGCAACTAATAGATCCACACCTTCTTTATTCCACCACTCGTCTGTAGCGACCCGACCAAATCGTCATTGACGGCGCCGTCTACTTAGGTCCCGTTACGTGGTCATAAGTCTTTAAAACAACGTTTGACCAAAAGATATGTCGCATTCATTTCAAATGTAAAGGTTGTTCAAGTTTACAAGAATAGTTCCACCACGAGTTACGATACATAGTTTTAAGTACAAATGAAACTTATGCGACACAATTTAAAAGTATCCAAAAGACGCTCCATGTATGCATATATACTCGACATCCAATGCAAGTATCAAAATAATGAGCGGAAGCATGTATCACATATCGTGCAAGACCTGAGAAAAACATAGAAATCTGTCAACGAAAACGTTGGTGAAATCATAGGTTTAGTAAGTAAATTGTATTGAACCACAAGGTTCTTTAAGAATTGCTCAACCAAAATCGTTCACATTCCAAAATAGTATTTGTATCACGAGCACCCAATTATCAAGGCTTAACCGAATCTTCCCTCTGAATTTTGAATTTAGTGTTAGAACTTACACTATACATTGTTGAAATTATATTTCATTCACTAACGGTAGCGAACCGTCTGAATGAGGGTTTGTTAAACCCGTATGGCCACACAACATAATTACACGCTTACACTTACACCCTGCAAGTGGAACTAATGATAATTGGATTGAGGACTTTTGTTCAAACTCGTATGCATCTTTGTATTCGTATTTGTTCACAATGTAAAAGCATGAAAAGTAAATAAGTATGAAATGTATGTGTTTCTCAGCCCACGATGTAAAGAATAAAAGTGATTGAAAAAGTGGGACTATGATCTCACCTTGAGTGTAAGAGTTAATAAAGTACTCCAACAAGTAAACGCGTGCAAAGACAAAGCTAGTCTTGACCTAAACATATAGGTTATATCAATAACGGTAAACACAAACGATCAAAGATGTTCAATTAGTCCTATGGCTCGTTACGACTCGATTATAAAGCATGTAAATCAAATTGTCAAGTTTCATGCAAGATACAAGTAAAGAATCATGTTAGAAAGATTGCATAATCATTTGGTTAAGTTTGACAAAAAGTCAAACTTGGGTCGGGTCAAAGTCAACGAAAAAGTCAACATGTTCGGGTCGGGTCTCGAACTATTTTTCTGAGGTTTTTATTCATATATAAGCATGTTAGAACAAGTTGCATGTGAATTGGAGGTCTAGAACATGGCAAACATTTTTCATAATTTGGACCACGGTAACAGAATCTGGGCACGGCTTATGCCGCGCCGCGGCACCCACCTGTCGCGCCGCGACATTGCACGGGTGCTGGTGCCTGGCCAGTCCCAAATGTTCAAGTCTCAATCCAAAACCTTTTTGTGCATAAAACACAAACCGCTAACACTTAGGACTCGCACCTTATATCGTTGGAAAGCTCTTTTGACGTAGAATGCAACTAAACACAATTCATCAATCAAAAACATCATTTACAATAACCGAAAACTCGTCAATTGATCAAGAAAGGTTTATTTTCAAAGTTTCAAGTTCGTAAAACGTATTTTATGATTCGGGAATCCAATTTACACATACGATATGCCGTTTCGAGGGTAATTAAGCATACATTACAACTAATCACTAACAATTAACATTCCATGGCATTCAAGCATCAAAAGTTCATGTCAAGAACTATCAAACCCTAGTCAAACATCACAAAATCAATATTCATGTTTTTGAAGTTTTCTTAATCAACCTACGCATCAAAACGAAGCTAGTGATACTAGTAACACAATTAAAACATGCACTTTAACAATCTAACAACATTAACTCATCCAAAATCAAGGATTAAGCACACCCATTTCAAGTTCATGCTAGTTACTCCAAAAACAACAAATCGAGCAAACCAAACATATATTCATGTTAGACTCGAGCCATAGACACTAACTAACACCATTTTAAATCAAAAACACGAATTTAGAGAAATCTAGAGTTTTAGAAATGTTACCCAAACGAGATGAAGTTGGTATCAAATTGTAGAGGATGAAGAGAGGATTCCAAATATGTAATCGGATTTGTTGTGAGCTTCCAAGATTGAATTTAGATGATGAATGAATGGAATGGGTTTGTGTGTGTGTTCTTGAGATGGAGAGAAAAGGGATGAGGGAGATGATGGAATGGATGAAATGGGTTGACTAGTTGACCTAGTCAACTAGTTTGCCCATTTGGCAACTCCGGTCCCTCGAGTTTCAAAGCGGGTGCGGGATTTAACCGATCGAATATTTTTAAAACGCAAGTTAACGAGAGATGTTATAATTAAATGACGGAATTATTATGAACGTTAGTCAACGGAAACTACGAATTTAAATAACGAAAGGTATTATTTAAAAGAAAAAGACGGTGTTAAAAATAAATTTAACGGAAAAACGCGGGATGTTACATTATCCACAACTCAAAAGAAATTTCGTCCCGAAATTTAGTTGGAAGTAGTAGTCGATATCTCTTACTCGAGACTTTACGTTGTCAATGCTATGAATAAGTGAAAGTACGTTCTTGAGGGTTCTCATGAATTTGGATAGTCAGGGTTTTACGTTGCATTAAGGTTCGGTTTTTACGATCCCCAGTTTCAACTGGTTTTCCTATGAAGAGAAGTTTGTCATCGATAGTTGATGTATCCGGCAGGATTGCACGTTCCTGTTCCGCAGGACACGTTTCTAAGTTTGTTACACGAAATGTAGGGTAAACGGAAACTTAATTGAGTCGGAAGTTCTAAACGGTAGGGAGCGGTTCCAATACGCCCCAAGGTTTCAAAAGGGTTAACATGTCGCGGGTTTAACTTTCCCTGATTCCCGAAACGGATTACACCCTTCCAAGGTGCGGGTTCTCAATATTACGCGGTTACACACTGGGATTTGTGAGGTTTTCATCTAAGTTTGGTATAACTCTTTTGGCGACTACGGATCGTCTCGAGCCCTCCTCGGATTTGAATGATTTCAATTGTTGTTTCTTGATGGAGTTCAGATTCGGCAATTTGCTTGCCGCATGCTTTGGTTAAATGAACAGGGGTATGACATTAGCGGTCATATAGGGTTTCGGAAAGTGCGCGTGAACACACGAGTGGTATCTACTGTTGTAAGAGTGATCTACTAAAGGTGACAATACGAGTTTGTGACATGTCTTTCCAAGACGTAAATCATTCGTTTGCTTGGTTCGTCGGTTTGTGGGTGGTACGCGGTACTCATGTCTAAGCGGGTTCCCAAGGTTTCTTGTGAAACTAGAAGTGAAACGAGTATTTCGATACGGAATAATTGACAAAGATACACCGTGTTGGAATAGAATCTCTTAAGATACGTTTGAACAAGTTAGTTAGGGTTCGAAAATGTTCGTTAGGACTATTCACCCTCGTGGCGAATATTAATGTAATATAAGGAGTTTCTCTATCCATGGAGAAATGTTACAAGGAGTTCCCTTAAACGGAAGTGCGAGCGATAAAGATAGGAGTGAAACGAGGACTTAGAATAGGATGAGCTTACATCTCGAGGTTGCCATAACGTGCCTCTAGTTGTCAAAAGTTGAAGTCTGAAAGAGAAACGAGGTAGTACACGTAGTTGTATAGTTCGGGGTTGAATAATAGTTGACCGATTATCAGAAACACAAGGGCGTTAAGTCAAAGAAGAGTGAAGTATCGTTGGATTGTGTGTTATCTTAAATTCCAGTAATATCAGACGGTAACGGTGAAATATCAGAGGTATGTAGTGTGGTACATGATTACGAGAAAATTGGTCGAGTCCACAATTATGTATTCGAATTCTTCGTGCAAAATAACGAATTTCAGTTACGTCAATTTTGAGTCGAGAGAGTATGCCTTTCAGGCGTTCAAGTAGAAATATCTCCATATTCGCATTCCATTGTGCTAATCGAATTTAGCTAGTAAGGTTTGCGTGAAAAAAAAAATTACGTTCAAGGTTCGGACACGGGGAGGTTTAAATTTCTACCTTAATGAGTTATCGAGGGTAAAGAACGAGCATCACGAGATAAAGTCGAAAATGAATCTGCGGTAACAACCGGTGAGATCGAAGATTTTACAAGTACAAGTCTGAGTCGTGAGAGTTTCCCGGTTACGTGTGGTTTCGATTGTGAGATGTATTGAAATACTTTGACCACTATCAACAGGGTCTAGAAATTGAACTTCGTTTAACCAAAATCCTCACTCACGGAGATGTTGTTCGTTTTCCTTCTTTACTTGAATAGGTCAAGATATCATGTATAAATACGATAACGGATTTGTCTAGATAAGTTTGCGTACGTGGTTTAGGAGGTTCATGGATACGGACAGAGTCCTAAATAAATTGAAGGGTACTAAGAGAGATTTACAACTAACGTTGCGAGTTCGGAAAATGGCTTAGGAGACTTCGTCTCCCTTAACCCCCAATTGATGATAACCGGAACGGAGGTCGTTTTGGAATACACACGGGATTCATGCAAGAAATCATGAGGTCATGGATGCGAGGGAGAGGGTATCGGTTTCCAACCGAAAATTACTCAGTTCACAATAATCTATACAAGACGATGGGGAAACATTTTTTTTTTTTTTTTTTTTTTTTTATTTTACCGAATAGGTTCCGAGCTCCCTAGTTCTATAGGTGTCAAGTCAAAAGTCTTAATGTATATCCTCCAATAAAATTTATAGGCACACAATATCTTCCGTTGGTCACTTAAATTGCCTAAGTAGTGTCTAGGGGAAAAAGGTGGAGTGTAAAGGGTACGAGTCAAAGTCTTGTTTATAAAACGTCTAACGGTAACCGAATCGAATAAACATGAAACGTGAGAATTTCGAGAAGAAACATACCCGTGACTAGTCCATCGTCGTCTCGGCATCCTAGGCGTTGATGTTGAAAGTTTAACGGCGTGCGTTGGGGTTGATTTTCTTATTTGGGCACGCACTCCTAAAATGACCCGGTTGGCCACATTCAAAACAAACACCCGTCTTGGGTGCATTGGGCTCCTTTTGGGCGACGGGAGCGGTATTCCTACAATCGTGGGCTACATGGCCACTTCTTTGACACTTCAAGCAAAATGGTTTGCCACATTCGCCTAAATGATGTTTGTAGCACTCGTTACAATACGGTAGGTGTCCGGTATAACCTTTCTTGCCGTTGGGGATGAAGGGCTTCTTGGCGAGGTTGTTGTAATTGCTTGATTGGGGGGCTTCCCATTTTCTTTTGTTGTCACCCGATTTATCCTCGGCTTTAGGTGCCGGCACTTCAATCTCGTCCACAGTTTCAATCAATTGGCGGGCCATATTCAAAGCCTCTTGGTGGTTAGCGGGTTTGGATGACATTACTCCTTGTTTGATGCTCTTGGGGAGACCATCCATGTAAAGTTCGACCCTTAAAGATTCGGGGTTCACAAGATTTGGGCACATCAAAGCAAGTTCGGAGAATCGTTGATTATAGGCCTTAAGGTCGTTCCCGACCGCTTTCAGAGCTCTTAGTTCTTGTTCGAGCCTTCGGGTTTCTTCGCGAGGAAAATATTCGGTGATCATATTTCCTCTTAAGTCGGCCCAAGAGAGAGCGTGGGCTTCGTGGATACCCACCGATTGTACATACGAATTCCACCATGTGAGAGCGATACCGGCGAAGGTGTGAGTGGAATATCTAACCTTGTCTTGGTCTCGACAACCGCTTATGCTAAAGACGGCTTCCGTTTGCTCAAACCATCGGGTGAGCACAACCGGTCCCCCGGTTCCATCGAAAGTGTGAGGTTTGCACCCTATGAAATTCTTATAGGAGCATCCTTCGTTGGAATTTCTGGCTCCATTGTTGTTGTTATGATGATTGTTGTTATTGTTGTTGTTGGAGGAGTGACCGGCCATGGCCGCATCCACGGCAGTGGCTATCATACGTTGGAGGGCTTGTTCGGGAGTTTCGGGAGGAGCGCGTCGACGAGCCATTGTTCCTTCATGACACAAGAATATCGTTGGTTAGTATTTTCAACAATACTAACCGTGGCATGGAATAAGGATAGAGAGAAAAATTTTCCTTGACTCGCCTTAAATTCTCTATGTCATAATGTCGGAACGTCCATGTGAATCACCGTAATATAATCCCGGAAATTATATTACCCTGATTCTCATGTGCATTTAACATTACTTCATAAAGTCAAGGTGGCGCACCAACAAAATTTATCAACGTAAGATCAAGATCGAATACGAGTTAGATATGATAGAAGAGTTCGAGTATAAATGCACAATAAGTCAAATAATTCCTACTTCAGTCTATATGCCGGTTGTAGTCTAGACTCATCAATGTACCCTATGACTCGGGGTTGACACTAATGAACTCTAAATCCCTACAACCAACGCTCTGATACCATCTGTAGCGACCCGACCAAATCGTCATTGACGGCGCCGTCTACTTAGGTCCCGTTACGTGGTCATAAGTCTTTAAAACAACGTTTGACCAAAAGATATGTCGCATTCATTTCAAATGTAAAGGTTGTTCAAGTTTACAAGAATAGTTCCACCACGAGTTACGATACATAGTTTTAAGTACAAATGAAACTTATGCGACACAATTTAAAAGTATCCAAAAGACGCTCCATGTATGCATATATACTCGACATCCAATGCAAGTATCAAAATAATGAGCGGAAGCATGTATCACATATCGTGCAAGACCTGAGAAAAACATAGAAATCTGTCAACGAAAACGTTGGTGAAATCATAGGTTTAGTAAGTAAATTGTATTGAACCACAAGGTTCTTTAAGAATTGCTCAACCAAAATCGTTCACATTCCAAAATAGTATTTGTATCACGAGCACCCAATTATCAAGGCTTAACCGAATCTTCCCTCTGAATTTTGAATTTAGTGTTAGAACTTACACTATACATTGTTGAAATTATATTTCATTCACTAACGGTAGCGAACCGTCTGAATGAGGGTTTGTTAAACCCGTATGGCCACACAACATAATTACACGCTTACACTTACACCCTGCAAGTGGAACTAATGATAATTGGATTGAGGACTTTTGTTCAAACTCGTATGCATCTTTGTATTCGTATTTGTTCACAATGTAAAAGCATGAAAAGTAAATAAGTATGAAATGTATGTGTTTCTCAGCCCACGATGTAAAGAATAAAAGTGATTGAAAAAGTGGGACTATGATCTCACCTTGAGTGTAAGAGTTAATAAAGTACTCCAACAAGTAAACGCGTGCAAAGACAAAGCTAGTCTTGACCTAAACATATAGGTTATATCAATAACGGTAAACACAAACGATCAAAGATGTTCAATTAGTCCTATGGCTCGTTACGACTCGATTATAAAGCATGTAAATCAAATTGTCAAGTTTCATGCAAGATACAAGTAAAGAATCATGTTAGAAAGATTGCATAATCATTTGGTTAAGTTTGACAAAAAGTCAAACTTGGGTCGGGTCAAAGTCAACGAAAAAGTCAACATGTTCGGGTCGGGTCTCGAACTATTTTTCTGAGGTTTTTATTCATATATAAGCATGTTAGAACAAGTTGCATGTGAATTGGAGGTCTAGAACATGGCAAACATTTTTCATAATTTGGACCACGGTAACAGAATCTGGGCACGGCTTATGCCGCGCCGCGGCACCCACCTGTCGCGCCGCGACATTGCACGGGTGCTGGTGCCTGGCCAGTCCCAAATGTTCAAGTCTCAATCCAAAACCTTTTTGTGCATAAAACACAAACCGCTAACACTTAGGACTCGCACCTTATATCGTTGGAAAGCTCTTTTGACGTAGAATGCAACTAAACACAATTCATCAATCAAAAACATCATTTACAATAACCGAAAACTCGTCAATTGATCAAGAAAGGTTTATTTTCAAAGTTTCAAGTTCGTAAAACGTATTTTATGATTCGGGAATCCAATTTACACATACGATATGCCGTTTCGAGGGTAATTAAGCATACATTACAACTAATCACTAACAATTAACATTCCATGGCATTCAAGCATCAAAAGTTCATGTCAAGAACTATCAAACCCTAGTCAAACATCACAAAATCAATATTCATGTTTTTGAAGTTTTCTTAATCAACCTACGCATCAAAACGAAGCTAGTGATACTAGTAACACAATTAAAACATGCACTTTAACAATCTAACAACATTAACTCATCCAAAATCAAGGATTAAGCACACCCATTTCAAGTTCATGCTAGTTACTCCAAAAACAACAAATCGAGCAAACCAAACATATATTCATGTTAGACTCGAGCCATAGACACTAACTAACACCATTTCAAATCAAAAACACGAATTTAGAGAAATCTAGAGTTTTAGAAATGTTACCCAAACGAGATGAAGTTGGTATCAAATTGTAGAGGATGAAGAGAGGATTCCAAATATGTAATCGGATTTGTTGTGAGCTTCCAAGATTGAATTTAGATGATGAATGAATGGAATGGGTTTGTGTGTGTGTTCTTGAGATGGAGAGAAAAGGGATGAGGGAGATGATGGAATGGATGAAATGGGTTGACTAGTTGACCTAGTCAACTAGTTTGCCCATTTGGCAACTCCGGTCCCTCGAGTTTCAAAGCGGGTGCGGGATTTAACCGATCGAATATTTTTAAAACGCAAGTTAACGAGAGATGTTATAATTAAATGACGGAATTATTATGAACGTTAGTCAACGGAAACTACGAATTTAAATAACGAAAGGTATTATTTAAAAGAAAAAGACGGTGTTAAAAATAAATTTAACGGAAAAACGCGTGATGTTACATCGTCAAAAACTTTAAAGGGTTTTAGACCGTAGTTGATAAATTTCTCTCTAAGGACAAGAGGGCAGTGGTCCGATTTTCGCCTATCCAGAGCCATAACCGAGAGGTCATCCCACAAGTTCATAAACTTGTCGTTTACCAGAAAGCGATCTAGTTTACTAAATTTTATCCCATCATCACTTATGTGAGTGAATCTTTTACCGTTAATCGGAATCTCTATTAGGTGGTTTCTATTGATAAATTCATTGAATCTAGATGCACGAGCTTGATTGAAACTACAATTTCGACGATTTGAAGTAGTTCGGACCTCATTGAAATCGCCACACAAGACATACGGTACATCTAACCCTCTCAACCGGTTGTCTAGCGAACTTCATAATTCCTTTTTACCCTTATCGCAATGAGGACCGTAAATATTCACAATCATGGACGGAGTGCCTGACCCAACCCATTTGCTACTTATTGCAATGAAGTATTGATTTCCAACCGCATTATTGACTTTAAACCTGGAGCTATCCCAAATAATGAGCAAACCCCCCGAATACCTAATCGATTCCTTTTGCACAAAACCAAACGAACTACTACCCCAGAGACCATGAACCCAACTATCATCAAGATAATTACATTTGGTCTCTTGAAATACCGCGATATCAGGCATGTCACCACAACACAAACCCCTGACCCAACTAAATTTACCCTCGATTTTAAAACCTCGAACATTTAGAGACAAATCTTCATATGAAAAGTAACAGACGAGAAATTAAAAAATGGGAAACTTACTGTGGGTTGAGGTTTGGCCACCTCAACCCTATCTGCTCCCCAAATTCCTTTATCTCCACCTTACTAATTGAAGCATTCACCGTCGAATCTGAATTAGACGAAGACGAATTCGATTTTCTCTTCATGGTATCAGATTTGGGTCCACATGTAACATCCCGCCTTTTTCCGTTTACTTTCCTTTTAACTATTTTAAAGTCCGTTATATAATTATAACACCTTCCGTTAATACGAGTTTCTAAATTATCTCGTTTAGGTAATTCACGCACCCGCAACCGAATTCGAGGGACTAGTTTCGCCAATTGATCAAAGGTGTGACTAGATGGACTAGTCAACACCCACCACCTCCTTTCATTATCCATTTCATTTTCCATTTTCTTTAACACTTTCAACATATTCTCTCAAACACCAATCCAAAGATTCATCATCCATTTTCAATGTAACAATCAAACATCAAAACAAATTACATATTTGGAATCCTTGCATATTCCTCTTCGAATCCATACCGATTACTTCTCATTTAAGTAACTTTCTAAAATCACTAGATTTTGTGTTCTTAATGATTTTTACTTGTAAAAGTGTTAATTAGTGTCTATAGCTCAAGTCTAACATGAATATGTGGTTTATATGTTCGATCTCGTTATTTTAAGCAACTAGCATGAACTTGAATTTTCGTATGTTTGATTTGGTGATTTGGTTGCTTGAATGTTGTTAAATGTTATAAGTGCATGTTTTAATTATGTTACTAGTATCACTAGCTTTAATTTGATGTGTAGGTTGTTTTAGAAAACATCCTAAACTTGATTATTGATTTTGGTGATGTTGGTTAGGGTTTGATAGAACTAAATGAGAACATTTGATGCATTGAATGCCATGAATTATTGCTGGTAAGTGTTTAGTTGCGTTGTATGCGTAATTATCTACGAAAAGGCGTATCACATGTGTGCATTTAATTCCCGAATCATAATTGTGCATTTATGAAATTGAAGCATTAATGATGAGCATTAATTGATCATTTAATTTGGAAACTCGATATTTGCAAATGATGTTTTCGATTGATGAAACGTGTTTAGTTATGTTCCTTGTCAAATTACCTTTCCAACGATATAAGATGCGTGTCGAAAGAGTTTACGGTTTGTGTTTTGTGTTTAAATGAAATTTGGTTTGGGATGTGGACAATTGAAACAGACCAGGCATCAGTTCACGTTAATTGCCGCGGCGCGGCACTCTTTTGTCGTGGCGTGGCATTTGCCGTGTTTGGGTTCTGACCAAGCCTACACTTTTACAAAAAATGTTTGCTATGCTACGCACCTCCGATTCACATGTAACTTGTTCTAACATGCTTATATATGAATAAAAACCTCATAAAAATAGTTCGGGACCCGACCCGAACGTGTTGACTTTTTGTTGACTTTGACCCGACCCAAGTTGACTTTTAAACAAACTTAATCAAATGTTTGTGCAATCGTTCTAACATGCTTTTATACTTGTATCTTGCATGAAAAGTGACAAATTGACTCACATGCTATAGTAATCGAGTCGTAACGAGCCATGAGACTAATTGAACACTTTGACCGATCGTGTTTACCGATATTGATACAAACCTATTTGTTTAGGTCAAGACTAGCATTCGTTCTTGCACACGTTTACTTGTTGAAGTACTTTTACATACGTGCACTCAAGGTGAGATCATAGTCCCACTTTTACTCTTTTGAACTTACAATTGGGATGAGAAAACATAAACATTTCTTTTTACTAAGTGAACGCAAGTACAGGAAAACAAACATTCTACATACGAGTTTAGAACAAAATCCTCAATTCGATTATCATTAGTTACACTTACCGGGTGTAAGCGAGAACTTATGTTGTATGGATCCATATGGGTTTGACAAGCCCTCATTCAGACGGTTCGCTACCGTCTACGAATGAAATATATTTTCGAAAAATAGTGTATGTTCTAACACTATTGTGATGGGGTTCTATGGAAAGAATGTTAAGCATTGATAATTGGGTGCTCGTGATAACAATTTTTGGAATGGATAACTATTATTTCAATGATATAACTCTTGTGGTTCATTTGTACTTACTTACTTAAACCTATGATTTCACCAACGTTTTCGTTGACAGATTTCTATGTTTTTCTCAGGTCCTTGAACGTTTTATGATACATGCTTCCGCTCATTACTTTTGATACTTGCTTGGATGTTGAGTATACATGCATACGTGGAGCGTCTTTTGACTTTATCTAAAATTGTGTCGCATAGGTTTCAAGTGTACTTATAACTTAGTATCGTAACTTTTGGTTGAACAATTCTTGTAAACTTTGAAACACTCTTACATTTGAAATGAATGCGACATATCTTTGGTCAAACGTTATTTTAAAGACTTATGACCACGTAACGGCACCTAAGTAGACGGCGCCGTCAATGACGATTTTGTCGGGTCGCTACAGATGGTATCAGAGCTGGTTTAACTTTAGCTGTAAAGGTAGTCGTGCGTCCGGCTGTCACGCCGGGGCGGACTATGCTTTTTAGCTGGTTAATCGTAGAGGGGGTTCTCACAGTGTTACCTGTGACGAAGCATTAGCTCTTACCCCTTGCGATCCCTTGGAATTTGAGGGTTGGCAGTTTGGCAGAAATGTTGGCCGTAAAATCAGTGTCTGAGGTACATTTAGTGGTCACCAAGCGGTTAGCTGGAAAGGCACTGGGTGGGTTTCTACCCCATCTGTTGCTACAGATGGTATCGAGCGTTGGTTGTAGGGATTTAGAGTTCATTGGTGCCAACCCCGAGTCATAGGGTACATTAGTGAGTCTAGACTACAACCGGCATATAGACTTGAAGTGGGAATTACTTGACTACTTGTGCATTTATACTCGAACGTTTCTACTCATATCTACTCTTATTTCATCTTAATCTCACGCTGTTTAATTTGATTGACGCGCCACCTTGACTTAGTGAAATAATGTCGAATGCACATATGAATTAGGGTAATATAACTTCCGGGATTATATTACGGTGACTCATATGAACGTTACGACATTATGACATAAAGAATTTAAGGCGAGTATAGGAAAATTTTCTCTCTATCCTTATTCCATATCATGATTAGTATTATTGAAAATACTAATCAACGGTATTCTTGTGTTTTGAAGGAACAATGCCTCCTCGCCGTGTGCCACGCCATGAGACTCCCGAACAAGCCCTTCAACGGATGATAGCCACCGCCGTGGATGCGGCCATGGCCAGTCACTCTTCCAACAACAACAACAATAACAACAACAACAATGGAGCTGGTAATTCAAACGAGGGATGCTCCTATAAAGCTTTCATGGGGTGCATACCTCATATTTTTGATGGGACCGGGGGACCGGTTATTCTCACTAGATGGTTCGAACAAACGGAGGCCATTTTTAGCATAAGCGATTGTCGGGACCAAGATAAGGTCAAATAGTCCACTCACACTTTCGCCGGTGTCTCCCTCACATGGTGGAACACCTATGTATAATCGGTGGGTACCGATGAAGCTCACGCCCTCTCTTGGGCCGACTTAAGGGAAAAGTTGATCGTCGAATATTTCCCTCATGAAGAAACCCGAAGGCTCGAACAAGAGCTAAGAACTTTGAAAGCGGTCGGAAACGATCTCAAGGCCTATAATCATTGATTTTCCGAACTAGCCTTGATGTGCCCAAACCTTGTGAACCCCGAATCCTTAAGGGTTGAACTTTACATGGATAGTCTTCTAAAGAGCATCAAACACGGAGTCATGTCATCCAAACCCACTAATCATCAAGAAGCTTTGAACATGGCCCGCAAATTGATAGAAACGGTGGACGAAATTGTAGTGCCGGCACCTAAAGCCGAGGATAATTCGGGTAACAACAAAAGAAAATGGGAAGCCCCCTAATCAAGCAACAACAGCTTTTCCAAGAAGCCTTTCGCCTCCGACGGCAAGAAGGGTTATGCCGGAAACCTACCTCTTTGCAACAAATGCAACAAGCATCACTTTGGTGAATGCGGCAAGCTAATTTGCCATCGGTGCCAAGGAGTTGGTCATAAGGCCAACGAATGTAAAAGTATTACCCCCGTCGCTCGAAAGGGGCCCAATGCCCCAAAGACGGTCACTTGTTACGAATGTGGCCAAACGGGCCATTATAGAAATGCATGCCCGAAGAAGAAAGATAACCCCAATACGCGTGGCCGATCTTTCAACATCAACACCGAGGAAGCCCGAGATGACAATGAATTAGTCACGGATACGTTTCTTCTCAATAACACTTATGTTACTTGTTTATTCGATTCGGGTGCCGATAAGAGTTTTGTATCCAAGACTTTGACTCATTCTTTTAGCACTTCACCACTTCCACTAGATACCACTTATACCATTGAAGTGGCCAACGGGAAACTATTGAGTGCCGACACATATTACCGGGGGTGTACGTTAAACATTTTGGGTAATGAGTTTGAAATTGACTTGATACCCATGGAACTAGGAAGCTTCGATGTAATAATCGGTATGAATTGGTTAGCCAAAACGAAATCTCACATCCTTTGTGATCTTAACGCAATCCGAATTCCTATCGAGAATGGTGAACCCTTGATTGTTTATGGCGATAAGAGTTGCACCGGACTCAACCTCGTTTCGTGCCTTAAAGTTAGAAAACTACTCCGTAAGGGTTGTTTTGCGATCCTTGCCCACGTTAAGAAAGTCGAGTCCGATGAGAAGCATATCGATGATGTGCCAATTGTTAGTGACTTTTCCGATGTATTTCCCGACGAATTGCCGGGTCTTCCACCTCATCGACCGGTTGAATTCCAAATCGATCTTATTCCGGGAGCCGCACCCATAGCACGTGCGCCGTATAGACTTGCTCCATCCGAAATGCAAGAATTGTAAAGTCAAATCCAAGAACTACTTGACCGTGATTTTATCCAACCTAGCTATTCACCATGGGGCGCTCCGATTTTGTTCGTTAAGAAGAAAGACAGATCCCTACGAATGTGCATTGATTATCGTGAACTAAATAAATTGATGGTTAAGAACCGATATCCTCTTCATCGTATCGATGACCTCTTTGATCAACTACAAGGATCTCTTGTATATTCGAAAATCGATCTCCACTCGGGTTATCATCAATTAAGGGTTAAGGGGGAAGATGTCTCCAAAACCGCTTTCCGGACTCGTTATGGTAGTTATGAATTTCTTGTAATGCCATTTGGTCTCACTAACACACCGGCAGTGTTCATGGACCTTATGAACCGCGTGTGCAAACCGTATCTCGATAAATTCGTTATTGTGTTCATCGATGACATCTTGGTCTATTCTAAAAGTGAAGAAGAGCACGAACAACATCTCCGACTTGTGCTTGAACTCTTGAGACAAGAATGACTCTATGCCAAATTCTCTAAGTGTGAATTTTGGTTGAAGGAAGTTCAATTTCTAGGTCATGTTGTAAGTGATCAAGGTATTAAAGTCGATCCCACGAAAATCGAAGCCATTAGTAAATAGGAGACTCCTACTACTCCTACTCACATTCGTCAATTTTTGGGTCTCGCCGGATACTATCGTAGATTCATCAAGGATTTCTCTTTGGTTGCTCGTCCTCTAACCGCGTTAACCCACAAGGGAAAGAAATTCATTTGGGCAACCGAACAAGAATCCGCATTTCAAATCTTGAAGGCAAAGCTAACCATCGCTCCTATCTTGTCACTTCCCGAAGGCAATGATGATTTTGTTGTATATTGCGATGCCTCGAAACATGGTTTTGGGTGTGTATTGATGCAACGAAAGAAAGTCATTGCTTATGCCTCTCGACAATTGAAAATTCATGAACGGAACTACACGACACATGACCTCGAACTCGGAGCCGTTGTCTTTGCACTTAAAATGTGGAGACACTATCTTTATGGAACCAAAAGTACCATCTTTACCGATCACAAAAGCCTCCAACACATCTTCGATCAAAAACAACTAAACATGAGACAACGACGGTGGATTGAAACTTTAAACGATTATGATTGTGAGCTTCGTTACCATCCCGGGAAGGCAAATGTAGTAGCCGATGCCTTAAGTCGAAAAGAAAGAGCGGTGCCTCTTTTTGTCCGAGCTTTAAACATCACCATTCACACCAACCTCAATAGTCAAATACGTGTAGCCCAAGACGAGGCTCTCAAGGATGAAAACATCTCTCTCGAACACTTAAACATCCTCACCTCTCGATTCGAAGTTAAGGAGACCGGACTCCGATATTTCGCCGGAAGGATTTGGGTGCCTAGTTATGGGGATTTACGAAACCTCATTCTAGATGAAGCCCACAAGTCACGATACTCGATTCACCCCGGTGCCAATAAGATGTACCATGACCTTAAAGAACAATATTGGTGGCCGAACATTAAAAGGGACGTTGCTACTTATGTTGGAAAATGCCTAACTTGCTCCAAAGTCAAAGCTGAACATCAAAGACCGTCCGGACTACTTCAATAACTCGAAATCCCGCAATGGAAGTGGGAAAGGATAACGATAGATTTTATCACCAAACTACCAAAGACGGTTGGCGGTTATGATACTATTTAGGTTATTGTTGACCGTCTCACCAAATCCACGCACTTCCTAGCCATGAAGGAAACCGAAAACATGGAGAAACTCGCACAACATTACATTAAAGAAATCGTAGCCCGTCACGGTGTACCCTTATCGATTATCTCCGACCGAGATGGCCGTTTTGTTTCTAGGTTTTGGCGTACCTTACAAGAAGCGTTGGGAACGCGTTTATACATGAGCACCGCATATCATCCACAAACTGACGGACAAAGCGAACGCACAATTCAAACTTTGGAAGACATGCTACGAGCTTGTGTTATCGACTTTGGAAAAGCTTGGGATAAGCACTTACCTCTCGCCGAATTTTCCTACAACAATAGTTATCACGCGAGTATCAACGCCGCACCATTCGAAGCTTTATATGGCCAAAAATGTCGTTCACCTCTTTGTTGGGACGAAGTAGGCGACACACAAATCACCGGACCCGAACTCATTCATGAAACAACCGAGAAGATCGTTCAAATCCGAGATAGGCTTAGGATTGCCCGAAGTCGTCAAAAGAGCTATACCGACAAATGACGCAACGACCTTGAATTTCAAGTCGGTGATCACGTAATGTTAAAAGTCGCACCTTGGAAAGGTGTAATCCGTTTCGGGAAACGCGGGAAGATAAATCCGCAGTATATTGGTCCTTTCGAAATCTTGGAGCGTGTTGGAACCGTTGCTTATCTTTTAGATCTTCCGCCTCAATTGAGCTCCGTTCATCCTACTTTCCATGTATCCAACTTGAAAAAGTGCCTTTCCGAACCCGATATCGTCATCCCTCTCGAGGAGCTTACCATTGATGACAAACTTCATTTCGTGGAGGAACGGGTTGAAATTGTGGACACCTCCGTCAAAACGTTAAAACAAAGCCGAATTCCAATTGTCAAGGTCCGTTGGAACGCCAAAAGGGGACCCGAGTTTACTTGGGAAAGACAAGATCAAATGCAAAAGAAATACCCTCAATTATTCGCGAATTCGGAAACACAAGATCTCGAGGAAGAAACAACGACGACTACGCCTACTTAAATTTCGGAACGAAATTTCTTTTAAGGAGTAGGTAATGTAACATCCCGCCTTTTTCCGTTTACTTTCTGTTTAACTATTTTAAAGTCCGTTATATAATTATAACACCTTCCGTTAATACGCGTTTCTAAATTATCTCGTTTAGGTAATTCACGCACCCGCAACCGAACTCGAGGGACTAGTTTTGCAAATTGATCAAAGGAGTGACTACATGGACTAGTCAACACCCACCTCCTCCTTTCATTATCCATTTAATTTTCCATTTTCTTTAACACTTTCAACATATTCTCTCAAACACCAATCCAAAGATTCATCATCCATTTTCAATCTAACAATCAAACATCAAAACAAATTACATATTTGGAATCCTTGCATCTTCCTCTTCGAATCCATACCGATTACTTCTCATTTGCGTAACTTTCTAAAATCACTAGATTTTATGTTCTTGATGATTTTTACTTGTAAAAGTGTTAATTAGTGTCTATGGCTCAAGTCTAACATGAATATGTGGTTTATATGTTCGATCTCGTTATTTTAAGCAACTAGCATGAACTTGAATTTTGGTATGTTTGATTTGGTGATTTGGTTGCTTGAATGTTATTAAATGTTATAAGTACATATTTTAATTGTGTTACTAGTATCGCTAGCTTCAATTTGATGTGTAGGTTGTTTTAGAAAACTTTCTAAACTTGATTATTGATTTTGGTGATGTTGGTTAGGGTTTGACAGAACTAAATGAGAACATTTGATGCATTGAATGCCATGAATTGTTGTTGGTAAGTGTTTAGTTGCATTGTATGCGTAATTATCTACGAAACGGCGTATCACTTATGTGCATTTAATTCCCGAATCATAATTGTGCATTTATGAAATTGAAGCATTAATGATGAGCATTAATTGATCATTTAATTTGGAAACTCGATATTTTCAAATGATGTTTTCGATTGATGAAACGTGTTTAGTTGTGTTCCTTGTCAAATTACCTTTCCAACGATATAAGATGCGTGTCGAAAGAGTTTACGGTTTGTGTTTTGTGTTTAAATGAAATTTGGTTTGGGACTTGGACAATTGAAACAGACCAGGCATTAGTTCACGTTGATTGCCGCGGCGCGACACTCTTTGGTCGCGGCGCGGCATTTGCCGTGTTTGGGTTCTGACCAAGCCTACACTTTTACGAAAAATGTTTGCTATGCTACGCACATCCGATTCACATGCAACTTGTTCTAACATGCTTATATATGAATAAAAACCTCAGAAAAATAGTTCGGGACCCGACCCGAACGTGTTGACTTTTTGTTGACTTTGACCCGACCCAAGTTGACTTTTAAACAAACTTAACCAAATGTTTGTGCAATCGTTCTAACATGCTTTTATACTTATATCTTGCATGAAAAGTGACAACTTGACTCACATGCTATAGTAATCGAGTCGTAACGAGCCATAGGACTAATTGAACACTTTGACCGACCGTGTTTACCGATATTGATACATACCTATTTGTTTAGGTCAAGACTAGCATTCGTTCTTGCACACGTTTACTTGTTGAAGTACTTTTACATACGTGCACTCAAGGTGAGATCATAGTCCCACTTTTACTCTTTTAAACTTACAATTGGGATGAAAAAACATAAACGTTTCTTTTTACTAAGTGAACACAAGTACAGGAAAACAAACATTCTACATACGAGTTTAGAACAAAATCCTCAATTCGATTATCATTAGTTACACTTGCCGGGTGTAAGCGAGAACTTATGTTGTATGGATTCTGTGACGATCGCTCCAAATCCATATGGACGAACACGTCATTCATCGATTTCATTGCGAGGTATTTGACCTCTATATGATACGTTTTGTAAACATTGCATTCTTTTGAAAAGGCATACCATAAATGAATATTTAAATCCAAGGTTTTCGACATCTGATGATTTCTACATATAGACAATCACCGTAAATAATAGTTTACAATAATACTTCCGTTGACAATGCAGTCAAAATAGATACATGATGATGGTTTTGTGAATGCAACGTTTTCTTGAATAAAGCATGCAAGACTCCATGCACAAAGCTTGTATAACATATAAGCAAACAGCGGAAGACTTCTAGGGAACCTGAGAATAAACATGCTAACAAGTGTCAACACAAAGGTTGGTGAGTTCATAGTTTTAATGTTTTGCATAATCAGTACATAAAGGTGGATCACAAGATTTCAGTTGTTTCATCCAGAAACGTTTATCAAAATATTCTACAAAATTGAGCACCCTGGTAACTAAACTTAACGTATATATAATTTGTACCCTTTGTATAATCATTTTAATAATACACGCAAACCAACGTGTACGCTTCTCAAATAGCATACGTCCGTTAAAAGGCTAGTGCTCTAGCTCGGACGGGGATATCAAGCCCTATGGATCCATATACTACTACTCGCGCCCACCAGTTCTTATAGCTGGCAGTTACTAGTTACCAAAGCTAAGGGATTTTCGGTTCAAACTCGGTGTAGAATTTAGTATGTACTTGTATCCATTGCCTTTAAAATAAAGTGCATGTATTCTCAGCCCAAAAATATAGATTGCAAAAGCAATTAAAAAGGGAGCAAATGAAACTCACCTTAGCAGCATATAAAGTAATTCAACGGAATGAGACCGAAACTTGGAATGCAAAATAACCATAGACCTCAACCTAGAGATCATATGTTGGTCAATAAATGTCTATCAAGCTAGGTCAGGTCATAGTGTATCATAATCCTAATGCTCGATATCGACATACAAAAGTTATTCAAAGTTGTTTCAAAAAGTCAATTTTGACAATAGTTCAACAAACGAGACGTACCTTATATAAGGATGCATTTACTCGGCTGGTAATATTTAAAAATCCATTTTATCAATCTTGTAAACAAGTTGTTTAAATCTTAATTGCAGATTCAAATGCAATTTCAATTATCATCAATCATAATTCAGTTGATCATATCTTTTAATCCGTTCATTGAAACTATTCGATATCTAAATGAAAAGTCATTGATTTTTCGCCAGCTTTTCAAAAACATGTATATCATATACATTTTACCAGTAATATATGTATTTAATTCGTGATTCATTATAAACTGTTTAGCGACGAAATTTAGCATACAAGCATGTATAAATATATATACTCGAGCACTAGACATGGATACACAATTAATATATAAAAGATAAATTATGAGTGCTTACGTATCAGTATAGATATTCAATATTGTAGGAAAGTACGTAGACGTAACGGAGATGATAAACACTAGGTTTGATTCATAAATATACCCCCGAACATTACCCATAACCTCCTTGGCAATAACCCATAATTTCCTTAGCTCTATCCCGCTTGAAAACCATTTTGAAAGTGACACGCTCATAATCTCGTCGTAGTATTTTATGTATAATACTAATTAATATTAATAATACTAATAATAATAAGATTAATAATAATATTAATCTTAATAATAATAATAATAATAATAATAATAATAATAATAATAATAATAATAATAATAATAATAATAATATAAATAAGTTATACGGAGTGTAAGATGAAAGAAATATATATCACAAAAACTGAATTCGATCGCTTTATAAAGACTTGGCCTGAAAAAGTACCCCATGCGATCGCATGGTATTTGTGCTTCAAGGCCATGCGATCGCATGGCCCTCTGATCCAGCTCACAAACTTTTGTTTTCTTGTTTGTCGACATATTATTTAATTTATATTTATAATATATAATTTATATAATTAATTATATATTATATTAAATTCACGTGCATAGTTGACTTGTAATTTTTGTTCCGATAAGTCGTACGTCATCACGCGACTTATGTCCCGGTTCCGATTTTTCGAATGTCCCTTCGTACGCTGAGAAAATTTGTATTTTTCGTTTCGTAACTCGTACCTTTATCAAAATATAGTCTTAAATTATCAATAAACTATATCACTAGAATTGTAACTTATACACTTGAGTGTTTTGGTCATTTACTTCGATAAATCATCGTCTCGCTATTTGTTAATATATATACATATACATTTTCATTTTGAAATAGTGTTTTACTGTAGCAAAGTTTTTTTACTGTAGCAAATAGTGATTTTCGAAAACACTGTAGCTTTCCGGGTACTGTAGCAATTCGAAAATACTGTAGCAAATTAGTGTTTTATTGGTTTATCTTAAACGTCTTAGTTAACTTATCTAAATATCAATCGAATCAATAATCGAATGTTACTATCGTTTACTAAATAACTTGAAATCATGTATATATATATATATATATATATATATATATATATATATATATATATATATATATATATATATATATATATATATATATGCACATTAAGTTATATATATATTGTTCGTGAATCTTCGAGAACAGTCAAAGAATAATTGATTACATGAATATAGTTCCAAAACTTTGAGACTCAACATTACAGACTTTGCTTATCGTGTCGAAAACATTAAATCATTTAAAGATAAAGTTTAAATTTGGTCAGAAATTTCCGGGTCATCACAGATTCATATGGGTTTGACAAGCCCTCATTCAGACGGTTCGCTACCGTCTACGAATGAAATATATTTTCGAGAAACAATGTATGTTCTAACACTATTGTGATGGGGTTCTATGGAAGGAATGTTAAGCATTGATAATTGGGCGCTCGTGATAACAATTTTTGAAATGGATAACTATTATTTCAATGATATAAATCTTGTGGTTCATTTGTACTTACTTACTTAAACCTATGATTTCACCAACGTTTTCTTTGACAGATTTCTATGTTTTTCTCAAGTCCTTGAACGTTTTGTGATACATGCTTCCGCTCATTACTTTTGATACTTGCTTGGATGTCGAGTATACATGCATACGTGGAGCGTCTTTTGACTTTATCTAAAATTGTGTCGCATAGGTTTCAAGTGTACTTATAACTTAGTATCGTAACTTTTGGTTGAACAATTCTTGTAAACTTTGAAACACTCTTACATTTGAAATGAATGCGACATATCTTTGGTCAAACGTTATTTTAAAGACTTATGACCACGTAACGGTACCTAAGTAGACGGCGCCGTCAATGACGATTTTATCCGGTCGCTACACCACAATTTTTACACCTCTTCTTCCTGCCATCGTCTTCAATTCTTGATTTGTCCCTAGCCATTCTTCTGAAACTCATGATTCTAGATGAGGCTTTGCAATTTCCTAAAAAAACTCAAGAGTTTATTACTTTATATATATTTTTTAAAGTATTGTATATACTTAAACGTTATTTCTACAAAAAAAAATAAAAATTGTATGCATAAATAATAGTGTAGAAAGGTTAAGAATGTGATCATTAAGTACTCTGTGAGATAGTTTTCAATTAGTTGCAACTATATTTAATTAACAAAAGCTTTTAAGCATATAGTCATTAGAAAAGATTATTTGATATATCGTTTGGATAAGGGTGCCAAAAGTAATTTTATTTGTCAGAGGACGAGTCCT
This sequence comes from Rutidosis leptorrhynchoides, assembly GCF_046630445.1. Classification (NCBI taxonomy): domain Eukaryota; kingdom Viridiplantae; phylum Streptophyta; class Magnoliopsida; order Asterales; family Asteraceae; genus Rutidosis; species Rutidosis leptorrhynchoides. Next base: position 80,080,673 of record NC_092334.1, read on the forward strand.
CCAAATACGGTATAGTCTCTAGCTTGTCTGCTACTAATCATTATCGTTATCATAATCATATTGTTGCTGTTGTAGTTTTTTTTGTACTGATCACGATCACAAATTAATTTGTCACCGGCCATCATCAGCAACACTCGACCTACTTGTGAATTGTGATTAATCAACGATCACCGACTTGTAATGCCGGAGCCGAATGTGAATTTGGGTCCGATCATCGGAATATTGAGCCATCCAAGCGACGGTGCTTCCGGTAGACTTAATAACTCAACAAATGTTTCATATATAGCTGCTTCTTATGTCAAGTTCGTTGAATCTGCGGGTGCTAGAGTTATTCCACTCATTTATAACGAACATCCAGAGACTCTTCAAACTGTAAGAAATTACTTTTTTTTTTTTTTTTGCTTTACTAATTGTTGAAATTGAAACATTATGTTACATTTCTTACAAGCAATTTTTTAATTGAATATATATATAGTTGAGTAACTGGATTTATTGGAGCTAGAAATTTAACTTAAATTTGTACATTTGGGGATTACAGAAGCTTAATCTGGTGAATGGAGTGCTTTTCACTGGTGGATGGGCTAAGAAAGGGTTATATACTGAAGTTGTTGAGGCTATTTTTAAGGTAAGTTATTTTTCCATTAAATTAATTAATTAATTCTATAATAATACAACATATTCTAAAAACACATTATTTTCTACGTTTCGTATTGAATGAGACTTGTAATCACAAAAAAGTTAGTTAATGGGTTACCACTATAGGTGGCAAAATGGGTGGTCAGGTTGGTTCTGGTAACCAGGTCAAAATGGGCTTGGATTACCCTATAGTTGATGGTATCAGATACCCCTATACCACTAGTCTGAGAGGGGCTTTTCTATGCAGTTTCTAGATTATATACCAGTCATTAGGAACTTAGGATCAAGAATGTGATATCTTCATTAGCTATTAGTTATTTGTATTAAAGAGTTTAGGCCCTTTGATGATTGTTTATTGTTATTGAATTTGGTGCAGCAAGTCCTGAAGAAGAATGATGCAGGAGACCATTTTCCTTTATTTGCCATTTGCTTAGGTTTTGAACTCATAACTATGATCATCAGCAAAGTAAGTGAAGCTCACTTGTTGATAATTGATCGATCGTTTATGTGCTTTATTTTCACTAGTAACTCAATTTGGATGACAATTTGGTACATCTTTTCTCGAGTATTCTACTAGAGGTATTGCTTTTTTCTTAACAGCAGTGCGGGATCCCCCAGGGGGACTAAACCAACCACGCGTTCAGATCCCGCAGTTGCATAACCCGCCCCCAGGAGGAAACCCGGCCCAATCCGAGGGCATGGGCAGTAAAACACCCCTTCCCCTGCCCCCGCAACGTGATGTGCGGAAGGCACCCTTCGGTGGAATTCAAGGGTTAAGGGGCAACCTTGTGTGCAATGTTGCACCCCACGGGGCTAAGAGAGGCAGGCCACTACCACATCCAATGCAAGAAGATCGTTACTTTGTATTTCAAGCTAAATAACTTATGCAGTTTTCTTTCCTTACTTCCCCAAAATTTAAATGTGTGTTAGTGACTTCCATCTAATTTCAAGCGATAACATTAATAGAGTTATTAGTTTCGTATGCTTATTCTAGTATGCCCAATTTTAGATGTAAATGTTTATCTGTACTTCCAAGTTATCAGGATGATAATATACTTGAAAGGTTTAGCGGATCACATCATGCATCTACACTTCAATTAGTGAAAAATGTTAACATCGAAGAAACTATGTTTCAAAGGTATTACGGAGTTTTATACTTCCTAAGGTGCTGTTAGTCATTTTTAAGTTGACGGTTTTGTTATATACAGATTTTCGACTGATTTGCTTGCAAAGTTAAGTACCGATCGCCTGGTTATGCACCACCATAAAGTGAGTAATTATTTTTGGTTGTATAAATCCTGAAAATTTGTGTGATTTATTGTGCAAATTTTTTATCTTAACCGTGTATATTTTCTATACTAACAGTATGGTATATCGCCAAAAAGATTTCAAGGAAATGTTAACTTGTCCAATTTCTTTAAGATTTTGACAACTAGTACCGATAAAGATAACAAGGTGCATAACTTATTTAGATTGTTATACTTATTTGGTTGTTTAATAGACCATATATTTTTATTGTGTATGATACCAAATTAAACTTTACATCAGGTTTATGTATCAACAGTTCACTCACACATTTATCCAGTGACTGCAGTCCAATGGCACCCACCCAGAGGTACTTCATGTCTAGTAAAAAGATGTTCATGCTTGTTTTTATCTTTAGTAACTTTTTTTTCTGAATTTGCCTCTGTTTCCATTTGCCTTATTCTGGAAGGGTGTCTGATTCCATGTATCCTAGAAACAGACCAATTTTCAGATTAAGTGACAAAGAAACATTAATTTTACTTACTGAATTAAGATTTGTACAGAAACACACCATTAAGTGGTTAGTAAACAGACCCTAAAAACAATGTTTTCATACTGTATGTTGCAGAAAAATGCTTTTGAATGGGGCTTACCCATGATACCACATTCAGACGACGCTATTCAAGTGACTCAGCACTTTGCTAACTTTTTTGTGAGGTACCATTTTGCAATTGTTGCAGATCTAAAGATCTTTAATTTTATAAATTTTATTTACTAGTTACTAATTACCACTTATTATGAATTTGAAGTGAGGCTAGAAAATCTTTAAACAGACCGCCAGTTCGAAAAGTGTTGGACAATCTTATTTACAATTACAAGCCCACTTATTGTGGGAAGGCTGGGTAAGCTTTTTTGTATATTTATGCGCTCCTTGTGAATCAAAGCTGTTAGTTTTTGTGGATTTATTTCTCGTTCGTTTTAAAATGTTTGTAGGTATGGGTACGATGAGGTATATATCTTTACAGAAAACGTTGCACGCATTTAGCTTGCTTTTGTTGTATGGTGCAAACAGTTAACCGAGGAAGGAGTATGACATCATTCCTCTGAAATTAGTTTGTAAATGGTATCTGGTGCATGTAACGACCCGACCAAAACCGTTATTGACGGCGCCGTTAACTTAGGTCCCGTTGCGTGGTCGTAGTCCCTATATGAGACTCGTTTGACCAAAATTATGTCGCATTCATTTGAAAGGTACAAGACCTGCAAGTTTAGTTTAACAACGGATCGACAACAAGTTTAAGTTTACAAAAGTAGTAAAGTATGATTGAAATAACTCGCGACATAATTAGTTTAAAATCATAGTTGCTATAAATAGCGTAAGTAAGTAGACAAAAGTTTGAATCCAAAAGTGCTATCCCTAGCGTATGCATGCATGGTAGACTCCAATCAAGTAATCAAAGAGTGCGGAAGCGTGTAACAAATAGCCATGTGAAAACCTGAGAAAACATAGAAGAATCTGTCAACGGAAAAACGTTGGTGAAATCAAGGTTTGAGTAAGTAAGTAAAAGTAAAGTAAGTCGAACCACAAGATTTGCAAAGTTGAAATAATAGTAGTACATTCTAAAAGTTAATATTCACGAGCACCCAATTATCAAAGCTTAACATTCCATCCATTGTATACCCCATCCATAGTGCTAGAACAAACACTGATTCTCGAAAATATATTTCATCCGTAGACGGTAGCGAACCGTCAAAGATGAGGGTTGTCAAACCCATATGGCCATATAACATAAGTTCTCGCTTACACCATCTGATGTAACTAATGATAATCGGATTGAGGCTTTTTGTTCTAAACTCGTATGTAGAATGTTTGTTTTCCCGTTCTTGTGTTCACTTAGTTCAAAAGAATCGTTTATGTTTTCTCATCCCAAAAGTAAGTTCAAAAGAGTAAAAAGTGGGACTATGATCTCACCTCGAGTGCACGAGTATAAAGGTACTTCAACAAGTAAACGTGTGCATGAAAGTTGCTTAGCCTTGACCTAAACAAGTAAGTTATATCAATTAACCGGTTACGACACAAGGTCGGGTGAAATGTGTTCAATTAGTCCTATGGCTCGTTACGACTCGATTAGTATAGCATGTGAATCATGTTGTCAAGTTTCATGCAAGAATCACGTATAAAAGCATGTTAGAACATTTGCATAAAAGTTTGGTTAAGTTTGACTAAAAGTCAAACTTGGTCAAAGTCAAAGTCAACGGGGTCGGGTCGGGTATCCGACAATTTTCCCCTGATGAGAAATCATATATGAACACAATAGCCGATTTTCATGTTAATCGGAGTTACGGTTAAGCGAGAAACATTTTGAGAACATTTAAAAACACAAGAGCCTGGCCTGGGGGTTTTGCGCGGTGCGCAATGGGTTGCGCGGCGCGCACCCAAGTGTAAAACCAGGTCAGAACTTGACTTAAAGGGCCATTCATCTGGGTTTTTGGATTCGCGCGGCGCGCGGTGGTATGCGCGGCGCGCATACCTGGGAAAAATGCTGTTTGCAGAAAAATGGTCCAAGTCACGAACCAAAATACAAACAATCACATTTTATGATCCGCAAACAATTAGAACATGTATCTTATATCATCGGAAAGGTATTTTTACAAGGAATAAAACTAAACACAATTCATCAATCACAAACATCATTTACAATAGCCGAAATCTCATCAAGTGATCAATAAAAGTCCATTTTCAAAGTTTCAAGTTCATCAATCGCATTTTAAGTTTCGGGAATCCAATTCACACATATGATATGCCGTTTTGAGGGTAATGAAGCATACATTACTACTAAACACTAACAATTAACATTTCATGGCATTCAAGCATCAAAAGTTCATGTCAAGAACTATCAAACCCTAGTCAAACATCACAAAATCATTAATCGGGTTTTTTGAAGTTTTCTTAATCAACCTACACATCAAAATGTGACTAATGATACTAGTAACACAATTAAAACATGCACTTTAACAATCTAACAACATTAACTCATCCAAAATCAAGGATTTAGCAAACCCATTTCAAAAACTCAAACTAGTTACTCCAAACCACAAATCGAGCAAACAAAACATATATTCATGTTACACACGAGCCATAGACACTAACTAACACAATTTCAAGTATATAAAACGAATTTAGAGAAATTTAGTGTTTTAGAAATGTTACCCAAACTTGATGAAATTTGTATCAAAATGTAGAGGATGAAGAGAGGATCACGAATATGTAATTTGTTTTGAAGTTTGCTTCCCAGATCGAATTTAGATGATGAATGATTGAATTGGGTGTTTGTGTGTGTGTTCTTGCTAGAGAGAAAGAGAGAGAGATGGAGGTGATTGAATGGTGGTGATTGGGGTGGACTAGTTGACCTAGTCAACTAGTTTGCCCCGTGTCAATTTTAGTCCCTCGAGTTTAGAAGCGGGTGCGGGATTTAACCGATCGAATATTTTTAAAACGCAAGTTAACGAGAGATGTTATAATTAAATAACGAGAATATTATGAACGTTCGTCAACGGAGTCGACGAATTTAAATACGAAAGATATTATTATAAAAAAAAAAAAATTTAATGGAAAAACGCGGGATGTTACATTATCCACACCTCAAAAGAAATTTCGTCCCGAAATTTAGTTGGAAGTAATAGTCGATGTCTCTTGCTCGAGACCTTTCGTTGTCAATGCTATAAGTAAGTGAGGATACGTCCTTGGACATTTTCACGATTTCGGATAGTCGGGATTTTACGTTGTATTAAGGTTTGGTTTTTACGATTTATGGTTTCAACCGGGCCTCCTAGGAAGTGAGGGTTATCGTCGATAGTGAGTTCATCAAAGGAGATAACAAGTTCTCGTTTCGCAAAACACGTCTTTGAGTTGATACATCGAATGTAGGATAAACGGAGACCCAAAATGAGTCGGAAAAGTCTAAACGGCTAGCGACGGGTCCAAAACACCCCAAGAATTTAAAGGATCAAAATATCGCGGATTTAGCTTCCTACGTTTTCCCGAAACGGATTGCACCTTTCCAAGGTGCGACTCTTAACGTGACGCGGTTTCCCACGTGGAATTTGAAATGTTTACGTCTAAATCGGCGTAGCTCATTTGGCGACAACGAGTCGTGTTGGGTCTTTCTTGGATATGGATAAGTTTTCTCGGTCGCTCATGCATAATCCCGGTCCCGGTGAATTGGTCATCGTTTACTTGGTTCGACAAAGGAGAATGACGTTTCCGGTCATATAAGGTTTCGAAGGCGTGGCGTCAATACTCGAATGGAAATTTTGTAGTAAGAGAGTTTGATTAAAGGCAAAGACGTTTCTCAAGAAAATTTGAAGTTGGTAATACAAATTCGTATTATGGTTTTCAAGACTTAAATCGTATGTTTGTTCGGCCCGTCGGGTTGTGGATGGTACGCGGTACTCATGTCTAAACGCGGTCCCGAGGCTTTTTGTAAGGTACTCCAAAATCTAGAAGTGAAACGAGGATCTCGATCCGAAACGAAGTACATTCCGTAAGGTGTATTGAACAAGTTTGCTAGGAATTGAAAACGTTAGCTAGGACAAGTTTCTCAAGAAAATTCGCGTCGCGGAAGATTTATCAGTTTCCAAAAACGTTCGTCGGGGCAAGTTCTCATCGGTTTCTGGAAAAAAAAAAATGTTCGTCGGGACTATTCACCCTCGAGGTGAATACTAGTATAACGTGGAGAGTCTCTCCCTCCATTGAGAGTTTAGAGTAAAGATTTCCTGAACCGGAAGTACGAGTGTGATGAGAGAGAAGTTGCCGCCTCGGTGCGAGCATAACGAGTAAATCGTAATTAGTCAATAAGACTGCGCGAGGACGAGCTAGTATACCCGTGCGACATACGGTTGAAGTCGAATGGAATCGGTAATTCATTCGGAAGCATAAATATAATTTGACAATAATTGAAGGTGTGTCCCCGGTATGGTTGTTATAAATATTCTCGGAGTTTTCGGATGTCCAAACCTGAAAAGATGAAGTCATGTACATGGCACATGGTGGTGTTTAGGTTGATCGAGTCTAACCACCATCACGCGTCACTAGAACTTTGGTATGTCTTACCGTAATATAACCACGTTGATCGAGTGTCGTTATATTACGCTAACTCATACCTCCATTCCCACATCACTCTATAGATTCAAGTTCGTGTAATCGTGAAGTTTAAAATAAACAAAGTGTAACAACGTCTCTAACGTGACTCGTATTGAATCGAAAGAATTAGTGCAACTATAAAGAAGCGTTCCCCGAGGGAAGTGTATAAATGATTGTTCACGTCAATGTGGTTCGAGTCAGACAATAAGGTATTCAGGTATGAAAAGAGTAACGAGTCATGATAACGAGTAGCACGCAACCGTAGTGATAAATGTTGATGACGATACTCACCTAGAGTAGTGATGGTAGTAACACCAAAAAGTAGATAGTAAGAAACACCAGTGGGAAACCGATAGTAAGTTGAAACGGTGGCAAATAACAATCCGGGAGACAGAGTTCCCGAACAAGTGTGACTAATGAAGTCGTCGTCATCCATACGTGTATGAATCATGAATTTACGTGTGTTACCAAAAAGTGGCGGAATACGAGTTCGTATGATGAAGGTTGGTGATAATGCTAAAAACGAACATATATTTCATAGCATTATTCCTCAAGAAAGACAAGCTTTTAGTTGCAATTGTTCTATTTACAAGTGATATTCGTTTGTATAATAAAAGGTGAAGACAAAAGACAGATTCGACGAATTGAAGACGCAAACGACCAAAAAGCTCAAAAGTACAAAAGACAATCAAAAAGGTTCCAATTATTGATAAGAAACGTCTCGAAATCACAAGAGTACAAGATTCAAAACGCAAAGTACAAGATATTAAATTGTACGCGAGGACGTTCGAAAATCCGGAACCGGGACCAGAGTCAACTCTTAACGCTCGACGCAACGGACTAAAAATTACAAGTTAACTATGTATATAAATATAATATAATATATAATTAATTATATTAATTATATATATATTATATATATATATATTAAAAACCGTCGGCAGAGAAAACTCCAAGGACTGAGCTGTAAAATTAACCTCCGCGACTCGCGGAGTTTGAAGGGGATTTTGCCGCGAGTCGCGGAGCCCCAAATTTCAACTCTGGCTATAAAGCAAACCGAATTCTGATCAAAATTTCATATTCAATATCTATCTCTCTCTCAATATATACGTAATATATATATATAATTTATATTTTAATTTTAATTTTAATTTTAAATCCTAATAATAAGGGTATGTTAGCGAATGTTGTAAGGGTGTAAGTCGAAATTCTGTCCGTGTAACGCTACGCTATTTTTAATCATTGTAAGTTATGTTCAACCTTTTTACATTAATGTCTCGTAGCTAAGTTATTATTATGCTTATTTAAAACGAAGTAATCATGATGTTGGGCTAATCACTAAAATTGGGTAATTGGGCTTTGTACCATAATTGGGGTTTGGATAAAAGAACGACACTTGTGGAAATTAGACTATGGGCTATTAATGGGCTTTATATTTGTTTAACTAAATGAAAGTTTGTTAATGTTAATATAAAGATTTACAATTGGGCGTCCCTATAAATTACCATATACACTCGATCGGACACGATGGGCGGGATATTTATATGTACGAATAATTGTTCATTTAACCGGACACGGGAATGGATTAATAGCCACTAGAATAATTAAAACAGGGGTGAAATTACATTCAAGGGTAATTGGTGTAATTGTTAACAAAGTAGTAAAACCTTGGTTTACACACAGTCGATAACCTGGTGTATTCATTAAACAAAGTATTAAAACCTTGTTACAATTCGAATCCCCAATTAATTGGAATATTTAACTTCGGGTATAAGAATAATTTGATGAGGACACTCGCACTTTATATTTATGACTGATGGACTGTTATGGACAAAAACCAGACGGACATATTAAATAATCCAGGACAAAGGACAATTAACCCATGGGCATAAAACTAAAATCAACACGTCAAACATCATGATTACGGAAGTTTAAATAAGCATAATTCTTTTATTTCATATTTAATTTCCTTTATTTTATATTTAATTGCACTTCTAATTATCGCACTGTTATTTAATCGCACTTTTAATTATCGTACTTTTTAATTATCGCAATTTTATTTTATCGCATTTTTATTATTCGCAATTTCATTATCGTTATTTACTTTACGCTTTAATTTAAGTCTTGTATTTATTTTATATTTTACATTAGGTTTTAACTGCGACTAAAGTTTTAAAATCGACAAACCGGTCATTAAACGGTAAAAACCCCCCTTTATAATAATAATATTACTTATATATATATATTTGTATTTTTATAAAAGTAAACTAATATAGCGTTGAGCTTTGTTTAAAGATTTCCCTGTGGAACGAACCGGACTTACTAAAAACTACACTACTGTACGATTAGGTACACTGCCTATAAGTGTTGTAGCAAGGTTTAAGTATATCCATTCTATAAATAAATAAATATCTTGTGTAAAATTGTATCGTATTTAATAGTTTTTCCTAGTAAAATATAAACTATTTTATATACACCTCGCATAACATCAAGTAATTTTTGGCGCCGCTGCCGGGGAACTATCTTAAAAGCCGGAAGCGCAACGCTAATATATATAAAAAAAAAAAAAAAGATTTTTAGCTTACTTCTATTAAAAATTCGTTTTTGTAAAAATACGTTTTAAATATTCGAAAATATAAAAAGAAAAACAAAAATATAAGTATTTTTAAGATTTTGTTAAATATTTAAGTTTTATAAGTTTCTTTATTTTTATTTTAGTTTATAAAAATATAAGTTTTATTTTAAAATCTTTTATTTATTTAAAAACAAAAAAAAACATAAAATAAAATAAATAAAAAAAAAAAAAAATAGAAAAACGCGTAAAAATTCAAACCTGTCAGCTGTATTCTGAAACCCCGCGACTCGCGGGGTTTTCTTCATTAATCACCGCAACTCGCGGAGCCTTTCTGACAGGCGACAGGAAGCCCTAAACCTGCATTAATTACGGGTTTTTAATTAATTAATTATTATTTAAACCTAATAATTATTATTATTATTATTAGTTTTATTTTAACTTTTACTTTTTATTTATCTTATATTTTGTTTAATTAGTTTTATTAAAATTGTAAAATTAATAGTTTAATAAAATAAATAATATAAAAATAATATTTTTATAAAAATTGTACTTTTTACAACTTTTTGTATATTTTTATATTTTGTCCCTTTTTAATCGTTGTAGCGTAATATTTGTATTTTTAGCTCATATTTAATTTTAAACTTAGTTTTTGCTATAGTTATTTTTACTCCTAGATTTTTAGGCTTTGCCGTAGAATTCCTTAAGTGCTTTTTCTTTAGACTAAGATTTAGGTGCTTTAGAATTTTGCGACGCCTTTTTAAGTTTTAGTTTCTTTTTAAGTTATTTCCATTTGGGATTTAGTTTTTCCTTGTAAGCTTTAATATTTTTAGACCTTTTACTATGTACCAATTATCATTCCAATTAGTAATATCAATTTGCGATTATAATTTTAAGTTAGTTGTAGTAATAAGGTTAGGTTAGTCAAGTATTTTTAAGTTTTTATAAGTTTCTTTTATTTTTCCGTCACCTTTTATTTTTCAACCATTTTTTCTTTTTCGACCTTTTGCGACGAACTCTTTTTCTCTCTTATTTCTCGCTATTCTAGTTTTTAGGACTTAGAATTTTTTCTACTTCTTATCTAAATTTCTTAAAATTACGAAAATTTATTTTAAGTGGTTAAATTAATAGACATCAAAATTTTCTGGTTCGTAGTAATAGTTGGATTTGTACGTGGACCGGGTTATTGGAGCCAAGCAGTCCTCAATTATATTGAGACCAAACGAATCCTGCCCCTCTGCTGCATCTTTTGGCTATTCGAAACGTGGGCAAAATCAGAAAAGTCTATTGATTGGATAACTTATTATAATTTTTCTTTCCTTTTTAAAACTAATAGGATATTCAGTGAATGCACCGAGCAAGACGTTCATCACCTTTTGTACGTTCACCACCTGTAACTAGATCAAGACATTTAGCAAATATAACCGTCGTTGATTTTTCTTTAGAATCGTCATCCAGTCAACCAAGTACTTCAGTTCAAATTTCCGATAATCCATTTTTTGAACCCAACCTCACAATTGAGAATCCAGAGAATAATCAGGAACGGTTCATAGATCCTGAACCACTAAACTTTCCTCCGGAGCCACCAATCATTCAAACAGAGATTGTTGAGGAACGAACTATTAAATCAGAATCATCTAGTGATACCGATTCAACAAATTCAATTATGGAGAATCTGGAACCTTTAAGTATGGAAGACCGAATGAGAGCTAAACGCACTGGCCAAGGTCACGCAATTACTCATCCAGACATTAATGCGCCAGATTATGAAATCAAAGGACAAATTCTACACATGGTGACTAATCAATGCCAATTTAGTGGTGCGCCGAAGGAAGATCCAAATGAACATCTACGTACCTTTAATAGGATCTGCACACTATTTAAAATCCGAGAAGTAGAGGATGAACAGATATATCTCATGTTATTTCCCTGGACTTTAAAGGGAGAAGCCAAAGATTGGTTGGAATCGTTACCTGAAGGGGCGATCGATACATGGGACGTTTTAGTTGACAAATTTCTTAAACAATTCTTTCCTGCATCTAAAGCCGTAAGACTTCAAGCAGAAATTGTTACGTTCACACAGAGACCAAATGAAACTCTATATGAGGCGTGGACAAGATATGGAAAGTTGTTAAGAGGATGTCCGCAACATGGTTTAGACACCTGTCAAATAGTACAAATATTCTACCAAGGATGCGACATCACTACAAGAAAAGACATAGATATAGCAGCTGGTGGTTCTATTATGAAGAAAACCGAAACTGATGCTTACAAAATTATTGATAATACTGCTTCCCACTCACATGAGTGGCACCAAGAAAAAGATATCATTAGATCATCTAAAGCAGCTAGAGCCGATTCTAGCCATGACTTAGATTCCATTTCCGCAAAGATAGATGTTGTGGAGAGACGAATGGAAAAGATGACTAAGGATATTCACTCAATACGAATTAGTTGTGAGCAGTGTGGAGGACCACATTTGACAAAAGATTGTCTCAGTATTGAATTAACAATGGAACAAAGAGAGAATATTTCATACATAAACCAAAGGCCTGGAAATAATTATCAGAATAATTATCAACCGCCAAGACCGATTTACAATCAAAACTAGAATTATAACCGAAATATTCCATACAATAACCAACAAGGTCCTAGCAATCAACAAGTATCCAATAATACTTATAATCAGCAAAGACCAAATTTTCAAAACAAACCACCACAACAAACCGATGATAAAAAGCCGAATTTAGAAGATATGATGACGAAGCTAGTTGAAACTCAAACGCAGTTTTTCACATCTCAGAAACAAACCAATGAACAAAATGCTCAAGCATTTAGAAATCAACAAGCTTCTATTCAAAATCTGGAACAAGAAGTAAGTAACCTAGCAAGGTTAATAGGTGAAAGAAAACCGGGAAGTCTACCTAGTGATACAAATGCTAACCCACGAAATGAAACAGCTAAAGCTATTACCACAAGAAGTGGTACAACACTTAAACCACCTGAAATACCTGTAACTTCTGATGAAACTATTCCTACTCCACAAGAACCACAACCTGATCAAGATAAGGAAAAAGAACCGGTAGTTGAAAAGGTTAATGAAGATAACACAGTTAAGGATAAACCTTATGTTAAACCATACCAACCACCACTTCCTTACCCGAGTAAAATGAAGAAAGAAAAACTTGAAGCCGAGCAATCCAAATTTTTGGATATGTTTAAACAGATAAATGTAAATCTTCCTTTCATTGATGTGATTTCAGGAATGCCAAGATATGCTAAATTCTTGAAAGATCTAATCTCAAATAGAAAGAAAATGGAAGAACTCTCGGCTGTTACTATGAATGCTAATTGTTCAGCAGTGCTGTTGAATAAGATACCAGAAAAATTATCTGATCCTGGAAGTTTCACAATTCCATGTTTTCTGGGTAGTCTTAGTTCAATAGAAGCATTGGCAGACTTAGGTGCTAGTATAAATCTAATGCCGTATTCACTATACGCTAAACTAGACCTTGGAGAATTGAAACCAACCAGAATAAGCATACAACTAGCCGATAGATCAATAAAATATCCTAGAGGGATAATGGAGAACATGCTAGTTAAAGTTGGTACTTTAGTATTTCCAGTAGATTTTGTTGTTTTGGACATGGAAGAAGATTCTCAAGTTCCTCTCATATTAGGAAGACCATTCTTAAACACGGCTAAAGCAATGATAGACGTGTTCGGTAAGAAACTGACCCTAAGTATAGAGGATGAGAGTGTTACCTTTTCAGTTGATAGAGCAATGCAACAACCACAATCTGCAGATGATACATGTTATTATATTCAAACTATAGATGCACATGCAGAATTATTATAAGAATTTCCAGAATTACAAGGAACAGGAGAATGTTCTTTAGGAGAAGGTAATGAACCAATTGATGAAGCTGAAATGTTAGCTACACTTATAGCTAATGGATATGAACCAACAACAGAAGAAATTCAAATGCTAAAAGAAGAAGACAGATATCGATATAAATCATCGATAGAAGAACCTCCGAAATTAGAGTTAAAGCCACTTCCAAACCATTTGGAATACGCTTATTTACATGGTGAATCTGAATTACCTGTAATAATATCGTCTTCTCTTACTGAAAATGAGAAATCACAACTCATTTCTGTGTTGAAAGCTCATAAACCAGCCATTGCATGGAAGATTCATGATATTAAAGGAATAAGTCCTTCGTATTGCACACATAAAATCCTTATGGAAGAAGGTCATAAAACGTATGTGCAACGCCAACGAAGACTAAATCCTAATATGCAAGATGTAGTTAAGAAAGAGATTATTAAACTGCTAGATGCAGGTTTGATATATCCAATTTCTGATAGTCCATGGGTAAGCCCAGTTCAATGCGTGCCTAAGAAGGGTGGCATGACTGTCATTACAAATGAGAAAAATGAGCTTATTCCTACTAGGACTATAACAGGATGGCGTGTATGTATTGATTATAGAAAATTAAATGACGCCACCAGAAAAGATCACTTTCCCTTACCTTTCATAGATCAAATGTTGGAAAGATTAGCCGGAAATAGTTACTATTGTTTTCTAGATGGATTTTCTGGATATTTTCAAATTCCAATAGCACCCGAAGATCAAGAGAAAACCACATTCACGTGCCCTTATGGTACTTTTGCTTACAAAAGAATGCCATTTGGACTTTGCAACGCCCCTGCAACCTTTCAAAGGTGTATGATGGCGATTTTTCATGACATGATAGAAGAATGCATGGAAGTATTCATGGATGACTTTTCAGTCTTCGGTGATACATTTAAATCATGTCTAGTTAATCTGGAACGAATGCTAATTAGATGCGAAAAATCAAATCTAGTACTTAATTGGGAGAAATGCCATTTCATGGTTAAAGAAGGCATCGTTCTTGGACATAAAATTTCAAAAGAAGGAATTGAAGTGGATAGAGCTAAAGTAGATGTAATTGCTAAACTTCCACATCCCACCAATGTTAGAGGAGTTAGGAGTTTTCTAGGGCATGCCGGTTTTTACCGACGTTTCATAAAAGATTTTTCTAAAATTGCCACTCCTATGAATAAACTCCTAGAAAAGGATGCGCCATTCATCTTTTCAGATGAGTGTATCAAATCTTTTAATATTCTTAAAGAGAAACTCACTAATGCACCGATCATGATAACACCAAATTGGAATCTACCATTTGAACTAATGTGCGATGCAAGTGATTTTGCAATGGGAGCCGTTTTAGGACAAAGGATTGAAAAACGATTTCAACCTATATATTATGCTAGTAAGACGTTACAAGGAGCACAAACGAACTATACAACTACTGAAAAAGAACTCCTTGCTATTGTCTTTGCTTTTGACAAATTTCGATCATATCTCGTTCTAGCAAAAACGGTGGTCTATACCGACCATTCTGCTCTTAGATACCTATTTTCAAAACAAGATGCTAAACCAAGATTAATCCGTTGGATCTTACTCTTACAAGAGTTTGATATTGAAATCCGAGATAAAAGAGGAGCAGAAAATCTCGCCGCTGATCATCTTTCTCGTCTTGAAAATCCCGAATTAGAAGTTCTAAATGAATCGGCCATACAAGACAACTTTCCTGATGAATATCTATTGAAGATAGATTATAAAGAAATCCCATGGTTTGCAGACTATGCAAACTACTTAGTTTGTGGATTCCTTGAAAAAGGATTATCGTACCAAAGACGAAAGAAATTCTTCAGTGATATAAAACACTATTTCTGGGAAGATCCACATCTGTTTAAAAGTTGTCCCGATGGAATAATACGCCGATGTGTATTTGAAGATGAAGCTAGTAAAATTTTAAACCATTGTCACACAGGACCAACAGGAGGGCATTATGGGCCTCAACTAACAGCAAGAAAAGTTTATGAAGCTGGATTCTATTGGCCTACAATTTACAAAGACGCACACCTTCTTTGCAAATCCTGTGATGCATGTCAAAGGGCCGGAAAAATAAGTCAACGTGATGAAATGCCACAAAATGTCATCCAAGTATGTGAAGTATTTGACATTTGGGGTATTGACTTTATGGGTCCATTTCCAAAATCTCATAATAATCTATATATACTCGTAGCCATTGATTATGTATCTAAATGGGCGGAAGCACAAGCTCTCCCAACTAACGATGCACGAGTTGTAGTCAACTTTTTAAAACGTCTTTTTGCAAGGTTTGGAACACCGAAAGCTTTAATAAGTGATCGGGGTACTCATTTCTGTAATAATCAACTTGAGAAAGTTCTTAAAAGATATGGAGTAACTCATAAAATCTCCACCGCATATCATCCACAAACAAGTGGACAAGTTGAAAATACCAACCGAGCTTTAAAACGTATTCTAGAGAAAACCGTAGGATCAAATCCGAAGGAATGGTCCATTAAATTGGAGGATGCACTCTGGGCTTTTAGAACAGCCTACAAAACTCCAATTGGAACCACACCTTTTAGACTTGTTTATGGAAAAGCATGTCATCTTCCAGTAGAAATTGAACACAAAGCATTTTGGGCTTTGAAGACATGTAATCTTGATTTACATGAAGCCGGACGTCTACGATTAAGTCAACTAAACGAATTAGAAGAATTAAGACATGAAGCATACGAAAATTCGTTAATCTATAAAGAAAGAACGAAGAAATGGCATGATAAAAGAATCAGAAGTTCAAAGGAATTTAAAGAAGGAGACAGAGTTCTTCTTTTCAATTCACGATTCAAGCTATTTCCTGGAAAATTGAAATCAAGATGGTCTGGACCATTCATAGTCAAAAGAGTTTTCCCATACGGAACGATAGAATTAATAAATTCAAATGGGATTGAATTTAAAGTTAATGGTCACAGAGTTAAACATTACATACATGGTCCGATGGAAGTCGACAACGAAGTTAATCACAATTTCGACACCACAGCTAACTAAGTGTGGGGAGAATCAAGTCTTTAAAGGATAATATGTATTTCTGTTAGAGTTAGATTGTCTGTTTTCGTGTAGTTCTCGAAAATGGAACACGTATGGTCTTTCCCTAGCAGACCCTAAAGAACTAGTCTTCTCCCCCCATTCTGAATTTTTATTTTTTTAGGTTTCTACGAAATGAAGACTGCCTGTGAACTAAACCATGGTCTAATGCTACACGCTTTGATCACTAAACGTAATAATGACATACTACCGAGTGAATTAGTATCAGTAATCAGAGAAAGAATGGACGGAGTTAGAAAAGAATCCAGATGCGAAGATAATAAGTTACAATTTGGTAAAGGAAAATCAAAATCCGCAGCGAAAAGAAGAGCACGAAACCTAGAACGATGTCACAAATGCGGAAAATGGTCACATGGAGGTAAATGTTCAAATAATCAAACCTATTCAAATACCGAATTTGTTACTTTATGCAGAGACGGACCGTTCATATGTTTAGAAGAAAAGACACTGAATGCTCGAGGTTACGCCTATGCAGCCATGGAAAATCAATTAAACCGACTATCTTATGAATGGAATAGATCATATAACTAAGAAATCTATTTCACAGGTATGTCTGTACAGTTTTTATTTTTATTTTTAACCTTTTGATAATAAACGCTAATTTGTTCGCTAAAAAGTATTAAATTGGTATTGAATAAAATTAGGTTTGGCGACCGAAATTATTGATATCATTCAAAAATTTATTACATCACTGCGAAATTTAACGTTTATTCTTAAGGTATAAATATCTTTAATCAATCAACCCAAAATATTTCAAAAATTCGTCATGAGTTAAATTAGGTCTTGGAACCGAAATTACTTTACCGAAAAGAGGGGCGCATATTTTTGATAATATTTGATTGATTAAAGTGGGATAAAAAGACAAAAAGATTTTTAATTTTATTTTTACCATGTTTTTAAAATTAATATTTAAATCTTAAATTAATATTGTAAACTTTGTAAAAACAATATATTTAAAATTGTAAATATTTGAAAAATTAATATAAGTTTGGTGTGAATTTATAATATGAATTTTTAAATTAAGTTTGGTGTGAATTTTTAATTTTTAAAATATTAATTTTTAATTTTATGCATTTCAAATTTTAAGTTTGGTATGAATTTTTAATATTAATTTTGAATTTTATATTTAAGTTGTGTGAATTTAAAAACAAAAATTTACTTTATCTCATTAAGTTAAGAATATGATTTTTAAAATTTGTCGTAAGTTGAAGACTAGGTCTTTGAACCGAAATTGCTTTACCCGAGGGAGGGACGAGAACTTTTATTATCATTATTTTTAATCTTTTTGATTTAAAGTATGCCAAAAACATTAAAAAAACCCAAAAATCTTAGCTTTTAAAACAATCGCTACAAAAAGACAAATTTTAAAATTTTGTCGAGAGACGGACTAGGACATCGATCCGAAACGACCTCGTCCTAAATAACAAGGGAAACAAAATTTTAAAATTAAATACTTAATTGTTTTATAAGTTAAAGATTATAAAAAAAAAAAAAAAAAAAAAAAAGAGCAAACTCCGCTACTCGCGGAGTTTGAAAGGGAAACCTCCGCGACTCGCGGAGGGACCAAAACCCAGAAAAAAAAAAATAAAACGCAAAAACAGATCAGTTTACTCCACACAAAAACACCCGAAAACTGCTGCGAAAAACCCCGAAAAACCCGAGAAAAAACCCCAAAAATCCCAATTTTTAACCGTTAATCACCAAATTTTTTGCTAAAATCATGTTGAGAAGGATGCTATCTAAGAATTACTCAAGAAAAACGGTAAATTTCTACACCTAAACACCATTTAATTCGAAATTTGATGTTCTTGAGCTATTTTTTCCCCAATTTGATTTTGATGCTTTTTAGTGTAATTAAGCTTAAATTGTTTATGTATTATGCTTGTATAACCTAGATTGATGCTGTTTAACATGATTAGAAGCCTTAAACTTCAAATTTTGAGTAATCTAGGGTTTGTGTTCTTGAGCAAATTTGGGGCTTTTTGATATAAACAGGTTATGGCCGATTTTTGTCATGAATTGTTGCTAAATTGAGTAGTGTAACATGTCTAGGTAGTTAAATGATCCAAACTTTGAGCCTAAACATGATTTTGAGAATTAAAGTGGACTTTTTCAAGTCTAAAATTCATGAACTTGATTTTTGAAAGATAATGCCATTTGAGACTTGTTTGATTGTTAGTAATGATTATTTTGACATGTTATTTGAGTTGAATGCTTATGAACTTGACGAACATTTTCGTATATGCTTATTTGAAAAAGTGTAGATTTGATGAAAATGTGAAAATAAGCTTAAGTTTGATATAAATTGATAATGTCATTGTAATTATTTTGATTGATGATTTTGCTGACACTAATGCATATTTGGATGCACAAAATTTGTGTTTGATGTGTTTTGCAGAATGAAAGGGGTGAATCTTCATCCCAAGCCCGCAATGCTCCTGCTGAGAATTTGGAACAACAGGAGGTGGATAACTACTACAAGCAGGATGTACCTCATCCAGTCATGACCTTTTCCGATATGCACTTGGAAGAATTGCACCCGAACCTGAGATTTGACAGACTTTGGATAGATTATCCAAAATATCAACGGGGTTTGCATACTCTTCATTCCAAGGTTGTTGAGGTACCGAGGGTCATAGAATGGGGACCCTTAGAAGCTGTAGAATTGGCCGGGCCAATTAGGGAATTACTTGTACAGAGGTATGGTAGTTCTTCTTTTAATGACTGGATATGTTTATTCACCATACGTAGACCTGTATATAAAGTATGGTGTGAAGAGTTGTTATGTAGTATAGAGTTAAATGATCGGGTAGCTAGTTTAACCGATCGTTCTTTTATTAGATTTTTGTTAGGCGGTTCGATGCGCCACATGTCTTTACTGGACATGGCTCAGGCTTTACGTATATATACGCCTGAGGAGTTAGCGTCTGCCGATTGTAGAGGATTGATACTAAACGGTAGAAAGATAGATGAGAATTTTGATACACACGGTGTGTGGAGTCAAATGACAAGCCATCACCGTTTCAAAGGGGGAAACTACTCTTATTTGGATATAGATAGAGCCGAATTAAGAGTGATACATAGGTTTTTAGCTAATTCGATTACACAAAGGGGTAAGAACAAAGAAAAAGTAAATGAACAAGATTTGTTTTACCATATGTGTATTCGAGACCCACAGAGCGCTGTAAGTATACCATATTGTGTGGGTTATTATTTATCAGCTATGGTTCGGGGGATGCGACCACATAGCATAATAGGAGGTGGTATTTTTATTACTTTGATTGGTGAATATCTCGGTGTGGATATAAGTCGGGGGGGATTATTACTAGAAGAGCCGGAACCCCGCGATACTATAGGTTTAAATGTATACCATGGTGCGAAAGTTTTGAAGCGGCGAAATAACGCCGCAGTACGATACCATGGTAGACATCCACAGGTGGAGAGAAACCAGCAACAAGGTAATGTAGGAGGGGGGAATGAGATGCAAGAAATGCATAGGTTTATAGCTTCTCAGGAATACGAAAATGCTAGACAGAGAGCATTTGAAGATTGGCAAGTTCATCAGAACCAGATCATAGCTCATTGCCAACATATAGGTAGAAACTATATTCCTACACCGAAACCCGTCTTCCCTCCTTGGTCTATAGAGATGCAGCCACCATATCCTACGTATGACCCTGCCGAAGCATTCTATAGCACTTATGGTTATGCCTGGAACCCCTATTGGTACCAATATCATCCTTAGTTTACTTATTATTTTTTTATTATTTTGTAATTTGTAATTATTGATACATTTAATATTTTTGTTAATATTGTAATCATTTTTATAATTATCTAACTTTTATTCTTAAACTTTAATAATTTTTGAATGTGGGGTAATATACCAAACTTCAAAAATATGTATATATGTTTGCAGTTTATCTTATGTACACAACAGGGTAAAACAACGCATTTTCAAAGACTGGCATTAAGTTCAGCAAAAGCAACTAATTTTGACGACAAGATGCAAAATATATGTGAAATAACAACAAGACGGAATGAACAAATGATGTGCACCATTTATCATTCAGCAAACAAACGCCAATATATTTGGAAACTTTGGTAAAAATTTAATCATTTTCACACAAATCACCCTCAATAATTTAAATTATTACTGATTTCTTGCAAATGAGGGCATTGCAAGATCTTAAGTGTGGGAAGGGGTTAAATTCTTTCGGATTTTAAAATTTTTATATTAAAACACTTAGTTACCATTAAAAATACTAGTAAAGCAGTAGTTGTATTAGAATCTAGTGCTCTCTGATAAAAAAGAACAGCCCTAGTCTTATATACTGACTACCCAATTCTAGTAAAATTTTTCAAAATTTTCAATTAAATGAATTCAAAATCATGTTTATACATATTTATGAACAATAAAACTAGGTTTTAACACCGAAATTATTGTTACCTCGGAAAGGACATAAATTGAGAAACAAACTAAAATGTTAAAATTCATTTAAAATGGAATAGAGGACGATAAAAAGGAAAATAAAAGCCAAGTGTGGGAAAATTTACCAAGTTATCTTAAACATATGTCACATATATATGTAACAAATAACTGAAAATACTTTTGCTTTGGACTAAACTAAACTGTTTTACCCGATGAAAGAAAAGAAGAGATGGATCTACACGATGAATCAATTCCATCATTAACAGGAAGTAAAGTCTTCCGAAAAAGACACGCGCTTCTTGATTTAGGTCATGAAGTTGTCGTCCAGACCAGCTGTAGGTTGACGAAAAATCTAGAAAAGTCATCACTAAAATCAGCAGGAAATCCACGGACCTCAGCATTAAACAGGGTCGCCAAGTGGTCAGATTTATCCTAACCATGAGAAGGATTTATCTCGTACAATGGGGGGGCACCATGCAAATTAGCTGGATAAGACTAATGAATCAGATCCCCAGAAAGGATAATCTCCTTAAAGATTAAAAATCAGCTTTTAAGACTGATATTACTCAATCCTAGAGATTGACCTTAAAGATTGAGAATTACAAACTCATGGAATTCGATGATATCTAAACTCGAACTTAAACGAGAAAATATTTTGATCAAAAATTACAAACCGATTTGTTTTCTGAAAACCCTATTTTCAATGCGTTCATTACCATTGAACGTAAAATCCTAGGAATTCACCTGGAATTCATTAGGTCACCTGAACTAAATCGGGTGTCAACCGTAAGAACGGTGGTTGCATAGTGGTCAAAGACAGGACCTTGTGCCATACCGAAAAATTATAAGGGTGAGCTTTACTATTGCTCCTACCAAGGATAGTAATTGCGTCCGACACATTATAGACCATAATCAAAAGCATGTTACGGGACATTGCCTTAAACAGTTGCTTGTTCAACGCTTTCCTTTCAACCGGACGGTAGTTTACCGAAAGGTAATATACGGGACAAGTAAACTGGACGTGTTGCTTTCCAAATACAAGGTTAGCAAGTGGGTGACACAAAACCGCAAGTTTTGAGCTAAAATTTTCAAATCTGAAACCCACCAAACCCACAAAAATATTTTGCAAACACCGGTAAAGGGTTATTCCGGAAAACTTATCTAGGGTAAAAACTAGATTTAATTTTCAAAAGATCAAATGTTTTCATAAAGATCCAATTTCCTTAATGGATCTAAATTTTTATAGTCATGTGGGACTGTAACCATATCGTTACTACCATTGTTTATACCGCCGTATAGAAATCACTGATGTACAAAGTGTGAAGAATAAAGAAGTGATTCTAGTATTTCAAGACGATATTGCTTGAGGACAAGCAACGCTCAAGTGTGGGAATATTTGATAATGCTAAAAACGAACATATATTTCATAGCATTATTCCTCAAGAAAGACAAGCTTTTAGTTGCAATTGTTCTATTTACAAGTGATATTCGTTTGTATAATAAAAGGTGAAGACAAAAGACAGATTCGACGAATTGAAGACGCAAACGACCAAAAAGCTCAAAAGTACAAAAGACAATCAAAAAGGTTCCAATTATTGATAAGAAACGTCTCGAAATCACAAGAGTACAAGATTCAAAACGCAAAGTACAAGATATTAAATTGTACGCGAGGACGTTCGAAAATCCGGAACCGGGACCAGAGTCAACTCTTAACGCTCGACGCAACGGACTAAAAATTACAAGTTAACTATGTATATAAATATAATATAATATATAATTAATTATATTAATTATATATATATATATATTAAAAACCGTCGGCAGAGAAAACTCCAAGGACTGAGCTGTAAAATTAACCTCCGCGACTCGCGGAGTTTGAAGGGGATTTTGCCGCGAGTCGCGGAGCCCCAAATTTCAACTCTGGCTATAAAGCAAACCGAATTCTGATCAAAATTTCATATTCAATATCTATCTGTCTCTCAATATATACGTAATATATATATATAATTTATATTTTAATTTTAATTTTAATTTTAAATCCTAATAATAAGGGTATGTTAGCGAATGTTGTAAGGGTGTAAGTCGAAATTCTGTCCGTGTAACGCTACGCTATTTTTAATCATTGTAAGTTATGTTCAACCTTTTTACATTAATGTCTCGTAGCTAAGTTATTATTATGCTTATTTAAAACGAAGTAATCATGATGTTGGGCTAATCACTAAAATTGGGTAATTGGGCTTTGTACCATAATTGGGGTTTGGATAAAAGAACGACACTTGTGGAAATTAGACTATGGGCTATTAATGGGCTTTATATTTGTTTAACTAAATGAAAGTTTGTTAATGTTAATATAAAGATTTACAATTGGGCGTCCCTATAAATTACCATATACACTCGATCGGACACGATGGGCGGGATATTTATATGTACGAATAATTGTTCATTTAACCGGACACGGGAATGGATTAATAGCCACTAGAATAATTAAAACAGGGGTGAAATTACATTCAAGGGTAATTGGTGTAATTGTTAACAAAGTAGTAAAACCTTGGTTTACACACAGTCGATAACCTGGTGTATTCATTAAACAAAGTATTAAAACCTTGTTACAATTCGAATCCCCAATTAATTGGAATATTTAACTTCGGGTATAAGAATAATTTGATGAGGACACTCGCACTTTATATTTATGACTGATGGACTGTTAGGGACAAAAACCAGACGGACATATTAAATAATCCAGGACAAAGGACAATTAACCCATGGGCATAAAACTAAAATCAACACGTCAAACATCATGATTACGGAAGTTTAAATAAGCATAATTCTTTTATTTCATATTTAATTTCCTTTATTTTATATTTAATTGCACTTCTAATTATCGCACTGTTATTTAATCGCACTTTTAATTATCGTACTTTTTAATTATCGCAATTTTATTTTATCGCATTTTTATTATTCGCAATTTCATTATCGTTATTTACTTTACGCTTTAATTTAAGTCTTGTATTTATTTTATATTTTACATTAGGTTTTAACTGCGACTAAAGTTTTAAAATCGACAAACCGGTCATTAAACGGTAAAAACCCCCCTTTATAATAATAATATTACTTATATATATATTTGTATTTTTATAAAAGTAAACTAATATAGCGTTGAGCTTTGTTTAAAGATTTCCCTGTGGAACGAACCGGACTTACTAAAAACTACACTACTGTACGATTAGGTACACTGCCTATAAGTGTTGTAGCAAGGTTTAAGTATATCCATTCTATAAATAAATAAATATCTTGTGTAAAATTGTATCGTATTTAATAGTTTTTCCTAGTAAAATATAAACTATTTTATATACACCTCGCATAACATCAGTTGGGTACCATTAAAAAGTTTGCCTAAGAATGATTCAAGTATAATGCACAAGTAGTCAAGTAAGTGCTATCTATAGCAAATGTATATCAGAATGCAAATGCTAACTATCCGGTTGTAGTCTAGACTCACTAATGCGTCCTAACGACTCTGTTAGACACACTAATGCACGTCCTAGTTCCCTACAACCAACGCTCTGATACCACTTGTAACGACCCGACCAAAACCGTTATTGACGGCGCCGTTAACTTAGGTCCCGTTGCGTGGTCGTAGTCCCTATATGAGACTCGTTTGACCAAAATTATGTCGCATTCATTTGAAAGGTACAAGACCTGCAAGTTTAGTTTAACAACGGATTGACAACAAGTTTAAGTTTACAAAAGTAGTAAAGTATGATTGAAATAACTCGCGACATAATTAGTTTAAAATCATAGTTGCTATAAATAGCGTAAGTAAGTAGACAAAAGTTTGAATCCAAAAGTGCTATCCCTAGCGTATGCATGCATGGTAGACTCCAATCAAGTAATCAAAGAGTGCGGAAGCGTGTAACAAATAGCCATGTGAAAACCTGAGAAAACATAGAAGAATCTGTCAACGCAAAAACGTTGGTGAAATCATAGGTTTGAGTAAGTGAGTAAAAGTAAAGTAAGTCGAACCACAAGATTTGCAAAGTTGAAATAATAGTAGTACATTCTAAAAGTTAATATTCACGAGCACCCAATTATCAAAGCTTAACATTCCATCCATTGTATACCCCATCCATAGTGCTAGAACAAACACTGATTCTCGAAAATATATTTCATCCGTAGACGGTAGCGAACCGTCAAAGATGAGGGTTGTCAAACCCATATGGCCATATAACATAAGTTCTCGCTTACACCATCTGATGTAACTAATGATAATCGGATTGAGGCTTTTTGTTCTAAACTCGTATGTAGAATGTTTGTTTTCCCGTTCTTGTGTTCACTTAGTTCAAAAGAATCGTTTATGTTTTCTCATCCCAAAAGTAAGTTCAAAAGAGTAAAAAGTGGGACTATGATCTCACCTCGAGTGCACGAGTATAAAGGTACTTCAACAAGTAAACGTGTGCATGAAAGTTGCTTAGCCTTGACCTAAACAAGTAAGTTATATCAATTAACCGGTTACGACACAAGGTCGGGTGAAATGTGTTCAATTAGTCCTATGGCTCGTTACGACTCGATTAGTATAGCATGTGAATCATGTTGTCAAGTTTCATGCAAGAATCACGTATAAAAGCATGTTAGAACATTTGCATAAAAGTTTGGTTAAGTTTGACTAAAAGTCAAACTTGGTCAAAGTCAAAGTCAACGGGGTCGGGTCGGGTATCCGACAATTTTCCCCTGATGAGAAATCATATATGAACACAATAGCCGATTTTCATGTTAATCGGAGTTACGGTTAAGCGAGAAACATTTTGAGAACATTTAAAAACACAAGAGCCTGGCCTGGGGGTTTTGCGCGGTGCGCAATGGGTTGCGCGGCGCGCACCCAAGTGTAAAACCAGGTCAGAACTTGACTTAAAGGGCCATTCATCTGGGTTTTTGGATTCGCGCGGCGCGCGGTGGTATGCGCGGCGCGCATACCTGGGAAAAATGCTGTTTGCAGAAAAATGGTCCAAGTCACGAACCAAAATACAAACAATCACATTTTATGATCCGCAAACAATTAGAACATGTATCTTATATCATCGGAAAGGTATTTTTACAAGGAATACAACTAAACACAATTCATCAATCACAAACATCATTTACAATAGCCGAAATCTCATCAAGTGATCAATAAAAGTCCATTTTCAAAGTTTCAAGTTCATCAATCGCATTTTAAGTTTCGGGAATCCAATTCACACATATGATATGCCGTTTTGAGGATAATGAAGCATAAATTACTACTAAACACTAACAATTAACATTTCATGGCATTCAAGCATCAAAAGTTCATGTCAAGAACTATCAAACCCTAGTCAAACATCACAAAATCATTAATCGGGTTTTTTGAAGTTTTCTTAATCAACCTACACATCAAAATGTGACTAATGATACTAGTAACACAATTAAAACATGCACTTTAACAATCTAACAACATTAACTCATCCAAAATCAAGGATTTAGCAAACCCATTTCAAAAACTCAAACTAGTTACTCCAAACCACAAATCGAGCAAACAAAACATATATTCATGTTACACACGAGCCATAGACACTAACTAACACAATTTCAAGTATATAAAACGAATTTAGAGAAATTTAGTGTTTTAGAAATGTTACCCAAACTTGATGAAATTTGTATCAAAATGTAGAGGATGAAGAGAGGATCACGAATATGTAATTTGTTTTGAAGTTTGCTTCCCAGATCGAATTTAGATGATGAATGATTGAATTGGGTGTTTGTGTGTGTGTGTTCTTGCTAGAGAGAAAGAGAGAGAGATGGAGGTGATTGAATGGTGGTGATTGGGGTGGACTAGTTGACCTAGTCAACTAGTTTGCCCCGTGTCAATTTTAGTCCCTCGAGTTTAGAAGCGGGTGCGGGATTTAACCGATCGAATATTTTTAAAACGCAAGTTAACGAGAGATGTTATAATTAAATAACGAGAATATTATGAACGTTCGTCAACGGAGTCGACGAATTTAAATACGAAAGATATTATTATAAAAAAAAATAAATTTAACGGAAAAACGCGGGATGTTACAGTGCATAAAGTTGAAGGTTTGTAAATATTTGGATTGTAACTATTTGATCAACATAAATTGAATAGTACCTTTTGTAATTGAACTCAAATCAAATGGTTCTATGCATATATTATGAGCTTTGTATCCTCTTTCTAAATGTTATATGCCATGTTTACATATCTTTGCCTTATATATTTATGTAAAGCAGTAAAGTAGCCCCTTCTTTCTTATATTTATTTTCTCCCAAAAAACACTATAATATAAATAAACGGATTCGAAGGATAACAAGGTACACAATCGAATGATCGATACAACAGAATCAGAAAACTAGCATAGTCAACATAAACACTAAACAAATGAACCATAAATTAGCACTACCATAACTGCTAGCAGTTATCACTAAACAAGATGCTTGTGTCAATTCAATACATAATTATTCAAATAAATGTAAGTGATTCAAAAAGAAGATTTGTGTAAATAGATCATACCTGTCTGCATGAGCATTATATCTTCAAATAATATAATGTGGATTTGATTTGACCAAAACTTGAATGCATCTTATATGAAATGGTATAAGAAGACTTTATCTTTGTTTTACTTCTTCCTCAATATTTTTTATTTTATTTTTGATTTTTGGTGAAATACTAAGTCACCATATGTTAGCTTCATGTTTCGTTGATTTACTATAAAAGCAATACCAAATTACACACTTTTCCTCATAAACTCTTTAATCTACTCAACTTCATTGCATAACAAGTTCTCCACTCCGATTAATTTCATCAATGGCGACTCATTTGCTTTTATTTGGTCTCTTATTGACAGCTTGTTCATTCGCTTTAGCTTCGGACCCTAGTCCTCTTCAGGACTTTTGTGTGGCTGACGCAAATAGCACAGGTAAAAACATTTTAGAAAGTTAGGAATATATAGAAATATACTATATTATCTACTTGCTAACGAATTTCATATTTTGTTGTCACAGTTTTGGTGAATGGTGTGGTTTGCAAAGATCCGAAAGTTGTGACAGCAGATGATTTCCTTTTTAAAGGTCTCAACGTTATGGGAAACACGTCGAATGCAGTTGGGTCTATTGTGACTCCTGTGACTGTAGTACAATTAAAAGGACTCAACACTTTAGGAATCTCGATGGCTCGTATTGACTTTGCTCCATGGGGTCTTAACCCTCCACACACGCACCCTCGAGCTACTGAAATCTTGACTGTTATTGAAGGAAGCATTTTGGTCGGTTTTGTGACATCTAACCCTGAAAACCGTCTCATCACAAAACTACTTCAAAAGGGAGATGTTTTCGTGTTCCCACAAGGTCTAATTCATTTTCAGCAAAACGTTGGAAATGGATATGCTGTTGCTATTGCAGCATTGAGTAGTCAGAATCCAGGTGTCATTACGATTGCAAATGCTGTGTTTGGATCAAACCCGGATATCAGTGCAGATATTCTTGCAAAGGCCTTTCAAGTTAACGCTAACGTGATTAGTCAAATTCAATCCAAGTTTTAAGCATTTATGTGATGATACATAACTATCGATTTTGTTTGAATTACTTATTGTAATGTTAGTAAAATGGTTTGTCATGTCCTGTAATACTCCGTATTTACAAGTGAATTAAACATAATTATGATTATGATTTTGATTATAAATCTTGATGCTTCCATTCTTTAAACAATCAAACTCAATGATCCAAGCTCAAACACTTAATTTTGCAACATCAAAAATGCATTTATAGTTATGGGCTCTAAGTTTCTTATACAAGAGATTACTGTTGATTCCATCAACACTTATGATTACTTCCATTCGTTAATTTTGAATTTAATTTTATCATTAAACGAAAAATCCGTAAGTAAGATATATATAGTTCATGGAGGTATTAGACAATATTATGTACTTTTCTTTTCATGTAAAGACGTATGTGGGATTGGCCTGATAATTCATATAATAGCCCAGACACTTGAACTACATGCCTAATAAAATCCGGGGAAATTGGTAAAATTGCCCCCATATCCGAAAGTGTTTAATAATATGCTCCTGAAATTTTGAAATTGCAAGAATGCCTCCTGACCACGCACCACGCACCACGTATGATGCGTGAGACTTGGTGCGTGATGTGTGTTCACCGAGTACTTAAGCAAGGTAAGCAAGCGGTAACGTACCACACACTAATCAACCAGCAACACGCATGGTACGTGTTTCACATTTATCAAAGAGCCCAATTTAGTTTTAAAACTCACACGCACAAAAACCTAGAGACACGCATGAAACCGCGATTTTCGTGAATTCGCTCGATTCATCTGTTTTTTTGCTTGTCACTCACTCGATTCTAGTTAAACTTCAACCTACAACCGTGATTATACCCGTTTACCCCTTTAACGCGCACGAGCGCACCAAATAACCCACATTCTGGGTTTTTTTAGCGAAATTATGTGAAAATCCGTGGTATTATAGTTGTTGATCAAGATATAGGAGAATTTTCCATCTTCTAAAATGGCTAACAATCAGGTAAAATCACCTACTAAGTTTTTAAATCATTATTTGTTATAGATATTCCGTCGAACACTTTGCTAGTTTTGTTGTAAACACGTAAAACTCATCATCCGCAAGAGCTTATGTGGATGGAGTGTTCATTTGATTCGTATGGATGAGAGTCTCATTCGTGCGAATCAAGCCTTGTTGGTGCTTGATGTTCATCCGTACAAATGAATGACTTATCTGTATGGATCAAGGACCATCTGTACGGATGGACTTGCAGGCCTATAAATACGACTTTTATGTGTCTTTTAGGGTTAAGAGTTTAACCTAAATTGCAGTGAACAAATAATCTTGACAGAATCATGACTAAAACATTTATCCAGACCAAGTCTAATTGTTCAATATTTGTTTTAATTAGTGGTTGATTTGTTACAATGTATATCAGCAAGCAATCCACTGTTTTTGTTTGTTTAATCGTTCCACTTGATGAGTTGGCTGCGTTGATGCAGAAAAATTCACTCTGCTGTTCAAAAGCACCATTAATATTAATATTAATATTAATATATATGAAAAAGTTATTGTATTATTCTACAAGTATGAGTCATTTGAACTACTTATACTTTATAGTTTGTATGAAGATTTTATCTGTGTCAGGTTGGGTCATATCTCAGTAACTAGATTAGAGTTAACATCGCTTTATTTCTTCTTTTTGTTGTGATTTTGGCTCTGAATTTTGTATAATACGCGTATACAACGAGATCTTTGGACCAATTCAATAGATAATGATTCAAATATATTTATAATATTCAACAAGAAGATTTGGATAAATAGATCATACCTGGCTGCATGAGCATTCTATCTTTAAATAATATATATATTAGATATTAGATTTGACCAAAAGTTGAATTCATCTTATATGAACAGGTATAAGAAGACTAAATCTTTGTTTTACTTCTTCATCAATATTTTTTTATTGGTAAGGTGTTTCAATGTTTTAACTATAAAAGCATTACCAAGTTACACACTTTTTCTCATCAACTCTTCAATCTACTCAAGTTCATTGCATAACAAGTTCTTCACTTCAATTTCACTAATGGCGTCTCATTTACTTTTATTTGGTGTTTTGTTGACAGCTTGTTCATTCGCTTTAGCTTCGGACCCTAGTCCTCTTCAAGACTTTTGTGTGGCTGACCCAAATAGCAAAGGTAAAAACTTTTTAATTTCTTATTAGAAATGAAAAAAAAATATACTATACTATTCACATGCTAACGAGTTTTATATTTCGTTATCACAGTTTTGGTGAATGGTGTGGTTTGTAAAGATCCGAAGGCTGTTACAGCCGATGATTTCCTTTTTAAAGGGCTAAACGTTATGGGAAACACATCGAATGCAGTTGGGTCTATTGTGACTCCTGTGACTGTAGTACAATTAAAAGGACTCAACACTTTAGGAATCTCGATGGCTCGTATTGACTTTGCTCCATGGGGTCTTAACCCTCCACACACGCACCCTCGAGCTACTGAAATCTTGACTGTCATTGAAGGCAGTATTTTGGTCGGTTTTGTGACATCTAACCCTGAAAACCGTCTTATCTCAAAATTACTTCAAAAGGGAGATGTTTTCGTGTTCCCACAAGGTCTAATTCATTTCCAGCAAAACGTCGGAAATGGATATGCGGTTGCTATTGCAGCTTTGAGTAGTCAGAATCCGGGTGTGATTACGATTGCAAATGCTGTGTTTGGATCAAACCCGGATATTAGTGCAGACATTCTTGCAAAGGCCTTTCAAGTTGATGCCAAAGTGATTACTCAAATTCAGTCTAAATTTTAAGCATTTATGTGATATGTGATCATTGATTATTGTTGATTTCTTTTGAGTTACACTATTCAGTGTTGTAATACTGGTTTGTCTTGCCATGTAATATTTACAAGTGGATTAAAAATTATTTATGATTTAAATTATGAATCTTGATCACTTCCATTCATTAATCAATCAAGCTGGAAGATCCAAGCTCAAACAATAATAAATTTGATCATTAGCAAAGTAAGTGATGCTCACTTATTAATTATTGATCGTTTATGTCCTTTCTTCTCACTATTAACTCAATTTGGATAACTATTCTGTATTTCATTTTTTGGAGTATTCTGCTAGAGGTATATGTAGGATTCTCATTAAATAATATTTATAGGTACATGATACAAGTTTTTATCATAAATCAAATGCAATAGATAATAATAAGGAAATATGCTTAAATACAGGAGACTATATGTGAAGACCTGATGTGCAAAACGTGGTATATGAATTGTTGTATGAAATAGTATGAAAAAATACCGATTAAAGATTGCTACACACTAACGGGCAGTGTACCCGATCGTGTAGTAGTATAGTAAATGGTAAAATCCGTGTATCGTTCCAAAGACAATATCTAAGTCAAATTAGGATTATAAACTAAATTGTGATTAACTAATAAAATTACAATTACAAGATATTTTGGTTTGCCCTTTTACGATGGGCGAATCAAGTGATGAATAAGATTAAAAGACAATATTTTTGGTATTTTAAGTTTATGAAAGTAAAAAGATAGTTTTGATATCAAATTAAGGAAATATGCTCATCTAGACTTTTTACCCTTAATGTTGAATGTTATTTAGGATTAAGGTCGGATTGATTGGTTATGCACGAGAACTAATTAATTGGTTCACCAAGAGTAGTCTTGCGCAAACACTCAAACGGGATTACACGACGCAAGTGATGTTCTTGTCATCTAAGACCTCCTATTTGTAATCAACTAATTCAACTAGTTTGAAGACTTGAAGAATGATCAAGTCAATGGTGTGTTGTACATGATCCACTTCTATATCAACTAAAGGTTTAACTTAGTTCATTCCCTTGGTCCGGTTAAATGCTCAATTCACCCAACCCAAATAATTAACTAAGTGTTATAATAAGATCCCTATAAACGTCACTAGATAAGGCAAATCGCTAACACATGTTAATTAATGGAACTAGGTAGTTGAAAGTGTGTATAACAGATTCTAAGGAATTAGTCATTCTCCTAGATAATTACACATACTAATTAAGCTATTCCAAAGTATCTACAAGAGTTGTTCTTACATTCTTATGTAAATTAACCATTTGAACTCAACTTATCCCTTTTGGTAAAAGACTGATAAACACATGTCACTAGGTGTAACTCAATACATTAACTTAACAAGATGATGTTTCTTAATCAAATGAACATATCAACTAGTTGAATCTACAGGATTAAACTTAACAAGAATGGTTCTTGTATTCAAACATCAAACTATCGTACATAATAACAATCAATCAAAAGTAAACATTCAACATCTCGATTATTTATCTAGATGAACATAAAATGGACTAGCCAACAAGCATACTTGAAAACTTAAACACAACAGTAACAAAGATAGAATTCATTGTAAATACAAGATTAACCTTTTAGGAGTAATCTTGGATGAAGCTCTTGAATGATCCTTGATTCTTCAATGATTTGAGTGCTTAGATGCACTTTGATAAACCCAAGAACTGCTTTGAATCGTATGTTTTCGTCTCAGAACAGAAAGTAAAACTGGTGTCCAAGAAATGAAGCTGGAAATGGAATTAAATAAGCTGAACAGTTGGTGAAAAGCACTGTGCGCGGCGCGCACAGTAAGGGTGCGCTGAGCGCACTCTTCACCTAACCCACTTTTTCTTTACAGCTCGACATCGCACGTTAAAATCTGCTTTTCTGGTAAAAGTGCGCGTAGAGGTGCGCTGAGCGCACTACTGTGCACGGCGCGCACAAAGCTTGGCGCACTTTGGTTTTGGCCAAAAAAAATTCTGATCAAAATTATGCCTTGTGCGCTGAGCGCACCCTTTGTGGTGCGCTGAGCGCACCCTTCTGTCTTTGGCTTTCTGGTCTTCGTTTCGATCTCTGAGCTGTATCACACATAATCTTCCATATTTCTTCAAGTTTACAATGATTCTAGACTATATTACAATAATATGAAATACAAACGGAATTACTATGTTTACATACGAAATAAACGACAATAGGACGTGATATTACGACTAAAGATATGACTAATTTGAGTAATATCAAAATCCCCCATACTTAACTCTTGCTTGTCCTCAAGCAAGTCTTGTTTTAATCATTCGTATACAAAACACAAACATCAATGAATCACACGCATTATTTAAAGTACATATTACACGAATCACATGAATCACGCAAAACACATACAAACTCACGCTATATGAAACCCATAAAACATAAATGGAATACACACTCACACTTTTATGAACACATATTTACACAATTGGAATACACACTCGTTGAGGTAAACACACAATTTATGAAACACACGCACACATTTGGATTATTTGGGAGAGACGAACTTTAGTGAAAGTTCTTTAAAAGTTTGGATCCTTAGGGAAAATTGGATCTTTGAGAAAACGTTTTAAGATTTTGAAAATGTCAATGCTAGTTTTAAACTAGACACGTTTTCTGGTTTTAACCTCAAATTCCGGTTGAGGGTAACTGAAAATCGAAGTCTCAGTCAGCGACTAGCAAGCTATCCATCCCCATGATTGTAGTATCATGGAACTCTTAACTGGGGGCCCCCTGACGCGATATAAATATCGGTCTTGCATGTCAATTTGTACAATTTAGATCAAGGGTTAAAACTGCGAAGACTGAGCTATCGCGCGGGACAGATCCTGCTCCAGCTTATATACCGTAATTGGTTTTACACTGGACAGCTCCTTGGATTTACCCTATCAAGTTTATTTTCGGGTTTGAAAGTTCAAGACTTTCCCTTCCCACTGTACTTTTTATCGTGAAATGATACTGGTATGAAATGATATAGTTTAGGAAGTTTGCTATATCAAGTAAGGCGACATTCGAAAGACTTTACTTCCTTCAAGGATTGACTAGATGCATACCTTTTATTTCTTTTATTTCCAAGCCAAAAGTACTTTAATCGTTTTAACTTTGCAAAACTTTGTGATAATAATTCGAAAAGATTAGTAACATCCCCCACACTTGGCTTTTTCGCTAATACTTTTAGTTCAAAAATTTAAAAATTTTCATAAAATGCGACAATAAGCCAAGTTGTATTTCATAACCGAGAGAATTACCCCCTCCCCCACACTTAAGATTAAGTAAGGCCCTCATTACTTAAAATCGGAAATAATTTAAAAATTCACGAGGGCATTAGTGTGAAAAGAGTTCGAAAAACCTTGGCATAAAGCCGGAGATTGTGAAATGTAGGTGAGCGACGGCGCTGAACTTAATGCCAGCATAAGAACATCGTTCATTCCTTGATCTCTATCACAAATTCCAAATTGATTGTACTTCGCTGAACTTAATGCCAGCATCACTAAACCTTAACAATAAGAAATAAACAAACACACAAAATGAAATTGTAAGACCCTAATATTTATTATGCGGACGTGTAATTATGCTACATAGAGTGCGGGAAGTATTGCATAATTAAACCAAGCTCAGATTCTGCCCAGACATGGGTGCGCGCCGCGCACTAGCCCAGCGAAAGAATATGTCTTTTTCTAATTTTGAGTTTAATGAGGGGCTTTTTGGTCTTTTCACTTAAGGCCGGATCTGTGGGCTTTATCAGTTGGTTTGGATCTAACTTTGGATCATTTTCACATCCATTCATCACTCTCATCTTTAAACCCTAGAGAGAGAAGAGTTTTAGAGAGAGGAAGCTTCATTTGGAGAAGAAAGAGTTGGATTCTCACCAAAGCTCGGGTTTTTAAAGTTGTTCACCTTGTTCCTAGCTACGTTTTGGTTGTTGTGGTAAGTTCTAACTCCGAATTTCATTGTTTGATTTGATATTCAAAGTTAGGGTTTGAACTTAAATTGTTAAGAAACCCATTTAAACTCATGGAGTGGGTTTAGTGATGCTAGTAATCGGGTTTATTGTTATTGTTGGTGGATTATGGGTTGGTGAACAAATTGGTTATGATTGGAACTTGTAATTGGGTTTAATCACTAGGTTTAGTGATTATGGATGTGTTAGAAACCATTTGTGTATTTGAAAGACTAATTTTGGAATTGGGTCAAAATTAGGGTTCATGGGTGATTATGAGAATTATAAGTGTTTTACACTTATGATTGGGTTAACTTGGCATATTAGGACCATTGTCACTAGTGTTAGTGATTATTGGTTAGTTTGGGCGCGTTTTGTGCTTGGAAGTGCTTTTGGGTCGAAATTGCACTAAGTGTCGAATTGGGTTGGTTTGTAAGTCAACCCTAATTGTGTTGCTTGTTTCGTGATAATGGAATAGGTACTTTCCATTGACGTGTTGCGAATTACTTGGAAGCATTCATCAAGGCGACAAGGTGAGTGTTAATATCCTATGTGCATATGTACGTGTAGGATGGGTGCGGGTTGGGTGAAGCAGTTCTCGGTTATAGAGATCACTTCACATATAGGTTCATGATGGCTCGGTTTACACGATCATCTTATTGTTAAGTTGTGAATTTCGGTTAGAGCGGATTCATGGTGACTCAGTTTATACGGTCATCTTATTGTTAAGGTTAAGTGTTTAGCCTTGGGTTGTAGGTTCGGGGATATTATATTGTCTTATGTTTTGATATTGATGTGTTGTAGCTAGCCCTTCGGGTGTAGCTTGGTAGTGTTGTTCATAACGTTGTGAGTGAACTTACATTGATGTTGTAGCTAGTGGTATCACAATTGTACGGTAAGCTTAGTTTTGCTTGCTATATGCTCGGATGATCCGGTATGTGTTATTTGATATTGTGTGGCGTGTCCATTTTATGCATATATATGTATGTAGTATATTCTCACTCACTAAGCGTTACCTTACCCTCTCGTTGTTTACTTTTTTTTTATAGATTTGCATGGATGCGGTGGCTCGGGTAAGCGTGAGAACTAGTGGCTCGCGTAGTTGCTTTAGAAGATCTTGCTTTTGGATTGGATAGGATTGGGTAGCGTATCCCCAATCACCATGCTCGGTTTTATTTTGTATTAGAAGTCATGTGGTTGAAAACTTGTATTTTGTACGAAAGTCGTAGAACGGCCAATGTGGGCCCGGTATCGTAAAACTCATTTTATTATTGGAACGTGATAGTTTTAACTATTATAATATGTTGTGAAAAGCCTTTGGTCTAAATGTGTTGGGAAGTCGAAGATCTTTTCGCGTAAAATGGAAAAAGTGGACAGAAGCTGCCAGGCACCAGTACGCGCCGCGCACTTGGTGTGGTGCGCTCGGCGCACCCTTCTGCCCAGTTTTAATTTTTTTTTATTCCGCGATTTTGGTTGGTTAACGGGTTGGGATGTTACAAGTGGTATCAGAGCATGGTCTAAGGGATTTAGGTGACTTGAGATATGTGCCTAGACTTAGACTTTTGTGTGTGCTTATTTGTTGCGGGACTTGTAGGATTACGGGTCGGAATGGGTTATAGTTAGTGCCTTGTTTGTAAGTGGACTAACGTTTATATTAGTAATGCGGATATTATTAATATATTATTGTGTTGTGATAATAATTCTCGCGTGTGTTGTTGTCGCGTGGAATTTGTTTGTGTTTGTTTATGAAATCAAGCGAGGCGGTCGTTGTACTAACAAGTTGATACGGCGTGTAGGCGTAATAAGGACTTGCAAACCTTATTATGGGTGCAAATCATGTCTAACAAGTGATGTACCACGAGTGTTTAGCAAGATGGGACGGTGTTGTGCGTGTAGTTTATACGTTCGTGATCTAATCGTTTGGATTCCTTAGAATGAAAACGGAAGATGGATGCGGAACGAGTGAGCCTATTCACAAAGAGAAGGATGAGTTAACGTTAAAGATTGAGGCCGTGTTTGAACAATATGTCTCGGTTTTCACCGGCAAAGTTAGGGAAGTAACCAAGGAGTTGGTCGAAGGACAAATGACGGAAATGGTCCGAGACCAAGTGACAAATGTTGTAAAGGAAGAGTTTGAAAAGAGGTTTCCCAAACCTCGAGGTAGTGATGATGAAGATGTACTTGCAAGGTTAGGATTACATGGTGCTCATGGTAAGAGGGCACGAAGTACGCCTGAAGGTGTCGGGAATGTGAAGAAGAAGAGTAAGAAGGGTTACAAGCTCACGTGCTTTAAGTGTGGGGAACGGGGTCATTTGGCACAAGATTGTACGGTGGTGCCTTTAGGCTCAATCAGGTGTTTCATTTGCCGGATGGAGGGACACCGGAAGTCAGAGTGTTCCGAATCGCATGACGATCGGGTTAGGAGGTTAGAGCGCGAATACATGATGGGTAGTGGAGCACGGAAGCCCAACAGCACTACATCAGGTACCTTTAGTATGAAATTATATGTTGTTCATTTGTAATAACATGCGGTATGTGGGTAAGTCTTAGCTAAACTTTATTCTTCATTGGAGATAATTCGTAGCAAGCGCGCGGTTTACGTTTATGGCTCCGGTTTGCTCTCAGTAGAGCGTATAAGTGGTGTGTTGTGCCTTGATCCTATGGTACGAATCCTTGGGTGCTTAAGCATTTTGGTTGGTATCGGGTCGTTAAGCTCGTTTAAGCGAGACCCTTAAAGTCTCAATGGTGTTGTGCATGTTATTGATATGGGTGACGTTCCTAATGGAAGTACCCTATGGTGACGTTTGATTGTCGGGCGAAGGGCGTAAGACTTGGTGCAACCAAGCATTCCTTAGTATTTGGGAAATGTTTCTACCAAACCATGGAAATGGGTTTTGGTGTTCGGTCGTTAAGTGCGTGTTCGCTTTCGTGTTGAAGTTGATGAACCATGAGGTTCGTCGGGTGGATTGAAACTCTTGAAATCGAGTGTTGATCTCGATGCATGTTGGTAAAAGAGTCTACGTGACGCGACATTAGGTGCCTTTTTATACCTACTAGCATGGTGTTCAACTCCGATTGTGTTGCGGTTACATTGTACTTAGGGTACCGAAGTGAAACCCTTAGGTTCATGAGCGATCGGGTGAAATTCGACAAACTAAAACAATTGGATGATTGCGAGTGTATAGTTCGTGTAATTTGTGGTACACTTTTTGTTCGAAGTGTTTAAGGACAGGTTAGGATCCTTGGTATGCTCAAAGTTGAAGCAAGACGTGGTGATGGGCCGTGTGAACCCAATTATTGGTAAAGTCTACCTTTGGTAGCATTGTGCGGGTGTACGAGATGCGGTTATGGAATGTAGTTCCAAGTGGGGGAGTTACACTACCGCACGAGGAGGTTTTAGTGTGAGATTTCGGACAATGCTTTTGGTAGATCCGAAATTTGTGTTGGGACCAAGATTTGGTCGATTTGTGGTAGGGTACAATTTCGGTTAAATTGTACTTATGATTTTGGATTTGAAATATCACCAAGGTAGTAATGTGGTAAATCTCGTTGACAGATAATGGACGGGTATGGTGAGCAAGGTGAAATCCCTTGGTTAAGGGATGTGCGTATCGAATCCTCTTTTAGAGAATTATTGTTTTGTGCCTATGTTTGATATAGGCGGTTCTTGCTCGATTGTGTGAATGGTTAGTGGTATCCGTTAGGATTCACTATGGCGTAGCAGAGCGCGATGTTACGCGAGGCCAAAATGGGTCGTTGATTGGCGGAGCATGACCTTCGGGGTCCTCTGACTTCATCATGAGATCATTGATTGGTGAAGCATGACCTTCGGGGTCCGCTGACTTCATCATGGGATCGTGGATTGGTGGAGCATGACCTTCGGGGTCCTCTGACTTCATCATGAGATCATTGATTGGTGAAGCATGACCTTCGGGGTCCGCTGACTTCATCATGGGATCGTTGATTGGTGGAGCATGACCTTCGGGGTCCTCTGACTTCATCATGAGATCATTGATTGGTGAAGCATGACCTTCGGGGTCCGCTGACTTCATCATGGGATCGTTGATTGGTGGAGCATGACCTTCGGGGTCCTCTGACTTCATCATGAGATCATTGATTGGTGAAGCATGACCTTCGGGGTCCGCTGACTTCATTATGGGATCGTGGATTGGTGGAGCATGACCTTCGGGGTCCTCTGACTTCATCATGAGATCATTGATTGGTGAAGCATGACCTTCGGGGTCCGCTGACTTCATCATGGGATCGTTGATTGGTGGAGCATGACCTTCGGGGTCCGCTGACTTCATCATGAGATCGTTGATTGGTGAAGCATGACCTTCGGGGTCTGCTAACTTCATCATGGGTGTAGTGTTATATCGGTGAAGCATGACCGTTGACGGGGTCTGCTGACTTCATTCGGTGTTGAGATTTGGGAAGTGGGTCGCGTGTAGTTTTCTGCCAGCCTTCTTTTTGTTGGATGTGTGATCTATTGGTTGTTTTATACGCCAATGGTGGGGTCGTAAGGACCACGTTGTGTGAACTAACGGTGGTTTTATATGCCGATGGTGGGGTCGTGGGGACCATATCGTGGGATTAGTGAGGCGATAGCCATGTTTCGCTCACATGTTGTTACGGGTGTAACAATAGTCGATTTTTGTGCACCTTGGGTTTAGCGTTGCGATAGTCGTTTTGGATGCTTTCAGTCTTAGCCGTTGCTTATGATGTTAGGATAGTGGAGTATTGGTTGTATTGCGCGCTACAAAGGATGTTTAGTGGTAAGTGTAATCCGTAAGGATTTTTGTGGTTCGATC
This sequence comes from Rutidosis leptorrhynchoides, assembly GCF_046630445.1. NCBI lineage: Eukaryota > Viridiplantae > Streptophyta > Magnoliopsida > Asterales > Asteraceae > Rutidosis > Rutidosis leptorrhynchoides. The sequence goes on from NC_092334.1 coordinate 80,120,883, forward strand.
TTCAACGTTCGGATTGTTGACTTTAGGTTGAGACTTGGTCGCTTTTAGCGTTGTCCTTGGTAAAGGTACGTTAAGGAATTGATATCTCGGTTCAAGATTTGCTGAGTTTTCCCGATGTGAGGGATTGAGTAAGGTTTAGTGCACGGATTGTGACTTGATAAATCGCGTGTGACGATTTTGGTTGTTAAAAGCGATTCGTTGGAAAGAATTTCCTAGGAAATTCGGTTTGGGACTTATGTTTGAGGACCGTGGAGTGTCGTCCGTTCGGTTAAGTGACGAGGATCACGAGGACGTGATCGATTCTAAGTGGGGGAGAGTTGTAAGACCCTAATATTTATTATGCGGACGTGTAATTATGCTACATAGAGTGCGAGAAGTATTGCATAATTAAACCAAGCTCAGATTCTGCCCAGACATGGGTGCGCGCCGCGCACTAGCCCAGCGACAGAATCTGTCTTTTTCTAATTTTGAGTTTAATGAGGGGCTTTTTGGTCTTTTCACTTAAGGCCGGATCTGTGGGCTTTATCAGTTGGTTTGGATCTAACTTTGGATCATTTTCACATCCATTCATCACTCTCATCTTCAAACCCTAGAGAGAGAAGAGTTTTAGAGAGAGGAAGCTTCATTTGGAGAAGAAAGAGTTGGATTCTCACCAAAGCTCGGGTTTTTAAAGTTGTTCACCTCGTTCCTAGCTACGTTTTGATTGTTGTGGTAAGTTCTAACTCCGAATTTCATTGTTTGATTTGATATTCAAAGTTAGGGTTTGAACTTAAATTGTTAAGAAACCCATTTAAACTCATGGAGTGGGTTTAGTGATGCTAGTAATCGGGTTTATTGTTATTGTTGGTGGATTATGGGTTGGTGAACAAATTGGTTATGATTGGAACTTGTAATTGAGTTTAATCACTAGGTTTAGTGATTATGGATGTGTTAGAACCCATTTGTGTATTTGAAAGACTAATTTTGGAATTGGGTCAAAATTAGGGTTCATGGGTGATTATGAGAATTATAAGTGTTTTACACTTATGATTGGGTTAATTTGGCATATTAGGACCATTGTCACTAGTGTTAGTGATTATTGGTTAGTTTGGGCGCGTTTTGTGCTTGGAAGTGCTTTTGGGTCGAAATTGCACTAAGTGTCGAATTGGGTTGGTTTGTAAGTCAACCCTAATTGTGGTGCTTGTTTCGTGATAATGGAATAGGTACTTTCCATTGACGTGTTGCGGATTACTTGGAAGCATTCATCAAGGCGACAAGGTGAGTGCTAATATCCTATGTGCATATGTACGTGTAGGATGGGTGCGGGTTGGGTGAAGCAGTTCTCGGTTATAGAGATCACTTCACATATAGGTTCATGATGGCTCGGTTTGCACGATCATCTTATTGTTAAGTTGTGAATTTCAGTTAGAGCGGATTCATGGTGACTCGGTTTATACGGTCATCTTATTGTTAAGGTTAAGTGTTTAGCCTTGGGTTGTAGGTTCGGGGATATTATATTATCTTATGTTTTGATATTGATGTGTTGTAGCTAGCCCTTCGGGTGTAGCTTGGTAGTGTTGTTCATAACGTTGTGAGTGAACTTACATTGAGTGGTATCACAATTGTACGGTAAGCTTAGTTTTGCTTGCTATATGCTCGGATGATCCGGTATGTGTTATTTGATATTGTGTGGCGTGTCCATTTTATGCATATATATGTATGTAGTATATTCTCACTCACTAAGAGTTAGCTTACCCTCTCGTTGTTTACTTTTTTTTTATAGATTTGCTTGGATGCGGTGGCTCGGGTAAGCGTGAGAACTAGTGGCTCGCGTAGTTGCTTTAGAAGATCTTGCTTTTGGATTGGATAGGATTGGGTAGCGTATCCCCAATCACCATGCTCGGTTTTATTTTGTATTAGAAGTCGTGTGGTTGAAAACTTGTATTTTGTACGAAAGTCGTGGAACGGCCAATGTGGGCCCGGTCTCGTAAAACTCATTTTATTATTGGAACGTGATAGTTTTAACTATTATAATATGTTGTGAAAAGCCTTTGGTCTAAATGTGTCGGGAAGTCGAAGATCTTTTCGCGTAAAATGGAAAAAGTGGACAGAAGCTGCCAGGCACCAGTGCGCGCCGCGCACTTGGTGTGGTGCGCTCGGCGCACCCTTCTGCCCAGTTTTAATTTTTTTTATTCCGCGATTTTGGTTGGTTAACGGGTTGGGATGTTACAAGTGGTATCAGAGCATGGTCTAAGGGATTTAGGTGACTTGAGATATGTGCCTAGACTTAGACTTTTGTGTGTTCTTATTTGTTGCGGGACTTGTAGGATTACGGGTCGGAATGGGTTATAGTTAGTGCCTTGTTTGTAAGTGGACTAACGTTTATATTAGTAATGCGGATATTATTAATATATTATTGTGTTGTGATAATAATTCTCGCGTGTGTTGTTGTCGTGTGGAATTTGTTTGTGTTTGTTTATGACATCAAGCGAGGCGGTCGTTGTACTAACAAGTTGATACGGCGTGTAGGCGTAATAAGGACTTGCAAACCTTATTATGGGTGCAAATCATGTCTAACAAGTGATGTACGACGAGTGTTTAGCAAGATGGGACGGTGTTGTGCGTGTGGTTTATACGTTCGTGATCTAATCGTTTGCATTCCTTAGAATGAAAACGAAAGATGGATGCGGAACGAGTGAGCCTATTCACGAAGAGAAGGATGAGTTAACGTTAAAGATTGAGGCCGTGTTTGAACAATATGTCTCGGTTTTCACCGACAAAGTTAGGGAAGTAACCAAGGAGTTGGTCGAAGGACAAATGACGGAAATGGTCCGAGACCAAGTGACAAATGTTGTAAAGGAAGAGTTTGAAAAGAGGTTTCCCAAACCTCGAGGTAGTGATGATGAAGATGTACTTGCAAGGTTAGGATTACATGGTGCTCATGGTAAGAGGGCACGAAGTACGCCTGAAGGCGTCGGGAATGTGAAGAAGAAGAGTAAGAAGGGTTACAAGCTCACGTGCTTTAAGTGTGGGGGACGGGGTCATTTGGCACAAGATTGTACGGTGGTGCCTTTAGGCTCAATCAGGTGTTTCATTTGCCGGATGGAGGGACACCGGAAGTCAGAGTGTTCCGAATCGCATGACGATCGGGTTAGGAGGTTAGAGCTCGAATACATGATGGGTAGTGGAGCACGGAAGCCCAACAGCACTACATCAGGTACCTTTAGTACGAAATTATATGTTGTTCATTTGTAATAACATGAGGTATGTGGGTAAGTCTTAGCTAAACTTTATTCTTCGTTGGAGATAATTCGTAGCAAGCGCGCGGTTTATGTTTATGGCTCCGGTTTGCTCTCAGTAGAGCGTATAAGTGGTGTGTTGTGCCTTAATCCTATGGTGCGAATCCTTGGGTGCTTAAGCATTTTGGTTAGTATCGGGTCGTTAAGCTCGTTTGAGCGAGACCCTTAAAGTCTCAATGGTGTTGTGCATGTTATTGATATGGGTGACGTTCCTAATGGAAGTACCCTATGGTGACGTTTGATTGTCGGGCGAAGGGCGTAAGACTTGGTGCAACCAAGCATTCCTTAGTATTTGGGAAATGTTTCTACCAAACCATGGAAATGGGTTTTGGTGTTCGGTCGTTAAGAGCGTGTTCGCTTTCGTGTTGAAGTTGATGAACCATGAGGTTCGTCGGGTGGATTGAAACTCTTGAAATCGAGTGTTGATCTCGATGCATGTTGGTAAAGGAGTCTACGTGACGCGACATTAGGTGCCTTTTTATACCTACTAGCATGGTGTTCAACTCCGATTGTGTTGCGGTTACATTGTACTTAGGGTACCGAAGTGAAACCCTTAGGTTCATGAGCGATCGGGTGAAATTCGACAAACTAAAACAATTGGATGATTGCGAGTGCATAGTTCGTGTAATTTGTGGTACACTTTTTGTTCGAAGTGTTTAAGGACAGGTTAGGATCCTTGGTATGCTCAAAGTTGAAGCAAGACGTGGTGATGGGCCGTGTGAACCCAATTATTGGTAAAGTCTACCTTTGGTAGCATTGTGCGGGTGTACGAGATGCGGTTATGGAACGTAGTTCCAAGTGGGGGAGTTACACTCCCGCACGAGGAGGTTTTAGTGTGAGATTTCGGACAATGCTTTTGGTAGATCCGAAATTTGTGTCGGGACCAAGATTTGGTCGATTTGTGGTAGGGTACAATTTCGGTTAAATTGTACTTATGATTTTGGATTTGAAATATCACCAAGGTAGTAATGTGGTAAATCTCGTTGACAGATAATGGACGGGTATGGTGAGCAAGGTGAAATCCCTTGGTTAAGGGATGTGCGTATCGAATCCTCTTTTAGAGAATTATTGTTTTGTGCCTATGTTTGTTATAGGCGGTTCTTGCTCGATTGTGTGAATGGTTAGTGGTATCCGTTAGGATTCACTATGGCGTAGCAGAGCGCGATGTTACGCGAGGCCAAAATGGGTCGTTGATTGGTGGAGCATGACCTTCGGGGTCCTCTGACTTCATCATGAGATCATTGATTGGTGAAGCATGACCTTCGGGGTCCGCTGACTTCATCATGGGATCGTGGATTGGTGGAGCATGACCTTCGGGGTCCTCTGACTTCATCATGAGATCATTGATTGGTGAAGCATGACCTTCGGGGTCCGCTGACTTCATCATGGGATCGTTGATTGGTGGAGCATGACCTTCGGGGTCCTCTGACTTCATCATGAGATCATTGATTGGTGAAGCATGACCTTCGGGGTCCGCTGACTTCATTATGGGATCGTGGATTGGTGGAGCATGACCTTCGGGGTCCTCTGACTTCATCATGAGATCATTGATTGGTGAAGCATGACCTTCGGGGTTCGCTGACTTCATCATGGGATCGTTGATTGGTGGAGCATGACCTTCGGGGTCCACTGACTTCATCATGAGATCGTTGATTGGTGAAGCATGACCTTCGGGGTCCGCTGACTTCATCATGGGTGTAGTGTTATATCGGTGAAGCATGACCGTTGACGGGGTATGCTGACTTCATTCGGTGTTGAGATTTGGGAAGTGGGTCGCGTGTAGTTTTCTGCCAGCCTTCTTTTTGTTGGATGTGTGATCTATTGGTTGTTTTATACGCCAATGGTAGGGTCGTAAGGACCACGTTGTGTGAACTAACGGTGGTTTTATACGCTGATGGTGGGGTCGTGGGGACCATGTCGTGGGATTAGTGAGGCGATAGCCATGTTTCGCTCACATGTTGTTACGGGTGTAACAATAGTCGATTTTTGTGCACCTTGGGTTTAGCATTGTGATAGTCGTTTTGGACGCTTTCGGTCTTAGTCGTTGCTTATGATGTTAGGATAGTGGCGTATTGGTTGTATTGCGCGCTACAAAGGATGTTTAGTGGTAAGTGTAATCCGTAAGGATTTTTGTGGTTCGATCTTCAACGTTCGGATTGTTGACTTTAGGTTGACACTTGGTCGCTTTTAGCGTTGTCCTTGGTAAAGGTACGTTAAGGAATTGATATCTCGGTTCAAGATTTTCTGAGTTTTCCCGATGTGAGGGATTGAGTAAGGTTTAGTGCACGGATTGTGACTTGATAAATCGCGTGTGACGATTTTGGTTGTTAAAAGCGATTCGTTGGAAAGAATTTCCTAGGAAATTCGGTTTGGGACTTATGTTTGAGGACCGTGGAGTGTCGTCCGTTCGGTTAAGTGACGAGGATCACGAGGACGTGATCGATTCTAAGTGGGGGAGAGTTGTAAGACCCTAATATTTATTATGCGGACGTGTAATTATGCTACATAGAGTGCGGGAAGTATTGCATAATTAAACCAAGCTCAGATTCTACCCAGACATGGGTGCGCGCCGCGCACTAGCCCAGCGACAGAATCTGTCTTTTTCTAATTTTGAGTTTAATGAGGGGCTTTTTGGTCTTTTCACTTAAGGCCGGATCTGTGGGCTTTATCAGTTGGTTTGGATCTAACTTTGGATCATTTTCACATCCATTCATCACTCTCATCTTCAAACCCTAGAGAGAGAAGAGTTTTAGAGAGAGGAAGCTTCATTTGGAGAAGAAAGAGTTGGATTCTCACCAAAGCTCGGGTTTTTAAAGTTGTTCACCTCGTTCCTAGCTACGTTTTGGTTGTTGTGGTAAGTTCTAACTCCGAATTTCATTGTTTGATTTGATATTCAAAGTTAGGGTTTGAACTTAAATTGTTAAGAAACCCATTTAAACTCATGGAGTGGGTTTAGTGATGCTAGTAATCGGGTTTATTGTTATTGTTGGTGGATTATGGGTTGGTGAACAAATTGGTTATGATTGGAACTTGTAATTGAGTTTAATCACTAGGTTTAGTGATTATGGATGTGTTAGAACCCATTTGTGTATTTGAAAGACTAATTTTGGAATTGGGTCAAAATTAGGGTTCATGGGTGATTATGAGAATTATAAGTGTTTTACACTTATGATTGGGTTAACTTGGCATATTAGGACCATTGTCACTAGTGTTAGTGATTATTGGTTAGTTTGGGCGCGTTTTGTGCTTGGAAGTGCTTTTGGGTCGAAATTGCACTAAGTGTCGAATTGGGTTGGTTTGTAAGTCAACCCTAATTGTGGTGCTTGTTTCGTGATAATGGAATAGGTACTTTCCATTGACGTGTTGCGGATTACTTGGAAGCATTCATCAAGGCGACAAGGTGAGTGCTAATATCCTATGTGCATATGTACGTGTAGGATGGGTGCGGGTTGGGTGAAGCAGTTCTCGGTTATAGAGATCACTTCACATATAGGTTCATGATGGCTCGGTTTGCACGATCATCTTATTGTTAAGTTGTGAATTTCGGTTAGAGCGGATTCATGGTGACTCGGTTTATACGGTCATCTTATTGTTAAGGTTAAGTGTTTAGCCTTGGGTTGTAGGTTCGGGGATATTATATTATCTTATGTTTTGATATTGATGTGTTGTAGCTAGCCCTTCGGGTGTAGCTTGGTAGTGTTGTTCATAACGTTGTGAGTGAACTTACATTGAGTGGTATCACAATTGTACGGTAAGCTTAGTTTTGCTTGCTATATGCTCGGATGATCCGGTATGTGTTATTTGATATTGTGTGGCGTGTCCATTTTATGCATATATATGTATGTAGTATATTCTCACTCACTAAGCGTTAGCTTACCCTCTCGTTGTTTACTTTTTTTTATAGATTTGCTTGGATGCGGTGGCTCGGGTAAGCGTGGGAACTAGTGGCTCGCGTAGTTGCTTTAGAAGATCTTGCTTTTGGATTGGATAGGATAGGATTGGGTAGCGTATCCCCAATCACCATGCTCGGTTTTATTTTGTATTAGAAGTCGTGTGGTTGAAAACTTGTATTTTGTACGAAAGTCGTAGAACGGCCAATGTGGGCCCGGTCTCGTAAAACTCATTTTATTATTGGAACATGATAGTTTTAACTATTATAATATGTTGTGAAAAGCCTTTGGTCTAAATGTGTCGGGAAGTCGAAGATCTTTTCGCGTAAAATGGAAAAAGTGGACAGAAGCTGCCAGGCACCAGTGCGCGCCGCGCACTTGGTGTGGTGCGCTCGGCGCACCCTTCTGCCCAGTTTTAATTTTTTTTTATTACGCGATTTTGGTTGGTTAACGGGTTGGGATGTTACAGAAATAGATAAAAGTGGTGTATGTAACCCAACCACCACAAATGTCAATCGTACAACATAAATATTCTAATTATTATACACCATTGTTTTAAAAGAAACCATTCTGAAAATTACCAAAATGTTACCAAATGTTACCAAATAAGGCACATGAGCCCTCTAATTGTCACCAAAGAAGTTACCAAAAGGCCAGCCGGAGTAGGTGCCCGAAGCATCATTCCTAGGTCTTCCCTGCGGGTATTGCTTCTCAAAGCGTCTTTGTGCATCTTGCATGGCCACTTGTTCCTCATATAACGGAGGACTAGGAATTCGGTTTGGTGTGTGGTAATAGGTCAGATGTTGGTAGGAAGTAGCATATTATTCTTGTGGGTTTTGCATATATAAACCAACATTATGGCGAAGCCAATCGCCCCTGTAGTTCCCCCACCTTTGGTCATACCTTACAGCCCTATTATGCCCGCGCTGCTCTTCATGATATTGGTTGAATTATTGCCTTTGTTCCTCATATTGGTCATCCCTGTGTTGATAACCTACGTGCATGTCATGAAACCCAGAAATAACTTCCTCCAACTCTTCTTCCCTGGACCTTTGTGTCCGCCTACGCCTTCGCCTTTGAACTTGTGGTAACTCTTCTTCAGTTTCAGGTTCTTCCATGCGAACCTCTTCTTCCACATCATCTCTTCCAACACCGTTACCACATGCTTCATGATCATGGGCACGGGGTGGTTCGTTTACCCTCGGGACAAATGGAATAAGCCTTTGATGATTATTATAGCTCAAAAATTCTGCATTCAAATAATAAGTCTTGTTTAAAGGCTTCATTGTTGTACTGTTTGGAATCAACCGAGATAAATCGACACCAAAATGCCTAGCAATCTGGGTGATGTAATGCCCACCAACAATCTGATTCAACCCTCTATCTCCCCTCGAATTAGCAAGATAATCCGCCAATATAGATGGAATGTTGATACTACTTTGATTGTAGATTTTGTCTACAATAAAAACATCGAGACGTGTTACCTTGTTTGTGCCATGTTTTCTTGCATTAAACGTACATGCAACTAGCCGATGAAGCATTCTTTTGTCTTTATCATTTATATCGGTAAACTTGCTTCGGCTAGCGGAGAATTGAGTGTCGCTCATATCGTTCCAAAACGGGCGTGGATAATAAGAATCGTCATAGTACTCAGATGACCGCAAATAAGCATTGAGTTGGTCATCATCAAGTTCGATATATAGCTCGAATATTCGAGCAAGCTCAATTTGACTAAGTGCCCGATCGATCCCACCTAAAAGAAATCTTATGAATTTTTGATTTGTCGGGTCCATAATGAGATCAAAACGTAAAGATGCTATGAACGCTTTGCATAATTGCGGGTATATGACATCATCTACTTTCGAACCAGTTTTCCTTATACTTGTTTATGCTCGATTAACCACCACACCCATTGATTATCATCATCAAACCCATTTGTTAATGAATCATTGATGTATTGTTTGTTGGTGTTTTTCTGTCATCATGAACAAGACCATCACTACAACTTCACCTTCACCACCGATGGCTTCCACAACCACCATACACCTTCGGCATTCACTATCTCCACCTTACACCACCATTGAAGACCAACCGTCAGCCACCTCCAACACCCAGCACCGCCACCTCTTTCTTTCTCTACATCCCTCCCTTTCTTTCGTCTGTCTTACATATATTTCCATCTGAGACCCAAACAGCCACCACTATGCTGCTACACTTGGTTTCTTCTATTTCCTGCTCAATTACAAACTCCCTCATCACCGCCGGAATAACTTAAAACAACCACCACACCCTTCTCTCTCTTCTGTCCATATCCGAGAAAACCACCATTGTTAACAAACCATCACTCTGATCACCCTTGAACAACCACCTTCGTTACAACTTTCTATTCTGTTCCGAACAACCGAATCAAAACACCACTCTCATCATTTTGATCAGACGTCAATCGAACTTCTTGTTCCTATTCGAACCACCCACGAAACCACCTGCTAATTACAACCTTTTCCTTCTATTTCTTTCTTTATTCGACTACAACTTACTGTTGTAGACTTCGAGTTACAAACGAATAAAATGTTAAAATAATGCTGTTACAGACTTACAGTGAATTGAAACTGTGAGGATGATTGATATAGATCGATGATTAAACAGAGATGATGAAGACGATGAACAGTGTAATACAATAGTTATAATGATGATGGCGATATAGATGATGATAAAGCTACGTCCGGTATTTTTTTTTTTTTAAAAGAAAAGAAAAGAAAAATCCTAGTTGAATTAAGCAGGAGCTTTTAATAAGTCGATTAGTTCAATTAGGCCATTTACACTGTTATTGGATCGGGCCACTGATGGGCTTCTATGTTTCGGTGCTCAATTGGGCCGTAACTGTTGTTGGGCCGAAATGAAACTGGGCCAGAAAATAATAACACGGGTTAAATATTATTGGGTCTGAGATTATATATCAGAAAAGCAGAAATGGCTCAATGTTTAGGGTGTGTGTTGATTTAGCGAGTGGTAGTGGGTTCGAGCCCGGTCTGAAGCATTTTTTTTAGAAAAAGCTTTTAAAGGTAGTCTTCATTTATTATTATTATCATTATCATTATTATTATTACAATTATTATTATTATTAACATTATTGATATTATTGTTGGTATCATTAATTGATAAAAATATCATTATTAGTAAAAGTATTATTATTATTATTATTATTATTATTATTATTATTATTATTATTATTATTATTATTATTATTATTATTATTATTATTATTAAAATTATTACTATTAAAATTATCGTTTATTATTAAAGATAATATTTTTATTAAAATTTTCATTATTATTAAATTTATCATTTTTATTAAAACTGTCATTTTATTTATCATTATTAGTATTATTATTATTTTTATCATTAACATGATTTTTATTATTATTATTAACGTTAATCTATCAAATAAATATTAAATACATAAAAACATATTTGATACATAATTATATTAGCATTACTGTAACAACCCAACCCATTAACCAACTAATAACGCGAAAAAAAAAAAATCTTTGTGCAGCAAATGGCGCGGCGCGCCATGACCCGCGCGGCGCGCATAAGGGCCTGGACAGGCTGCTATCCCAAGAAGTCCCAAATGCGAAAATGTTTGACCACTTCCCGACACATTTAGACTAAACGGTTTTCACAACATATTATAATAGTTAAAACTAACACGTTCCATCAATAAAAAGGGTTTTACGATACCGGGCCCACATATGCCCAAATTACCCTTTAAGTACCAATTTCAAGTTTTCGACCACACGACTTTTAACACAAAATAAAGCCAAGCATGGCGATTGGGGATACGCTACCCAATCCTAATCAATCCAAAAGCAAGCCTTCTAAAGCAACTACGCGAGTCCACTAGTGCCACGCTTACCCGAGCCACCGCATGCATGTAAATCTATAAAAAGGTAAACAACGAGAGGGTAAGCTAACGCTTAGTGAGTAAGAATATACTACATACATATATATGCATAAAATGGACACGCCCCACAAAACCAAATACCGCATACCGGAGCATCCAAGCATAAAGGCAAGCTAGTCTAAGCATACCGTAAGATCACTAAGCAACGAGCTAAAGATACATCAACAAAATATAAGTTCACCAACAACGATGTGAACAATGCCAATAAGCTACACCCGGAGGGTTAGCTACATCACGACAATACAACATTATATGTATACAATATATATATATATATATATATATATATATATATATATATATATATATATATATATATATATATATATATATATATATATATATATATATATATATATATATATATCGAATAACATAATTTGCTTACGCTTACAACACAATAACCATGGTTAACCAATCGTACAAGGGAATGGCGCTCGCGAAAACGCCATCGGTGTTCATAACATCTGTTAGGGTACTTAACACCTCGTATCACTAACCCCTAGGGTGGCACCTTAACACCTCGGTACTTCACCCCAAGTGGCATCTTAACACCTCGATGCTTCACTCATTATTTTACGGAGTGGTGTCTTAACACCTCGACACTACACCCCTAGGTGGCATCTTAACACCTCGATGCTTCACCCCGAGTGGCATCTTAACACCTCGATGCTTCACTCATCACGTGAAACGTGGTGTCTTAGCACCTCGACACTACACATTTCACGCTACAACAAATAGATACATTATATACCTACACATATAATTATTCCACTCACTATATTAACCCTTCGTCATTGAGGTTATATAAGTCCACATCACACACCCATGTGATAACGTACACACAAAGTGTGCACCTCGCCAAAGTGGTCAACCAAAACGCACAACCGTGCCAATTGGACCTATACACAAGTCCAACAATTCCACCTATACGAGAAGCGAGCTCTATAAGCGAGAACCCCTTCACCCGACCCGCACTCATCCTACACATACATATGCATATAGGATATTAACACTCACTTTGTTGCCTTGAAGAATGCTACCGAATAATCCGCAATCGCCGATGGAATGTACCTAATCCATTTATCACATAACAAGTAACACAATTAGGGTGGATATACAAATCAACCCAAATTGACAACTAGTGCAATTTCGACCCAAATGCACTTCCAAGCACAAACCGCGCCCAAACTAACCAATAATCACTAACACAAGTGAGAATGGTCCTAATATGCCAATCAAACCCAATCATAGGTGATAAACACCTATCTTGCCCAAAATGACACTTAAACCCTAATTTGACCCATAAGAAGTCAATATCACGCCATTAGCAAGTTTTGACACCAAAACATATTTAACTCGGTTCTATGCTTCAACTTAATCCATTTTAAGTTTATAAACCTTATTAAATCGGTAATTGAGTCATAATAATCAACAAACCCTAATTTTGACTCTAGTCAAAATTAGTCAACCATAAAATCCCTAATGGTTTCCAATACACCAATAATCACTAACACTAGTGATTATACACCATTACAAGTCTTAAACATGGTTAAATCATTAACCAACCCAAAACCCACCAAATATCAAAATAGCAAGTTTCCATAAACCCTCTTCATCAACCAAATGGGTTTTACAACTAACAATCTCAAACCCTAACTTGAATATCAAATCTAACAAATGAAATTCGGAGTTAGGACTTACCAATACTACCAAAACGTAGCTAGAAGCGAGATGAACAACTTTAAAACCCGAGCTTTGGCTAGAATTTGACTCCTTCTTCTCCAAATCAAGCTCTCTCACTCTAGAACTATTCCTCTCTCTCTAAATATGGATGAGAGTGTTTGTGTGGGTGAGAAATGAGCTCCAATGGAGTTCTTTATCAGTTTTGGTGACCCTAAACTGACCCCAATTGAAAAGACCAAAGTACCCCTCATTTAAACCTTTTAAAAAAGCTGAAAATTGTTTCTGACTCGATCGGAGCGTCACGCCATAAGGTGGAGCGCCGCTCCAACCTTCAGGTCAGTTTTCAGAAACTTGTTTTGGCCATAACTTTTTTACCGTAGCTCCGTTTTCGATGAATCAAATATCGTTGGAAACGTAATAAGATTTTCTTTCCAATGGTAAGGCTTTGAAACATCAACTCAAACTTTATTTGGGGTTGAAAAGATACGTACACACCTTGTCACTTCAGACAACGTCCAGTTTCCTTCGACGTTCGAGCAAACAACACGTACATGCTTCGTACACTTCATACACGTATCGTACACCATAAATACATTATGTACAATAAATATTTGGGTCTTACAACTCTCCCCCAATTAAACTCGATCACGTCCTCGTGATCTTCTCCACTTAACCAATCCGAACCTACTCAACGGTCCTCAATCATAAGTCCCAATCCGAACTTTCCTAGACAATTCTTCCCAATGAATCACCTTTAACAACTAAATCGTCACCCACGATTTATCAAATCCACCAACCGAGCACTAAAACCTTGCTCAATCCCTCACATCGGGAAAAACTCGACCAATCTCGAACCGAGATATCAATTCCTTAGCGTACCTTTACCAAGGACCACGCTAAAAGCGACCAAGTCTCAACTTAAAGTCAACAATCCGAACGTTGAAGATCGAACCACATGAACCTTACGGATTACACTTACCAATAAACATCCTTTGTAGTGCGCAATACAACCAATACGCCACTATCCTAACATCATATGAGCGAAACACGGCTATCGCAATCACTAATCACACAACATGGTCCTCACGATCCCACCATCGGTGTATAAAACGACCGATAGATCACACCACACGGTCCTTACGAACTCACCATTGGTGTATAAAACAACTGATAGATCACTCAACACCGGATGAAGTCAGCGGACCCCGTCAACGGTCATGCTTCACCGATATAACACTACACCCATGATGAAGTCAGCGGACCCCGAAGGTCATGTTTCACCAATCAACGATCTCATGATGAAGTCAGCGGACCCCGAAGGTCATGCTCCACCAATCAACGATCCCATGATGAAGTCAGCGGACCCTGAAGGTCATGCTTCATCAATCACCAATACCATGATGAAGTCAGCGGACCTCGAAGGTCATGCTTCATCAATCAACGCCCTTTTGGCATCGAATGACGAGTAGCGTAACATCGCGCTCTGCTATGCCATAGTGAATCCTAACGGATACCACTAACCATTCACACAATTGAGCAAGAACCACCTATATCAAACATAGGCACAAAACATTAATTCTCTAAAAGAGGATCCGATACGCACATCCCTTAACCGAGGGATTTCACCTTGATCGCCATACCCGTCCATTATCTCTCAACGAGATTTACCACATTACCACCTTGGTGATAATTCAAATCCAAAATCATAGGTACAATTTAACCGAAATTGTACTCTACCACAAATCGACCAAATCTAGGTCCCGACACAAATTTCGGATCTACCAAAAGCATTGTCCGAAATCTCACACTAAAACCTCCGCGTGCGGGAGTGTAACTCCCCCACTTGGAACTACGTTCCATAACCGCATCTCGTACACCCGCACAATGCTACCAAAGGTAGACTTTACCAATAATTGGGTTCACACGGCCCATCACCATGTCTTGCTTCAACTATGAGCATACCAAGGATCCTAACCTATCCTTAAACACTTCGAACGAAAAGTGTACCACAAATTACATGAACTATACACTCGCAATCATCCAATTGCTTTAGTTTGTCGAATTTCACCCGATCACTCTTGTACCTAAGGGTTTCACTTCGGTACCCTAAGTACAATGTAACCGAAACATAATCGGAGTCGAACACCACGCTAGTAGGTATAAAAAGGAACCTAATGTCGCGTCACGTAGACTCCTTTACCAACATACATCGAGATCAACACTCGATTTCAAGAGTTTCAATCCACCCGATGAACCTCATGGTTCATCAACTTCAACATGAAAGCGAACACGCGCTTAACTACCGAACACCAAAACCCATTTCTATGGTTTGGTAGAAACATTTCCCAAATACTATGGAATGCTTGGTTGCACCAAGTCTTACGCCCTTCGCCCGACAATCAAACGTCACCATAGGGTACTTCCATTCGGAACGTCACCCATATCAATAACATGCACAACACCATTGAGACTTTAAGGGTCTCACTCAAACGAGCTTAACGACCCGATACCAACCAAAATGCTTAAGCACCTAAGGATTCGCACCATAGGATCAAGGCACAACACACCACTTATACACTCTACTGAGAGCAAACCTGATGTGTAAAACGTGGTATATGAATTAATGTATGAAATTGTATGGAAAATACCGGTTTTAAAGATTACACACACTAACGGGCAGTGTACCCGATCGTGTAGTAGTATAGTAAATGGTAAAATCCGTGTATCGTTCCAAGGACAGTAACTAAATCAAATTAGGATTATAGACTAAATTATGATTAACTAAGAAAATAACAAGTACAAGATATATTTTGGTTTGCCCTTTTACGATAGGCGAATCAAGTGATGAATAAGATTAAAAAGACAATATTTTTGGTATTTTAAGTTTATGAAAACAGAAAGATAGTTTTGATATCGAATTAAAGAGATATGCTCATCTAGACTTTTTACCCTTAATGTTGAATGTTATTTAGGATTGAGATCGGATTGATTGGTTATGCACGAGAACTAATTAATTGGTTCACCAAGAGTAGTCTTGCGCAAACACTCAAATGGGATTACACGACGCAAGTGATGTTCTTGTCATCTAAGACCTCCTATTTGTAATCAATTAATTCAACTAGTTTGAAGACTTGAAGAATGATCAAGTCAATGATGTGTTGTACATGATCCACTCCTATATCAACTAAAGGTTTAACTTAGTTCATTTCCTTGGTCCGGCTAAATGCTCAATTCACCCAACCTAAATAATTAACTAAGTGTTACAACAAGATCCCTATAAACGTTACTAGATAAGGCAAATCACTAACACATGCTAATTAATGGAATAAGGTAGTTGAAAGTGTGTATAACATATTCTAAGGAATTGGTCATTCACCTAGACAATTACACATACTAATTAAGTTATTCCAATGTATCTACAAGAGTCGTTCTTACATTCTTATGTAAATTAACCATTTGAACTCAACTTATCCCTTTTGGTTAAAGACGGATAAACACATGTCACTAGGTGTAAATCAATACATTAACTTAACAAGATGATGTTTCTTAATCAAATGAACATATCAACTAGTTGAATCGAAAGGATTAAACTTAACAAGAACGATTCTTGTATTCAAACAACAAACTATCGTGCATGATTACAATTAATCAATAGTAAACATTCAACATCTCGGTTATTTATCTAGATGAACATAAAATGGACTAGCCAACAATCATGCTTGAAAACTTAAACTCAACAGTAACAAAGATAGAATTCATTGTAAAAACAAGATTAACCTTTTAGGAGTAATCTTGGATGAAGCTCTTGAATGATCTTGGATTCTTCAATGATTTGAGTGTTTAAATGCACTTTGATATGCCCTAGAACTGCTTTGAATCGTATGTTTTCGTCCCTCGGCAGAAAGGAAACTGGTACTCCTCAAATGAAACTGGAAATGGAATTAAATAAGCTAAAAGGTTGGTGAAAAGTACTGTGCGCGGCGCGCACAGTAAGGGTGCGCCAAGTGCACTCTCACCTACTTCACTTTAAACTTTACAGCTCGACTAGGCACGTTCAAATCTTCTTTTCTGTCAAAAGTGCGCGTATAGATGCGCTGAGCGCACTACTGTGCGCGGCGCATACCAACAAATAGCGCCCTTCTTTTTCTTCAAGAAATCTTCTGATCAAAATATTGCAATGTGCGCTGAGCGCACTTTTTGTGGTGCGCTGAGCGCACTCTCCTGTCTTTGGCTTTCTGGTCTCGTTTTCGATCTCTGAGCTGTTATCATACATAATCTTCATATTTCTTCAAGTTTACAATGATTCTAGATTATATTACAATACTATGAATTACAACCGGATTTACGATGTTTACATATAAAATAAACAACAATAGGACGTGATATTACGACTACAGATATGACTAATTGGAGTAATATCAAAATCCCCCATACTTAACTCTTACTTGTCCTCAAGCAAGTCTTGTTCGAAACATTCATATACGAAACACAAACATAAATGAATCACACGCATTATTTGAAATACAATTTACATGAATCACACGAATCACGCAAAACACACACAAACTCACGCTATATGAAACCCATAAAACACAAATGGAATACACACTCACACGATATAGTACACAAGTTTACACCATTGGAATACACACTCGTTTAGGTACACCCACAATTTATGAACAAACGCACACATTGGGATTATTTGGGAGAGACAAAGTTTGGATCCTTAGGGAAAATTGGATCTTTGAGAAAAATGCTTTAATATTTTGAAAATGTCAATGTTAGTTTTTAAACTAAACACGTTTTTCGGTTTTAACCTCAAATTCCGGTCGAGGGTAACTGAAAACCGAAGTCTCAGTCGGCGATTAGCAAGCTATCCGCCCCCATGATTGTATATCACGGAACTCTTAACCGAATGTACAAAAAAATGGTTTTACACAATATAGTTCATAAAATAGCATAAGTTTTAGAAGAAACTTATATCGTGTCCAAATATCATCGGTGAACCATGAGTTTGCACACCTCAATTTGTTATGGCATATGTATGTTGACCGCGGTCAACATAGATGCGGTTGATCTTTACGGAGATCATCCTCTGGGGATTAGATTCATTAGTCTTAAAAGCTAATTTGCAATGTGCCCCCCATTGTACGAGACAGATCCATCTCATGATTAGGATAAGTCTGACCACCAAAAACCCTGTTTGATGCTGAGGTAAGGTGGATTTCCAGCCGATGATAGAGATGACTTATCAAGTTTTTTCGTCAACCTACAGCTGTTCTGGACTACATCTTCTAACATAAGTTAGCAAGTGTGTCATGATTCATCCTTTTCGTTTAGTGACTTTTATTTCTTTTTATTTCCAAGCCAAAAGTACTTTAATCGTTTTAACCTTAAAATTTTGTGTTAGTAATTCGAAAAGATTAGTAAAATTCCCCCAAACTTGGCTTTTCGCTAGTTCTTTTAGTTCAAAAATTTAAAATTTTCATAAAATGCGAAAATAAGCCAAGTTGCATTGCATAACGGAGAGAATTACCCCCTCCCCCACACTTAAGATTAAGTAAGGCCCTCATTACTTAAAATCAGAAAATTTTAAAAATTCACGAGGGCATTAGTGTGAAAAGATTTCGAAAAACCTTGGCATAAAGCCGGAGATCGTGAAATGTAAGTGAGCGATGGTGCTGAACTTAATGCCAGCATAAGAACATCGTTCATTCCTTGATCTTTATCACAAATTCCCAATTGATTGTACTTTGCTGAACTTAATTCCAGCACCACTAAACCTTAACAATAAGAAATAAACAAACACGCAAAATAGAATAGATAAAAGTGGTGTATGAAACACAACCACCACAAATGTCAAGCATACAACATAAGAATTCTAATTATTACACACCATTGTCTTAAAAAAAATTTACCAAATATTACCAAATTGGGCATATGAGCCCTCTAAGTGTCACCGAAGAAGTTACCAAAAGGCCAGCAGGAGTAGGTTCCCGAACCATCATTTCTAGGTCTTCCCTGCGGGTATTGCTCCTTAAAACATCTTTGAGCATCTTGCATGGCCGCCTGTTCATCGTATAAAGGAGGACTCGGAATTCGGTTGGGTGTGTGGTAATAGGTCGGATGTTGGTAGGAGGTAGCATAATACTCTTGGGGGTTTTGCATATACATACTGACATTATGGCGAAGCCAATCACCCCTGTAATTCCCCCACCTTCGATCATACGTTTCCGCCCTATTATGCTCGCGCTGCTCTTCATAAAATTGGTTAAATTGTTGTCTTTGTTCCTCATATTGGTTATCCCTGTGTTGATAACCTACCCTCATATCATGAAAACCAGAAATCACTTCCTCCAACTCTTCCTCCCTCAACCTTTGTGTCCGCCTACGCCTTCGCCTTTGAGCTTGTGGTAACTCTTCTTCGGTTTCAGGTTCTTCCATGCGAACCTCTCCCTCCGCTTCATCTCTTCCAACAGCGCTACCACCCGCTTCATGATCATGGGCACGTGGTGGTTAGTCTACTCTCGGGACAAATGGAATAAGCCTTTGATGATTATTATAGCTCAAAAATTGTGCATTCAGATAATAAGTCTTATTTAAAGGCTTCATTGTTGTACTATTTGGAATCAACCGAGAGAAATTGACACCAAAATGCCTGGCAATCTGGGTGATGTAATGCCCACCAACAATCTGATTCAACCCTCTATCTCCCCAAGAATTATCAAGATAATCTGCCAAAGTGGATGGAATGTCGACACTACTTTGGTTGTAGATTTTGTCTACAAGAAAAACATCTTGACGTGTCACCTTATTTGTGCCATGTTTTCTTGCATTAAATGTACATGCAACAAGCCGATGAATCATTCTTTTGTCTTTATCATTTATATCGGTGAACTTGCTTCGGCTAGAGGAGAATTGAGTGTCACTCATATCGTCCCAAAATGGGCGTGGATAATAGGAATAATCATAATACTCGGCTGATCGTAAGTAGGCATTGAGTTGGGCATCATCTAGTTCGATATACAGATCAAATAGTCGGGCAAACTCAATTTGACTAAGTGCCCGATCCATCCCACCTAAACGAAACCTCATGAAGTTTTGATTTGTCGGGTCCATAACGAGATCAAAACGTAAGGATGCTACGAATTCTTTGCATAATTCCAGGTAAATGACATCATTGAATCCCATAATCCTTTCCCAAGCCCTGACTGTTATTAACCTGCCAGTTAAAAGCCGGTATTTAACCTCCAACATTCTCGACACTCTATCATATTCCCTTGCTTCAACCAATTGAGCCGGGTCAAAATACCAAGTGGCATCACATGTTTTGTTTGCTACCCAATTATATGCACTTGCGTAATCCGGATGATCCCGGACATAAGCTAACCAAACCCTTGGATCATTGTGATCCGGTGATCCTTCGGGTGAAGATTGTCGTTCATTTGGTGGAGAATTTTGTTCATCCGAAGAATCTTGTTCTTTGTAGTGACCCGAACTTTTCCATGTTTATATATATATTAAATGAAATTGTTATTTACATGATTAAGTGTTTCCAACATGTTAAGCAATCAAACTTGTTAAGACTTGATTAATTGAAATAGGTTTCATATAGACAATTGACCACCCAAGTTGACCGGTGATTCACGAACGTTAAAACTTGTAAAAACTATACGATGACATATATATGGTTATATATATAGTTAACATGATTTTATTATAAGTATGTATCTCATTAGGTATTTTAACAATGAGTTATATACATAAAAATGAGACTATTAATTTAAGAAACTCGAAAACGATATATATAACGATTATCGTTATAACAACGTCTTACTAGGTACATATGAATCATATTAAGATATTGATACACTTGGTTAATTATGTTAAATGATAAGTAAATATATTATTAAGTGTATTAACAATGAAATACATATGTAAAAATAAGACTACTAACTTAATGATTTCGAAACGAGACATATATGTAACGATTATCGTTGTAACGACATTTAACTGTATATATATCATACTAAGATATATTATATATCATAATATCATGATAATATAAAAATTTAACATCTCATTTGTTATAATAAACAATGGGTTAACAACATTCAACAAGATCGTTAACCTAAAGGTTTCAAAACAACATTTACATGTAACGACTAACGATAACTTAACGACTCAGTTAAAATGTATATACATGTAGTGTTTTAATATGTATTCATATAGTTTTGAAGGACTTCAAGACACTTATCAAAATACTTCTACTTAACAAAAATGCTTACAAATACATCCTCGTTCAGTTTCATCAACAATTCTACTCGTATGCACCCGTATTCGTACTCGTACAATACACAGCTTTTAGAGGTATGTACTATTGGTATATACACTCCAATGATAAGCTATTAGCAGCCCATGTGAGTCACCTAACACGTGTGGGAACCATCATTTGGCAACTAGCATGAAATATCTCATAAAATTACAAAAATATGAGTAATCATTCATGACTTATTTACATGAAAACAAAATTACATATCCTTTATATCTAATCCATACACCAACGACCAAAAACACCTACAAACACTTTCATTCTTCAATTTTCTTCATCTAATTGATCTCTCTCAAGTTCTATCTTCAAGTTCTAAGTGTTCTTCATAAATTCCAAAAGTTCTAGTTTCATAAAATCAAGAATACTTCCAAGATTGCAAGTTTACTTCCAAGTTTTCTAAATCCATTCCAAGTAATCATCCAAGATCAAGAAACCTTTGTTACTTACAGTAGGTTATCTTTCTAATACAAGGTAATAATCATATTCAAACTTTAATTCAATTTCTATAACTATAACAATCTTATTTCGAGTGGAAATTGTGACGATCGCTCCAAATCCATATGGACGAACACGTCATTCATTGATTTCATTGCGAGGTATTTGACCTCTATATGATACGTTTTGTAAACATTGCATTCTTTTGAAAAGGCATACCATAAATGAATATTTAATTCCAAGGTTTTCGACATCTGATGATTTCTACATATAGACAATCACCGTAAATAATAGTTTACAATAATAATACTTCCGTTGACAATGTAGTCAAAATAGATACATGATGATGGTTTTGTGAATGCAACGTTTTCTTGAATAAAGCATGCAAGACTCCATGCACATAGCTTGTATATCATGTAAGCAAACAGCGGAAGACTTCTAGGGAACCTGAGAATAAACATGCTAACAAGTGTCAACACAAAGGTTGGTGAGTTCATAGTTTTAGTGTTTCGCATAATCTGTATATAAAAGTGGATCACAAGATTTCAGTTGTTTCATCCAGAAACGTTTATCAATAAATTATATAAAAGTGGATCACAAGATTTCAGTTGTTTCATCCAGAAACGTTTATCAAAATATTCTACGAGATTGAGCACCCTGGTAACTAAGCTTTAACGTTTTAATAATACCCCTGTTTTAACATACATGCAACCAACATGTACAATACACGCAAACCAACGTGTACTAAACTCAAATAGCATACGTCTATTTTATAGTTCAGGCTAGGGTTTCTATACCTGGAACAGACGGGGATGTCAAGCCCTATGGATCCATATACTACTACTCGCGCCCACCAGTTCTTATAACTGGCAGTTAACAGTTACCAAAGCTAAGGGATTTTCGGTTCAAACTCAGTGTAGAATTTAGTATGTACTTGTATCCATTGCGTTTAAAATAAATTGCATGTATTCTCAGCCCAAAAATATATATTGCAAAAGCAATTAAAAAGGGATCAATGAAACTCACGCATATAAATATTGTATATCGATTAATAAAGCATTTGCATGTATTCGCAGTTAAAAATATATTTCAAAAGCATTTAATAAAGCAGTTGTAAAAATAGCGCATGTATTCTCAGTCCCAAAAATATAAAGAGTAAAAGGGAATCAAATGAACTCACACAAATCAGTTTTAGTTTTTGTATTCATTTCATAAAACAGCGCATGTATTCTCAGTCCCAAAAATGTAAAGAGTAAAGGGGAATCAAATGAACTCACTGTTTTATATTGATATACAATATTGCAGGAAAGCACGTAGACGCATTGGATATAATAAGCACGAGGTTTGATTCACAAAAATACCCCCGAATATTACCCATAACCTCCTTGGCAATAACCCATATTTTCCTTAGCTCTAGCTTTCTCGGAAACTCGTTTTGAAAAATTACTTGGACAGCACTCCGTCGTAATATTTTATGTACATTATTATTTTTGTATCGCAAAAATAATAACACTAATAATAAAAATAATAAGATTAATAATAATCTTATTATTAATAATAATAATAATAATAATAATAATAATAATAATAATAAAATAAATAAATACGGAGTAAAAATAATATATGTGTGTGTGTGATTTATCTGGCCAAAACTCGAGAATTCCTGAAATCTGGAGTCATGCGACTCGCATGGAAATGGCCTTCTGGCCATGCGACTCGCATGAGGACCAGGGACAGCTCACATTGTTTTTGTCCTAACATTTGTCGACATAATAAAATATAAATATAATATATATAATTTAAATTAATTAATTATATATTATATTAAATTCACGTGCATAGTTGACTTGTAATTTTTGTTCCGATAAGTCGTACGTTGTCACTCGACTTATGTCCCGGTTCCGGTTTTTTGAACGCCCTTTCGTACGCTGAGAAAACTTGTACTTTACGTTTCGTGAATCGTACCTTTGTCAAAATATAGTCTTAAATCATCCATAAAATATACCACTGTAGCAAAGTTACTGTAGCAAAGTCAATTTTTACTGTAGCAATTCACTGTAGCAAAGTCAATTTCACTGTAGCAAATAGTGATTTTCAAAAACACTGTAGCATTTTGGGTAATGTGGCAATTTGAAAACACTGTAACAAATTAGTGTTTAACTGGTTCATCTTAAACGCTTTAGTTAACTTATCTAAATATCAATTGAATCAATAAACGAATGTTACTATCGTTTATTATATATATGTATATATCTTTTTAATATACATAAATCAGTTTTTAAATACACATTGGAAGTTATTTATAAATAAATTTTAATAATAAATATTTCAACTTATCATATACATTCAAATAGATATTTAAACCAATAAGTTTAATGTACGGTATCAAACAATTAATACATTGTTACCTTTTCATGTTATAGTATATATGTATCTATTTACATATAATTGTTCGCGAATCGTCGAAAACAACCGAAGGGTATTTAAATATATAAAAGTAATTCAAAAATTTTGAGATTCAGTTTTACAGACTTTGCTTATCGTGTCGGAAATGTTAATCATACAAAGATTAAGTTTAAATTTAGTCGAAATTTTCGGGTCATCACAGAAATCTTACTTGAAATTGTTTTCGTGTCATGATTCTGCTTCAAGAACTTTCAAGCCATCCAAGGATCCTTTGAAGCTAGATCTATTTTTCTCATTTCCAGTAGGGTTATCCAAGGAACTTGAGGTAGTAATGATGTTCATAACATCATTCGATTCATACATATAAAGCTATCTTATTCGAAGGTTTAAACTTGTAATCACTAGAACATAGTTTAGTTAATTCTAAACTTGTTCGCAAATAAAAGTTAATCCTTCTAACTTGACTTTTAAAATCAACTAAACACATGTTCTATATCTATATGATATGCTAACTTAATGATTTAAAACCTGGAAACACGAAAAACACCGTAAAACCGGATTTACGCCGTCGTAGTAACACCGCGGGCTGTTTTGGGTTAGTTAATTAAAAACTATGATAAACTTTGATTTAAAAGTTGTTATTCTGAGAAAATGATTTTTATTATGAACATGAAACTATATCCAGAAATTATGGTTAAACTCAAAGTGGAAGTATGTTTTCTAAAATGGTCATCTAGACGTCGTTCTTTCGACTGAAATGACTACCTTTACAAAAACGACTTGTAACTTATTTTTCCAACTATAAACCTATACTTTTTCTGTTTAGATTCATAAAATAGAGTTCAATATGAAACCATAGCAATTTGATTCACTCAAAACGGATTTAAAATGAAGAAGTTATGGGTAAAACAAGATTGGATAATTTTTCTCATTTTAGCTACGTGAAAATTGGTAACAAATCTATTCCAACCATAACTTAATCAAATTGTATTGTATATTATGTAATCTTGAGATACCATAGACACGTATACAATGTTTCGACCTATCATGTCGACACATCTATATATATTTCGGAACAACCATAGACACTCTATATGTGAATGTTGGAGTTAGCTATACAGGGTTGAGGTTGATTCCAAAATATATATAGTTTGAGTTGTGATCAATACTGAGATACGTATACACTGGGTCGTGGATTGATTCAAGATAATATTTATCGATTTATTTCTGTACATCTAACTGTGGACAACTAGTTGTAGGTTACTAACGAGGACAGCTGACTTAATAAACTTAAAACATCAAAATATATTAAAAGTGTTGTAAATATATTTTGAACATACTTTGATATATATGTATATATTGTTATAGGTTCGTGAATTAACCAGTGGCCAAGTCTTACTTCCCGATGAAGTAAAAATCTGTGAAAGTGAGTTATAGTCCCACTTTTAAAATCTAATATTTTTGGGATGAGAATACATGCAGGTTTTATAAATGATTTACAAAATAGATACAAGTACGTGAAACTACATTCTATGGTTGAATTATCGAAATAGAATATGCCTCTTTTTATTAAGTCTGGTAATCTAAGAATTAGGGAACATACACCCTAATTGACGCGAATCCTAAAGATAGATCTATTGGACCTAACAAACCCCATCCAAAGTACCGGATGCTTTAGTACTTCGAAATTTATATCATATCCGAAGGATGTCCCGGAATGATGGGGATATTCTTATATATGCATCTTGTTAACGTCGGTTACCAGGTGTTCACTATATGAATGATTTTTATCTCTATGTATGGGATGTGTATTGAAATATGAAATCTTGTGGTCTATTGTTACGATTTGATATATATAGGTTAAACCTATAACTCACCAACATTTTTGTTGACGTTTAAAGCATGTTTATTCTCAGGTGAATACTAAGAGCTTCCGCTGTTGCATACTAAAATAAGGACAAGATTTGGAGTCCATATTTGTATGATATTGTGTAAAAACTGCATTCAAGAAACTGATTTCGATGTAAAATATTTGTATTGTAAACCATTATGTAATGGTCGTGTGTAAACAGGATATTTTAGATTATCATTATTTGATAATCTACGTAAAGCTTTTTAAACCTTTATTTATGAAATAAAGGTTATGGTTTGTTTTAAAAATGAATGCAGTCTTTGAAAAACGTCTCATATAGAGGTCAAAACCTCGCAACGAAATCAATTAATATGGAACTTTTTTAATCAATAAGAACGGGACGTTTCAGTTGGTATCCGAGCGTTGGTCTTAGAGAACCAGAAAATTTGCATTAGTGTGTCTTATCGAGTTTGTTAGGATGCATTAGTGAGTCTGGACTTCGACCGTGTTTTCTTTAAAAATGATTGCTTAACATTTTTGTTGGAAACTATATATTATTAACATGTATATATTATGTGATATATTAATCTCTTAACATGTTTGATATTGTGTGATAGATGTCTACCTCTAGCACAAATCCCATTGACTCACCTAATAATAACGAAGAGTCGAATATATATTGGACTGATTCACAAGTTCCCGAAGAAGAACCGGAAGAAGAATCAGAACCGAAAGAGGAGGAACCGGAGGAGGAAATAGAACCGGTGGGGGAAATAATAAAACGGTTAAGTAAAAGAAAATCCTCAACCAACCGACCAAGGTTAATTATGGTCAATGGTGTTTCCGCCAAGGAAGCAAAATATTGGGAGGATTACCAATTCTCCGATGAATCGGATTCCGAGGAGAATTCCGATGATGTTATAGAAATTACCCCAACTGAATTTAAAAAGGCAAAAGAAAATAATAAGGGAAAGGGCATAAAAATAGAGAAATCTAATTCCAACCCCGATGAACTTTATATGTATCGTCAACCCCCGAAGCCCTTAAGTTGTAACAATGACCCGGGAACCTCTAAACCACCAGGTTTTTCTAAACAGTTGTAGAAAACGATAGCTCGTATTAGGGGAACATCATATATCCCTAGAAACTTGGCAAAACGAACCAAAACCGAAGAAGAAGAAACGAGCGAGTTGGAATAAGATAGTTGTATTCGTGTGGTGTAATATATGTAATACAGTGTGCTTATGCTTTACGATATATGTAAAAATTGCTTGTATTAATAAGTATTTTTTTTATGAATCTAACTCTTGTCTATTTTACAGTATAAAAACACAAAATGGATAGACAACCCAATATTTTAAGAGACCTACCCGGAGACATGATTGATGAAATCTTGTCTAGAGTCGGTCAGAATTCTTCGGCACAACTATTTACGGCGAAATCAGTTTGTAAGACATTCGAAGAACGTTCCAAGAATGTCTTGGTTTATAAGAGACTTTCCTTTGAAAGATGGGGGATATCACATTGGGAAACCTATAAGTTACGATGTGTTTACTTTGACGCATATATTGCGGGGAACCCAAATGCTATTTTACGCAACGGGTTAAGAAATTATTTTGACTCAATGTATCTGAATATAGGACTTCATGATTTAGAAAAAGCGGCTAACATGCAACATAAAGAAGCATGCTATGCTTACGGGTTAGTAATGTTCGCTTCTCACCAAAGTGAGAAAAAGAACATCGGGCTACAACTATTAAAAAAAACGTTCCCACAAGTGACGGAGCAGGTAATTGGGGTAAGAAATGAGGTTTTTAGGTTATTACGAGACTGTTGGTCATTACGTAACCCTCGTCCCTTTGACGACGTTACAACACGCTATCTTATCAACGGCCATAACGGTTATGTTCCACAAGACCAAGGATGGGAAGTAGTCCTAGTAAAACCAGAATGCATGACTTGTTTCTGGACGTATGAATTACGTGTCTTTATTGCCTTTGCTGAACGACTTGTGTACTAGCTAGAATTATCTTCACAACTATCTTGTATCAAAGTTATTGTGTGCTATATTTCATGCTTTCTGTAAAATAAGCGGTATTGTAAGTTTGTAAAATATTGTATAAAAGTTTGAACGCGAAATATTATTATAATCAGTTTTTCATATAGAATTGTAGTAGTTGAATTGTATATTAGCTACTAAGTATGAACTTAACGGGTAGGTACTACCCGAATTTAAACTTATAAAACGCTAATATGAAAAAAAAAGCTTTTATAAATGAGTTCATATTATGCTACGAAATACTATTAACTAATCTTAATATTATGTATGATTAACTTGTTCCATTTGACTATTTTGAAGGAAATGGCACCGACTACTCGACACACCGTGAATATGAATGAAGAGGAATTCCGTACTTTTCTAGCTTCAAACATAGCCGCAGTACAGGCTGCGCTATATACCAACAATAACCTTGGATCTAACAGTACAGGAAATCGTGTAGGATGCACCTACAAAGAATTCACTGCCTGCAAACCTTTGGAATTTGATGGAACCGAAGGACCGATCGGATTGAAACGGTGGATCGAGAAGGTCGAATCGGTGTTTGCCATAAGTAAGTGTACTGAAGAGGACAAAGTGAAGTACGCTACGCATACCTTCACAGGTTCTGCGTTAACATGGTGGAATACCTATCTAGAGCAAGTGGGACAAGATGATGCGTACGCACTACCGTGGTCAGCATTCAAGCACTTGATGAACGAGAAGTACCGTCCCAGAACCGAGGTCAATAAGCTCAAGACAGAACTTAGAGGGTTACGAACCCAAGGATTTGATATTACCACGTACGAAAGACGATTCACAGAATTGTGCCTATTGTGTTCGGGAGCATTCGAAGATGAGGAAGAGAAGATCGACGCGTTTGTGAAAGGATTACCGGAAAGAATCCAAGAAGATATAAGTTCACACGAGCCCGCCTCCATACAACAGGCATGTAGAATGACTCACAAACTAGTGAACCAGATTGAGGAAAGAATTAAAGAACAGATGGCTGAAGAGGCCAATGTGAAGCAAGTCAAAAGAAAGTGGGAGGAAAACGGTGATAAGAATCACCAATACAACAACAACAGCAATTACAATAATAATCGCAACAATTATCCCAACAATCGCAACATCAATCGCAACTACAACAAACGGCCCAACAACAACAACAACAACAACAGCAACTACAACAATCATCCCAACAACAATAACAACCGCAACAACAACAACAATCAGAAGCAGCTATGCCAAAGGTGTGAAAAGTATCACTCGGGGTTCTGCACCAAATTTTGCAACAAGTGTAAAAGAAATGGTCATAGCGCGGCGAAGTGTGAGGTCTACGGACCAGGGGTTAACAGAACGAAAGGAACAAATGGTGTCGGAACGAGTAATGGCGGAGCAAGTAGTGTCGGAGCAAGTTATGCCAATGTAGTTTGTTATAAATGTGGAAAACCGGGCCATATTATTAGAAATTGCCCGAACCAGGAGAACACGAATGGATAAGGCCGCGGAAGAGTTTTCAATATTAATGCGGTAGAGGCACAGGAAGACCCGGAGTTTGTTACGGGTAAGTTTCTTATTGACAATAAATCTGCTTATGTTTTATTTGATTTGGGTGCGGATAGAAGCTATATGAGTAGAGATTTTTGTGCTAAATTAAGTTGTCCATTGACGCCATTGGATAGTAAATTTTTACTCGAATTAGCAAACGGTAAATTAATTTCAGCAGATAATATATGCCGGAATCGAGAAATTAAACTGGGTAGCGAAATATTTAAGATTGATTTGATACCAGTAGAGTTAGGGAGTTTTGATGTAATAGTTGGCATGGACTGGCTGAAGAAGGTGAAAGCAGAGATCGTATGTTATAAAAATGCAATTCGCATTGTACGAGAAGAAGGAGAACCCTTAATGGTGTACGGAGAAAAGGGCAACACGAAACTACATCTTATTAGTAATTTGAAGGCACAAAAACTAATAAGAAAAGGTTGCTATGCTGTTCTAGCACACGTCGAGAAAGTACAAACTGAAGAAAAGAGCATCAATGATGTTCCCGTCGCAAAAGAATTTCCCGATGTATTTCCGAAAGAATTACCGGGACTACCTCCACATCGATCTGTTGAATTTCAAATAGATCTTGTACCAGGAGCTGCACCAATAGCTCGTGCTCCTTATAGACTCGCACCCAGCGAGATGAAAGAACTGCAAAGCCAACTGCAAGAACTATTAGAACGTGGTTTCATTCGACCAAGCACATCACCATGGGGAGCTCCTGTTTTGTTTGTCAAGAAGAAGGATGGTACATTTAGGTTGTGTATTGACTACAGAGAGTTGAACAAACTTACCATCAAAAACCGTTATCCACTGCTGAGAATTGACGACTTATTTGATCAACTACAAGGCTCGTCAGTTTATTCGAAGATCGATTTACATTCTGGATATCATCAAATGCGAGTAAAGGAGGATGATATTCCAAAAACTGCTTTTAGGACGCGTTATGGCCATTACGAGTTTATGGTTATGCCGTTTGGATTGACTAACGCACCAGCTGTGTTCATGGACCTTATGAACCGAGTGTGTGGGCCATATCTTGACAAGTTTGTCATTGTTTTCATCGATGACATACTTATTTACTCAAAGAATGATCAAGAGCACGAAGAACATTTGAGAAAAGTGCTAGAAGTATTGAGGAAAGAAAAACTGTAAGCTAAGTTTTCAAAGTGTGCATTTTGGTTGGAAGAAGTTCAATTCCTCGGTCACATAGTGAACAAAGAAGGTATCCAGGTGGACCCGGCAAAGATAGAAACTGTTGAAAAGTGGGAAACCCCGAAAACTCCAAAACACATACGCCAGTTTTTAGGACTAGCTGGTTACTACAGAAGGTTCATCCAAGACTTTTCCAGAATAGCAAAACCCTTGACTGCATTAACGCATAAAGGGAAGAAATTTGAATGGAAGGATGAACAAGAGAAAGCGTTTCAGTTATTGAAGAAAAAGCTAACTACGGCACCTATATTGTCATTGCTTGAAGGGAATGATGATTTTGTGATTTATTGTGACGCATCAAAGCAAGGTCTCGGTTGTGTATTAATGCAACGAACGAAGGTGATTGCTTATGCGTCTAGACAATTGAAGATTCACGAGCAAAATTATACGACGCATGATTTGGAATTAGGCGCGGTTGTTTTTGCATTAAAGAATTGGAGGCACTACTTATATGGGGTCAAAAGTATTATATATACCGACCACAAAAGTCTTCAACACATATTTAATCAGAAACAACTGAATATGAGGCAGCGTAGGTGGATTGAATTGTTGAATGATTACGACTTTGAGATTCGTTACCACCTGGGGAAGGCAAATGTGGTAGCCGACGCCTTGAGCAGAAAGGACAGAGAACCCATTCGAGTAAAATCTATGAATATAATGATTCACACTAACCTTACTACTCAAATAAAGGAGGCGTAACGAGGAGTTTTAAAAGAGAGAAATTTAAAGGATGAAATACCCAAAGGATCGGAGAAGCATCTTAATATTCGGGAAGACGGAACCCTGTATAGGGATGAAAGAATTTGGGTACCAAAATTTGGAGATATGAGAGAAATGGTACTTAGAGAAGCTCATAAAACTAGATACTCAATACATCCTGGAACGGGGAAGATGTACAAGGATCTTAAGAAACATTTTTGGTGGCCAGGTATGAAAGCCGATATTGCTAAATATGTAGGAGAATGTTTGACGTGTTCTAAGGTCAAAGCTAAACATCAGAAACCATCAGGTCTACTACAACAACCTGAAATCCCGGAATGGAAATGGGAAAACATTACCATGGATTTCATTACTAAATTGCCAAGGACTGCAAGTAGTTATGATACTATTTGGGTAATAGTTGATCGTCTCACCAAGTCAGCACACTTCCTGCCAATAAGAGAAGATGACAAGATGGAGAAGTTAGCACGACTGTATTTGAAGGAAGTCGTCTCCAGACATGGAATACCAATCTCTATTATCTCTGATAGGGATGGCAGATTTATTTCAAGATTCTGGCAGACATTACAGCAAGCATTGGGAACTCGTCTAGACATGAGTACTGCCTATCATCCACAAACTGATGGGCAGAGTGAAAGGACGATACAAACGCTTGAAGACATGCTACGAGCTTGTGTTATTGATTTCGAAAACAGTTGGAATCGACATCTACCGTTAGCAGAATTTTCCTACAACAACAGCTACCATTCAAGCATTGAGATGGCGCCGTTTGAAGCACTTTATGGTAGAAAGTGCAGGTCTCCGATTTGTTGGAGTGAAGTGGGGGATAGATAGATTACGGGTCCGGAGATAATACAAGAAACTACCGAGAAAATCATCCAAATTCAACAAAGATTGAAAACCGCCCAGAGTCGACAAAAGAGCTACGCGGACAGTAAAAGAAAAGATATAGAGTTTGAAATTGGAGAAATGGTCATGCTTAAGGTTTCACCTTGGAAAGGCGTTGTTCGATTTGGTAAACGGGGGAAACTAAATCCAAGGTACATTGGACCATTCAAGATTATAGATCGTGTCGGACCAGTAGCTTACCAACTGGAGCTACCTCAATAACTCGCGGCTGTACATAACACTTTCCACGTCTCAAATTTGAAGAAATGTTTTGCTAAAGAAGATCTCACTATTCCGTTGGACGAAATCCAAATCAATGAAAAACTTCAATTCATTGAAGAACCCGTCGAAATAATGGATCGTGAGGTTAAGAGACTTAAACAAAACAAGATACCGATTGTTAAGGTTCGATGGAATGCTCATAGAGGACCCGAGTTCGCCTGGGAGCATGAAGATCAGATGAAGAAGAAATACCCGCATTTATTTCTAGAAGATACGTCAACACCTCCAACTGTTTAAAATTTCGGGACGAAATTTATTTAACGGGTAGGTACTGTAGTGACCCGAACTTTTCCATGTTTATATATATATTAAATGAAATTGTTATTTACATGATTAAGTGTTTCCAACATGTTAAGCAATCAAACTTGTGAAGACTTGATTAATTGAAATAGGTTTCATATAGACAATTGACCACCCAAGTTGACCGGTGATTCACGAACGTTAAAACTTGTAAAAACTATACGATGACATATATATGGTTATATATATAGTTAACATGATTTTATTATAAGTATGTATCTCATTAGGTATTTTAACAATGAGTTATATACATAAAAATGAGACTATTAATTTAAGAAACTCGAAAAAGATATATATAACGATTATCGTTATAACAACGTCTTACTAGGTACATATGAATCATATTAAGATATTGATACACTTGGTTAATTATGTTAAATGATAAGTAAATATATTATTAAGTGTATTAACAATGAAATACATATGTAAAAATAAGACTACTAACTTAATGATTTCGAAACGAGACATATATGTAACGATTATCGTTGTAACGACATTTAACTGTATATATATCATACTAAGATATATTATATATAATAATATCATGATAATATAAAAATTTAACATCTCATTTGTTATAATAAACAATGGGTTAACAACATTCAACAAGATCGTTAACCTAAAGGTTTCAAAACAACATTTACATGTAACGACTAACGATAACTTAACGACTCAGTTAAAATGTATATACATGTAGTGTTTTAATATATATTCATACACTTTTGAAGGACTTAAAGACACTTATCAAAATACTTCTACTTAACAAAAATGCATACAATTACATCCTCGTTCAGTTTCATCAACAATTCTACTCGTATGCACCCGTATTCGTACTCGTACAATACACAACTTTTAGATGTATGTACTATTGGTATATACACTCCAATGATCAGCTATTAGCAGCCCATGTGAGTCACCTAACACATGTGGGAACCATCATTTGGCAACTAGCATGAAATATCTCATAAAATTACAAAAATATGAGTAATCATTCATGACTTATTTACATGAAAACAAAATTACATATCCTTTATATCTAATCCATACACCAACGACCAAAAACACCTACAAACACTTTCATTCTTCAATTTTCTTCATCTAATTGATCTCTCTCAAGTTCTATCTTCAAGTTCTAAGTGTTCTTCATAAATTCCAAAAGTTCTAGTTTCATAAAATCAAGAATACTTCCAAGATTGCAAGTTTACTTCCAAGTTTTCTAAATCCATTCCAAGTAATCATCCAAGATCAAGAAACCTTTGTTACTTACAGTAGGTTATCTTTCTAATACAAGGTAATAATCATATTCAAACTTTAATTCAATTTCTATAACTATAACAATTTTATTTCGAGTGGAAATCTTACTTGAAATTGTTTTCGTGTCATGATTCTGCTTCAAGAACTTTCAAGCCATCCAAGGATCCTTTGAAGCTAGATCTATTTTTCTCATTTCTAGTAGGGTTATCCAAGGAACTTGATGTAGTAATTATGTTCATAACATCATTCGATTCATACATATAAAGCTATCTTATTCGAAGGTTTAAACTTGTAATCACTAGAACATAGTTTAGTTAATTCTAAACTTGTTCGCAAATAAAAGTTAATCCTTCTAACTTGACTTTTAAAATCAACTAAACACGTGTTCTATATCTCTATGATATGCTAACTTAATGATTTAAAACCTGGAAACACGAAAAATACCGTAAAACCGGATTTACGCCGTCGTAGTAACACCGCGGGCTGTTTTGGGTTAGTTAATTAAAAACTATGATAAACTTTGATTTAAAAGTTGTTATTCTGAGAAAATGATTTTTATTATGAACATGAAACTATATCCAGAAATTATGGTTAAACTCAAAGTGGAAGTATGTTTTCTAAAATGGTCATCTAGACGTCGTTCTTTCGACTGAAATGACTACCTTTACAAAAACGACTTGTAACTTATTTTTCTGACTATAAACCTATACTTGTTCTGTATATATTCATAAAACAGAGTTCAATATGAAACCATAGCAATTTGATTCACTCAAAACGGATTTAAAATGAAGAAGTTATGGGTAAAACAAGATTGGATAATTTTTCTCATTTTAGCTACGTGAAAATTGGTAACAAATCTATTCCAACCATAACTTAATCAACTTGTATTGTATATTATGTAATCTTGAGATACCATAGACACGTATACAATGTTTCGACCTATCATGTCGACACATCTATATATATTTCGGAACAACCATAGACACTCTATATGTGAATGTTGGAGTTAGCTATACAGGGTTGAGGTTGATTCCAAAATATATATAGTTTGAGTTGTGATCAATACTGAGATACGTATACACTGGGTCGTGGATTGATTCAAGATAATATTTATCGATTTATTTCTGTACATCTAACTGTGGACAACTAGTTGTAGGTTATTAACGAGGACAGCTGACTTAATAAACTTAAAACATCAAAATATATTAAAAGTGTTGTAAATATATTTTGAACATACTTTGATATATATATGTATATATTGTTATAGGTTCGTGAATCAACCAGTGGCCAAGTCTTACTTCCCGATGAAGTAAAAATCTGTGAAAGTGAGTTATAGTCCCACTTTTAAAATCTAATATTTTTGGGATGAGAATACATGCAGGTTTTATAAATGATTTACAAAATAGACACAAGTACGTGAAACTACATTCTATGGTTGAATTATCGAAATCGAATATGCCTCTTTTTATTAAGTCTGGTAATCTAAGAATTAGGGAACAGACACCCTAATTGACGCGAATCCTAAAGATAGATCTATTGGGCCTAACAAACCCCATCCAAAGTACCGGATGCTTTAGTACTTCGAAATTTATATCATATCCGAAGGGTGTCCCGGAATGATGGGGATATTCTTATATATGCATCTTGTTAATGTCGGTTACCAGGTGTTCACCATATGAATGATTTTTATCTCTATGTATGGGATGTGTATTGAAATATGAAATCTTGTGGTCTATTGTTACGATTTGATATATATAGGTTAAACCTATAACTCACCAACATTTTTGTTGACGTTTAAAGCATGTTTATTCTCAGGTGAATACTAAGAGCTTCCGCTGTTGTATACTAAAATAAGGACAAGATTTGGAGTCCATATTTGTATGATATTGTGTAAAAACTGCATTCAAGAAACTGATTTCGATGTAACATATTTGTATTGTAAACCATTATGTAATGGTCGTGTGTAAACAGGATATTTTAGATTATCATTATTTGATAATCTACGTAAAGCTTTTTAAACCTTTATTTATGAAATAAAGGTTATGGTTTATTTTAAAAATGAATGCAGTCTTTGAAAAACGTCTCATATAGAGGTCAAAACCTCGCAACGAAATCAATTAATATGGAACGTTTTTAATCAATAAGAACGGGACGTTTCATTCTTCTCGGTACCGGTGGGAAGGTTCTTCGTGTTGTTGACCTGTCCTTGATCTAAAGTTGTACTGTACACATAAAACATTCACCAAAACAAAAGAGGCGCATAGACAATAGTATGCATTAGTGTGAGTTCATCATAAATCAAGTATATGTTTAAAAATACATATAGCACATAATCATGTTAATCATTCATATAAACATTTTCTCAAAAGATCCAAGATCAACATAACTAGTCTAGCGTTTTAGAAACCAAATTTGAACATGAACCTCATATCATTCTCGTCCCTCAACCTATCACATTAGACACAAAGTAATGGAAACTTAACAATTTTCAAGTATTTATAACAATTAAGAACTAAAATATGTTAGATTTCCAAAACATGAACCATGTTATGCTCAAAATGTGATACATATTTATTAAGTACACAAATTATCTCAAACATTCACAAACACTTTGCTAGGAACCAAATTCAACCAAACTTAAAGCCAAAATTCGGATTTAAGTTTTACATAAACCCTAGAATCATGAATATACCCTAAAAACACAATGTAATATGATTTCAAGCTATACAAAGCAATTATAACAACCTAAAGCATGTTAATGTTCATAACAATTAGCAATTCAAGAAAACCCACATAAACTTCTTAAACAATCCGAAAAATTAAGCATGAAATCGAAGTATTGAAAAGAAAATTAAGTGGAATCATATTAACATACCCTAGGCATCTTGATTTAGGCTTTGATTTGAGAAGAATTGGTTCTAATTGGAAGGATTGAAATTAGGTTTTGGAGTGTTTTAGAGTGAAAGAGAGAATGAATCTGCAATTTTGGGTGAGGAGTGAGTGAAAAACGAGTGTGTGGTTGTAAAGAGGAGATAAAATCATGGGCCCCACAAAAATTTGAAGCTGATCCGCGTATTTTTTAAGAGTGCGCCAAGCGCACATTTTGGGTGCGCGGCGCGCACTTGTGATCTGAGCTTAAAAACCCTTCTGACCCATTTTTTGCAAAGTGCGCTGAGCGCACATCTTAGGGGTACGCGGCGCGCACAGTTGGTTTTCAGGCATTTTTCGCGTTTGGTCAGTACAGTGAGGTTGGTAACATATTGGTGAACGTAATGGCTTTCAACAAAAAATAAAAATCACTCAAAATCAAGTAATTCACACAAAAACCTATTTTTAACATTTGTGAAGGTTTCAAAAACGAGTCGCTTCACCCGACTCTTCCCCCAAACTTAGGTAGCTTGGGGTTGGAAATGAGTTTTACCTCATCTTCAATGTTCATGGGTCCGTCAACATATAGTTTGACCCTGTGTCCGTTTACCTTAAATGTGTCACCCATCGCATTCCGTAATTCCACCGTTCCATACGGAAAAACCTTGTTAACAACAAATGGTCCCATCCATCGGGACTTGAGTTTTCCAGGGAAAAGTTTAAATCGTGAGTTAAATAACAAAACACGATCACCTTCTTTAAAATCTTTCGGATTCTTAAGACGGGTATCGTGCCAAACTTTGGTCTTTTCCCTGTATATGAGTGAGTTTTCATAGGCGTTATGTCTCAACTCATCCAACTCATTTAGTTGGTTTAAACGAAGGTCTCCCACTTCTTCAAGATCAAGATTACATGTCTTAAGAGCCCAATGTGATTTGTGCTCGATCTCCTAAGGGAGATGACATGCTTTCCCATAGACTAGACGGTAAGGTGTGGTTCCAATAGGAGTTTTGTATGCGGTTCTAAATGCCCACAAAGCATCGTCAAGCTTCGTTGATCACACCTTAGGATTGGATCCAACCGTTTTCTCAAGGATCCTTTTAAGTGCCCGATTCGTATTTTCAACTTGCCCACTTGTTTGTGGGTGATAAGATGTAGAAATTTTATGGGTTATCCCATATCGTTTTAACACCTTTTCTAATTGAGTGTTGCAAAAATGGGTACCACGATCACTAATTAAAGCCTTCGGGGTACCGAACCGGGCAAAAAGCTCTTTAAGAAAAGTAACAACAACTCGTGCATTGTTTGTGGGGAGGGCCTTTGCCTCTGCCCATTTTGATACGTAGTCAACTGCAACGAGTATGTATTGGCTGGAATGAGATTTTGGAAATGGTCCCATGAAATCAATGCCCCAAATATCGAAAACCTCACAAACTTGGATTATGTTTTGAGGCATTTCATCTCTTTGACTGATCTTTCCTGCCCTTTGGCAAGAATCGCATGATTTACATATACGGTGGGCATCTTTAAAGATGGTAGGCCAATAAAAACCGGCCTCATAGACTTTTCTCCCCGTGATTTGGGGTCCGAAATGTCCACCAGTGGGACCAAGATGACATTGGAGAAGAATTTGATTACATTCTTCCCCGGAGACACAATGACGGATTATCCCATCGGGACACCGTTTGAAGAGATACGAGTTTTTCCAAAAATAGTACTTTAAATCACTGAAAAATTTCTTTCGATTTTGATGTGACATACCGGTTTCTAGGAATCCACCCGCAAGATAGTTGGCTATGTCAACAAACCAAGGATCATCAATTTTCTCAATTTTCATGAGATTTTCTTTCGGAAAGTTATCTTGGATAACAGTCTCATGGAGAACCTCAAGATTCGGGTTCTCAAGGCGAGAAAGGTGATCGGCAGCTAAGTTTTCAGCCCCCTTTTTATCTTTAATATCAATGTCGAATTCTTGTAGAAGCAAGACCCAACGTATTAACCGGGGTTTAGCATCTTGCTTAGCGAGCAAGTACTTTAATGCTGAATGGTCTGTATAGACAACCGTCTTTGCTAGTACC
This sequence comes from Rutidosis leptorrhynchoides, assembly GCF_046630445.1. Lineage (NCBI taxonomy): Eukaryota > Viridiplantae > Streptophyta > Magnoliopsida > Asterales > Asteraceae > Rutidosis > Rutidosis leptorrhynchoides. The sequence goes on from NC_092334.1 coordinate 80,159,923, forward strand.
AAATAGGATCGGAATTTATCAAACGAAAAGACAATTGCCAGGAGTTCCTTCTCGGTGGTAGTGTAATTAAGTTGGGCTCCTTGCAATGTCTTACTAGCATAATAAATGGGCTGAAAATGTTTTTCAATTCTTTGCCCCAAGTCGGCACCAATAGCAAAGTCACTAGCATTACACATAAGTTCGAATGGAATTGACCAATTCGGCGATATGAGAATGGGTGATTGCGTGAGTTTTGCTTTAAGTAGGTTAAAGGCTTTTAGACACTCGTCCGTAAAGACAAATGGAGCGTCTTTCTCAAGAAGTTTGTTCATTGGGGTCGCAATTTTAGAAAAATCTTTAATGAACCGACGGTAAAAACCGGCGTGCCCCAGAAAACTTCTTACACCTTTCACATTTGTCGGTGGTGGTAATTTGGCTATGACTTCAACTTTAGCTCTATCCACCTCCAATCCCGCACAAGAAATTTTATGACCTAAAACAATGCCTTCTCTTACCATGAAATGGCATTTCTCCCAGTTTAGCATAAGATTAGATTCTTCACACCTTATCAACATACGCTCAAGATTGTTAAGACACGAGTCAAAGGAATCACTGAAGACTGAAAAGTCATCCATGAATACTTCCATAAAGTCTTCAATCATATCATTAAAAATAGCTACCATACACCTTTGAAAGGTAGCAGGAGCATTGCATAAGCCAAAGGACATACGTCGATAGGAGAAAGTACCATAAGGGCATGTAAAGGTTGTTTTCTCTTGGTCCTTGGGTGCTATAGGGATTTGGAAATATCCAGAGAAACCGTCAAGAAAACAATAAAAATTCTTTCCTGCCAACCTTTCCAACATTTGATCAATGTAAGGAAGGGGAAAATGGTCTTTTCGGGTAGCATCATTTAATTTTCTGTAATCAATACATACCCTCCAACCCGTGACAGTCCTAGTGGAAATTAATTGATCGTTTTCGTTGGTGATAACGGTCATGCCACCCTTTTTGGGTACACATTGGACCGGACTCACCCAAGGACTATCCGAAATTGGGTAAATAAGACCTGTATCAAGGAGTTTGACAATCTCCTTTTTAAAGACTTCTTGCATATTAGGGTTCAGTCGCCTTTGTCTTTGTACACATGGCTTATAGTTATCTTCCATTAAAATCTTATGTGTATAATAAGAGGGACTTATACCCTTGATGTCATGAATTTTCCACGCTAGAGCCGGTTTATGGGCCTTTAACATGGAAACAAGTTTAGACTTCTTACTTACAGAGAGTTCGGATGAAATGATAACCGGGAGAGTAGAATCCTTTTGAAGGTAAGCATATTCCAAGTGACTTGGAAGTGGCTTCAGTTCCAAAACGGGAGGTTCTTCAATCGATGTTTTACATCGGTACTCATTTTTTAAATCCAACTTTCTGATTCTTCATCATTTGCCTCATAACCGTTAGCCATCAAAGCGGTCAACATCTCCACTTCTTCCACCATGTTTTCTTCATCACCTTCCGCCAAAATGCATTCTCCCAAACCTTGCAATTCTGGAAATTCCTGCAACAACTCTGAATATGCGTCTATGGTTTGCAAATAATAACATTTATCATCAGTAGACTCGGGGTATTGCAAGGCATGGTCAACGGAAAAAGTGACCTTAATATCCTCAATGCTAAGGGTCAATTTCTGCCTGTGAACATCTATCATAGCTCTAGCGGTATTGAGGAAAGGTCGACCTAATATAAGAGGCACACGTGTATCCTCCTCCATGTCCAAAATTACAAAATCGGCTGAAAATACTAGGGTACCCACTTTTACTAACATATTCTCTAAAATTCCATGAGGGAATTTAACAGAGCGGTCCGCTAGTTGAATTGCCATTCGGGTTGGTTTTAGTACCCCGGGGTCTAGCTTAACATATAATGAATAAGGCATCAAATTAATGCTAGCCCCTAAATCCGTTAATGCTTTAATGCATTCCAAATCTCCTAGGAGACATGGTATGGTAAAACTCCCAGGATCTACTAACTTCTTTGGTATTTTGTTCATCAAAATTGCGGAACAATTAGCATTCATGATGACGGATGAAAGTTCCTCCATTTTCTTCCGATTAGTAAGTAAGTCTTTTAAGAACTTAGCATATTTGGGCATACCTGAAATTACATCAATGAAAGGCATATTTATGTTAATTTGTTTAAACATATCTAAAAATTTTGACCTTTCGGCTTCGAGCCTTTCTTGTTGCTGTTTCCTTGGGTATGGGAGCAGTGGTTGATATGGCTTCAATACGGGTTTTTCCCGTTCTTCCTTCTCAACCACTTGTTCCGGCTCCTTAATCGGTTCATCATCTTTGTTCAACGGAACACCGAAATCAGAATCTTCGGGCATTCTTGGAGCTTCGTATGCTAGACCACTCCGTGTGGTGATTACATTGGCGTGCTCATTTCGAGGGTTCTTATTAGTATCGTCCGGTAAACTTCCTGGTTTTCTCTCACTAAGTAAACTAGCTAAACCATTCATTTGCTTCTCCAAGTTCTGAATTGAGGCTTGTGTGTTCCTAAATTGGTGTTCATTTTTCTCGTTCGTTTGATTTATGTTTGTAACAAGCTGGGTTTGTGATGCAATCAACTTTTCCAACATACTCTCCAAATTTGACCTTTTTTCCTCTTGTTGGGGTTTTTGATAAAAACCCGGAGTTTGTTGTTGGTACCCACTACTTGACCCTTGTTGGTAATTGGAATTTTGACCTTGAGGGTTGTATGGGTTGTTGAAGTTTCGGTTAAACTGAGCTCTTCCTTGAAACGTGGTATATGAATTAATGTATGAAATTGTATGGAAAATACCGGTTTTAAAGATTACACACACTAACGGGCAGTGTACCCGATCGTGTAGTAGTATAGTAAATGGTAAAATCCGTGTATCGTTCCAAGGACAGTAACTAAATCAAATTAGGATTATAGAATAAATTATGATTAACTAAGAAAATAACAAGTACAAGATATATTTTGGTTTGCCCTTTTACGATAGGCGAATCAAGTGATGAATAAGATTAAAAAGACAATATTTTTGGTATTTTAAGTTTATGAAAACAGAAAGATAGTTTTGATATCGAATTAAAGAGATATGCTCATCTAGACTTTTTACCCTTAATGTTGAATGTTATTTAGGATTGAGATCGGATTGATTGGTTATGCACGAGAACTAATTAATGGGTTCACCAAGAGTAGTCTTGCACAAACACTCAAACGGGATTACACGACGCAAGTGATGTTCTTGTCATCTAAGACCTCCTATTTGTAATCAATTAATTCAACTAGTTTGAAGACTTGAAGAATGATCAAGTCAATGATGTGTTGTACATGATCCACTCCTATATCAACTAAAGGTTTAACTTAGTTCATTCCCTTGGTCCGGCTAAATGCTCAATTCACCCAACCCAAATAATTAACTAAGTGTTACAACAAGATCCCTATAAACGTTACTAGATAAGGCAAATCACTAACACATGCTAATTAATGGAATAAGGTAGTTGAAAGTGTGTATAACATATTCTAAGGAATTGGTCATTCACCTAGACAATTACACATACTAATTAAGTTATTCCAAAGTATCTACAAGAGTCGTTCTTACATTCTTATGTAAATTAACCATTTGAACTCAACTTATCCCTTTTGGTAAAAGACGGATAAACACATGTCACTAGGTGTAAATCAATACATTAACTTAACAAGATGATGTTTCTTAATCAAATGAACATATCAACTAGTTGAATCGAAAGGATTAAACTTAACAAGAATGGTTCTTGTATTCAAACAACAAACTATCGTGCATGATTACAATCAATCAATAGTAAACATTCAACATCTCGGTTATTTATCTAGATGAACATAAAATGGACTAGCCAACAATCATGCTTGAAAACTTAAACTCAACAGTAACAAAGATAGAATTCATTGTAAAAACAAGATTAACCTTTTAGGAGTAATCTTGGATGAAGCTCTTGAATGATCTTGGATTCTTCAATGATTTGAGTGCTTAAATGCACTTTGATATGCCCTAGAACTGCTTTGAATCGTATGTTTTCATCCCTCAGCAGAAAGGAAACTGGTACTCCTCAAATAAAACTGGAAATGGAATTAAATAAGCTAAAAGGTTGGTGAAAAGTACTGTGCGCGGCACGCACAGTAAGGGTGCGCCAAGCGCACTCTCACCTACTTCACTTTAAACTTTACAGCTCGACTACGTACGTTCAAATCTGCTTTTCTGTCAAAAGTTCGCGTATGGATGCGCTGAGTGCACTACTGTGCGCGGCACGCACCAACAAATTGTGCGCTTGGCGCACTTTGGTTTTTATCAAGAAATCTTCTGATCAAAATATTGCAATGTGCGCTGAGCGCACTTTTTGTGGTGCGCTGAGCGCACTCTCCTGTATTTGGCTTTCTGGTCTCGTTTTCGATCTCTGAGCTGTTATCATACATAATCTTCATATTTCTTCAAGTTTACAAAGATTCTAGATTATATTACAATACTATGAATTACAACCGGATTTACGATGTTTACATATAAAATAAACAACAATAGGACGTGATATTACGACTAAAGATATGACTAATTGGAGTAATATCAAAACCGGAACCATAAACATAAACCGCCCGCTTGCTACGAATTATCTCCAACGGAGAATAAAGTTTAGCTAAGACTTACGCACATACCGCATGTTATTACAAACGAACAACATATAATTTCGTACTAAAAGTACCTGATGTAGCGCTGTTGGGCTTCCGTGCTCCACTACCCATCATGTAATCGCGCTCTAACCTCCTAACCCGATCGCCATGCGATTCGGAACACTCTGACTTCCGGTGTCCCTCCATCCGGTAAATGAAACACCTGATTGAGCCTAAAGGCACCACCGTACAATCTTGTGCCAAATGACCCCTTTCCCTACACTTAAAGTACGTGAACTTGTAACCCTTCTTACTCTTCTTCTTCACATTCCCGACGCCTTCAGGCGTACTTCGTGCCCTCTTGCCATGAGCACCATGTAATCCTAACCTTGCAAGTACATCTTCATCATCGCTACCTCGAGGTTTGGGAAACCTCTTTTCAAACTCTTCCTTTACAACTTTAGTCACTTGGTCTCGGACCATTTCCGTCATTTGTCCTTCGACCAACTCCTTGGTTACCTCTCTAAGTTTGTCGGTGAAAACCGAGACATATTGTTCAAACACAGCCTCAATCCTTAACGTTAACACATCCTTCCCTTTGTGAATAGGCTCACTCGTTCCGCATCTATCTTCCGTTTTCATTCTAAGGAATGCAAACGATTAGATCACGAACGTATAAACCACACACACAACACCGTCCCATCTTGCTAACACTCATCGTACATCACTTGTTAGACATGATTTGCACCCGTAATAAGGTTTGCAAGTCCTTATTACGCATACACGCCGTATCAACTTGTTAGTACAACGACCGCCTCGCTTGATGACATAAACAAACACAAACAAATTCTACGCGACAACTCACACGGGAGAATTATTATCACAACACAATGACATATTAATATATCCGCATTACTAATATAAATGTTAGTCCACCTACAAACAAGGCACTAACTATAACCCATTCCGACACATAATTCCTACAAGTCCCGCAACAAATTAAGCACACACACAAGTCTAAGTCTAGGCACCTATCTCAAGTCACCTAAATCCCTTAGACCATGCTCTGATACCACTTGTAACAACCAACCCATTAACCAACCAATAACGCGAAATAAAAAAAATTTCTTTGTGCAGCAAATGGCGCGGCGCGCCATGACCCCGCGCGGCGCGCAAAAGGGCCTGGACAGGCTGCTGCCCCAAGAAGTCCCAAATGCGAAAATGTTTGACCACTTCCCGACACATTTAGACTAAACGGTTTTCACAACATATTATAATAGTTAAAACTAACACGTTCCATCAATAAAAAGGGTTTTACGACACCGGGCCCACATATGCCGAAATTACCCTTTAAGTACCAATTTCAAGTTTTCGACCACACGACTTTTAACACAAAATAAAGCCGAGCATGGCGATTGGGGATACGCTACCCAATCCTAATCAATCCAAAAACAAGCCTTCTAAAGCAACTACGCGAGTCCACTAGTCCCACGCTTACCCGAGCCACCGCATCCATGCAAATCTATAAAAAGGTAAACAACGAGAGGGTAAGCTAACGCTTAGTGAGTGAGAATATACTACATACATATATGCATAAAATGGACACGCCCCACAAAACCAAATACCGCATACCGGAGCATCCAAGCCTAAAGGCAAGCTAGTCTAAGCATACCGTAAGATCACTAAATAACGAGCTAAAGATACATCAACAAAATATAAGTTCACCAACAACGATGTGAACAATGCCAATAAGCTACACCCGGAGGGTTAGCTACATCACGACAATACAACATTATATGTATACAATATATATATATATATATATATATATATATATATATATATATATATATATATATATATATATATATATATATATATATATATATATATATATCGAATAACATAATTTGCTTACGCTTACAACACAATAACCATGGTTAACCAATCGTACAAGGGAATGGCGCTCGCGAAAACGCCATCGGTGTTCATAACATCCGTTAGGGTACTTAACACCTCGTATCACTAACCCCTAGGGTGGCACCTTAACACCTCGGTACTTCATTTCGAGTGGCATCTTAACACCTCAATGCTTCACTCATTATTTTACGGAGTGGTGTCTTAACACCTCGACACTACACCCCTAGGTGGCATCTTAACACCTCGATGCTTCACCCCGAGTGGCATCTTAACACCTCGATGCTTCACTCATCACATGAAACGTGGTGTCTTAGCACCTCGATACTACAAATTTCACGCTACAACAAATAGATACATTATATACCTACACATATAATTATTCCACTCACTATATTAACCCTTCGTCATTGGGGTTATATAAGTCCACATCACACGCCCATGTGATAAGTACACACAAAGTGTGCACCTCGCCAAAGTGGTCAACCAAAACGCACAACCGTGCCAATTGGACCTATACACAAGTCCAACAATTCCACCTATACGAGAAGCGAGCTCTATAAGTGAGAACCCCTTCACCCGACCCGCACCCATCCTACACATACATATGCATATAGGATATTAACACTCACTTTGTCACCTTGAAGAATGCTACCGAATAATCCGCAATCGCCGATGGAATGTACCTAATCCATTTATCACATAACAAGTAACACAATTAGGGTGGATATACAAATCAACCCAAACTGACAACTAGTGCAATTTCGACCCAAATGCACTTCCAAGCACAAACCGTGCCCAAACTAACCAATAATCACTAACACAAGTGAGAATCGTCCTAATATGCCAATCAAACCCAATCATAGGTGATAAACACCTATCTTGCCCAAAATGACACTTAAACCCTAATTTGACCATAAGAAGTCAATATCACGCCATTAGCAAGTTTTGACACCAAAACATATTTAACTCGATTCAATGCTTCAACTTAATCCATTTTAAGTTTATAAACTTTATTAAATCGACAATTGAGTCATAATCATCAACAAACCCTAATTTTGACTCTAGTCAAAATTAGTCAACCATAAGAACCCTAATGGTTTCCAAAACACCAATAATCACTAACACTAGTGATTATACACCATTTACAAGTCTTAAACATGGTTAAATCATTAACCAACCCAAAACCCGTCAAATATCAAAATAGCAAGTTTCTATAAACCCTCTTCATCAACCAAATGGGTTTTACAACTAACAATCTCAAATCCTAACTTGAATATCAAATCTAACAAATGAAATTCGGAGTTAGGACTTACCAATACTACCAAAACGTAGCTAGGAGCGAGATGAACAACTTTAAAACTCGAGCTTTGGCTAGAATTCGACTCCTTCTTCTCCAAATCAAGCTCTCTCACTCTAGAACTCTTCCTCTCTCTCTAAATATGGATGAGAGTGTTTGTGTGGGTGAGAAATGAGCTCCAATGGAGTTCTAGATCAGTTTTGGTGACCCAAAACCGACCCCAATTGAAAAGACCACAGTACCCCTCATTTAAACCTTTTAAAAAAGCTGAAAATTGCTTCTGACGCGATCGGAGCGCCGCGCCATAAATTGGAGCGCCGCTCCAACCTTCAGGTCAGTTTTCAGAAACTTGTTTTGGCTATAACTTTTTTACCGTAGCTCCGTTTTTGATGAATCAAATATCATTGGAAACGTAATAAGATTTTCTTTCCAATGGTAAGGCTTTGAAACATCAACTCAAACTTTATTTGGGATTGAAAAGATACGTACACACCTTGTCACTTCAGACAACGTCCAGTTTCCTTCGACGTTCGAGCAAACAACACGTATATGCTTCGTACACTTCATACACATATCGTACACCATAAATACATTATGTACAATAAATATTTGGGTCTTACAATTACATAAAATTTTGGAATAAACATATTAACATTAATTATATAAATATTACATATAAATTATTAATTACTTATATACATATATTAATATAACAATATGAATAAATATTAATTTTCATTATATACAAAATAAATAAATAAATATATATATATATATATATATATATATATATATATATATATATATATATATATATATATATAACATATAATTTAAGATATAAATAAAATATATATTTGGATTTAGTAAAAAAAAAATTCTATTTAAACTACAAACAATAAATATATAATTAATATATAATTAATAGGTGAAATTATTTGATTACAATTATAGGTGTTAATATATATACTTGATATAGGTTCGTGAATCCGAGGCCAACCCTGCATTGTTCAGTTCCGTCGTATGCATATTTTTACTACAAAATATCGTATCGTGAGTTCATTTGATTCCCTTTTACTCTTTACATTTTTAGGGCTGAGAATACATGCGTTGTTTTTATAACTGTTTTATTTAAATGCTTTTGCAATCTATATTTTTGGACTGAGAATACATGAAATGCTTTTATAAATGTTTGAAGAGATAGACACAAGCAAAACATTCCTCGAATGAATTACTTGGAGTCATTCATGGCATATCTCAAAAGACGTTGCATTCAAGTCATTGAGTTCAAAAAGACTGTTATAAAACATTAGTCATTCATATTAGGAGAATCATATATCATTTGTATCGAAAGGTTATATTTTGAAATGAGTTGTCTTTCAACGAATGCAATGTTTGTAAAACGTATCATATAGAGGTCAATACCTCACAATGAAATCAATTGAGATGAATCGTTTGTAATCGATCTGAACGGGTCGTTAAATACATTATGTATGCTTATTATCTTGATTATATCTATGAGCGTGAAAATTATTCTTTGATAAATTTGAGAATAGTATTTACATGCATATTACAACTTACACTTTTGCTAATATGTATATTGCAAGTCATCAAAAATTGGTCATGATGAAGTTATTTAGAAATGTAGTGATATGAATTCATATGATTAACCATAAAAATATATAAGAGAATCAAAGTAATTAAATTCAATACTCAATATTATAAAAATGGTAGGAATTGGATGTGATAGTTTGGAGAAAAGAAAATAATCTGAAGATAGAGCAGAGACGATATTACTTATATTGAAACATCGTTACCCTGGCATCCCGCCTTTTGCACTAGACGTCAGCAAAATCGAAAACAATCGAGTAAGAAACTTTCAAGCATAGATATTACTTTTGGAACTAATATGGGTCACTTTGGGTAATATTGTGTAATGGATGAAATTTAATCTTTTTTTTGTTTTATTAAAAGTGAAATGGGTCAAAAGTTGCCCCAAGTTTATTGAAAAAGTGCAGAATGGCCAATTCATTTTTGATTCCTGTCTAATGGTCCTAAATATATGAAATGGGTAAAATGAGTTAATAGTCATCCAAACTTAAGTTTTACTACTTAGACCACACAAATTCGTCTCAAAATTGAGATAATATAGTAATTGTTTCAGACCAACACCTAGAAATCTTACCCAATTTGACCCGTTACGTAATGCACCCATTTGCCTTCTCTTATTCAAATGCTTCTATTGTGACGACCCGAAAATTTCCGACCAAATTTAAACTTTAATCTTTATATGGTTTCGACATGATAAGCAAAGTCTATTAAATTGAATTTCAAAATTTTTGAACTATTTTATGAAATCATTTGACCTTCGACCAGTTTCGAAGATTCACGAACAATTTATTGTACCTTGATAGGTGTATATATATATATATATATATATATATATATATATATATATAATAATAATAATAATTATAAACATAATTTTAAATATTGTATGTTGTTGTTACTAAAATTTATTTATGTAAAGTAAAATAAAAATAGGATATTATAATGATTATTATTTAAAAAGTATATATATATATATATATATATATATATATATATATATATATATATATATATATATATATATATATATATATATATATATATATATATATATATATAGTTTCGAATTTATTTGGAAAATGATAGTAACACTCAATTATCATTCAATTGATAATAAACAAGTTATAAACGAACTTATGTGATTTTAAAATAAACGATGATTCGAAAATGAGCTATATAAATTTTAGGCTTATTAAAAATATATTTGGAAGCTAATTAATAAATTTCAACATTTTTCATATTTTACCCAGAATCGAGAGGGACAGTTGATGTAATTTTTATTTATTAAATTAATGATTGAATTTTATACCATAATGACCAAAATAAATAAATATAGTTAATTTAAAAATATGGGATTTTTTCCGAAGACTGTTATTCGCCACTGATTTACAATGGAGAACGAAACGCTTCCCTTTTAATAACTGTCGGCAGTATATAGCCAAAGAAATTCTTAAAACCTTACGTTTTCTAAATAGTTGTTATTATATTAGTGGTATTATTAATATATTATTACTTTATTATATTATTATATCATATAATATAATGGAGGTTGTAAAGAATTGGATGATTGATTGTCTCATTTCCAAAAAAAGCCTTATGTTTGCTAGCTGTATCATAACAATCATATTTGATTATATGCAGAACAGATATGTTTGCCAGCTGTATCACTATTCTAGTTGACAAATATTATTCACATTCCTAATATAATATATATCGACTATCTTTGCCATACAAAACATATATTGATTATCTTTCTTTATCTCTAATACAACTCAATTATATACTCTCATCGAGCCATTTACTTCTGCTTTTGTTTGGAAATATCTTAGCACCACCTTCCATTCAAGGTTTGTTGATTGATCGAAAACTACAACACCTTTAATCGCCATGACCATTCTAAATTATTGTTACTATCTTCGGTTTACCAACACCTCCACAACACCCGAATTACTCTCCGCCATAACCATCAACCACTCTCATGCTTGACTTCCACCATCACCCTACAGCCACCTACAACCGCCATCACCTTTAGAATCACCATCACCGTGAACATCACCATCGACCATCTTCCTTCCTCACCCATCAACAACCATGAACACCTTTCATTTTCGTTGTTGTCGAGCATCACATCAAACTGCCATCTGTGTATTTCCTTGATGAAATCCAGGAACCCCTCATTGAAAACCATCGATAACGACTACAACCTGCAACTTATTCACTACTGTATGTTCGAATACCATCGCCACCTTTCCACCACCACATTTAATCACCATGAACCACCACAACCCCTATTCAAAATCAACTCCACCTCCGATGACCAACACACCCATACCGCTGTACGTTTATTATGTTTTTGTTCCGGTTCAACACTCACCAAGGTATCACTGTTTCTGCTCACAAGAACACCCATATATTTGTTGCTGTTCATTTCTTCTATTCAAACACAACTAAACCGAGCACCTTTTCTTTTGTGATGTTATACGAAACCCTACCAACCTGCCCCATATCTTCTGTTTCTGTTCACATGCTCTATTAATTGTTTTCAGTTCGATCATGATAAACAAACACCACATGCTCCTAGCTTCATTAAATTATCATCACCACAACCACCTTTCGGTCCCCTCTTGTAGCCGAGACCCAACCCATATAACGCCTCTGCTATCATTCAAAGAACACCATCATAAGCCACCACTCCAACTCATTACACCGTCATCATCTGCTTCCTGTTTATTTCTGTTTAAGGTGTATAAATGTCGCTGTTATTTTTTTTGGTGATTATTTCCGTTCGGTTACAGCAGAAGAGATAATAATGAAACTACTAAACAAGGAGATTTAATAATTAAATGGTGGGCTATGGGGAATAAATAATTGGTCAAGTGGGGTATTTAGGTGGAACAATCTATCCACTATGGCCGGCATTTGCTTATTAAAGGTGGTCAACACTTGCAAATTTGTGTTATTTACTTTAAATATTCTTCTTCCTTCATTTTCCAGATCAGTCGACAAACTAAATCCATAAACCTTTGAATAAGCGGACCGTTAGTTTTAGATGGACTTGTGAAGCAATTGGGTCGATCACTTTGCAACTTGGGCCGTAAACTTTGATTTGTTTATGGGACTGTGAACTTTGAATTTGATAGTGGGCCGAGATATACAAATTTCTTGTTGGGCCGTAAGTCAATTGTGCGGTTGGGCTGTGATTCAAATTGCTATTGAGCCGAGATTGTTAGATAACCAAGCTTGTTCCCATTTTTATTAAATAACCGTGATAATGATGATAGTAATATGATGATAGTTATGGGGATGTACAAGCATGGTAACAATAATCAAAAACGTATATTAAAGATAATAATGAAACTAGAAGAACCTGTTGGTGCTTGATCCTAAAAGATTAAAACAGAAATAGGATAAATATGATGTATAAGGAGTATAAATCTGAAGCGAGGAGAGAAGGATGGTTGAGGGTGTTTCTGGTTAAACGAGAGGTCTCGGGTTCAAACCCGGACTTGGACATTTTTTAAGACTACTTCTTTGAGGTAGTTTACTTATTATTATTATTATTATTATTATTATTATTATTATTATTCTAATTATTATTATTGTTGTATTATTATTAGCATTATTATTAAGTAGTATGAATATTATTACTATCAATATTATTGTTCTTATTATTACCAGTATTATAATAAATTAAAACTTATTATTATAACTATAAATTTTATTAATGTTATCATTAAAATTATCAGTATTATTATTATTAGTAATATCCATATCATTATTATTAAAAGTATTATGATTATGACAATAAAAGTTTTTAAAGATAGTATTATTAAGATTATAAGTATATATAAATTTATAGATTTGAAAACTATGGATAAAATTATGAATTAAGTGAATTGCTAATTATTAATATTATTAATTGGTATTATCCTTATTATTATCATTTTTATTATTACTAATATCATTATTATTATTAAAATAACTAATAGTTATATACAACTATAAGTAATACATATAACATAACCAAATTTAATATTTTTATATACAAAAAGAATATATGAGACATATATATATTATTAATATAAAAATGATACAGCTAATAAATTATAAATGTAAATTTATTCGATTACGATTATGTGTATTAATATATATAATTGATATATGTTCGTGAATCCGAGGCCAACCTTGCATTGTTCAGTATCGTCGTATGCATATTTTTTTCTACAAAATATCATATCGTGAGTTTCATTACTCCCTTTTTAAATGCTTTTGCAATATATATTTTTGGGACTGAGAATACATGCGATGCTTTTATAAATGCTTTACGAAATAGACACAAGTGATCGAAACTACATTCTATGGTTGAATTATCGAACCGAATATGCCCCTTTTTAGCTTGGTAGCCTAAGAATTGGTTTTTATGATAATTGCCACCAATTGACGCGAATCCTAAAGATAGATCTATTTGGCCCAACAAGCCTCATCCGAGTTTCGGATGCTTTAGTACTTCGATTTATCATGTCCGATGAGAGTCCTGGAATGATGGGGATATTCTATATGCATCCTATTAAGGTCGGTTACCAGGTGTTCACCATATGAATGAATTTTAATTCGCGAGTTACGCGTGTCAATATATGAAATCTTGTGGTCTATTAAAATGATAAAAATCAATGATTATGATAAACTAATGAACTCACCAACCTTTTGGTTGACACTTGAAAGCATGTTTATTCTCAGGCATTAAAGAAATCTTCCGATGTGCATTCGCTCATTTTAAAGATATTACTTGGAGTCATTCATGGCATATTTCAAAAGACGTTGCATTCGAGTCGTTGAGTTCAATAAAGATTATTAAGTAAATGACAGATTAGGTCATTTATAGTTTGGATATTTTGAAATGGTATGCATGCCTGTCAACTTTCGATGTAATGAAAGTTTGTCTTTTAAAAACGAATGCAATGTTTGTAAAATGTATCATTTAGAGGTCAACTACCTCGCGATGTAGTCATATGTTATTGTATTCGTTCTTATGGATTAGGACGGGTCTTGACATCTATCCTCCGAAATACTCCATTGGTCCCAGTTTAATTGTTTCGGACAAAAACACACAGGTTAATGAAATGTCATAAAAGTACTATACTTTCTATTTACTTTCCAGTTTTTCTCTTACTTTTTTCTTTCTCCTTTAATCATATCCATATACATTAAGGGTATATTCTTTTCTATTTATGGAAGTGGACAATTAATTTGGGACATTTCAAAACGGAATACTGGACTACAGATTTTGGACGGAGGTAGTAGCTTTATTTTCAATACTTTAGATTAGCATGCTGTTACTTTTTAACAGATTCATAAAAGTCGACTAGAAGGTGTAGTTTTCTCAACCCGTGAACCTTTAACTTGGATCATATTAGAAATTACCCATTATGACCCGTTACTCAAATTGTCACACCTATTCATGCAGGATATCGGACACGTAATTCTTGAGAGGTATTCAAGAATACTAGAAAGCTTAGCACACAAAGTGATGTCACGAATTGAAGATGTAATGAACGCAGATAATCTTGAAGATGTAAGTCAATGACAATAACTGTCAAATCTTGAGTTGTTTCTCCAACTACCGGTATTCACTCACAGTCAATTGTATGGCACTCTTTCAAGGGTTAAAAACATAGAAGGGCTTAAGGTACTTATTTTAAATAAGGGTAAACAACTCTACAATTCAACAAAAAAAGGTCTTCTACAAGGAAGTTTTATAACATCTATCTATAATCATTCTTTAGGTCAGTATTTCGCTAAAATATAATCATATTTATCATGATGAAATCTAAATATAAAATATTAAAATATATTAATAAAGAGATAGGTTGATAATTTATCAGGGTTAGAATGTATGTTTGTGCATTGTTGTATTGTATACTAAGTTATTTGTTAAAATTTTGGTGATGTAGAAGATTATATGGCTGATGGTTACAAATGATCTAATCAAATAGGACATCTTATATTGTAGGGTATCATTAAAGAGACATCTTATATCAATTTGTATATTTGTGTTTGGATGTTATAGCAGTGGGCTGATGTGCAGCTGGTAGGGAATTTAGTCAAGGAGAGGTCTTAATACTTTGTATTTTTCATTGTATGGTTTTATTTTTGTCATTATAAGATCCGTTCATGATTAATCATTCATGATTAACTCCATGTACTTTTGTTGGTTCATTTCAGAAATCAAATAAAAAGTTGATGATGAAGTTAAAGAACGTGATTATCTGATTGCAACTGAACCGGTTGCCAGCACAACTTACACTGGAGATGCTCCACTCATGTTTCGGGAAAATCAACAAAACATATAGCTCCTATAAATATCCGTACAACTTTTCGTGGTAATTTTGTATGCTCTTACTGTATAAAATTGTTTGTTGATGTACTGATAATTGGCAAGACGTGTACTTTAAAAACTAAATTACTAGAAAGCAATTATTTGTCTAATTGTTAGTAGCGTAAATGATGATTCTTTTTTCCAGTTAGTGCGCCTAGATTCATTATGAAAATCGATTGAGAACCTTCTTGACACTTAAAGGCTCATTCTTTTTTTTTTATCCGGGTTTCATTTTGTACGTTTTCATATTTCTATTTATAGATGTAGAATCACACACTTAATCGCTGCCAATACTAACGTTTTTGAATACTATTTTATAGAGTTGTCGTATAACGCACGGGCTCTTAAATTTATTGACAATCCCATATATGTTGTCAAAACTAAACTTATTGACAATCCCATATATGCGGGAGTAGCCTCATTTTATTAGCAAGGTGTTGCAGTTGAAGTAATTGTATACTGTATAATACTATAACTAATGCCAATTCATTTTTGAAAGCTCAATATGAGGATACAGGTTTGACTTTTTGTACTTCAAATATTCATTCATTTCTTATGTGATCTCTTTGTATTATTCTTTTGCACTTCAAATATTCATTCATTTCTTATGTGATCTCTTTGTATTATTCTTTTGCACTTAGCATTTTGTAATAGGCTCACCTTCATCACAATAGTAAAAGCAAATGCTATCATGCTATTCACTACTCACATACTCCGACCTACAATATGAATGCTATGATCTCCAAAAATTTATTCATATATGGGGACTAAAAGAAGAACCACAAAAGAAAAAACCTAATCTGTACTTGTCGTCAAATGAAATGGATACAGGGCTGGATTGTTGGAGAAAGATGTCTCATTGAATTCAACCGCATCAAACTTTTGTTTGTTATTATAAAAGATGGAAGTCACATGGTTTATCTTTAAGTAATTTCTTTATCCAAATGTTTTTATTCTGCAATTTTCGATATATATATATATATATATATATATATATATATATATATATATATATATATATATATATATATATATATATATATATATATATATGCAAAAAAAAAAAAAAAAGGATTTTAACGAGTCCTATTTAGTTTCCTTAATCTATGTGTTATGTCTAAAATAAAGTTTAAGTTATTCACCTCTTGGTGATGTGTTTTATGTAAAGCAAAAATACTTAAGGAATTCACCCACAACAATACTCGTGACACTCTCTATATCATATCGTTAATTGATGTATCATTTTACGATTCAAGATTGTTTGTTGAAGAGTTTTCGTGCAACGCACGTGCTCTTAAATCTAGTATTTTTATATATCTTAAAGTTTGTAATAAGAGATTATTGGACCTACTTTAGATATTTTGATTTTTTTAATTCAAAAGATAGTTAACATTTTTTTTTTTTTTTTTTTTTTTTTTTTATACGTGGGGAACTACTCCAGGTAGGATTTCAGTGCGTTTGGAGCTTAACAAAAGTGGCATAGACCTTGATTCGGTTTGATGTCCGATTTGCGATAATGCATTGAAATCCGCCGAACATGTACTTCTAGACACGGGCGGAAATATGTGGGGGCAGGGTAGGGCGCCTGCCCCCAGTGGATTTATCATTTTTAGTGCAAAAATTTTGGATTTTTCGATTTTTTGTCCAGTTGAATATTTTTTGCACAAAAGTCTTCATATTTTGCCCCCAAAGTCTTCGTATTTTGCTTAAAACCTCCGTATTTTGTCAAAAAACCTCCATATTTTGCACAATAAAATTGCTACGCTTTTAAAAAAATTTCGCCCTCACTGGAAAAAATTTCTGCTTCCGCCACTAATTCTAGACTGCAAGGTATCGAGTCAAACACGGACTCGAGTCGGACAATAATGGGGACGTGGGGTATTTCTTCTAGCACAAATGATCTTAGCATTGGCACGATTTTAAAAAAAAATATAGTCTTAAATGTTATTCTTAAAAAAAATAAAAATATCGTGTGCATAAATAATACTGGTAGTGTAAAAAAGTTAAGAATGTGGTTATCAACAATCAGTGAGATAGTTTTCAACTAGTTCAATTTAACTACTATACGTATATTTAATTAAAAAGCTTTAAGTATATAATATTATAATCCTTAAAAAATACGGAGTATTTTATTTGATGTATTGTTTGGATAGGGGTGCCAGAATAATTTTCTTCTGTCAGAAGACGAGTCCTCCAAATACGGTCAAGTCTCCTGCTAGTTAATCATTATCATCATCCTCATTATCATCATCATTATCATCATCATTATCATATTGTTGCTGTTGTAGTTTTATTTGTCACCGGCCATCATCAGCAACACTCGACCTACTTGTGAATTGTGATTAATCAACGATCACCGACTTGTAATGCCGGAGCCGAATGTGAATTTGGGTCCGATCATCGGAATATTGAGCCATCCAAGCGACGGTGCTTCCGGTAGACTTAATAACTCAACAAATGTTTCATATATAGCTGCTTCTTATGTCAAGTTCGTTGAATCTGCGGGTGCTAGAGTTATTCCACTCATTTATAACGAACATCCAGAGACTCTTCAAACTGTAAGAAATTGTACTTTTTTTGCTATACTATTTGTTGAAATTGAAACATTATTTTACATTTCTTACAAGCAATTTTTTAATTGAACATATATATAATTGAGAAACTGGATTTATAGGAGCTAGAAATTTAACTTAAAATTGGACATTTGGGAATTGCAGAAACTTAATCTGGTGAATGGAGTGCTTTTCACTGGTGGATGGGCTAAGAAAGGGTTATATACTGAAGTTGTTGAGGCTATTTTTAAGGTAAGCTCATTTTTAACCTTGTGTTGTAGTTGTGGTAGTGGCTGTCAGGAGTTCGACTCGCGTGGGATGCAACATTGCACACAAGCATTGCACCCAAAGGTGTCTTTCGCACATCGCGTTGGGGGGTGGGGGGTTTACCGTCCATGCCCTCGGATTGGGCCGGGTTTCCTCATGGCCAGCAGTTAGGTGCGGGTTATGCAACTGCTTGTGGGTGGTTTAGTCCTCCTGGATTATCCCGAACTGCCGTTAAAAAAAAAAAAATACTATAAAAAATTCAACATATCTTTAAAGCACATTATTTATACACTTCGTATCGAATGAGACTTGTACTCACAAACAATTAGTTAATGGGTTAGCCCTATAGGTGGCAAAATGGGCGGTCAGGTTGGTTTTGGTAACCGGGTCAAAATGGGCTCCGGTTACCCTATAGTTGATGGGATTAAATACTCCTATACCACTAGGCCAAATGGCCTTTTTCTTATCATCAAGAATATGATATCTTCATGAGATATTTGTAATAATGATGCAGTTAAGGCCCTTTTGATGATTGTTTATTGTTATTTAAATTGGTGCAGCAAGTCCTGAAGAAGAATGATGCAGGAGACCATTTTCCTTTATTTGCCATTTGCTTAGGTTTTGAACTCATAACTATGATCATTAGCAAAGTAAGTGATGCTCACTTATTAATTAGGATTTTGCTAACGACGGGTTATCGTTAACGTGCATAATTATGTTGTACATAGCGGTTGATATTGACTTTTTGATGGCGGTTATGCAAATGTACGATGAATTTATGCACGTTAATGACAACTCTAATAGCTGTCGTTAGCAAAATCCTTTGTAGTTTTCTTTAATTTTGTTCCCCTAAAGTAGAAAGTCTGTTAGTGACTTCTCTTTAATTCTTGCAGTAACATTAAAAAACATTTTTCATCTAATATGCGTATTGTGTTATGCTCAGTTTTAGATGTAACTATTTATTTTTACTTCCAAGTTACCAGGATGATAATATACTTGAAAGGTTTAGCGGATCACATCATGCATCTACACTTCAATTAGTTAAAAACGTTAACATCGAAGAAACTATGTTTCAAAGGTATTACGGTGTTTTATACTTACAAAGGTGCTGTCATTCATTTTGAAGTTGATGGTTTTGTTATATATAGATTTTCGACTGATTTGATTGCAAAGTTAAGTACCGATCGCCTGGTGATGCACCACCATAAAGTGAGTAATTATCTTTTGTGGTATAAATCCGAAAGCTCGTGTGATATATTCTGCAAATATTTATCTTAACCGTTTCTGTTTTCCTCATTAACAGTATGGTATATCGCCAGAAAGATTTCAAGAAAATGTTAGCTTGTCCAATTTCTTTAACATTTTGACGACTAGTACCGATAAAGATAACAAGGTGCATAACTTATTTAGATTTTTTTACTTATTTGGTTGTTTAATAGACCATATTTTTATTGTGTATGATAACAAATTAAACTTTACATCAGGTTTATGTATCAACAGTTCAATCACAAATTTATCCAGTGACTGCAGTCCAATGGCACCCAGAGGTACTTCGTGTCTAGTAAAAAGATGTTCATGCTTGTTTTTATCTTTAGTAACTTTTTTTCTGAATTTGCCTCTATTTCCATTTGCCTTATTCTGGAGGGGTGTCTGATTCCATGTCTCCTAGAAACAGACCAATTTTCAGATTAAGTAGCAGATTAAATGATAAAGAAACATTAATTTTACTTACTGAATTAAGATTTGTACAGAAACAGACCATTAAGTGGTTAGTAAACAGACCCTAAGAATGATGTTTTCATATTGTATGTTGCAGAAAAATGCTTTTGAATGGGGCTTACCCATGATACCACATTCAGACGACGCTATTCAAGTGACTCAGCACTTTGCTAACTTTTTTGTGAGGTACCATTTTGCAATTGTTGTAGATCTAAAGATCTTTAATTTTATAAATTTTATTTACTAGTTACTAATTACAACTTATGAATTTGAAGTGAGGCTCGAAAATCTTTAAACAGACCACCAGTTCGAAAAGTGTTGGACAATCTTATTTACAATTACAAGCCCACTTATTGTGGGAAGGCTGGGTAAGATTTTTTATATTTATGTGCTCCTTGTGAATTATAGATGTTAGTTTTTGTGGATTAATTTCTCGTTCGTTTTAAAATGTTTGTAGGTATGGGTACGATGAGGTATACATCTTTACAGAAAACGTTGCACGAATTTAGCTTGCTAATGTTGTATGGTGCAAACAATTAACCGAGGAAGCAGTATGACATCATTACTCTGGAATTAGTTTGTAAATGTTATCTGGTGCATAAAGTTGAAGGTTTGTAAATATCTGGATTGTAACTATTTGATCAACATAAATTGAATTGTTACCTTTTGTAATCGAACTCAAATCAAATGGTTCTATGTATATAGTATGAGCTTTGTATCCTCTTTCTAAATGTTATATGCCATGTTTACATATCTTTGCTTTATATATTTATGTATAGTAGTAGCCCCTTCTTTCTTATATTATTTATTTTTCCCCGAACACACAATAATATAAATAAACGGATTCGAAGATCAACAAGGTACACAATCAATACAAGAAGAATCAGAAAACTAGCCTAGTCAACATACACACTAAGTCACTAACCAAATGAACCAAAAATTAGCACTACCATAACTGCTAGCAGTTAGCACTGTATACTCTGTCAACAATGTTTACTTAAATTTGCACTCAACAACAAAATCTTGACTGAATCACGACTAAAACATTTAGACACACCAAGTCTAATTGTTCGGTATACGTTTTAATTAGTAATTGATTTGTTAAAATGTACTCATATCGCTTTTGTTTGTTTACTCGTTCCGCTTGGTGAGTTGGTTGCCTTGATGAAGAAACATTCACTCTGCTGTTCAAAAGCATTGCCCACTGAAGCAAACCACCCGGGTTCAATTCCTGGCTATGCCAAATTGTTCAAAAAGGGAGTGTGATTAGAGGGTGCGCATAATGCGCAATTCACCCGGTACCAGGTCTCGCGCTCGGAGTGCTTGGTTACCCGAGGTTTTACCTTCTATGGGGAGCCAATGTGCTCGTTCATAGGAGGGTTTCCTCGCTTACCATAAAAATAAAATAAAATAATGACTATTTTTATGTAAATATGAGTCATTAGAACTAAACTTAATAGATTACATAAAGAATTTATCTGTGTCAAGATGGGTCTTATCTCGGTAACAAGATTTCAGTTAAAATCTATTTATTTCCTATTTTTTAGTTCTGATTTTGGTTCTGAATCTTTTTATAATACAAGTATACGACCAGATGTTTGGATCAATTCAATACATAATGATTCAAATATATGTAATATGTAAGTGATTCAAAAAGAAGATTTGTGTAAATAGATCATACCCGTCTGCATGAGCATTATTATATGTTCAATTAATATAATATGGATTTGATTTGTCCAAAACTTGAATGCATCTTATATGAAAAGGTATAAGAAGACTTTATCTTTGTTTTACTTCTTCCTCAATATTTTTTTTTTATTTTTATTTTGGTGAAATACTGAGTCACCATATGTTAGCTTCATGTTTGAATGATTTACTATAAAAGCAGTACCAAGTTACACACTTTTTCTCATAAACTCTTTAATCTACTCAACTTCATTGCATAACAAGTATTTCACTCAGATTTCATTAATGGCGACTCATTTACTTTTATTTTGTCTCTTGTTGACAGCTTGTTCATTCGCTTTAGCTTCGGACCCTAGTCCTCTTCAGGACTTTTGTGTGGCTGACCCAAAGAGCAAAGGTAAAAACTTTTAAAAAACTTTGTAATAAAAAGAAATATACTATATTATCTACTTGCTAACGAATTTTATATTTTGTTGTCACAGTTTTGGTGAATGGTGTGGTTTGCAAAGATCCAAAGGCTGTTACAGCAGATGATTTCCGTTTCGAAGGACTCAACGTTATGGGAAACACGTCGAATACAGTTGGGTCTATTGTGACTCCTGTGACTGTAGTACAATTAAAAGGACTCAACACTTTAGGAATCTCGATGGCTCGTATTGACTTTGCTCCATGGGGTCTTAACCCTCCACACACGCACCCTCGAGCTACTGAAATCTTGACTGTTATTGAAGGCAGTATTTTGGTCGGTTTTGTGACATCTAACCCTGAAAACCGTCTCATCACAAAACTACTTCAGAAGGGAGATGTTTTCGTGTTCCCACAAGGTCTAATTCATTTTCAGCAAAACGTTGGAAATGGATATGCTGTTGCTATTGCAGCATTGAGTAGTCAGAATCCAGGTGTCATTACGATTGCAAATGCTGTGTTTGGATCAAACCCGGATATCAGTGCAGATATTCTTGCAAAGGCCTTTCAAGTTAACGCTAACGTGATTAGTCAAATTCAATCCAAGTTTTAAGCATTTATGTGATGATACATAACTATCGATTTTGTTTGAATTACTTATTGTAATGTTAGTAAAATGGTTTGTCATGTCCTGTAATACTCCGTATTTACAAGTGAATTAAATATAATTATGATTATGATTTTGATTATAAATCTTGATGCTTCCATTCTTTAAACAATCAAACTCAATGACCCAAGCTCAGACACTTAATTTTGCAACATCAAAAATGCATTTATAGCTAGGGGCTCTATGTTTCTTATACAAGAGATTAATGTTGATTCCATCAACACTTATGATTACTTCCATTCGTTAATTTTGAATTTGATTTTATCATTTAACGAAAAATCCGTAAGTAAGATATATATAGTTCATGGAGGTATTAGACAATATTATGTACTTTTCTTTTCATGTAAAGACATATGTAGGATTGGCCTGATAATTCATATAATAGCGACACTTGAACTACATACCTAATAAAATCCGGGGAAATTGGTAAAATTGCCCCCATATCCGAAAGTGTTTAACAATATGCTCCTGAAATTTTGAAATTGCAAGAATGCCTTCTGACCACGCACCACGTATGATGCGTGAGGCTTGGTGCGTGATGCGTGTTCACCGAGTACTTAAGCAAGGTAAGCAAGCGGTAACGTACCACGCACTAATCAACCAACAACACGCATGGTGCGTGTTTCACATTTATCAAAGAGCCCAATTTAGTTTTAAAACTCACACGCACAAAAACCTAGAAACACGCATGAAACCGCGATTTTCGTGAATTCGCTCGATTCATCCGTTTTTTTGCTTGTCACTCACTCGATTCTAGTTAAACTTAAACCTACAACCGTGATTATACCCGTTTACCCCTTTTAGCACGTACGAGCGCACCAAATAACCCACATTCTGGGTTTTTTTAGCGATATTATGTGAAAATCCGTGGTATTATAGTTGTTGATCAAGATATATGAGAATTTTCCATCTTCTAAAATGGCTAACAATCAGGTAAAATCACTTACTAAGTTTTTAAATCATTATTTGTTATAGATATTCCGTCGAACACTTTGCTAGTTTTGTTGTAAACACGTAAAACTCATCATCCGCAAGAGCTTATGTGGATGGAGTGTTAATTCGATTCGTATGGATGAGAGTCTCATTCATGCGAATCAGGCCTTGTTGGTGCTTGATGTTCATCCGTACAAATGAATGACTTATCTGTACGGATCAAGGACCATCCGTACGGATGGACTTGCAGGCCTATAAATACGACTTTTATGTGTCTTTTAGGGTTAAGAGTTTAACCTAATTTGCAGTGAACTCATAATCTTGACAGAATCATGACTAAAACATTTATCCAGACCAAGTCTAATTGTTCAATATTTGTTTTAGTTAGTGGTTGATTTGTTACAATGTATATCAGCAAGCAATCCACTGTTTTTGTTTGTTTAATCGTTCCACTTGATGAGTTGGCTGCCTTGATGCAGAAAAATTCACTCTGCTGTTCAAAAGCACCATTAATATTAATATTAATATATATGAAAAAGTTATTGTATTATTCTACAAGTATGAGTCATTAGAACTACTTATACTTTATAGTTTGTATGAAGATTTTATCTGTGTCAGGCTGGGTCATATCTCAGTAACAAGATTAGAGTTAACATCGATTACTTTCTTCTTTTTGTTGTGATTTTGACACTGAATTTTGTATAATACGCGTATCCAATGAGATCTTTGGACCAATTCAATACATAATGATTCAAATATATTTAAAAGATTCCAGAAGAAAATTTGGATAAATAGATCATACCTGGCTGCATGAGCATTCTATCTTTAAATAATATATATATTAGATATTAGATTTGACCAAAAGTTGAATTCATCTTATATGAACAGGTATAAGAAGACTAAATCTTTGTTTTACTTCTTCATCAATATTTTTTTATTGGTAAGGTGTTTCAATGTTTTAACTATAAAAGCATTACCAAGTTACATACTTTTTCTCATCAACTCTTCAATCTACTCAAGTTCATTGCATAACAAGTTCTTCACTTCAATTTCACTAATGGCGTCTCATTTACTTTTATTTGGTCTTTTGTTGACAGCTTGTTCATTCGCTTTAGCTTCGGACCCTAGTCCTCTTCAAGACTTTTGTGTGGCTGACCCAAATAGCAAAGGTAAAAACTTTTTAATTTCTTATTAAGAATACAAAGAAATATACTATACAATTCACATGCTAACGAGTTTTGTAATTTGTTGTAACAGTTTTGGTAAATGGTGTGGTTTGCAAAGATCCGAAGTCTGTTACAGCCGATGATTTCCTTTTTAAAGGGCTAAACATTGTGGGAAACACGTCGAATGCAGTTGGGTCTGTTGTGACTCCTGTGACTGTAGTACAATTAAAAGGACTCAACACTTTAGGAATATCAATGGCTCGTATTGACTTTGCTCCATGGGGTCTTAACCCTCCACACACGCACCCCCGAGCTACTGAAATCTTGACTGTTATTGAAGGCAGTATTTTGGTCGGTTTTGTGACATCTAACCCTGAAAACCGTCTCATCTCAAAATTACTTCAGAAGGGAGATGTTTTCGTGTTCCCACAAGGTCTAATTCACTTCCAGCAAAACGTAGGAAATGGATATGCTGTTGCTATTGCAGCTTTGAGTAGTCAGAATCCAGGTGTGATTACGATTGCAAATGCTGTGTTTGGGTCAAATCCGGATATCAGTGCAGACATTCTTGCAAAGGCCTTTCAAGTTAATGCCAAAGTGATTGATCAAATTCAGTCCAAATTTTAATCATTTATGTGATAATTGATTACTGTTGATTTCATTGAGTTACACATTTCGGTTCTTGTTATATTGGTTTGTCTTCTCCTGTAATATTTACAAGTGAATTAAACGTTATTATGATTTTGATTATAAATCTTGATCAAAGTGTTAGAATACATAACCAAAAAGGGACCATTTCCTGAAATGGAAGTTTGACTTTGGATCAGAAGTAAAGTTAACTTCATCATTTCCATAAGTAAAAGGCAACATAAATCTGAGCACAAAGCATGAGGCAACGGCTACAATCACAAGCATATTTCCTATTTTGATAAAGGGGTTCCAAAATGAGATTTGGAGCCTAACCTCTAATAGAAATAGCTGTTGTATTTTTTGTATATAAAAACACTTATTAAATGTAAACTGAATTACAATCCAATTAATACAATGTAGTCTTTAAAGCATTTTGCTATTTTTATCTTTCTCAGTTTATCATCTTTTTTTTTTTTTTTTTTTTTGAAAGACAAGGTTAGTTGTTAGTTGTTGGACTCGAACTTGGGTCACTCTCGAATCCATGAAACATGGATACCAATGAAGCAAGGCCTCATTGGCTCAGTTTATCATCTTAATCCCATAGATACTCAATACATTATCAATAAACAAATTTAAATTTCCGCATTATCAATTCTTAACATGGTATCAGAGCCAGGTTGTCTGATCCGAAATCTATGCAACCAATTATAAGCTTCAATCATTTACCAAACTAAGCTGCCATGTCAATCGACGGTAGCTTAGTAAACAGTTCAAAACCCAACCGAACCTCAATCTTTTACCATTGAACACATGTTGTCATTATGGACAGTGATGGTAACAGGTTAGCTTAAATCATCAAACTGCCATGTCAAAAATGACGGTAGCTCAAATCAAGCATCAAACTCACCGTCGACCAAGCAACAAGGAATAGTTGCGGTTTCCAAGGTGATTATGTTGAAGCTTTTGAATAAATAAAAAATGGAGTGGGGTGCAGCCGACGGTAACCTAGAGGCTACCAACAACGGTGGTCACCACCAACAACCATCAAAAGTTAACGGCGGCCATAAGTGTTTACCTGGCACCGGAAAAAAGGGAAAAGAAATCAACAACCTGAATGACGGCGAAAGAAACTGCAAGTGGCGGTTGTAAGACCCAAATATTTATATTACGTACTTATGTACTTATAACATTCGGGTTTTGGTTGCGTTGGCTATTTGTATTAGTTAAAAGGCAAAAGAAGCTGGAACTGGCCTGTTGCGCGCCGCGCGGTTCTGGTGCGCGCCGCGCAAAATGGCGCTGACAGAACTCCCTTGTTTTTATTTAATTAAATGAGGGGTAAAAGGGTAAAATCACATAGGGCCGGATTTGTGTGCCATATTAGCTACTTTGGATCAGTTTTGGATCATTTTTCATGTCCATTCATCCCTTCCAAATATCTAGAGAGAGAGAGAGATATTTAGAGAGAGATTGGAGGTTTTGGTGAAGAAGAAGCTCGAATCGTTCAAAGTCTCGGGTTTTAAAGTTGTTCCTTTCGTTCTCGGCTACACGGTGATAGTATTGGTAAGCTCAAACTCCGAATTTCAATTATTTAATTTGATATTCAAGTTAGGGTTTTGAGTTAATTAGTTGTAAAACCCTTTTATGTGATGAAATGGGTTTAGTGAAGCTAGTAATCGGGTTTGTTGTTAATTGTTGGTGGATTTTGAGTTGGCGAACTAATTGGCCATGTTTAGAACTTTAATTTGAGTTTAATCACTTAAGTAGGTGATTATGGAAGTGTTGAAACCCATTTAGGGTAATTTGGTTGACTAGTTGTGACTTTGGGTCAAATTAGGGTTTGGTGGTGATTATGACCCATTTGGCGATTTAATGAGGTTTGTAAACTTAAAATGGATTAAGTTGAAGTATTAAACCAAGTTAAATGTGTTTTGGTGTCAAAACTTGTAAAGGATGAGATTTTGACCTTTATGGGTCAAAATTAGGGTTTAAGTGTCAAAATGGGTATGACACGTGTTTGGCACTTGTGTTCGGGTTTAATGGATGTATTAGGACCATTCTCACTCGTGTTAGTGATTATTGATTAGTTTTGGGCGCGGTTTGTACTTGGAAGTGCATTTGGGTCGAATTTGCACTAAGGGTCGAATTGGGTGGTTTATAAATCCATCCTAATTGTATTGTTGTAATTGTGATAATGGAATAGGTATCTTCCATTGGCAAGTTGCGGATTCACTTGGAAGCTTCTTCAAGACTTCAAGGTGAGTGATAATATCCTATGTGCATATGTATGTGTAGGATGGGTGCGGGTCGGGTGAAGTGATTCTCGGTTATAGAGCTCACTTCACATATAGGTGGTTTTGATGGACTTGTGTATAAGTCCAATCGGCACGTTGTGCGTTTTGGTTGACCATCTTTGGCGAGATGCACATTTTGTGTGCACATTATCACACTTGGTTGTGATTTGGTTGTTGTAACCCTAATGGCGAAGGGTTGATATGGTTGTGTTGTGGATGACCCCGATTTGGTGGATTTTATAATCCCGTGACCATGGGTTTTGGTATTGAGAAATGAATCTTGGGTAGTGCGGATTCATGGTGACTCGGGTTGTTCGGTCACCTTATTTGAGGTAGTGAATCTCGAGTAGTGCGGATTCACGATGACTCGGGTTGTTCGGTCATCTTATGGTTGAGAAGTGAATTTCGGGTTGTGCGAATTCACAAGGCTCGGGTAGTTCGGCCAATGTTCGTGTGATTGAGGTTAAGGGGTTAACCTTGTGCATTATTATTATTGTTTATATATTAATGTGTTGTTGTGTTGTAGCTAACCCTCCGGGTGTAGCTATTTGGCGATGTTCACTTTGTCGTTGGTGGACTCTTATTTGTGTTGTATCTTTAGCTCGTTGCTTAGATCGTACGGTATGCTTAGTGTAGATGCCTTATACTTGGATGCCCCGGTATGCGGTATTTGTTTGTGTGGCGTATTCATTTTATACATATATATGTATGTAGTATGTTATCATTCACTAAGCATTAGCTTGCCCTCTCGTTGTTGACTCTTTTTATAGATCGCATGCGGATATGGTGGCTCGGGTAAGCGCGAGGACTAGAAGACGTGCATAGTTGCTTTAGTGACTTGCTTTTGGATCATTTAGGATTGGGTAGTGTATCCCCAATTGCCATGCTCGGCTTTGTATTGTATTAAAGTCTTTTGGTCAAATATTGTATTTCGGTACTTAAGGTGGTAAAATGGGTCGATGTGGGACCCGCCTCGTAAACTTAATTTTATTAGTTAAACGTGCTAGTTTTATATATATAAAACCATGGTTAAAAGCGTTTGGGCCAAAAAGGTCGGAAACTAGTCAAACATTTTCGCATTAAAGCGTTTTGGGGACAGCAGTCTGCCAGGTGCAATCTGCGCGCCGCGCGGCCTATTGGCGCGCCGCGCAACCCTCTGTTTCAGCAAAAAAAAATTTTTTAGTCATGAAATTTAACGGGGTTTTAACGCGGCAAGGTTTGGGCTGTTACAAGTGGTATCAGAGCATGGTCTAAGGGATTTAGGTGACTTGAGATAGGTGCCTAGACTTAGACTTTTGTGTGTGCTTAATTTTGTGCGGGACTTGTAGGATTACGGGTCGGAATGGGTTTAGTTAGTGCCTTGTTTATAGGTTGAATAACGTGTATATTAGTAATGCGGATATTATGAATATATTATTTGTGTTGTGGTAATAATTCTCGCGTGTGTTTGTACCGCGTAGAATTTTGGTTGTGTTTGTGTATGGTTATTATCATCGAGCGAGGCGGTCGTTGTACTAACGAGTCGATGCGGCGTGCGTGCGTAATAAGAACTTGCAGACCTTATTACGGGTGCAAATCGTGTCTAACGAGTGATGTACGACGAGTGTTTAGCAAGATGGGGTGGTGTTGTGCGTGTCGTTTCATACGTGCGTGGACTAATCGTTTTGCATTCTTTAGAATGACGACGCGAAACGAGACCGAGATGAACGACACGGAATTTAACGCTAGAGTTGCGGCCGCCGTTGCGGAGCAAATGAGAGCGTTTCGAGAAGAAATGGATGGGAAGTATTCCGAATTCCAAAATAGGGGTGAAATGGAGCGTTGTCTTAAGAGCTTCATGA
The DNA here is from genome assembly GCF_046630445.1 of Rutidosis leptorrhynchoides. NCBI lineage: Eukaryota > Viridiplantae > Streptophyta > Magnoliopsida > Asterales > Asteraceae > Rutidosis > Rutidosis leptorrhynchoides. The sequence goes on from NC_092334.1 coordinate 80,189,934, forward strand.
GGACTAGACCCCCGATGTATGATGGGAAACCGGATCCTTTGGTGAGTACGACTTGGGTTTCGGATGTTGAAGGGTGTTTTCGTACTATGGAATGCCCTCCCGAGAAAAAGACGAGACTCGCTACTAGTTTGTTGCGGGGTAGGGCGAAGGATTGGTTGGATGGCAAGATTGATCTTGTCGGTGGTGAAACGTTTATGACGTTATCGTGGGACGAATTTAAGGAGGAATTCTTCGAGGAGTTCCGAACTTCAGCCGATTTATCAGAATTGCGTTGTGAGTTGCGAAATTTGCAACAGGGTTCTATGGACTTGAATACTTTAAAGACGACTTTTATGTCGAAGGCTCGTTTTTGCCCGGAATATTTGGGGAACGATCGTTTGTTGATGGAGGATTTCTATCGAACTTTGAGCGATGACTTGAAAAGCAAAATTAGCCGGGGTTACGCGAAGTCATTTGCGGAGTTATTTGCGGTGGCTAGAGGTTTCGAGTCTTATACGCGATCGAAAAAGGGCGAACCTTCAAGTGAGGGAAGGGTTGTTTCTTATGGTGCTCCGAGTAAGAGGACTAAGGGTCCGAGTGCGAGTACGAGTAAAGTGGTAAAGGGCGCGGTGGAATCTCGTGCGCCTAGATGTTTCAATTGTGGCGTTAGGGGTCACAAGTTGTGGGAATGCACGATGCCGAGAAGTGAAGGCGGAATGTGCTACTATTGTCATAAAGAGGGACATCGCAAGCCGGATTGTCCCGAGTTGGCGGCGGCGAATGCCGCAAGGAGACGTTGAGGTACGTTTCGTTTTGATAAATATGTCTTTGAATATTTATTTATGTGGCGTTTATGTTCGGACTTGTTAATTGCATAGTGATTTGCATGTTATGGTTAAGGGTGACGTTCCTAACGGAAGTACCCTATGGTGATGTTTGGTTGTTGGACGAAGGGCGTAAGACTTGGTGTAACCAAGCATTCCTTAGTATTTGGGGAATGTTACTACCAAGCCACGGAAATGGTTTTGGTGTTCGATTGTTTAGCGCGTGTTCGCTTTTGGTGTTGAAGTGATGAACCATGAGGTTCGTCGGGTGATTGGAACCTTTGAGGCCGAGTGTTTAAAATCTCGATGTGTGTTGGTAATGGAGTCTTTATGACGCGACATTAGGTGCCTCTTTTATACCTACTAGCGTGGTGTCGACTCCGATTGTGTTGTGGTTACATTGTACTTAGGGTACCGGGAGAAACCCGTAGGTACATGAGTGACTAGGTGAAACTTGACAAACTAAAGCAATTGGATAATTGCGAGGGTATGGTTTGTGTAATCGTGGTACACTTTTCGTTCGAAGTGTTTAAGGATTGATTGAAATCCTTCGTGTGCTCAAGGTTAGAGCAAGGTGTGGTGATGGGTCGTGTGTACCCAATTGTTGGTAAAGTCTACCTTTGGTAGCATCGTACGGGTGTACGAGTTGTGATATAGGAACGTGTTTCCAAGTGGGGGAGTCGCACTCCTGCGCGAGGAAAGTGTTAGTGTGATATTTCGGATGATGATTTTGGTAGATCTGGAATTTTTACCGAGACCTAGTTTTGGGTCGATTCGTGGTAGAGTGCGATTTCGGATAAATTGTACTTATGGTTTGGATTGGAATCCCACCGAGGCGGTAATGTGGTAAATCTCGTTGAGAGATAATGGACGTGTTTGGTGAGCAAGGTGAAATCCTTCGGTTAAGGAAGGTGTGTGTCGGGTTCTCTTTTGGAGAATTCTTGTTCGGTACCTATGTTTGATATAGGTGGTTCTTGCTCGATTATGGTATGTAGTTGATGAAGCATGACCTTCGGGGTCCGCTGACTTCATCGTGGTATTGATGATTAATGAAGCATGACTTTCGGGGTCCGCTGACTTCATTATAGTATGGTTGCGTGATGGAGCATGATCTTTAGGGTCCGCTGACTTCATCATGGGAGTACGTGATTGATGGAGCATGATCTTTAGGGTCCGCTGACTTCGTCATGAGCGTGGTGTTGAGATCGGTGAAGCATGATCTTCGGGTCCGCTGACTTCATCCGGTATTGAGATCGGTGAAGCATGATCTTCGGGTCCGCTGACTTCATCCGATATTGAGATTGGTGGAGCATGACCTTCGGGGTCCGCTGACTTCATCAAGAGGGTTGTGTTGTGGGACGTGAATATCGGGTTGTTCGTATTCACAATATTTCGGGTAGTACGAATGTCCCTGTTGGTTGGGCTCATAGTTTGAGGTAGTGAATGTCGGGTAGTTCGGATTCACTAAGGTTCGGGTTGTACAGCCATCCTCGGTTATACTATGTGGCGGTAGTAGTGAATATCTGTCATAACCCGTCCTTAACCATAAGAACGCGTTAGATAACGTATGATTTCATTGCGAGGTATTGACCTCTATATGAGACATTTTTGAAAGAAAACTGCATATATTATACATTACAAACCATAACCATTATTTTTGTTACAAGCTTAAGACAATAAAAAGAAGATTAACGTTTAGCGATAATCTTCGACTTACAAACTTTACAAATGATGACAACAACACGGTTTCTAGCATATTTTACAATACAACATCTCGGATATGCAGTTTTATTTTTGACACAAACATGCGTACGCAAGATCCTGGTTAGATCCAACATGATGCAGCGGAAGCTTTAGAAATCACCTGAGAATAGACATGTTTTAAAAGGTCAACATAAAGTTGGTGAGATATAGGTTTAATGCCGGCAGCAATATATATATAGACCACAAGATTTCGTATATAAACAGTTTAATAAAAGTATTCTAAGTGGTTGAGCACTTGGTAACCATACTTAACATTTTCACGTCGCATATTCCCTTTAATATGAAATCTTACTACACCGTACCAAGTGTAGTCACAAAACGAAGTACTGTGCAACCGTTGAATACTGGTCGTCCAGTCCGGTTGGGGTTGTCAGGCCCGATAGATCTATCAACAGGATTCGCGTTTACAATACCGCTGTAAATATTAGTTACCAAGCTACAGGGAAGTATGCCAGTGGTACAACTCAACGTAGAATATATTTTTCAGTTACTTGTGTCCATATCGTAAAACATAAAATACATGTATTCTCATCCCGAAATATTTAGAGTTTAAAAGTGGGACTATATACTCACCCTTGTCTTGATGATATATATATTTTGACTCGGTCTTCCGGTTGATATCACGAACCTATCCATATATAATATATCAATATGTTTTCATTTTAAAACAAACGTTATATATATATATACTTGTTATACTTTTAATATTTTGAATATTTCCTTAGTCCGTAGTTAGCATTCCGATGTTAGTAATTCAATTTTAATGGTTCATTTTTAGATGTTTAATATACCCGCAATAAACAAAACCCCCAACGAAATAAATAAAACCCCATCGTATATGTATTGGTCGAGATTAATCTTGACCCACGGTACCGGTGTTGTCAAATGACGTGTTGCGTACATAAAGTACCGGTGTTGTCAAATGACGTGTTGCGTACAATCATGGGATCTTATGATTAATCTTCTCGTGTTGTTTACGGGTGATCCTGAACCATATAAAATTGAATTATAAGTACATATATATAAAATATCATGTTATCTTAGAAATATGTGATTTATATCATTTTTTTCCAATTGATCCCGTAGTTGAAATGATCTAGGATAACCAATTTTGTTTCGGTCATAGTTTCTTCGTTACAAATCCGTTTTCGTTGATTCAAATTGCCATCTTCTTGGATCGAGTTCTTCTTTAAGACTATGAACTGTAAATACCTTGGTTTGTATTCAAAATCATACGGCATAAGTGAAACATTAGTGAAACATATGAAGTTAAACATTTTTGTTACAACAAAATCATTTAATGACCATTTTTCTAAAAATACTTATACTTTGAAAAACCAAGTTTTACCTTGTTAAATTAGCATATACATAAGTTATATTACAGGTCTTGAAGTATTTTAAAAGTTAAGTTAGAAGGATCTATTTAGTTTGCAAACAAGTTTGAAAACATTCAAACTATGTTCTTGTTGTTAAACTTTTGTACCACAAAATAAGATAGCTATATATATATGAATTGAATAAGGTTATGAACATAGATTCTACCTCAAGTTCCTTGGATAAGTTTGCTGTAAAAGAGGAGTAAGAAGCTAGAATCAAAAGGGTGATAGAAGTGGATGAAAGATTGGAAGTAAGTTGGTGTTCTTGGAGGGTTTTCTTGAAGTGTTTTTGTATGGTTTTCTTATGGTGTTTTAGTATGGTTTTTGAAGCTAGATCTTCTTGGTAAGTTGCTGAAGTGTTATGGAGTTTAGAGTTCTTGAAAGAGTGTGTGTTTTTGCTAAGATAATTGAAGTGAAAGTGAATCAAAAATGGGAAATGAATGGAAGTATTTAAGGTGGTGATGGTGGCGTTTTTGATGGTGTACAAGGACAAAAGTTTTAGTTGTTTTCTTGTATAATTAGTCAAGTAATCATCCAAAAGTAATTACCTAGCTCTAAGGGCATGAATAATGGCTGGTTAGGTGGTGATTTTGATGTGTATTTACTATTAGTAAATACGTATAGGAGCTAGGTATGATACGAGTACAAATACTCTAGGTATACGTATAGAAATTTTGTGAAAAATGAAATGAGGATTCAAATATAGCTATCTTTTGTGAATACACTTATATGGTTTTATGTATTTAAGTCTTTAAAAGTGATTAAATACATTACTTATACAATATATGTATAACATTATAAGTCTTAAGTATTTATGTCAAATAACGTTACGTATAGTTATCGTTTTGAAAACTTAAGTTAGTAGTTTCAAAATACACATATAACTTGTTGTTATTAATACAAAATGAGATATTAAAACATTTATTAATCATGTTAAATATGTATATATACATTTATATACACAAACGTATAATTATCATATATTGTATAGTTCGTGATATCATCGGTCAAACTAGACGGTCAAACGTTGTGTAAAACTCTTTTCGGAAATATAAGTCTCGACAATTTGGATTGCTTATCATGTTGGCAAGGTTTAATTTATGTAAATATTAATCTTATAAGTATAGTATGATCGAAAAAGTGCGGGTCGTTACATTACCTCCCCGTTAAATAAATTTCGTCCCGAAATTTTAAAATTGTACCTATTTTGCGTCATCGAGAAACAAGTGTGGATACTTTTGCTTCATCTGATCCTCTCGTTCCCAAGTAAACTCGGGACCTCTTCTAGCATTCCAACGAACCTTAACAATCGGTATATTACTCTGTTTGAGCTGTTTAACTTCACGGTCCATGATTTCGATTGGTTCTTCGACGAATTGTAGTTTCTCGTCGACATGAATTTCTTCAAGAGGAATGGTGAGGTCTTCCTTTGCAAGACACTTCTTAAGGTTTGAGACGTGAAAGGTATTATGTATTCCGGCGAGTTGTTGTGGTAACTCGAGTCGATAAGCTACCGGTCCAATGCGTTCGATGATCTTAAACGGGCCTACGTATCTTGGGTTCAGTTTACCCCTTTTGCCGAAACGTATTACACCTTTCCAAGGTGACACCTTTAGCATAACCATGTCCCCGACCTGAAACTCTAATGGTTTCCTTCGAACATCGGCGTAGTTCTTTTGGCGACTACGGGCTGTTTTCAATCTCTCCTTGATTTGCACTATCTTCTCAGTCGTTTCATGTATGATCTCGGGACCAGTTAAATGTCGATCTCCTACTTCATTCCAACAGATAGGAGATCTACACTTCCTTCCGTACAATGCTTCGAATGGCGCAGCTCCAATGCTCGCATGATAACTATTATTATACGAGAATTCTGCTAACGGTAGATATTTATCCCATCCGTTTCCAAAATCGATCACACATGCCCTGAGCATGTCTTCAAGAGTCTGAATCGTTCTTTCACTCTGCCCGTCGGTTTGCGGATGATACGCGGTACTCATATCTAAACGAGTTCCTAGTGCCTCCTGCAGTGATTGCCAGAACTTTGAGGTAAATCTACTATCACGATCGGATATAATGGAAATAGGTATTCCATGCCTTGAAACAATTTCCTTTATATACAATCGTAATAGTTTCTCCATCCTATCCGTTTCCTTTATAGGCAAGAAATGTGCAGACTTGGTGAGACGATCAACAATCACCCAAATGGTGTCGTATCCCCAGGCAGTCTTTGGTAACTTCGTGATGAAATCCATGGTAATACCATCCCATTTCCATTCTGGAATTTATGGTTGTTGAAGTAATCCTGACGGCTTCTGGTGTTCTGCTTTGACTTTGGAACAAGTTAAACACTCCCCAACATATGTTGCAACGTCTGTTTTTAAATTAGGCCACCAATAATGCGTCTTAAGATCTTGGTACATCTTTCCAACTCCAGGATGTATCGAATATCTTGTCTTATGTGCCTCGTTCAATATCAACTTCCTTAATCCACCCAACTTCGGTACCCAAATACGATTTGCAAAATATCGAATTCCATCTTCCCGCATAACGAGTTGCTTCTCATACTTCTTCATTATTTCATTTCCTATATTTTCTTTAGTAAGTGCTTCTCGTTGAACTTCTTTGATTTGTGAGTTGAGATTCATGCGAATTTTTATGTTCATCGCTCGTACTCGAATTGGTTCTCGTTCCTTTCTGCTTAAAGCATCGGCCACCACGTTCGCCTTCCCGGGATGATAACGAATTTCACAATCATAGTCGTTTATTAACTCGACCCACCTACGTTGTCTCATGTTCAGCTGTTTCTGATCAAAAATATGTTGAAGGCTTTTATGATCAGTAAACACAGTGCATTTAACCCCATACAAGTAGTGTCTCCATATCTTCAATGCAAACACGACTGCTCCCAGTTCTAGATCATGCGTCGTATAATTCCGCTCGTGAATCTTCAATTGTCGGGATGCGTATGCAATAACTTTCTTTCGTTGCATAAGAACGCAACCAAAACCTTGTCGCGAAGCGTCACAATATATTTCAAAATCATCGTTCCCTTCTGGTAACGATAAAATAGGCGCCGTAGTTAACTTCTTCTTTAGTAATTGAAATGCACTCTCCTGCTCAGAAGTCCATTCATATTTCTTCCCTTTTTGCGTTAACGCTGTCAACGGCTTAGCTATTCGGGAAAAATCTTGAATAAACCTTCTATAATAACCGGCTAAACCCAAAAATTGACGTATCTGCGTTGGTGTCTTAGGAGTCTCCCATTTTTCAATAGCTTCAGTTTTTGCTGGATCAACCTGAATTCCTTCGCTATTAACAACGTGACCAAGAAATTGCACTTCTTTCAATCAGAAAGCACACTTAGAAAATTTAGCATAAAGTTGTTCTTTTCTCAACAACTCCAGTATCAACCTTAAATGCTCTTCATGCTCTTGCTCACTCTTGGAATAGATAAGAATATCATCAATGAAAACGATAACAAACTTATCTAAATACGGACTACAAACTCGATTCATGAGGTCCATGAATACAGCTGGCGCATTCGTCAATCCAAACGGCATAACCAAAAATTCGTAATGACCATAACGTGTCCGAAAAGCAGTTTTCGGAATATCCTCTTCTTTGACACGTAATTGATGATAGCCCGACCTTAAGTCAATTTTTGAGTACACACATGATCCTTGGAGTTGATCAAATAAGTCGTCAATTCTCGGTAGTGGATACCGATTCTTGATAGTTAACTTATTTAATTCACGATAATCTATACACATCCTAAAAGATCCATCTTTCTTTTTAACAAATAGAATCGGAGCTCCCCACGGTGAAGTACTCGGTCGTATGAATCCACGGTCCAGTAATTCTTTTAACTGACTTTGAAGTTCTTTTAACTCGGACGGTGCAAGTCTATATGGAGCACGAGCCACTGGTGCAGCTCCTGGTACTAAATCTATTTGAAATTCTACCGATCTAAATGGAGGTAATCCCGGCAATTCTTCCGGAAAAACTTCGGGAAAATCTCTTGCCACAGGCACGTCATTGATGCACTTCTCTTCCTTTTCGACTTTATTAACATGTGCTAAAATAGCGTAACATCCCTTTTCTAAACACTTTTTGGCTTTCAAACAGCTAATGAGTTTTAGCTTTGAATCACCCTTCTCTCCGTAAATCATCACCGGCATTTTATCCTTACCAGGAATACGAATTGCCTTCTTGGCACAAACAACTTCCGCTCCTACTTTAGACATCCAGTCCATGCCGACTATTACATCAAAACTTCCTAATTCTACGGGTATCAAATCAATCTTAAATGTTTCTCCGGCTAAATTTATCTTACAATCACGACAAATTTTATCGGCTTTAATTAGTTTACCATTAGCTAACTCAATCATGTACTTAGCATCTAGAGGTAATGATGAACAATTCAATTTAGTGTAAAAATTTATACACACGTAACTTCTATCGGCGCCAGTATCAAATAAAATAGATGCTGATAAGTTATTAATGGTAAACGTACCCGTAACAAGCTCCGGGTCTTCTCGTGCCTCTCTAGCATTAATAACAAACGCTCTTCCACGTGCAGGTCCGCCATTCTGATTCGGGCACTGACTCTTATAGTGACCTTGTTTTCCACAACCAAAACAAGTAATGGTAGCCAAAGCAGTTCTATTTGCGTTGGTGGCAGGAGTCTTGTTGCCATTTGTAACGAGAGCCTTACAATCTTCCGCAAGATGACCTTGTCGATTACACTTGGTGCATAACACACTACAGTAACCAAAGTGATGTTTGTGGCAACGGTTGCATAAAGGATTTTGTCCTTTATAACCAAAGCTTAAACCACTACCCGCACCTTGCGTGTTTTCTTGTTTCTTAAAAGATTGTTGTTGGTTACCTCGATCATAATTTCCATTCCACTTTCTTTTGTTACCTGATACCTTCACATCAGTATTGGATACTTTCTTATCCATTATGACCTGATCCATTAGCTCGTTTGCCATGGTTATAGCTTCATGAATTGTCTTAGGTTTCGATGCTGTAACATTTGCCTTGACCTTTTTGGGCAAACCATCTTTGTACATTTCAATCTTCCGTTCTTCGGTTGGAACCAATTCAGGACATAGCAAAACTAATTCCATGAATCGCTGATTGTAGTTGGTGATTTCAGTACCAATAACCTTCAGACTTCGTAACTCATCTTCCAACTTCCTAACCTCGTTCCTTGGACAATATTCATTGATTAACATTGTTTTGAATTCTTCCCACGGAGTATCATAAGCTACATCTCCTCCTACAGTCTTCACATAATTTTTCCACCACGTGAGTGCACTATCTTGTAAAGTGCACGATGCGTATTTGGTCATGTCCTTTTCAACACAACCACTGATTTTGAACACAGTTTCCATCTTTTCTATCCACCGGGTTAAACCGATCGGTCCTTCTGTTCCACTGAATGATGAGGGCTTGCAAGCTTGAAAAGTTTTGTAAGTGCACCCCACACGAGGATTTGGGTTAACTGCAGCAGCTCTTGCAGCCTCAACCCATAACATTCTGTCGTTCACTCGCTGGTTGATGAGTTCCTCGAGTTCTTGTTCCGTCATTCGATTCAATCGCGCCATTTCCTAATGAAAGAAAATAATTATTCACATGGATTATTATAGATGTAGTGTGTATTTATAGTACATTATAGCTTATTAATAATATGAACTAGGTATTATTATAAAAGCCTTTTCTTCTTATTAGCGTTTTATAATTATATCTTGGGTAGTACCTACCCATTAATGTTCATACTTAATAGCTTAGTACAGAATCAATTACTACAATCTAAATAATACTTAACCATGGAAAATTATTGCATTTCATACTTCAATATTTTACATATGCTTATCTTACATCGAACATTAAGCAAACCACACTATTAATATTATACAAAACATTATTCGGTTCCATGGTTTGACACAGCAGCGCATCGTTTGATCTATTTTCTAGGACGTTTAGACACAAAGATTTGCTTAACGCTTATCCTAACTGTCTGCCTATATTTTGGCTGTGGGACTGAAGAACTGGATGCCGGGACAGAACGAATAGGAATAGCGGGGATAGGGGTGGTAGTGTTGAGTGGAATTGGTGCCACATCATTCTCATTAAACTCGGAATTTGGATTTTCTAATTCATTAGCCTTTCGTTTCTTTCCTAGTTCGAACTCGTCTTTTGTAATTTCCTGTATTTCTTCCTCGGGTTCACTTTCCTCCTCGGGTTCACTTTCCTCCTCGGGTTCACTTTCCGGGTTCTCTATAGTTGGTTCATCCGGAATTTGTGAGTCTTCCCCAAGGATATCATTTTCGTCATCGGACAGGTTAATGACTGGAACGCCATCTGAAGATTCTGATTCGGAGTCGTTGATTGTGATAACAATTTTTGAGCTCGACATCTATCACACAACAACTAACCCATTAGTACTTATATAATATTTACATATAAATTTTAACCAACAGTGATAAGCAATGGTTTTTTTTTTTAAATCAGACCCGGTCAAAGTCCAGACTTACTAATGTATCCTAACGGCTTCTCGGTTAGACACACTAATGCAGACCTGGTTCGCTAAGACCAACGCTCTGATACCACATGTCATAACCCGTCCTTAACCATAAGAACGCGTTAGATAACGTATGATTTCATTGCGAGGTATTGACCTCTATATGAGACATTTTTGAAAGAAAACTGCATATATTATACATTACAAACCATAACCATTATTTTTGTTACAAGCTTAAGACAATAAAAAGAAGATTAACGTTTAGCGATAATCTTCGACTTACAAACTTTACAAATGATGACAATAACACGGTTTCTAGCATATTTTACAATACAACATCTCGGATATGCAGTTTTATTTTTGACACAAACATGCGTACGCAAGATCCTGGTTAGATCCAACATGATGCAGCGGAAGCTTTAGAAATCACCTGAGAATAGACATGTTTTAAAAGGTCAACATAAAGTTGGTGAGATATAGGTTTAATGCCGGCAGCAATATATATATAGACCACAAGATTTCGTATATAAACAGTTTAATAAAAGTATTCTAAGTGGTTGAGCACTTGGTAACCATACTTAACATTTTCACGTCGCATATTCCCTTTAATATGAAATCTTACTACACCGTACCAAGTGTAGTCACAAAACGAAGTACTGTGCAACCGTTGAATACTGGTCGTCCAGTCCGGTTGGGGTTGTCAGGCCCGATAGATCTATCAACAGGATTCGCGTTTACAATACCGCTGTAAATATTAGTTACCAAGCTACAGGGAAGTATGCCAGTGGTACAACTCAACGTAGAATATATTTTTCAGTTACTTGTGTCCATATCGTAAAACATAAAATACATGTATTCTCATCCCGAAATATTTAGAGTTTAAAAGTGGGACTATATACTCACCCTTGTCTTGATGATATATATATTTTGACTCGGTCTTCCGGTTGATATCACGAACCTATCCATATATAATATATCAATATGTTTTCATTTTAAAACAAACGTTATATATATATATACTTGTTATACTTTTAATATTTTGAATATTTCCTTAGTCCGTAGTTAGCATTCCGATGTTAGTAATTCAATTTTAATGGTTCATTTTTAGATGTTTAATATACCCGCAATAAACAAAACCCCCAACGAAATAAATAAAACCCCATCGTATATGTATTGGTCGAGATTAATCTTGACCCACGGTACCGGTGTTGTCAAATGACGTGTTGCGTACATAAAGTACCGGTGTTGTCAAATGACGTGTTGCGTACAATCATGGGATCTTATGATTAATCTTCTCGTGTTGTTTACGGGTGATCCTGAACCATATAAAATTGAATTATAAGTACATATATATAAAATATCATGTTATCTTAGAAATATGTGATTTATATCATTTTTTTCCAATTGATCCCGTAGTTGAAATGATCTAGGATAACCAATTTTGTTTCGGTCATAGTTTCTTCGTTACAAATCCGTTTTCGTTGATTCAAATTGCCATCTTCTTGGATCGAGTTCTTCTTTAAGACTATGAACTGTAAATACCTTGGTTTGTATTCAAAATCATACGGCATAAGTGAAACATTAGTGAAACATATGAAGTTAAACATTTTTGTTACAACAAAATCATTTAATGACCATTTTTCTAAAAATACTTATACTTTGAAAAACCAAGTTTTACCTTGTTAAATTAGCATATACATAAGTTATATTACAGGTCTTGAAGTATTTTAAAAGTTAAGTTAGAAGGATCTATTTAGTTTGCAAACAAGTTTGAAAACATTCAAACTATGTTCTTGTTGTTAAACTTTTGTACCACAAAATAAGATAGCTATATATATATGAATTGAATAAGGTTATGAACATAGATTCTACCTCAAGTTCCTTGGATAAGTTTGCTGTAAAAGAGGAGTAAGAAGCTAGAATCAAAAGGGTGATAGAAGTGGATGAAAGATTGGAAGTAAGTTGGTGTTCTTGGAGGGTTTTCTTGAAGTGTTTTTGTATGGTTTTCTTATGGTGTTTTAGTATGGTTTTTGAAGCTAGATCTTCTTGGTAAGTTGCTGAAGTGTTATGGAGTTTAGAGTTCTTGAAAGAGTGTGTGTTTTTGCTAAGATAATTGAAGTGAAAGTGAATCAAAAATGGGAAATGAATGGAAGTATTTAAGGTGGTGATGGTGGCGTTTTTGATGGTGTACAAGGACAAAAGTTTTAGTTGTTTTCTTGTATAATTAGTCAAGTAATCATCCAAAAGTAATTACCTAGCTCTAAGGGCATGAATAATGGCTGGTTAGGTGGTGATTTTGATGTGTATTTACTATTAGTAAATACGTATAGGAGCTAGGTATGATACGAGTACAAATACTCTAGGTATACGTATAGAAATTTTGTGAAAAATGAAATGAGGATTCAAATATAGCTATCTTTTGTGAATACACTTATATGGTTTTATGTATTTAAGTCTTTAAAAGTGATTAAATACATTACTTATACAATATATGTATAACATTATAAGTCTTAAGTATTTATGTCAAATAACGTTACGTATAGTTATCGTTTTGAAAACTTAAGTTAGTAGTTTCAAAATACACATATAACTTGTTGTTATTAATACAAAATGAGATATTAAAACATTTATTAATCATGTTAAATATGTATATATACATTTATATACACAAACGTATAATTATCATATATTGTATAGTTCGTGATATCATCGGTCAAACTAGACGGTCAAACGTTGTGTAAAACTCTTTTCGGAAATATAAGTCTCGACAATTTGGATTGCTTATCATGTTGGCAAGGTTTAATTTATGTAAATATTAATCTTATAAGTATAGTATGATCGAAAAAGTGCGGGTCGTTACAATATCGGTTTGCGCGTATTCACGATTACTCGGGTTTTGCGGTCATGTCGTTGTGAGATATATGGATTGGGTTGGTGGATTTCGGGTTGTGCGAATTCACTAAGGTTCGGGTTGTTTCGACCATCCTCCATATGTGTTTTGGCTCGGGTTGTTTCGGCCATGTTGAGTTGTAATCTATTGGTTGTTTGATACACCAATGGTGGGGTCGTGAGGACCATGTTGTGGGAACTATCGGTCGTTTTATGCGTCGATGGTGGGGTCGTGAGGACCATGTGGTATGATTAGTGGTGCGATAGCCGTATTTCGCTCACATGTTTGTTACGGGTGTGACGATAGATGATTTCGTACCCCTTGGGATTTGCGTTCCCATAGCAGTTTTGGGCGCTATCGGTTTCTAACCGTTGGATTGTATTGTTACGGTAGTTGCGTATTGGTCGTATTGCACACTACAAGGGATGTTTAATGATTAGGTGATATCCGTAAGGATTCGTTTGGTTCGGTTTCATCGTTTCGGGTTGTTGACCTTAGGTTGAGACTTGGTTGCTTTTAGCGTTGTACTCGGTAATAGTACGCTAAGGGAGTTATATCTCGGTACGAGATTGGTTGAGTTTTCCCGATGTTAGGGAAGGAGCATGGTTGTAGTGCTCGGATTGTGGTTTTGATAAATCGCGGGTGACGATTTAGTTGTGGAAGGCGATTCGTTGGAAAGAATTTCCTAGGAAAGTCGGATTTGAAACTTATGTTTAGGACCGTGTGTGGGGTCCGTTTGGTTAAGTGATGAGGATCACGAGGACGTGATCGAGCTTAAGTGGGGGAGAGTTGTAAGACCCAAATATTTATATTACGTACTTATGTACTTATAACATTCGGGTTTTGGTTGCGTTGGCTATTTGTATTAGTTAAAAGGCAAAAGAAGCTGGAACTGGCCTGTTGCGCGCCGCGCGGTTCTGGTGCGCGCCGCGCAAAATGGCGCTGACAGAACTCCCTTGTTTTTATTTAATTAAATGAGGGGTAAAAGGGTAAAATCACATGGGGCCGGATTTGTGTGCCATATTAGCTACTTTGGATCAGTTTTGGATCATTTTTCATGTCCATTCATCCCTTCCAAATATCTAGAGAGAGAGAGAGATATTTAGAGAGAGATTGGAGGTTTTGGTGAAGAAGAAGCTCGAATCGTTCAAAGTCTCGGGTTTTAAAGTTGTTCCTTTCGTTCTCGGCTACACGGTGATAGTATTGGTAAGCTCAAACTCCGAATTTCAATTATTTAATTTGATATTCAAGTTAGGGTTTTGAGTTAATTAGTTGTAAAACCCTTTTATGTGATGAAATGGGTTTAGTGAAGCTAGTAATCGGGTTTGTTGTTAATTGTTGGTGGATTTTGAGTTGGCGAACTAATTGGCCATGTTTAGAACTTTAATTTGAGTTTAATCACTTAAGTAGGTGATTATGGAAGTGTTGAAACCCATTTAGGGTAATTTGGTTGACTAGTTGTGACTTTAGGTCAAATTAGGGTTTGGTGGTGATTATGACCCATTTGGCGATTTAATGAGGTTTGTAAACTTAAAATGGATTAAGTTGAAGTATTAAACCAAGTTAAATGTGTTTTGGTGTCAAAACTTGTAAAGGATGAGATTTTGACCTTTATGGGTCAAAATTAGGGTTTAAGTGTCAAAATGGGTATGACACGTGTTTGGCACTTGTGTTCGGGTTTAATGGATGTATTAGGACCATTCTCACTCGTGTTAGTGATTATTGATTAGTTTTGGGCGCGGTTTGTACTTGGAAGTGCATTTGGGTCGAATTTGCACTAAGGGTCGAATTGGGTGGTTTATAAATCCATCCTAATTGTATTGTTGTAATTGTGATAATGGAATAGGTATCTTCCATTGGCAAGTTGCGGATTCACTTGGAAGCTTCTTCAAGACTTCAAGGTGAGTGATAATATCCTATGTGCATATGTATGTGTAGGATGGGTGCGGGTCGGGTGAAGTGATTCTCGGTTATAGAGCTCACTTCACATATAGGTGGTTTTGATGGACTTGTGTATAAGTCCAATCGGCACGTTGTGCGTTTTGGTTGACCATCTTTGGCGAGATGCACATTTTGTGTGCACATTATCACACTTGGTTGTGATTTGGTTGTTGTAACCCTAATGGCGAAGGGTTGATATGGTTGTGTTGTGGATGACCCCGATTTGGTGGATTTTATAATCCCGTGACCATGGGTTTTGGTATTGAGAAATGAATCTCGGGTAGTGCGGATTCATGGTGACTCGGGTTGTTCGGTCACCTTATTTGAGGTAGTGAATCTCGGGTAGTGCGGATTCACGATGACTCGGGTTGTTCGGTCATCTTATGGTTGAGAAGTGAATTTCGGGTTGTGCGAATTCACAAGGCTCGGGTAGTTCGGCCAATGTTCGTGTGATTGAGGTTAAGGGGTTAACCTTGTGCATTATTATTATTGTTTATATATTAATGTGTTGTTGTGTTGTAGCTAACCCTCCGGGTGTAGCTATTTGGCGATGTTCACTTTGTCGTTGGTGGACTCTTATTTGTGTTGTATCTTTAGCTCGTTGCTTAGATCGTACGGTATGCTTAGTGTAGATGCCTTATACTTGGATGCCCCGGTATGCGGTATTTGTTTGTGTGGCGTATTCATTTTATACATATATATGTATGTAGTATGTTATCATTCACTAAGCATTAGCTTACCCTCTCGTTGTTGACTCTTTTTATAGATCGCATGCGGATATGGTGGCTCGGGTAAGCGCGAGGACTAGAAGACGTGCATAGTTGCTTTAGTGACTTGCTTTTGGATCATTTAGGATTGGGTAGCGTATCCCCAATCGCCATGCTCGGCTTTGTATTGTATTAAAGTCTTTTGGTCAAATATTGTATTTCGGTACTTAAGGTGGTAAAATGGGTCGATGTGGGACCCGCCTCGTAAACTTAATTTTATTAGTTAAACGTGCTAGTTTTATATATATAAAACCATGGTTAAAAGCGTTTGGGCCAAAAAGGTCGGAAACTAGTCAAACATTTTCGCATTAAAGCGTTTTGGGGACAGCAGTCTGCCAGGTGCAATCTGCGCGCCGCGCGGCCTATTGGCGCGCCGCGCAACCCTCTGTTTCAGCAAAAAAAAATTTTTTAGTCATGAAATTTAACGGGGTTTTAACGCGGCAAGGTTTGGGCTGTTACAGCGGTGGCGGTGGCTGTGGGCAACGACGAGGTCACCGGCAACAGCAATTGGGAACCGGCAGCGGCGGCTGTTCAATTTGCGAACGAACGAACCACCATCGGTCATACCAACCAGCCTTCTTCAATTTGCGGTATCACGTCGGTTCAAGGGTTCTGCCATCGAAGAATGGTGGAGTAAACCAGAAAAAGGAGCGGCGACAGTAGCTGAACCACCACCAACCACCACCGAACCGATCTAGGGCTTGGAGAATTAGCTGCTCACAAAACCGAACAAAGTGAGGGGGAGATTAATTCTAGAGACACCGTGAGTTGATCACCGGAGCATCTAAGGAATAGAGCAAGACACTTCAGGCGAACCAAACAAGGCTAAAGTTGAACTGGGTTCATGTCGGGCGAGCCAAACAAGGTTCAAAGGGAGCTGGGTTCATGTCGGGAAACTTAAACACTTTTGGCGAACCAAACAAGGTTCACATTGAATTGGGTTCATGTCATGAAAAGGAAACTTAAATATTCTAAGCGAACCAAACAAGGTTCAAGAATGAACTGGGTTCATGTTTGGAATCTGAATATTCATAGGCGAATCAATAAAGGTCCAAGTTGTACTGGGTTCATGTCTAGAAATTGAATACTCCTTGACGAACTAGTAAAGGTCTAAGATTGGACTGGGTTCATGTCGGGAAGATGAAAATATCGGGCGAACCAAACAAGGTTCAAGAAATGAACTAGGTTCATGTCCAGAGCTTGATGATCGGTTTGAAGTCGAGAAATCGGCTGAATAAAGATGATGAGTAGCTTGTGATTGACTAGTCAACGGAAGACCCCTCAACGATGTATTGAGCAAGTTGAATTGCGAAAATACTACTATTCAACTTGAGGGGGAGTGTTAGAATACATAACTAAAAAGGGACCATTTCCTGAAATGGAAGTTTGACTTTGGATCAGAAGTAAAGTTAACTTCATCATTTCCATAAGTAAAAGGCAACATAAATCTGAGCACAAAGCATGAGGCAACGGCTACAATCACAAGCATATTTCCTATTTTGATAAAGGGGTTCCAAAATGAGATTTGGAGCCTAACCTCTAATAGAAATAGCTGTTGTATTTTTTGTATATAAAAACACTTATCAAATGTAAACTGAATTACAATCCAATTAATACAATGTAGTCTTTAAAGCATTTTGCTATTTTTATCTTTCTCAGTTTATCATCTTAATCCCATAGATACTCAATGCATTATCAATAAACAAATTTAAATTTCCGCATTATCAATTCTTAACACAAAGCTCAAACACTTAATTTTGCAACATAAAAAAATGCATTTATGGTTATGGGCTCTAAGTTTCTTATACAACAGATTACTTTGATTCCAACAACACTTATAGATTACTTCCATTCATTAATTTTAATTTGAAATTTGATTTTGTTGTTTCATGAACAAAATCCGTAAGTAACGGAGGTATTAAAAAATATTATGTACTTTTCATGTAAATCCGTATGTGGGATGAGCCTGATAAGTAATATAAGACCATTTGTAGTGGTAGTTCGTGTTGTGGGTTCGTGTTGTGCACTTTTTGCACTTTTTTGATGACTAGGACGTGTTGTGTTGTTGAGTGGAGTAGTGGTGGTGTTATGAGTTGGTATTGTGTTAGTGGAATGCTGATGTGACATTTAATTTTGTATTTTTCTATTTTATTTATTTGTTTTATTTTATTTTTATTATTAAAAATAAAAATAAATATTTGTTATAAAATTAAAAAGACATAAAATTAATAACATTAAATAAAATAAAGTACATAATTAAAAATCCAAAATAAAAAAATACATAAATTAAATACTTAATATAAAAAGATGAAATAACATAAAGTGAATCTAGGCATTCGGGTTAGCGTCGATGTTCAAGTTGTCTTTCATCTGCTTACGAACCAATTTTTTGAGATTTTGAAGACGTATCACGTCTTCCGGTTCTTCCATTTGGGTTTGAAAATTTTGTTGTGGTTGGTTTTGGAACAATTGTTGTGCTTGGCTTTGGAACAATTGTTGTGATTGGTTTTGGAACATTTGTTGATTTTGCATCATTTGTTGGTGTTGTAAAAATGGCCATTGTTGTTGTTGTTGTTCATGAGTTAACGGCGGCACGATTTGTGACAGTTGGTTGAACCTAAATAAATTTCTAGTGACGGATAACAATTGTTGTGGACTTGGTGTTTGAAGAGGTCGGTTTAACCCGGGACTGTTAGGAGTCCCGAACGCCAAAAGATTTGATAACGGACGGGTACTTGAGAGTGGTGCATCGTGATCATCAACATTTACGTTTTGTGAATTGTTTGGAGTGTTAGCCATTTTTTTTGTAAATAAAGATGAAATTGGGAGTGTTTGAAGTAAATTGTGTGTATTTTTGTTGAGTAAAATGGGGATATATATAATAGTAAAAATAATTATTATTTTTTTAATCCCCAACGACCTCCCCCTTTAATCCCCAACGGCTAGATTTTTGGCCCAATAAGAACTCGACACCTAGCTCCAACGTCCGTTGGAGATCACGTTGCACCAGCGGAAACGCCTCGAAAACATGAAGCGGCAACGCCGCGATACGGGATGTGGCTGGCGTTTTTGGCGTGACAAATCGGATTCAACGGGGTTGGAACACCCCCGATACAAATGGTCTAATAGCCCAAACATTGAACTACACACCTAATAAAATATGGGGGAATTGGTCAAATTGCCCCCATATACGAAGATGTTTAACAATATGCCCTTAAAATTTTGAAATTGCAAGAATGCCCCTTACCACGCATCACACATGATGTGTGGGACTTGGTGCGTGATGCATGTTCACCGAGCACTTAAGCAAGTCAAGCAAGTGGTAACGCATCACACACTAATCAACCAGCAACACGCATGCAGTGGCAGACCCAGGAAATTTTTTCACTGGGGGTGATTTTTTTTTATTTAAACGTAGGGATTTTTATTGGCAAAATATGGAAAATATGGAGGTTTTGGGGGAAAATATAGAGGTTTTTGAGAAAAATTTGGAAGTTTTTTTGGGCAAAATACGAATGTCTTGAGACAAAATATGGAGGTTTTGGGGCAAAATATGAAGGGTTTGGTGCAAAAAAAAATCCATCGGGGGAAAATCGAAAAATCAAAAAAATTTGCACTAAAAATTGCAAATCCACTGGGGGCGGGTGCCCCACCCTGCCCCTTCTTTGGTCCTAACCCAACCCGTTTGGACCCGACCTGCTCGACCCGTTTGAATTTTGAGACCCATTTGACTCATGACCTGTTTTGACCCAAATCCATTTGGGTCTGATCGGTGTCGAAGGGCCGGTCAAAAATGAACTAATTACTCTAAATTAGCTAGAGTAAGTAGGATTCGTTCCACGAGAATAGTGGCTAATAGCAAGCAATTTTCAGATTTGGTTGTTTGTGATTAACTAAGATTAACTAAAGTAACGACTAAATTAACAATTACTAAGCAAAACACAAACTTTGAATGATTAAGAGCATAAATGATAAGCTAGATGAAAAGGTTGTAAACAATTAGATTAAAGCCTTTATTCCTTTACAATCCCAATTATGCATGCACTAGTCCAACAAGTCTTTATGCTATCAAATTATCAACTAAACCTCATAGACAAGATTTCTTCAGTTTTACGATATATGATTAACTTAGGCACAAACAATGTTACCTACACACGTTGTCTTTATCCCTATACTAAATTTATAACTAGGTTGGATTAAGCACAATATGTCAAATAACAATCACTTGTCTTGCAACAATCAATAAACTCAAACTTGCTTTAGTTGATAATTCAAAAGATTCAATGAAGTCATAAACCAAAAGACATAAGGATTACAAAATCAAGAATCACATAAATACATGAAGAACTAAGCATACAATAATTGTTCATGCAAGGAATAAAGTAAAAGAGACTAGCCACTCATGTTGGTGATGATGAACACGATGACTTGATGAAGAATCTTGAATAGTTTGGCTTGAATCCTTGAACTTGGAATAATTATGATGATGATTGTGGTGTTTTTTTTTTCTCTTAAAACTGATGGGAATGATATTCAATTCGTAGCCTAGGGTTTAATATATATAGGGATGAAGTAGGGTGTTTCCCAAGTAGCAAAACCCTCAAATCCGGCTCAAAATTCTATCCAAAAATACGTCCAGCCGCAAATTGCGCTTCCCGGCCGCAATTTACGGCCCGCCGCAAAAACCAGCCGCAAAAATATGCCTGTTTTGAACCTGATGATGATTTTTGGCCAGACCCAGGTGCAATTTGCGCCTCCCAGCCGCAATTTGCTGTTGGGCTCCTACTTTTTCACCTTTTTCTCGTTTAAACTCTATTTTTTCGCGTTTTCGTCCCAAATCGTTACCCGTTATAAAAACCTCATGAAAAAGTATTTAAAACCTCAAATATACACTTAATATTCACCTCTTAACATCACTCATGATCGGCATTTATGACCCGATCAGGGTCCCGATTCAATGCGACCCATTTGCCATGCTTACTAAAACATTTATCTAGACCAAGTCTAATAGTTCAATATTTGTTTTAATTAGTGGTTGATTTTTAAAATGTATCTCTCTCTGCTGTTCAAAAGCACCATTCATATTTATATTCATATTACTATATATAAAAAAGTTACTGTATTATATCCTACAAGTGTGAGTCATTAGAACTACTTATACTTCATAGTTTGTATGAAGATTTTATCTTTGTCAAGATGGGTCATATCTCAGTAACCAGATTAGAGTTAACGTCGATTAATTTCTTTTTTTTTTTTTTTTTTTTTTTTTTTTGTGTAATTTTGGCTCTGAATTTCGTATAATACGCGTATACTACGAGATCTTTGGACCAATTCAATACATAATGAGTCAAATATATTTAAAAAAGATTCAACAAGAAGATTTTGATAAATAGATCATACCTGGCTGCATGACCAAAAGTTGAAATCATCTTATATGAAAAGGTATAAGAAAGACTTTATCTTTTGTTTTATTTCTTCTTCAATATTTATATTTGGTGGTGAAATACTAAGTCACCATATGCTAGCTTCATGTTTCAATGATTTACTATAAAAGCATTACAAAGCTGCACACTTTTTCTCATAAACTCCTCAAGCTACTAAAGTTCACTGCATAACAAGTTCTTCACTCCGATTTCATTAATGGCGTCACATTTGTTTATATTTGGTCTCTTGTTGACAGCTTGTTCATTCGCTTTAGCTTCGGACCCTAGTCCTCTGCAGGACTTTTGTGTGGCTGACCCAAATAGCAAAGGTAAAAACTTTTTATAATTTTAGTAATAAAAAGAAACATACTATAATATTCACTTGCTAACGAGTTTTCTTTTACGTTGTCACAGTTTTGGTAAATGGTGTGGTTTGCAAAGACCCGAAGGTTGTAACACCAGATGATTTCCTTTTTAAAGGGCTAAACATTATGGGAAACACGTCGAATGCAGTTGGGTCTATTGTGACTCCGGTGACTGTAGTACAATTAAAAGGACTAAACACTTTAGGAATATCAATGGCTCGTATTGACTTTGCTCCGTGGGGTCTTAACCCTCCACACACGCACCCTCGAGCTACTGAAATCTTGACTGTCATTGAAGGCAGTATTTTAGTCGGTTTTGTGACATCTAACCCTGAAAATCGTCTCATTACAAAACTACTTCAGAAGGGAGATGTTTTCGTGTTCCCACAAGGTCTAATTCATTTCCAGCAAAACGTCGGAAATGGATATGCGGTTGCTATTGCAGGTTTGAGTAGTCAGAATCCAGGTGTGATTACGATTGCAAATGCTGTGTTTGGGTCAAATCCGGATATCAGTGCAGACATTCTTGCAAAGGCCTTTCAAGTTGATTCCAAAGTGATTGATCAAATTCAGTCTAAGTTTTAAGCATTTATCTGGTTGCTGTTGTTTTCTTAGAGTTACACTATTCTGTTTTGTGATAATGGTTTGTCTTGTTCTGTAATATTTAAGAGTCAATAAAAAATATTTATGATTTACATTAGTAATCTTGATCACTTCCATTCTTTAATTATTCAAGCTGGAAAATCAAAACTCAAACATTAATAACTTTGATCATTAGCAAAGTAAGTGATGGTCACTAATTAATTATCGATCGTTTATGTCCTTTCTTCTCACTAGTAACTCAATTTGGATAACTATTCTGTATACCTTTTACTTTGTATATCAAGCTAAATACCTTATGCAGTGTTCTTTCATTATTCCTTCCAAATTCGAGTCTGTTAGTGGCATTAACAAAGTTATTCAACTCGTAATGCTTATTTAGGTATATGCACACTTATAGATGTAATTATATATTTTTACTTCCATGTTACCATGATGAAAATATACTTGAAAGGTTTAGCGGATTACATACGTTAACATCGAAGAAACAAAGTTTTAAAGGTAATAAGGAGTTTGTGTACTTCTCAAGGTGCTGTCTGTCAATGTTAAGTTGATGGTTTCTTTATATACAGTTTTTTGACTGATTTGCTTGCAAAGTACACATCGCCTGGTGATGCACCACCATAAAGTGAGTATTTATCTTTGGTGGTTCAAATACTGACGCTAGTTAACTAAATCCGTTAAGTGATGGTATTTTGGGTAAAACACAGGGATCAACGGTATAATTAACTCAATCTCTAAATGTATATTGTGCAGGTCCTGTTATCTTTAAATTTATGAACTTTACATACAAATTATCAGTTTCTATTTTACTAATTACTAGTTACTACTTTTAATATTAAGTGAGGCTAGAAAATCTTTGAACAGACCGCCAGTTCGGAAAGTGTTGGACGATCTTGATTACAATTACACAAGTTTATGTAAACAAGTATTGAAATAACTGATAGAGTGATAGTTTTTTGCATGATATTTTGTGTTCCACCCCTACTTATAATATACAATCAAACTGCTAAAAGAATTATTAAGGTAAGGAGCCTTTGATTTCCTATGAATGTGCTAATAGCCGTTTGAGGATGCTGAGATGGAGCATGTTTTAATCTTAGATGTAAATGTAAATTAGCTTAAGAGATGATGATGATGATAGTAATTCATCTATCCTTCTTCTTTTACTTCTACCTATCAAATTACAATCTAACAACAAAAACAGGTCAACATTCACACCGGAATTAATATACTTGGTCAATAATGTTTACTACAGTATAATACTCGTATAAAACGAGATCTTTGGACCAATTCAATACATAAATATTCAAATATATTTAAAAAGATTCAAGAAGAAGCTTTGGATAAACAGAACATACCTGGCTGCAAGAGCAGTCTATCTTCAAATAGTTATATTAGATTTGACCAAAAGTTGAATTATCTTATATGAAATGGTATAAGAAGACTTTATCTATGTTTTACTTCTTCCTCAATATTATTTTTATTGGTGCTGAAATACTAAGTCACCATACGCTAACTTAATGTTTCAATAATTTACTATAAAAGCATTACCAAGTTAAACGCTTTTTCTCATAAATTCCTCAAGCTACTAAAGTTCATTGCATAACAATTTCTTCACTCCGATTTCATTAATGGCATCTCATTTACTTTTATTTGGTCTCTTGTTGACAGCTTGTTCATTCGCTTTAGCTTCAGACCCTAGTCCTCTTCAGGACTTTTGTGTGGCTGACCCAAAGAGCAAAGGTAAAAAACTTTTAAAAAACTTGGTAATAAAAAGAAATATACTATATACTATACTATTCACATGCTAACCAGTTTTCTATTTCGTTGTCACAGTTTTGGTGAATGGTGTGGTTTGCAAAGATCCAAAGGCTGTTACAGCAGATGATTTCCTTTTCAAAGGGCTCAACGTTATGGGAAACACGTCGAATGCAGTTGGGTCTATTGTGACTCCTGTGACTGTAGTACAATTAAAAGGACTCAACACTTTAGGAATCTCGATGGCTCGTATTGACTTTGCTTCATGGGGTCTTAACCCTCCACACACGCACCCTCGAGCTACTGAAATCTTGACTGTCATTGAAGGAAGTATTTTGGTTGGTTTTGTGACATCTAACCCTGAAAACCGTCTCATCACAAAACTACTTCAAAAGGGCGATGTTTTCGTGTTCCCACAAGGTCTAATTCATTTCCAGCAAAACGTTGGAAATGGATATGCTGTTGCTATTGCAGCTTTGAGTAGTCAGAATCCGGGTGTCATTACAATTGCAAATGCTGTGTTTGGATCAAACCCGGATATCAGTGCAGACATTCTTGCAAAGGCCTTTCAAGTTGACGCTAACGTGATTAATCAAATACAATCCAAATTTTAAGCACTTATGCGATAATTGATTATTGTTGATTTCTTTGTATTACATTTTTTCAATGTTAGTAATATGGTTTGTCATGTCCTATAATATATATTTACAAGTGAATTAATAATTATTTATTTATGATTTTGATTAGAATTAGAGATCACTCCTATTCTATAACATAATTAAGTAACATCAAAGATAATTGCTACTAATTATAACCTTACTAATTGCTTTTATAACTATACTTGCTATTTGTAGTAGTTGGAGGTCCAATGTATAATTGCTACTAATTTCTATTATAAATTTATTACCTTACAATTTTTTGCGAGGTGCCATTTTTTAGTTGATGCAGGTCCAAAGATCTTATATTTACCATTCATTAGGCAGACAAAGTCTAATTGCTCAATCTTTGTTTTAGTAAATAATTGATTTGTAAAAATTTATATCAGCACGCAATCCACTATTTTCGTTTGTTTACTCGTTCCGTTTGGTGAGTTGTATGGTTTGATGCAGAAAAATCTACCCTCTTGTTCAAAAGCACCATTAATGTTTACAAACTTACTGTAATATTCTACAGTTATGACTTCTGAGTCATTAGAGCTATTTATACATTGTAGTTTATATTATGCCTAAATGGGTCTATTTGGGTCAATGATCAAATGCGTTTGGGTCAAAATGAGTCATGGGTCTAAACGGGTCATCTTTTAAATGGGTCGAACGGCTTGGCGCAAGACACGGGTCGGGTTATGTCTGGATAGGTCTAGAACTATTTTTCATCTTATTGTTTTGGGTCGGGTTGGGTCGAGACCCATTTTCAATCTCCAGTTTCACATTGGGGTTTTCATTTTCTCGAGTTAGTTATATGTTTCAGTTTCACATTTTGGTTCTCCGTTTTGCGTTTCAGTTTTCAGTTCTGAGTTATGCTTTTCAGTTTCCAGTTTCACATTTATATTTTCAGGTTTGCGTTTTAGTTTTCAAATTTGCATTTGAGTTTCGCGTTTCAGTTTTCAAATTCACGTTACTGTTTCGATTTTCAGTTCCACGTTTTCCACCTTAGTTTTATGCATCAACATTCGTGTTTCTGTAAGACCCTGTTTTCCAGTTAGTTGGGACGCCGTCCAAATTAATGGGATGTCGTCCAACATTGAAGGACTGGACGCCGTCCAGGTTATTGGACGCCGTCCAGATGAACTGATGGGCCAGCCGTTTGGTTTTAGATATTTTAGAAGGGTATTTTGGTATTTTTCATATGTGGGACGAGTTTTAAACCACTAGATCAGTTTTGGAGTGTGTCATTACTCCACTTCCAACAACCTCATCCCTCCCACTTCAAGTTTAGAGAGAGAGATTCTTAGTGTGAGAAAGCTCAATCTAAGGAGGAAGAAGCTAGTTTCGGGTCTTACCTCGAGTTATAAAGTTGTTCATCTAGTCACTAGCTACGTCGTGATTGTGGTGGTAAGTCCTAATCTTCATTTCTTTACTTTAATTGATATTAAGGGTAAGGGTTTGGGTTAGTGATGAACATAAAACCCATTGTTGGTGATTTTGGGGGTTTTTGGGTAAGATTGAGTCATGAGGACTCAAGAATGACTAACCTAGGGTTTCAAGTAATAAATGAGGTTAATGAACCTTAAATGGTTAGTTAATCACTAGCTCACTTGTATGGTTAGTGAAAAGTGTTATTAGGGTTCACGGTTGACTTGAAATGGGTCAAATGGGTAAGTTTGACCTAGTAGAATAAATTGGGTATGAAAATACCCTAGACTTGTATTAAAGGAAGTCTTAGAACCTTAATCACTAGCTTTTAGTGATTAGTTGTGGATTTGGACCTTGATTGTGTGATTCTAGTGCAAATGGGTCATAAATACCCTTTTGGGTCATAAATGCACTAGTGAGGTTAGTTGGTAAATAGTCCAACTTGTTATGTGAATTAATTGGGCATTAAATGTATTAGGTGACTTTCTTTGAAGGTTACAAGTTGTCGGAATTCTCACCAAGACGATAAGGTGAGCGGAATCTCTATGTTATGTATGTATATGATTTATTTGTCCGTATTAATGGTGTCACATAGCCGTTTTGTGACCATTGATGTGAGGCATATCCGTTTTGTTCGCATTGATAATTGTGAGGCATAGCCGTTTTATCCTCATTGATAATTGTGCACATAGCCGTTTTGTGTACATGGCGTGATTATTAGCTCGTCTATACTCATACGATAATTAAGTGATGCCATAGCCGTTTTGGAACACTTGGGGGTGAAGCCATAGTCGTTTTTGGAACACCTCGGGGTTAGCATATCATAGCCATTTTTGGGCGCTAACGGTTGTTATGAACATCGATGACTCAATCGCAAAGTCATTCCCTTGTGAATATTGGTTAACCATGGTTTATAATTGTTGACGTTAGCATTTAATTATTATTTACGATTATTATGCTATTGATGTTGCTAGTTGTACGAATTGATGATGCTAGCTTTTGTTATGAGATGATATGCGATTGTATGCGTTATATGATGTCGTGGATGCGAGTAAGTAAGTTGTATATGCATGTATATATTTATTCTACTCGCTAAGAGTTAGCTTACCCTCTCGTTGTTTACCTTTTTAGGATCCGGCGTGAATAAGGGCAAAGGTATTCGTTTGGATTAGTAGTGGCTGTCGAGGGTTTAGCCTTTGGAAGTTCGGCCAAGATTTGGGTAGTTTAACCCCAAACACCATGCTCTAGTGTCGTTTGGAAATTAAACTTGAACGGTCAAAACTTGTATTTTTGAACGAAATTCGTAAGACGGGTCGTTGTGGGCCCGGTGTTGTAAAACTCATTTTTATTGCGAAAAATATCTTAGTTTTACTTGATATGATGTGTTGTGAAAGTCGTTTCGTTTAAAAGTGTCGGGAAGCGGGTTTTCCGCTCGAGTAAGTTGGACCCCTTGGTCAGAAATTTGTAGTTCATTTGGACGCCGTCCAGACCCTTTGGACGCCGTCCTGGTCTTTACTATTGGACGCCGTCCAGATACACTGGAACATAAATTTTTTTGTCTTGTTTTTTGGTATAACGATGTCGGGCCGTTACAGTTTCGCATTTCAGTTTCTTCATTTTAAGTTTAAGTTTTTAGTTTAGTTTCATGATTTAGTTTCGCGTATTTTGTTTAAATTTTCAACTATGACTATTCATTTTGATATTCACGTTCTAGTTTTACAATTCAGTTTTCAGTTTCGCGTTTCAGCATTCAGTTTTGCCTTTAAGTTTATAGTATAGCTTATGCCTTTCAGTTTTTGGGTTTCTTTTCAGTTTTCGCGTTTCAGTTTTTTAGTTTTCCTTTTCGAAAACTGAAACGTGAAACTGAAAATTAAAACGCAAAACTAAAAACTGAAACACCAAACTTAAAAATTACGCAAAAAACTAAGAACTGAAATACGAAAATGAAAACTGAAACATGAAATGCGAAACTGAAAACATAAACGCGAAACTAAAATGAAACAAGAAACCAAAAAACTAAAACGTGAAATTGAAATTTAAAACGTGAACCTGAAAACTGAAACGCGAAATTTAATAACCAAAACGCGAAACTAGATAGCAAAACTGAAACGCAACACTGAAATCTAAAACATGAAATTTAAAACTAAAAAACGAAATTGAAAACCGAAACGCTAAACGCGCTATTGAAAACCGAAACTCCAAACGTGAAATTGAAACTCAAAACCCAAAATTGAAAACTGAAAATTTTGACAGGTATGATGTATTAGTAGTCGTCGATGTTGTGACTTGAGATAGGCGCCTAGACTTAGACTTTTGTGTTGTTATTTTATATGCGGAACTTGTAGGGCTACGGGTCGGTACGGGTTTTGATTTAGCGCATGGGTAAATAGGTGGACTAACTATACTATGTTATGATGTTACTAATCATGCGTTATTGTTTTGAACATCGAGCAAGATGGTTGTGATACGTTTGAGCGTGGCACGACATGCTAGCGTAATAGTGAGTCGCGACCACTATTACGGTTGCAAGTCAAGTCAAGCAAGGACGTGCGACAAGTATTGAGCTAGGGGTGGTGTGAGTGCGGTCTTATGCATGTGAATATGTGTGTGTGTGTGTGTGCGTATATATATATATATATATATATATATATATATATATATATATATATATATATATATATATATATATATATATATATATGTTTTGTTTTGTTGGCGATGTCTAATCCGTTTCGATCTTTAGAATGAAGACGAGAAATGGAACGGAGACAAATGACGGTGGTCCCTCACATGCGGAAGAAGATGAAATGACCACCAAAATAGAGGCCGCTCTAGAAAACTACGTCTCGGTTTTCTCCTGAAAGGTTAAACAAATACTCGAAGAGTCAGTTTCGGAACATATTGTCGATATGATTCGAGAACAAATGGCCGACACCGTGAAAGAATAAGTTGAAAGGAGGTTTCCTAGACCTCAAAATGGGGGCGAGATGGTGTTTAACTACAAAAAATTTATGGCGACTAAGCCTCCTCACTTTCACGGGGATCCCGACCCCATGAAAAGTACGGCTTGGATCTCCGATGTTGAGGATTGTTTTCGCACTAGTGAGTGCCCACCCGAAAAGAAGAAAAGTCTTGCCACTAGTTTGATGAGGGGCAATGCTAAAGATTGGCTTGATGGTAAACTTGCCATGGTGGGTGAAACGGCTTTTGTAGGGTTGTCTTGGGAAGAGTTCAAGAAGGAGTTTTTCCTTGAGTATCGTACGCAAGCGGATCTTTCCAAATTGTGCAATGAGTTAAGAAACATGCGACAAGGGTCTTCGGACCTAAACACTCTTAAAACCAACTTTCACGCCAAAGCGCTTTCTTGCCCTGAGTATGTGGGGAATGACCCATTGTTGATGGAAGATTTTCATGCGACCCTTAGAGATGATTTGAAGGGTAAGATTAGTATTGGTTATGTTGAGACTTTTGCTAAGCTATTGGCGGTGGCGAAAGGGTTTGAAACGCAAACTCTGAGTCCATTAGGTTATGGGTCGAGTAAGAGAAAATTTGAAGCATCTAGTTACTCCAACAAGAAAAGCAAAGGTGGGTCCTAAAGCGCCGGAAGTGTGAGGAAAGGTGGTTCGAATACTTTTACACCTACTTGTTATAATTGCAAGAAGAAGGGTCATTTCTCCAGCGATTGTTTGAGCAAGACGGTCACGTGCTTTAATTGCCAAAAAACGGGGCGCCGGAAGCCGGAATGTCCCGAATTGTTAGTTGACCAAGTGAAGAAGCTTGAAAAGGCGGCGGGTACGGCTAGGGGAAGAAACTACTTGATGACCACGATGAAGCTAAACAATCCAACGAAGTTATCTCAGGTACTTTCATGGTTAACTCTAATCCGGCAAGGATACTATTTGAAAGCGGTGCTAATTTATCGTTTGTGTCACCGCGATTTGTGCCTAAACTTAATAAACCGCTAGCTATGTTAAGTCATCCGTTAGAATTCAAAATAGCGGATGGTAAGACGGTGCTAGGGGTTGATGTGTGTAAGGATTGTAATGTTGTGTTTGGTGCCGAAACCTTTAAGATCGATCTCATCCCGATGACTTTGGGTGAGTTTGATATCGTTGTTGGTATGGATTGGCTCGATCGTCATAGAGCCGATATTTCACACCATGAAAAGTCCATTCGTGTAAAGACCCCAAGTGGGGGAGAGTTAATTATTCATGGCGAGAAGCGTAGAAGACTTGTGCCATTATGCACTTATGCACGGGCACGTCGTTTCCTTAGTAGTAGTGGCATGGCTTTTATTGCCCATGTATTTGATACTCGTGAAGAGCCACCATCCGTTCATGAAATTCCGGTAGTTAATGAATTTGAAGACGTTTTTCCGGATGAGTTACCGGGGGTTCCGGCGGAAAGACAAGTTGAATTCCGCATTGCCGGGGGCTACTCCCATTGCTAAAACTCCTTATCATTTAGCACCAACGGAGATGCAAGAGTTGTTAAATCAAACCCAAGAGTTGCTTGAAAATGGTTTTATTCGACCGAGTGCTTCGCCATGGGGCACTCCGGTTTTATTCGTAAAGAAGAAGGATGGTAGTATGCGGATGTGCATTGATTATCGAGAGTTGAAAAAAGTGATGATCAAGAATCGTTATCCATTGCCTCGGATTGACGATTTATTTGACCAACTCCAAGGCGCGACGTATTTCTCTAAGATTGACCTACGGTCCGGCTATCACCAAATGCGGGTCCGTGAGGAAGATATTGAGAAGACGGCTTTTCGAACTCGTTATGGGCATTTTGAATTTGTAGTTATGCCTTTTGGTCTTACGAATGCACCGGCGGCATTCATGGATTTTATGAACCGAGTGTGCCAACCTATGTTGGACAAGTCAGTAATTGTGTTCATTGACGACATTCTTGTCTATTCTAAGAGTATGAAGGAACATGAACACCATTTGCGCGAAGTGTTGAAGACGTTACGGAAGGAGAAGTTGTATGCTAAATTCTCAAAATGTGAATTTTGGTTAAGGGAAGTTCAATTCCTCGACCATATTGTGAACAAAGAAGGTATTCAAGTAGATGAGTAGATCCGAGGAAGATAGAGACGGTAAAAAGTTGGGAATAACCGACTACACCTACGGAAATCCGAAGCTTTCTCGGATTGGCCGGTTAGTATCGTCGGTTTATCCAAGACTTTTCTAAAATAGCCTCCCCATTGACAAGTTGACAAGGAAGAATATGAGATTCAATTGGGAGAACGAGCAAGAAATTGCTTTTCAATTGTTAAAGGAAAAATTGTGTCAAGCTCCGGTCTTAGTGTTGCCGGAAGGTGTAGAAGATATGACTGTTTATTGTGATGTCTCATTAAATGAGCTCGGGTGTGTTCTAATGCAAAGGGGTAAATTCATAGCTTATGTCTCTTGACAATTGAAGGAACACGAAATGAGATACCCGACTCATGATCTTGAATTGGCGGCGGTGGTACATGCATTGAAAATTTACCGCCACTACTTGTATAGTGTCAAGTGTAGCGACCCCGACAAATCATCAAATGACGGCGTCATCTACGTATGGTCCCATTACATGGTCGTAAGTCTTTATAACAAAGTTTGACCGAAAAGTATGTCGCATTCATTTCATAAATAAGGGTGTTTCAAAGTTTACCAAAGTAGTTTCCATAACAAGTACATAACAATATTTAAAGTTTGTATGAAACACGTGCGACACAATTAAAAGTAGTCAAAAAGACGCTCCACGTATGCAAGTATACTCGACATCCAATGCAAGTATCAAAAAGTATGAGCGGAAGCATATATCACCTAAGTTCAAGGACCTGAGAAAAACATAGAGAATCTGTCAACGAAAACGTTGGTGAAATCATAGGTTTAAATAAGTAAGTGAGTAAAAGTAAGTTGAACCACAAGATTTGCAACATCGATAAAGTCATAGTACATTCTAAAAGTTAATATTCACGAGCACTCAATTATCAAAGCTTAACATTCCGTCCGTTGAACCCCGTAATAATAGTGTTAGAACATACACTGTTTCCCGAAAATATATTTCACCCGTAGACGGTAGCGAACCGTCCGAAGTGAGGGTTTGTCAAACCCATATGGCCATATAACATAAGTTCTCGCTTACACCATCTGATGTAACTAATGATAATCGAATTGAGGATTTGTGTTCAAACTCGTATGTAGAATGTTTGTTTTCCCTGTACTTGTGTTCACGTAGTTTAAAAGAACGTTTATGTTTTCTCATCCCAAAAGTAAGTTCAAAAAGAGTAAAAGTGGGACTATGATCTCACCTTGTATGCACGAACAAAAAGTACTTCAACAAGTAATGTGCGCAAAGGACAACGCTAGTCTCGACCTAAACAAATAGGTTGTATCAATAACGATAGTCACGAAGGGTCAAAGTTGTTCAATTAGTCCTATTGCTCGACACGACTCGATTATGTAGCATGTGAAGCAAATTGTCAAGTTTCATGCAAGATACAAGTATAAAAGCATGTTAGGAAGATTGCATAATTAATTGGTTAAGTTTGACAAAAAGTCAAACTTGGTCGGGTCAAAGTCAACGAAAAAGTCAACATGTTCGGGTCGGGTCCCGGACAAATTTTCTATGCTAATTATTCATATACAAGTATATTAAAACAAGTTTCATGTGAATCGGAGGTCGGTAACTAGTCAAACATTTCGCGTGAATTGGGACCAAGAGGTCAGAATCTGTCCAGCATAATCTGCGCGCCGCGCGGGTAAGGGGCGCGCCGCGCCACCACCTGTACAGACATTTTTCTGTTTTGCAAAACTATGCACGAGCCAAAATCAATTTTAACACAAAACTTGACCCGCAAACACTTATAACGCCTATCATACATCGTTGGAAAGGTATTTTGACGAGGAATGCAACTAAACACATATCATCAATCAAACTTGCACTTAAAACAACCAAAAACTGCAATTAATGTTCCATAATCAATGCATACAAGTCAAAATTGCAATTTAATGATTTGGCAACCAAATTACATGAACGATATGCCGTTTCGAAGGTAATTAAGCATACAACACAACCTAACACTTACAAGTAACATTAACAAGCGTTTAATGCATCAAAAATTCAATTTACTTCTATCAAACCGTAACCCAAAATCACAAATTCAACAATCTTGCATATGAAACTAATCCATGTCAACCTACATACCAATTTGAAGCTAGTGATGTTAGGAACACAATTAAAACATGAACTTTCATCATTCAACAACATATGAACACCTAAAACTCAAGATTAAGCAAGCATTCTTTCAATATGAACTAGTTACACCAAAATAGCAAGAACAAGCATACAAATCACATAATTATACTAGACTTGAGCCATAGACACTAATTAACAACCTTTTAACTCAAAAATCTCAAGAACACATAAAATTAGTGATTTTAGAAAGTTACCCAAATGAAATGAGATTGGTATGGAATCGAAGAGGAGATCACGAGGAGTTCGAATATGTAATTTGTTTGGCCCGAAGCTTGATCGTTTGAATATGGATGATGAATTGCTTTATGAAGAATTTGAGAAAAATATGAAAGTGTTAGATGAAAAGGAAAATGAAAATGAAGAAATGAGGTGGAAGTGTTGACTAGTCAAGTGGCTAGTCACCACTTTAGTGTTTTGGCAAAACAAGTCCCTCTACTTCCAATCGGGTGCGTTAAATTACCTAAACAAGATAAATCGAAACGCGTATTAACGGGAGATGTTATAAACATATAACGGAGTTTA
Source organism: Rutidosis leptorrhynchoides (assembly GCF_046630445.1). Taxonomy (NCBI): domain Eukaryota; kingdom Viridiplantae; phylum Streptophyta; class Magnoliopsida; order Asterales; family Asteraceae; genus Rutidosis; species Rutidosis leptorrhynchoides. The sequence continues at coordinate 80,223,998 of NC_092334.1, forward strand.
AAATAGTTAAACGGAAAAGTTGACGGAAAAAGGCGGGATGTTACATTACCTACACCTTAAAAGAAATTTCGTCCCGAAATTTAGGTAGGCGTAGTAGTCGTTGTTTCTTCCTCGGAATATGACGTTTCCGGAACCGGGAATAGGTGAGGGTGTTTCTTTCGCATTTGATCTTCCCTTTCCCAAGTAAACTCGGGTCCTCTTTTGGCGTTCCATCGGACCTTAACAATCGGGATCCGGCTTTGTTTCAATTCCTTCTCGACGTAGTCCACAATTTCAACCGGTTCCTCCACAAAATGGAGTTTGTCATTAATAGTAAGTTCCTCGAGAGGAACGACGATATCGGGCTCGGCAAGACATTTCTTCAAATTACATACATGAAAAGTAGGATGGACGGAGCTTAGTTGAGGCGGAATATCCAAACGATACGCAACGGTTCCAACACGCTCTAAGATTTCGAAAGGACCAACGTACCGCGGATTTAGTTTCCCACGTTTCCCAAAACGGATGACACCTTTCCAAGGTGCGACTTTTAACATGACGCGGTCACCGACTTGAAATTCGAGGTCTTTGCGTCTTTTGTCGGTATAGCATTTTTGACGACTCCGGGCCGTCCGAAGCCTATCTCGGATTTGAAGAATCTTTTCGGTTGTTTCGTGAATGAGTTCGGGCCCGGAAATTTGCACGTCACCCACTTCGGCCCAACAAAGAGGAGAGCGACATTTTCGACCATATAACGCTTCAAAAGGTGCGGCCTTAATACTCGCGTGATAACTATTGTTGTAAGAGAATTCGGCGAGAGGTAAGTGATTGTCCCAAGCTTTTCCAAAATCAACAACGCAGGCTCGTAACATATCCTCTAAGGTTTGTATTGTACGTTCACTTTGCCCATCGGTTTGGGGATGATATGCGGTGCTCATGTCCAAACGCGTTCCCAACGCTTCTTGTAACGTACGCCAAAATCTAGAAACGAAACAACCATCTCGGTCGGAGATAATCGATAACGGTACTCCGTGTCGGGCTACAATCTCTTTAATGTAAAGTCGTGCAAGTTTCTCCATTTTGTCGGTTTCTTTCATGGCGAGAAAGTGCGCGGATTTGGTGAGACGGTCAACAATGACCCAAATTGTATCATAACCGCCTGACGTTTTCGGTAGTTTGGTGATAAAATCCATCGTGATCCTTTCCCACTTCCATTGCGGGATCTCGGGTTGTTGAAGTAACCCGGACGGTCTTTGGTGTTCGGCTTTGACTTTAGCGCAAGTCAAACAATTGGCGACGTATCTAGCAACCTCCTTTTTGATGTTCGGCCACCAATATTGTTCTTTAAGGTCATGGTACATCTTATTGGCGCCGGGATGAATCGAGTATCGCGATTTGTGGGCTTCGTCTAGGATGAGGTTTCGTAGATCGCCATATCTAGGCACCCAAATTTTTCCAGCGTAATATCGAAGTCCGGTCTCCTTAACTTCGAATCGGGAGACGAGAATGTTTAAAAGTTCGCGTGCGATGTTGTTGTCCTTAAGAGCTTCATCTTGGGCTACCCGAATTTGGCTATTAAGGTTGGAGTGGATGGTGATATTCAAAGCTCGGACACGAAGAGGCACCGCTCTTTCTTTTCGACTTAAGGCATCGGCTACTACATTAGCCTTTCCGGGGTGGTAACGAAGTTCACAATTGTAATCGTTCAAGGTCTCAATCCACCTTCGTTGTCTCATGTTTAGTTGCTTTTGATCGAAGATATGTTGGAGACTTTTGTGATCGGTAAAGATAGTACTCTTGGTACCAAGAAGATGATGTCTCCATAGCTTAAGTGCAAAGATGACGGCACCGAGTTCAAGATCATGTGTCGTGTAGTTTCGTTCGTGAACCTTGAGTTGTCGAGAGGCATAAGCAATGACTTTCTTTCGTTGCATTAGTACACACCCATAACCGTTTTTCGAGGCATCACAATATACAACAAAATCATCATTGCCTTCGGGGAGTGACAAGATAGGAGCGGTGGTTAGTTTAGTTTTCAAGATTTGGAAAGCGGTTTCTTGTTCGGATGTCCAAACGAATTTTCGTTCCTTGTGAGTTAACGCGGTTAAAGGACGAGCGATTAGGGAGAAATCCTTGATGAATTTACGATAGTATCCGGCGAGACCCAAGAATTGACGAATTTGAGTAGGAGTAGTAGGAGTCTCCCATTTACTAATGGCTTCGATTTTCGCGGGATCGACTTTAATGCCTTGATCACTTACAACATGACCGAGGAATTGAACTTCCTTCAACCAAAATTCACACTTGGAGAGCTTGGCATAGAGTTGTTCTTTTCTCAAGAGTTCAAGCACGAGTCGGAGATGTTCTCTGTGTTCCTCTTCGCTTTTAGAATAGACCAAAATATCATCGATGAACACGATAATGAATTTGTCGAGGTAAGGTTTGCACACGCGGTTCATGAGATCCATGAACACCGCCGGTGCGTTAGTGAGACCGAAAGGCATGACAAGGAATTCATAACTACCATAACGAGTCCGGAAAGCGGTTTTGGAGACGTCTTCCCCCTTAACCCTTAGTTGATGATAACCCGAACGGAGATCGATTTTTGAATATACACGAGAACCTTGTAGTTGATCAAAGAGATCATCGATGCGAGGAAGGGGATATCGGTTCTTAACCGTCAATTTGTTTAGTTCACGATAATCAATGCACATTCGTAGGGATCCGTCTTTCTTCTTGACGAATAAAATCGGAGCGCCCCATGGTGAATGGCTAGGTTGAATGAAACCACGGTCAAGTAACTCTTGGATTTGACTTTGTAATTCTTGCAATTCGGATGGAGCGAGTCTATATGGTGCACGCGCTACGGGTGCGGCTCCTGGAATAAGATCGATTTGAAATTCAACCGGTCGATGAGGTGGAAGACCCGGTAATTCGTCGGGAAATACATCGGAAAAGTCACTAACAATTGGCACATCTTCGATGCGCTTTTCGTCGGCCTCGACTTTCTTAACGTGAGCAAGAATCGCGAAACAACCCTTGCGAAGTAGCTTTCGAACTTTAAGGCACGAAACGAGATTGAGTCCGGTGCAATTTTTGTCGCCATAGACAATCAATGGTTCACCATTCTCGATAGGAATTCGGATTGCATGAAGATCGCAAAGAATGTGAGATTTATTTTTGACCATCCAATTCATACCGATTATTACATCAAAACTCCCTAATTCCATGGGTATCAAGTCAATTTCAAATTCCTTACCCAAAATGTTCAAAGTACACCCCCGGTAATATGTGTCGGCACTTAAGAGTTTTCCGTCGGCCACTTCGATAGAATAAGTAGTATCTAAAGGGTGTGGTGGAGTGCAAAGGGTAGGAGCCAAAGTCTTAGACACAAAACATTTATCGGCACCCGAAATCGAATAAGCAAGTAACATAAGAGTTGTTGAGAAGAAACGTACCCGTGACTAGTTCATTGTCATCTCGGGCTTCCTCGGTGTTGATGTTAAAGGCTCGACCTCGGTTGTTGGGGTTGGCTTTCTTTTTCGGGCATTCGTTCTTATAATGGCCCGTTTGGCCACATTCGTAACAAGTGACCGTTTTTGGAGGATTGGGCCCCTTTCGAGCAACGGGGGCGGCGCTTGTGCAATTGTTGGCCCTATGACCAACACCTTGGCAACAGTGACAAACTAGCTTGTTACATTCGCCGTAATGATGCTTGTGGCATTTGTTGCAAAAAGGTAAGTTTCCGACATAACCCTTCTTGCCGTCGTTGTTGAAAGGCTTTTTGGTGAAGGTGTTGTTGTTGTAGTTGGTTGATGGAGTGGCTTCCCATTTCCTTTTGTTGCCACCCGACTTGTCCTCGGCCTTAGGAGCCGGCACTACGATTTCGTCAACCGTTTCAATTAGTTGGCGAGCCATGTTCATAGCGGCTTGATGAGTAGTGGGTTTGGATGACATCACCCCTTGTTTGATGCTCTTTGGAAGACCGAACATGTAGAGCTCAATCCTTTGAGATTCGGGGTTAACAAGATTAGGACACATCAAGGATAGTTCGGCGAAGCGTTGATTATAAGCTTTAAGATCGTTTCCGACCGCTTTCAAAGCTCTTAGTTCTTCCTCAAGCTTTCGGGTTTCTTCGCGCAGAAAATATTCAACAATCATCTTTTCCCTTAGATCGGCCCAAGAGAGGGCATGAGCTTCATCGGTACCCACCGATTGAACATAGGTGTTCCACCATGTTAGAGCAATTTCGGAGAAAGTGTGGGTGGAGTATTTGACCTTGTCTTGATCCCGACAACCGCTTATGCTAAAGACGGCCTCGGTTTGTTCAAACCAACGAGTAAGCACAACCGGTCCCCCGGTTCCATCATAAGTGTGAGGTTTGCACCCCATGAAAGCTTTGTAGGAGCACCCTTCGCTAGAGTTACCGGCTCCTTGGTTATTGTTGTTGTGGTTGGTGTTATTGTTGTTGTTTGACGAGTGACCGGCCATGGCCGCATCCACGGCGGTGGCTATCATGCGTTGTAAGGCTTGTTCGGGAGTTTCATTGCGTCGTACACGGCGAGGAGCCATTGTTCCTTCAAAACAAAAGAATACCATTGGTTAGTATTCTAAATAATACTAACCGCGATATGGAATAAAGATAAAGAGAAAATTATCCTTGACTCGCCTTAAATTCTTTATGGCATAATGTCGGTATGTTCATATGAGTCACCGTAATATAATTTCCGGGAATTATATTACCCTAATTCATATGTGCATTCGACATTACATCATATAGTCAAGGTTGCGTGTCAATTAAATTATACAACGCAAGATTTAGATAGAATAAGAGTAGATATGAGTAGAAGAGTTAGAGTATAAATGCACAATTTGCCAAGTAATTCCTATGTCAAGTCTATATGCCGGTTGTAGTCTAGACTCACCAATGTACCCTATGACTCGGGGTTGACACCAATGAACTCTAAATCCCTACAACCAAGGCTCTGATACCACTTGTAGCGACCCCGACAAATCGTCAAATGACGGCGTCATCTACGTATGGTCCCATTACATGGTCGTAAGTCTTTATAACAAAGTTTGACCGAAAAGTATGTCGCATTCATTTCATAAATAGGGGTGTTTCAAAGTTTACCAAAGTAGTTTCCATAACAAGTACATAACAATGTTTAAAGTTTGTATGAAACACGTGCGACACAATTAAAAGTAGTCAAAAAGACGCTCCACGTATGCAAGTATACTCGACATCCAATGCAAGTATCAAAAAGTATGAGCGGAAGCATATATCACCTAAGTTCAAGGACCTGAGAAAAACATAGAGAATCTGTCAACGAAAACGTTGGTGAAATCATAGGTTTAAATAAGTAAGTGAGTAAAAGTAAGTTGAACCACAAGATTTGCAACATCGATAAAGTCATAGTACATTCTAAAAGTTAATATTCACGAGCACTCAATTATTAAAGCTTAACATTCCGTCCGTTGAACCCCGTAATAATAGTGTTAGAACATACACTGTTTCCCGAAAATATATTTCACCCGTAGACGGTAGCGAACCGTCCGAAGTGAGGGTTTGTCAAACCCATATGGCCATATAACATAAGTTCTCGCTTACACCATCTGATGTAACTAATGATAATCGAATTGAGGATTTGTGTTCAAACTCGTATGTAGAATGTTTGTTTTCCCTGTACTTGTGTTCACGTAGTTTAAAAGAACGTTTATGTTTTCTCATCCCAAAAGTAAGTTCAAAAAGAGTAAAAGTGGGACTATGATCTCACCTTGTATGCACGAACAAAAAGTACTTCAACAAGTAATGTGCGCAAAGGACAACGCTAGTCTCGACCTAAACAAATAGGTTGTATCAATAACGATAGTCACGAAGGGTCAAAGTTGTTCAATTAGTCCTATGGCTCGACACGACTCGATTATGTAGCATGTGAAGCAAATTGTCAAGTTTCATGCAAGATACAAGTATAAAAGCATGTTAGGAAGATTGCATAATTAATTGGTTAAGTTTGACAAAAAGTCAAACTTGGTCGGGTCAAAGTCAACGAAAAAGTCAACATGTTCGGGTCGGGTCCCGGACAAATTTTCTATGCTAATTATTCATATACAAGTATATTAAAACAAGTTTCATGTGAATCGGAGGTCGGTAACTAGTCAAACATTTCGCGTGAATTGGGACCAAGAGGTCAGAATCTGTCCAGCATAATCTGCGCGCCGCGCGGGTAAGGGGCGCGCCGCGCCACCACCTGTACAGACATTTTTCTGTTTTGCAAAACTATGCACGAGCCAAAATCAATTTTAACACAAAACTTGACCCGCAAACACTTATAACGCCTATCATACATCGTTGGAAAGGTATTTTGACGAGGAATGCAACTAAACACATATCATCAATCAAACTTGCACTTAAAACAACCAAAAACCGCAATTAATGTTCCATAATCAATGCATACAAGTCAAAATTGCAATTTAATGATTTGGCAACCAAATTACATGAACGATATGCCGTTTCGAAGGTAATTAAGCATACAACACAACCTAACACTTACAAGTAACATTAACAAGCATTTAATGCATCAAAAATTCAATTTACTTCTATCAAACCCTAACCCAAAATCACAAATTCAACAATCTTGCATATGAAACTAATCCATGTCAACCTACATACCAATTTGAAGCTAGTGATGTTAGGAACACAATTAAAACATGAACTTTCATCATTCAACAACATATGAACACCTAAAACTCAAGATTAAGCAAGCATTCTTTCAATATGAACTAGTTACACCAAAATAGCAAGAACAAGCATACAAATCACATAATTATACTAGACTTGAGCCATAGACACTAATTAACAACCTTTTAACTCAAAAATCTCAAGAACACATAAAATTAGTGATTTTAGAAAGTTACCCAAATGAAATGAGATTGGTATGGAATCGAAGAGGAGATCACGAGGAGTTCGAATATGTAATTTGTTTGGCCCGAAGCTTGATCGTTTGAATATGGATGATGAATTGCTTTATGAAGAATTTGAGAAAAATATGAAAGTGTTAGATGAAAAGGAAAATGAAAATGAAGAAATGAGGTGGAAGTGTTGACTAGTCAAGTGGCTAGTCACCACTTTAGTGTTTTGGCAAAACAAGTCCCTCTACTTCCAATCGGGTGCGTTAAATTACCTAAACAAGATAAATCGAAACGCGTATTAACGGGAGATGTTATAAACATATAACGGAGTTTAAAATAGTTAAACGGAAAAGTTGACGGAAAAAGGCGGGATGTTACATCAAGTGTACGATTTATTCGGATCATAAAAGTTTGAAGCATCTTTTTGATCAACTAGATTTAAATTATCGTCAACGTAGATAGATAGATGTGGTAAAAGATTATGATTGTGAGATACTTTATCATCCGGGAAAGGCGAATGTGGTCACGGATGCGTTAAGTCGAAAGAGTCAACATCCGGCGATATGATTAGGATTGTTACGTATGACTATTACTAACGATTTTCTTGTAAAGCATGGTGAAATTCAAATTGAAGCTTTCGTTAACAACAAGCATGAAGAACGAATCATGGGGCAAACAAAGTTTATTACTTTAGGCTCGCATGGTTTATTGTCCTTTCAAGGACGAGTGTGGGTACCTGATGTTATGCGAGGTGTATACGAAATAGTTATATTTTTATTGCGAATTATTATTAAATACGCTACAATTTTACACAAGTTATTTATTGTGGGTACCTGATGTTATGCGAGGTGTATACAAAATAGTTATATTTTTATTGCGAATTACTATTAAATACGCTACAATTTTACACAAGTTATTTATTTATTTATTGAATGGATATACCTAAACCTTGCTATAACACTATAGGCAGTGTACCTAATCGTACAGTGTAAAGACCCGTCCTAATCCATAAGAACGAATACAATAACATATGATTATATCGCGAGGTATTTGACCTCTATATGATACATTTTACAAACATTGCATTCGTTTTAAAAGACAAACTTTCATTTCATCGAAAGTTGATGGCATGCATACCATTTCATATTACATCCAACTATAATTGACTTAACCATAATCTTGATGAACTTAATGACTCGAATGCAACATCTTTCGAAATATGCCATGAATGACTCCAAATAATATCTCTAATATGAGCAAATGCACAGCGGAAGATTTATTTAATACCTGGGAATAAACATGCTTTAAAGTGTCAACCAAAAGGTTGGTGAGTTCATTAGTTTATCATAATCGATCATTTTCATTATTTTAATAGACCACAAGATTTCATATTTCCATTTTTCAATAACATGCAATCTGCATAAAAATCATTCATATGGATTGAACACCTGGTAACCGACATTAACAAGATGCATATAGAATATCCCCATCATTTTGGGACACCCATCGGACATGATAATTTCGAAGTACTAAAGCATTCCAAATTCCAGAATGGGGCTTGTTGGGCCCGATAGATCTATCTTTAGGATTCGCGTCAATTAGGGGGTCTGTTCCCTAATTCTTAGGCTACTAAGTTTAAAAGGGGCATATTCGGCTTCGATCCATTCAACCATATAATGTAGTTTAGATTACTTGTGTCTATTTCGTAAAACATTTATAAAAACAGCGCATGTATTCTCAGTCCCAAAAATATATATTGCAAAAGCATTTAAAAAGGGAGTAATGACACTCACTCGACAATATTTTGTAGTAAAAATATTCATACGACGAAACTGAACAATGCAGGGTTGGCCTCGGATTCACGAACCTATATCAATTGTATATCTTATTAAAACATATAATCGTAATCAAACAAGTGTATACATATTATTTTATGTATTAAGATTAATATTCTTATATATATATAATTTTATTAATACTTACTTTACATTATGATACTTATTTGATATTTAATTAATGTTATTAGTTAAAAAAAAATGAAATTTTATGTAGTATTAGTATATATATATCTTTTGTTTTGTAAAATTATTACTCGTAGTAGTACTAGTTTAAAGATAATAATAATACTGATAATAGTAATTTTAATAAAAATGGTAATTTTACTAATAATGATAAAGTAAAATTAATAGTTTTGGTAAAATTAATTTTAATTGGTAGTTTAATAATAATTATCATTTTAATAGAAATTTTAATGATCATATAATTAATAATACTAAAATTAATGTTAAATGGTACTTTTAATACTAATATTGATGATAATGATACTTAATGATAGTAATGACAATAATAAATATACATGTGATAATAACGCTAATGTTAATGATAATAATAATAATAATAATAATAATACTAATAATGATAATAATAATAATATTAGTGATAGTATAAATTATATTATTAGTCTTAGTATATATAAAAATACTAATAATAATAATAATAATAATAATAATAATAATAATAATAATACTTTTAATGGTAACAATTACTAATAATAAACATAACAATAATAATCATAATAATAATAAAAATGATAATAATAATAATAATAATAATAATAATAATAATAATAATAATAATAATAATAATAATAATAATAATAATAATAATAATAATAATAATAATAATAATAATAATAATAATAATAATAATAATAAGGAGGCTACCTTAAATGTTTTCCAAAAAGAATGGCGACAACCGGAATCGAACCCATGACCTCCCGCTTAAGACAAACACACTTAACCATTTCACTGTCTATAATTTCTGTTTTAATTACAGTATTTAATTTATTATAACCCGTATATATATCATTAACCGCAGCAGCCCAACATAGAAAATACTATGGACCTCGGCCCAACAACATAACAGATCACGGCCCATCAGCTTCTCTTGCTACTTAAAAAAATATATATATATATTGTAGTGGCATGGGTTCAAACCCAGGACCTCTCGTTACACGCAAACACCCTCAACCATTTACTCCATTTTGTTTTTCTGAATATAACCCAAATTATATATATTTAATCCGTTATTATTTTGCCTAACATTCTTTCTTCATCTTGTTCTAATTAACTGGAAATCGAATCAACCTTTAACAGTTTTGAATTTGACATGGTTTTGAAATAGAAACGTACGTAATGGTAATTGAAATCAATCAAAGGCAGAAAGAATAGAAGTAAAAAAAATTGAAGAAAAAATCATAATTGCTTTCGTGGTTTTGTAGAAAAAAAAATTATTGATTTCAAGAATGAGAACATTTTAGGTAGCGATTACAACATGAAAAATGTTTGAAATCCTTTTTAGAAACTATTGTAATCGTTAATTTAACTCAAAACACTAACACAAAATCGAATTTCGCCATGAACACCTTATTTGACTTTTTGTTTTGAAAGTTTGGCTTCACAAATTCATAATCAATTGGAGAAATTAAGGGATGAAAACTTACATATATTTCGAGTATATGATTTCCAACAAGACTACATTATTACATTTTGACAAATCGTTCGAATTCTAATTTTTGCTAAAATGAGTGAAGAACAGAGAACCGGTGGGTTTTTATTTTTCTTTAAAAAAAATAGCTGCAAATCTTAATTTGTTTTAGAGACTGATTATCACAGTGACAAAGGGTTAATAGATGGTTGTTTGTATCCTGGATTGGTTCGACAATTACTCACAGGTCAAATAGAACACAAGAAAATAAAGAAAAGTTGATTGTGATAATCTAATTTGTACCTTGTATCTATATATAACAGTATATGTATATCTGTTTCTATATATCGTATATATCAGTATTTAATTTATATATCAATTGTTTATATAATCATATACCTGTATATATATATATATATATATATATATATATATAATTGTATTTTATATATGTATATGTATTTATATAAACCTATATGTATATATATATGTATATATATATATATATATATATATATATATATATATATATATATATATATATATATATATATATATATATATATATATATATATATATATATATATATATCTTTTCTTATATATTTCAGTAACCTGTATATATATATAGGTATACATATATAACCGTATGTATATATTTCAGTAATTATATATTATAATTAATCTTTTTTTATATGTAATTGTATTAATATTACACTTAATATTATAAATGATAATAAAAGTAATAATTTAATAATAATAATAATAGAAATAGAAATAATAATACTAATATCATAATAATAACTAATTATAATTTTTACTACCGGTTTTAATAATACTGATATTAATAGCGATAACATTAATGTTAATAATATATATATATATATATATACATATTTATTTACACGCAATTGTTCGTGAATCGTCGGGAATGGTCAAAGGTCAAATTGAATGTATAACAACAGGTTAAAATTTTTTAGATTCAATTGAATAGACTTTGCTTCTCGTATCGAAATTAAATTAGAATTAAGTTTAAATTTGATCGGAAATTCCAGGGTAGTCACAGTACCTACCCGTTAAAGAAATTTCGTCCCGAAATTTGAGTAAGGTCGTCATATCTGACAATAAAGATATTTTCACGATGAATATGAGTTAAAAAATAGAGTTTTATCATTATTAATTAATATAGATAAAACGATTTGATTATGTGAAGCGTACGAGTGGAGCTGTCACAAAAGAGTGAAATGTGAATATAAAGTTTTATCTTAACTTTTGACATAGTTACGGTTGTATTTAGGAAAATAAGGTTCGTCTTAACTTTTGACATTGTCTCAATTGAATTTCGGAATTCAAGGAATTAAAGAAAATCTTCGAAAGCTATATAAGATTTGATTCTTCGGTAATCAAGGAAGTTAAGATCTCTTTAATTAAATGCGATGATCTGCCTTTGATTGCTCTGTCGGATATTTCCATTATAAATTTACCTCTTCTGTTTTATTACTCTCCCCATCCCTATACTTTCTTCCTTAATCCATACTTCTAAAGTTTGTAAAAATGCTTAATCCAGTTCTGATCCTTGTTCTTGTCCTAACTATCGCAACCATCATTCTCCTTTTCCAACTTCCACCGGAGGAATCTATTTACTTCTACCTCGCCCTTGGGGTTATAGTATTTTTAATTCTCCCGTGTCTTTATGTTGCGATAAACATTGATATCCATGGTTTGTAATTTATGTGTTGTTATCGGGCTTTATATTCTCCTTTATATTTCGGGGTCCCTCCTTCCATCTTCTATAATCTTTGTCATTCACAGTTAATGCTCACTCTTATTTGCTGAGATTTATACCCCCTTTCTATTTCGGAGTTCATGCTTTTGTTTTCTTTTCGCAAGTAATGGTCCAGAATTCGTAGGTATGGATTTTCGAATTATCATAGTATTCAAGGTAGAAAGGAAAGGTAGTAGCACGATTTGATTTGTCAAATTACCAGAACATCCGAAAAAGACCGAATCATCAAAAAAAATATTTTCTTGATATTTTTGAGGTTAAATAGAATACAAGAGTCGTGTAACATGGCACATGATGGCGTTATGATTCATGAATCATCACGTTCCATTAGAAACTCAGCATGACTTACTGTAATATAATCACGTTGATCAAGTGTCATTATATTATACTAACTCATGCATCAGTTCCCAGCACTACTTCAAAAACATTCATACTTTAAATTCGAAGGATCACTGAATATAGAAACTAAAACAGTTTCCTTTTATGATATAATACAGATAGCGTGGAGAGATAATTAATATCGGACGAGAATATTTATGAAGATATCTTCAGAAATATTGAGGATAGTAATAATGAAAGATACGATAATATCTTAGAATTTTAGAATCAAATTGTGATGAAGAAATTCATTCACGATGATTTAGAGCGATTAAGGAGCAAGGTATTTGCTAAAGATTTCATCAGAAATAGAATCATCTGGATTCTTTATGTACAAGTTTAGTCCTTGTGATTTGTTCAGAGTCTCCTTCATGGTTTGCTCTATCCGTTTTCCAGTCCCAAACCTTCTCTTTTTCTGAGCTTTGCCAACATACTATTTTTTATCGTCAAACTTTTGACTGTTACGATTGTCTTACAGTTTCTGCTGCTTCATTCAACTTTTCCAAAAATTCAGGGAACTAAATCGTAGATTGAGGTGTTTTTCAGAAGCTTCACATTCGAAGTATGTAAGTCTAGGAGATAGACATTATATATACACATATAACTATTGGCGTAGACATGCTGCAGGATTTCAAAATACTGATTGCTGATTCCCAGTAATTGGCATGAAAATTCTTGTTACAAGATGCAGATGTGTAAATAATGAGGTTTCGATAAATATAATGATTTTTCGGAAAGTCAACGATTAGTGAAGTTGTTGGTAAGTTTATTGCGAATGTGGTGGGATATAAACGGTTCTCCGGTAACGATGACAAAAAGGGCATCATATATATCAAGATTATAGTAAGGCTAATCCGAATGAAAGTCGAAGTTGATTTGCTGGAGCTGTGACAAAATTGGCTACTTTGGAAAGGTATTGTAAAGTTATTTTTGCTAATAAATGCCAAATGATCTGACACAGATATGTGTTGAATTATGACTTTGGTTTCGAGAGCTTTTTAAGTACATAACTGTGGGTAACATGTGGTTGGATCATCATCTCGTTTGCTCATTATTTGAAGTGTCTTCAGAAATTTTCGAAGGGTTTGAACACAGATTGTAATCGTTAATATAAATTTGATGTTCTAACACAGTTTTGAAGTCAAATTATAGCTTTGAAAGATGTAGGAATCTAAAAGTGATGGTACCGCTTATATCTCGAATTGAATTCTGAGGTTTCAAAATCAGAATATGTAATTGAGTTTGAATGAGTATGGTTGTTTTGATTTCTATGAAAGAATGTATATTATTGTGAAAGTAGGAAGTATAGTTGATAATTTGCTTAATCAGGTTCGAAGAATGTAACATATTAATTGTGAATATATATATATCTCTCGGGTATTACCTACCCGTTAAAAAAAATTCACAATTAATATTTTGTACAAAAGAATTTTATTACAGTCTTTATGAAAATATATATGTATATATTCTCTTCAGATGTACATAGATTTTAATGAGTTAATACTAAATTAAACTCATTCAATTTACGGTTGGAACTAGAATTGAATAATCTCTTGAAGGCTTTAGAGATTACATAAGTATTTCTTCAATAATATTGAAATTATGAAGCAATACTTCGTTATTTGTTGAGGCGTGATGTTGGTTTTCGTTAAATTCTTGTGAACTTCGCAAAGTACGAATGATGTTATCTGAAAAGTTTCGGATACATCGATGATGAAAGTGTAAAAATCAAATATATACTTGATTTATTATGAATTGGAATTTGTTGAATTGAGACAAAGATTGTAGTTAACGATGGTTAAGTTGCGGGCGAAGGACGTACATTATTGCATATTTGTAATATGAATTAACCGAGTAGTTAAGATTCACACACAATAGCTTAGCACGGAAAGATTTATTTTTATTTCAATATATATATATATATATATATATATATATATATATATATATATATATATATATATATATATATATATATATATATATATATATAAAATATACATATAATTTCTTCAGATGGAATGAGTTAATCCTTCATAACTCGTTGATACAATATACGCGTTATTGATTCGTAATGATGTCCATAGTGATTCTTGAACTGACGGAGTTTGTGATGTTATAGGTGTTGTTGATTCTGATGCTGACTGCACTGACGATGCTGGTGACACTGACGGTACTGATGATGCTGTTGGTAAAACAAGTTTAGCTTGTTAACCACACACCATTTTTGTCAGGGTTTCTACTCTTCCTTCTATCATTTTGGTTCGCTTAACTGATTTATGATTAGGGCTAGATTAGATAATCTCTAAGACTTTAGAGATTACATAATCTCCGCGGAACGTTTCTCTAATGAAGTTATGAATTAATACTTCGTCAGTTATTGTTGTTGGTACTCCTTGGTATCCATGGTGCGTATGATGTTGATGCTCGTGGGACAGATTGTGAAGTTGAGGTTTACGACTCGGTTGTGGTTGGAGGTAGTAATGGTACTGTTGGCGTTGATGATGGTGATACTGGTTATGCTGCTGGTGCTGCTGCTGGTGTTTGTAATCTTTGCACCATATTCTCCAAAGCCACTACCCGAGCGCGAAGCTCATTGACTTCTTCTATTACACCGGGGTGATTGTCGGTTCGGACGAGCGGATAAATAAAATCTAGAATTTGATGTAGTATATAATCGAGATGAGATACTCTGGAAATGAGAGAGAAAATGGTGTTTCGGATTGGTTCGCCGGTAAGTGCTTCAGGTTCTTCGTCAAGAGGGCAATGTGGTGGATGGAAGGGATCACCTTCTTCTTGTCTCCAATGATTGAGGAGGCTACGAACCCATCCCCAATTCATCCAGAATAGATGATGGCTGATTGGTTGATCCATTCCGGTCACACTGCTTTCGGAGCTGGAGTGGGATTCCATTTCAGAATCCGAGGAACTTGAACTGGTTGTGGAATTCATCTTGCACGGTTAGGTAAAGGATTTTATGAAATGATTTTCGGATATCGGATGATATTCTAATTACATAGAATATCTATGTATAGTACAGAAGATCCCGTAGATTACGGAGGAAATTAAGGAAACGTGTCAGATAAAGTCTAGAGTAACAGATACGCTAAGATCTGAATTTTGTCTCTACACTATTCATGCAATCAATGCAATAAGAAGTGTCTAGACTAAGAATGATAAGCAGGTAATTTCCTAAGGATGATAAGTAGATGATTTTCGACACGAAATGATAAGAAAAACTTTTGACATGCAGACACGGTCGAAGTCCAGACCCACTAATGCATCTAAACAACTATCAGTTAGACACACTTATGCAAGACCTGGTTCGCTAAGACCACTGATCTGATACCACATGTAAAGACCTGTCCTAATCCATAAGGACGAATACAATAACATATGATTACATCGCGAGGTATTTGACCTCTATATGATACATTTTACAAACATTGTATCCGATTCATTAAGTTCATCAAGATTATGGTTAAGTCAATTATAGTTGGATGTAATATGAAATGGTATGCATGCCGTCAACTTTCGATGAAATGAAAGTTTGTCTTTTAAAACGAATGCAATGTTTGTGAAATGTATCATATATGTAGTGACCCGAACTTTTCCATGTTTATATATATTAATTGAGATTGATATTGACATGATTAAATGTTTCCAACATGTTAAGCAATCAAACTTGTTAAGACTTGATTAATTGAAATATGTTTCATATAGACAATTGACCACCCAAGTTGACCGGCGATTCACGAACGTTAAAAATTGTAAAAACGACATGACGATATATATATGGATATACATATGGTTAACATGAGATTATGATAAGTAAGTATCTCCATAAGTATATTAACAATGAGTTATATACATATAAACAAGACTACTAACTTAAGGATTTCGAAACGAGACATATATGTAACGATTATCGTTGTAACGACATTTAAATGTATATATATCATATTAAGATATATTAATATATCATAATATCATGATAATATAATAATTTAACATCTCATTAGATATAATAAACAATGGGTTAACAACATTAATTGAGATCGTTAACTTAAAGGTTTCAAAACAACACTTACATGTAACGACTAACGATGACTTAACGACTCAGTTAAAATGTATATACATGTAGTGTATTTAGATGTATTAAAATACTTTTGGAAGACTTCAAGACATATATCAAAACACTCATACTTAACGAAAATGGTTACAGTTACTTTCTCATTCTTTTCTTTCATCAAGAATTCTAGTCGTATTCTTACCCGTATTATACACAGCTTCAAAACGTACTTACTATGGGTATATACCAATAGGAACTAGCATGGGATTCCACTCTTGATTATGTCATGTATGACTAATCAATTTTAACTTCTACCATGAGCTAGTCAACTAACTAGAACTCCTTTTAACCCCACTCACCACTCACCAATTACCACTCATCATTCACTCCATTTCACTTACAATTCTCTTTCTAATTCTCTCTCAACACACACACACTATTATGAACGTATTTTTCCAGTAGTTAATCATCATCTTCATCAAAAATCACTTCAATAATCAAGCTATAATCATCATAGGAAGAACACTTCAAGAACACTTCAAAAATCCCTTCAAGTTCACTAATTTACTTCCAAGCTTTCTAATCCATTCCAAGTAATCATCTAAGATCAAGAAACCTTTGTTATATACAGTAGGTTATCTTTCTTATTCAAGGTAATATTCATATTCAAACTTTGATTCAATTTCTATAACTATAAACTATCATAATTCGAGTAAAAATCTTACTTGAACTTGTTTTTGTGTCATGATCCTACGTCAAGAACTTTCAAGCCATCCAAGATCCTTTGAAGCTAGATCATTTCTTGTCACTTTCAGTAGGTTTACCTACTAAACTTGAGGTAGTAATGATGTTCATAAAATCATTCGATTCATATATATAAAACTATCTTATTCGAAGGTTTAAACTCGTAATCACTAGAACATAGTTTAGTTAATTCTAAACTTGTTCGCAAACAAAAGTTAATCCTTCTAACTTGACTTTTAAAATTAAATACACACATGTTCTATATCTATATGATATGCTAACTTAATGATTTAAAACCTGGAAACATGAAAAACACCGTAAAACCGGATTTGCGCCGTCGTAGTAACACCGCGGGCTGTTTTGGGTTAGTTAATTAAAAACTATGATAAACTTTGATTTAAAAGTTGTTATTCTGAGAAAATGATTGTTATTATGAACATGAAACTATATCCAAAAATTATGGTTAAACTCAAAGTGGAAGTATGTTTTCTAAAATGGTCATCTAGACGTCGTTCTTTCGACTGAAATGACTACCTTTACAAAAACGACTTGTAACTTATTTTTCTGACTATAAACCTATACTTTTTATGTTTAGATTCATAAAATAGATTTCAATATGAAACCATAGCAATTTGATTCACTCAAAACGGATTTAAAATGAAGAAGTTATGGGTAAAACAAGATTGGATAATTTTTCTCATTTTAGCTACGTGAAAATTGGTAACAAATCTATTCCAACCATAACTTAATCAACTTGTATTGTATATTATGTAATCTTGAGATACCATAGACACGTATACAATGTTTCGACCTATCATGTCGACACATCTATATATATTTCGGAACAACCATAGACACTCTATATGTGAATGTTGGAGTTAGCTATACAGGGTTGAGGTTGATTCCAAAATATATATAGTTTGAGTTGTGATCAATACTGAGATACGTATACACTGGGTCGTGGATTGATTCAAGATAATATTTATCGATTTATTTCTGTACATCTAACTGTGGACAACTAGTTGTAGGTTACTAACGAGGACAGCTGACTTAATAAACTTAAAACATCAAAATATATTAAAAGTGTTGTAAATATATTTTGAACATACTTTAATATATATGTATATATTGTTATAGGTTCGTGAATCAACAGTGGCCAAGTCTTACTTCTCGACGAAGTAAAAATCTGTGAAAGTGAGTTATAGTCCCACTTTTAAAATCTAATATTTTTGGGATGAGAATACATGCAGGTTTTATAAATGATTTACAAAATAGACACAAGTACGTGAAACTACATTCTATGGTTGAATTATCGAAATCGAATATGCCCCTTTTTATTAAGTCTGGTAATCTAAGAATTAGGGAACAGACACCCTGATTGACGCGAATCCTAAAGATAGATCTATTGGGCCTAACAAACCCCATCCAAAGTACCGGATGCTTTAGTACTTCGAAATTTATATCATATCCGAAGGGTATCCCGGAATGATGGGGATATTCTTATATATGCATCTTGTTAATGTCGGTTACCAGGTGTTCACCATATGAATGACTTTTATCTCTATGTATGGGATGTGTATTGAAATATGAAATCTTGTGGTCTATTATTATGATTTGATATATATAGGTTAAACCTATAACTCACCAACATTTTTGTTGACGTTTTAAGCATGTTTATTCTCAGGTGATTATTAAGAGCTTCCGCTGTCGCATACTTAAATAAGGACGAGATTTGGAGTCCATGCTTGTATGATATTGTGTAAAAACTGCATTCAAGAAACTTATTTTGTTGTAACATATTTGTATTGTAAACCAATATGTAATGGTCGTGTGTAAACAGGATATTTTAGATTATCATTATTTGATAATCTACGTAAAGCTTTTTAAAACCTTTATCTATGAAATAAAGGTTATGGTTTGTTTTAAAAATGAATGCAGTCTTTGAAAAACGTCTCATATAGAGGTCAAAACCTCGCAACGAAATCAATTAATATGGAACGTTTTTAATCAATAAGAACGGGACATTTCAGTTGGTATCCGAGCGTTGGTCTTAGAGAACCAGAATTTTGCATTAGTGTGTCTTATCGAGTTTGTTAGGATGCATTAGTGAGTCTGGACTTCGACCGTGTTTACTTGAAAAATGATTGCTTAACAAATTTTGTTGGAAACTATATATTTTTAACATGTGAATATTATGTGATATATTAATCTCTTAACGCGTTTGATATTATGTGATAGATGTCTACCTCTAGAACAAGTCCCATTGACTCACCTAATAATAATGAAGAGTCAAATGTAAATTGGAATGATTCGTGGACTGATTCACAAGTTCCCGAAGAGGAACCGGAAGAAGAGTCGGAACCAGAAGAAGAATCGGAATCGGAAGAAGAATCGGAACCGGATGATGAAATAGAACCGGTGGGGGAAATAATAAAACGGTTAAGTAAAAGAAAATCCTCAACCAACCAACCAAGGTTAGTTATGGTCAATGGTGTTTCCGCTAAGGAAGCAAAATATTGGGAGGATTACCAATTCTCCGATGAATCGGATTCTGACGAGAATTCCGATGATGTTATAGAAATTACCCCAACTGAACTTAAAAAGGCAAAAGAAAATAATAAGGGAAAGGGCATAAAAATAGAGAAATCTAATTCCAACCCCGATGAACTTTATATGTATCGTCAACCCCCGAAGTCCTTAAGTTGTAACAATGACCCGGGAACCTCTAAACCACCAGGTTTTTCTAAACCAATGTGGAAAACGACGGCTCGAATTAGGGGAACATCATATATCCCTAGAAACTTGGCAAAACGAACCAAAACAGAAGAAGAAGAAACAAGCGAGTCGGAATAAGATAGTTGTATTCGTGTGGTGTAATATATGTAATATAGTGTGCTTATGCTTTATGATATATGTAAAAATTGCTTGTATTAATAAGTATTTTTTTTTATGAATCTAACTCTTCTCTATTTTACAGTATAAAAACACAAAATGGATAGACAACCCAATATTTTAAGAGACCTACCCGGAGACATGATTGATGAAATCTTGTCTAGAGTCGGTCAGAATTCTTCGGCACAACTATTTAAGGCGAGAGCAGTTTGTAAGACATTCGAAGAACGTTCCAAGAATGCCTTGGTTTATAAAAGGCTTTCGTTCGAAAGATGGGGGATATCACATTGGAAAATCCATAAGTTACGATGTGTTTACTTTGACGCATATATTGCGGGGAACCCAAATGCTATTTTACGCAATGGGTTAAGAAATTATTTTGACTCAATATATCCGAATATTGGACTTCGTGATTTAGAAAAAGCGGCTAACATGCAACATAAAGAAGCATGTTATGCTTACGGATTAGTAATGTTCGCTTCTCACCAAAGTGAGAACAAGAACATCGGCCTACAACTATTAAACAAAACGTTCCCACAAGTGACGGAGTCAGTAATTGGGGTAAGAAATGAGGTTTTTAGATTGTTACGGGACTGTTGGACATTACGTAACCCTCGTCCCTTTGACGACGTTACAACACGCTGTCTTATCAACGGCCATAACGGTTATGTTCCACAAGACCAAGGATGGGAAGTAATCCTAGTAAAACCAGAATGCATGACTTGTTTCTGGACGTATGAATTACGTGTCTTTATTGCCTTTGCTGAATGACTTGTGTACTAGCTAGAATTATCTTCACAACCATCTTGTATCAAATTTATTGTGTGCTATATTTCATTCTATATGTAAAATAAGCAGTATTGTAAGTTTGTAAAATATTGTGTAAAAGTTTGAACGCGAAATATTATTATAATCAGTTTTTCATATAGAATTGTAGTAGTTGAATTGTATATTAGCTACTAAGTATGAACTTAACGGGTAGGTACTACCCGAATTTAAACTTATAAAACGCTAATATGAAGAAAAAGCTTTTATAAATGAGTTCATATTATGCTACGAAATACTATTAACTACTCTTAATATTCTGTATGATTAACTTGTTCCATTTGACTATTTTGAAGGAAATGGCACCGACTACTCGACACACCGTGAATATGAATGAAGAGGAATTCTGTACTTTTCTAGCTTCAAACATAGCCGCAGTACAGGCTGCGCTACATACCAACAATAACCTTGGATCTAGCAGTACAGGAAATCGTGTAGGATGCACCTACAAAGAATTCACTGCCTGCAAACCTTTGGAATTTGATGGAATCGAAGGACCGATCGGATTGAAACGGTGGACCGAGAAGGTCGAATCGGTGTTTACCATAAGTAAGTGTACTGAAGAGGACAAAGTAAAGTACGCTACGCATACCTTCACAGGTTCTGCGTTAACATGGTGGAATACCTATCTAGAGCAAGTGGGACAAGACGATGCGTACGCACTACCGTGGTCAGCATTCAAGCACTTGATGAACGAGAAGTACCGTCCCAGAACCGAGGTCAATAAGCTCAAGATAGAACTTAGAGGGTTACGAACCCAAGGATTTGATATTACCACGTAGGAAAGACGCTTCACAGAATTGTTCCTATTGTGTCCGGGAGCATTCGAAGATGAGGAAGAGAAGATCGACGCGTTTGTGAAAGGATTACTAGAAAGAATCCAAGAAGATATAAGTTCACACGAGCCCGCCTCCATACAACAGGCATGTAGAATGGCTCACAAACTAGTGAACCAGATTGAAGAAAGAATTAAAGAACAGACTGCTGAAGAGGCCAATGTGAAGCAAGTCAAAAGAAAGTGGGAGGAAAACGGTGATAAGAATCACCAATACAACAACAACAGCAATTACAACAATAATCGCAACAATTATCCCAACAATCGCAACATCAATCGCAACTACAACAAACGGCCCAACAACAACAACAACAACAACAACAACAACTACAACAATCATCCCAACAACAATAATAACCGCAACAACAACAACAATCAGAAGCAGCTATGCCAAAGGTGTGAAAAGTATCACTCGGGGTTCTGCACCAAATTTTGCAACAAGTGTAAAAGAAATGGTCATAGCGCGGCGAAGTGTGAGGTCTACGGACCAGGGGTTAATAGAACGAAAGGAACAAATGGTGTCGGAACGAGTAATGGCGGAGCAAGTAGTGTCGGAGCAAGTTATGCCAATGTAGTTTGTTATAAATGTGGAAAACCGGGCCACATTATTAGAAATTGCCCGAACCAGGAGAACACGAATGGACAAGGCCGCGGAAGAGTTTTCAATATTAATGCGGCAGAGGCACAGGAAGACCCGGAGCTTGTTACGGGTACGTTTATTATTGACAATAAATCTGCTTACGTTTTATTTGATTCGGGTACGGATAGAAGCTATATGAGCAGAGATTTTTGTGCTAAATTAAGTTGTCCATTGACGCCTTTGGATAGTAAATTTTTACTCGAATTAGCAAATGGTAAATTAATTTCAGCACATAATATATGTCGGAATCGAGAAATTAAACTGGTTAGCGAAACATTTAAGATTGACTTGATACCAGTAGAGTTAGGGAGTTTTGATGTGATAATCGGTATGGACTGGTTGAAAGAAGTGAAAGCAGAGATCGTTTGTTACAAAAATGCAATTCGCATTATACGAGAAAAAGGAAAACCCTTAATGGTGTACGGAGAAAAGGGCAACACGAAGCTACATCTTATTAGTAATTTGAAGGCACAAAAACTAATAAGAAAAGGTTGCTATGCTGTTCTAGCACACGTCGAGAAAGTACAAACTGAAGAAAAGAGCATCAATGATGTTCCCGTCGCAAAAGAATTTCCCGATGTATTTCCGAAAGAATTACCAGGATTACCCCCAAATCGATCCGTTGAATTTCAAATAGATCTTGTACCAGGAGCTGCACCAATAGCTCGTGCTCCTTACAGACTCGCACCCAGCGAGATGAAAGAACTGCAAAGCCAATTACAAGAACTTTTAGAGCGTGGTTTCATTCGACCAAGCACATCACCGAGGGGAGCTCCTGTTTTGTTTGTCAAGAAGAAAGATGGTACATTCAGGTTGTGTATCGACTACCGAGAGTTGAACAAACTTACCATCAAGAACCGCTACCCACTACCGAGAATCGACGACTTATTTGATCAACTACAAGGCTCGTCTGTTTATTCAAAGATTGACTTACGTTCCGGGTATCATCAAATGCGGGTGAAAGAAGATGATATTCCAAAGACTGCTTTCAGAACACGTTACGGTCATTACGAGTTTATGGTCATGCCGTTTGGTTTAACTAATGCACCAGCTGTGTTCATGGACCTTATGAACCGAGTGTGTGGACCATACCTTGACAAGTTTGTCATTGTTTTCATTGATGACATACTTATTTACTCAAAGAATGACCAAGAACACGGTGAACATTCGAGAAAGGTGTTAGAAGTATTGAGGAAGGAAGAATTGTACGCTAAGTTTTCAAAGTGTGCATTTTGGTTGGAAGAAGTTCAATTCCTTGGTCACATAGTGAACAAAGAAGGTATTAAGGTGGATCCGGCAAAGATAGAAACTGTTGAAAAGTGGGAAACCCCGAAAACTCCGAAACACATACGCCAGTTTTTAGGACTAGCTGGTTACTACAGAAGGTTCATCCAAGAATTTTCCAGAATAGCAAAACCCTTGACTGCATTAACGCATAAAGGGAAGAAATTTGAATGGAAGGATGAACAAGAGAAAGCGTTTCAGTTATTGAAGAAAAAGCTAATTACGGCACCTATATTGTCATTGCCTGAAGGGAATGATGATTTTGTGATTTATTGTGACGCATCAAAGCAAGGTCTCGGTTGTGTATTAATGCAACGAACGAAGGTGATTGCTTATGCGTCTAGACAATTGAAGATTCACGAGCAAAATTATACGACGCATGATTTGGAATTAGGCGCGGTTGTTTTTGCATTAAAGACTTGGAGGCACTACTTATATGGGGTCAAAAGTATTATATATACCGACCACAAAAGCCTTCAACACATATTTAATCAGAAACAACTGAATATGAGGCAGCGTAGGTGGATTGAATTGTTGAATGATTACGACTTTGAGATTTGTTACCACCTGGGGAAGGCAAATGTGGTAGCCGATGCCTTGAGCAGGAAGGACAGAGAACCCATTCAAGTAAAATCTATGAATATAATGATTAATAATAACCTTACTACTCAAATAAAGGAGGCGCAACAAGGAGTTTTAAAAGAAGGAAATTTAAAGGATGAAATACCCAAAGGATCGGAGCAGCATCTTAATATTCGGGAAGACGGAACCCGGTATAGGGCTGAAAGGATTTGGGTACCAAAATTTGGAGATATGAGAGAAATGGTACTTAGAGAAGCTCATAAAACCAGATACTCAATACATCCTGGAACGGGGAAGATGTACAAGGATCTCAAGAAACATTTTTGGTGGCCGGGTATGAAAGCCGATGTTGCTAAATACGTAGGAGAATGTTTGACGTGTTCTAAGGTCAAAGCAGAGCATCAGAAACCATCAGGTCTACTTCAACAACCCGAAATCCCAGAATGGAAATGGGAAAACATTACCATGGATTTCATCACTAAATTGCCAAGGACTGCAAGTGGTTTTGATACTATTTGGGTAATAGTTGATCGTCTCACCAAATCAGCACACTTCCTGCCAATAAGAGAAGATGACAAGATGGAGAAGTTAGCACGACTGTATTTGAAGGAAGTCGTCTCCAGACATGGAATACCAATCTCTATTATCTCTGATAGGGATGGCAGATTTATTTCAAGATTCTGGCAGACATTACAGCAAGCATTAGGAACTCGTCTAGACATGAGTACTGCCTATCATCCACAAACTGATGGACAGAGCGAAAGGACGATACAAACGCTTGAAGACATGCTACGAGCATGTGTTATTGATTTCGGAAACAGTTGGGATCGACATCTACCGTTAGCAGAATTTTCCTACAACAACAGCTACCATTCAAGCATTGAGATGGCACCGTTTGAAGTACTTTATGGTAGAAAGTGCAGGTCTCTGATTTGTTGGAGTGAAGTGGGGGATAGACAGATTACAGGTCCGGAGATTATACAAGAAACTACCGAGAAGATCATCCAAATTCCACAACGGTTGAAAACCGCCCAAAGTCGACAAAAGAGCTACGCTGACATTAAAAGAAAAGATATAGAATTTGAAATTGGAGAGATGGTCATGCTTAAAGTTGCACCTTGGAAAGGCATTGTTCGATTTGGTAAACGAGGAAAATTAAATCCAAGGTATATTGGACCATTCAAGATTATTGATCGTGTCGGACCAGTAGCTTACCGACTTGAGTTACCTCAACAACTCGCGGCTATACATAACACTTTCCACGTCTCGAATTTGAAGAAATGTTTTTCTAAAGAAGATCTCACTATTCCGTTAGATGAAATCCAAATCAACGAAAAACTCCAATTCATCGAAGAACCCGTCGAAATAATGGATCGTGAGGTTAAAAGACTTAAGCAAAACAAGATACCAATTGTTAAGGTTCGATGGAATGCTCGTAGAGGACCTGACTTCACCTGGGAATGTGAAGATCAGATGAAGAAGAAATACCCGCATCTATTTCCAGAAGATTCGTCAACACCTTCAACAGCTTAAAATTTCGGGACGAAATTTATTTAACGGGTAGGTACTGTAGTGACCCGAACTTTTCCATGTTTATATATATTAATTGAGATTGATATTTACATGATTAAATGTTTCCAACATGTTAAGCAATCAAACTTGTTAAGACTTGATTAATTGAAATATGTTTCATATAGACAATTGACCACCCAAGTTGACCGGCGATTCACGAACGTTAAAACTTGTAAAAACGACATGACGATATATATATATGGATATACATATGGTTAACATGAGATTATGATAACTAAGTATCTCCATAAGTATATTAACAATGAGTTATATACATATAAACAAGACTACTAACTTAAGGATTTCGAAACGAGACATATATGTAACGATTATCGTTGTAACGACATTTAAATGTATATATATCATATTAAGATATATTAATATATCATAATATCATGATAATATAATAATTTAACATCTCATTAGATATAATAAACAATGGGTTAACAACATTAATTGAGATCGTTAACTTAAAGGTTTCAAAACAACACTTACATGTAACGACTAACGATGACTTAACGACTCAGTTAAAATGTATATACATGTAGTGTATTTAGATGTATTAAAATACTTTTGGAAGACTTCAAGACATATATCAAAACACTCATACTTAACGAAAATGGTTACAGTTACTTTCCCATTCTTTTCTTTCATCAAGAATTCTAGTCGTATTCTTACCTGTATTATACACAGCTTCAAAACGTACTTACTATGGGTATATACCAATAGGAACTAGCATGGGATTCCACTCTTGATTATGTCATGTATGACTAATCAATTTTAACTTCTACCATTAGCTAGTCAACTAACTAGAACTCCTTTTAACCCCACTCACCACTCACCAATTACCACTCATCATTCACTCCATTTCACTTCCAATTCTCTTTCTAATTCTCTCTCAACACACACACACACACTATTATGAACGTATTTTTCCAGTAGTTAATCATCATCTTCATCAAAAATCACTTCAAGAATCAAGCTATAATCATCATAGGAAGAACACTTCAAGAACACTTCAAAAATCCCTTCAAGTTTACTAATTTACTTCCAAGCTTTCTAATCCATTCCAAGTAATCATCTAAGATCAAGAAACCTTTGTTATATATAGTAGGTTATCTTTCTTATTCAAGGTAATATTCATATTCAAACTTTGATTCAATTTCTATAACTATAAACTATCTTAATTCGAGTAAAAATCTTACTTGAACTTGTTTTTGTGTCATGATCCTACTTCAAGAACTTTCAAGCCATCCAAGATCCTTTGAAGCTAGATCATTTCTTGTCACTTCCAGTAGGTTTACCTACTAAACTTTAGGTAGTAATGATGTTCATAACATCATTCGATTCATATATATAAAACTATCTTATTCGAAGGTTTAAACTCGTAATCACTAGAACATAGTTTAGTTAATTCTAAACTTGTTCGCAAACAAAAGTTAATCCTTCTAACTTGACTTTTAAAATTAACTACACACATGTTCTATATCTATATGATATGCTAACTTAATGATTTAAAACCTGGAAACATGAAAAACACCGTAAAACCGGATTTACGCCGTCGTAGTAACACCGCGGGCTGTTTTGGGTTAGTTAATTAAAAACTATGATAAACTTTGATTTAAAAGTTGTTATTCTGAGAAAATGATTGTTATTATGAACATGAAACTATATCCAAAAATTATGGTTAAACTCAAAGTGGAAGTATGTTTTCTAAAATGGTCATCTAGACGTCGTTCTTTCGACTGAAATGACTACCTTTACAAAAACAACTTGTAACTTATTTTTCCGACTATAAACCTATAATTTTTCTGTTTAGATTCATAAAATAGAGTTCAATATGAAACCATAGCAATTTGATTCACTCAAAACGGATTTAAAATGAAGAAGTTATGGGTAAAACAAGATTGGATAATTTTTCTCATTTTAGCTACGTGAAAATTGGTAACAAATCTATTCCAACCATAACTTAATCAACTTGTATTGTATATTATGTAATCTTGAGATACCATAGACACGTATACAATGTTTCGACCTATCATGTCGACACATCTATATATATTTCGGAACAACCATAGACATTCTATATGTGAATGTTGGAGTTAGCTATACAGGGTTGAGGTTGATTCCAAAATATATATAGTTTGAGTTGTGATCAATACTGAGATACGTATACACTGGGTCATGGATTGATTCAAGATAATATTTATCGATTTATTTCTGTACATCTAACTGTGGACAACTAGTTGAAGGTTACTAACGAGGACAGCTGACTTAATAAACTTAAAACATCAAAATATATTAAAAGTGTTGTAAATATATTTTGAACATACTTTAATATATATGTATATATTGTTATAGGTTCGTGAATCAACAGTGGCCAAGTCTTACTTCTCGACGAAGTAAAAATCTGTGAAAGTGAGTTATAGTCCCACTTTTAAAATCTAATATTTTTGGGATGAGAATACATGCAGGTTTTATAAATGATTTACAAAATAGACACAAGTACGTGAAACTACATTCTATGGTTGAATTATCGAAATCGAATATGCCCCTTTTTATTAAGTCTGGTAATCTAAGAATTAGGGAACAGACACCCTAATTGACGCGAATCCTAAAGATAGATCTATTGGGCCTAACAAATGAAATGTCCCGTTCTTATTGATTAAAAACGTTCCATATTAATTGATTTCGTTGCGAGGTTTTGACCTCTATATGAGACGTTTTTCAAAGACTGCATTCATTTTAAAACAAACCATAACCTTTATTTCATCAATAAAGGTTTAAAAAGCTTTACGTAGATTATCAAATAATGATAATCAAAAATATCCTGTTTACACACGACCATTACATAATGGTTTACAATACAAATATGTTACAACAAAATAAGTTTCTTGAATGCAGTTTTTACACAATATCATACAAGCATGGACTCCAAATCTCGTCCTTATTTAAGTATGCGACAGCGGAAGCTCTTAATAATCACCTGAGAATAAACATGCTTAAAACGTCAACAAAAATGTTGGTGAGTTATAGGTTTAACCTATATATATCAAATCATAATAATAGACCACAAGATTTCATATTTCAATACACATCCCATACATAGAGATAAAAATCATTCATATGGTGAACACCTGGTAACCGACATTAACAAGATGCATATATAAGAATATCCCCATCATTCCGGGACACCCTTCGGATATGATATAAATTTCGAAGTACTAAAGCATCCGGTACTTTGGATGGGGCTTGTTGGGCCCGATAGATCTATCTTTAGGATTCGCGTCAATTAGGGTGTCTGTTCCCTAATTCTTAGATTACCAGACTTAATAAAAAGGGGCATATTCGATTTCGATAATTCAACCATAGAATGTAGTTTCACGTACTTGTGTCTATTTTGTAAATCATTTATAAAACCTGCATGTATTCTCATCCCAAAAATATTAGATTTTAAAAGTGGGACTATAACTCACTTTCACAGATTTTTACTTCGTCGGGAAGTAAGACTTGGCCACTGGTTGATTCACGAACCTATAACAATATATACATATATATCAAAGTATGTTCAAAATATATTTACAACACTTTTAATATATTTTGATGTTTTAAGTTTATTAAGTCAGCTGTCCTCGTTAGTAACCTACAACTAGTTGTCCACAGTTAGATGTACAGAAATAAATCGATAAATATTATCTTGAATCAATCCACGACCCAGTGTATACGTATCTCAGTATTGATCACAACTCAAACTATATATATTTTGGAATCAACCTCAACCCTGTATAGCTAACTCCAACATTCACATATAGAGTGTCTATGGTTGTTCCGAAATATATATAGATGTGTCGACATGATAGGTCGAAACATTGTATACGTGTCTATGGTATCTCAAGATTACATAATATACAATACAAGTTGATTAAGTTATGGTTGGAATAGATTTGTTACCAATTTTCACGTAGCTAAAATGAGAAAAATTATCCAATCTTGTTTTACCCATAACTTCTTCATTTTAAATCCTTTTTGAGTGAATCAAATTGCTATGGTTTCATATTGAACTCTATTTTATGAATCTAAACAGAAAAAGTATAGGTTTATAGTCGGAAAAATAAGTTACAAGTCGTTTTTGTAAAGGTAGTCATTTCAGTCGAAAGAACGACGTCTAGATGACCATTTTAGAAAACATACTTCCACTTTGAGTTTAACCATAATTTTTGGATATAGTTTCATGTTCATAATAAAAATCATTTTCTCAGAATAACAACTTGTAAATCAAAGTTTATCATAGTTTTTAATTAACTAACCCAAAACAGCCCGCGGTGTTACTACGACGGCGTAAATCCGGTTTTACGGTGTTTTTCGTGTTTCCAGGTTTTAAATCATTAAGTTAGCATATCATATAGATATAGAACATGTGTTTAGTTGATTTTAAAAGTCAAGTTAGAAGGATTAACTTTTGATTGCGAACAAGTTTAGAATTAACTAAACTATGTTCTAGTGATTACAAATTTAAACCTTCGAATAAGATAGCTTTATATGTATGAATCGAATGATGTTATGAACATCATTACTACCTTTAGTTCCTTGGATAAACCTACTGGAAAAGAGAAAAATGGATCTAGCTTCAATGGATCCTTGGATGGCTCGAAGTTCTTGAAGCAGAATCATGACACGAAAACAAGTTCAAGTAAGATCATCACTTGAAATAAGATTGTTATAGTTATAGAAATTGAACCAAAGTTTGAATATGATTATTACCTTGTATTAGAATGATAACCTACTGTAAGAAACAAAGATTTCTTGAGGTTGGATGATCACCTTACAAGATTGGAAGTGAGCTAGCAAACTTGAAAGTATTCTTGATTTTATGAAACTAGAACTTTTGGAATTTATGAAGAACACTTAGAACTTGAAGATAGAACTTGAGAGAGATCAATTAGATGAAGAAAATTGAAGAATGAAAGTGTTTGTAGGTGTTTTTGGTCGTTGGTGTATGGATTAGATATAAAGGATATGTAATTTTGTTTTCATGTAAATAAGTCATGAATGATTACTCATATTTTTGTAATTTTATGAGATATTTCATGCTAGTTGCCAAATGATGGTTCCCACATGTGTTAGGTGACTCACATGGGCTGCTAAGAGCTGATCATTGGAGTGTATATACCAATAGTACATACATCTAAAAGCTGTGTATTGTACGAGTACGAATACGGGTGCATACGAGTAGAATTGTTGATGAAACTGAACGAGAATGTAATTGTAAGCATTTTTGTTAAGTAGAAGTATTTTGATAAGTGTATTGAAGTCTTTCAAAAGTGTATAAATACATATTAAAACACTACATGTATATACATTTTAACTGAGTCGTTAAGTCATCGTTAGTCGTTACATGTAAGTGTTGTTTTGAAACCTTTAGGTTAACGATCTTGTTAAATGTTGTTAACCCAATGTTTATAATAACAAAAGAGATTTTAAATTATTATATTATCATGATATTATGATGTACGAATATCTCTTAATATGATATATATACATTAAATGTCGTTACAACGATAAACGTTACATATATGTCTCGTTTCAAAATCATTAAGTTAGTAGTCTTGGTTTTACATATGTAGTTCATTGTTAATATAATTAATGATATGTTTACTTATCATAATATCATGTTAACTATATATATAACCATATATATGTCATCATATAGTTTTTTTTACAAGTTTTAACGTTCGTGAATCACCGGTCAACTTGGGTGGTCAATTGTCTATATGAAACCTATTTCAATTAATCAAGTCTTAACAAGTTTGATTGCTTAACATGTTGGAAACATTTAATCATGTAAACATCAATCTCAATTAATATATATAAACATGGAAAAGTTCGGGTCACTACAGTACCTACCCGTTAAATAAATTTCGTCCCGAAATTTTAAGCTGTTGAAGGTGTTGACGAATCTTCTGGAAATAGATGCGGGTATTTCTTCTTCATCTGATCTTCACGCTCCCAGGTGAACTCGGGTCCTCTACAAGCATTCCATCGAACCTTAACAATTGGTATCTTGTTTTGCTTAAGTCTTTTAACCTCACGATCCATTATTTCGACGGGTTCTTCGATGAATTGGAGTTTTTCGTTGATTTGGATTTCATCTAACGGAATAGTGAGATCTTCTTTAGCAAAACATTTCTTCAAATTCGAGACGTGGAAAGTGTTATGTACAGCCGCGAGTTGTTGAGGTAACTCAAGTCGGTAAGCTACTGGTCCGACACGATCAATAATCTTGAATGGTCCAATATACCTTGGATTTAATTTCCCTCGTTTACCAAATCGAACAACGCCTTTCCAAGGTGAAACTTTAAGCATGACCATCTCTCCAATTTCAAATTCTATATCTTTTCTTTTAATGTCAGCGTAGCTCTTTTGTCGACTTTGGGCGGTTTTCAACCGTTGTTGAATTTGGATGATCTTCTCGGTAGTTTCTTGTATAATCTCCGGACCCGTAATCTGTCTATCCCCCACCTCACTCCAACAAATCGGAGACCTGCACTTTCTACCATAAAGTGCTTCAAACGGCGCCATCTCAATGCTTGAATGGTAGCTGTTGTTGTAGGAAAATTCTGCTAACGGTAGATGTCGATCCCAACTGTTTCCGAAATCAATAACACATGCTCGTAGCATGTCTTCAAGCGTTTGTATCGTCCTTTCGCTCTGCCCATCAGTTTGTGGATGATAGGCAGTACTCATGTCTAGACGAGTTCCTAATGCTTGCTGTAATGTCTGCCAGAATCTTGAAATAAATCTGCCATCCCTATCAGAGATAATAGAGATTGGTATTCCATGTCTGGAGACGACTTCCTTCAAATACAGTCGTGCTAACTTCTCCATCTTGTCATCTTCTCTTATTGGTAGGAAGTGTGCTGATTTGGTGAGACGATCAACTATTACCCAAATAGTATCAAAACCACTTGCAGTCCTTGGCAATTTAGTGATAAAATCCATGGTAATGTTTTCCCATTTCCATTCTGGGATTTCGGGTTGTTGAAGTAGACCTGATGGTTTCTGATGCTCAGCTTTGACCTTAGAACACGTCAAACATTCTCCTACGTATTTAGCAACATCGGATTTCATACCCGGCCACCAAAAATGTTTCTTGAGATCCTTGTACATCTTTCCCGTTCCAGGATGTATTGAGTATCTGGTTTTATGAGCTTCTCTAAGTACCATTTCTCTCATATCTCCAAATTTTGGTACCCAAATCCTTTCAGCCCTATACCGGGTTCCGTCTTCCCGAATATTAAGATGCTTCTCCGATCCTTTGGGTATTTCATCCTTTAAATTTCCCTCTTTTAAAACTCCTTGTTGCGCCTCCTTTATTTGAGTAGTAATGTTATTATGAATCATTATATTCATAGATTTTACTCGAATGGGTTCTCTATCCTTCCTGCTCAAGGCATCGGCTACCACATTTG
Organism: Rutidosis leptorrhynchoides; assembly: GCF_046630445.1. Taxonomy (NCBI): domain Eukaryota; kingdom Viridiplantae; phylum Streptophyta; class Magnoliopsida; order Asterales; family Asteraceae; genus Rutidosis; species Rutidosis leptorrhynchoides. Next base: position 80,257,454 of record NC_092334.1, read on the forward strand.
CCTTCCCCGGGTGGTAACGAATCTCAAAATCGTAATCATTCAATAATTCAATCCACCTACGCTGCCTCATATTCAGTTGTTTCTGATTAAATATGTGTTGAAGACTTTTGTGGTCGGTATATATAATACTTTTGACCCCATATAAGTAGTGCCTCCAAGTCTTTAATGCAAAAACAACCGCGCCTAATTCCAAATCATGCGTCGTATAATTTTGTTCGTGAATCTTCAATTGTCTAGACGCATAAGCAATCACCTTCGTTCGTTGCATTAATACACAACCGAGACCTTGCTTTGATGCGTCACAATAAATCACAAAATCATCATTCCCTTCAGGCAATGACAATATAGGTGCCGTAGTTAGCTTTTTCTTCAATAACTGAAACGCTTTCTCTTGTTCATCATTCCATTCAAATTTCTTCCCTTTATGCGTTAATGCAGTCAAGGGTTTTGCTATTCTGGAAAAGTCTTGGATGAACCTTCTGTAGTAACCAGCTAGTCCTAAAAACTGGCGTATGTGTTTCGGAGTTTTCGGGGTTTCCCACTTTTCAACAGTTTCTATCTTTGCCGGATCCACCTTAATACCTTCTTTGTTCACTATGTGACCGAGGAATTGAACTTCTTCCAACCAAAATGCACACTTTGAAAACTTAGCGTACAATTCTTCCTTCCTCAATACTTCTAACACCTTTCTCAAATGTTCACCGTGTTCTTGGTCATTCTTTGAGTAAATAAGTATGTCATCAATGAAAATAATGACAAACTTGTCAAGGTATGGTCCACACACTCGGTTCATAAGGTCCATGAACACAGCTGGTGCATTAGTTAAACCAAACGGCATGACCATAAACTCGTAATGACCGTAACGTGTTCTGAAAGCAGTCTTTGGAATATCATCTTCTTTCACCCGCATTTGATGATACCCGGAACGTAAGTCAATCTTTGAATAAACAGACGAGCCTTGTAGTTGATCAAATAAGTCATCGATTCTCGGTAGTGGGTAGCGGTTCTTGATGGTAAGTTTGTTCAACTCTCGGTAGTCGATACACAACCTGAATGTACCATCTTTCTTCTTGACAAACAAAACAGGAGCTCCCCACGGTGATGTGCTTGGTCGAATGAAACCACGCTCTAAAAGTTCTTGTAATTGGCTTTGTAGTTCTTTCATCTCGCTGGGTGCGAGTCTGTAAGGAGCACGAGCTATTGGTGCAGCTCCTGGTACAAGATCTATTTGAAATTCAACGGATCGATGTGGGGGTAATCCCGGTAATTCCTTCGGAAATACATCAGGAAATTCTTTTGCGACGGGAACATCATTGATGCTCTTTTCTTCAGTTTGTACTTTCTCGACGTGTGCTAGAACAGCATAGCAACCTTTTCTTATTAGTTTTTGTGCCTTCAAATTACTAATAAGATGTAGCTTCGTGTTGCCCTTTTCTCCGTACACCATTAAGGGTTTTCCTTTTTCTCGTATAATGCGAATTGCATTTTTGTAACCAACGATCTCTGCTTTCACTTCTTTCAACCAGTCCATACCGATTATCACATCAAAACTCCCTAACTCTACTGGTATCAAATCAATCTTAAATGTTTCGCTAACCAGTTTAATTTCTCGATTCCGACATATATTATCTGCTGAAATTAATTTACCGTTTGCTAATTCGAGTAAAAATTTACTATCCAACGGTAGTGCGTACGCATCGTCTTGTCCCACTTGCTCTAGATAGGTATTCCACCATGTTAACGCAGAACCTGTGAAGGTATGCGTAGCGTACTTTACTTTGTCCTCTTCAGTACACTTACTTATGGCAAACACCGATTCGACCTTCTCGGTCCACCGTTTCAATCCGATCGGTCCTTCGGTTCCATCAAATTCCAAAGGTTTGCAGGCAGTAAATTCTTTGTAGGTGCATCCTACATGATTTCCTGTACTGCTAGATCCAAGGTTATTGTTGGTATGTAGCGCAGCCTGTACTGCGGCTATGTTTGAAGCTAGAAAAGTACGGAATTCCTCTTCATTCATATTCACAGTGTGTCGAGTAGTCGGTGCCATTTCCTTCAAAATAGTTAAATGGAACAAGTTAATCATACAGAATATTAAGAGTAGTTAATAGTATTTCGTAGCATAATATGAACTCATTTATAAAAGCTTTTTCTTCATATTAGCGTTTTATAAGTTTAAATTCGGGTAGTACCTACCCGTTAAGTTCATACTTAGTAGCTAATATACAATTCAACTACTACAATTCTATATGAAAAACTGATTATAATAATATTTCGCGTTCAAACTTTTATACAATATTTTACAAACTTACAATACCGCTTATTTTACATAAAGCATGAAATATAGCATACAATAACTTTGATACAAGATAGTTGTGAAGATAATTCTAGCTAGTACACAAGTCGTTCAGCAAAGGCAATAAAGACACGTAATTCATACGTCCAGAAACAAGTCATGCATTCTGGTTTTACTAGGACTACTTCCCATCCTTGGTCTTGTGCAACATAACCGTTATGGCCGTTGATAAGACAGCGTGTTGTAACGTCGTCAAAGGGACGAGGGTTACGTAATGTCCAACAGTCCCGTAATAATCTAAAAACCTCATTTCTTACCCCAATTACCGACTCCGTCACTTGTGGAAACGTTTTGTTTAATAGTTGTAGCCCGATGTTCTTGTTCTCACTTTGGTGAGAAGCGAACATTACTAATCCGTAAGCATAACATGCTTCTTTATGTTGCATGTTAGCCGCTTTTTCTAAATCACGAAGTCCAATATTCGGATATATTGAGTCAAAATAATTTCTTAACCCGTTGCGTAAAATAGCATTTGGGTTCCCCGCAATATATGCGTCAAAGTAAACACATCGTAACTTATGGGTTTCCCAATGTGATATCCCCCATCTTTCAAACGAAAGTCTCTTATAAACCAAGACATTCTTGGAACGTTCTTCGAATGTCTTACAAACTGATCTCGCCTTAAATAGTTGTGCCGAAGAATTCTGGCCGACTCTAGACAAGATTTCATCAATCATGTCTCCGGGTAGGTCTCTTAAAATATTGGGTTGTCTATCCATTTTGTGTTTTTAAACTGTAAAATAGACAAGAGTTAGATTCATAAAAAAAATACTTATTAATACAAGCAATTTTTACATATATCATAAAGCATAAGAACACTATATTCCATATATTACACCACACGAATATAACTATCTTATTCCGACTTGCTCGTTTCTTCTTCTTCGGTTTTGGTTCGTTTTGCCAAGTTTCTAGGGATATATGATGTTCCCCTAATACGAGCCGTCGTTGTCCACATTGGTTTAGAAAAACCTGGTGGTTTAGAGGTTCCCGGGTCATTGTTACAACTTAAGGACTTCGGGGGTTGACAATACATATAAAGTTCATCGGGGTTGGAATTAGATTTCTCTATTTTTATGCCCTTTCCTTTATTATTTTCTTTTGCCTTTTTAAATTCAGTTGGGGTAATTTCTATAACATCATCGGAATTCTCGTCGGAATCCGATTCATCGGAGAATTGGTAATCCTCCCAATATTTTGCTTCCTTGGCGGAAACACCATTGACCATAATTAACCTTGGTCGGTTGGTTGAGGATTTTCTTTTACTTAACCGTTTTATTATTTCCCCCACCGGTTCTATTTCTTCATCCGGTTCCGATTCTTCTTCCGGTTCCGATTCTTCTTCCGGTTCCGACTCTTCTTCCGGTTCCTCTTCGGGAACTTGTGAATCAGTCCACGAATCATTCCAATTTACATTTGACTCTTCATTATTATTAGGTGAGTCAATGGGACTTGTTCTAGAGGTAGACATCTATCACATAATATCAAACGCGTTAAGAGATTAATATATCACATAATATTCATATGTTAAAAATATATAGTTTCCAACAAAAATGTTAAGCAATCATTTTTAAAGAAAACACGGTCGAAGTCCAGACTCACTAATGCATCCTAACAAACTCGATAAGACACACTAATGCAAATTTTCTGGTTCTCTAAGACCAACGCTCGGATACCAACTGAAATGTCCCGTTCTTATTGATTAAAAACGTTCCATATTAATTGATTTCGTTGCGAGGTTTTGACCTCTATATGAGACGTTTTTCAAAGACTGCATTCATTTTAAAACAAACCATAACCTTTATTTCATCAATAAAGGTTTAAAAAGCTTTACGTAGATTATCAAATAATGATAATCTAAAATATCCTGTTTACACACGACCATTACATAATGGTTTACAATACAAATATGTTACAACAAAATAAGTTTCTTGAATGCAGTTTTTACACAATATCATACAAGCATGGACTCCAAATCTCGTCCTTATTTAAGTATGCGACAGCGGAAGCTCTTAATAATCACCTGAGAATAAACATGCTTAAAACGTCAACAAAAATGTTGGTGAGTTATAGGTTTAACCTATATATATCAAATCATAATAATAGACCACAAGATTTCATATTTCAATACACATCCCATACATAGAGATAAAAATCATTCATATGGTGAACACCTGGTAACCGACATTAACAAGATGCATATATAAGAATATCCCCATCATTCCGGGACACCCTTCGGATATGATATAAATTTCGAAGTACTAAAGCATCCGGTACTTTGGATGGGGCTTGTTGGGCCCGATAGATCTATCTTTAGGATTCGCGTCAATTAGGGTGTCTGTTCCCTAATTCTTAGATTACCAGACTTAATAAAAAGGGGCATATTCGATTTCGATAATTCAACCATAGAATGTAGTTTCACGTACTTGTGTCTATTTTGTAAATCATTTATAAAACCTGCATGTATTCTCATCCCAAAAATATTAGATTTTAAAAGTGGGACTATAACTCACTTTCACAGATTTTTACTTCGTCGGGAAGTAAGACTTGGCCACTGGTTGATTCACGAACCTATAACAATATATACATATATATCAAAGTATGTTCAAAATATATTTACAACACTTTTAATATATTTTGATGTTTTAAGTTTATTAAGTCAGCTGTCCTCGTTAGTAACCTACAACTAGTTGTCCACAGTTAGATGTACAGAAATAAATCGATAAATATTATCTTGAATCAATCCACGACCCAGTGTATACGTATCTCAGTATTGATCACAACTCAAACTATATATATTTTGGAATCAACCTCAACCCTGTATAGCTAACTCCAACATTCACATATAGAGTGTCTATGGTTGTTCCGAAATATATATAGATGTGTCGACATGATAGGTCGAAACATTGTATACGTGTCTATGGTATCTCAAGATTACATAATATACAATACAAGTTGATTAAGTTATGGTTGGAATAGATTTGTTACCAATTTTCACGTAGCTAAAATGAGAAAAATTATCCAATCTTGTTTTACCCATAACTTCTTCATTTTAAATCCTTTTTGAGTGAATCAAATTGCTATGGTTTCATATTGAACTCTATTTTATGAATCTAAACAGAAAAAGTATAGGTTTATAGTCGGAAAAATAAGTTACAAGTCGTTTTTGTAAAGGTAGTCATTTCAGTCGAAAGAACGACGTCTAGATGACCATTTTAGAAAACATACTTCCACTTTGAGTTTAACCATAATTTTTGGATATAGTTTCATGTTCATAATAAAAATCATTTTCTCAGAATAACAACTTGTAAATCAAAGTTTATCATAGTTTTTAATTAACTAACCCAAAACAGCCCGCGGTGTTACTACGACGGCGTAAATCCGGTTTTACGGTGTTTTTCGTGTTTCCAGGTTTTAAATCATTAAGTTAGCATATCATATAGATATAGAACATGTGTTTAGTTGATTTTAAAAGTCAAGTTAGAAGGATTAACTTTTGATTGCGAACAAGTTTAGAATTAACTAAACTATGTTCTAGTGATTACAAATTTAAACCTTCGAATAAGATAGCTTTATATGTATGAATCGAATGATGTTATGAACATCATTACTACCTTTAGTTCCTTGGATAAACCTACTGGAAAAGAGAAAAATGGATCTAGCTTCAATGGATCCTTGGATGGCTCGAAGTTCTTGAAGCAGAATCATGACACGAAAACAAGTTCAAGTAAGATCATCACTTGAAATAAGATTGTTATAGTTATAGAAATTGAACCAAAGTTTGAATATGATTATTACCTTGTATTAGAATGATAACCTACTGTAAGAAACAAAGATTTCTTGAGGTTGGATGATCACCTTACAAGATTGGAAGTGAGCTAGCAAACTTGAAAGTATTCTTGATTTTATGAAACTAGAACTTTTGGAATTTATGAAGAACACTTAGAACTTGAAGATAGAACTTGAGAGAGATCAATTAGATGAAGAAAATTGAAGAATGAAAGTGTTTGTAGGTGTTTTTGGTCGTTGGTGTATGGATTAGATATAAAGGATATGTAATTTTGTTTTCATGTAAATAAGTCATGAATGATTACTCATATTTTTGTAATTTTATGAGATATTTCATGCTAGTTGCCAAATGATGGTTCCCACATGTGTTAGGTGACTCACATGGGCTGCTAAGAGCTGATCATTGGAGTGTATATACCAATAGTACATACATCTAAAAGCTGTGTATTGTACGAGTACGAATACGGGTGCATACGAGTAGAATTGTTGATGAAACTGAACGAGAATGTAATTGTAAGCATTTTTGTTAAGTAGAAGTATTTTGATAAGTGTATTGAAGTCTTTCAAAAGTGTATAAATACATATTAAAACACTACATGTATATACATTTTAACTGAGTCGTTAAGTCATCGTTAGTCGTTACATGTAAGTGTTGTTTTGAAACCTTTAGGTTAACGATCTTGTTAAATGTTGTTAACCCAATGTTTATAATAACAAAAGAGATTTTAAATTATTATATTATCATGATATTATGATGTACGAATATCTCTTAATATGATATATATACATTAAATGTCGTTACAACGATAAACGTTACATATATGTCTCGTTTCAAAATCATTAAGTTAGTAGTCTTGGTTTTACATATGTAGTTCATTGTTAATATAATTAATGATATGTTTACTTATCATAATATCATGTTAACTATATATATAACCATATATATGTCATCATATAGTTTTTTTTACAAGTTTTAACGTTCGTGAATCACCGGTCAACTTGGGTGGTCAATTGTCTATATGAAACCTATTTCAATTAATCAAGTCTTAACAAGTTTGATTGCTTAACATGTTGGAAACATTTAATCATGTAAACATCAATCTCAATTAATATATATAAACATGGAAAAGTTCGGGTCACTACAACAAACCCCATCCAAAGTACCGGATGCTTTAGTACTTCGAAATTTATATCATATCCGAAGGGTGTCCCGGAATGATGGGGATATTCTTATATATGCATCTTGTTAATGTCGGTTACCAGGTGTTCACCATATGAATGACTTTTATCTCTATGTATGGGATGTGTATTGAAATATGAAATCTTGTGGTCTATTATTATGATTTGATATATATAGGTTAAACCTATAACTCACCAACATTTTTGTTGACGTTTTAAGCATGTTTATTCTCAGGTGATTATTAAGAGCTTCCGCTGTCGCATACTTAAATAAGGACGAGATTTGGAGTCCATGCTTGTATGATATTGTGTAAAAACTGCATTCAAGAAACTTATTTTGTTGTAACATATTTGTATTGTAAACCAATATGTAATGGTCGTGTGTAAACAGGATATTTTAGATTATCATTATTTGATAATCTACGTAAAGCTTTTTAAAACCTTTATCTATGAAATAAAGGTTATGGTTTATTTTAAAAATGAATGCAGTCTTTGAAAAACGTCTCATATAGAGGTCAAAACCTCGCAACGAAATCAATTAATATGGAACGTTTTTAATCAATAAGAACGGGACATTTCAATATAGAGGTCAAATACCTCGCGATGTAATCATATGTTATTGTATTCGTTCTTATGGATTAGGACAGGTCTTTATATACAGTAGTGTAGTTTTTAGTAAGTCCGGTTCATTCCGCAGGGAGCTAGCCAAGTTTAACGCTATATTTTAAAAACTATATTTGTATATATATATATATATATATATATATATATATATATATATATATATATAAGTAGTATTATTATTATTATAAAAAGGGGGGTTTTTACCGTTTAGTGACCGGTTTGTCGATTTTAAAACTTTAGTCACAATTAAAACCTAATGTAAAATATAACTTAATTTAAAGCGTAACGTAAATGACGATAATTAAAGTGCGATAAATTAAAGTGCGATAAATAAAATGACGGTAAAAAAATTGCGATAATTTAAAAGTACGATAATTAAAAGTGCGATAAGATATAAAATAAAGGAATTATGCTTATTTAAACTTCGGTAATCACGATGTTCGACGTGTTGATTTTAGTTTATTACCATGGGTTATTTGTCCTTTGTCCTGAATTATTCGATATGTCCATCTGGTTTTTGTCCATAACAGTCCATCAGTCATAAATATAAAGTGCGAGTGTCCTCGTCAAATTATCCTTATACCCGAAGTCAAATATTCCAACTAATTGGGGACTTAAACTGTAATAAGGTTTTAATACATTGTTAATGATTACACCAGGTTATCGACTGTGTGCAATCCAAGGTTTTAATACTTTATTAACAATTACACCAAGTGTCCTTGTATGTAATCCACCCCTGTTTTAATGAGTCCATTGACTATTAATCCATCCCCGTGTCCGGTTAAATAAACGTTTATTAGTACTTATAAATATCCCGCCCATCGTGTCCGATCGAGTGTATGTGGTTATTTATAATTACCTCAAATTGTAAATCTCTATATTAAATTAACGAACTATCATTCAGTTAAACAAATATAAAGCCCATTAATAGCCCAGATTCCAATTTCCACAAGTGTCGGTCTTTTGTCCAAACCCCAATTATGGTACAAAGCCCAATAACCCCGTCTTTAGTATTTAGCCCAACATCACGATTACTTCGATTTAAATAAGCATAATAATAACTTACCTACGAGACATTAATTTAAAAAGGTTGAACATAACTTACAATGATTATTAATAGCGTAGCGTTACATGGACAGAATTTCGAATTACAAACTTAAAACATTCGCCAACATAACCTATTTATTATTAAACTTTAAATTAAAATTAAAATTAAAATTATATATATATATATTTTATGTAGATAGAAAGAAGGAAAAGGAATGATGAATCGAGCAGAATGCGCAGCCTTTTATAGGCCCACTTGATCACTGTGTGCTCCGCGAGTGCGGTATTTTTGTTCTTCATAGCTCCGCAGTCGCGGAGCTTTGGATTCCAGATCATTGATCAAATCCAAAACGTGGGCTGCGGATAAATATAATATATAATAATATATATAATTAATTATATATTATATTATATTCTTGTGCATAGTTGACTTGTAATTTTTGGTCCGTTGCGTCGCTCGCTGAAAGTTGGTTCATGTCTCGGTTCCGAATTTTCGAACGCCTTTTCGTACGATTTAATATCTTGTACTTTGCGTTTCACGGCTTGTACTCTTGTAATTTTTAGACGTTTCTCATCAATAATTTGAACCACTTGGATTGTACTTTGTACTTTTTAGCTTTTTGGTCATTTGCATCTTCAAATCGTCGAATCTGTCTTTTGTCTTCACCTTTTATTATTTAAACGAATATCACTTGTAAATAGAACAATTGCAACTAAAAGCTTGTCTTTCTTGAAGGATAATGCTATGAAATATAAGTTCGTTTTTAGCATTATCAAATATTCCCACACTTGAGAGTTGCTTGTCCTCAAGCAATATAGAACTTGAATAAAAACATACTTGAATCACTTCTTTATTATTCACACTTTGTACATCAGTGATTTTGATACGGCGGTATGAACAATGATAGTAACGTTGTGGTTTACAGTCCCACATGACTATGAAAATTTAGATCCTTTAAGGAAATTGGATCTTTATGAAAACTTTTGATCTTTTGAAAATTCAATCTAGCTTTTACCCTAGATAAGTTTTCCGGAATAACCCTTCACCGGTGTTTGCAAAATGTTTTTGTGAGTTTTGTGGGTTTCAGATTTGAAAATTTTAGCTTAAAACTTGCGGTTTTGTGTAACCCACTTGCTAACCTTGTATTAGGAAAGCAACACATCCAGTATACTTACTCCGTATATTATCTTTCGGTAAACTACCGTCCGGTTGTAAAAGAAAGCGTTGAACAAGCAACTGTTAAGGCAATGTCCAGTGACATGCTTTTGATTATGGTCTATATCGTGTCGGATGCAATTACTATCCTTTGTAGGAGCAATAGTAAAGATCACCCTATAGTTTTTTTCGGTCTGGCACAAGGTCCTGTCTTCGACCATGCTATGCAACCACCGTTCTTACGGTTGATACCCGATTTGGTTCAGGTGACCCAATGAATTCCGGCGAATTCTTAGGATTTTACGTTCAATGGTAATGAACGTATTGAAAATAGGGTTTCAGAAAACAATTCGGTTTATAATTTGATCAAAATATTTTCTCGTTCAAGCTCGAGTTTAGATATCATCGAATTCCATGAGTTTGTAATTCTCAATCTTTAAGGTCAATCTCAAGGATTGAGTAATATCACTCTTAAAAGCTGATTTTTGATCTTTAAGGAGATTATCCTTTCTGGTGATCTGATTCATTAGTCCTATAAGCTAATTTGCATGGTGCCCCCCATTGTACGAGACAGATCCTCTCATGGTCAGGATAAGTCTGACCACTTGGCGACCCTGTTTGATGCTGAGGTCCGTGGATTTCCATCTGATTTTCGAGAAAACTTTTCAAGGTTTTTCGTAGACTCTACAACTGGTCTGGACGACAACTTCCTGACCTAAATCAAGAAGCGCGTGTCTTTTTCTCGGAAGACTTTACTTCCTTTAAAATTTTATTTATATTACAATAAACTAGGTAAAACTGATTAATATAGTCCAAAACAAAAGTATCTTTAATTATTTATACAAAAATATGTGATATATGTTCTAAATAACTTGGTAAATTTTTCCCACACTTGGTTTTTATTTTTCTTTCTTTGTCTTTTTATTCTCCTCTATTCCATTTTAAATGAATTCAAGCGTTTTGGGTTGTTTCTCAATTTATGTCCTTTCTGAGGTAACGGCAATTTCGGTGTTAATACCTAGTTTTATCGTTCATAAATATGTATAAACATGATTTTGAATTCATTTAGTTGAAAATTTTTAAAATTTTTACTAGAAGTGGGTAGTCAGTATATAAGACTAGGGCTGTTCTTTATTATCAGAGAGCACTAGATTCTAATATAACTACTGCGTTACTAGTATTTTTAATGATAACCAAGTGTTTAAATTAAAAATTTTAAAAATCCGAAAGAATTTAACCCCTTCCCACACTTAAGATCTTGCAATGCCCTCATTTGCAAGAAATCAGTAACAATTTAAATTATTGAGGGTAATTAGCGTAGAAAAACAATTAAAATTTTACCAAAGTTTCCAAACATATTGGCGTTTGTTTTGAATGATAAATGGTGCACTTCATTTGTTCATTCCGTCTGTTGTTATTTCAAATATATTTTGCATCTTGTCATCAAAATTAGTTGCTTTTGCTGAACTTAATGCCAGTCTTTGAAAATGCGCTGTTTTACCCTGTTTTGTACATGAGATAAACTACAAACATATATATACATATTTTTGAAGTTGAGTATATCACCCCACATTCAAAAATTATTAAAATCTAATAATAAAAGTTAGAAAATTATAAAAACTATTATAGTATCAAAAGAAGTATTAAAAGTATAAAATTACAAGTTACCAAATAAATAAAAATAGGCATAAAAGAAAATTAGGGTTGATGAGGATGGTTCCAGTAGGGATTCCATTCATAGCCGTAAGTGCTGTAGAATGCTTGAGCTGGGTCATATGTAGGGTACGGTGGTCGGGTCTGTATAGTCCAGGGAGGAAATACGGGCATTGGAGTAGGAATGTAGTTTGTATTTATGTATGCACAATGACTTATGATTTGGCTTTGATGATACTGCCAATCTTGAAATGCTCGTTGTCATCTGATTCCCCCCTCCCGCATTACCTTGCTGCTGATCTCTTTCGACCTATGGATGATTGCCATCATATGGTGCTGCAGCATTATGTCGTTTCTTTAAAACCTTAGCACCATGATATACTTTCAAACCAATTGTATCACGGGGTTCTGGTGCTGCAATTATAATCCCCCCTGACTTCTATCGACACCGAGATACTCAGCAATTAAAGTAACAAAGATACCACCTCCTATTATACTATTAGGCCGTATACCCCTAACCATAGCCGATAAATAATAACCCACACAATAAGGTATACTCACAGCGCTCTGTGGGTCTCGAATACACATGAGATAAAATAAATCATTCTCATTTACCTTCTCTTTGTTCCTTCCTCGCTGTGTAATCGATTTTGCTAAGAACCTATGGATTACTCTTAGCTCAGCTCTATCAATATCAGTATAACAGTAATTCCCCCCACGAAATTGGTTATGGCTAGTCATTCTACTCCATATTCCATTCATATCAAAATTTTCATCAACCCTCCTACCGTTAACTATCAACCTTTGACAATCAGTAGATGCTAGTTCCTCAGGCGTATATATACACAAAGCCTGAGCCATGTCTAGTTGAGACGACCCGTCCTAATCCTCCTGGACGAAGTCATCAACATTTGGTTCCATTGCGATGATCGACTCCAAGTAATGTCTTTAAAGTGAGCAAATGCACAGCGGAAGACTTAATTCGTACCTGAGAATAACATGCTTTAAAAAGTCAACATAAAGTTGGTGAGATATATAGGTTTGATGCTAGCAGTGTTATAACTATGGACCACAAAATTTCATATATAAAAAAAAATATAATACACTCGCAAGTGTATAAAAATCATTCTGCTTATGTTGAGGCCTCAGTAACCAACCTTAACAATAATATAATAAGTCATCTTCGCAAAGATGGATATGTACACTCGCAAGTGTATAAATAATCCTCGAAGTACTAAACATCCGCCCACTAGTTCTTATGTCTAGTGCAGCCTACTGGATGGGGGTGTTAAACCCGATAGATCTATCTTTAGGATTCGCGCTTACATGCTATTATAACATATAACTAAATTACCTAGCACATCAATCCGCAGAATATCATTTTTAATCACTTGTGTACATAACGTAAATCATTTATAAAAACAGTGCATGTATTCTCAGCCCAAAATATTTAAAGTTTAAAAAGGGACTATATACTCACCATACTGTATTTTGTAGTAAAAATACATATAACATCATTTAACATGTGCAAGGTTGGCCTTCGACTCACGAACCTCAAAAGCATTAAAAGAATTTAACTGCCCGCAACGGGACTCGAACCCGTGACCTCCCGCTCACCCCCTACGCATTAACACTCTTACCCAGTCCTCTGTCACTTCTTTTATCAATTAAATTGTATCTAATTCTTTTTAAGTCAATAAATTACGGCCCAAATGAGTTAGTCCACCAGAAATTTTAAGTTGAGTCTCGGCCCAATACAATTACGCCCCAACTGATTAATCACGGCCCAACAATATAATTAGAAGGCCACATACAACTTGAAAGTCAGTAGCCATAATCCCTGGTTTCTTGTTGATGGGAACCGTAAACGAAAAAATAGAAAGAAGAAGAAAAGCGGCCCAATTATGCAATCTAGTCTCGGCCCATGTAGAAGATTTGAATACGGAAGTCCATTAGATACATAAACGGGTTTTCAGCTTGTACACAAAATAATCTGTGATGTCTTGTAATCGAGTTTTGATTAAAATAGGGATATTAGCAGCCAAATTAATTAATCAATTATTTGCACATGTGAAAACAGTTTCCGTTGGCCATGAGTGCAAAAGTGGTTCCACTAGTATTTCATTATTAATCCACTATCCACTAACCCTATTATAAGATAGATAGTTAGGTGAGGTCTTTTCGATGAGAACAAACACGAAGGGAAAAGAAAAAGGGACGTAAGTATTTGTCTTCCCTTTACAGCTCATGACATATTCATATATTAACTCCATATCTCACTTCATCGAATACAAACAGAAAACTGAAGCAAACAGATGGTATTTCGTTGTGGTTTTGTGGTGATTGCAAACCGAAACCATGATGATGGAGGTGGTCTCGTTGAATATGAAGAGAAAGCATACGGGGTTGTGATGGTGGTTTAGTGGAGTCGGGTTTACAATAAAAGTAAAGGTCGATTGTGGTGGTGGTTATTGGTTATTGGTTATGGTTCATGAAGAAGAAAGACCGAGAAAGGTGGTGACGGTTGATGATGAGGTTAGATGGTGGTTCGTTGGTGATTACAAATAAGAGGGAGAGAGAGACGATGGGGTGTGGGTGTTATTCATGGTTGATGAAGGTGAAGGTTTCATGTTGAAGACGATAATGGTGTCGTGGTGATGTTGGGTGATAGTAATGGCGAATTATGGTTCACGATCATATACATAATCGAAAAAGAAAAAAAATAAGTAGGGTTGGGGTGGCATTAGTGTGGTCGTATTACATGGGTTTCGTTGTGGTTTTCGTGGGTTTACAACTAACCAGAATGCGGAAGAAACAAGAGGTAGTGATGTATATGAGATGGTGAAGGTGGTACTAAATGGCCGGTGGTGGTGAGTTTAGAGATAGGTGATCAAAAGGGGATGATGTGATGAGTTCTCGAAAAGAGATTTTTAGTGAGAGAGATGATGGAGAAAAGATAGGTAATGGTTGTGGTGATGATCAAGGTAAAGAATCATGAGATGATCGATTTTTATAGACAAATGTATGTCACAAGCTTAATAGTTACTAATGAAAATAAGAAAAATAGATAACGACTTAAGCTTAATATCTGTTATTTTTAATGATTTATAAATATATTAATAATAATAATAATAATTCTTATTTATTATTAGTAACAATAATAATATAATAGATAATAATAATATAACAACAATATTTAAAAAAAAAAATGTTCAATAATAATCAACTCTAATGATAAATAAATTTATATATATATATATATATATATATATATATATATATATATATATATATATATATATATATATATATATATATATATATATATATATTTTATACTAAAGATAAATAATAATAATGATATTAACTATAAAATGATACAAATAATATTATTAATTATATTAATATATATACATCTTTTGACAGATAGTTGTTCATGAATATCGTCGGGAATAGTCAAAGGGTAACTAATTATCCAAATAGAGATTTCAGACTTTCTAGACTCAACATTAAGGTTTTTGCTTATCGTGTCGGAAACATATAGAGATTAGGGTTTAAATTTGGTCGGAAATTTCCGGGTCGTTACACTAGTAGAGACATATGGAGCATCACACCTCCTAATAAAAATTCGATCGGTTAAGGTAGCTACCTGATCATTTATTTCAACACTACATAATAATTCCACACACCATTCTCTATATACACGCCTACGTATATTGAATAAACGTTCCCAATCATTAAAAGTAGAATTACCATACCTTTGTATAAGTAATTCTCTGATTGGATCGACCAATCCCACTGTTTCTAATGGTTCCCAATCTATTACCCTGGGTACTTCAACATCATTAGACTGAAGGGTGTGTAAGTTCCTTTGATATTTTGGATATTCTATCCAAAATCTGTCAAACCTCAAGTTTGGGTGTAAATCTGCCTCATGGATATTTGAAAATGAAATGACTTGATGAGGTATATTTTGTTTGTATTGGTCGTTAATATCCTGTTCCTCTGCATTTTCAGGAGGAGCATTGCGAGCCTGAGATGCGGATGAAGATTCACCCCTTTCAGTCTGCAAAACACATTAAACACAATTTTTGTGCATCCAAATATGCATTAGTGTTAGCAGAATCATAAATCAAAACAATCATAATGACATGTTTAATCCATATTAAACTTTATACACATTTTCACAATATTAACAATTCTACACTTTTACAAATAAACATATATGGAAATGTATACAATGTTCCTTAGCATTCATCTTCTAAATCATGTCAAAAATAATCATTATAGCAATTAAACGAGTTCCAAATGGCATTCATATCAATTAAATCGAGTTCATGCATTATTGACTCAAAAAGTCCACTTTAATACTCAAAAATCATATTTAGGGTCAAAGTTTTGATCATTTAGCAACCTAAACATGTTACACTACTTAATTAAGCATGAACCATCAACAAAATTTGGCCATAACTCGTTTATATCAAAAAACCCCAATTTTGCTCAAGAACATAAACCCTAGATTACTCAAAATTTGAAGTTTAAGGCTTCTAATCATGTTAATAGCATCAATCTAGGTTATACGAGCATAATATACAAACAATTTAAGCACAATTAAGCTAGAAATCATCAAAATCAAATTAGGTATAATTTTGCTCAAGAACACTAAAAATCCGAATTAAAGAGTGTTTGGATGTAGAAATTACGATTTCCTTGAAAAACTTCTTGGCAAGTATCTCCTCATCGTGATTTTAGCAAAAAATTTGATGATTAACGGTGAAAAATTGTGAATTTGGGAGTTTTTTGTGGGTATTTTCGCAGAAATATATGTGTATATGTGTTTGGGGACTGGTCTGTCGACCAATTTATCCCATCTGAGATTTCATTTCTCCGCGAGTGCGGATGGGGGTACCACAAAAACTCCGCGAGTGCGGATTTTTCTTTTTTCTTTATATATAAAATCTTTAATAATAAAACAATTAATTAAATTTAAAATTTTGTTTTCCTTTTTATTTAGGACGAGGTTGTTTCGGTACGTTTACCTAGTCCGTCCCTCGACAAAATTTTAAAATTTGTCATTTTAAAGCGATTGTTTAAAAGCAAAGATTTTTTGGGTTTTTTAAATGTTTTTGGCATACTTTAATTCAATAAGATTAAAAATAATGATAACAAAATTTCTCGTCCCGCCCTTGGGTAAAGCAATTTCGGTTCAACGACCTAGTTTTCAACTTACGACGAATTTTAGAAATCATATTTTTAACTTAATGAAATAAAGTACATTTTTGTTTTTAAATTCACACCAAACTTAAATTTAAAATGCATAAAATTAAAAATTCATATTAATATCATTAATATTTTTATACATTTTTTTTTTTTTTTGAAAAGCAATATTTTTATACATTAATTTTACAATCTTATATTGAAAATATTAATTTTTAAAATATTTAAAAACTTAAATATATTGATTTAAAAAGATTTACAATATTAATTTAATATTTATATATTAATTTTAAAAACAAGGTAAAAATAAAATTAAAAATCTTTTTGGTCTTTTATCCTACTTTAATCAATCAAATATTATCAAAAATATACGCCCCTCTTTTGGGTAAAGTAATTTCGGCTATTTTACCTAGTTTTACTCTTGACGAATTTTTGAAATATTTTGAATTGATTGATTAAAGATATTTATACCTTATGAATAAACGGTAAATTTCGCAGTGATGTATTAAATTTTTGTATGATATCAATAATTTCGGTTTCGCATACCTAATTTTATTGAATATCAATTTAATACTTTATAGCGAACGATTCAGCGTTTATTATCAAAAGATTAAAAGCAATAAAATAAAATAAAAACTTTACATACTTACCTATGAGAAAGAATTCTCAGAGACCTGCTTTAGCCGACTCATAGGAGAGTCGCGTGATTTGGTTTTCCATAGCTACATAAGCGTAACCTCGATTCTTCAATAACTTTTCTTCTAAACATATGAACGGTCCTTCTCTGCATAGAGTAACAAATTCGGTATTTGAATATGTTTGATTGTTCGAACATTTACCTTCGTGTGACCATTTTCCGCATTTAAGACATCTTTCAAGGTGTCGTGCTCTTTTTTTTGTTGCGGATTTTGATTTTCCTTTACCAAAATGATGATCTTTCCTGAGTTCTTTCCTCACTTCGTCCATTTTTCCTCTTATGAATGATACCACTTCACTCGGGAGTGTGTCATTATTACGTTTAGTAATCAAACCGTGTAGTAGTAGACCATGGTTCAAATCAAAGGAATTCTTCATCTCGTAAAACCTAAAAGAAATAAAAATTCAGAATGGAGGGAGAAGACTAGTTCTTTAGGGTCTGCTATGGAAAGACCATGTGGATTCCATTTTTGAAAACTACATGAAAACAGAACATCTAACTCTAACAGAAATTCATATTACCCTTTAAAAGATTCGAATCTTCCTACACTTAGTTAGCTGTGGTGTCGAAATTGTGATTAACTTCATCTTCAACTTCCATTGGATTATCTATGCAATATTTAACTCTGTGACCATTAACCTTAAATTCGATCCCATTTGAGTTTATCAACTCTATTATTCCGTACGGGAAAACTCTTTTAACTATGAATGGTCCAGACCATCTTGATTTCAATTTTCCAGGAAATAGCTTGAATCGTGAATTGAAAAGAAAAACTCTGTCTCCTTCCTTAAATTCTTTTGAACTTCTGATTCTTTTATCATGCCATTTCTTCGTTCTTTTCTTATAGATTAATGAATTTTCGTATGCTTCATGTCTTAATTCTTCTAATTCATTTAGTTGACTTAATCGTAGACGTCCGGCTTCATGTAAATCAAGATTACACGTCTTCAAAGCCCAAAATGCTTTATGCTCAATTTCTACTGGAAGATGACATGTTTTTTCGTAAACAAGTTTAAAAGGTGTGGTGCCAATTGGAGTTTTGTAGGATGTTCTAAAAGCCCAGAGTGCATCCTCCAATTTCATGAACCAATGTAATAAAATTTGATAAAACATAATTATATATATGGTAATATTCGATATATGTTATTATATAAGTATGGGATATTAATTACTTAATAATATGTAATATTAATATATTAAAGTTAATTACAAGTAAACTATAAATGTTATACACATATTGTTATTATTACTTTCATTATTATTATATTTATAAGTGTATTATTAATGACATTATTATTTTCAATATGTAATATATACAGATATGGGAATAAATAAGCATAATTTGATATATACATATTATTAGCATTATCGTTATTAATATTATTTGTATTGTTATTTATTATCAATAATATGACTACTAATATTATTTAAAATTATGATTATCATCATTATAATACAACTTATTATTTTATTTATCATTGATATTATTATCATTATTATTATCAGTATTACTATTTTAGTTATATTTATCAATAAGATTAATTAAAATATGAATATAAATTAAAGAGATATATAAATATGGATATATTATTGTTATATACAGTTTTTTTTTAAACTTAAAGATATATACTGATATATGTGTATATATAGTTATAAATACAGATAAATATCGGTATATACAACTATTTAGACTAATAATAATAAAAACAAATATCTATATCTATACAAACATACAATTACGTACGCAGATGAATAGATATACATATATATACATTTACGTCTGACTTTACACAGCAAATAGAATCATGTTTTGATAAAATTTCGCTATCTGCTTTATTATATAATTTGTCTGTTTCAATTGTATATATCTGTTATTAGGGATGCTCGTGATATTCTGTTTTCCATTAATATATCTGTCGACTTTATATACAACGATTGAACAATTATTGCTACAGAATCAGTTCTACTTTTACTCAATATATATCCTGGATGCAATTCACGAAGAAAGAGAAAACAGATACAATTTTTTTTTTCTTCTCTGCTCGCTCCCTGCTCGCATAACTTTTTTTTTTCATAACTCAAAAATCGAACCTATGTTAAAATCTAGAAATGCAGAGTTCTTAGGAATCATCCATGTTAACTTCCTGTAAATTTTTAAACCCCAATTCATTCTATCGATTCCTAATTTACGAGTCAAAGCTTCGAAGTCAAAAATTCAATTGAGTGTTCTTCATCAAAATTCGAACTCAATTCGATGTTTTAAGATAAATTGACAATCCATAAAGTTTCTAAGCACGTTTTATTATCTAATTCACGTTATAAGTTTCAGTTAAAACCATCTAGAAATCGGAATACGATTTTGAGTTCATAACCGTAGGTTTTCTGATACAGCGTGATTATTTTGAGCATTTGAATTCTAATTTAATTAATTTAAACGACCTAAACGACCTCAAAACGATTTAGTATCTGTTACAAGACCTAAAACGAATTATGAAACAAGGTTAAGATTTGATGAAAACTTGTCTGTTAACGTGGGGAAGGAGAAGGACTTAGACATTTAAATTATGGGTTATATGATTTAAAAGACGTAATAATTCAGATAAAGGGCAACAGCCCAACTGGTTAGTGTGTTTAGGGTTAAGCGAGGGGTCGGGGGTTCGAGTCCTGTCTGCGGCTATTCTTTTTATTCAAGGATTTTTAAAGGGTAAAGCTTTATTATAATTTTTTTTATGATTATTATTAATATTAATATTATTATTAATATTATTATTATTATTAATTATGTTAAGTATTATTATCATTTATATAAATAATATCATTTTCATTATGATTATTATTACTAATATTACTAGTATTATCCTTATTATTAGTATTATCATTTCATTATTGTTAAAAGTAACTTTTTATTTAAAATAAGTAAAATTTACCATCTTTATTAAAATCATCATTTGTATTAAAAGAATCATTTTTATTATTTAAAATTAACATTATTACTAAGAATTATCATTAAAAGTATCAATTTTAATATTATCATTATTATTAATTATTAATAGTTTTATCATTATAAAAGTTACTATCATTTTATTATTATATTTATTATTATTATTATTATTATTATTATTATTATTATTAATTTCCAATCTGAATATTATTATTATCATTATATTACTACAATTATTTTTTTTACAAACAAAAGATATTTATATAAAGATATATGTATCTATTACGCATATCATAAGTATGCTAATATTAGATTTTAATATATTAACTAATATAATATTATTAATATCACTAATAGTAATATATAAATTTATTCGATTACACGTACATGTTTTAATAAGTATATGATTAATATAGGTTCGTGAATCCGAGGCCAACCTTATAAATTATCAATGGTGTTATATGTATTTTTACTACAAAATACAGTATGGTGAGTATATAGTCCCTTTTAAACTCTAAATATTTTTGGGCTGAGAATACATGCGCTACTTTTATAAATGATTTACGTTATGGACACAAGTGACAGAAATATATATTCTACGTTGAGTTGTACCACTGGCATATTTCCCTGTAGCTTGGTAACTAATATTTACATGGGTATTGTAAACGCGAATCCTGTTGATAGATCTATCGGGCCTGACAACCCCAACCGGACTGGACGACCAGTATTTAACGGTTGCACAGTACTTCGTTTCGTTACTACACTTGGTACGGTGTAGGGAGATTTCATAATAAAGGGAATATGCGACGTTGATTAAATGTTAAGTATGGTTACCAAGTGCTCAACAACTTAGAATATTTTTATTAAAATGTTTATGAATATGAAATCTTGTGGTCCATGGTTATTACGCTGCTAGCATCAAACCTATATCTCACCAACTTTATGTTGACGTTTTAAAGCATGTTATTCTCAGGTACGAATTAAGTCTTCCGCTATGCATTAGCTCATATTAAAGATATTATTTGGAGTCGATCATCGCAATGGGACCAACTGTTGAAGACTTCGTCCGGATGGATTAGGACCGGTCCTTTCAGTTGGTATCAGAGCGGTGGTCTTAGCGAATCAGGCCTTGCATTAGTGTGTCTAACTGGTAGTTGTTAGGATACATTAGTGAGTCTGGACTTTGACCGTGTCTGCATGTTAAAAGTTTTGCTTATCATTTCTAGTCGGAAACCATCTGCTTATTATCCTTAGGAAATTGCCTGCCTATCATTCTCCAGTCTAGACACGTTCTGCTGCATTTAGTGCATTGATAGTGTATAGATGAAATTCATATCTTAGCGTATCTGATAATTCATATCTTAGCGCATCTGTAGACTTGCCTGATATATGCCATAGGTTCCTCTATAGTCTACAAAATCTTTAGTACCATAAATATGGATTTAGAATATCATTCTATTTACGAAAATCATTTCACATCGAAGATCCATTCCATTCATCGATTTCCTCTTGGCAATGAACCTGAAAGCACTTACCGGCGAACCTGTTCGAGAAACCATTTACCCTCCCATTTCTAGAGTATCTCGTCACGAATATATATTATCCTATATTTGAATCTTACTCACCCGCTCGTTTCAATCGTCAAACATCTCGACATAATATAAGAAGTTAACGAACTACGTGCTCGAGTAATGGCTTTGGAGAAATCTGGCGCGGAGGTTACAAACACCAGCAGCAGCACCAGAAGCATAATCTGTATTATCATCATCAACGCCGACAATACTCTTAACACCCCAACCACAATCACATCGTAAATCTCAATATCACAATCTGTACCTCGGATATCAACATCACATGCCTCAATATCACTATCTGTACTTCGAGTATGATCTTCGTTCTACGTATCGTTCTGTAACGACCCGCACTTTTCCGATCGTTCTATACTTATGAGATTAATATTTACATAAATTAAACCTTACCAACATGATAAGCAATCCAAATTGTTGAGACTTATGTTTTTGAAAAGAGTTTTACACAACGTTTGACCGTCTAGTTTGACCGATGATATCACGAACTATACAATATATGATAATTATACATACATATTTAACATGATCTAAGGATGTTTTAATATCTCATTTTGTATTAATAACAAAAAGTCATAAGTATATTTTGAAACTACTAACTTAAGTTTTCAAAACAATAACCTACGTAACGTTATTTGACATAAATACTGATGATTTATAATGTTTATACATATATCGTATAAGTAATGTATTTAATCATTTTTAAAGGGCTTTTATACATAAAACAATATAAGTATATTTACAAAAGATAGTTATATTTGAATTCTCGTTCCGTTTCCTCAATAATCCTATACGTATATCTAGGGTACTATACACAGCTTCTAGAAGTATTTACTATTGGTATATACCAATAGAAATCTTCAATTATTGGAATAATATGTCATTCATGACATAATAAATTTTAACTTATCTTAGATATTTTCACTAAAAACCAAATTTTCAAGCCTATAAATAAGCACCATTTCTAACTCATTTTTACACATTCATTTTCCAAATTTTACTTCCAATTTTCACACACACTTGCAAGAACTCTCTCAACTTTTATTTTACTACTTCTTTCCAGCAACTTTACATTTTAAACTTGAGGTAAAAACTCTACTTCAACTCTTTTTCAATTCATATATTTAAAGCTATATATATAAGAGTTTATAAACTAGAACATAGTTTGAATGATTTCAAACTTGTTCGCAAACTAAATAGATCCTTCTAACTTAACTTTTAAAATACTTCAAGACCTGTAACATATCTTAATTATATGCTAACTTAACAAGGTATAACTTGGTTTTTCAAAGAACACCTTAAAAACTGAATTTACGACGTCGGAGTGCAACCGGGGGCTGTTTTGGGTTGGATAATTAAAAACCATCTTAAACTTTGAATTGGAGGTTTATTTTCTGGAAAAATGATTTTTACTATGAATATGATAACACATAAAAATTTCATGATTTAACTCAAAGTATAAGTATTTTTAGAAAAATAATCATTTGAGGTTGTTTACATGATGGAAAATGATTAACTTCATAAGTTTCACTAAAGTTTGACCTATGCCGTGTGATTTTGAATACAAACTAAGGTATTTACAGTTCATAGTCTTAAACAGGGACTCGATCCAAGGAGATGGCAAGTTGAATCAACGAAAACGGAGTTGTAACGAAGAAACTATGACCGAAACAAAATCGGATATCCAAGACTAGTTTAGCCACGAAAATAATTGGGAAAAAATTAAATAAATCACATCTTTTTAAGTTAACATGATATTTTATATATATGTACTTATAATTCAATTTTATATGGTTCAGGATCACCCGTAAACAACACGAGAAGATTAATCATAAGATCCCATGATTGTACGCAACACGTCATTTGACAACACCGGTACTTTATGTACGCAACACGTCATTTGACAACACCGGTACCATGGGTCAAGATTAATCTCGACCAATACATATACGATGGGGTTTTATTTATTTCGTTGGGGGTTTTATTTATTTCATTGCGGGTATATTAAACATCTAAAAATGAACCATTAAAATTGAATTACTAACAACGAACTGCTAACTACGGACTAAGGAATTATTCAAAGTATTAAAAGTATAACAAGTATATATATGTGACGTTTGTTTAAAAAGAAAAGGTATTGATATATTATATATGGATAGGTTCGTGATATCAACCGGAGACCAAGTCAAATTATATATATATCTTCAAGACGAAAGTGAGTATATAGTCCCACTTTTAAACTCTAAATATTTCAGGATGAGAATACATGTATTTTATGTTTTACGTTATGGACACAAGTAACTGAAAAATATATTCTACGTTGAGTTGTACCACTGGCATACTTCCCTGTAGCTTGGTAACTGTTATTTACAGCGGTATTGTAAACGTGAATCCTGTTGATAGATCTATCGGGCCTGACAACCCCAACCGGACTGGACGACCAGTATTCAACGGTTGCACAGTACTTCGTTTCGTGACTACACTTGGTACGGTGTAGTAAGATTTCATAATAAAGGGAATATGCGACGTGATTAAATGTTAAGTATGGTTACCAAGTGCTCAACCACTTAGAATATTTTTATTAAACTGTTTATATACGAAATCTTGTGGTCTATATATATATATTGCTGCCGGCATTAAACCTATATCTCACCAACTTTATGTTGACCTTTTAAAACATGTCTATTCTCAGGTGATTACTAAAGCTTCCGCTGCATTATGTTGAATTTGAGCAGGATCTTGCGTACGCATATTTGTGTCAAAAATAAAACTGCATACCCAAGGATTTGTGTTGTAAAATATGCTCGAAATCGTGTTGTTATCATTATATGTAAAGTTTGTAAGTCGAAGATTATCGCTAAACGATAATCATCTTTTTATTGTCTAAAGTTTGTAACAAAAATAATGGTTATGGTTTGTAATGTATAATATATGCAGTTTCTCTTTTAAAAATGTCGCATATAGAGGTCAATACCTCGCAATGAAATCATACGTTATCTAACACGTTCTTATGGTTAAGGACGGGTTATGACATGTGGTATCAGAGCGGTGGTCTTAGCGAACCAGGTTTGCATTAGTGTGTCTAACCGATAAGTCGTTAGGATACATTAGTAAGTCTGGACTTTGACCGGGTCTGATTTAAAAACCATTGCTTATCATTGTTGGTTAAAATTTATATGTAAATATTATGTAGTACTAATGGGTTAGTTGTTGTATGATAGATGTCGGGCTCAAAACTTGTTATCACATTCAGCGACTCCGAACCAGAATCTTCAGATGGTGTTCCAGTCATTAACCTATCCGATGACGAAAATAATATCTTTGGGGAAGACTCACAAATTCCGGATGAACCGACTATAGAGAACCCGGAAAGTGAACCCGAGGAGGAAAGTGAACCCGAGGAAGAAATACAGGAAATTACAAAAGACGAGTTCGAACTAGGAAAGAAACGAAAGGCTAATGAATTAGAAAATTTAAATCCCGAGTTTAGTAAGGATGATGTGGCACCAACTCCACTAGACACTACCACCCCTATTCCCGCTATTCCTATTCGTGCTGTCCCGGCATCCAGTTCTTCAGCCCCACAGTCAAAATATAGGCAGACAGCTAGGATAAGCGTTAGGCCATTCCTTGAACCTAAACATCCTAGAAAATAGACCAAACGATGCGCTGCCGTATTAAACCATGGGATCATATAATGTTTTGTATAATATTATTAGTGTGGTTTGCTTAATGTTCGATATAAGATAAGCATATGTAAAATAGTGAAGTGTGAAATGCAATAATTTTCCATGGTTAAGTATTATTTAGATGGTAGTAATTGATTCTGTACTAAGCTATTAAGTATGGACATTAACGGGTAGGTACTACCCTAGATATAATTATAAAACGCTAATAAGAAGAAAAGGCTTTTATAATAATACCTGGTTCATATTATTAATAAGCTATAATGTACTGTAAATATACACTACATCTATAATATTCCATGTGAATAATTATTTTCTTTTCATTCTTATAGAAGAATATGGCGCGATTGAACCGAATGACGGAACAAGAAATCCAGGAACTCATCAATCAACGAGTGAACGACAGAATGTTATGGGTCGAGGTTGCAAGAGGTGCTGCAGTTAACCCAAATCCTCGTGTGGGGTGCACTTACAAAACTTTTCAAGCTTGCAAGCCCTCATCATTCAGTGGAACAGAAGGACCAATCGGTTTAACCCGGTGGATAGAAAAGATGGAGACTGTGTTTAAAATCAGTGGTTGTGTTGAAAAGGACATGACCAAGTATGCATCGTGCACTTTACAAGATAGTGCACTCACGTGGTGGAAAAATTATGTGAAGGCTGTAGGAGGAGATGTAGCTTATGATACTCCGTGGGAAGAATTCAAAACAATGTTAATCAACGAATATTGTTCCAAGGAACGAGGTTAGGAAGTTGGAAGATGAGTTACGAAGTCTGAAGGTTATTGGTACTGAAATCACCAACTACAATCAGCGATTCATGGAATTAGTTTTGCTATGTCCTGAATTGGTTCCAACCGAAGAACGGAAGATTGAAATGTACAAAGATGGTTTGCCCAAAAAGGTCAAGGCAAACGTTACAGCATCGAAACCTAAGACAATTCATGAAGCTATAACCATGGCAAACGAGCTAATGGATCAGGTCATCATGGATAAGAAAGCATCCAATACTGATGTGAAGGTATCAGGTAACAAAAGAAAGTGGAATGGAAATTATGATCGAGGTAACCAACAACAATCTTTTAAGAAACAAGAAACCATACAAGGTGCAGGTAGTGGTTCAAGCTTTGGTTACAAAGGACAAAATCCTTTATGCAACCGATGCCACAAACATCACTCTGGTTACTGTAATGTGGTATGCAACAAATGTAATCGAAAGGGTCATCTTGCTGAAGATTGTAGGGCTCTCGTTACAAATACAAATGGTACCAAGACTCCTGCCACCAATGCAAATAGAACTGCTTTGGCTACCATTACTTGTTTTGGGTGTGGAAAACAAGGTCACTATAAGAGCCAGTGCCCGAATCCAGAGAAGAATATCGGACCTGCACGTGGGAGAGCATTTGTTATTAATGCTAGAGAGGCATGTGAAGACCCGGAGCTTGTTACGGGTACGTTTACCATTAATAACTTATCCGCATCTATTATATTTGATACTGGTGCTGATAGAAGTTACGTGTGTAGAGACTTTCACGCTAAATTAAATTGTTCATCATTACCTCTAGATGCTAAGTACATGATTGAGTTAGCTAATGGTAAACTAATTAAAGCCGATAAAATTTGCCGTGATTGTAAAATAAATTTAGCCGGAGAAACATTTAAGATTGATTTGATACCCGTAGAATTAGGAAGTTTTGATGTAATAATCGGCATGGACTGGATGTCCAAAATAGGAGCTGAAGTTGTGTGCGCCAAGAAGGCAATTCGCATTCCTCGTAAGGATAAAACGCCAGTAACGATTTATGGAGAGAAGGGTAAATCAAAGCTAAAACTCATTAGTTATTTGAAAGCTCAAAAGTGCTTGAAGAAAGGGTGCTATGCTATCTTAGCACATGTTAATAAAGTCGAAAAGAAAGAAAAAGAGAAGTGCATCAATGACGTGCCTGTGGAAAGAGATTTTCCTGAAGTATTTCCGGAAGAGTTGCCGGGATTACCTCCATTTAGATCTGTAGAATTTCAAATAGATCTTGTACCAGGAGCTGCACCGGTTGCTCGTGCTCCATATAGACTTGCACCGTCCGAGTTAAAAGAACTTCAGAGTCAGTTAAAAGAATTACTGGATCATGGATTCATACGACCAAGTACTTCACCGTGGGGAGCTCCGATTCTATTTGTTAAAAAGAAAGATGGATCTTTTAGGATGTGTATAGATTATCGTGAATTAAATAAGTTAACTATCAAAAATCGGTATCCACTACCGAGAATTGACGACTTATTTGATCAACTCCAGGGATCATGTGTTTATTCGAAAATCGACCTAAGATCGGGCTATCATCAACTACGTGTCAAAGAAGAGGACATTCCGAAAACTGCTTTTCGGACACGTTATGGTCATTACGAATTTTTGGTCATGCCGTTTGGATTGACGAATGCGCCAGCTGTATTCATGGACCTCATGAATCGAGTTTGTAGTCCGTATTTAGATAAGTTTGTTATCGTTTTCATTGATGACATTCTTATCTATTCCAAGAGTGAGCAAGAGCATGAGCAGCATTTAAGGTTGATATTAGAGTTGTTGAGAAAAGAACAGCTATACGCTAAATTTTCTAAATGTGCTTTCTGGTTGAAAGAAGTGCAATTTCTTGGCCACGTTGTTAGTAGCAAAGGAATTCAGGTTGATCCAGCAAAAATTGAAGCCATTGAAAAATGGGAGACTCCTAAGACACCAATGCAGATACGCCAATTTTTGGGTTTAGCCGGTTATTATAGAAGGTTTATTCAAGATTTTTCCCGAATAGCTAAGCCGTTGACAGCGTTAACGCAAAAAGGGAAGAAATATGAATGGACTTCTGAGCAGGAGAGTGCATTTCAATTACTGAAAAAGAAGTTGACTACGGCGCCTATTTTATCGTTACCAGAAGGGAACGATGATTTTGAAATATATTGTGACGCTTCGCGACAAGGTTTTGGTTGCGTTCTTATGCAACGGAAGAAAGTTATTGCATACGCATCCCGACAATTAAAGATTCACGAGCGGAATTATACGACGCATGATCTAGAACTAGGAGCAGTCGTGTTTGCATTGAAGATATGGAGACACTACTTGTATGGGGTTAAATGCACTGTGTTTACTGATCATAAAAGCCTTCAACATATTTTCGATCAAAAACAGCTGAACATGAGGCAACGTAGGTGGGTCGAGTTAATAAACGACTATGATTGTGAAATTCGTTATCATCCCGGGAAAGCGAATGTGGTGGCTGACGCACTAAGCAGAAAGGAACGAGAACCAATTCGAGTACGAGCGATGAACATAAAAATTCGCATGAATCTCAACTCACAAATCAAAGAAGTTCAACGAGAAGCACTTACTAAAGAAAATATAGGAAATGAAATAATGAAGAAGTATGAGAAGCAACTCGTTATACGGGAAGATGGAATTCGATATTTTGCAAACCGTATTTGGGTACCGAAGTTGGGTGGATTAAGGAAGTTGATATTGAACGAGGCACATAAGACAAGATACTCGATACATCCTGGAGTTGGAAAGATGTATCAAGATCTTAAGACACATTATTGGTGGCCTAACTTAAAGACAGACGTTGCAACATATGTTGGGGAGTGTTTAACTTGTTCCAAGGTCAAGGCAGAACACCAGAAACCATCAGGGTTACTTCAACAACCAGAAATCCCAGAATGGAAATGGGATGGTATTACCATGGATTTCATCACGAAGTTACCAAAGACTGCCTGGGGATACGACACCATTTGGGTGATTGTTGATCGTCTTACCAAATCTGCCCATTTCTTGCCTATAAAGGAAACGGATAGAATGGAGAAACTATTACGATTGTATATAAAGGAAATTGTTTCAAGGCATGGAATACCTATTTCCATTATATCCGATCGTGATAGTAGATTTACCTCAAAGTTCTGGCAATCACTGCAGGAGGCACTAGGAACTCGTTTAGATATGAGTACCGCATATCATCCGCAAACCGACGGGCAGAGTGAAAGAACGATTCAGACTCTTGAAGACATGCTCAGGGCATGTGTGATCGATTTTGGAAACGGATGGGATAAGTATCTACCGTTAGCAGAATTTTCGTATAATAATAGTTATCATGCAAGCATTAAAGCTGCACCATTCGAAGCATTGTATGGAAGGAAGTGTAGATCTCCTATCTGTTGGAATGAAGTAGGAGATCGACAATTAACTGGTCCCGAGATCATACACGAAACGACTGAGAAGATAGTACAAATCAAGGAGAGATTGAAAACAGCCCGAAGTCGCCAAAAGAGCTACGCCGATGTCCGAAGGAAACCATTAGAGTTTCAGATTGGGGACATGGTTATGCTAAAGGTGTCACCTTGGAAAGGTGTAATACGTTTCGGTAAAAGAGGTAAACTGAACCCAAGATATGTAGGCCCGTTCAAGATCATCGAACGCATTGGACCGGTAGCTTATCGACTCGAGTTACCGCAACAACTCGCCGGAGTACACAATACCTTTCACGTCTCAAACCTTAAGAAGTGTCTTGCAAAGGAAGACCTCACCATTCCTCTTGAAGAAATCCATGTCGATGAGAAACTACAATTCATCGAAGAACCAATCGAAATCATGGATCGTGAAGTTAAACAGCTCAAGCAGAGCAACATACCAATCGTTAAGGTTCGTTGGAATGCTCGAAGAGGTCCTGAGTTTACTTAGGAACGAGAGGATCAGATGAAACAAAAGTATCCACACTTGTTTCTCGATGACGCAAAATAGGTACAATTTTAAAATTTCGGGACGAAATTTATTTAACGGGTAGGTACTGTAACGACCCGCACTTTTCCGATCGTTCTATACTTATGAGATTAATATTTACATAAATTAAACCTTACCAACATGATAAGCAATCCAAATTGTTGAGACTTATGTTTTTGAAAAGAGTTTTACACAACGTTTGACCGTCTAGTTTGACCGATGATATCACGAACTATACAATATATGATAATTATACATACATATTTAACATGATCTAAGGATGTTTTAATATCTCATTTTGTATTAATAACAAAAAGTCATAAGTATATTTTGAAACTACTAACTTAAGTTTTCAAAACAATAACCTACGTAACGTTATTTGACATAAATACTGATGATTTATAATGTTTATACATATATCGTATAAGTAATGTATTTAATCATTTTTAAAGGGCTTTTATACATAAAACAATATAAGTATATTTACAAAAGATAGTTATATTTGAATTCTCGTTCCGTTTCCTCAATAATCCTATACGTATATCTAGGGTACTATACACAGCTTCTAGAAGTATTTACTATTGGTATATACCAATAGAAATCTTCAATTATTGGAATAATATGTCATTCATGACATAATAAATTTTAACTTATCTTAGATATTTTCACTAAAAACCAAATTTTCAAGCCTATAAATAAGCACCATTTCTAACTCATTTTTACACATTCATTTTCCAAATTTTACTTCCAATTTTCACACACACTTGCAAGAACTCTCTCAACTTTTATTTTACTACTTCTTTCCAGCAACTTTACATTTTAAACTTGAGGTAAAAACTCTACTTCAACTCTTTTTCAATTCATATATTTAAAGCTATATATATAAGAGTTTATAAACTAGAACATAGTTTGAATGATTTCAAACTTGTTCGCAAACTAAATAGATCCTTCTAACTTAACTTTTAAAATACTTCAAGACCTGTAACATATCTTAATTATATGCTAACTTAACAAGGTATAACTTGGTTTTTCAAAGAACACCTTAAAAACTGAATTTACGACGTCGGAGTGCAACCGGGGGCTGTTTTGGGTTGGATAATTAAAAACCATCTTAAACTTTGAATTGGAGGTTTATTTTCTGGAAAAATGATTTTTACTATGAATATGATAACACATAAAAATTTCATGATTTAACTCAAAGTATAAGTATTTTTAGAAAAATAATCATTTGAGGTTGTTTACATGATGGAAAATAATTAACTTCATAAGTTTCACTAAAGTTTGACCTATGCTGTGTGATTTTGAATACAAACTAAGGTATTTACAGTTCATAGTCTTAAATAGGGACTCGATCCAAGGAGATGGCAAGTTGAATCAACGAAAACGGAGTTGTAACGAAGAAACTATGACCGAAACAAAATCGGATATCCAAGACTAGTTTAGCCACGAAAATAATTGGGAAAAAATTAAATAAATCACATCTTTTTAAGTTAACATGATATTTTATATATATGTACTTATAATTCAATTTTATATGGTTCAGGATCACCCGTAAACAACACGAGAAGATTAATCATAAGATCCCATGATTGTACGCAACACGTCATTTGACAACACCGGTACTTTATGTACGCAACACGTCATTTGACAACACCGGTACCATGGGTCAAGATTAATCTCGACCAATACATATACGATGGGGTTTTATTTATTTCATTGGGGGTTTTATTTATTTCATTGCGGGTATATTAAACATCTAAAAATGAACCATTAAAATTGAATTACTAACAACGAACTGCTAACTACGGACTAAGGAATTATTCAAAGTATTAAAAGTATAACAAGTATATATATGTGACGTTTGTTTAAAAAGAAAAGGTATTGATATATTATATATGGATAGGTTCGTGATATCAACCGGAGACCAAGTCAAATTATATATATATCTTCAAGACGAAAGTGAGTATATAGTCCCACTTTTAAACTCTAAATATTTCGGGATGAGAATACATGTATTTTATGTTTTACGTTATGGACACAAGTAACTGAAAAATATATTCTACGTTGAGTTGTACCACTGGCATACTTCCCTGTAGCTTGGTAACTGTTATTTACAGCGGTATTGTAAACGCGAATCCTGTTGATAGATCTATCGGGCCTGACAACCCCAACCGGACTGGACGACCAGTATTCAACGGTTGCACAGTACTTCGTTTCGTGACTACAATTGGTACGGTGTAGTAAGATTTCATAATAAAGGGAATATGCGACGTGATTAAATGTTAAGTATGGTTACCAAGTGCTCAACCACTTAGAATATTTTTATTAAACTGTTTATATACGAAATCTTGTGGTCTATATATATATATTGCTGCCGGCATTAAACCTATATCTCACCAACTTTATGTTGACCTTTTAAAACATGTCTATTCTCAGGTGATTACTAAAGCTTCCGCTGCATTATGTTGAATTTGAGCAGGATCTTGCGTACGCATATTTGTGTCAAAAATAAAACTGCATACCCAAGGATTTGTGTTGTAAAATATGCTCGAAATCGTGTTGTTATCATTATATGTAAAGTTTGTAAGTCGAAGATTATCGCTAAACGATAATCATCTTTTTATTGTCTAAAGTTTGTAACAAAAATAATGGTTATGGTTTGTAATGTATAATATATGCAGTTTCTCTTTTAAAAATGTCGCATATAGAGGTCAATACCTCGCAATGAAATCATACGTTATCTAACACGTTCTTATGGTTAAGGACGGGTTATGACACGTTCTACATCGATTATCTTCGCTTTACATATCGTTCTACCTCATTTATCTAAGTTCGACATGACGATTATGTAATCTCTAATGTTTTAGAGATTATGTAATCTAGTATTAGCAATAAATCAAATGAGTTTAATATCCGATTGACTCATTAAATCCATAATTACATCTGAAGAAAATATATATGCAAATATATTTTCATAAAGATTGTAACTAAAATTTCCTTCGTACAAACTATTAATGATGAAAATATTTTAACGGGTAGGTAGTACCCGAGGAATATTTAGATTTCACATTAGTAAGTTATATCGTACATTCTTCGAACTTGATTCAACGATCAGTTACTATCCTACTTACAACCATCGATATATGTATCCATTCACCACAGAACAACTATTTTCATTCAAATTACATATTTGGATTTTGACCTATCAGAATCCAACAAGTGGCATAATGAAGAAAACATTGGACAAAATAAAAAGTGTTAGAAACAAACGGATTAACTAATTGAAATTTTGTTAGGAATCCACGCTAACTGTTCCTAGCTAACTGTTCCCAGCTAACTGATTAACATTTAATTTATCGCAATTTACATTCTCGTAATTTTATTTATTGTTATTTAATTTCCGCACTTTACATACCGTCGGGACACATGTACAACAATACGTCGGATTAATTCTGAGACAACACGTTGTATAATGGGTCATGATATACATTTATTTATTTTACGCACTTTAAATAACGGGACACGTATACAAGGTTTCGACTTATCATATTGACCCATCTATATATATATTTCGGAACAACCGTAGACACTCTATATGTGAAGGTGGGAGTTGGCTATACAGGGTCGGAGTTGATTCCAAAATATATATATACTTTGAGTTGTGATCGACACTGATACCGGTACACGGGTCACGATACGTATTAATTATGTATATATATTAAATTATATATGAATATGTTGAACTGTTGAACTATTGGATCATTGGACAATCGGACTATTAGACTGCTAACTATGGACAAGTAAAATGAATTAAAATACTGATTATAACATATGAAACTAAACAATTCTTCAAGTTTGCCACTTGATTTCACCTTAAACCTCATTTGTACCTCGACAATTACAATCCGCGTTCAAATCTTTCATGATTTTTGAAAACATCTCGATCGGGAAAATGAACCAACCACACTTCATTTATGGAAGAAAAGATTCTTGCATATAGTTATGCACTCGAAAACTCTCTCGGAGACTGAGTCAACGTTTAACACGTAGCAGTGTTAATTCCTTTAGTGTTATTATTACCCAAAATAACTTTGCAATTCCTTTTCAAATTAGCCAAATTTTGTCACAGGTCCATCAAGCCAACCTCGACTTTTTCGTTCGAATCAACCTTATTATAACTTTGATACATACAATAGGTTTTCCTTATCAATATCGGGGAACCTTTCATATTCCATCATGTTATCATCAGCATTTAATCATCTAAAAACACAATTCGCCCGAAAACACCTCGGATTGATAAGCGACGATTCAGTTATGGCTGCATTAAATGCAGAGGAAACAGTAAAATTATAGATGGCCTAAATGGCCAAAAATTTGATGATAAAGAAGTGAGTGTTAGGAACGCTCGATAGAAAATCTGGTACTGAAAAATGGATTGAGCAAACTGTGAAGGAGACTCTGAACAAATTACAAGGACTAAACTTGTACATAAAGAATCATGACGATTCTGTAGCGAACACCTTGCTTCTGAATCTAAACCCTTACGGGTCAAACTTCATCATCATCCTTCGACATTAGAAATTCCAAGATATTATCATATCTTTCATTATAAATATCCTCAAAATTTCTGAAGATGTTTTCACAGCTATCCTTATCTGAAATCATTTATTCATCCGTAATATCTGCGTTACAATATAAAAGAAACTGTGTTAGTTGCTAAGTTCTAAAACCTTCGAGTTTAAAATAGGAATGTTCTGAAGCAGTGTTGGGAACTGATGCATGAATTAGTATAATATAATGAAACTTGATCAACTTCATTATATTACAGTAAGTCATGTTAAGTTTCTAATGGAATGTGATGATTCACAGTACCGCCATCATGTGCCATGTTACACGGCTCTTACAATCTATCCAATCTCTAAACATATCAAGAAAATATTTTCTTGATGATTCGGTTTTCTTCAAGGTATTCTGGTAATTTAACAGATCAAAATCGTGTCATTACCATTTACTTCTAAGAATATTAGCTATGTTTATTCTGAATTTCATACCTACGATTTCCGGACCATTACAAAAGATGCTTAGTTGAAAAGGAGGAAAAGAAAAAGAATGAAGCTCCGAAATAAAAATTGTAGTAAAAATCGCAGCAATTAGGAAAGAACATTAACTGCGGATGACAATGATTATAGAAAACAAAATCAAGGACATCGAAGTATAAGGGAAGATATAAAACCCGACAATCACCCAGAAACTACAAACCGTGTATATCAATACGTATTGCAACGTAAAGACACGGGAGAATTAGAAACATTCTAATTCCAAGGAAATTATAAAAGTGAATAGATTCTTCTGGCGACAAATGAAAAAGAAGAATGAAAGATATGAAAGTTAGAGGTATAATAAGAATCAGGATTTAGATGGAGCATATTAAGAATGAGTAGAGGAAGAAAGAATAAAAGGTGTGGAGAATAAGGAAACGAAGAGGGTGGATTTATAGCAATATATCCGACAAAGAAATCAAAACAGATTTGCCGCATTAAATCAAAGAAGATCCTGTTTCCTAAATCGCCGAAAAACCAACTCTTATTACGTAAGATTTTCTTTAAATCCCTTAAATTCTGGAAATCAATCCTAATCACGTCATCGGTTAAAACAATTCCATATTCACTCATTTCATTCTTTTGTGATAGCTTCACTCATGCGCTTCACATGATCGAATCGTTTTATCCATATCTTCCAATAATGATAAAACTCTATTATTATCTCATATTCGTCATGAAAACATTCCTATTGTTATTTATGACGACCTCTACCAAATTTCGGGGACGAAATTTCTTTAACGGGTGGGTATTGTAACGACCCGGAAATTTTCGACCAAATTTAAACCCTAATCTCTATATGTTTCTGACACGATAAGCAAAAACCCTAATGTTGAGTCTGGAAAGTTTGAAATCTATATTTGGATAATTAGATACCCTTTGACCAAGGCTGACGATTCACGAACAATTACTTAAATGTATATTTTAAATCTATTTGTTTCAATATAAAATTAAAATAATTACCAATGTAATAAAATTTGATAAAACATAATTATATATATGGTAATATTCGATATATGTTATTATATAAGTATGGGATATTAATTACTTAATAATATGTAATATTAATATATTAAAGTTAATTACAAGTAAACTATAAATGTTATACACATATTGTTATTATTACTTTCATTATTATTATATTTATAAGTGTATTATTAATGACATTATTATTTTCAATATGTAATATATACAGATATGGGAATAAATAAGCATAATTTGATATATACATATTATTAGCATTATCGTTATTAATATTATTTGTATTGTTATTTATTATCAATAATATGACTACTAATATTATTTAAAATTATGATTATCATCATTATAATACAACTTATTATTTTATTTATCATTGATATTATTATCATTATTATTATCAGTATTACTATTTTAGTTATATTTATCAATAAGATTAATTAAAATATGAATATAAATTAAAGAGATATATAAATATGGATATATTATTGTTATATACAGTTTTTTTTTTAAACTTAAAGATATATACTGATATATGTGTATATATAGTTATAAATACAGATAAATATCGGTATATACAACTATTTAGACTAATAATAATAAAAACAAATATCTATATCTATACAAACATACAATTACGTACGCAGATGAATAGATATACATATATATACATTTACGTCTGACTTTACACAGCAAATAGAATCATGTTTTGATAAAATTTCGCTATCTGCTTTATTATATAATTTGTCTGTTTCAATTGTATATATCTGTTATTAGGGATGCTCGTGATATTCTGTTTTCCATTAATATATCTGTCGACTTTATATACAACGATTGAACAATTATTGCTACAGAATCAGTTCTACTTTTACTCAATATATATCCTGGATGCAATTCACGAAGAAAGAGAAAACAGATACAATTTTTTTTTTCTTCTCTGCTCGCTCCCTGCTCGCATAACTTTTTTTTTTCATAACTCAAAAATCGAACCTATGTTAAAATCTAGAAATGCAGAGTTCTTAGGAATCATCCATGTTAACTTCCTGTAAATTTTTAAACCCCAATTCATTCTATCGATTCCTAATTTACGAGTCAAAGCTTCGAAGTCAAAAATTCAATTGAGTGTTCTTCATCAAAATTCGAACTCAATTCGATGTTTTAAGATAAATTGACAATCCATAAAGTTTCTAAGCACGTTTTATTATCTAATTCACGTTATAAGTTTCAGCTAAAACCATCTAGAAATCGGAATACGATTTTGAGTTCATAACCGTAGGTTTTCTGATACAGCGTGATTATTTTGAGCATTTGAATTCTGATTTAATTAATTTAAACGACCTAAACGACCTCAAAATGATTTAGTATCTGTTACAAGACCTAAAACGAATTATGAAACAAGGTTAAGATTTGATGAAAGCTTGTCTGTTAATGTGGGGAAGGAGAAGGACTTAGACATTTAAATTATGGGTTATATGATTTAAAAGACGTAATAATTCAGATAAAGGGCAACAGCCCAACTGGTTAGTGTGTTTAGGGTTAAGCGAGGGGTCGGGGGTTCGAGTCCTGTCTGCGGCTATTCTTTTTATTCAAGGATTTTTAAAGGGTAAAGCTTTATTATAATTTTTTTTATGATTATTATTAATATTAATATTATTATTAATATTATTATTATTATTAATTATGTTAAGTATTATTATCATTTATATAAATAATATCATTTTCATTATGATTATTATTACTAATATTACTAGTATTATCCTTATTATTAGTATTATCATTTCATTATTGTTAAAAGTAACTTTTTATTTAAAATAAGTAAAATTTACCATCTTTATTAAAATCATCATTTGTATTAAAAGAATCATTTTTATTATTTAAAATTAACATTATTACTAAGAATTATCATTAAAAGTATCAATTTTAATATTATCATTATTATTAATTATTAATAGTTTTATCATTATAAAAGTTACTATCATTTTATTATTATATTTATTATTATTATTATTATTATTATTATTATTATTATTATTATTATTATTATTATTAATTTCCAATCTGAATATTATTATTATCATTATATTACTACAATTATTTTTTTTACAAACAAAAGATATTTATATAAAGATATATGTATCTATTACGCATATCATAAGTATGCTAATATTAGATTTTAATATATTAACTAATATAATATTATTAATATCACTAATAGTAATATATAAATTTATTCGATTACACGTACATGTTTTAATAAGTATATGATTAATATAGGTTCGTGAATCCGAGGCCAACCTTATAAATTATCAATGGTGTTATATGTATTTTTACTACAAAATACAGTATGGTGAGTATATAGTCCCTTTTAAACTCTAAATATTTTTGGGCTGAGAATACATGCGCTACTTTTATAAATGATTTACGTTATGGACACAAGTGACAGAAATATATATTCTACGTTGAGTTGTACCACTGGCATATTTCCCTGTAGCTTGGTAACTAATATTTACATGGGTATTGTAAACGCGAATCCTGTTGATAGATCTATCGGGCCTGACAACCCCAACCGGACTGGACGACCAGTATTTAACGGTTGCACAGTACTTCGTTTCGTTACTACACTTGGTACGGTGTAGGGAGATTTCATAATAAAGGGAATATGCGACGTTGATTAAATGTTAAGTATGGTTACCAAGTGCTCAACAACTTAGAATATTTTTATTAAAATGTTTATGAATATGAAATCTTGTGGTCCATGGTTATTACGCTGCTAGCATCAAACCTATATCTCACCAACTTTATGTTGACGTTTTAAAGCATGTTATTCTCGGGTACGAATTAAGTCTTCCGCTATGCATTAGCTCATATTAAAGATATTATTTGGATTCGATCATCGCAATGGGACCAACTGTTGAAGACTTCGTCCGGATAGATTAGGACCGGTCCTTTCAGGTATGACAACCCTTTTTCAAGGAATCCACATACTAAGTAGTTTGCATAGTCTGCAAACCATGGAATTTCATTATAATCGATCTTCAATAGATATTCATCAGGAAAGTTATCTTGTATGGCCGATTCATTTAGAACTTCTAATTCGGGATTTTCAAGACGAGAAAGATGATCAGCGGCGAGATTTTCTGCTCCCTTTTTGTCTCGGATTTCAATATCGAACTCTTGTAAGAGTAAGATCCAACGGATTAATCGTGGTTTGGCATCTTATTTTGAAAGTAGATATCTAAGAGCAGAATGGTCGGTATAGACCACCGTTTTAGCTAGAACGAGATATGAATGAAATTTGTCAAAAGCAAAGACAATATCAAGGAGTTCTTTTTCAGTAGTTGTGTAATTCGTTTGTGCTCCTTGTAAAGTCTTACTAGCGTAATAAATAGGTTGAAATCGTTTTTCAATCCTTTGTCCTAAAACGGCTCCCATTGCAAAATCACTTGCATCGCACATGAGTTCAAATGGTAGATTCTAATTTGGAGTTATCATGATCGGTGCATTAGTGAGTTTTTCTTTAAGAATATTAAAAGATTTGATAAATTCATCCGAAAAGATGAATGGAGCATCCTTTTCTAGGAGTATGTTCATAGGAGTGGCAATTTTAGAAAAATCTTTTATGAAACGTCGGTAAAAACCGGCATGCCCAAGAAAACTCCTAACTCCTCTAACATTGGTGGGATGTAGAAGTTTAGCAATTACATCTACTTTAGCTCTATCCACTTCAATTCCTTCCTTTGAAATTTTATGACCAAGAACGATGCCTTCTTTAACCATGAAATGACATTTCTCCCAATTAAGTACTAGATTTGATTGTTCGCATCTAATAAGCATTCGTTCAAGATTAACTAGACATGATTCAAAAGTATCACCGAAGACTGAAAAGTCATCCATGAAAACTTCCATGCATTCTTCTATCATGTCGTGAAAAATCGCCATCATGCACCTTTGAAAGGTTGCAGAGGCGTTGCAAAGTCCAAATGGCATGCGTTTGTAAGCAAAAGTACCATAAGGGCACGTGAATGTGGTTTTCTCTTGGTCCTCAGGTGCGATTGGAATTTGAAAGTATCCGGAGAAACCGTCAAGAAAACAATAGTAACTGTTTCCGGCTAACCTTTCCAACATTTGATCAATGAAAGGTAAGGGAAAGTGATCTTTTCTGGTGGCGTCATTTAATTTTCTATAATCAATACAAACACGCCATCCTGTTACAGTCCTAGTAGGAATAAGCTCATTTTTTTTCATTTGTGATGACAGTCATGCCACCCTTCTTAGGTACACATTGAACTGGGCTTACCCATGGACTATCAGAGATTGGATAAATTAAACCTGCATCTAGCAGTTTAATAATTTCTTTCTTAACAACATCTTGCATATTTGGATTTAGTCTTCGTTGACGTTGCACATATGTTTTATGAACTTCTTCCATAAGGATTTTATGTGTGCAATACGAAGGACTTATTCCTTTAATGTCATGAATCTTCCATGCAATAGCTGGTTTATTAGCTTTTAGCACATAAATGAGTTGAGATTTTTTATTTTCCGTAAGAGAATACGATTTTATTACAGGTAAATCAGATTCACCATATAAATAAGCGTATTCCAAATGGTTTGGAAGTGGCTTTAACTCTAATGTCGGTGGTTCTTCTATCGATGATTTGTATCGATATTTGTCTTCCTCTTTTAGCATTTGAATTTCTTCTATTGTTGGTTCGTATTCATTAGCCATAAGTGAGCTAACATTTTAGCTTCATCAGTTGGTTCAGTTCCTTCTCCTAAAGAACATTCTCATGTTCCTTGTAATTTTGGAAATTCTTCTAATAATTCTGCATGTGAATCTATAGTTTGAATGTAATAACATGTATCATCTGCAGATTGCGGCTGTTGCATGGCTCTATCAACAGAAAAGGTAACACTCTCGTCCTCTATACTTAGGGTCAATTTCTTACCAAACACGTCTATTATTGCTTTAGCCGTGTTTAAGAATGGTCTTCCTAATATGAGAGGAACTCGAGAATCTTCTTCCATGTCCAGAATAACAAAATCTACTGGAAATACTAAAGTACCAACTTTAACTAGAATGTTTTCCATTATCCCTCTAGGATATTTTACTGATCGATCTGCTAGTTGTATACTTATTCGTGTTGGTTTCAATTCTCCAAGGTCTAGTTTAGCGTAAAGTGAATACATCATTAAATTTATACTAGCACCTAAATCTGCCAATGCTTCTATTGAACTAAGACTTCCCAGAAAACATGGAATTGTGAAACTTCCTGGATCTGAGAGTTTTTCTGGTATCTTATTCAACAGCACTGCAGAACAATTAGCATTCATTGTAACAGCCGAGAGTTCTTCCATTTTCTTTCTATTTGTGATTAGATCTTTCAGAAATTTAGCATATCTAGGCATTCCTGAAATCACATCAATGAAAGGAAGATTTACATTTATTTGTTTAAAC
Source organism: Rutidosis leptorrhynchoides (assembly GCF_046630445.1). NCBI lineage: Eukaryota > Viridiplantae > Streptophyta > Magnoliopsida > Asterales > Asteraceae > Rutidosis > Rutidosis leptorrhynchoides. The sequence goes on from NC_092334.1 coordinate 80,299,669, forward strand.
ATATCCAAGAATTTGGATTGCTCGGCTTCAAGTCTTTCTTTTCTCATTTTACTTAGGTAAGGAAGCGGTGGTTGGTATGGTTTAACATAAGTTTTAGCCTTAATTGTGTTATCTTCATTAACCTTTTCAACTACCGGTTCTGATTCCTTTTCTTGCTCAGGCTGTGGTGCCTGTGTAGTAGGAATAGAGTCATTAGAAATTACAGGTATTTCAGGTGGTTTAAGTGTAATACCACTTCTCGTGGTAATGGCTTTAGCTGTTTCATTTCGGGGGTTAGCATTTGTATCGCTAGGTAGACTTCCCAGTTTTCTTTCACCTATCAACCTTACTAGGTTACTTAATTCTTGTTCCAGATTTTGGATTAAAGCTTGTTGATTTCTAAATGCTTGAGCATTTTGTTCGTTGGTTTGTTTCTGAGATGTGAAAAACTGCGTTTGAGATTCAACTAGCTTCGACATCATGTCTTCTAAATTTGGCTTTTTATCATCGGTTTGTGGTGGTTTAATTGGAAAAATAGGTCTTTGCTGATTGTAAGTATTATTAGATACTTGTTGATTGCTAGGACCTTGTTGGTTGTTGTATGGAACATTTCGGTTATAATTCTGATTTTGATTGTAGTTTGGTCTTGGCGGTTGATAATTACTTTGATAATTATTTCCAGGCCTTTGGTTCATGTATGAAACATTCTCTCGTTGTTCCATTGTTTGTTCAATACTTAGACAATCTTTTGTCAAATGTGGTCCTCTACACTGCTCACAACTAATTCGTATTGCGTGAATATCTTTAGTCATCTTTTCCATTCGTCTCTCGAAAGCATCTAGCTTTGCGGAAATGGAATCAAAGTCATGGCTAGAATCGGCTCTAGCCACTTTAGATGATCTAACGATGTCTTTTTCTTGATGCCACTCATGTGAGTGGGAAGCAGTGTTATCAATAATTTTGAAAGCTTCAGTTGTAGTTTTCTTCATAATGGAACCACCAGCTGCTATATCGATGTCTTTTCGTGTAGTAATATCGCATCCTTGATAGAATATTTGTACTATTTGATAAGTGTCTAAACCATGTTGAGGACATCCTCTCAACAACTTTCCAAATCTTGTCCACGCCTCATATAGAGTTTCATTTGGGTTTTGCGTGAACGTAACTATTTCTCCTTGAAGTCTCACGGCTTTAGGTGCCGGAAAGAATTGTTTAAGAAAATTTTCAACTAAGACATCCCATGTATCAATCGCCCCTTCAGGTAACGATTCTAACCAATCTTTGGCTTCCCCCTTTAATGTCCAGGGAAATAACATGAGATATATCTGTTCATCCTCAACTTCTCTGATTTTGAATAGAGTACATATCCTATTAAAGGTACGAAGATGTTCATTTGGATCTTCCTTCGGCGCACCACTAAATTGGTATTGATTAGTTACCATGTGTAGGATTTGTCCTTTGATTTCATAATCTGCTGCATTAATGTCTGGTTGAGTAATTGTGTGACCTTGGCCAGTATGTTTAGCTCTCATTCGGTCTTCCATACTTAGAGGTTCCAGATTTTCCATGATTGAGTTTGTTGAATCTGAATCACTGGAGGATTTTGACTTAATGGTTTCTTCCTCGACAATCTCTGGATGAGTGATTTGTGGTTCAGGAGGAATGATTAGTGGTTCAGGATCTCTGAATTGTTCCTGAATATCCTCCGGATTCTCAATTGTGAGGTCGGGTTCAAAAAATGGATTATCGAAAATTTGAATTGGAGTACTTGGTCGACTAGATGACGATTCTAAAGAAAAATCAACGGCGACAATATTGGCTAGAGGTCTTGATCGAGTTATAGGTGGTGAACGTTTTGCTCGGTGCATTCACTGAATATCCTATTAGTTATAAAAATAAAAATTATTCAAGTTATCAAATTAATAGATTTTTCTGATTTTGCCCACGTTTCGAATAGCCAATAGATGCAGTAGGTAGCCAGGATCCTTTAAATCGGAAGCCCACAACTCGCCACTAACAAATCCAACTATTACTACGAACCAGAAAATTTTGGATGTCTATCAATTTTAACCACTTAAAATAATTTTCGTCAAAATTTAAAGAAAATAAAGAAAATTCTATGTCCTAAAAACTAGAGCGTCGAGAAATAAGAAAGAAAAAGTGCGTCGAAAAATAAGAGGTCAAAAAATAGGCGTCGAAAAATAAAGATAGCGCGTCGAAACTTAAGAGGTACTAAAATTTATAAACAGCGTCGCAAAATTCTAAAGCACCTAAATCTTAATCTAAAGAAAAAGTACTTAAGGGATTTTAAAGCAAAGCCTAAAATGTGATGACCCGGGAATTTCCGACCAAATTTAAACTTAATCTTTATATGTTTTCGACACAATAAGCAAAGTCTGAAATGTTGAGTCTCAAAAATTTTGAACTATTTCATGAATTCATTTACCCTTCGACTGTTCTCCTGGCGATTCACGAACAACTAATTTGTAAATAGATATGTAAATATATATATAATTTCTATATATATAGTTATTCATGTGAATATGGTAATATAGTTAATTCATAAATATTATATGTAGAAATTTATTTCAATTATGTAAAATAATTATGTATTAATATTAATCTATTTTATTAATATTGTTATTATTATTAGTAACTGTATTACTAATAATTATTATCTTCAATAATTATTTTTATTATTATAACACAACTTATTAAAATTAGCATTCATATTATTATTAATATTAATATTATTAATATTAATATTATTATTATTATTATTATTATTATTATTAATATATTTATATTTATTAATATTAAATATAAATATAAAAATCAATCAAATAAATTACGCATATAATCCGTTATAGATCCCATCAGACTTTAATTTTTGTTCTTTTCTCCTATCTATCTGTTTACCCGTGATTTAGGGTCGATACAAATCTCAAGTATTTAGCAAACAATCGTCTCATAAAAGTGAAGAAAAGTAATTCAACTTCTCACTATCATTAGCAATCATACACTACTTTAATATGTCTACAATTTCTGGTTCTAATTCTTCTTCTCCTTCAAACCTTATAACCATCATCAATCTTATTTTACTTCTTGTTCCTTACAAGATCAACCATCACTGAGTTATGCCACTTGAACACCATACCCTCGCCATCATACAATCGCCACAAACCACCATATCAACAAAATACAAACCATCATCTATATAATCTATCTATCTAATCTCTATCTTAAATATGTATATACATAGTACATATGTTTATAAATATATATTCTCATAGATAGAACAAGACCACCACTACACCTTTATAAACTCCCTAACCGCCACTCAACACCACCTAATCGCCACTGTTCCGGTCACCATTTACTCCTGCAGCTGCCACCACCATGGATAACGTAAAGATGGTAAAAACAAATAATATTACAGTTAACAACCACAACCGTAATTTTTTTTATTTTCTTCCTTCCTTTTCTTTTTTTTTCGTCGAACCAAAACAACCAAAAGGACTGATAAACTGCTATTATTATTCCTAAAAATGACATGTTGACGAATTCCCGAAGGAGACCAGGAAAGAAGGTGATGAAGTGTTAAACGTGAAAGAATGATATATGATGTGAGACTACCGCTTTTGCTTTCTCTAAATTAGTTTAATTACACTCAATTACCTCCACCGAAATTTCATTTTATTCATTATGTTCCCCACTTTGTTGGTAAAGGAATATAGTGGACCAAGTTTCTTTTAAGTTTCACGCACCTAATCAAATTCTAATTTAATACATAAATTTTGGTTTGCAAGTTCAGTAGATATATACTGTGGGGGCCGTGAGCTTAATTTAGAAATGGGGCCGTAAGACTCTTTATGTTACTAGACCATGTCATGTTGATTTGCCGTGCTAAAATTCCTATATTTTTGTTTAGACTGAAACGAAAATGATGAGGTTATATGGTGACGAGGTGATGAAGATGAAATGATGTTCGATGATTATGAGATGAAGATGATGGTTTTGATAAATATGATGATGATATAATGATGAAGATGTTAATTGGGTTGTGTATTAAGAAGAAGGCAGCATGCATTAATATGATAAAACAACTTATCGTGCTAAACAAATTAAAAAGTAACGAGTAGTTCAGTAGTTTGGTGGGGGTTTGTTAAACAGCAAGTCCTGAGTTCGATCCTAGCTTGCTGCGTTATTTTTTTTATTTAACTAACAGCAACCAACCTGTGGATTGGATTGGAGCCACATGTTGGGCCGTAAGTGTGGTGTTAATTGGGCTACCAACTCGTTTTTCATGTTGGGCCGAAATCCCATGATGTTGTTGGGTCGTGAAATGAGATTAGCAAAATTATGTGTAAGACTGATGACGATGATAATGGGTTAAAAGATTGTAGTTGCTAGTTTAATCATAAAATGAAAGAAGAGGAGTGGTTTGGAAGGGGTTGTTTGAGCGAGAGGTCTCGGGTTCGAGCCCGGCTTGGTGCAATTTTTTTTAAAACTGACTCCTAAGGTAGTTTTATACTTTTAAAAATTATTATTATTATTAATATTATTATTATTATCCTTAGGTATTTCTACAATTATTAATTTTACAAAACAAAAGATATATATGTAAATATATTATTACATAAAATATACTAATATTACATAAAATTATGTTTCAACTAATATTATTGATATAACATTAATTAAATATCAAATAAGTATCATAATATATTATAAGAATAATTAATACATAACAAATATATAAACTTAATTGATTTATACTATAATGTGTTAATACTTGATACAGGTTCGTGAATCCGAGGCCAACCCTGCATTGTTCAATGTCGTCATATGTATTTTTACTACAAAATACAGTATTGTGAGTTTCATTTGCTCCCTTTTACTCTTTACATTTTTGGGACTGAGAATACATGCGTTGCTTTTATAAATGTTTGACGAAATAGACACAAGTAATCGAAACTACATTCTATGGTTGAATTATCGAAATCGAATATGCCCTTTTTTATTAAGTCTGGTAATCTAAGAATTAGGGAACAGACACCCTAATTGACGCGAACTCTAAAGATAGATCTATCGGGCCCAACAAGCCCCATCCAAAGTACCGGATGCTTTAGTACTTCGAAATTTATATCATGTCCGAAGGAGGATCCCGGAATGATGGGGATATTCTTATATGCATTTTGTGAATGTCGGTTACCAGGTGTTCAATCCATATGAATGATATTTTTGTCTCTATGCATGGGACGTATGTTTATGAGAAATGGAAATATGAAATCTTGTGGTCTATTAAAATTATGAAATGATTATTTATGTTAAACTAATGAACTCACCAACCTTTTGGTTGACACTTTAAAGCATGTTTATTCTCAGGTACGAAAGAAATCTTCCGCTGTGTAATTGCTCATTTTAAAGATATTACTTGGAGTCATTCATGACATATTTCAAAAGACGTTGCATTCGAGTCGTTGAGTTCATCAAGATTATTTAAAGTCAATTATAGTTACATATATTATGAAATAGTAAGTCTGCCATCAACTTTCGATGTAATGAAAGATTGTATTTTCAAAAACGAAAGCAATGTTTGTAAAATGTATCATATAGAGGTCGTGTACCTCGCGATGTAATCAACTGTTGTGAATCGTTTATAATCAATATGGACTTCGTCCGTATGGATTAGGACGGGTCCCTACATAAAAATCTAGAAATATAAAAAATAACTACGGCAAAATACTAATCTTAAACTAATTATGAACGATAAATATACAAATTACGATTAAACTAAATAAAAAGATACAAAATATAAAAATAAAACTTAAAGTTATAAAAATACAATTTTTATAAAAATATTATTTTTATATTATTGTATAAAAGTATTAATTTTATAAATTTATAAAACTAATTAACACTTAAAACTTAAAATACAACTTTAATTAAACTATAACTAATTAATATTAAATATAAACCCTAATTAGGTTAATTAATAATAATAATTAATAATTAACCCTAATTTCGTAATTAATGTACGTACCAGGTTTGATCTGTCATACTTCTCCGCGAGTGCGGATGTCTTCTGCCCAAAAACTCCGCGAGTGCGGAGGATGCAGGCTCAGATGAGGTACAGGATCAAATTACGCAGATTCAGTTTTAATATATATATATATATTTTTTTTTTACTTTTTACTTTTTACTTTATATTCTTTACTAAATTTATATAAGTAATATTTATAACAAATTTTTTTAAAAAACTAAAGAAAAATACTTTTATACTTTATAAAATATATTTTCTTTTTACACACTTAAATATATATATATATATATATATATTTATGTTTTTATATTTTTGTATTTTTAACAAAATATTTTTACAAAATAAGAAATATTATATTTTTACAAAAATATCTTTAAAAACTATTTTTTTTATAGCGTTTTGCTTTCGGCGTTGTTGATTTCCCCAGCAGAGGCGCCAAAAATACTTGATGTTATGCGAGGTGTATACGAAATAGTTATATTTTTATTGCGAATTACTATTAAATACGCTACAATTTTACACAAGTTATTTATTTATTTATTGAATGGATATACCTAAACCTTGCTACAACACTATAGGCAGTGTACCTAATCGTACAGTAGTGTAGTTTTTAGTAAGTCCGGTTCGTTCTGCAGGGAGCTAGCCAAGTTTAACGCTATATTTTTAAAAACTATATTTGTATAAGTACATATATATATATATATATATATATATATATATATATATATATATATATATATATATATATATATATATATATATATATATATATATATATATATAAAGGGGGTTTTTACCGTTTAGTGATCGGTTTGTTGATTTTAAAACTTTAGTCACAATTAAAACCTAATGCAAAATATAACTTAATTTAAAGCGTAACGTAAATGACGATAATTAAAGTGCGATAAATAAAATGACGGTAAAAAAAATTGCGATAATTTAAAAGTACGATAATTAAAAGTGCGATAAGATATAAAATAAAGGAATTATGCTTATTTAAACTTCCGTAATCATGATGTTTGACGTGTTGATTTTAGTTTATTACCATGGGTTAATTGTCCTTTGTCCTGGATTATTCGATATGTCCATCTGGTTTTTGTCCATAACAGTCCATCAGTCATAAATATAAAGTGCGAGTGTCATCGTCAAATTATCCTTATACCTGAAGTCAAATATTCCAACTAATTGGGGACTTAATTTGTAATAAGGTTTTAATACATTGTTAATGATTACACCAAGTTATCGACTGTGTGCAATCCAAGGTTTTAATACTTTATTAACAATTACACCAAGTGTCCTTGTATGTAATCCACCCCTGTTTTAATGAGTCAATTGACTATTAATCCATCCCCGTGTCTGGTTAAATGAACGATTATTAGTACTTATAAATATCCCGCCCATCATGTCCGATCGAGTGTATGTGGTTATTTATAATTACCTCAATTTGTAAATCTCTATATTAAATTAACGAACTATCATTCAGTTAAAAAAATATAAAGCCCATTAATAGCTCATAGTCCAATTTCCACAAGTGTCGGTCTTTTGTCTAAACCCCAATTATGGTACAAAGCCCAATAACCCCGTCTTTAGTATTTAGCCCAACATCACGATTACTTCGATTTAAATAAGCATAATAATAACTTAGCTACGAGACATTAATTTAAAAAGGTTGAACATAACTTACAATGATTATTAATAGCGTAGCGTTACACGGACAGAATTTTGACTTACAAACTTAAAACATTCGCCAACATAACCTTATTATTATTAAACTTTAAATTAAAATTAAAATTATATATATATTTTACGTAGATAGAAAGAAGGAAAAGGAATGATGAATCGAGCAGAATGCGCGGCCTTTTATAGGCCCAATTGATCACTGTGTGCTCCGCGAGTGCGGTATTTTTGTTCTTCATAGCTCCGCAGTCGCGGAGCTTTGGATTCCAGCTCATTGATCAAATCTAAAACGTGGACTGCGGATAAATATAATATATAATAATATATATAATTAATTATATATTATATTATATTCTTGTGCATAGTTGACTTGTAATTTTTGGTCCGTTGCGTCGCGCGCTGAAAGTTGGTTCATGTCTCGATTCCGGATTTTCGAACGCCTTTTCGTACGATTTAATATCTTGTACTTTGCATTTCACGGCTTGTACTCTTGTAATTTTTAGACGTTTCTCATCAATAATTTGAACCACTTGGATTGTACTTTGTCCTTTTTAGCTTTTTGGTCGTTTGCGTCTTCAAATCGTCGAATCTGTCTTTTGTCTTCACCTTTTATTATTTAAACGAATATCACTTGTACATAGAACAATTGCAACTAAAAGCTTGTCTTTCTTGAAGGATAATGCTATGAAATATATGTTCGTTTTTAGCATTATCAGTACCTAAGATGGGTGACTACCGACAAGTGCTACTTGATGAAGCACATAAGTCAAAGTATTTCATTCATCCGGGTGCGACGAAAATGTATCTTGATTTAAATAAAGAGTATTGTTGGCCGGGCATGAAACATGATGTTATTAAGTATGTTGAACAATGCGCCACGTGTTTGCAAGTTAAAGCCGAACACCAAACGCCGTATGGTAAGTTGCAACCGCTAGTAATCCCGATGTGGAAGTGGGAGCATATTACCATGGATTTTATTACCAAGTTGCCAAAACGGCAAGAACCCAATTTGATACTATTTGGGTGATCGTTGATAGATTGACAAAAAGTGATTTGTTTCTTCCTATTAAAGAAGCAATTACGTCGGTGGAACTTGCGAAAATTTTCATTAAAGAGGTGATATCGAGACATGACGTTCCCGCGTCTATCGTTTTGGATCGGGACACGTATTTTACTTCTCGATTTTGGAAAAAGTTTCATGAAGATATGGGTACGAGGGTGAATATGAGTATGGCATATCATCCTCAAACGGATGGTCAAACCGAGTGTACCAATCAAACATTGGAAGATATGTTCAGAGCATGTATATAAGACTTTGGTGGAAGTTGGGACGAACATTTACCTTTGGTTGAGTTTTCGTACAACAATAGTTATCAATCTAGCATCGAAATGCCACCTTATGAGATGCTCTATGGTAGAAGGTGTAGGACCCCGATTTGTTGGGGTGAAGTTGGTCAAAGAGAAGTCGGGAGTACCGACTTGGTTCTAGAAACTAATAGTAAGATCGAAATGATTCGAGCTCGTTTGAAAGCAGCTCAAGATAGATAAAAGTCGTATGCCGATAAATGTAGGCGACCGATCGAGTTCCAAGATGGTGACATGGTGATGCTTAAGGTCTCGCCATGGAAAGGTATTATTCGGTTTCGGAAACGGGGAAAGTTAGCTCCTCAGTTCATTGGGCCATTTAAAATTTTAGCTCGTGTTGGTGAAGTTGCATATCGTTTGGAATTACCCGAAGAGCTTGCGGGGATCCATAATACATTTCATGTTTCCCATCTCTGTAAGTGTCTTGCGAATGATTCATCGTGGGTGCCATTAGACGAGATTGAGCTAAACAACAAATTAGAGTATGTTGAAGAGCCGATTGCTATACTCGATGAAAAGGTGAAAATGTTGAGAAATAAAGAGGTGAGGACTTTTAAAGTTCAATGGCGTCGTAGTAAAGGTTCCAAGTTTACATGGGAACCCGAAGAATTTGTTTTGGTGTATCTTCCCTCTTGTCATGCGGCTTGGATCGCGAGGACGCGCTCCGATTCAAGTGAGGGAGAGTTGTAAGACCCTGTTTTCCAGTTAGTTGGGACGCCGTCCAAATTAATGGGACGCCGTCCAACATTGAAGGACTGGACGCTGTCCAGGTTATTGGACGCCATCCAGATGAACTGACGGGCCAGCCGTTTGGTTTTAAATATTTTAGAAGGGTATTTTGGTATTTTCACATGTGGGACGAGTTTTAAGCCACTAGATCAGTTTTGGAGTGTGTCATTACTCCACTTCCAACAACGTCATCCCTCCCACTTCAAGTTTAGAGATAGAGAGATTCTTAGTGTGAGAAAGCTCAATCTAAAGCTAGTTTCGGGTCTTAGCTCGAGTTTTAAAGTTGTTCATCTAGTTACTAGCTACGTCGTGATTGTGGTGAAAAGTCCTAATCTTCATTTCTTTACTTTAATTGATATTAAGGATTAGGGTTTGGGTTAGTGATGAACATAAAACCCATTGTTGGTGATTTTGGGTGTTTTTGGGTAAGATTGAGTCATGAGGACTTAAGAATGACTAACCTAGGGTTTCAAGTAATAAATGAGGTTAATGAACCTTAAATGGTTAGTTAATCACTAGCTCACTTGTATGGTTAGTGAAAAGTGTTATTAGGGTTCATGGTTGACTTGAAATGGGTCAAATGGGTAAGTTTGACCTAGTAGAATAAATTGGGTATGAAAATACCCTAGACTTGTATTAATGGAAGTCTTAGAACCTTAATCACTAGCTTTTAGTGATTAGTTATGGATTTGGACCTTGATTGTGTGATTCTAGTGCAAATGGGTCATAAATGCACTAGTGAGGTTAGTTGGTAAATAGTCCAACTTGTTATGTGAATTAATTGGGCATTAAATGTATTAGGTGACTTGCTTTGAAGGTTACAAGTTGTCGGAAATCTCACCAAGACGATAAGGTGAGTGGAATCTCTATTTATATATGTATATGATTTATTTGCCCGTATTAATGGTGTCACATAGCCGTTTTGTGACCATAGATGTGAGGCATAGCCGTTTTGTCCGCATTAATAATTGTGAGGCATAGCCGTTTTGTCCTCATTGATAATTGTGAACATAACCGTTTTGTGCACATGGTGTGAGTATTAGCTCGTCTATACTCATACGATGATTAAGTGATGCCATAGCCATTTTGGAACACTTGGGGGTGAAGCCATAGCCGTTTTTGGAACACCTCGGGGTTAGCATACCATAGCCGTTTTTGGGCGCTAACGGTTGTTATGAACATCGATGACTCGATCACGAAGTCATTCCCTTGTGAATATTGGTTAACCATGGTTTATAATTGTTGACGTTAGCATTTAATTATTATTTACGATTATTATGCTATTGATGTTGCTAGTTGTACGAATTGATGATACTAGCTTTTTTTATGAGATGATATGCGATTGTATGCGTTATATGATGTCGTGGATGCGAGTAGGTAAGTTGTATATGCATGTATATATTTATTCTACTCACTAAGCGTTAGCTTACCCTCTCGTTGTTTACCTTTTTAGGATCCACGTGAATAAGGGCAAAGGTATTCGTTTGGATTAGTAGTTGTGATGCCCCGTACAAAACCATCGTGTACGAATCATCAACAACAGGATCATTACAAGGTTAAGTACTATATGCGTTTTCAAAAAGAGTTTGCATTCAATAATAAAGTGATGTCTAAACCAACATCGAATGTTTTACAATCCAAAAGCATGCTTCACTAAGTAGAAGCAAATAATAAGTGTACGTGACCACAACGATCGTTACAAGTCATAGTTCAAAAGTACTAAAGTATGAATGCAAGATAAAGTAGTTCATGCGACGACAACTCTAAGCAGCGGGTGTCTACAGCACGACTAGTACACAGCGGAAGCTAACCTCAAGCACCTGAGAAAAACATGCTTAAAAACGTCAACACAAAGGTTGGTGAGCTATAGTTTAAGTATAACAGTATGTAAGGTAGGCCACGAGATTTCAGTGCTACAAAGAGCGTTTCAAAACAGTAAGATAAAGTATATGTTAACCGTGGGCATTTGGTAACTAACTTAACGTTTATACCCCCTGAAAGTACACTTGGCAAGTGCGTATGTCTACGAAGTATTAAACACTCGTTAAATGCTAGCGCGACTAGCCCGAGTGGGAATGTCAAACCCTATGGATCCATATCTAAGATTCGCGTTCACCGGTTCAAAAACCAATGACTAAACGTTACCGAGCTAAAGGGAATGTTTCTGCCGTTATATAACCCACACATATATAAGTTTAAGTACTCGTGCCTAGTATGTAAAACATAAAATCCGCATGTATTCTCAGTTCCCAAAATAAGTTAAAGTAAAAAGGGAATGCTATACCTCACAATGATAATGTAGTCGTAAAGTCGGTTCGGAAAAGGTGTGCAAGTAATCGGTTCGAAGGTCCTCAACCTAAGGCAAATAGTACTAAGTCAGTAAATTGTCTTAATAGGTTTAAAAGTATGTAAATAAGGTCTTAAGGGTCATCATCATTCATCATCAAACAAAAGGCGTAAAGTAAGTTTCGTTTATGAAAGTATTTTACAACAAAGGCTGACTTCAGTCAGTCACTACGGCCTCTACCCTTACTGAATTAAGGTGAGACCAGTGGCCATGGCTCCGTCTATGAGTCCCTTAAGTGTGGTAAAATTTACAGAAGCAAACTCATCTTGGTTTGACCGTGGCGACGATCTAAGTGCGAGTAGGTCAAAAATTTCTGCACAACGTTAAAGGACATAGTGACGATCGGAGGGCCATAAATCCTAAACCGTAACTCGGATTAAGACGAGTCCTATATGAAAAGTTATCTACTAGAAAAGTTCTATCTAAAAATCATAATCAAAACAGTCCAGGTCTACTGGTCAGATACAGAGACAGCAGGTCAGTAGGGTTTGGACAGAAACAGTAAGTTTAAGTGAGTTCCGGTGGTCTTGGTGCTTGATGTTCATCATGATTCTCATCCTTGATGCATATAGCTTCAAGTGTACAACTCCTTGATGTGTCTACATCATCTCAACCAAGTCTTGACCATCATAACACTAGTGCAAGTCTAAGACATGAAGCACAACTCACTTAAGAGTTGCATGTAGTTTGATGTACCAAAGTTACATCAAAGTCTTAGGTTTGACACTTACATGAACTTTAAGACTAATAATAAGTTACAAACTTGAAAATGAACTTATGAAATAAAGATCTTAAAATGTAGAACATAGTTCTTAGTTAGATCTTGAAGATCCAAGACTCAAAAGTCTAGATCTAACATAAGTGTACAAAGTTATATTTAAAGAAAACTTATTTATATGTTCTTGAACTTTCAAGTTAACTTTTAGTTCAAGATTAATGAGATCAATGTTAACTAGTAACATTTGACCAATAATAACATAAATCATGAAATTAAAGTGCAAGTAAATTGATAATGCTAAAAACGAACATATATTTCATAGCATTATTCCTCAAGAAAGACAAGCTTTTAGTTGCAATTGTTCTATTTACAAGTGATATTCGTTTAAATAATAAAATGTGAAGACAAAAGACAGATTCGACGAATTGAAGACGCAAACGACCAAAAAGCTCAAAAGTACAAAAGACAATCAAAGAGGTTCCAATTATTGATAAGAAACGTCTCGAAATTACAAGAGTACAAGATTCAAAACGCAAAGTACAAAATATAAAATTGTACGCAAGGACGTTCGAAAATCCGGAACCGGGACATGAGTCAACTCTCAACGCTCAACGCAACGGACTAAAAATTACAAGTCAACTATGCACATAAATATAATATAATATTTAAATAATTCTTATAATTATTTAATATATTATATTTATTTATAAAACCATCGGTAAACAAAGAGCCAAACTCGTGTGAGCTGTAAAAGCAAACTCTGTGACTCGCGGAGTTTGAAGGCCAAAAGGGCCGCGAGTCGCGGAGCCCCAAGTTTTGAAAATCCCTATAAAAGCAAATGAATTCTGATCGCAAAAACCACCAAAAATCCATCCATCTCTCTATCTATATCGTAATATTTATATTTATTTATATTTTAATTTTAATTTTAATTATAATTCTAATAATAAGGGTACGTTAGCGAATGTTGTAAGGGTGTAAGTCGAAATTCTGTCCGTGTAACGCTACGCTATTTTTAATCATTGTAAGTTATGTTCAACCTTTTTATATTAATGTCTCGTAGCTAAGTTATTATTATGCTTATTTAATCCGAAGTAATCATGATGTTGGGCTAATCACTAAAATTGGGTAATTGGGCTTTGTACCATAATTGGGGTTTGGATAAAAGAACGACACTTGTGGAAATTAGACTATGGGCTATTAATGGGTTTTATATTAACTAAACAATACCTTGTTAATTTAATATACAAACTTATAATTCGACGTATTTATATATAACCACATACGCTTAATCGGACACGATGGGCGGGATATTTATAAGTACGAATTATTGTTCATTTGACCGGACACGGGGATGGATTAATAGTCAATGGACTCATTAAAACAGGGGTGGATTACATTCAAGGGTAATTGGTGTAATTGTTAACAAAGTAGTAAAACCTTGGTTTACACGCAGTCGATAACCTGGTGTATTCATTAAACAAAGTATTAAAACCTTGTTACAATTCGAATCCCCAATTAGTTGGAATATTTGACTTCGGGAATAAGAATAATTTTACGAAGGCTTTCGCTCTTTATATTTATGACTGATGGACTATTATGGACAAATCCGTATGGACATATTAAATAATCCAGGACAAAGGACAATTAACTCATGGGCAATAAAACTAAAATCAACACGTCAAACATCATGATTACGGAAGTTTAAATAAGCATAATTCTTTTATTTCATATTTAATTTCCTTTATTTTATATTTAATTGCACTTCTAATTATCGCATTTTTATTGTTATTGTATTTAATTGCACTTTTAATTATCGTACTTTTAATTATCGCAAGTTTATTTTATCGCACTTTTATTATTCGCAATTTCATTATCGTTATTTACTTTACACTTTAAATTAAGTCTTGTATTTATTATTTTACATTTGGTTTTAACTGCGACTAAAGTTTTAAAATCGACAAACCGGTCATTAAACGATAAAAACCCCCCTTTATAATAATAATATTACTTATATATATATATTTATATTTTTATAAAAGTAAACTAATATAGCGTTAAGCTTTGTTTAAAAAGATTCCCTGTGGAATGAACCGGACTTACTAAAAACTACACTACTGTACGATTAGGTACACTGCCTATAAGTGTTGTAGCAAGGTTTAAGTATATCCATTCTCTAAATAAATAAATATCTTGTGTAAAATTGTATCGTATTTAATAGTTTTTCCTGCTAAAAATTAATAGTATTTTATATACACCTCGCGAAACATCAAGTTATTTTTGGCGCCGCTGCCGGGGAACTCTCTTAAACGCCGGAAGCGCAACGCTAATAAAAAAAAAGATTTTTAGTTTACTTTTATTAAAAGTCGTTTTTATAAAAATACGTTTTAAATATTCGAAAATATAAAAAGAAAAACAAAAATATAAATATTTTTAAGATTTTGTTAAATATTTAATTTTTATAAAGTTTCTTTATTTTTATATAAGTTTTATTTAAGTATTTTGTTTTTATTTAAAACATAAAAAAAATTAATATATATAAATCTAGCTTTAAGATTTTTATTTATAAAATTATAAAGTAATTCTATTTTTATTTAAGTTTTAAATATAAGTTTTTATTATACACATATTTTTTTTTATATAAACAGAAAAATATAAAACAGAAAAAAAAAACGCGTAAAATTTCAAACTGCTCCAGAATTGAATTTTGGAACCCCGCGACTCGCGGGGTTTGCTGCATTGAATACCGCGACTCGCGGAGTAATTCTGACACGCGACAGAAACCCTAAACTGCATTTATTACGGATAATTATTAATTATAATTATTATTAACCCTAATTATTATTATTATTATAATTAGTTTTATTTTAATTTAAGTTTTATTTAATTTATATTTTAGTTTATTAAGTTTAATTAAATTGTAAAATTAATAGTTTTAATAAATAATTAATATAAAAATAATATTTTTATAAAAATTGTACTTTTTACAACTTTTTGTATATTTTTATATTTTATCCCTTTTTAATCGTTTTAGCGTAATATTTGTATTTTTCGCTCATATTTAGTTTTAAACTTAGTTTTTGCCATAGTTATTTTTACTTCTAGATTTTTAGGCTTTGCCGTAAAATCCCTTAAGTACTTTTTCTTTAGACTAAGATTTAGGTACTTTAGAACTTTGCGACGCCTTTTTAAGTTTTAGTTTCTTTTTAAGTTATTTCCATTTGGGATTTAGTTTTTCCTGTAAGCTTTAATATTTTTACACGACTTTTTCCTATGTATCAATTATCATTCCAATTAGTAATCTCAATTTGTGATTATAATTTTAAGTTAGTTGTAGTAATAAGGTTAGGTTAGTCAAGTATTTTTAAGTTTTATAAGTTTCTTTTATTTTTCCGTCGCCTTTTATCTTTCTTTCTTATTTTTCTTTTTCGACCTTTTTCCGACGAATTTTTTTTTCTTTCTTATTTCTCGCTATTCTAGTTTAGAACATAGATTTTTATTCTACTTCTTATCTAAATTTCTTAAAATTACGAAAATTTATTTTAAGTGGTTAAATTGATAGACATAAAAATTTTCTGGTTCGTAGTAATAGTTGGATTTGTACGTGGACCGGGTTATTGGAGCCAAACAGTCCTCAATTATATTGAGACCAAACGAATCCTGCCCCTCTGCTGCATCTTTTGGCTATTCGAAACGTGGGCAAAATCAGAAAAGTCTATTGATTGGATAACTTATTATAATTTTTCTTTCCTTTTAAAAACTAATAGGATATTCAGTGAATGCACCGAGCAAGACGTTCACCACTTTTTGTACGTTCACCACCTGTAACTAGATCAAGACATTTAGCAAATATAACCGCCGTTGATTTTTCTTTAGAATCGTCATCCAGTCGACCAAGTACTTCAGTTCAAATTTTCGATAATCCATTTTTTGAAACCGACATCACAATTGAGAATCCGGAGAATATTCAGGAACGATTCGTAGATCCTGAACCACTAAACTTTCCTCCGGAACCACCAATCATTCAAACAGAGATTGTTGAGGAACGAACCATTAAATCAGAATCCTCTAGTGATTCCGATTCAACAAATTCAATTATGGAGAATCTGGAACCTTTAAGTATGGAAGACCGAATGAGAGCTAAACGCACTGGCCAAGGTGTAACACCGGCCATTTTTTTTTTATAT
Source organism: Rutidosis leptorrhynchoides (assembly GCF_046630445.1). NCBI lineage: Eukaryota > Viridiplantae > Streptophyta > Magnoliopsida > Asterales > Asteraceae > Rutidosis > Rutidosis leptorrhynchoides. The sequence continues at coordinate 80,316,717 of NC_092334.1, forward strand.
ATATACACAGCGGAAGACTTCATTTACATAATTACCCTTATTCGATAACAACATGATTACCATAAATCCTTAGTTAATTACTTTATTACAAACCACAGGTGTTACGTTATTACAAAACATTATTTAAACAAAAGTCCACATCAGAGTTGGTTGTCAAACATGTCATCTGCTGTATCACCCATCCCGACTAGCAGTACCTAAACCTGTAAGGGGGAAAACTTGTGGGGGATTAGCGCACCGCTAAGTGAATGGAATCTATCTAACAGATATAGCTTAAGTCACACACAAGCTATATACATCAACAATACCTGCTAACTACCAACTAGCATACAAAAGACAATACGAGGATCGGCGGCTTGTACGAGCACACGACTCCCAGCTGATCGGGCCTGAGTCTACCGATAGTCCCTGCTACTCAATTAACAGTATAGTTATCTAGATGCAGGGGGTGCATCGTTCACACTATACTCCACAATCAGTAGCCTATGGACCCAACCTCCCCTATGCACGGTTGACCTCATACGGACTCTAACCTCTCCTAGGCACGGTCTCGAGTCCCCAGTCTCCCTAGGCCCGACTGGTGCCATTCACACAGTGTACACATAATTCACATACAACATCAGGCAAACGATATTATTCTATCATGGCAATTCCTACACTATGCATGGTAAAAGAGTCAACCACAGTAGCATGATATGCTACTTAAACTCTATCCGTAGATAGACCCACTCACCAATTACCAGCAACTGCTCAGTTATTATTTCTGAGCTTCCTCCTTGTCCTTATCTCCTGAGAACAGCAAAAACCAAGTTAGAACAGTGTTCCCATCAAGATTAGACACACTGACAGCGAATTATAGCAAATTAGTAAAAATTTGCGTCCGCTAAAATTTTCATGCTTAACGCTTATGCACTTTCAGAATTTACATCCTAAAAATCATAAAAACACGCGGACAGCATAACGGCTATAAATCAACACTTAGTAAAAATCAACACTTATTAAAAATTTCACTGTCTAAGACCATCGGTCGATGGTCCCATCCATCGGCCGATCGTCAACACACCATCGGTCGATGGTCTCCCACAATCGGTCGATCGTCAAAATTACATCAGCTGGTCAGAATCTCACACCATCGGTAGATGGTCTTGTCCACCGGCCGATCGATCCTCACCATCGGTCGATGGTCAACGACCATCGGCCGAAGGTAGTTCATCAGCTGCAACAGCAGCAAAGTGACGGGTTTCAACCCAAAATCACCAAATCTCAACTTTGGACACGTTTTTGACCTCAAAACTGGTTACATCTTTTACACTAGACATTTAGAAACATAAACCCACAACTTTTATGCACAAACAACAACAAATTGAACCAATTTGATACAAAACCCCATTTTAACAAAAACTAACTTAAAAACCCATTTAATCACAGATTTGATCATGAAATTTTACAAACTTTACCTTGTTAGAATCACAATGACACAAGGAACGTTTTGACACCAAAATCAAGCTTCAATTCGAGATCAAATGATTTAGGGTTGTTTGAAAGGATGAAGATGAGGTTAGGTGAGAGTGAGAATGGGAGGAAGGTTCAGGAACAAAATGAGGGGAATTAGCTGCCTCTACACTTATTTTGGGGTTAAAACCCATACCCCACAACACACGGGTATTTACCAGCTATCTGATATCTTTCGCACAAGATTAGGTAGCCCAAACGAGGTCCAAATAAAATAAACAAACCTGTTCTGGGACCCTTGTCACAAGCTGGTCACAACACAATTATAATAAAACACTAATAAAATAATTAAAATAAAAGCACTTAAGACTTAGCACAAACCCTAAGGGCAAAATAGTCCACTTACAACTAGCCCGGGTTTCAGTCTGTTACAAATCCACCCCCCTTAAGGAGATTCCGTCCTCGGAATCTGGTCTTGGTCAAACAAATGAGGGTAGCGGTTTCTCATCAACTCTTCCGTTTCCCACGTAAGATTAGAACCCAAACTGTGTTTCCACTCAATCAACACCATCGGTATCTCTTTATATCTCAACTTAGTCACCTTTCGGTCAACTACACGGACCGGCTCTTCCACCAATTTCCTATTCAAATCGACCCTTAAATCTTCTAATGGAAGAAGTTGCGTTTCATCATCGACTTTACACTTACGAAGATAACACACGTTAAATGTATTATGAATACCGGCTAACTCTGGTGGAAGATCTAACACCACAGTCTGATCATTCAACACTTCACTGATCTGGAAAGGACCAATAAATCTCGGTGCTAACTTACCACGTTTACCGAATCTGATAACCCCTTTCCACGGCGAAACTTTCCGATACACTCGTTCACCCACATTAAAGGTGACCGGACGTCTACGCGGATCAGCATACATTTTCTGCCTATCTCTAGCGGCTTTCAACTTTTCTCTCGCAATTGCAACTTTTTCGGCTGTCATTTGAACAATTTCGGGACCTGCAAACTGCTTCTCCCCGGCTTCTAACCAACAAGTCGGAGTTCTGCAACGACGACCGTACAACATTTCATAGGGCGGCATTCCTATACTCGAATGATATGAATTATTATACGCGAATTCGACCAACGGTAAATGTGTATCCCATGAACCACCGTATTCTAACACACAAGCCCTTAACATATCCTCCAAAGTCTGTATCGTTCTTTCACTCTGACCATCTGTCTGAGGATGATATGCTGTACTTAAATTCACACGTGTACCCAAATTTTGTTGAAGACTGTTCCAAAAATTCGACACAAATCTGGAATCTCTGTCTGAAACGATCGATAACGGCACACCATGTCGACTAACTATTTATTTCACATACAAATCGGCCAACTCACTTAACGAAGCTGTCTCACGAGTAGCAAGAAAATGAGCACTTTTAGTTAGACGATCCACTATTACCCAAATCATATCATGTCATTTCTGAGTTCGAGGTAATTTGGTCACAAAATCTATCGTTATATGTTCCCATTTCCACTCTGGAATCTGTAACTGACGTAGCGAACCATAAGGTTTCTGATGTTCTGCCTTCACTTGAGCACAAATATGGCACTTTTCGACATATCGAGCGATATCTATTTTCATTGTCGGCCACCAATACACTGCTTTCAAATCATGATACATCTTATTACTACCCGGATGTACTGTCAATCTGGATTTGTGAGCTTCCGTCATGATTAAATCCCTCAAATCTCCAAGCTTAGGCACCCAAACACGATTGTTTAAGGTCTTTAGTCCACGTGAGTCATCAATTAAGTCCACTTTTTGTTTGGTCATTTGTTCAGATTTAATATGTTCGTCCTCTAAAGCACAGGCCTGAATGGTTTTTAAGCTGTTAATCAAATCTGAAGTTATATTCAAACTAAGAAATTTCACATTTTCACTTGACTTTTTACGACTTAGCGCATCTGCAACCACATTTGCCTTACCCGGATGGTATTTAATTTCACAGTCGTAATCTTTGATCAACTCTTGCCATCGTCTCTGACGCATATTCAATTCTTTCTGTGAGAAGATATATTGCAAACTCTTATGATATGTATAATAACACAATGAGTTCCATACAAATAATGTCTCCACAGTTTCAAAGCAAACACTACTGCAGCCATTTCAAGATCATGCACTGGATAATTCTTCTCATGAACTTTCAACTGTCGCGAGGCAAAGGCGATTACTTTATCTCTTTGCATTAATACACAACCCAACCCGGCATAGGATGCATCACAGTATACCACGAAGTCGTCTGAACCTTCTGGTAAAGCTAACACTGGTGCCTGACACAGTAGCTGTTTCAAAATCTGAAAAGCCTTTTCCTGTTCATCAGTCCATCGAAAGGCTACATCTTTACGAGTCAACTTAGTCAACGGACCCGCTAATTTAGAAAAATCTTTGATAAACCTGCGATAATACCCAGCCAATCCCAGAAAACTCTTAATCTCAGTCGGAGTCTTCGGAGAATTCCAATTCATTACCGCTTCTATCTTTGTCGGATCAACTTTTATACCCTCGGTACAAATCACATGACCCAAAAACTGCACTTCACGTAACCAAAATTCACACTTTGAAAATTTTGCAAATAGTTGCTCACGTTTTAACAAGTTCAAAACCAACCTCAGATGTTCAGCATGTTCACTCTCTGTTTTCGAATACACCAATATGTCATCAATAAACACAATCACAAACTTATCTAAGAATGGACGACACACTCTATTCATTAGATCCATGAAGACTGCTGGCGCATTCGTCAACCCAAAAGGCATGACAAGAAATTCATAATGACCATACCTTGTTCTGAACGCTGTTTTCGGTATATCTGATTCAGCAACACGAACCTGATGATATCCGGATCGTAAGTCTATCTTAGAAAAGAATGAAGCACCCTGTAACTGATCGAACAAATCATCTATTCGAGGTAACGGATACTTATTCTTCACAGTTCTTTTGTTCAATTCACGATAATCAATACACATACGCATTGACCCATCTTTCTTTTTAACAAACAATACTGGAGCACCCCACGGTGAAGAACTCGGTCGGATAAACCCACGATCTAATAGTTCTTGAATCTGTGACATCATTTCACGGATTTCAGACGGCGCTAATCGGTATGGAGCTTTTGCAACTGGAGTTGTTCCAGGAACCAATTCAATCTTATATTCAACTTCCCTTACCGGCGGCAGACCTGGTAACTCATCTGGGAACACATCGGGAAATTCTGATACTATCGGAATATCGGCCACTGTTTTCTTTTCTTTCTTCGCATCAATCACATATGCAAGAAATGATTCACAACCCTTTGCCATCGACTTTTTCGCTTTCATCATGGTTATCAACAGAAAATTATACCCTCCCCGCTCCCCTCGGGCCACAACACGGGTTCCATCGGTCGAACGAAAGGTAATCATTTTCCTATCACACTTAATATTAGCCCTAAGCGAGCTTAACCAATCCATTCCTAATACTACATCAAAGCTAGGAATAGGTAACACTAAACAAGTCACCGGGAAAGACTTCCCTTCGATCTCTATACAAACCCCAGACACATATGTTGTGACGGGTGTGGTCTTACCATCGGCTACTTCTACACTAACCGGCTTGGGTAACACAGTAGCTGGTAAATTCAACTTAGCACAGAAATCTAGGGACATAAAACACCTATTGGCACCACAATCAAACAATACGCGAGCAGGTATTGAGTTGATTAGAAACATACCGGTGATCACTTCGTCGGTTGCCACAGCATTCTCAACTGACATCTGAAAAGCTCTAGCCTCTGCTGTTGGAGGGTTCTTCCTCTTCTGCCCACTCGAGGCAGTTGACCCTCCAGATGATGCTGAACGCGCCCCTGACCCTGACCCTGCCCCGGAACTACCACTCTTCGACGGACAACTAATTGCACGATGCCCTGGTTTGTAACAACTCCAACATACACTATTCAGATACGGACATGCTGAAGACTCATGCCCAACAACACCACACTTTAAGCATCTTCTTGTAGCCTCAGAACACTGACCACTGTGAGAAGATCGACACGTGTGACACCAATTCCCTTTACCTGATCCAGATCCAGAACTATTCTGACCACTTTTACTCTTCGATTTAAACCCACTAGACTTCTTGGATTTAGATCCTGATTGACCAGATACTTGCCCACCTTGTTGTAGCACATTACCAAACATTCTGTTTCTGGCAGCCTGAACATCACTTTCTACCATCTTAGCCATCACAACCGCTTGAGACAACGACGTAGCCGTTCTAACAAAAGTTCGGTACTCTGGCAAAATGATATTAACAAAATGTTGTATACGAGACGCTTCGTCTGGCACCCACTGTTGTACAAACCTTAGTTTATCCATATACTTCTCTACTACCTCGTCGATAGTCATTTGAGGTGTCATCTTCATTTCAAGAAACTCAGTCTTGATTCGGTTCATATCAAAAGGATTACAATACTGTTCACACACCTTCCCATGAAACTGCTCCCATGTGATCATACTCACTTGCTCTTTTGGTATACTAGAAATCAAAGAATCCCACCAAATCATAGCCCTACCTTTCAACAGTCTACTAGCATATGTTACCTTCAGCTCGGGTTCACACTGACACGCTTCAAATACCCTTTCAACTTCTCGCAACCAATTGAGAGTTACAGTCGGATCAGTACTTCCAGAGAACTCAGAGGGTTTGCAATCACGGAAGTTCTTATAAGTACACTTTTTGGGTGGTTGCATGTAAGGTTGTTGAAACATTTGCATTTGGTACGGGTTCATCATCATGGGATTTTGGTAAGTAAAAGTGTTTTGCGGTGGCATATAATATTGGTTAGGTATTTGATTCTGAAACTGGTTCTGGTGCACATTAGGTATCGTTTGGGATTGCGCGGTTGGGAATCCAGGTGGTGTATCATCATTTCCAGAATGCCTCACCAATTCAAGCTCATTAATTTTGTCTTCAGCGTCTTTTAGCTTGCTTTCTAACTGAAGGATGTAACTACTATGATCATCATCCGACTCAACACCCTCTTCTGGTGCTCTGAATATTCCGGGGTTGGATGGGCCAGTTGCGTTTCTATCAGCCATACCTATGCTACAAAACAGCTCACACAAAAGCTTAGTGGATAACAGTTAGTTCAATCACAACTAACACACGTATATCCTATTTTCACTTAGCCCCCACTCCCACAGACATGTTTGACTTGCCTCAGGGTTTGGGAACAAAATACGCGCACGTATTTGCTGCCAAACCAGGCTCTGATACCAAATTGTAACACCGGCCATTTTTTTTTTTTATATATATATACACAGCGGAAGACTTCATTTACATAATTACCCTTATTCGATAACAACATGATTACCATAAATCCTTAGTTAATTACTTTATTACAAACCACAGGTGTTACGTTATTACAAAACATTATTTAAACAAAAGTCCACATCAGAGTTGGTTGTCAAACATGTCATCTGCTGTATCACCCATCCCGACTAGCAGTACCTAAACCTGCAAGGGGGAAAACTTGTGGGGGATTAGCGCACCGCTAAGTGAATGGAATCTATCTAACAGATATAGCTTAAGTCACACACAAGCTATATACATCAACAATACCTGCTAACTACCAACTAGCATACAAAAGACAATACGAGGATCGGCGGCTTGTACGAGCACACGACTCCCAGCTGATCGGGCCTGAGTCTACCGATAGTCCCTGCTACTCAATTAACAGTATAGTTATCCAGATGCAGGGGGTGCATCGTTCACACTATACTCCACAATCAGTAGCCTATGGACCCAACCTCCCCTAGGCACGGTTGACCTCATACGGACTCTAACCTCTCCTAGGCACGGTCTCGAGTCCCCAGTCTCCCTAGGCCCGACTGGTGCCATTCACACAGTGTACACATAATTCACATACAACATCAGGCAAACGATATTATTCTATCATGGCAATTCCTACACTATGCATGGTAAAAGAGTTAACCACAGTAGCATGATATGCTACTTAAACTCTATCCGTAGATAGACCCACTCACCAATTACCAGCAACTGCTCAGTTATTATTTCTGAGCTTCCTCCTTGTCCTTATCTCCTGAGAACAGCAAAAACCAAGTTAGAACAGTGTTCCCATCAAGATTAGACACACTGACAGCGAATTATAGCAAATTAGTAAAAATTTGCGTCCGCTAAAATTTTCATGCTTAACGCTTATGCACTTTCAGAATTTACATCCTAAAAATCATAAAAACACGCGGACAGCATAACGGCTATAAATCAACACTTAGTAAAAATCAACACTTATTAAAAATTTCACTGTCTAAGACCATCGGTCGATGGTCCCATCCATCGGCCGATCGTCAACACACCATCGGTCGATGGTCTCCCACAATCGGTCGATCGTCAAAATTACATCAGCTGGTCAGAATCTCACACCATCGGTAGATGGTCTTGTCCACCGGCCGATCGACCCTCACCATCGGTCGATGGTCAACGACCATCGGCCGAAGGTAGTTCATCAACTGCAACAGCAGCAAAGTGACGGGTTTCAACCCAAAATCACCAAATCTCAACTTTGGACACGTTTTTGACCTCAAAACTGGTTACATCTTTTACACTAGACATTTAGAAACATAAACCCACAACTTTTATGCACAAACAACAACAAATTGAACCAATTTGACACAAAACCCCATTTTAACAAAAACTAACTTAAAAACCCATTTAATCACAGATTTGATCATGAAATTTTACAAACTTTACCTTGTTAGAATCACAATGACACAAGGAACGTTTTGACACCAAAATCAAGCTTCAATTCGAGATCAAATGATTTAGGGTTGTTTGAAAGGATGAAGATGAGGTTAGGTGAGAGTGAGAATGGGAGGAAGGTTCAGGAACAAAATGAGGGGAATTAGCTGCCTCTACACTTATTTTGGGGTTAAAACCCATACCCCACAACACACGGGTATTTACCAGCTATCTGATATCTTTCGCACAAGATTAGGTAGCCCAAACGAGGTCCAAATAAAATAAACAAACCTGTTCTGGGACCCTTGTCACAAGCTGGTCACAACACAATTATAATAAAACACTAATAAAATAATTAAAATAAAAGCACTTAAGACTTAGCACAAACCCTAAGGGCAAAATAGTCCACTTACAACTAGCCCGGGTTTCAGTCTGTTACACAAGGACACGCAATTACTCATCCAGACATTAATGCGCCAGATTATGAAATCAAAGGACAAATTCTACACATGGTGACTAATCAATGCCAATTTAGTGGTGCACCGAAGGAAGATCCAAATGAACATCTACGTACCTTTAATAGGATCTGCACACTATTTAAAATCCGAGAAGTGGAGGATGAACAGATATATCTCATGTTATTTCCCTGGACTTTAAAGGGAGAAGCCAAAGATTGGTTGGAATCGTTACCTGAAGGGGCGATCGATACATGGGATGTTTTAGTTGAAAAATTTCTTAAACAATTCTTTCCTGCATCTAAAGCCGTAAGACTTCAAGCAGAAATTGTTACGTTCACACAGAAACCGAATGAAACTCTATATGAGGCGTGGACAAGATATGGAAAGTTATTAAGAGGATGTCCGCAACATGGTTTAGACACCTGTCAAATAGTACAAATATTCTACCAAGGATGCGACATCACTACAAGAAAAGACATAGATATAGCAGCTGGTGGTTCTATTATGAAGAAAACCGAAACTGATGCTTACAAAATTATTGATAACACTGCTTCCCACTCACATGAGTGGCACCAAGAAAAAGATATCGTTAGATCATCTAAAGCAGCTAGAGCCGATTCTAGCCATGACTTAGATTCCATTTCCGCAAAGATAGATGCTGTGGAGAGACGAATGGAAAAGATGACTAAAGATATTCACTCAATACGAATTAGTTGTGAGCAGTGTGGAGGACCACATTTGACAAAAGATTGTCTCAGTATTGAATTAACAATGGAACAAAGAGAGAATATTTCATACATAAACCAAAGGCCTGGAAATAATTATCAGAATAATTATCAACCGCCAAGACCGATTTACAATCAAACCCAGAATTATAACCGAAATATTCCATACAACAACCAACAAGGTCCTAGCAATCAACAAGTATCCAATAATACTTATAATCAGCAAAGACCTAATTTTCAAAACAAACCACCACAACAAACCGATGATAAAAAGCCGAATTTAGAAGATATGATGACGAAGCTAGTTGAAACTCAAACGCAGTTTTTCACATCTCAAAAACAAACCAATGAACAAAATGCTCAAGCATTTAGAAATCAACAAGCTTCTATTCAAAATCTAGAACAAGAAGTAAGTAACCTAGCAAGGTTAATAGGTGAAAGAAAACCGGGAAGTCTACCTAGTGATACAAATGCTAACCCCCGAAATGAAACAGCTAAAGCCATTACCACAAGAAGTGGTACAACACTTAAACCACCTGAAATACCTGTAACTTCTGATGAAGCTATTCCTACTCCACAAGAACCACAACCTGATCAAGATAAGGAAAAAGAACCGGTAGTTGAAAAGGTTAATGAAGATAACACAGTTAAGGCTAAACCTTATGTTAAACCATACCAACCACCACTTCCTTATCCGAGTAAAATGAAGAAAGAGAAACTTGAAGCCGAGCAATCCAAATTCTTGGATATGTTTAAACAGATAAATGTAAATCTTCCTTTCATTGATGTGATTTCAGGAATGCCTAGATATGCTAAATTCTTGAAAGATCTAATCTCAAATAGAAAGAAAATGGAAGAACTCTCGGCTGTTACTATGAATGCTAATTGTTCAGCAGTGCTGTTTAATAAGATACCAGAAAAACTATCTGATCCAGGAAGTTTCACAATTCCATGTTTTCTGGGTAGTCTTAGTTCAATAGAAGCATTAGCAGACTTAGGTGCTAGTATAAATCTAATGCCGTATTCACTATACGCTAAACTAGACCTTGGAGAATTGAAACTAACCAGAATAAGCATACAACTAGCCGATAGATCAATAAAATATCCTAGAGGGATAATGGAGAACATGCTAGTTAAAGTTGGTACTTTAGTATTTCCAGTAGATTTTGTTGTTCTGGACATGGAAGAAGATTCTCAAGTTCCTCTCATATTAGGAAGACCATTCTTAAACACGGCTAAAGCAATGATAGACGTGTTCGGTAAAAAAATTGACCCTAAGTATAGAGGATGAGAGTGTTACCTTTTCAGTTGATAGAGCAATGCAACAACCACAATCTGCAGATGATACATGTTATTATATTCAAACTATAGATGCACATGCAGAATTATTAGAAGAATTTCCAGAATTACAAGGAACAGGAGAATGTTCTTTAGGAGAAGGTAATGAACCAATTGATGAAGCTGAAATGTTAGCTACACTTATAGCTAATGGATATGAACCAACAACAGAAGAAATTCAAATGCTAAAAGAAGAAGACAGATATCGATATAAATCATCGATAGAAGAACCACCGAAATTAGAGTTAAAGCCACTTCCAAACCATTTGGAATACGCTTATTTACATGGTGAATCTGAATTACCTGTAATAATATCGTCTTCTCTTACTAAAAATGAGAAATCACAACTCATTTCTGTGTTGAAAGCTCATAAACCAGCCATTGCATGGAAGATTCATGATATTAAAGGAATAAGTCCTTCGTATTGCACACATAAAATCCTTATGGAAGAAGGTCATAAAACGTATGTGCAACGCCAACGAAGACTAAATCCTAATATGCAAGATGTAGTTAAGAAAGAGATTATTAAACTGCTAGATGCAGGTTTGATTTATCCAATTTCTGATAGTCCATGGGTAAGCCCAGTTCAATGCGTGCCTAAGAAGGGTGGCATGACTGTCATTACAAATGAAAAAAATGAGCTTATTCCTACTAGGACTGTAACAGGATGGCGTGTATGTATTGATTATAGAAAATTAAATGACGCCACCAGAAAAGATCACTTTCCCTTACCTTTCATAGATCAAATGTTGGAAAGATTAGCCGGAAATAGTTACTATTGTTTTCTAGATGGATTTTCCGGATATTTTCAAATTCCAATAGCACCCGAAGATCAAGAGAAAACCACATTCACGTGCCCTTATGGTACTTTTGCTTACAAACGCATGCCATTTGGACTTTGCAACGCCCCTGCAACCTTTCAAAGGTGTATGATGGCAATTTTTCATGACATGATAGAAGAATGCATGGAAGTATTCATGGATGACTTTTCAGTCTTCGGTGATACATTTGAATCATGTCTAGTTAATCTTGAACGAATGCTTATTAGATGCAAACAATCAAATCTAGTTCTTAATTGGGAGAAATGCCATTTCATGGTTAAAGAAGGCATCGTTCTTGGACATAAAATTTCAAAAGAAGGAATTGAAGTGGATAGAGCTAAAGTAGATGTAATTGCTAAACTTCCACATCCCACCAATGTTAGAGGAGTTAGGAGTTTTCTAGGGCATGCCGGTTTTTACCGACATTTCATAAAAGATTTTTCTAAAATTGCCACTCCTATGAATAAACTCCTAGAAAAAGATGCTCCATTCATCTTTTCAGATGAATGTATTAAATCTTTTAATATTCTTAAAGGGAAACTCACTAATGCGCCGATCATGATAACACCAAATTGGAATCTACCATTTGAACTAATGTGCGATGCAAGTGATTTTGCAATGGGAGCCGTTTTAGGACAAAGGATTGAAAAACGATTTCAACCTATATATTATGCTAGTAAGACGTTACAAGGAGCACAAACAAACTATACAACTACTGAAAAAGAACTCCTTGCTATTGTCTTTGCTTTTGACAAATTTCGATCATATCTCGTTCTAGCAAAAACGGTGGTCTATACCGACCATTCTGCTCTTAGATACCTATTTTCAAAACAAGATGCTAAACCAAGATTAATCCGTTGGATCTTACTCTTACAATAGTTTGATATTGAAATCGGAGATAAAAGAGGAGCAGAAAATCTCGCCGCTGATCATCTTTCTCGTCTTGAAAATCCCGAATTAGAAGTTCTAAATGAATCGGCCATACAAGACAACTTTCCTGATGAATATCTATTGAAGATAGATTATAATGAAATTCCATGGTTTGCAGACTATGCAAACTACTTAGTTTGTGGATTCCTTGAAAAAGGATTATCGTACCAAAGACGAAAGAAATTCTTCAGTGATATAAAACACTATTTCTGGGAAGATCCACATCTGTTTAAAAGTTGTCCCGATGGAATAATACGCCGATGTGTATTTGGAGATGAAGCTATTAAAATATTAAACCATTGTCACACAGGACCAACAGGAGGGCATTATGGGCCTCAACTAACAGCAAGAAAAGTTTATGATGCTGGATTCTATTGGCCTACAATTTACAAAGATGCACACCTTCTTTGCAAATCCTGTGATGCATGTCAAAGGGCCTGAAAAATAAGTCAACGTGATGAAATGCCACAAAATGTCATCCAAGTATGTGAAGTATTTGACATTTGGGGTATTGACTTTATGGGTCCGTTTCCAAAATCTCATAATAATCTATATATACTCGTAGCCATTGATTATGTATCTAAATGGGTGAAAGCACAAGCTCTCCCAACTAACGATGCACGAGTTGTAGTCAACTTTTTAAAACGTCTTTTTGCAAGGTTTGGAACACCGAAAGCTTTAATAAGTGGTCGGGGTACTCATTTCTGTAATAATCAACTTGAGAAAGTTCTTAAAAGATATGGAGTAACTCATAAAATCTCCACCGCATATCATCCACAAACAAGTGGACAAGTTGAAAATACCAACCGAGCTTTAAAACGTATTCTAGAGAAAATCGTAGGATCAAATCCGAAGGAATGGTCCATTAAATTGGAGGATGCACTCTGGGCTTTTAGAACAGCCTACAAAACTCCAATTGGAACCACACCTTTTAGACTTATTTATGGAAAAGCATGTCATCTTCCAGTAGAAATTGAACACAAAGCATTTTGGGCTTTGAAGACATGTAATCTTGAATTACATGAAGCCGGACGTCTACGATTAAGTCAACTAAACGAATTAGAAGAATTAAGACATGAAGCATACGAAAATTCGTTAATCTATAAAGAAAGAATGAAGAAATGGCATGATAAAAGAATCAGAAGTTCAAAAGAATTTAAAGAAGGAGACAGAGTTCTTCTTTTCAATTCACGATTCAAGCTATTTCCTGGAAAATTGAAATCAAGATGGTCTGGACCATTCATAGTCAAAAGAGTTTTCCCATACGGAACGATAGAATTAATAAATTCAAATGGGATTGAATTTAAAGTTAATGGTCACAGAGTTAAACATTAGATACATGGTCCGATGGAAGTTGACAATGAAGTTAATCACAATTTCGACATCACAGCTAACTAAGTGTGGGGAGAATCAAGTCTTTAAAGGATAATATGTATTTCTGTTAGAGTTAGATTGTCTGTTTTCGTGTAGTTCTCGAAAATGGAACCCGAATGGTCTTTCCCTAGCAGACCCTAAAGAACTAGTCTTCTCCCCCCATTCTGAATTTTTATTTTTTTTAGGTTTTTACAAAATGAAGACTGCATGTGAACTAAACCATGGTCTAATGCTACACGCTTTGATCACTAAACGTAATAATGACATACTTCCGAGTGAATTAGTATCAGTAATCAGAGAAAGAATGGACGGAGTTAGAAAAGAATCCAGATGCGAAGATAATAAGTTACAATTTGGTAAAGGAAAATCAAAATCCGCAGCAAAAAGAAGAGCACGACACCTAGAAAGATGTCACAAATGCGGAAAATGGTCACATGGAGGTAAATGTTCAAATAATCAAACCTATTCAAACACCGAATTTGTTACTCTATGCAGAGACGGACCGTTCATATGTTTAGAAGAAAAGACACTGAATGCTCGAGGTTACGCCTATGTAGCCATGGAAAACCAATTAAACTGACTATCTTATGAATGGGATAGATCATATAACTAAGAAATCTATTTCACAGGTATGTCTGTACAGTTTCTATTTTTATTTTTTTATTTTTTTATTTTTTTATTTTTAACCTTTTGATAATAAACGCTAATTTGTTCGCTATAAAGTATTAAATTGGTATTGAATAAAATTAGGTTTGGCGACCGAAATTATTAATATCATTCAAAAATTTATTACATCACTGCGAAATTTAACGTTTATTCTTAAGGTATAAATATCTTTAATCAATCAACCCAAAATATTTCAAAAATTCGTCATGAGTTAAATTAGGTCTTGGAACCGAAATTACTTTACCGAAAAGAGGGGCGCATATTTTTGATAATATTTGATTGATTAAAGTGGGATAAAAAGCCAAAAAGATTTTTAATTTTATTTTTACCATGTTTTTAAAATTAATATTTAAATCTTAAATTAATATTGTAAACTTTGTAAAAACAATATATTTAAAATTGTAAATATTTGAAAAATTAATATAAGTTTGGTATGAATTTATAATATGAATTTTTAAATTAAGTTAGGTGTGAATTTTTAATTATTAAAATATGAATTTTTAATTTTATGCATTTTAAATTTTAAGTTTGGTGTGAATTTTTAATTTTGAATTTCATATTTAAATTGTGTGAATTTAAAAACAAAAATTTACTTTATCTCATTAAGTTAAAAATATGATTTTTAAAATTCGTCGTAAGTTAAAGACTAGGTCTTTGAACCGAAATTGCTTTACCCGAGGGAGGGACGAGAACTTTTATTATCATTATTTTTAATCTTATTGAATTAAAGTATGCCAAAAACATTAAAAAAACCAAAAATCTTAGCTTTTAAAACAATCGCTACAAAAAGACAAATTTTAAAATTTTGTCGAAAGACGGACTAGGACATCGATCCGAAACGACCTCGTCCTAAATAATAAGGGAAACAAAATTTTAAAATTAATTACTTAATTGTTTTAATTAGTATAAGATATAAAAAAAAAAAAAACCAAACTCCGCGAGTCGCGGAGTTTGAAGGATTAAATGCCGCGAGTCGCGGGAAGACCAAAATACAGAAAAAAAAATAAAAACGCAGAACAGCTCAATTCACAACCCACAACACAAAACACAGCGAAAAAACTGCCGAAAAAACCCACAAAAACACCCCCAAAATCACAATTTTTAACCGTTAATCATCAAATCTTTTACTAAAAGCATGTTGAGAAGGATGCTATCTAGGAATTACTCAAGAAAAACGGTAAATTTCTACACCTAAACACCATTTAATCCGAAAATTAGTGTTCTTGAGCAATTTTTCCCCAATTTGATTTTGATGCTTTTTAGTGTAATTAAGCTTAAATTGTTTATGTATTATGCTTGTATAACCTAGATTGATACTGTTTAACATGATTAGAAGCATTAAACTTCAAATTTTGAGTAATCTAGGGTTTGTGTTCTTGAGCAAATTTGGGGCTTTTTGATATAAACAGGTTATGGCCGATTTTTGTCATGAATTGTTGCTAAATTAAGTAGTGTAACATGTTTAGGTAGTTAAATGATCCAAACTTTGAGCCTAAACATGATTTTGAGAATTAAAGTGGACTTTTTCAAGTCTAAAAATTCATGAACTTGATTTTTGAAAGATAATGCCATTTGAAACTTGTTTAATTTCTAGTAATGATTATTTTGACATGTTATTTGAGTTAAATGCTTATGAACTTGGCGAACATTTTCGTATATGCTTATTTGAAAAAGTGTAGATTTGATAAAAATGTGAAAATAAGCTTAAGTTTGATATAAATTGATCATGTCATTGTAATTATTTTGATTGATGATTTTGCTGACACTAATGCATATTTGGATGCACAAAAATTGTGTTTGATGTGTTTTGCAGACTGAAAGGGGTGAATCTTCATCCCAAGCTCGCAATGCTCCTGCTGAGAATGCAGAACAACAGGAGGTGGATAACTACTACAAGCAGGATATACCTCATCCAGTCATGACATTTTCTGATATGCACTTGGAAGATTTGCATCCGAACCTGAGATTTGACAGACTTTGGATAGATTATCCAAAGTATCAAAGGGGGTTGCATACGCTTCATTCTAAAGTTGTTGAGGTACCTAGGGTCATAGAATGGGGACCCTTAGAAGCTGTAGAATTGGCCGGGCCAATTAGGGAATTACTTGTACAGAGGTATGGTAATTCTACTTTTAATGACTGGGTACGTTTATTCACCATGCGTAGACCTGTATATAAAGTATGGTGTGAAGAATTGTTATGTAGTATAGAGTTGAATGATCGGGTAGCTAGTTTAACCGATCGATCTTTTATTAGATTTTTGTTAGGAGGTTCAATGCGCCACATGTCTTTACTAGACATGGCTCAGGCTTTACGTATATATACGCCTGAGGAGTTAGCATCTGCTGATTGTAGAGGGTTGATACTAAACGGTAGAAAAATAGATGAAAATTTTGATACACACGGTGTGTGGAGTCAAATGACAAGCCATCACCGTTTCAAAGGGGGAAATTACTCTTATTTGGATATAGATAGAGCTGAATTAAGAGTAAATCATAGGTTTTTAGCTAATTCGATTACACAAAGAGGTAAGAACAAGGAAAAGGTAAATGAACAGGATTTGTTTTACCATATGTGTATTCGAGACCCACAAAGCGCTGTAAGTATACCTTATTATGTGGGTTATTATTTATCAGCTATGGTTAGGGGGATGCGACCGCATAGCATAATAGGAGGTGGTATTTTTATTACTTTGATTGCTGAATATCTCGGTGTGGATATAAGTCAGGGGGGATTATTAGTAGAAGAACCAGAACCCCGCGATACTATAGGTTTAAATGTATACCATGGTGCGAAAGTTTTGAAGAGGCGAAATAACACCGCAGTACAATACCATGGTAGACATCCACAGGTTGAGAGAAACCAACAGCAAGGTAATGTAGGAGGGAGAAATGAGATGCAAGAAATGCAAAGGTTTATAGCTTCACATGAGTACGAAAATGCTAGACAGGGAGCATTTGAAGATTGGCAAGTTCATCATAACCAAATCATAGCTCATTGCCAACATATAGGTAGAAACTATATTCCTACACCAAAACCCATCTTCCCTCCCTGGTCTATAGAGATGCAGCCACCGTATCCTACGTATAACCCTGCCGAAGCATTCTATAGCACCTATGGTTATGCTTGGAACCCCTATTAGTACCAGTATCATCCCTAGTCTACTTAGTTTTATTTATTTTGTAATTTGTAATATTGATACGTTTAATACTTATGTTAATATTGTAATAGTTTTTATAATGTTCTAACTTTTATTCTTAGATTTTAATAATTTTTGAATGTGGGGTAATATACCAAACTTCAGAAATATGTATACATGTTTGCAGTTTATCTTATGTACACAACAGGGTAAAACAACGCATTTTCAAAGACTGGCATTAAGTTCAGCAAAAGCAACTAATTTTGACGACAAGATGCAAAATATATGTGAAATAACAACAAGAAGGAATGAACAAATGATGTGCACCATTTATCATTCAGCAAACAAACGCCAATATGTTTGGAAACTTTGGTAAAATTTAATCATTTTCACACAAATCACCCTCAATAATTTAAATTGTTACTGATTTCTTGCAAATGAGGGCATTGCAAGATCTTAAGTGTGGAAAGGGGTTAAATTCTTTCGAATTTTAAAATTTTTACTTTATACACTTGGTTATCATTAAAAATACTAGTAAAGCAATAGTTGTATTAGAATCTAGTGCTCTCTGATAATAAAGAACAGCCCTAGTCTTATATACTGACTACCCAATTCTAGTAAAAATTTTCAAAATTTTCAATTAAATGAACTCAAAATCATGTTTATACATATTTATGAACGATAAAACTAGGTTTTAACACCGAAATTATTGTTACCTCGGAAAGGACATAAATTGAGAAACAAACCAAGATGTTAAAATTCATTTAAAATGGAATAGAGGACGATAAAAAGGAAAATAAAAGCCAAGTGTGGAAAAATTTACCAAGTTATCTTAAACATTTATCACATATTTTTGTACAAATAACTGAAAATGCTTTTGCTTTGGACTAAACTAAAAAGTTTTACCCGATGAAAGAAAAGAAGAGATGGATCTACACGATGAATCAATTCCATCATTAAAAGGAAGTAAAGTCTTCCGAAAAAGACACGCGCTTCTTGATTTAGGTCATGAAGTTGTCGTCCAGACCAGCTGTAGGTTGACTAAAAATCTAGAAAAGTCATCACTAAAATTAGCAGGAAATCCATGGACCTCAGCATTAAACAGGGTCGCCAAGTGGTCAGATTTATCCTAACCATGAGAAGGATTTATCTCGTAAAATGGGGGGGCACCATGCAAATTAGCTGGATAAGACTAATGAATCAGATCCCCAGAAAGGATAATCTCCTTAAAAGATCAAAAATCAGCTTCTAAGACTGATATTACTCAATCCTTGAGATTGACCTTAAAGATTGAGAATTACAAACTCATGGAATTCGATGATATCTAAACTCGAGCTTAAACGAGAAAATATTTTGATCAAAATTACAAACCGATTTGTTTTCTGAAAACCCTATTTTCAATGCGTTCACTACCATTGAACGTAAAATCCTAGGAATTCACCTGGAATTCATTAGGTCACCTGAACCAAATCGGGTGTCAACCGTAAGAACGGTGGTTGCATAGTGGTCAAAGACAGGACCTTGTGTCAGACCGAAAAATTATAAGGGTGAGCTTTACTATTGCTCCTACCAAGGATAGTAATTGCGTCCGACACGTTATAGACCATAATTAAAAGCATGTCAGGGGACATTGCCTTAACAGTTGCTTGTTCAACGCTTTTCTTTACAAACGGACGGTAGTTTACCAAAAGGTAATATACGGGACAAGTAAACTGGACGTGTTGCTTTCCAAATACAAGGTTAGCAAGTGGGTGACACAAAACCATAAGTTTTGAGCTAAAATTTTTAAATCTGAAACCCACCAAACCCACAAAAATATTTTGCAAACACCGGTAAAGGGTTATTCCGGAAAACTTATCTAGGGTAAAAACTAGATTTAATTTTCAAAAGATCAAATGTTTTCATAAAGATCCAATTTCCTTAATGGATCTAAATTTTTATAGTCATGTGGGACTGTAAACCATATCGTTACTACCATTGTTTATACCACCGTATAGAAATCACTGATGTACAAAGTGTGAAGAATAAAGAAGTGATTCTAGTATTTCAAGATGATATTGCTTGAGGACAAGCAACGCTCAAGTGTGGGAATATTTGATAATGCTAAAAACGAACATATATTTCATAGCATTATTCCTCAAGAAAGACAAGCTTTTAGTTGCAATTGTTCTATTTACAAGTGATATTCGTTTAAATAATAAAAGGTGAAGACAAAAGACAGATTCGACGAATTGAAGACGTAAACGACCAAAAAGCTCAAAAGTACAAAAGACAATCAAAGAGGTTCCAATTATTGATAAGAAACGTCTCGAAATTACAAGAGTACAAGATTCAAAATGCAAAGTACAAAATATAAAATTGTACGCAAGGACGTTCGAAAATCCGGAACTGGGACATGAGTCAACTCTCAACGCTCAACGCAACGGACTAAAAATTACAAGTCAACTATGCACATAAATATAATATAATATTTAAATAATTCTTATAATTATTTAATATATTATATTTATTTATAAAACCGTCGGTAAACAAAGAGCCAAACTCGTGTGAGCTGTAAAAGCAAACTCCGCGACTCGCGGAGTTTGAAGGCCAAAAGGGCCGCGAGTCGCGGAGCCTCAAGTTTTGAAAATCCCTATAAAAGCAAACGAATTCTGATCGCAAAAACCACCAAAAATCCATCCATCTCTCTATCTATATCGTAATATTTATATTTATTTATATTTTAATTTTAATTTTAATTATAATTCTAATAATAAGGGTACGTTAGCGAATGTTGTAAGGGTGTAAGTCGAAATTCTGTCCGTGTAACGCTACGCTATTTTTAATCATTGTAAGTTATGTTCAACCTTTTTATATTAATGTCTCGTAGCTAAGTTATTATTATGCTTATTTAATCCGAAGTAATCATGATGTTGGGCTAATCACTAAAATTGGGTAATTGGCTTTGTACCATAATTGGGGTTTGGATAAAAGAACGACACTTGTGGAAATTAGACTATGGGCTATTAATGGGTTTTATATTAACTAAACAATACCTTGTTAATTTAATATACAAACTTATAATTTGACGTATTTATATATAACCACATACGCTTAATCGGACACGATGGGCGGGATATTTATAAGTACGAATTATTGTTCATTTGACCGGACACGGGGATGGATTAATAGTCAATGGACTCATTAAAACAGGGGTGGATTACATTCAAGGGTAATTGATGTAATTGTTAACAAAGTAGTAAAACCTTGGTTTACACGCAGTCGATAATCTGGTGTATTCATTAAACAAAGTATTAAAACCTTGTTACAATTCGAATCCCCAATTAGTTGGAATATTTGACTTCGGGAATAAGAATAATTTGACGAAGGCTTTCGCTCTTTATATTTATGACTGATGGACTATTATGGACAAATCCGTATGGACATATTAAATAATCCAGGACAAAGGACAATTAACCCATAGGCAATAAAACTAAAATCAACACGTCAAACATCATGATTACGGAAGTTTAAATAAGCATAATTCTTTTATTTCATATTTAATTTCCTTTATTTTATATTTAATTGCACTTCTAATTAACGCATTTTTATTGTTATTGTATTTAATTGCACTTTTAATTATCGTACTTTTAATTATCGCAAGTTTATTTTATCGCACTTTTATTATTCGCAATTTCATTATCGTTATTTACTTTACGCTTTAAATTAAGTCTTGTATTTATTATTTTACATTTGGTTTTAATTGCGACTAAAGTTTTAAAATCGACAAACCGATCATTAAACGGTAAAAACCCCCGTTTATAATAATAATATTACTTATATATATATATTTATATTTTTATAAAAGTAAACTAATATAGCGTTAAGCTTTGTTTAAAAAGATTCCCTGTGGAACGAACCGAACTTACTAAAAACTACACTACTGTACGATTAGGTACACTGCCTATAAGTGTTGTAGCAAGGTTTAAGTATATCCATTCTCTAAATAAATAAATATCTTGTGTAAAATTGTATCGTATTTAATAGTTTTTCCTGCTAAAAATTAATAGTATTTTATATACACCTCGCGAAACATCATAAATGAAGTAAATAGCTAAGTAAACAAGTAATTAAGTTCATGGTTTGCATACTTTAAAGATTCAAGCCTAAGCTTGATCTTTAAGGAAAGTAAACTTTAAAGTTTATTTCATGAATCACAAGTATGCTTTCAACACATGAACTTACAAACTTTTGAAACAATAAAAGTAGAATCATAAGCTAGTAAGTTTATGTTCTTGTGTTCTTGATAAATACAAGATATTATGAAGAATCAAACTAGTAAGTTTGATCTTGTAACTAGTAAAGAATAACTAACAATTACATGTAACAACTAACAACAACAAGTAATCAACTACAAGTAACAAAGATGATGATGATGTTTGTGGGTGAAAAGGCCACGGTTTTCATCAAGTAAAAAGAGGAAGAACAAGTTGTTTAAACACTTACAAGAAGAGAGAAAAGTGAGAGAGAATGAAGTGCAAGTTTGAGAGTGTTTTGGAAAATGAGAGAATAAGTGAACAAGTAAGTAGAAGTAATAAAAAAAAATGCAATAAAACTCCCTCTTCAAAGGGGTGGCCGACGGTTTGGTGTCAAAAAAAGGGAAGAGGATTGTCCAAAAGTTCATGCATGGTAAAGCTTAATAAAGATGGATATTAGGGTTGATTTCATGGGGATTACATGCAACTAGATTCCAAAAGCCTTAACCAACTAGTTACACTCCAAATAATACTTACACTTTGAAAGACATGGGCTAAGTAGTTCATTAAGATGTAGGGTGGGCTCATGAGTCTTATTTCATGAGTCCATTAACTTTAAACAAGCCCAAGTCCAATTAATAACAAGTTAATCCAAATAAAGCCCAAGTAATTAACTAAAAACCTTAGTTAATTAAAATGATTAATAAAACTAATCATGAATGTAAATAATATCTAAAAATATTATTCGTGAAAGTTCCGGGTGTCACAAGGACGTTTCGGGCAATTAAAGTCAAGTTCAGGCAATCATGGCAACATGTAAATGTAATAACATACATTCGTTTTATCACACGTATTAATAATAACAATTATTAATAAATAAACGTTGGAAATTCCAGGGTCGTTACATTACCCACCTGTTAAAGAAAATTTCGTCCCGAAATTTAAGCTGAGGTAGATGGAGGAGTCGGGAAAAGGTGAGGATACTTCCGTATCATTTGATCCTCTCGCTCCCAAGTAAACTCAGGTCCTCGTTTGGCATTCCATCGCACTCGGACGATCGGAATCTTGTTGCATTTCAAAGTTTTGATCTCACGATCCATAATCTCAACTGTTTCTTCCACAAAGTGGAGTTTGTCGTCAATTGTAAGTTCTTCCAATGGTATGATAAGTTCAGGTGCAGCAAGACACTTCTTCAAGTTCGACACGTGGAAGATAGGATGAACTGAGCTCAATTGTGCTGGTAAATCCAAACGGTATGCAACGGGTCCAACACGTTCCAAGATTTCAAAAGGACCAATGTATCGTGGGTTTAACTTTCCACGTTTTCCAAAGCGAATCACACCCTTCCAAGGTGCAACCTTCAACATTACACGGTCACCAACGTTGAATTCAAAGTCTTTACGTTTAGGATCGGCATAACTCTTTTGGCGATCACGGGCAGTCTTAAGTCTAGCTTGAATCTGAGCAATCTTCTCGATTGTTTCAT
Source organism: Rutidosis leptorrhynchoides (assembly GCF_046630445.1). NCBI lineage: Eukaryota > Viridiplantae > Streptophyta > Magnoliopsida > Asterales > Asteraceae > Rutidosis > Rutidosis leptorrhynchoides. The sequence continues at coordinate 80,340,143 of NC_092334.1, forward strand.
GGACTACCTCGGGTCCAGTGATTTGTTTTTCGCCTACTTCGGCCCAACAAATAGGGGATCGGCACTTACGGCCATACAATACTTCAAAAGGTGCAGCATTAATGCTTGAGTGATAACTGTTGTTGTACGAAAATTCGGCTAATGGCAAATGCCTCTCCCAGGCCTTTCCGAAATCGATGACACATGCACGCAACATGTCTTCCAAGGTCTGAATCGTTCGTTCACTTTGTCCGCCAGTCTGAGGGTGATAAGCAGTACTCATGTCGAGACGGGTTCCCATGGCTTCTTGCAAAGAACGCCAAAATCTATAAGCAAAACGGGGATCGCGATCTGAGATGATCGATAAAGGTACACCATGATGAGATACAACCTCCTTAATGTATAATTGAGCAAGTCTTTCCATCGTATCAGTTTCCTTCATCGCTAGGAAGTGTGCAGATTTGGTAAGGCGGTCAACAATAACCCAAATAGTATCGTATCAGCCCACCGTCTTTGGCAGCTAAGTAATGAAATCCATCGTTATCCTTTCCCACTTCCATTGTGGGATTTCCGGTTGTTGAAGTAAACCAGAAGGTCTCTGATGCTCAGCTTTAACCTTCGAGCAAGTCAAACACTTCCCAACATAAGTTGCAACATCCTTCTTAAGATTCGGCCACTAATACTGTTCTTTAAGGTCATGGTACATTTTTCCTACTCCAGGGTGATTCGAATATCTCGATTTGTGTGCTTCATCAAGTATGAGGTTCCGTAGATCTCCATAGAGTGGTACCCAAATTCTACCGGCATAACATCGGAGTCCAGACTCCCTAACCTCGAATCGAGAGACAAGTATGTTCAAATGTTCGTGAGATATGTTCTCCTCCTTGAGAGCCTCATCTTGGGCTACTCTAATCTGGCTGTTGAGGTTCGAATGGATGGTGATGTTCAGAGCCCTAACACGAAGAGGTGTCGTCCTCTCCTTTCGGCTTAAAGCGTCAGCTACAACATTGGCCTTTCCAGGGTGATAACGGAGTTCACAATCGTAGTCGTTGAGCATCTCGATCCATTGACGCTGTCTCATATTCAGTTGCTTCTGATCAAAGATGTGCTGGAGACTCTTGTGATCGGTGAAGATAGTGCTCTTAGTTCCATACAAATAATGTCTCCATAATTTGAGCTCAAAGACAACGGCTCCAAGTTCAAGATCGTGTGTAGTGTAGTTCCGCTCGTGAATCTTCAGTTGGCGGGAGGCATAGGCAATAACCTTTGATCGTTGCATCAATACACAACCAAAACCACTCTTCGATGCATCACAATAAACAACAAAGTCGTCACTGCCTTCGGGAAGTGATAGGATAGGTGCGGTGGTTAACTTCTTCTTCAAAGTTTGAAATACTGATTCGTGTGCGGGTTCCCAAATGAACTTCTTGCCCTTTGAGTCAGCGCGGTCAAAGGACGCGCAATCAGAGAAAATCCTTCGATGAATCTTCGGTAGTAACCGGCGAGACCTAGGAATTGGCGAATATGAGTTGGAGTAGTGGGGGTCTCCCACTTGCTGATGGCTTCAATCTTGGCGGGATCAACTTTGATACCCTGGTCACTCACAACATGACCCAGAAACTGGACTTCCTTCAACCAAAATTCACACTTGGAGAATTTGGCGTAAAGTTGCTCTTGTCTCAAGAGTTCAAGCACTAGTCGGAGGTGTTGCTCATGTTCTTCTTCGCTCTTAGAGTAGATGAGGATATCATCTATGAAGACGATAACAAACTTATCCAAGTACGGCTTGCAGACACGATTCATGAGGTCCATGAACATGGCAGGTGCATTTGTCAAACCGAATGGCATCACGAGAAACTCATAATGACCATAACGAGTTCTAAATGCAGTCTTCATCACGTCACTTTCCTTCACCCTCAACTGGTGATAACCGGATCGCAAATCGATCTTTGAGTAGACACTCAATCCTTGTAGTTGATCAAAAAGATCGTCAATTCGTGGAAGAGGATACCGATTCTTGATAGTCAATTTGTTGAGCTCACGGTAGTCGATACACATACGAAAGGATCCATCCTTCTTCTTTACAAACAACACAGGTGCACCCCAAGGCGAGAAACTTGGTTGGATAAATCCACGGTCAAGTAGTTCTTGTAGTTAGCTTTGTAATTCTTGCATCTCGGAAGGTGCGAGTCTATAAGGTGCGCGAGCTACAGGTGCAGCTTCTGGCACTAAATCAATCTGAAACTCTACGGCTCTCTGCGGCGGCAATCCAGGCAATTCCTTTGGGAAGACATCGGAAAATTCGTTCACAATTCGAACGTCGTTCACGCTCTTCACCTCAGTTTCTACCGCTTTCACATGTGCTAGGACAGCAAAACGTCCCTTCTTCATAATCTTTTGCGCTTTCACGCAACTAATGAGGTTCAACTTCGGGGTACATCTCCCTCCATAGATAACCAGTGGTTCGCCATCTCCTTGTGGTATGCGAAGTGCTTTATCTCCACAGATAATATCGGCCTTTATCTTGCTCAACCAATCCATACCAACGATCACGTCAAAGCTTCCCAGTTTGATAGATATCAAATCAATTTCGAAATCTGCACCAGCTATGTTGATAATATCTCCTCGACTAATGTGGTCAACCTTTTCAAGTTTACCGTTGGCGACCTTGACAAGCATACTCTCTTTTAACGGGACTAATGACCAATTAATCTTATCGCAAAAATGTCTACATACATAACTTCTATCCGCACCAGTATCAAACAAGACAGAAGCTAAAAGATTGTTGATTTTGAATATACCTGTCACCAAGTCGGGGTTTTCGCGTGCGTCCCTTGCATTAACATTGAAAGCTCTAGCGCGGGGTGGTCCACCATCTTTTTGCTTATTTGGACACGCATTTTTGAAATGGCCTGTCTGCCCGCATTCGTAACACTTCCTTGGCCCTGTGGGGTTCGGCTTCCCATTCAAAGTGGTGACCTTGCAGTCCTTTCCAACATGCCTAGACCGTTGACACTTCTCGCAGACAACATTGCAATACCTAGTGTGGTGTTTGTAACACCTCTTACATTGTGGTAAGGTTCCTTTGTAGTTCGGGTTGGTGTTGTTGTTGGGATTAGGGTTTCCACCATTGTTGTGCCTCTTGGCGGAGGTTTGATCGTAGTTTCTCCCCCTGTTGTTGTTGTTGTTGTGGTTGTTGTGGTTGTTGTCCCATTTCCTCTTTTTGCTACTACCAGCCTCAAACTTAGCCTTCTCCGACTCATCAATAAGAATATGATTCATGAGAGTATGCGCCATGCGCATTGCTTCGGGAACATTAGGTGGTTTGGACGATGTGACGTTTCCTTTGATGGACTTAGGGAGTCCCCAGAAATACCTTTCCATACGCTTGAATTCCGGTGTGACCATTGTTGGACACATAAGAGCTAGTTCCAAGAATCTCCTGTTGTAACCGTCAAGGTCGTTCCCAACGGCCTTTAACTGCATGAATTCGATTTCCATCTTCTGGATTTCGGTTCTCGGACAATACTCATCAATCATAGCCGCTTTGAATTCCTCCCATGGCATAACATACGCCTCATCAATACCTTTCGCTTGAGCTAACATGTTCCACCACGTTAGTGCGCCGTCAGATAGCGTGCAAGATGCAAACTTGGTCTTGTTGTCCTTCGAACAGTTGCTGACTCGGAGTACTGATTCAAGTTTCTCGAACCATCTGGTGAGACCAACCGGTCCCTCGGTTCCACTGAAGTTATGTGGTTTGCAGCTCTGGAATTCCTTGTAAGTACACCCATTTCGAACGGGTGGGATAACTGGTGGTGGTGGCGGTGGAGCTTGGAGATTTCTTTCTGCTAGGGCTGCAGCGACCCGTTCGTTGATCATGTCCTTAATCTGGGCTGCGGTAGGTGTGGTTCTTCCGTTGGCCATGGTATTCTAAACAAACATTTTGACTCAAGTCAAAATCCAGTATGCAAATAGTAATAATACAGTATATAGTAACCAACATGGAATCAAAACATCACATGTTATTAAATAACGCATCTAGGTACAAATACCACAGAATCATCGTACAGTAAATAGAACATCGTGCAAGAATTAAATAACGCAAAGCTCCATTAATAATAATAATAAGTTTCATACATCTGAATAAGTCCGTACAATACATGAGTAATACAATAAACTACAACTAGATTACATCATGAAATCTAATACAAAAGGTCCTACGGTGAAGGTGGGTGTAGGATGTCCAAAACCTGAGTCAACTGCTCCTCGAGCTCAGTAACCCGAGCTCGGAGGGTTCCCACCTCCCTTGTCAATTCCTTGACAGTGGGAGATGGTGGGGCAGGTGGTGCTGGTGGTGCAGGTAGGGCCGGTGGAGCGGATGGTGCTGGTGCTGCCGATGGTGCGGGTGGAGCAGCCCTCACGAAACGAGGTTCAGATATCCCGGCTCCAGAAATAGTCAGCACGTAACGAGGTGCCTTATGTATCTGTGGGTCGGCAGGGTACGACACAAGCCGCTTACGGGAAGTAACCCTCCGACGCCGACCAAAAGCGTCAGTGAAAGCACGACCTCCATTCACCCCTGGAATAACGGTGCCATCAGGACGGTACCGCTTCTTCGGCGGGGTGGAGGGTGCCTGTATAGGTATATCAGCAGGGTCCTCGTCATCACTGGAGTCATCCGAAGAGGTGTCGTCTGATGGAGCATCAGTGGAAGACCCGTCGTCTGAATCATGTAGTGGCGACACGGGTGGCTCAACTGGCAGTCCGAAGGCGGCCAACATCTGTCTGTGTCTGCCTGGCGGAATCGGCACTAAACGTCCGTCGGGAGTGCGTCGGCAAAGCGTGCGCATATGGTTACGAAATGGTCCTTCCCCGAACTCCGCGGGAATCTCAATCCCACCGATGCGGGGCTGTGACCCCGAGGGTCCAGGAGCAGACGGAGCTGGAATCTCCGTAGGGCCTACGTGTCCATCAGAAGCAGCCACTGGGGCAGGTGTACTACTACTGGCTCCGGAAGTAGAAGCGCCGGGATCACTAATGGGTAGCGGGACCGATGGATCGGCAACGGTGGTAGGTGGAGTAGCTGAAGAGTCTAAACTGCCCAAAACGCTAGCAGGTGGTACATCCGACATCTGAACAAGGAAAAATAAATTTTCCATGTCAGTAAGTCATAAAGCAAGCACGTATTAGGCCAACAGTTTAAATCATGTATAACAATAAGTAGCATGGCAATAACAGTAAATCGTACGAAGGTAGCATGCAATCGAAAGCAAGTAATAGCATGCAGTAGTGAAATCATGTAGTAACATACGGCATATAGCAGTAACAGTAAGCAGCAGCATGCAGTAAGTTCAGCAGAAACACGTAAACTAGCAAGTTGTAGATTAGTCCTATTAGTGAATCCTACTCGGGTCGGTCTTAGACTCACTAATGCAACCTAATTCCCTACAACCAATGCTCTGATACCAAATGTGATGCCCCGTACAAAACCATCGTGTAGGAATCATCAACAACAGGATCATTACGAGGTTAAGTACTATATGCGTTTTCAAAAAGAGTTTGCATTCAATAATAAAGTGATGTCTAAACCAACATCTAAAGTTTTACAATCCAAAAGCATGCTTCACTAAGTAGAAGCAAATAATAAGTGTACGTGACCACAACGGTCGTTACAAGTCATAGTTCAAAAGTACTAAAGTATGAATGTAAGATAAAGTAGTTCATGCGACAACAACTCTAAGCAGCGGGTGTCTACAGCACGACTAGTACACAGCGGAAGCTAACCTCAAGCACCTGAGAAAAACATGCTTAAAAACGTCAACACAAAGGTTGGTGAGCTATGGTTTAAGTATAACAGTATGTAAGGTAGGCCACGAGATTTCAGTCCTACAAAGAGCGTTTCAAAACAGTAAGATAAAGTATATGTTAACCGTGGGCACTTGGTAACTAACTTAACGTTTATACCCCCTGAAAGTACACTTGGCAAGTGCGTATGTCTACGAAGTATTAAACACTCATTAAATGCTAGCGCGACTAGCCCGAGTGGGGATGTCAAACCCTATGGATCCATATCTAAGATTCGCGTTCACCGGTTCAAAAACCAATGACTAAACGTTACCGAGCTAAAGGGAATGTTTCTGCCGTTATATAACCCACACATATATAAGTTTAAGTACTCGTGCCTAGTATGTAAAACATAAAATCCGCATGTATTCTCAGTTCCCAAAATAAGTTAAAGTAAAAAGGGAATGCTATAACTCACAATGATAATGTAGTCGTAAAGTCGGTTCGGAAAAGGTGTGCAAGTAATCGGTCCGAAGGTCCTCAACCTAAGGCAAATAGTACTAAGTCAGTAAATCGTCTTAATAGGTTTAAAAGTATGTAAATAAGGTCTTAAGGGTCATCATCATTCATCATCAAACAAAAGGCGTAAAGTAAGTTTCGTTTATGAAAGTAGTTTACAACAAAGACTGAATTCAGTCAGTCACCACGGCCTCTACCCTTACTGAATTAAGGTGAGACCAGTGACCATGACTCCGTCTATGAGTCCCTTAACTGTGGTAAAATTTACAGAATCAAACTCGTCTTGGTTTGACCGTGGTGACGGTCTAAGTGCGAGTAGGTCAGAAATTTCTGCACAACGTTAAAGGACATAGTGACGATCGGAGGGCCATAAATCCTAAACCGTAACTCGGATTAAGACGAGTCCTATATGAAAAGTTATCTACTCGAAAAGTTATATCTAAAAATAATAATCAAAACAGCCCAGGTCTACTGGTCTGATACAGAGACAGCAGGTCAGTAGGGTTTGGACTGAAACAGTAAGTTTAAGTGAGTTCCGGTGGTCTTGGTGCTTGATGTTCATCATGGTTCTCATCCTTGATGCATATAGCTTCAAGTGTACAACTCCTTGATGTGTCTACATCATCTCAACCAAGTCTTGACCATCATAACACTAGTGCAAGTCTAAGACATGAAGCACAACTCACTTAAGAGTTGCATGTAGTTTGATGTACCAAAGTTACATCAAAGTCTTAGGTTTGACACTTACATGAACTTTAAGACTAATAATAAGTTACAAACTTGAAAATAAACTTATAAAATCAAGATCTTAAAATGTAGAACATAGTTCTTAGTTAGATCTTGAAGATCCAAGACTCAAAAGTCTAGATCTAACATAAGTGTACAAAGTTATATTTAAAGAAAACTTATTTATATGTTCATGAACTTTCAAGTTAACTTTTAGTTCAAGATTAATGAGATCAAAGTTAACTAGTAACATTTGACCAATAATAACATAAATCATGAAATTAAAGTGCAAGTAAATGAAGTAAATAGCTAAGTAAACAAGTAATTAAGTTCATGGTTTGCATACTTTAAAGATTCAAGCCTAAGCTTGATCTTTAAGGAAAGTAAACTTTAAAGTTTATTTCATGACTCACAAGTATGCTTTCAACACATGAACTTACAAACTTTTGAAACAATAAAAGTAGAATCATAAGCTAGTAAGTTTATGTTCTTGTGTTCTTGATAAATACAAGATATTATGAAGAATCAAACTAGTAAGTTTGATCTTGTAACTAGTAAAGAATAACTAACAATTACATGTAACAACTAACAACAACAAGTAATCAACTACAAGTAACAAAGATGATGATGATGTTTGTGGGTGAAATGGCCACGGTTTTCATCAAGTAAAAAGAGGAAGAACAAGTTGTTTAAACACTTACAAGAAGAGAGAAAAGTGAGAGAGAATGAAGTGCAAGTTTGAGAGTGTTTTGGAAAATGAGAGAATAAGTGAACAAGTAAGTAGAAGTAATAAAAAAAATGCAATAAAACTCCCTCTTCAAAGGGGTGGCCGACGGTTTGGTGTCAAAAAAAGGGAAGAGGATTGTCCAAAAGTTCATGCATGGTAAAGCTTAATAAAGATGGATATTAGGGTTGATTTCATGGGGATTACATGCAACTAGATTCCAAAAGCCTTAACCAACTAGTTACACTCTAAATAATACTTACACTTTGAAAGACATGGGCTAAGTAGTTCATTAAGATGTAGGGTGGGCTCATGAGTCTTATTTCATGAGTCCATTAACTTTAAACAAGCCCAAGTCCAATTAATAACAAGTTAATCCAAATAAAGCCCAAGTAATTAACTAAAAACCTTAGTTAATTAAAATGATTAATAAAACTAATCATGAATGTAAATAATATCTAAAAATATTATTCGTGAAAGTTCCGGGTGTCACAAGGACGTTTCGGGCAATTAAAGTCAAGTTCGGGCAATCATGGCAACATGTAAATGTAATAACATACATTCGTTTTATCACACGTATTAATAATAACAATTATTAATAAATAAACGTTGGAAATTCCAGGGTCGTTACAGTAGTGGCTCTCGAGGGTTTAGCTTTTGGAAGCGAAGCCAAGATTTGGGTAGTTTAACCCCAAACACCATGCTCTAGTGTCGTTTGGAAATTAAACTTGAACGGTCGAAACTTGTATTTTTGAACGAAATTCATAAGACGGGTCGTTGTGGGCCCGGTGTTGTAAAACTCATTTTTATTGTGAAAAATATCTTAGTTTTACTTAATATGATGTATTGTGAAAGTCGTTTCATTTAAAAGTGTCGGAAGCGGGTTTTCCGCTCGAGTAAGTTGGACCCCTTGGTCAGAAATTTGTAGTTCATTTGGACACCGTCCAGACCCTTTGAATGCCATCCTGGTCTTTACTACTGGACGCCGTCCAGATACACTGGAACAGATTTTTTTTTTGTCGTGTTTCTGGTATAACGATGTCGGGTCGTTACAGTTTCGTATATCAGTTTCCGCGTTTTAAGTTTAAGTTTTCACTTTAGTTTCATGATTTAGTTTCGCGTATTGTGTTTAAATTTTCAACTACGACTATTCATTTTGATATTCACGTTCTAGTTTTACAATTCAGTTTTCAGTTTCGCATTTCAGCATTCAGTTTTACCTTTAAGTTTATAGTATAGCTTATGCCTTTTAGTTTTTGGTTTTCTTTTCAGTTTTCGTGTTTCAGTTTTTTAGTTTTCCGTTTCGAAAACTGAAACGTGAAACTGAAAACTAAAACGCAAAACTAAAAACTGAAACACCAAACTTAAAAATTACGCAAAAAACTAAGAACTGAAATACGAAAATGAAAACTGAAACATGAAATGCGAAACTAAAAACATAAACGCGAAACTGAAATGAAACAAGAAACCAAAAAACTAAAACGTGAAATTGAAATTGAAATTTCAAACGTGAACCTGAAAACTGAAACGCGAAATTTAATAAATAAACACGAAACTAGATAGCAAAACTGAAACGCAACACTGAAATCTAAACACGAAATTTAAAACTAAAAAACGAAATTGAAAACCGAAACGCTAAACGCGCTATTGAAAACCGAAATTCCAAACGTGAAATTGAAACTCAAAACCCAAAATTGAAAACTAAAAATTTTGACAGGTATGATGTATTAGTAGTCGTCGATGTTGTGGATGTTGTACGGATTTCAACCGGTCTTGTTGACCCATTAAGTTTTTATTTTGCTTAAAATGGGTTTAGATTGGACTTACTTTATTTATTTTTATTTTTTATTTTTCACAAGACCAAGTGGGTCCAAAACTATGACCCTTCGGAATATTTGTTTGTGTTTGGGTCTCAACTGCAATGACTTGTATTCATTTGCATCCTTAATTTAAGTTGAGATCCAATGGAAAAATCTCAGCCCTTGGATCAGAATTCCATCACATGTGATTGGATTTTACAATTACATGTGATTGGATTTTACAATTACATGTAATTGGATTTGACATGCAGAATCACATGTGATTTAGTTTTACAATCACATGTGATTGGAATGGAGAATCACACGTGATTGAGTTATTCCAATCATATGTGATTGGTTTTTATCGAATCCGATGATGAAGAGCGAGTCTTCATATGAACTTGAAGAGTGATTTTTCGAATCAAACATTTTCAAGCTGTGATTCCTTCATCAAAGTTGTTCAAAATCAATCCATAAGCACTCGTGAATCGTTAATTGAAGCTAAATCATCACATAATTCATGAAGATGAACACAAATAGTTGACTTTTTTCTCAAACCTTTGACCTTGAAATTCAAATTCGTTTCTTCGATTTAGGAACTGAGATTTTGCAGATAGTTTCACGATGAGATTGTAAACACTTCTACATTTTCACATTTCCTCAAATCGTTCTTGATTTATTTGGAGACCTAATCGCCTTGACTTTTTGAAGAACGAAGAACATGAAGCAAATAGTTTCAAATCTGTTGTTGTTGATTCAATTTGATGATGAACAAGGTTTAGGATTATGATATAGATCATGTATTTAAGCTCAATTCATTGTAAGAATCATCATGAGAAGAATTCACAATTTGAAGGTGATGAAGAACATGAACATACTCTTGGAGTTCCCCCAATTTGAAGGTGATGAGAAATTATATACAATTGATCTAAGGACTGGGATTTACCCGTTAGATCTCAACTTACAATTCAAATGAATATTCATCAAACTTCCATTTATATAAAAAAAATTGTTCCGTATTTATCTCACTAACTAGATGAGAATAAAGATCTATTTACTTCTTTTCTTTTTTTAGTTTGGCTCAGAATTCTATATATTTCGAATATACCATGAGATCTTTGGACCAATTCAATACATAATGATTCAAATTTATGTAAATGAATCAAAATGGTGATTTGACTAAATATACCATACCTAGCTGCATGAGCATTCCATCTGTTTAAATAATAATAATAATATAATTTAGATTAGAAATAGAAATGAACAAAAGTTGAATGCATCTTATATGAAATGGTATAAGTAGACTTTATCTATGTTTTACTTCTTCATCAATATTTTTTTATTGGTGGTGAAATAATAAGTCACCATATGTAACCTTCATGTTTCAATTAGTTTACTATAAAAGCATTACAAAGTTGCCCACTTTTTCTCATAAACTCTTCAATCTACTCAACTTCATTGCACAACAAGTTCTTCACTCCAGTCTTATTAATGGCGTCTCATTTGCTTATATTCGGTCTCTTGTTGACAGCTTGTTCATTCGCTTTAGCTTCAGACCCTAGTCCTCTTCAGGACTTTTGTGTGGCTGACCCAAATAGCAAAGGTAAAAACTTTTAAAAATCTTATTAGGAATACAAAGAAATATACTATACTATTCAAATGCTAACGAGTTTTGTATTTCGTTGTAACAGTTTTGGTAAATGGCGTGGTTTGCAAAGATCCGAAAGTTGTGACAGCAGATGATTTCCTTTTTAAAGGACTCAATGTTATGGGAAACACGTCGAATGCAGTTGGGTCTATTGTGACTCCTGTGACTGTAGTACAATTAAAAGGACTCAACACTTTAGGAATCTCGATGGCTCGTATTGACTTTGCTCCATGGGGTCTTAACCCTCCACACACACACCCTCGAGCTACTGAAATCTTGACTGTTATTGAAGGCAGTATTTTGGTCGGTTTTGTGACATCTAACCCTGAAAACCGTCTCATCACAAAACTACTTCAAAAGGGAGATGTTTTCGTGTTCCCACAAGGTCTAATTCATTTCCAGCAAAACGTCGGAAATGGATATGTTGTTGCTATTGCAGCTTTGAGTAGTCAGAATCCGGGTGTGATTACGATTGCAAATGCTGTGTTCGGATCAAACCCCGATATTAGTGCAGACATTCTTGCAAAGGCTTTTCAAGTTGACGCTAACGTGATTAGTCAAATTCAGTCTAAATTTTAAGCATTTATGTGTTTGAGTTACTTATTGTAATGTTAGTAATATGGTTTGTCATGTCCTGTAATATTTACAAGTGAATTAAACATAATTATGATTTTGATTATAAATCTTGATCCTTCCATTCTTTAAACAATTAAACTGGATGATCCAAGCTCAACCACTTAATTCTGCAACATCAAAAATGCATTTATAGTTTATGGGCTCTAAGTTTCTTATATCAGTATACTGTTGATTCCAACAACACTTATAGATTACATCCCTTCTTTGATTTTGATTTTGGTTCTGCTTTTATCGTTTCACGAACAAAATCCGTATGTATGAGATATATAGTTCATGGAGGTATTAAACAATATTATGTACTTTTCACGTAAATAAGTATGTGGGATGGGCCTGATAATTATCCATATTATCAATAAGAGAAGGGTCGTTCATATAATAGCCCAAACACTTGAACTACACACCTAATAAAATCTGACTATTTTAAGTGACAAAAACGTGTCCAAATATAGTAGTTTCTATTAAAATCCTATAATGATAATATCATTATTAGGCTAATTCCTTTCTTAAGAAAAAATCAAAAAGAAAAAAATCTAAACCCTTAAGGTGATGTCATTAATCTAATTAATGACTAATTAAATTAAGCCCTTAAAGTGATGTTATTAATCTAATTAATGACTAATTAAATTAAATATACTTATTTATTTATTTCATGTTTTTCGGGAAAAAAATCACTCTCAGTAATTATTAATTATGGGGTATTATATTATTATTCAAATACAAATATGAGTTCTCTTTACGAGAATAATTACGTTATATATGTATGCGGAATACACGTCTCAATAAAAGGTTCTATGTAGGCTTTTATGACAAGAAAAATAGTAATTATGATAAAAATTGGAAGATGATTGTGAGAGAATATATGTAGTTCATCTATTCCGACCAAGTTAAGTACATCAATGTGTTTGTAAAAACAACGAGAAGTTCATAGTCCGAATTCGTTGGGTCATTAAACTAAATGACTTTAGCGTTTAAATTCACTTAATGCATAAAATATATTATTAAACTAAACTGTTTCGTTTAAACAAACCCGTGGTTTCACGGGCATTTCACTAGTTTATATCTATACGTTTTGAGCTACCCCTGTTTTGTATTACTTGATTTTACTTTTCAAATTTATCAAATACTTTCTTTAAAGCAAATAAGTATCCATATAGTCAAGGTTGAAGAACTCGGATTTTAAAAAATTATCGTTTATACATTTTTGGAGAGATCTCGAAATTTCGAGGAGAACTCGAACCTTAACTACGTTGACCTTTTGGTTTTTTTAACAAAAATAAACACATAATATATATATATATATATATATATATATATATATATATATATATATATATATATATATATATATATATATATATATATATATATATATATATATATATATATAGGGGCAGGATCAATGGGGAAGTAACCAATCGGGGGAAAGCGGGGGGAAGCAAAAAAAAATCGTTTTTTGGATTATTTTTTTTTCCGGCATCAAGATCACACGAAAATATGAACATTTAGAAGAGACACTTCGTGATGAATGTCATTATTTAGGTGGGAAAACGATCGACAAAAATAACATTCAAGATAATATTGTTCGTGAAGAATATGAACGTCTTTTTCATGTTTTGTGAAGTAAAATTTAGCCCGATTTAGAGTTTAGGGTTTAGGGTTTGGTGTTTTGGGTTTATGGAATAAACCCAAAACACCAAACCCTAAACCCTAAACCCTAAACTCTAAACCGTTCGTGTTAAAAACTCAATCTAAATCCTAAATCTAAACCCTAAATCTAAACCCTAAACCCTAAATTTCTAAACCCTAATATCTAAACCCTATAAACCCTAATATCTAAACCCTAATATCTAAACCACAATAGCTAAAACCTCAACATATGCTCGAAAAACACGATAATTGTTATATATTACTTCTTCGAGCGTTTTCCCGCCAAAATAAAAACAATTATCACAAAGTGTCTCTACTAAATGTTCATATTTTCATCTCATCTATAATGTTCGTGAACAAAGTTTTTTCAAAAAACGAAAAAAAAAAAAAAGTTTTTACTTCCCCCCGCTTCCCCCGAATGGTTACTTCCCTCTTGATCCTACCCATATATATATATATATATATATATATATATATATATATATATATATATATATATATAAAGAGCTTTTTTCCAACTACAACTCCATTCTTGCTAGCAACTGCCACGTGTCCATTTGTTATTCGTTAATTTTAGGCCTTCATATAACACAATTCTTGCTAGCAACTGCTTCCACCCTACGCGGTACCAACACACACCGCCTGCTTCACACCTCATGCTTCATTACACTTGTTTGAAGATTACCAATTGGATTGGCAATTTGCCACGTATAGCCGACCAAATTATAACTTGTCGTCATCTCAAATCTATGATCGATATCCAATTTTCATCTTCAATTACAATTTACCTTCTTCTTTGTTTCTTTCTCACTTCCGATGCGCATCTTCCGCCAAGGAAAAATCATTTGTGAACTATCAAAGTGTAAGTTACATATCTTTTGTTACTTATGCCTCTATTTATGAATTTTTGTTGTTGTGTTTTAATATGTATGTTAAAATTAAAATTGATTGAATTTATTGTTCTTTATTGTTGGTGCCCTAAATTGGTTGTGAGTATTGTTGTGGTATTTGGATATATATATATATATAACCTTATAAGATTCTCTATTGATTGTATGTTTCTGTCATCCAGTAACTTCAATATCATTATCACTCTACCAGGTAATCCTTCATTAACTTATTATTACTCTCCACCCAAATATTAAAAATGGCAACCAAACCCTCTCAAACCTTCAAGCCCACCTTTCCCAATTCCATCCCAATTAAATCCAACTCCACAAATTTCCAATCTGCATATCCTAAATCTTCCAAGAATCATCTACCTTTTTCACAAAAATCCACCATTTTCTTGGGTAATCTTTCACGTTTTACTAATCCTTCTACTATCCGTTATCTCCTGCAAGGTTTCGGTACTATATTGGATCTTTCATGGAGAAAGGATCGGACCATCGCCTTTGTTAAACTTCAAAACATTATGCAGGCTGCCAGTGTTATTAAGTCTATGAATGGTAAGATCATTAATGGAATGAGGCTTACTGTGAACTACGCTAAGAACAATTTGAATCATGGTAATCCTCCTCAATCGTTTAACAAAAAAGATGTACCTAAGTCCCCTTTTATTAATCTGTCACGCAATTCAGAGGTGTGCAACCGTATGCACTTAACAGCTCTTATCATTGACAAAAATCCTATCACTGCCTTGAAGTTGTTTAAATGGCTTAAGGGTCGTTTCATAGCTATAGATTCGATCTCAGCATGGGGTCTTTTTGGGTACATTGTCCAATGTTCGGACGAAGAGAGCTTCAAAAGAATGACGATGGGTCCAACGTTGCGTGAAGACGAATTCATTGATGTTATTCCGATGAGTCAACGTAGGTTAAAGTATTCAAGGTTTGCTAAAGTTGCGATCTCGGGTATACCTTACGAGTGTGTATCTGCAAATTGTTCCATTGAAGTTGCACACAACTTTGGAAGAGTTCTTCATGTTAACAGTAACTCACATAAACTTAAGCGTGCCGACGCTGTGTTTGCTCTAATCGAAGTATTCTGTCCGGGACCAATCGATAAATTAGTCGATGCAAAAGTTGACAATGGCACTAGTTGTAAGTTATGGGTTGAGGAGATTAATTACAACGAAGAGATCGAAATTGTTCCAGATGAAGCTATTATCGAGTATAATTCTATACTACAGCTTTCCTTTAAAGTTGCAAGTGACATGAAAAACGATGACCAAAATGATACTTCAGTACCGGAATATGGTCAACAATCACCGGAAAAACCGCCGGAGATGCCACTGGAAGAAGGTGAGTTCAATGTTAACGGTAACAATTCGAATTTCCAAACCCCTTTAAAAGTCAACAAATATGTTGATGTGCATAATTCATTGGAAAAGGTTACTGAAAAAGTAACTAAAGCTGTTTTGTCCCATAAAGATAAGAAGCAAGGGTCTAGGTTGGTAGCTGATGAGATCAAAAGTACCATTTTCAAATCCCTTGAAAGGGATGGGCACCCTGACAGTCTGGATAACAAAACCAATACCTCCACGCCTGTTGACCTTTGCAATTCCCAAAACACCCCTTTTATTTTAAATCAAAAAGACTATCCAGCCCTTGAACAGATTTCCCCAAATTATCAAAACCCTTCTAATATCCCTGTTAATCCAGTCACTAA
The DNA here is from genome assembly GCF_046630445.1 of Rutidosis leptorrhynchoides. Classification (NCBI taxonomy): domain Eukaryota; kingdom Viridiplantae; phylum Streptophyta; class Magnoliopsida; order Asterales; family Asteraceae; genus Rutidosis; species Rutidosis leptorrhynchoides. Next base: position 80,356,218 of record NC_092334.1, read on the forward strand.
AGATTCATCCTTCACTGGTGATGATACGTCTTTTGCTGCAAAACTCAACACAAAACCCTCCAATCCCGTGTTCTTAAACGAATCTTGTATTGATAGCTCTAGTAAGGTTCGTAGCAGCCCTTCTACAAGAAAAAAGGATGTCCTTCTCCAACCTACTGTTGTTTCCAAAAATAGAGGCAAGGTTAAAGAGTACAATTGGATAGATGAAATTCCTTACAAGTCTGATATGTACGACACCGCAAGTGAAATAAATAATGGTATCTCTAGTGGCACCCCAAATTTAAATCAAGTGAATGGTGGATTCGGTTCTAAGAAAATGTCATACAAAGAGGAGATGTACAACTTCGGTATTTTAATGGGTAACATGACGGAAGAAACGCCCGAAAAACCTTCAAAGCAATGAGGCTCGCCTCATGGAACATCCGTGGCCTAGGTAACAAGTCTAGAGGCCATTTGGCGGGTGCAATTGTTAATCGTTTTCAAGTACAATTCTTTGCAATTCAAGAGACTATGGTAAATGAAGTAACTCTTCCCGTGTTAAATGAAATTTGGAAACATTATGTATTCGACGCAATTCAAGTTCAAGCAAGCGGTCGATCCGGTGGCCTCTTATCAATTTGGAGGACGGATGTTTTCTCCTTAATTATGTCATGGAAGAGAAGACATTGGATTGCCACCATATTGAGGTACGCTCCTTCCAATCAGGTGGTTCTTATTGTAAATGTGTACCCACCCCTTCATGAAAGTAAGAAAAAGATCGTTTGGGCACAACTTTCTAGTATTGCCCGTAATTGGCCGGGTCCTCTTTGTTTTGTGGGTGATTTTAATGCGGTGTGTTGCTCTGGCGAAAGATTAAGAGAAAATATTGATCTTGTAAGCATTGCTAATTTTAACGCTTTTATCAACAATGCTTTTCTTTTTGATATACCTTTATCAAACGACGAATTTACATGGGAAGGGCCTCTCGGGAAGTATTCTCGAATTGACAGGATGTTGATTAATCATATGTGGGTCGATTTTTGTCCTGATGCCGTTTTACAAACTGTTCAAACGGATAGGTTTGATCACAAACCGTTGGTATGGGGAAAGAAATTATGTTCTTGGGGTCCAAAACCGTTCCGATTCAATAATATGTGGCTTATGAAAAAAGGTTTCGTAGAGCTATGCGAATCCAAATGGGATTCCTTTCAGGTTGTCGGGTGGGCTGCTTTCGTATTGAACAAAAAATTGCGCTTACTCAAAAGTGAATTGAAATCATGGAATGCTTCCCAAAGAGACCAAGACTCTCTTGATCTTAGATTCTGTGAAGAAGAGATTAAAAGGCTCAAGAATTGTTTTAAAGTGCGTGATTTATCTGAAGTTGAAATCGCTTCTTTAGCTTCCTTGAAATTAAGTAAAAAGAAGATTTCTATTCGAATTGAATCAAAACGGAGATTGCAATCTCGTTTTCTGTGGTTAAAATTGGGTGACAAAAACTCGAAGTTCTTTTATACCGTCTCACGCATAAAGCAACAATCATCGTATATCGCGGGCTTGAATATTAATGGTTCTTGGGAGGATGATCCTTCCATTGTTAAGGAGCATGCTGTACGGTTTTTTGAGGTTCTTTTCACAGCTCCTGTTTTGCATTCTGATGCTACTGATTTCGATTGGTGTACTCTGAAAATGGGCCGTGTTCCAGCCCACTGTAAGGCTAGTCTTGAAGCACTTTTTGCTTCTGATGAAATTCTGAGTGTTATTAAGGGTTTTGACGGTAATAAAACCCCGGGCCCGGACGGCTTTTCGTTGCAATTTTTCAAAAAGGCTTGGCATGTTATGGAAGATACTATAATGGATATGTTCGAAGAGTTTCACTCCAACCCGGCCTTCCCAAAAGGTTTTAACTCTTCTTTCATCGTGCTAATTCCTAAAACCAATTCCGCTAAAAGTATTGAGCATCTACGCCCCATAAGCCTCATCAACGCTCCTTATAAAATCATTGCAAAAACTTTAGCTAATCGATTAAAGCGGGTTCTTCCCTTTATCATTAGTGAAACTCAAAATGGATTCGTTCCTTCACGGTTGTTAATGGATGGAGTTATGGTTGTTAGCGAAGTTGTTCACATGGTTAAAAAGAAGAAAAAGCCGATCCTCCTTTTGAAAATAGACTTCTCTAAAGCTTACGATTGTGTGTCTCATGAGTTTCTACTCTCGGTTCTTCTCCAAATGGGGTTCGGGTCCAAATTTATTTCATGGATCAAGACTTGCATTTCTAATATTAATTTCTCCGTCCTCTTGAATGGCTCTCCCTCCCGAGAGGGTGTTATGAAGCGCGGTTTACGTCAAGGTGACCCTCTTTCATCTTTTTTGTTTATTATTGTAGCGGAAGTTCTAAGTAAATTGCTTTCCCGCGATCTAGCTAATGGTGACTTAGAAGGTGTTCGTATCGACCCGAATTTGGTTTTAAATCACTCTCAATTTGCCGATGATACCATCATCTTTGCTCAACCAAACACGAAAGAACTTTTTCGTATTAAGCACATCATGCAAGTGTTTTTCCTTCATTCCGGGCTACAAATGAATGCTTCCAAGACAACTTTATATGGAATTCACGTGTCTAGGGAAGATATGAAAGCCTTCTCGACTATCTTCGATTGCAAAATTGGCGTTTTTCCGTTAGAGTACCTTGGCATACCGATTGGGTTATCTAGAGAAAGAATTTCAATGTGGGATCCGATCATTTCAAAGTTTAAACATAAGTTAGCCGAGTGAAAAGGTCGATGTCTCTCCTTCGGAGGAAGGCTTGTTATGATAAATGCAGTTATTTCCAATCTCCCTCTTCATTATATATCCATTTATAAAGCTCCGGTGGCCATTATTAAGAAACTTGAAAGATACCGAAGGAATTTTCTTTGGGGTGGCGATTGTCTCAAAAAGAAAACATGTTTGGTCAAATGGGATTCGGTTTGTTTACCTAAAGATTTAGGTGGTTTGGGCATAACTCCCCTTCGGGTGAAAAATCTTGCAATGCTTGCTAAGTGGTGGGCTCGTTTAAACTCCAATAAGCAATTCTTATGGAAATCCATAGTGGTTTCCTCGTTTGGTCCCTCGTTTCGTGGTAAAATTATGAACAACGTTTCTTCGTTACAAAACTCTCAACTATCACCTATTTGGAGAGATTTGATAAATCTTCAAACGATCGATTCCGCTCAAGGTATTATTGGTCCTAATATTTGGAAATGGAATGTAGGGAACGGTGCTAGTATGTTATTTTGGTACGATTCTTGGGCCGGTGGGCGTATCTTAAAAGACGATTTCCCTTCGTTATTTTTCTTATGTAAGAAAAAGTTCAAGTGTGTGAATATGTTTCGGTTTCCTCAGATGCGATTAAAATTATGATACTTTCGATTTATATTGATCCTCCATTGTGGCCTAAGGTTATATGGGGAAATTGTGTTCCTTCCAAGATTATGGTATTTCATTGGCTAGCTATTAAAAATAGTATCCCCGTTAAAGACGTGTTAGCAAGAAGAAGTATGTTGCCTTCGTCTCAATCTTCGTTATGTGTTTGGTGTTCGTTAGAAGTCGAAACAATTGAACACTTGTTACTTCATTGCAAATGGACCACAAGCATTTGGACAGATTTATTCCGTTGGTGGAACATTCGTTGGATCTTACCACGGTCTATTGTCGATTTCTCTTTCGATTGGTACTATGGGATGGGTATCAAGGCTTCTAAGTTTTGGAAAATGATCGGGCCAACGACTATTTGGGCCATTTGGATGGCTAGAAATGACGTTGTTTTCAATGGCAAATTTACAAGTCGATCCATTGTTGTTCGGAATATTAAGCTAAAGGTCTTCTTATGGGCGTCTAACCTCAAGTTGGTGCACGGTTTACAAGCTTATGTTTGGGAGCAAAATTCGTTTTTTCTTTGTTAATAGGATTTTGTTTATTGTAATCCCTCTTTGTTCTTATTGTACGTGTAATATTCCTGTATCCTTCATTGTTTTGATGAAGTTACCGTGGTTTTAATAAAATCCTTTCTTTCGCCAAAAAAAAAAAAAAAGGTAATCCTTCATTAATGACTCTCTGTCCTTTTTTAAAAAAATTAACAAATTATTGACACTTATTATATATGATTGGTACTAGAAAAGTTTACATCCATCAAACAAAAGACCTTGTTTGATTGAGTGTTGACCATGTGGGTTGACTTGAAATCTCAAGATTCATACATAAGTTGTAAAAAGATCATAACTTTGATTTGTGTATCTACTATTTATGCCTAAAGTTAGGTTAAAACTTAAAATGGGGTATCTTGATATGTTTTTGTAAGCCAATAGGTTGGTTCTTCGGATACTTGAGTTTAAGCCGTGGTAGTTACCAATTTTAAAGAGCTAAAGGTGTCTCAACATGTAAGCATATGGTCATCAGGTGGACTGCGAGTATATGGCTAAAGTTTCTTGCTTGCTGAATGATCTGGTAAGTTTTTTTTCCCTGAGTTTTTGGGTCGTCAACTTTATGAAATGTTTAGATTGAATATTTGATTTATTGATTCTTTATGTTTAAGCTGCAATTATTTTCATTGGTGCACTTGTGGTAGCTTGGATTTTGTATTTTTGTTAATGACTTAATTAAATGCATTGATGGTAATGTTATTGTAAGTAACTAGAGGGGGTAAATAATTACTTAACGGTTCCTTAAAACTTTTTTGAAATCTTTGACAATCAAAACGTAAGTTTTAAGTGTGGAAGTGTTTGTGTTTGTTAATGCAAGTATGTAATGAATGTAAGTGCACAAACACAAGGATCTATAGTGGTTCGGGAGGATGTTAACTAATCCTCCTTAATCCACTCCCCGATTCACTAATCGGGAGTTAGCTTCACTAAGTATTTCCCCAAACCCGGAGGAGATCCGTTTAAACCAAATGATCTTCAGTAAGTCACACCAACCCTACTCCTAGATCACACTCGTCTTCACCTTGGACAAGCATCGATTTCCCAATGGAAATACGAACAACTTCCTAGTTCCCTTTAAGGAAGAAGGATCACTAGATAAGATGATATTCTTATCACAAGATCAATTCTACTAACACAATCTCTCATAGTTCTTCAATAGGTAACACCAACCTTACTTAGATCAAACTTGTCTTCACCTTGTACAAGTATTAATTCCCAATGGAATTAATCAACTTCCTAGATCCCTTTAAGGAAGTTGAATCACTAAGTAAGATGGTGTTTCTTATCACAAGAACTATTTAACTTCCTTGAACCCCTAAGGAAGTTTCCCACAAAGTAAACTTAGTGATACAAATAATAAGCATGAAGTTTACAATGTAATTCTACTTAGTGTAAGTAGAATCTCTCTTTATCTCTTATAATCTCTCCATTGATATGTGCTTGAGGCTTGAGAGATAAGTTGATATGATTTTGAAAGAATGTTGGAAAGAGGTTATCATCAAGTTTTGCAAATTGGTGTATTTATAGTCCAATAATACTTGACAGACAAAACTGCGGTCAATCCACGGTCAACTGTGGAGTCAACCGCAGAGCCTTCTGTCAGCTTTTCAATATATCCGTTGGAGCTCCTTTTTCTTTGAATTTTTGGCTTCTTTACCCAATATAGAGCCTTCAAAAGATGCTTAATACACCTGAAAGTCCTTGACCTTCATCTTATACTTTCGATGCATTCATTGAAGTGGACATGAGCTTGCAAATGAAGAAAACATCTTCTCTTGAGACTTTTGTCATTGATTTCAAAAGAGGTAAGTGCTGATTTTTGCTCCATGACAATCCACTACAAGCCAAACCCCAAATCCGATGTCTTCATACAATTTTTCTATACTTGGATGGAAGCATCTAACCTCATTGGTTACTTGCAACAAGCCAAAGGTGACCATTTTAACTCTTGTGAAGAATCTTTGGGAGTTACATTAATCATAAAGAGATAAACCATTACATTCTAAACCTCATTTCTCATGTCTTCACCAACTTGTCTTTTCTTTGATGGAAGTATCTAATCTCATTGGTTACTTGCAACAAGCCAAATGAGACTAATTTGAACCTTGCAAGGACTTTTTGAGAGTTGCACTAATTACCAAGATTAATCATACTTAAGCATGTAAGTAATGCTTAAAAACTAATCAAGTGGAAAGCATCTCTTTAGTTGGGACTTTAATGACCATCTTAAATATTACTTTTAATTTAGATTTAAAAAAGATAACTTTTGAAAAAGAACTTTTAGACATACTTGTGTGTTTAACATTAATCACAAGCTAAAAGTGTTATTAAGGCATCATTAAGTGTGATTAACCAAGATTAGTGTTTTAGTGATCAAAACTCATTTGTATATGAAGGATGCAACTATTCTAAGCATGTTTAAGTAAGTTTTGTAAATTATAGATACCCCAAAGTAGTCAAACATTTTTCGATCAAAAATCCGGACAGGAGAAACTGCGGTCGACCCACGGCTGACCGTGGAGTCGACCGTGTACCTTGTTTCGAAGAACCAAGGTACAGGGCATCCCACGGTCTGACCTGCGGTCGACCGTGGAGCTAGCCGTGCTCCTTCAGTATTTTTCAAATGACGCTTTTAACTTAACGGTTTTGTGTGTTGGTCGTTTGCTAGAGATTGTGTAGGCTTGTGAACTTGTGTTGTTCTATACGTTGTTTTAAGCACACAAGAGTTTGTGTCATGATCAAAACAAAGTGGTTAAATATTTGAATATTATCATTGGATCACTAACCAACATTCTCCCCCTTTTTGATGATGGGAAACTTATGTAAGTGTGCTTAAGTGTGCAATACAACACATGTGTTAACATCACTTACCATACACTTTCTTCCCCTTTTGTCGAAGCAAAAAGGTTAGCTTTTCCTGGAACTAAGCGTGCCCTAGAGTAATGCTTCCTCTTGAATCTTACATAGCGGTAGATGATATAGCTCCCCCTTGAAATGTGTAATATAAGACTCATAAAAAAGAGGATTAGTCCACACATAAGTCGTAATATCAAGTAAGGAGTGATATGAACTCAACGAGCTAGACAATCCTTCAATCAAGGGTTAGTGCACACACATAGCAAGCATAAGAATCATTATGTGTCATAGATAACTGAGATAGTGGAATGAACACTTTGACCAATATATGTGATCGTTAGAGAGCATGTAAGATCAAAAGTGAGTATGAACCACCACATATCAGAGTTAATGAATAGTATAACATGAATGTGCAATATAACATGTAGTGAGCAGAAGCCTTAATATACCATGCAACATTATCATTAAGTACCAACATTACTCTACTAGTTCTACCAATTTCAGGCATGTAAGAGAGTAAGTTCAAACAAGCATGTTATACATATAAAGGCAAACTCGAGAGCACCGATTTCACAAGAGAGTAAGTTATACATATATAAGCTTAGATGCTAGAGCTTGTATGTAAGAGAGTAAGTTCAAACAAGCATGTTATACATATGGCACATATCATAAGCATAGCATGTCAATCAATAGTGATCAATAAGGCAGATATGATAAGTCGAAACGTTATCTACATGATAAGTTATTACTGAAGAATCATACAATAAGTTTCAAGTTATTCAACTAAGAGCATATCTCTTTGTATACTTAGTGATGAACATATGTATAACCTAAACATATAGAGCATGCTAATATTTCACTTATCATGTAATGATCAAAGTTAAATTGGTGTTCAAATAGTCACTTATTAGGTTGACTAAACTTTTAGCAAGAGGATACACACATATATGAGTTTCGGAAGAAGTGGTACATTAGTCGAGGAAAGTTTGTTTCATCCACAAGCCTTGAGCACATGATCTTTCAATTGCTATATACTCAACTTTGGTAGTAGAGAGATAGCTACCTGTGTTTGTTCCTTTGAGAGCCAAGAGGTTATGCATAAACCAACTAATGCACATACACCACTCTCTACGTTGTTTTAAGCACACAAGAATTTGTGTCATCATCAAAACAAAGTGATTAAATATTTGAATATTATCATTGGATCACTAACCAACAGTTACGATCATGTGAAACTAGAGAAGCTGTGGTTTCTGAGTTTTTGAAATCTCATAATCATCATTACGATTATTGCAAAGTGGCTGCTTTAATTTCTAGGATTAACATATTCGAAGGAGTATACTTTGCTTGAAGTATTTGGGGATGTTGCCTTTATATACACTGAAAGTGATTACATTAGAGATTTTAATAGTTCGATGTCATTAGTTGTGAAATACTTCAATATAATCAAGTATGATGACGATGTTCATGATGTGGTGTTAATTTGTTTATGATCACATTACATAGGAGTCGCAAAATGTAATGAACCATGGGTTGATCTTTATTAAGAATTGGCGCCGTGATGAAGATAAAAAGATAACCAAATATGCAAATGTACAACTGGTTTCAAGTTTCAACACCGCACGTGAAAAGATCAGACCTAAGCGTTTTCTTGAAGACATCAGGGATTACATCCGGTCTAACATGAAAGATAAAGAACATTCTCTAAATTCTCAAAAGGTTAGCACTACAAACTAATCTAGAGAAGTTTTGATCTATGTTTATACTTTTAAGGTAACCTACACCACTATTTGCCTCATTAAGAGCCAAATATTCTTTAGTACAGTTCTAATAGAGCTTGAAATCCATTGAATTGAGTTGGGTTTTTCTCTTTACTTTTTGTGTTTTTTGTTTCTTCTTGTATGATATGATATTATTACCCGTTTGTTCAGGAGCATACCATGTCTAACATGGTGCACAACCATAATATCCACCTGGCATGATGTAGGAAGATATGGAGCGACCTCTTGGTGCCTTCTATTCAGGAGCGCCTAGCATGTTGAAATATATTTGGTTATTTGTGCTACCATGTAGGAAGAAATGTGTGTTTTTTATTAGCTCCAACTTATACACATGGTACGCATTTGTCAGTATCGTTTTGTACACACAACGGTTAGTCATGAAATTTGGTTTAATAGCAACATTAGTTAGCCAAATTATTTGAATTGTTACATAAAATGGGCCGTGCATTATGTACGACCAAGAACACACTAGTATATATATATATATACATATATATATATATATATATATACATATATATAGGGGCAGGATCAATGGGGAAGTAACCAATCGGGGGGAAGCGGGGGGAAGCAAAAAAAAATAATTTCTTCGTTTTTTTTGAATTTTTTTTCCCGGCATCAAGATCACACGAAAATATGAACATTTAGAAGAGACACTTTGTGATGAATGTTATTATTTAGGCGGGAAAACGATCGACAAAAATAACATTCAAGATAATATTGTTCGTGGAGAATATGAACGTTTTTTTTTCATATTTTGTGAAGTAAAATTTAGCCCGATTTAGAGTTTAGGGTTTATGGTTTAGGGTTTAGGGTTTGGTGTTTTGGGTTTATTCCATAAACACCAAACCCTAAACCCTAAACCCTAAACTCTAAACCGTTCGTGTTAAAAACTCAATCTAAATCCTAAATCTAAACCCTAATATCTAAACCCTATAAACCCTAATATCTAAACCCTAATATCTAAACCCCAATAGCTAAAACTTCAAAATACGCTCGAAAAACACAATAATTGTTATATATTACTTCTTCGAGCGTTTTTCCGCCAAAATAAAAACATTTATCACAAAGTGTCTATACTAAATGTTCATATTTTCATCTCATCTATAATGTTCGTGAACAAAGTTTTTTCAAAAAGCGAAAAAAAAAATTTTTTGCTTCCCCCTGCTTCCCCCCGAATGGTTACTTCCCTCTTGATCCTACCATTATATACATATATTTTTTTCGTTTTTTTTTTGGAATTTTTTTTACCGGCATCAAGATTACACGAAAATATGAACATTTAGAAGAGACACTTCGTGATGAATGTTATTATTTAGGCGGGAAAACGATCGACAAAAATAACATTCAAGATAATATTGTTCGTGAAGAATATGAACGTTTTTTTTTCATGTTTTGTGAAGTAAAAATTTAGCCCGATTTAGAGTTTAGGGTTTAGGGTTTAGGGTTTGGTGTTTTGGGTTTATTCCATAAACCCAAAACACCAAACCCTAAACCCTAAACACTAAACACTAAACCGTTCGTGTTGAAAACTCAATCTAAATCCTAAATCTAAACACTAAATCTAAACCCTAAACCCTAAATTTCTAAACCCTAATATCTAAACCCTATAAACCCCAATATCTAAACCCTAATATCTAAACCCCAATGATAATGCTAAAAACGAACATATATTTCATAGCATTATCCCTCAAGAAAGACAAGCTTTTAGTTGCAATTGTTCTATTTACAAGTAATATTCGTTTAAATAATAAAAGGTGAAGACAAAAGACAGATTCGACGAATTAAAGACGCAAACGACCAAAAATCTCAAAAGTACAAAGTACAATCAAAGTGGTTCAAATTATTGATGAGAAACGTCTCAAAATTACAAGAGTACAAGTCGCAAAACGCAAAATACAAGATATTAAATTGTACGTAAGGACGTTCGAAAATCCGAAACCGGGACCAGAGTCAACTCTCACCGCTCGACGCAACGGACTAAAAATTACAAGTCAACTATGCACATAAATATAATATAATATTTAAATAATTCTTAAAATTATTTATATATTATATTTATTTATTAATACGTCGACAAGCTTGAAAACAAAAATATGTGAGCTGGTACCTACCTCCATGCGATCGCATGGCCTGTAGGCTTGTTTTCCATGCGATCGCATGGGCCACTTTTTGTGGCCACATGCCTATAAATTCGCAGTTTGGTGATCGATTAAATCCATCTTTTTCTCTTCCATCATTCAACGTATATATATATATATATATATATATATATATATATATATATATATATATATATATATATATATATATATATATATATATATATATATATATATATATATATATTATATTTTAATTTTAATTTTAAATTCTAATAATAAGGGTATGTTAGCGAATGTTGTAAGGGTGTAAGTCAAAATTCTGTCCGTGTAACGCTACGCAAATTTTAATCATTGTAAGTTATGTTCAACCTTTTTAATTTAATGTCTCGTAGCTAAATTATTATTATGCTTATTTAAGACGAAGTAATCATGATGTTGGGCTAAATATTAAAGACGGGGTAATTGGGCTTTGTACCATAATTGGGGTTTGGACAAAAGAACGACACTTGTGGAAATTAGACTATGGGCTATTAATGAGCTTTATATTTGTTTAATTAAATGATAGTTTGTTAATTTAATATAAAGATTTACAATTGGACGTACCTATAAATAACCATATACACTCGATCGGACACGATGGGCGGGATATTTATAAGTACTAATAATCGTTCATTTAACCGGACACGAGAATGGATTAATAGTTAATAGACTTATTAAAACAGGGGTAATTATGTACAAGGATACTTGGCATAATTGTTAACAAAGTATTAAAACCTTGGGTTACACGCAGTCGATATCCTGTTGTAATTATTAAACAAAGTATTAAGACCTTGTTACAGTTTAAGTCCCCAATTAGTTGGAATATTTGACTTCGGATATAAGGATAATTTGACAAGGACACTCGCACTTTAAATTTATGACCGATGGACTGTTATGGACAAAAACCAGACGGACATATTGAATAATCCAGGACAAAGGACAATTAACCCATGGGAATAAACTAAAATCAACACGTCGAACATCATGTTACGGAAGTTTAAATAAGCATAATTTATATATTTCATATTTAATTGCACTTTTAATTATCGCACTTTTATTTATTGTCATTTTATTTATCGCAATTTTATTTATCGCAATTTCATTATCGTTATTTACTTTACGCTTTAAATTAAGTCTTTTATATATTTAATATTTTACATTAGGTTTTAACTACGACTAAAGTTTTAAAATCGACAAACCGGTCATTAAACGGTAAAACCCCTTTTTATAATAATAATATTACTTATATATTTTTGTATTTTTACAAATATAGTTTTTAAAAAATATAGCGTTAAGCTTGTTTAAAAGATCCCTGTGGAACGAACTGGACTTACTAAAAACTACGCTACTGTACGATTAGGTACACTGCCTATAAGTGTTGTAGCAAGGTTTAGGTATATCCATTCTATAAATAAATAAATCACTTGTGTAAAATTGTATCGTATTTAATAGTATTTTCTTGCAAAAATATAACTATTTTATACACCACCTCGCACACATCAAGTATTTTTGGCGCCGCTGCCGGGGAACGTCAAACGCCGGAAGCGAAACGCTATAAATATATATATAAAAAAGGATTTTTAGTTTACTTTTGTAAAAATACGTTTTTGTAAAAATACGTTTTAATATAAAAATATAAAAAGAAAAACAAAATAAAGTATATATATTTTTTTTGTTTAAAATACATAAATTATAAAGTACTTTTATTTTCTATTTTAGTTTTTAAAATTTAAGTTTTTATTTATTTTATATAATTATAAAACAGAATTAGAAAAAAAATATATATATATATATGTTTCGGCCCGGAACTGTTGCAGCCCAGAACCTGGCCCGAAAACCTAGCTCATGCGGCCGCATGAGCCCGAAGGCAAAAGTTCATGCGATCGAATGAACATACCTGACACGCCACATTTGACTCTGCAACAGCAATAATTACGGATTATATTATTATTATTATTAAAACCCTAATTAGGGTTAGTGTTTTAAATTAATTAAGTTTAGTTTTTATTATTTAATTTGTATTTTAAGTATTAATTAGTTTTAATAAATTATAAAATTAATACTTTTATAAAATAAATAATATAAAAATAATATTTTTATAAAAATTGTATTTTTTTAAAACTTTAAGTTTTATTTTTATATTTTGTAACTTTTTATTTGTTTTAGCGTAATTTTTGTATTTTTCGCTCGTATTTAGTTTTAAGTTATAGTTTTTGCCGTAGTTATTTTTATTTCTAGATTTTTAGGCTTTGCCGTAAAATCCCTTAAGTGCTTTTTCTTTAGACTAAGATTTAGGTGCTTTAGAATTTTGCGACACCGTTTTAAGTTTTTAGTACCTTTTTAAGTTTTTGTCGTTTTAGATATATTATTCCTTGTAAGCTTTAATATTTTTAGACGTAACTTTTAATTCTTAGTTTTTAGTTCCTTTTTATGTTTCGACGCGCTACTTTCTTATTTTTATTTTTCGACGCCTATTATTTTTCGACCTTTTATTTTTCAACGTTTTTTCGACGCGCTCTTTTTCTTTCTTATTTCGTGACACTCTAGTTTTTAGGACTTAGAATTTTCTATTTCTTCTCTAAATTTCTTTAAAAAAATTCAACGAAAAATTGTTTTAAGTGGTTAAATTGATAGACATCCAAATTTTCTGCTTCGTAGTAATAGTTGGATTTGTTAGTAGCTGAGTTGTGAGCTTCCGATTTAAAGGGTTCTGGCTCCCTGCTGCATCTATTGGCTATTCGAAACGTGGGCAAAAGCAGAAAAGTCTATTATTTTGATAACTTATATAATTTTTATTTTTATAACTAATAGGATATTCAGTTAATGCACCGAGCAAAACGTTCACCACCTTTTGTACGTTCACCACCTGTAACTCGATCAAGACATCTAGCAAATATTGTCGCCGTTGATTTTTCTTTAGAATCGTCATCCAGTCAACCAAGTACTCCAATTCAAATTTCCGATAATCCATTTTTTGAACCCGACCTCACAATTGAGAATTCGGAGAATCTTCAGGGACAATTCAGAGATCCTGAACCATTAATCTTTCCTCCGGAACCACCAATCATTCAAACAGAGATTGTCGAGGAACCAACCATTAAACCAGAATCCTTTAGTGATTCAGATTCAACAAATTCAATTATGGAAAATCTGGAACCTCTAAGTATGGAAGATCGAATGAGAGCTAAACGCACTGGCCAAGGTCACGCAATTACTCAACCAGATATTAATGCGCCAGATTATGAAATCAAAGGACAAATCCTACACATGGTAACTAATCAATGCCAATTTAGTGGTGCGCCGAAGGAAGATCCAAACGAACATCTTCGTATCTTTAATAGGATCTGCACTCTATTTAAAATCAGAGAAGTGGAGGATGAACAGATATATCTCATGTTATTTCCCTGGACTTTAAAGGGAGAAGCCAAAGATTGGTTAGAATCGTTACCTGAGGGGGCGATTGATACATGGGACGTTTTAGTTGAAAATTTTCTTAAACAATTCTTTCCGGCATCTAAAGCCGTAAGACTTCAAGGAGAAATTGTTACGTTCACACAAAAGCCAAATGAAACTCTATATGAGGCGTGGACAAGATTTGAAAAGTTATTAAGAGGATGTCCGCAACATGGTTTAGACACTTGTCAAATAGTACAAATATTCTACCAAGGATGCGACATCACTACAAGAAAAGACATCGATATATCAGCTGGTGGTTCCATTATGAAGAAAACCGCAACTGACGCTTACAAAATTATTGATAACACTGCTTCCCACTCACATGAGTGGCACCAAGAACAAGATATCGTTAGATCATCTAAAGCAGCTAGAGCCGATTCTAGCCATGACTTCGATTCCATTTCTGCAAAGATAGATGCTGTCGAGAGACGAATGAAAAAGATGACTAAAGATATCCACTCAATACGAATTAGTTGTGAGCAGTGTGGAGGACCACATTTGACAAAAGATTGTCTCAGTACTGAACTAACAATGGAACAAAGAGAGAATGTTTCATACAAAAACCAAAGGCCTGGAAATAATTATCAGAATAATTATCAACCGCCAAGGCCAATCTACAATTAAAACCAGAATTATAACCGAAATGTTCCATATAACAACCAACAAGGTCCAAGCAATCAACAAATATCCAATAATACTTACAATCAGCAAAGACCTAATTTTCAAAATAAACCACCACAAACCGATGATAAAAAGCCAAATTTAGAAGATATGATGTCAAAGCTAGTTGAATCTCAAACGCAATTTTTCACATCTCAGAAACAAACCAATGAACAAAATGCTCAAGCATTTAGAAATCAACAAGCTTCTATTCAAAATTTGGAACAAGAAGTGAGCAACCTAGCAAGGTTGATAGGTGAAAGAAAATCGGAAAGTTTACCTAGTGATACAAATGCTAACCCCCGGAATGAAACAGCTAAAGCCATTACCACAAGAAGTGGTGTTACACTTAAACAGAACCGGTAGTTGAAAAGGTTAATGAAGATAACACAGTTAAAGCTAAACCTTATGTTAAACCATACCAATCACCACTTCCTTACCCGAGTAAAATGAGAAAAGAAAGACTTGAAGCCGAGCAATCCAAATTCTTGGATATGTTTAAACAAATAAATGTCAATCTTCCTTTCATTGATGTAATTTCAGGAATGCCTAGATATGTTAAATTTCTGAAAGATCTAATCACGAATAGAAAGAAAATGGAAGAACTCTCGGCTGTTACTATAAATGCTAATTGTTCTGCAGTGCTGTTGAATAAGATACCAGAAAAATTATCAGATCCAGGAAGTTTCACAATTCCATGTTTTCTGGGTAGTCTTAGTTCAATAGAAGCATTGGCAGACTTAGGTACTAGTATAAATTTAATGCCGTATTCACTATACGCTAAACTAGACCTTGGAGAATTAAAACCAACACGAATAAGCATACAACTAGCCGATCGATCAGTAAAATATCCTAGAGGGGTAATGGAGAACATGCTAGTTAAAGTTGGTACTTTAGTATTTCCAGTAGATTTTGTTATTCTGGACATGGAAGAAGATTCTCGAGTTCCTCTTATATTAGGAAGACCATTCTTAAACACGGCTAAAGCAATAATAGACGTGTTTGGTAAGAAACTGACTCTAAGTATAGAGGACGAGAGTGTTACCTTTTCTGTTGATAGAGCAATGCAACAACCGCAATCTGAAGATGATACATGTTATTATATTCAAACTATAGAATCACATGCAGAATTGTTAGAAGAATTTTCAGAATTACAAGGAACAGGAGAATGTTCTTTAGGAGAAGGAACTGAACCAATTGATGAAACTGAAATATTAGCTACACTTATGGCTAATGGATATGAACCAACAACAGAAGAAATTCAAATGCTAAAAGAGGAAGACATATATCGATATAAATCATCGATAGAAGAACCACCGACATTAGAGTTAAAGCCACTTCCAAACCATTTGGAATATGCTTATTTACATGGTGAATCTGAATTACCTGTAATAATATCGTCTTCTCTTACCAAAAATGAAAAATCTCAACTCATTTCTGTGCTAAAAGCTCATAAACCAGCTATTGCATGGAAAATTCATGATATTAAAGGAATAAGTCCTTCGTATTGCACACATAAAATCCTTATGGAAGAAGGTCATAAAACGTATATGCAACGCCAACGAAGACTAAATCCAAACATGCAAGATGTTGTTAAGAAAGAAATTATTAAACTGCTGGATGCAGGTTTAATTTATCCAATCTCTGATAGTCCATGGGTAAGCCCAGTTCAATGCGTACCTAAGAAGGGTGGCATGACTGTCATCACAAATGAGAAAAATGAGCTTATTCCTACTAGGACTGTAACAGGATGGCGTGTTTGTATTGATTATAGAAAATTAAATGACGCTACCAGAAAAGATCACTTTTCCTTACCTTTCATTGATCAAATGTTGGAAAGATTAGCCGGAAACAGTTACTATTGTTTTCTTGACGGTTTCTCCGGATACTTTCAAATTCCAATAGCACCCGAGGACCAAGAGAAAACCACATTCACATGCCCTTATGGTACTTTTGCTTACAAGCGCATGCCATTTGGACTTTGCAACGCCCCTGCAACCTTTCAAAGGTGCATGATGGCAATTTTTCACGACATGATAGAAGAATGCATGGAAGTTTTCATGGATGACTTTTCAGTCTTCGGTGATACTTTTGAATCATGTCTAGTTAATCTTGAACGAATGCTTATTAGATGTGAACAATCAAATCTAGTACTTAATTGGGAGAAATGCCATTTCATGGTTAAAGAAGGCATCGTTCTCGGTCATAAAATTTCAAAGGAAGTAATTGAAGTGGATAGAGCTAAAGTAGATGTAATTGCTAAACTTCCACATCCCATCAATGTTAGAGGAATTAGGAGTTTTCTAGGGCATGCCGGTTTTTACCGACGTTTCATAAAAGATTTTTCTAAAATTGTCACTCCTATGAACAAACTCCTTGAAAAGGATGCTCCATTCATCTTTTCAGATGAATGCATCAAATCTTTTAATATTCTTAAAGAAAAACTCACTAATGCGCCGATCATGATAACTCCAAATTGGAATCTACCATTTGAACTTATGTGCGATGCAAGTGATTTTGCAATGGGAGCCGTTTTAGGACAAATGATTGAAAAACGATTTCAACCTATTTATTATGCTAGTAAGACATTACAAGGAGCACAAAAGAATTACACAACTACTGAAAAAAAACTCCTTGCTATTGTCTTTGCTTTTGACAAATTTCGTTCATATCTCGTTCTAGCAAAAACGGTGGTCTATACCGACCATTCTGCTCTTAGATACCTATTTTTGAAACAAGATGCCAAACCAAGATTAATCCGTTGGATCTTGCTCTTACAAGAGTTCGATATTGAAATCCGAGATAAAAAAGGAGCAAAAAATCTCGCCGTTGATCATCTTTCTCATCTTGAAAATCCTGAATTAGAAGTTCTAAATGAATCGGCCATACAAGAAAACTTTCCTGATGAATATCTATTGAAGATAGATTATAGTGAAATTCCATGGTTTGCAGACTATGCAAACTACTTAGTATGTGAATTCCTTGAAAAAGGGTTGTCGTACCAAAAACGAAAGAAATTCTTTAGTGATATAAAACACTATTTCTGGGAAGATCCACATTTGTTTAAAAGTTGTCCCGATGGAATAATACGCCGATGTGTATTCGGAGATGAAGCTAGTCAAATCTTAAACCATTGTCACACAGGACCAACAGGAGGGCATTATGGGCCTCAGCTCACAGCAAGAAAAGTTTACGATGCTGGATTCTATTGGCCTACAATTTTTAAAGACGCACACCTTCTTTGCAAATCCTGTGATGCTTGTCAAAGGGCCGGAAAAATAAGTCAACGTGATGAAATGCCACAAAATGTCATTCAAGTATGTGAAGTATTTGACATTTGGGGTATTGACTTTATGGGTCCATTTCCAAAATCTCATAATAATCTCTACATTCTCGTTGCCATTGATTATGTATCTAAATGGGCGGAAGCACAAGCTCTTCCAACTAACGATGCACGAGTTGTAGTCAACTTTTTAAAACGTCTTTTTGCCCAGTTTGGAACACCGAAAGTTTTAATAAGTGATCGGGGTACTTATTTTTGTAACAATCAACTTGATAAAGTTCTTAAAAGATATGGAGTAACTCATAAAATTTCCACTGCTTATCATCCACAAACAAGTGGACAAGTTGAAAATACCAACCGAGCTTTAAAACGTATTCTAGAGAAAACCGTAGGATCAAATCCGAAGGAATGGTCCATTAAATTGGAGGATGCACTCTGGGCTTTTAGAACAGCCTACAAAACTCCAATTGGAACCACACCTTTTAGACTCGTTTACGAAAAAGCATGTTATCTTCCAGTAGAAATTGAACACAAAGCATTTTGGGCTTTGAAGACATGTAATCTTGATTTACATGAAGCCGGACGTCTACGATTAAGTCAACTAAATGAATTAGAAGAATAAAGACATGAAGCATACGAAAATTCGTTAATCTATAAAGAAAGAACGAAGAAATGGCACGATAAAAGAATCAGAAGTTCAAAAGAATTTAAGGAAGGAGATCGAGTTCTTCTTTTCAATTCACGATTCAAGCTATTTCCTGAAAAATTGAAATCAAGATGGTCTGGACCATTCATAGTCAAAAGAGTTTTCCCATATGGAACAATAGAGTTAATAAATTCAAATGGGATTGACTTTAAAGTTAATGGTCACAGAGTTAAACATTACGTACATAGTCCAATGGAAGTTGACAACGAAGTTAATCACAATTTCGACACCACAGCTAACTAAGTGTGGGGAGGTTCGAATCTTTTTAGGGTAATATGTATTTCTGTTAGAGTTAGATATTCTGTTTTCGTGTAGTTCTCGAGAATGGAATCCGAATGGTCTTTCCCTAGCAGACCCTAAAGAACTAGTCTTCTCCCCCCATTCTGAATTTTTATTTTTTTAGGTTTTACGAGATGAAGAATTCCTTTGATCTGAACCATGGTCTAATGTTACACGCTTTGATCACTAAACGTAATAATGACACACTCCCGAGTGACCTGGTATCAGTAATAAGAGCCAAATTGGACGGAGTAAGAAAATAACTCAGAAACGATCATAATAAGTTTCATTTTGGTAAAGGAAAATCAAAATCCGCAGCGAAAAGAAGAGCACGACACCTTGAAAGATGTCACAAATGCGGAAAATGGTCACACGAAGGAAAATGCACGACGAATCAGACATATTCCAATACCGAGTTCGTGACTTTATGCAGAGAAGGGCCATTCATGTGTTTCGAAGAAAAATCGTTGAATGCTCGAGGTTATGCCTATGTAGCTATGGAAAACCAATTAGTCCAACTATCTTATGAGTGGGCTAAAGCAGGTCACTGAGAATTCTATCTCACAGGTAAGTTTGTACAGTTTTTATTTTTATTTTATTGCTTTTAACCTTTTGATAATAAACGCTAAATTGTTCGCTATAAAGTATTAAATTGGTATTCAATAAAATTAGGTATGCGTAACCGAAATTATTGATATCATACAAAAATTTATTACATCACTGCGAAATTTACCGTTTATTCTTAAGGTATAAATATCTTTAATCAATCAACCCGAAATATTTCAGAAATTCGTCAGGAGTAAAACTAGGTAATATAGCAGAAATTACTTTACCGAAAAGAGGGGCGTATATTTTTGATAATATTTGATTGATTAAAGTGGGATAAAAGAGTAAAAAGATTTTTAATTTTTATTTTTACTTTGTTTTTAAAATTAATATATTAATATTAAATTATTATTATAAACTTTTTAAAATCAATATATTTAAGTTTGTAAATAATTGAAAAATTAATATTTTTTATATAAGTTTGTATGTATAAAAACAAAAATATAATATTAGTTTGGTGTGAATTTTTAATTTTAATAATATGAATTTTTAATTTTATGCATTTTAAATTTAAGTTTGGTGTGAATTTAAAAACAAAAATTTACTTTATTTCGTTAAGTTAAAAATGTGATTTTTAAAATTCACCGTGAGTTGAAAACTAAGTCGTTGAACCGAAATTGCTCTACCCAAGGGAGGGACGAGAACTTTTATTATCATTATTTTTAAGCTTATTGAATTAAAGTATGCCAAAAACATTTTAAAAACCCAAAAATCTTACTTTTAAAACCGCGCTTAAAAATGACAAATTTTAAAATTTTGTCGAGGGACGGACTAGGACACCGAAACGCCCTCATCCTAAAAAGAAACTAAATTTTAATTTTTAATTAAATATATGTTTTATTAAGTAAGGGTTTTTATAAATAAAAAAAAAAAGGGCAAAAAGCACTGTACCCGGACCCCATGCGATCGCATGGGATTTGGCCTTAGAATCCATGCGATCGCATGGAGCTGGAAAATTGGCCAGAAACAAAAACTCAGTCGAGTTCTGCACAACACACAACACACACACAAATACACGAACATACACCCTAAAACCTCTCAAATTTCGTCATTTTTTCACCAAATTTCTCGTTACAATCCGCTCTAAACATGAATTTGATAAGGAGTTTATCAAAAAGGGTACCAATTTCACCCCTAAATCTCTTGAAATTTAATTTTTAGTGTTCTTGAGCTATATTTTACCTAATTTCATTTTGTTAATTTCTAGTGTAATTAGAGTTAAATTGTTAGTATTTTATGCATGTATAACCTAGATTGATGCTATTTAACATGATTTAAAGCCAAAAACTTCAAAAATTTTAGGAATCTAGGGTTTGTGTTCTTGAGCAATTTGGGGCTTTTTGATATAAACAGGTTATGGCCGATTTTTGTCATGAATTATTGCTAAATTAAGTAGTGTAACATGTTTAGGTAGCTAAATGATCCAAACTTTGATCCTAAACATGATTTTTGAGAATTAAAGTGGACTTTTTAAGTACAAAATTCATGAACTTGATTAATTTGATATAATTGCCATTTGAGACTTGTTTAATTGCTAGTAAAGGTTGTTTTAACATGTTATTTGAGTTGAATGCTTATGAACTTTGTAAACATTTTCATTTATGCTTATTTGAAAAAGTGTAGAATTGTTAAAATTGTGAAAATGCGTATAAGTTTAAGTTTGATTTAACATGTTATTGTAACTATGTTAATTTGTTATTTTGCTAACACTAATGTATATGTGGATGCACAAAATTTGTGTTTAATGTGTTTTGCAGAGATTTACTAATACTGAAACTGGAGGTTCATCATCATCATCATCTATACGACCTGCTCCAGAACCTGAACCAGAAATGCAATATGAACCTGAACCGGAACAACAACAGGAACCACAACAACAGCCTGATCAACACGTACCTTATTATGATCCGCTATAATTTGTTGATGCCTTCACAGTATTTCCGATACATCCGTCAGTAGAATACCCAACAATTCCTGAACACACGTTGCATCCTAATCTGAGATTCGATAGAAGCTGGAGAGATTACCCGGCATATCAAAGTAACAAATTCAAACTGCTACCAAAAAATGTAGAAGTGCCAAGGGTAATCGATTGGGATCCTTTGGAAAGGGTCCAACTAGCTAACTCAGTTAGGGAGCATTTGATCTAAAGGTATGGCAACACTTCTTTTCACGATTGAGAACGTTTATTCACTATTCGTAGACCTGTATATAAGGAATGGTGTATAGAGCTTATGAGTACTATAGCATTAAATGCAGATGTAGATAGATTAGATGATAGAAGTTTTCTTAGGTTTATACTTGGCCGTAGGATGTACAGGATGTCCATGCTGGACATGGCCAGGGCTTTGCAGATATATACTCCTAGTGAATTGCTACTACCCGATTGTATGAATTTGATTTATCGTGGTGAAAGGGTAGATAGGAATTTTGACGAGAACGCCGTTTGGAGGCGTATGTCAAACTATAATGTTTTTACGCTAGGAGGAAAACACTCCTACTTACATATTAACAAAGCCGAACTTCGTATAATTCATAGATTTCTAGCTAACTCGATTACACAGAGAGGTCACAACAAGGAGAAAATGACCTTACATGATTTATTTTACCTAAAGTGTATTCGAGACCCAAGAAACTTTGTTAATATCCCCTACTGTGTTGGTTTTTATTTGTCTAAGATGGTGGAAGGAATACAGGAAGGGGGGATTATAGGAGGAGGTATTTTTGTTACTCTCATTGGAGAGTATTTGGGTGTAGATAGGGACCAAGGGGGTCCACTTTTGGAATGTAGGGAACAAGTTGAGCCTTTAGGATTAAAGGTCTATCAGGGTGCTAAGGTATTAAAGAGCAGACGTAACCAGCCAGTACCCTATGAAGGTAGTCATCCTCAGGTAGAGAGAGTTTCAGATGAGGAAATGGAGGAAGCAGATGACATTAGGGAGGCTATGACTGACGTTTACCAGCGTGTAGATGAGGTAGATATGACAAACGGGGAGAGATTTAGTCGGATGGAGCAGTGGCAAGCCCGGAATGATTACGAGCATTCCAGGCAATGACAGCATGATAGATGGGACTATCATCAGTGTCAGATTATGAGCCGGCTGTCACCTCAGGATCACTACGTTCCGACCCGACCCGCTTACTATCCTCCACACCAGCCCGAGATGAGACCACCGTATACTCTCTACGACCCTAACCAGGCATACCAGTACACCTATCATCAACCATGGAACCCGAATGACGACATGAAGTGGAACCCCTATCCAGATTGATATAGTTCATGTTGGTAATTTTTATGATTTTTATCTTTTTATTATTTCTATTTATTTACGTTTAAACACATTATATTTTGATACTTTTAATGTATTGTTTAAAATTTTTATATTGTTGTACTAATATTTCATATTTGATTTGAAAGTGGAATTTTAAGTCCCATTTCAAATTACCATGCATGTTTATATTTGTATTGTATGTATGTATATTGTCAATTGTACACAACAGGGTAAAACAGCGCATTTTTAAAGACTGGCATTAAGTTCAGCAAAAGCTACTAATTTTGACGACAAAATAAAAAACAAATGTGATGTAACAACAAGACGGAATGAACAAATGATGTGCACCATTTATCATTCAGCAAACAAACGCCAATATGTTTGGAAACTTTGGTAAAATTTAATCATTTTTCTACGCTAAACACCCTCAATAATTTAAATTGTTACTGATTTTTTGCAAATGAGGGCATTGCAAGATCTTAAGTGTGGGAAGGGGTTAAATTCTTTTGGATTTTTAAAATTTTAACTTATACACTTGGTTACCATTAAAAATACTAGTAACGCAGTAGTTGTATTAGAATCTAGTGCTCTCTGATAATAAAGAACAGCCCTAGTCTTATATACTGACTACCCAATTCTAGTAAAAAATTTCAAAATTTTCAATTAAAATGAATTCAAAATCATGTTTATACATATTTATGAACGATAAAACTAGGTGTTAACACCGAAATTATTGTTACCTCGAAAAGGACATAAATTGAGAAACAACTCAAAATGTTAGAATTCATTTAAAATGGAATAGAGGACAATAAAAAGGCAAATAAAGGAAAATAAAAGCCAAGTGTAGGAAAATTTACCAAGTTATTTAAAACATATATCACATATTTCTGTAACAAATAATTAAAGATACTTTTGCTTTAGACTAAACTAATCAGTTTTACCCGATTTACTGTAATATATTTGAAAGAAAGATGGATCTACACGATGAATCAATTCCATCATTAAAAGGAAGTAAAGTCTTCCGGAAAAAAAACGCGCTTCTTGATTTAGGTCAGGTAGTTGTCGTCCAGACCAGCTGTAGGTTAACGAAAAATCTAGAAAAGTCATCTCTAAAATCAGCAAGAAATCCACGGACCTTAGCATCAAACAAGGTCGCCAAGTGGTCAGACTTATCCTAACTATGAGAGGATCTGTCTCGTAAAATGGGGAGGACGCCGTGCAAATTAGCTTGATAAGACTAATGAATCAGACCCCCAGAAAAGGATAATCTCCTTAAAGATTAAAAATCAGCCTTTAAGTCTGATATTACTCAATCCTTGAGATTGACTTTAAAGATTGAGAATTACAAACTCATGGAATTCGATGATATCTAAACTCGAGCTTGAACGAGAAAATATTTTGATCAAAATTACAAACCGATTTATTTTCTGAAAAACCCATTTTTAATGCGTTCATTACCATTGAACGCAAAATCCTAGGAATTCACCTGGAATTCATTAGGTCACCTGAACCAAATCGGGTGTCAACCGTAAGAACGGTGGATGCATAGCATGATCGAAGACAGGACCTTGTGCCAGACCGAAAAACTATAGGGTGAGCTTTACTATTGCTCCTACAAAGGATAGTAATTGCATCCGACACGATATAGACCATAATCAAAAGCATGTCACGGGACATTGCCTTAACAGTTGCTTGTTCATCGCTTTCCTTTACAACTGGACGGTAGTTTACTGAAAGGTAATATACGGAACAAGTAAACTGGACGTGTTGCTTTCCTAATACAAGGTTAGCAAGTGGGTGACACAAAACCATAAGTTTTGAGCTAAAATTTTCAAATCTGAAACCCACCAAACCCACAAAAACAATTTGCAAACACCGGTGAAGGGTTATTCCGGAAAACTTATCTAGGGTAAAAACTAGATTTAATTTTCAAAAAGATCAAATGTTTTCATAAAGATCCAATTTCCTAAAGGATCTAAATTTTCATAGTCATGTGGGACTGTAAACCATAACGTTACTATCATTGTTCATATCGCCGTATAGAAATCACTGATGTACAAAGTGTGAAGAATAAAGAAGTGATTCTAGTATTTTTATTTCAAGACTATATTGCTTGAGGAAAAGCAACGCTCAAGTGTGAGAATATTTGATAATGCTAAAAACGAACATATATTTCATAGCATTATCCCTCAAGAAAGACAAGCTTTTAGTTGCAATTGTTCTATTTACAAGTAATATTCGTTTAAATAATAAAAGGTGAAGACAAAAGACAGATTCGACGAATTGAAGACGCAAACGACCAAAAATCTCAAAAGTACAAAGTACAATCAAAGTGGTTCAAATTATTGATGAGAAACGTCTCAAAATTACAAGAGTACAAGTCGCAAGACGCAAAATACAAGATATTAAATTGTACGCAAAGACGTTTGAAAATCCGGAACCGGGACCAGAGTCAACTCTCAACGCTCGACGCAACGGACTAAAAATTACAAGTCAACTATGCACATAAATATAATATAATATTTAAATAATTCTTAAAATTTTTTATATATTATATTTATTTATTAAAACGTCGACAAGCTTGAAAACAAAAATTTGTGAGCTGGTACCTACCTCCATGCGATCGCATGGCATGTAGGCTTGTTTTCCATGCGATCGCATGGGCCACTTTTTGTGGCCACATGCCTATAAATTCGCAGTTTGGTGATCGATTAAATCCATCTTTTTCTCTTCCATCTTTTTCTCTTCCATCATTCAACGTATATATATATATATATATATATATATATATATATATATATATATATATATATATATATATATATATATATATATATATATATATATATATATATATATATATATTATATTTTAATTTTAATTTTAAATTCTAATAATAAGGGTATGTTAGCGAATGTTGTAAGGGTGTAAGTCGAAATTCTGTCCGTGTAATGCTACGCTATTTTTAATCATTGTAAGTTATGTTCAACCTTTTTAATTTAATGTCTCGTAGCTAAATTATTATTATGCTTATTTAAGACGAAGTAATCATGATGTTGGGCTAAATATTAAAGACGGAGTAATTGGGCTTTGTACCATAATTGGGGTTTGGACAAAAGAACGACACTTGTGGAAATTAGACTATGGGCTATTAATGGGCTTTATATTTGTTTAATTAAATGATAGTTTGTTAATTTAATATAAAGATTTACAATTGGACGTACCTATAAATAACCATATACACTCGATCGGACACGATGGGCGGGATATTTATAAATACTAATAATCATTCATTTAACCGGACACGGGAATGGATTAATAGTTAATAGACTTATTAAAACAGGGGTGAATTATGTACAAGGATACTTGGCATAATTGTTAACAAAGTATTAAAATCTTGGGTTACACGCAGTCGATATCCTGGTGTAATTATTAAACAAAGTATTAAGACCTTGTTACAGTTTAAGTCCCCAATTAGTTGGAATATTTGACTTCGGATATAAGGATAATTTGACGAGGACACTCGCACTTTAAATTTATGACCGATGGACTGTTATGGACAAAAACCAGACGGACATATTGAATAATCCAGGACAAAGGACAATTAACCCATGGGAATAAACTAAAATCAACACGTCGAACATCATAATTACGGAAGTTTAAATAAGCATAATTTATATATTTCATATTTAATTGCACTTTTAATTATCGCACTTTTATTTATTGTCATTTTATTTATCGCAATTTTATTTATCGCAATTTCATTATCGTTATTTACTTTACGCTTTAAATTAAGTCTTTTATATATTTAATATTTTACATTAGATTTTAACTGCGACTAAAGTTTTAAAATCGACAAACCGGTCATTAAACGGTAAAAACCCCCTTTTTATAATAATAATAATATTACTTATATATTTTTGTATTTTTACAAATATAGTTTTTAAAAAATATAGCGTTAAGCTTGTTTAAAAGATCCCTGTGGAACGAACCGGACTTACTAAAAACTACACTACTGTACGATTAGGTACACTGCCTATAAGTGTTGTAGCAAGGTTTAGGTATATCCATTCTATAAATAAATAAATCACTTGTGTAAAATTGTATCGTATTTAATAGTATTTCCTTGCAAAAATATAACTATTTTATACACCACATCGCACACATCACCCAATAGCTAAAACCTCAACATACGCTCGAAAAACACGATAATTGTTATATATTACTTCTTCGAGCGTTTTTTCGCCAAAATAAAAACATTTATCACAAAGTGTCTCTACTAAATGTTCATATTTTCATCCCATCTATAATGTTCGTGAACAAAGTTTTTTCAAAAAACAAAAAAAAAACTTTTTGCTTCCCCCCGCTTCCCCCCGATTGGTTACTTCCCTCTTGATCCTACCACTATATATATATATATATATATATATATATATATATATATATATATATATATATATATATATATATATATATATATATATATATATTACAATTTTACGAGATTTTACCAAAAAAATCCGAGAAATGGGCGAGAAAATCCGAGAAATTACGAGATTTTACGAAAAAAGTCTGAGAAAACATGGCTTTGACCAAGTTTGACTTCGTTGACCTAGAAATCTCGGCTGCCTTTCAAAAACGAAATTTCGGAAAGAAATAAGGAGTTTTATAACATAGCAAAATATACACAATTATTTATAATAGTTCATCCCAAAATTTAAACCTACAACTTTAATGATTGATAAGTTGAAACGACCCCCGAATCAGCCTCAAGAGATGCACGAGCCGAGTGCCCGTCGCAACTCGAGAGACAATCGCCCCTCATAAGCTAAAGCAGTGGACTAACCGGGTATATCTAGGTTTTAACTAAAAACCATTGTGGAAGATACTAATTAGCCACAATTTTATGCTTATAAAGGACCAATGCTTTTGATATATAGCCGATGTGGGACGAGGTATTACAAACTCCCCCACTTATATTCCTGACGTCCTCGTCACGCCGAATCATAATCAATATCCAGGATGTATACCCCATGAGATGCACGAACATTGTGCACGTCACACCCCGTGAGGATACCCCAGGTGATGCGGGAATCGAGTGTTCGTCACACCCCGAGAGGCCTTTGGCTCTGATACCAGATGAAACGACCTTTTCGAATCGGCCTCAAGAGATGCACGAGCCGAGTTTCCGTCGCAACCCGAGAGATAATCTCCCCTCATAAGCTAAAGTAGTGGACTAACCGGGTATCTTCAGGTTTCAACTAAAAACCATGATGGGAGATACTAATTAGCTACAATTTTATACTTATAAAGGACCAATACTTTTAATTTATAGTCGATGTGGGACGGGGTATTACATAAGTTACCCCGGTTTTTACTAACCATTGACCCTTTATATATTTAAAATATATGCTAATAAATCTACTACTCCCTTTGACAGATCTAATATGTGCTTTTCTTGTGTGTATTGATATATTTGAGTAGTTTATCTTAAAAAATGTCACAAAAAATTACGTATTACCCTTTATGAAAAGTTAAGTATAATAAATTTAATAGGTAAAATAAATGTTGTTGAGAAATTACATTTGGGATCCGAAGTTAAGAGGATAAGCTGTAAATTTGAGGTGTGGGTGGGGTTGTAGTTTGGGTGCTTTTGGGTGGGTTAAACAGTCAAATTTGAGAGGAGATTTAGAATATAACTAGTAAGAATCGGTCAGTGTGATGCGGCAGGAACTTTCATATATGTATCTACATAATTAAAAGCGCGTTTATTGCGGGTGTGTTTGGATACGCGTGGGTAGTACCTAATACAATTAATGACATGCGCGCGTTTTTGACGCCGGAAAAAATCGTGTTAAAAAAGGGTGCGGAACCATCGATATGATGTAGTTAGTTTGGGTTTTATCATACATGTATACATATGTACGGAAGATAGCACGAAATATTTAGCGTTCTTTACAAAAAGCGTCCGTTTCGCGTATTGTTAGTTTCGTTGCGTTCGTAAAATTATTTCGAGTTGGTCGGTGGTTTCAGAGAAATTTAACCATTAGAGAGCGGAAAGATACGGGCCGTTAAAAATTTGGGTGGAGTTTGTTTAAGTTTTTTTAATAAAATAAATATTTTACACTTTTTACCCCTGAAAAATTTGCAAATTCAACATAGTTTGGGGGTATTTTGTAAATGTGTTGGGTGTTGTCGTTTTGGCCTTGTTGGTACGATACAATTGCCGACCAATTTTAGTATATGGGATAAACTAGCCCGGAACATCCCGCGCGATGCGTCGGGGGCTTTCGGCCTGCATGTTCGTATTTAACGTAGCATTGTGTATGTACAGAGGGGGCCCATGTGTTATGACCCGTTTAGATGCCGGTGTCGTTAGCTTTTTTTAAAAAAAAGTATCTGTTTCGAACGTAGTTAGTCTCGGTTTGTTCGTAAAATTATTTTAATTTTAATTATGGTAGCGGTGAAAATTAATTCGCGGTGAGTAGAAAGATAATGCCCGTTGAAGTTTATGGCGAGTTTTCTTTTTTGATTTAAATTTACGTTTTAAACCCGGAAATTTTACGGTTTTCATCTCTGAGAAAGTGTATGAATTGAATTTTTGAGGGGGTTGGGTTGAAAAATGGTGGTATGAAATGGTTTGATGAAACGACATTTGATTTAACGAGTACGACACAAATCCACATGTGTTTTAGTACGTAAAGGAATTGAATTTTTGAGGGGGTTGGGTTGAAAACTGGTGGTGTGAAATGGTTTGATGAAACGACATTTGATTTAACGGGTACGACAGAAATCCGCATGTGTTTTAGTATGTAAAGGAATGTGATAACGTTAAGTATCTTACAGTGGTTCTGAATTTTTTTTCTTCCATTTTTCATTTTAATAGATACAATAAAATTAAAATAATATTTATAATTAAAAATCTAAATATTATATATTATAACTTATAATAAACGTGTACATATTCGGCGTTTTTCTTTCTTGGTTTTCAATTTGGTATAAACTAATTATCAAAAGTATATTAATCAGCTTTACGAAACCAAAATCGTGAACTAAGTCAAAAATGTCATTCTCAATAGAAATGAACATTGCTTATATTTGTAGGTACGAGTTATTTAAACATTAAATTCATTGATATGTCCACTTAATAATTGATATGTTCATTTCTTGATTGTTGATTTTAAACGTGGAGGTTCTTAAATTCATTAATTCTTATGTTATCAATTTATTATCTCTCTAGCTTTAAAAAATGATTGAGTATGATCGTGAGAGAATATGACGTTTATAAACCAAACTTCAAATTAAGTATAGTAATTAAACCTCAATTTTAGTAGTCTTTTAACATGAGTGGAGCAACGACGAATTCAGAATGAATTGTAGTGACATTCTGATTTATTTTTTCAAAATTAATTATATTTGAAGAATAATATAGTGATTGTTTACCTTCAAAAATCTTAAAATTTTAAATATATACATGGTTATATAGTTAAATTTAGTTGTATTTTATAGAATTTAAAGAGTGTTATAATTCAGTAGGCTTATAACTACCTTTAGTGGGTTTGTTCTTGAATATAGGCTACTCATAAACTTAAAATAAGAGAGAGAAAGAATGGTGATATATGAAATATATTATATGTGTGCACATTTTGATTACATCCGATGGGGGGTATTTATAATACATAATATACTGTACATTTTTTGACTTATTGAATTAGTTGTCATCCACTCACTTTATCACAACACTCCCCCTTGGATGACAAAATTGTTTTAAAGAGCAACTTAGTACTGCCTCGTTAAAAACCTTGCTAAAGAAAACCCAGTGGGAAAAAATTTTAGCTAAGGGAAAAAGAGTGCAGCATGGAGTTGACTCCCCCTCAAGTAGACATCGCTGAGTCGTTACATCTTTTGAACATGCCTCATGCTAATATTGTAAACATGCGTTCTGAAAATAACAGTTGGAAGTGCTTTGGTGAAAAGATCGTCAGAGTTTTTGCTGGATTGAACATATCTCATTTCAATTTAGTTGTCCTTAATGAGATCTTGAGTGTATGAGAATAATCTAGGATGTATGTGTTTTGTTCGGTCACTTTTGATATACCCTTCTTTCATCTGTGTTATGCAAGCTGCATTATCTTCATAGATAGTTGTTGAACTTTTATCGCGTTCTAGTCCACAAGAATCAGTAATGAGTTGTGTCATTGACCTCAACCAAAAACATTCCGGAGTAGCTTCATGTAATGCAATCGCTTCGGCATGATTTGATGATGTTGCAACAAGTGTTTGTTTTTTAGAACGCCATGATATTGAGTGCCTCCATTTAGGAATTCATATCCAATTTGAGATTTAGCTTTATGTGGATCAGATAAATAATCTGCATCTATATAACCAAACAAATCTTGTTTCGAGTTGTTAGAATAAAATAATTATAAATCAGTAGTTCCCCGAAGGTATTAAAATATGTGTTTGATCTCATTCCAATGTCTTTTTGGTAGGGGTTGAGCTGAACCTTGTCAACAAATTAACTGCAAAAGATATGTCAGGTCTTGTACAATTTGTAAAATACATAATAACCCCAATTGCACTAAGATATGGAACTTCTGAACCAAGAAGATCTTCGTGATCTTCTAGAGGATGAAATGGATCAGTATCAATATTGAGATCTAACAACCATAGGAATACTTAATGGTTTTTATCTTGTCCATATTAAAATGTTTTAAAAATCTTTTCGGTATAAGTTGTTTGATGTATAAGTAAGTCATTAGTCATATGCTCAATATGTAAATCAACGTATTACTTGATTTTTTTTTTATTTCAAAATCTTTCTCTAGAAGTTGAATGACTTCATAGATTTCTTTATTTAAGATAATTGATATAAACAACTATGTTCACATATCCGAACATTGTTTTTTATAAAACACACATGCAAATAAGTTTATATGTATACCCTTTTCTTATCAAGTAGTCATTTAATCGGTTATACCACATACGTCCCGATTGTATAAACCCATTTAGAAATCTTTGTGATTTAATGGAATATATTCCCTTGGGTTTTGCATTAGATGCTTATGATACCTTAACCCTTCAGGTATATTCATATATATCACTATTAAGTGATCCATACAGATAAGTAGTAACAACATTCATGAGATGCATTTAAATAACTACCAGGTTGATTAAGTATCTAATAAGTAATTGTATCCATTACAGGAGGATAAGTTTTCCTCCTAATTCATTTCTGGTCTTTGTGGGAAATCTTGAGTTACAAGTCTAGTTTTGCCTTGTAACTTCATTTGCACATTTTTTCGGATAAAAATTCATTTGTATCCCATACGTTTCACATCTTTAAAAGTGATAACGATTGATCCGAAAACTTTCTTTTATCGAGCGATTCTAATTCAGCTCGTATTGCTCCTTTCCATTGAGCTCAATCATGTCTATTTTGATATTCAATGACAGATTTTGGTTCCAGCTCATCATCTTTATTCATGATGTCATTATATGAAAAATTCTCATCAATATTTGTCATTCCATTTCGGTTCCATAATATTGCATAATTTATCGCAATATATGTATTTACATTTATCAATATCCTCTGCAGAAGGAGTATTAATATTTGGTTCTTCTTGAACACTTTATTTTACCTCATTATCAGCTGATTTTCTTTTTCGAGGATTTTTATCTTTGGAACCAATTGATCTTCCACGTTTCAGATGTGGCAAAGACTCATGAGTGACATTATTGCCAGATTTTGAAAGTTCAATTCTAGCTGAAGCATTTATTATATATGATTTAGTCACTCTTTTTTGTATCTTTAAATGCATCACGTAATCGATTTGCAATTTCTTGCATATGCATTATTTTTGAACTTTCTTTTCGCATTCTTTTGTGCGAGGATCAACATACGTTAATTGATGTTCACACCATGAAACATCATTTTATTTATATTTCATTTCTCCCCCTAATCTAGGGAACAATATTTCATTAAAATGACAATCAGCAAAATGTGCTGTAATAACATCACCCATCATGGGTTCTTATGATTGAAGATGTTTCATATCCAACATACATTCCCATCCTCCTTTGAGGACCCATTTTAATGCGTTGTGGTGGTACAACTAGAACATACACTGTACAACCAAATATTCTAAGGTGGGAAATATTTGGCTCTCGACCAAAATTAAGTTGGTAATGGAGAATATTTATGACTTTCACTTCGTTTAGTGCGAATTAATGTCGCATCATGTAAATTTACATGTCCCCATATAAATATTGAGAGTTTTGTACTCTTTTCCAATTGTCTAGTTATTAGCTGCAAGCGTTTATCTATTGATTCAGCTAAATCAATTTGTGTATGCACATGAGCAACTGGATATTCAACAACAATCCATGTAGACATATAATAATCATTAAATGCTTGAGATGTTAACTCACCAGCATTATCAAGTCTCACCTTTTTAATGGTGTAATTAGAATAATGTGTTCTCAATTTAATAATTTGTGCAAGAAATTTTGCAAATGCCATATTATGGCTTGATAACACACAAACATGAGACCATCCGCTAGATGCGTCTATTAGAATCATGAAATATCAAAATGGTCCACATGATGGATGAATTGGTCCATATATATAACCTTGAATTCTTTCAAGAAACATTGGTGATTCATTCTCAATATTCTTTTCATTAATCACCATATGTGCTTTTCATTAATCACCATATGTGTTTTTCATTAATCACCATATGTGCTTTTTCATTAATCACCATATGCGCTCTTAATCATATGCGCCTTTTTTATCATATGCACTTTTTATCATATGCGCTTTTAATCATATATCCTTTTCACCATATGCGTTTTTAATCATATGTGCTGTGCTTTTCATTATATTAGCTTTTCAGTGCTACATAGATATTTCTCATTTCCGATTATCATTGACTGATAATCATATCCATTATGATATATATCAGAGAAACTTAACAAATTTCTCTTTGATTTGGGAGAAAACAAGACATTGTTTATCAGAAAATTCGTACCATTTGGTAATATGAATTTTATCTTTCCATTTCCTTTTGCAGGACCTAATATAGTATTTATAATTCTTTCAGATAATTTCAAATCAATGAAATATTTCTTAGATTTGAGTATAGTGTGTGTGTTACCACTATCTGCAATACATAGGTCTTTACCATTTAATTGATGTTGTATTTCAGCAGGATTCATACTAAAACTTCAAATAAGATAAGCAAATAATGAGTTATATTTCAGCAAGATAATCAAATTATATTACCTGCAAACAAGTTATAATCTGAAGTACATAAAAGATAACACTTAATAAAACATATGCGTTATGGTCTAAAACCATTTATTTATGAGTGATATATAACAAGCTAGGCATCTTAGAAAATTCTAACCATTCAAGTCTCAAGGTAGCTCGGGGTTTATTTAATCAAGATTTTTTTCAACAAATTCACTCTCGTTTTCTTTTCTTTTGGGACTTATTTGTAGAGCTAAACAAGATGTTCATGTATTCAAGAAATACTAGACTGATGATCCATGTTACCAGATCATTAATAAGAATCTCCGGGATTCTTATAAGAGCGTCTACTAACATCTTCAATTTTATTCTTTCATGGATCACCGTTATTTCTTGATAATTAATATCGTATCTATCTTTGAGTATTTTCCATAATACACTTGGATCTTCGATCATATAATATGTAGATTCTAAGGACTCATCAATATGTTTGCTAAGAAAAATACTTGCCATTGCTTTCTCTTGTTCGGAACAATTGTTATTTTCATTCAGGGTTTCTAAAATACCGATTGACTGGAGATGTTTTTCTACATTCATAACCCATGTTAAGTAGTTGTTCTCACTTGATTCTAAAGGAGCAAATTTAAGCCTTTTCAAATTCGACATTTTCTATTATCAAAATGATGAATAACATAAATCATAATCATAATCAACTTCTATTCATAGACAAATAATAAAATGAAATTAGAATCATTTTAAATTCATAAGTAGCAAACAACAGAATAATGGTATGATTACAAATAATAAAACCACAAGGGCAGGATAGAATATAGGTTCACCCGGTGGTATATTAGCAACAATGATGATAGTTAATATGACCAATACAATAGGAAAAATCATCCTTGTGTGAATCATCTTTACAAAAACTTTTTGAGAGTAGTAATCTGAAAAAAATGAAGATTGATTTGTGAAAAAATGAAAACGGAGATGTTTATTTT
Organism: Rutidosis leptorrhynchoides; assembly: GCF_046630445.1. Taxonomy (NCBI): domain Eukaryota; kingdom Viridiplantae; phylum Streptophyta; class Magnoliopsida; order Asterales; family Asteraceae; genus Rutidosis; species Rutidosis leptorrhynchoides. Next base: position 80,391,448 of record NC_092334.1, read on the forward strand.
ATATCTGAAAAATATAGTTGTTGTACGTCGTCAGTTGACGTTAACAACCCTTATGTATATATGAGCGTTGTAACGTCGTTAGTTGACGTTAACGAATAAAGTCACTATATCAAAACGCGTATGAGTAATATAAAGGACAAGATTTTTTTTTTCTTTTATATCAAATGTAAGGAAAAAAGAACAAAAGACAAAATCTTTCAAAAAGATACGGAGTATATATATGAGATCAATTTATCAACTTGTTGATTTTGAAAATCTTATGTATTTAAAAAGATGTATTTATCAAATACTTTAGGGGTATGTTATGTAACTTATAATTAATAATTTCTATCATGTCACTTTCATGTGAATAGTAAATTAATTAATTTCGTTTCATTTACTATTCATATGAATAGTAAATGAATTAATTTCGATTTACTATTTTGTTACTTGAGTAATATATATACATCATATATATATATATTATTTGACGTCTCGGTGTATATGTGACACCGAAGGTTCAAATGAAAATAAACATTAGTATGCATGAAATAAATAATGATTAATTGCATAAGTAATTATAAATGTTAGATAACATAAATATAAATGTTAGTGAAGTTAATAAGAGTTAGATTACAAAAATATAATTCAGGCGGTATAACCGACCATGTATAACATAAATATAAATGTTAGTGAAGTTAATAATAGTTAAATTACAGAAATATAGTTCAGGCGGTATAACCGACCATAAATATAAATGTTAGTGAACATAACTGTAAATGTTAGATAACATAAATGTAAATGTTAGTATACATAAATAAATGTTAGATAACATAAAATGTAAATTAGGCGACATCGTCGACCATATATCATTTAGGTGGTATAACCGACCATATTAGTTAGGTGGCAGAGCCAACCATATTTAGTATAAATGTTGAGATAATCGTGCTGATAACGTGTTATAATTCAGTAGGCTTATAACTACCTTTAGTGGGTTTGTTCTTGAATATAGGCTACTCATAAATTTAAAATAAGAGAGAGAAAGAATGGTGATATATGAAATATATTATATGTGTGCACATTTTGATTACATCCGATGGGGGGTATTTATAATACATAATATACTGTACATTTTTTGACTTATTGAATTAGTTGTCATCCACTCACTTTATCACAACAAAGAGTACATTATGTAAAAATTTCTTAAAGTAGTGACATCATAGGACCCCGCATCCTGTATGTAGATTCATCATTTGAGTGGAGTCAAATTGAGAATATAAATATGTAGTTTTTTTTAATCCTTATACGCAGTATAAATAAAATATTTTATAATAATAAAAGAGATATTTCTAAAATGTTTCTTTTTCAAACTGGCCTTGCAATTCGTGAATGGGATGTAATGTAATATAATATAACAAATTTTATTATCTCGTGCATTGCACGACTGTTGTACAAATTACTATTCGATATTGTTATTATTGATATTTATCAAATCTATAATACACTTACAATGAAAAAATCATTTACAAATAATATTTGTATCAAAAGCATTAGTATTGAATACTCACGTGAGCTCGTCATTGCACGACAATTGTATAAATTAGTATTCGATAATGTTAATATTGATATTTATCAAATATATATTACAATTACAATGAAAAAACGTTTATTACTAATAACCTTTTATCGAAAACATTAGTATTGAATACTAACGCATAGATTATGAACTCATTTATGTAACATATTATTTATTTAAAAATATAAATATAGTAGCCTTTAGTTATTAAAATATTAAATTTAATGAGTACTAATTAAAACTTGCAGTCGTATGATATTATATTTTTGCAAATGTAAATATCAGGCTTTGAACTCGTATGTTGCACGACTGTTAATGAGCGGAAAAGAATACGTGTAATAATATTGAATGATTAGTGTACTTAAAAATCGGTGACTGAATTTCGAAAACATCATGATCATCTTCCAATATTGACAAACTAAAATATAAATAAATTGAAATGGTCGAGTGATCGTCTTCAAAGAAAGTATATGATTTTGAGCCCGTATAGTTAAAATATAAATTCTAAAATATTAGTTGTAGTTAGTCATAATTATAATGTATAGAAACGTAAAAGAAAGATAATATTAAAATATAGTATATATAGTACTCCATATATAATTTATGGAAAGTGATACTCACACACCTAAAATTGATCCATCCACAATTTTTAACACAAAATTGACAGTTATAACCCTAAGTTTATCTAGGGATTTGAACTTCCATAAATGTAAATTAAGGGTATAAGAGCACAGGGAGTCGTTCGGTGTTAAATCTCAATGTTAAATTTAACACTGGATTTAACACTGAGGCCAAATCAGGGGAAATGGTTCAGTGTTAAATCTCAGTGTTAAATCATTATTTAATTATTAAATTTTAATTTTAATTATTTATTTTTAATGAATATATATTTTATAAAATATAAAATAAATATTATAAAACCATAAAATAAAAACTAAAATTCATTACATTAATTTAAAAACAATACAATAAAAAACTAAATTGAACTTATTGAAATAAAAAAACAAACAACTAGATTATCCATCGTCTACTCCGATTCGTTGCCTTCGTCGTCATTTGCACCCGATCCCGATTGTAAATCCCTACGAGCATCGCGTCGAATTTGCTCCTTAAGGTCATAAATTAGTTCCATGTCGGCTTCGGTTGGAGCAATGTTTAAAATCCTTAAACGCATTTCAAGTTGCTTATCTTGATAATACTTCTTTTTAAGATCGGCCGTTTTTCAAAATTTTCCTTAACCGATACACATAGAGACTCACGAGAAGATTGGGATGAAGGGTTGGAATCGGACGACTTTTTTCTCGATTTTCTTGGCTTTCCTTTTGGACGTTTCAATTGATCGGGACCATACATCCCCGCATTCGGATTTTCTTCAACACTTGCACTTGCAACTTCTTCATTCAAATTAATTACGGGCTCACCAACATCTTCAATAACTACGGGCCCACGTCGTTTGTTTCTCGTAACGATAACAACGGGATCGGGATTTAGCCACTTTGACTTGTCCTTCAAAAAATTCCATGCTTGATAACTAGAAAACTTTTTTCCCATGTTCTCGTCGATATATTGTTGACCACACCGCACACGAAAATCTAGGTCGTTATCCCCGCTTCGCCAATCATTCTTCAAACGACTAACAATCCCATTATACTTTTGACATTCGCCATTCATTTTCGTCCACTTAGACGACAACGCATCCTTAGATCGAGGAAATGGTGGATTTCGTGCGTTGTAGTCGTCCGTAACTAAATACCAAAATGACGCACGTACAAAAATATATAACGAATTATAATATAAGTATAATATATATAATTCATTTAGATATTTATAATTAAAAATTTAATATATATATAAATTTAATATATATATATATATATAATATATATATACACATAACATAACAGTATGTATATGTGTGTATTTATATATAAAGTATAAATATAATATATATTTATATATACATATTTAACTCACAAAAATATAAAATAAATATATACCGGTTTGGTCGTTTCCTTTGATTGAATCTTCGGATGTATGAACCCAAGCTTTTGCCAAACGTAACTCATCTACCTCGGACCACGGGGTCATCACGACTCCGGTTCGTCTTGCCCTCGTTTTTTTGGTCGGTTCTTCATCAACCATTTTTTCTTTTCCTTTATCGCGAACACGTTGAGACGTTGATGTTGTTGTTGGGACCACCTCGTCTTGAACCGATTGCGCGTTCGATTCGCTAAGTTGTTGACTAGACTTCCAAGCCAAAAATTGTTCCATTTCTTAGGGACTCATCAAGGGGGTTTGTGGGACTTGAGTTTGTGGAACTTGTGTTTGATGAGCGTAATTTTGAAACGCGTTTGGTACGTTGTGAAAGGGTGTAAACTGATTCCATTGACTAGAGTATGGGTTCATGGGATCGTTTAGATTATTTGGATGGTTTGCGGGATAGTTGGAACCACCTCGGTTGGAAAAATTCGGATTAATTTGGTTGGGAAAGTTGGAATTTCCTTGATTGCTAGACATTTTTGAAGATTAAATTTGTGAGTGTATAGAATTGTAGAGAAAAGGAGTGAAAGATGTGTGAAAAATTGATGAGAATTGGTGAGTATTTATAGGATATAAATTAAATAAAAAAAAAAAAGGAATTCGACCATTGCCAACGGTCAAACCCCACAACGGATCAAAAAACCCAACGTCGCCCAGGCAACGGTGGCCGACGTTAAACACCTTTAACGGTGATTTAACGCCGGCGGGGAGTGGGTGGCACCACCGTCCCCACCGTTAAATTGCTTTAACGTCGAAAATTTTTTTGGACTCCTGGTGCTCTAACAGTAAGTTGGTATGTATGGATCAATTATTGGTGTGTGACTATCATCTCCTATAATTTATGAAATATGTTGAATAAAGAATAGACATGAAGTGTATAAAAGCTAAAAGCCGTGAAAATTAAAATATAGTATATATAATACTCCCTATATATATATGATTTATAGAATATGTGAAAATTAAGGAAAGAGTTATTTTAGGAAGTTATTATTATTTAATTTAGTTTAATTAAAAAAATGACACGTGTGCAAATTTAATTCAGATTAATCCAGAAGTTTTCACATAAAATTATTGTCATATATATATATATATATATATATATATATATATATATATATATATATATATATATATATATATATATATATATATATATATATATATATATATATATATATATAATATTAAAATGCTATAATGACGATGTCATTATTAGGCTAATTCATTTGTTGAGAAAAAATCAAAAAGAAAAAGAAAAAAATTTAAGCATGGTGAGTGATTTCATTAATTTAAGGGATAATTAATTGAAAATGCATTGAACTTACACTAAATTCTTATTGTATGCATTCAATTTTCAAATCTCCTATTGTATGCATTCAATTTTAAATAATTTTGAATTAAAATTAAATCTTATTAATTAATTATTATTATTAAATCTTATTAATAATTATTTTAATTATTAAAATTAAATAATTTTGAATTATTGTAATTAATTATTTTGAATTGAGTACGAGAATGTATAAAAGCTAGACAGAAAAAAACTAATTCTAAATTTATATTTTAATTTAGACTTTTAAAATAAAATGGCAATCAATATTATCTCTTATGATTTGATGTGGATTGTTTAATATGCATTTTAGGTGTTTGATGAAATGTTCAGCTGACGAGTTTCTTAGTCGGACATTGTAGTTCCACGGTTCATTAAACTAAATAACTTTAGCATTTACGTTCACTTAATATCTAAAACATATCATTAAACTCTTTTGTTTAAACAAACCCGTGGTTCCACGGGTCATTTCACTAGTAATATAATATAATATAAGATATAATTATAATATTATATAATATAATTACAATATATATATTAGTAATTTCATTTAATTTAATTTTCATCGAAATAAAGAAGCGAATTTCATTTTATATACTACTGTATGTATCACTTTTTTCCTATCATTTTTCCACCGAAATTTTGTATGTTTGGGCCCAAACAACCATATCATACAAAATTTACTGGGCCCCAAATACCCATTGGTCCAATCAGAATATTTTCGGTCAGCACCAGTCAACCCTACTTGTCAAATTTACTTAAACACCCCTACACAAACGTTATCTCAATCATGACCAAGGATAAATTAGTAAATATATAAATCACCTCTCGTAAACCTGAATTGTTAATGTTAAATTAATTTTTGTTTGAAAAACAGACAAACCTGGATTGTTAATTGTGATTGTGATTTAAAGTAAAATTTACTCATTCCCATTTAAAACCGCCATTGAAGCAGCTTCAAAAACTAAAGGAATTGTATATCTGCTTCTTAAGATCAACAAACGAAGCCTCCTTCAATTAATTTTGGTAGGTACGGTACGCGGATTCTAATTATGTCAATAAGTCAATTTGATTACTTTCGTTTGGAATCTGTGTAGTCGAATCTGTATGATTAAATTTATATCTAATTATTGGCTTTGTTTATTTGATTAATTTATAGTTATTCAACTAAAAACACCTGCTTACACCTGAATATTAGTTTCATAAAGTCAATTTGGTGTTACGATTTAGTACAAGTATAATTTAGGTTTCAAAAAGGTAAAAACTTTTTGTGTATTTGAGGGTATTATTTTGTAGTTGAAAAAAAGTGACTTGATTTGCATGTGATATTGTTACTACTGTATCTATGTGTTGTTTTGTATTCAAATGGCACTCTATGGTTCCCCCTTTTGTGTGTTTCCAGTTTTAATTGACTTTTGTGTGTGTGTATTTGCCTTGTTTTTTTTGTTTTTTTTTTGTTTTTTTGTTTTTTTTAGTTATTAGCTTTTGCTGATGTAATTGCTTGAATTTGTGGCTTTTTTTATAATTAAATTAGTAAAATAAGTTGTCTTTGATTGTGTAATACTCCCTAATTGTTATAATTGTGTAGCTGATGGAATAACTGTTGATGATTATGTGAAGTATTTTTATGAATAGTGCATTAATCCTAATGGTGTAGTTTGATAGAGGAATTGGCCTTTGAAAAGTTTGAGACGAACAATATTACTAAATATAGTTGAAATTACATGTCAAATCACTCTTTTGCTATAATTAGTTTCCCCACCCAATTGTCGAATCGTTGTTGGGATTTTTAGGGTTAATCATTATAGCGAAAACAAAAGGTTGTGTAGTTGATCCTTTAATACATCAAAGAAAGGTAAAGTTTGCAACTTTTATTATGCGTATAGAGTCTCAAAATTGGTAAGTGTTTCACATGGTTTAGAGGTTTAATCAAAATTTTGGTACATTATATTATATGATTGAATATATCGTATATATGCAGCTTCTTTTGCCGCCGTCTCTTTTCTATTAATGGTAGGAAACATAGAATATTAGATGTTAAACTCTGTCACTAAAAATGTATCGTTTTGAAATAAAGGGGCGGTGGAGTGGATCTTGATATCTAACTTTATGATATTACTTAGAATTTATTTATTCCCTAATGTGCGGGTCACATTATTAGTTTCAAATTGCATCCTTTTTTGCCATGTAGACGAAAAGCTGGCACCTTTTTTGATTACTATTGCACTTAGGAGATAGACAAAGAGAATCAATGAATCATAGTATTCGCTCATATCAAAAGTTATGGCTATTTGACTTACGCGGTATTATGTAACGCTTTTCATGAAATTCAAATTGTCCGTTGGCTTTAAATTTGATTCTATCTCACTTTTAAAGTGAATTAGGCGGTAATGATGACAGTTCGCGTAAAAGATTAAAGTAACCTTGTAGTCTGCTAGTAAAGTTACTCTATTTTACCCTTTTCTTCTTTACATTTTTAGTAACAATCGATCGATGTATAAGGTATAAGTATCGGTATATATAGTAATTTAGAGATTATATTCTGTAAATGTTAGGTGGTTGGGGAAGTTTTTAATAGAGAAGTTCTTAATTTAGGTTGGTAGAGTCTTCAAAGGTATGTACTATTTAATAGAATATATCACCTTATGATTAACATTCTCTTCATAGTTGTTAATTAATTTATTTATTTTTAAAGTGAATTATGAGCTCATAATAATGTCATGACAGCACAGGCAAATTAAAATATACATCTTTTTATTCTTCATTCAAATATCCTCTCCCTATTCTTCTGGCCCATATTTTTTTTTTGTATAATCTTGCAGTTTCATACTTGGCACCCAAAATAATACCTTTTCAAATAGTAAATCGTTTCAATTTCTTTCTTTCAGATGGATTCATTCAAGCATTCAGCGAATAAAAGTAAATTGGGTCGTACTTTTACCAAGGTTTTGAATCGAGCAACAACAGGAGTCGATAAATTTCAGAAAACAAAGTCAAAGATGTGGGAAAAAGTCAAACATGATAAACCGATTGCTGATGAGACTCAACAACCTATCTTTGAAGAAGATGAAAAGCTTCAAGAACAAGCTTTAATGGATGCCTTCATTGCCAAACTTTTTGCTACCATATCATCAATCAAAGCTGCATACTCGCAGCTTCAGTTATATCAATTTCCTTATGATGCTGATGGGATTCAGTCAGCTGATCAGACCCTGGTGTCTGAATTGAAAAGTTTGTCTGAATTGAAACAATCTTATTTGAAAAAGCATCTTGACGACCCGTCACCCGAAACCACACAACTTTTGGCTGAAATTCAAGAACACAAATGTTCCTTAAAAATGTATGAGATATCAAAGAAGAAGTTGGATAATCAGAAAAAGCTCAAAGAATCAGAAATCGTATTTTTAAAGGAGAAATTGGAAGAAACCAGAAGGGAAAATAAGTTGATTGAAAAGAGATTGAATTCAAGTGGTGCTTTGTCATCGATGACATCATCTCGCGAGACTTTGAAATTTTCGTCGTTAACCCCGACTGATTTCGTCTCATATGTGAAACAAACGACTAAATCCATTCGAAGTTTTGTGAGATTTATGATCAGTGAAATGGAATCTGCAAATTGGGATTTAAATGAAGCTGCAAATTCAATTCAATCGGATGTTGTTTATTGGGATGCAACGCATATATGCTACGCGTTTGAGTCGTTTGTTTGTAAAGGGATGTTTGATGGTTTTAATATTCCCGGGTTCCAAATACCCGACGGGTCGGAACCGATACCCGAGAATGAAACCCGACGACGTTTCTTCTTCGACAAGTTAATGGAATTGAAATCTTTAAAAGCGCGCGAATACATCACATGGAAACCAACTTCATTATTCGCTGAATTTTGCAGGTGTAAGTACCTAAAGCTGATTCATCCCAAAATGGAATCGTCTCTTTTCGGAAATTTAAGTCAACGAAACTTGGTCAACGCTCGAAAATTCCCGGAAACGGTTTTTTTCGATTCGTTTCTTGAAGTTGCAAAACGGGTTTGGCTTTTGCATTGTTTGGCGTTTTCATTTAGTCCCGAAGAAGCAACCGTTTTCCAGGTCACAAAAGGCGGTCGATTTTCGGAAGTATTTATGGAAAGTGTAAACGACGAGGCGTTTTTGTCACCAGAAAGTTCACCGCACGTGGCTTTTATGGTGGTTCCGGGGTTCATGGTAGGTAAAACTGTTATTCAGTGTCAGGTATATTTGGTTTGAGCAGTTAATATATGGGGCCCACAAACATTAAAGTAGATTAGGATCGCCGGAAAATGTGGTTATTGTGGCGCTAACGAGGACGGTGTTAAGGTGGTCCTGGTCCTATCTGATATTGAAATTGAAACGACAAGTTTGAAGTTGAAACTTAGTGATGAAGATATAATTGTTAATATTTGATTTGATACATGATGATCCATCATAATGTTGGGTAGGAATATAAGTTAAGTAGCAGTACCTATGTTTATTGCACTTTGATGATAAGGAATTTTTGGAGATATTTTTTCTTAAATTGTTGTATCCTTTATATGAACTTGTATATTAGTTTTGCCATATACACAAAATGAGAAATATATAAACAAATATAAAAGTTTAGAAATTGATTAAATGTATTGATATTAATGTTGATGCCTACATTTTGCTGATTTGGAAGACTCTTAATGCTAGGGGAGTCCCAAGTAGATATATAAGATCTATTAGAGATATGTACGAGGGGGCGAAGACTCGTGTACGTACGACGGCAGGAAACACAGAGTTTTTCCCGGTAAAGGTTGGTTTACATCAGGGATCTGCCCTTAGCCCTTATCTTTTCGCTTTGATCCTAGACGAGTTGACTCATAGGATACAAGACAACATCCCATGGTGCCTGATTTTCGCCGACGATATTGTATTAGTTTCGGATTCTCAATATGAGCTTAACAGGAGGCTAGAGCAATGGAGGATCGCCTTAGAATCAAATGGCCTACGGATTAGCAGACTTAAATCGGAGTACCTTAGATGCGATTTCAAGGGGGCCGAAGAGGAACACGACGATATAGTGGATATCAGAATTGGGGATCAGATTCTACCCCCGCAAGAGTCCTTTAGATTTTTAGGCTCGATGCTTCACATTTCGGGAAGGATAGATGAGGATGTGACGCATCGTATACGAGTAGGATGGTTGAAGTGGAGGGCTGCGAAAGGGGTGTTGTGCGACAAGAAGGTCCCACTTAAACTGAAAGGTAAATTCTTTAAGGTGGCAATTAGACCAGCCATGTTGTACGGATCAGAGTGTTGGCCAATGACGAAGGCCCAAGAGAGGAGGATGGAGGTGGCAGAAATGAGGATGCTTAGATTGACGTGTGGTAAGACCATGCTAGATATGATACCAAATGAAGTTTTTAGGGAGAAATTGGAAGTTGGGAACATCATCAACAAACTTAGGGAATGACGACTTAGATGGTTTGGGCATGTTAGGAGGCGCCCACTTTTAGCCCCAGTTAGGAGAGTCGAGACCCTCGCCGTTGGCGGCGTAAGGAGAAGGGGTAGACCTAGACGTAGGATTGAGGATAGATTGAAGCTTGACATGAAAGAGCTGCTACTGACGGAGGACATGACTTCTGATAGGAGCCTGTGGAGGAGTAGAATTAGAATTATTGAGTAGTTTTTTTTTTTTTTTTTTTTTCATTGTGTTAGTTACTTTTATTATACAACTACATATATAACTATAACTAGATATTCAATAACCACACTATTTATACCCCTCTACATGGTTTATATGCCTTTGTATCTATGTATATGTTTTTAGGCTATATATATGTACCGATGTATATGTTTGTATCTATATATGTATCTATGTATCTAAGTGCATGTATTGGTGTATGTATGTTTGTCTGTCTTGTATCTGTACCTAGGTATATATATCTACGAATGTATCTATATGTATTTATGTTTAAGCACGAGTTTTTTTTTTTTTTTTTTTTTCATGCTTTCGTGTGGTATATATATATCGATGTGTGTGTCTGTGTGGGTGGGTATATATATATGTGTATATATATATATATATATATATATATATATATATATATATATATATATATATATGTATATGTATATGTATATGTATATGTATATGTATATGTATATATTTTGTTTGTCTGTATGTCTACCTGAAATTAAATGGTTATGTGCACTATTTTATTCATGCTCTTTGCCCTACTGTTGTGCATTACTGCTATATGTGTCCCCTTTATGGTTACTGTGTATGGTTGCTTCTTGCTAGGCGCTCATTACTCGTACAGGTACGTATCATTTGCCCTCTCTATTTCGTTCTTATGAGCTCTTCGGGCCGGAGGTCCTTTAGGAAGCAATCTCTTTTGCGCTAGAGTAGAGGGAGGGACGACCTTATCTAGGCGTGGGTTCTATACCCGCGAGTGGAGTAGTGACTTCCTTCTAATCTAGGGTACGAGGAATGATTGTCTACACTCACCTCCCTCATACCCCACTTTCGTTGGATTGGGTATTGTTGTTGTTGTTGTTGTTGATGCCTACATTTTGTGTTTGGATTACTTGCACGTATTGTGATTGCATTTTTTTTTGAACCAAAATTGCAGGACATTTTTTAAACATACAACTATGTCAAATTATATAAGTTTCCTCTTTTTTGGGGGATTGGCTCTTTTGGTCTATTTTTATACTGTACCTTTTATATTTGGCTCTCATACATTGTGAAAAGACAAAAGTATCTATTACTTCAATAAAAAATTGCAAGAAATTTTGTCTTTGCTGTTAACATTCTTTATTTAATACATTTTCTTTTTGGACCGGCCATTGGTTAGCGTTTCTCTAACCATGAGGTTATGATTTATGATTGAATAATATGTATAGAAAAAATTACGCCATTGATACCTGTAGTTTTTTCACATTTGCATCATAACACCTAACCTTTTTTTTGCATAGTTGGTACCTCAATTTTACTTAAATATCGTGGTTGATACCCCAACATAACTTCTGTCAAAATTTAACGGTTAACTCCTCACATTACACACTTTTAAAAAGTACAAGGACTACTAGTGTAATATCCTCACAAATTTGAACAAATCTTTCATTGGTCACGAATCACCGCGAAGTACATAAAGTTTAAGGACTGTATTTGTCAAAGTCCAAATCCACCTAAAAGGACGACCTTTACCTTCATCGAAATTATTCACGAATCGCCGCAGAATATTACTAAATCGCCAGACCAACCTCCGGTTGACTCCCTTTCTTCATCTGTTTCGATCGAATTAGGGTTTTAAAAATCCCTAAAATCAGCAATAAAATTTAATTAAACTAGCAACTGCGATGAGGAGAGTATTCGGTGCTAAGAAACACAAAGAACCACCGCCTTCACTTAATGACGCATCCGATCGGGTATTATATTTTATATCGATTATATTATATGTATAATGTGTATTGATTTTCATCATTCGTTATTATATCTAGGAATTGTGATCAGTACTTGTGTTCGTATTCGATATCATTAGTGTAGGAGTTATCTTACCAATTAAGACTGCAATTAGGATGTCAAGATGTTTATAGATTTAGGATGTCAATTTATCCTTGCATACTAAAAGTGGTGGTAAACATACTAAAAGTGGTGGTTGTTTAAGTAGTTTCAGTTATACCCGATTGTTATTTTGAGTTTGCGTTCACATTACAAACGATCCCTCAACTTTCGTTATATTTACACAACAGCCCCTCAAGTTTACACTTTTTCAGGAGTCAAAAGTGTAAATATATAATTTTATTGAAATAAAATAAACTAATTTCACCCGAATTTATAACGGACCATATCTTCTCGCTCGGTGCGAGTTAAAATTTTTCGAGACCACCGTTTAACGCGAAAAAATCTCACGAACCCAACGAGACTAACTATACGCGAAACGGACAATTCTCAAAAAACGCTAAACACATCGGGCTATCTCCAATACATTTCTTCCTGTTCGCCACGAGTTAAATTTTTCCGACAGCACCGTTACACTCGAAAAAATTTATTGAACAAAACAAGACTAACTACATTCGAAACGGATACTTTTTAAAAAACGCTTAACACAACGGCATTTAAAACGGCGCTTAACACATGTGCCGTGTTCCCCTCTGTAAATACACAACGCTACGTTAAATATGAATACACAGACCGAAAGTCACCGCCGCAAGGCGCGGGCCGGTCCGGACTAGTTACGAATTAAGACAGAAAGTGTTACATTTTTTAGTGAGGAAGAAATAACATTTAAATTTTCAAAGAATTCCATACTTAAAACACGCACATTCTTCATATATGTGTTTGTATTCATTTGCTTATATGAATTGCACTGCAACCTTTATATGATTTCTGGCAGGTACGAAGGACAACGTGACAGGCTTTACAATCAAACGTTTAACTTGGATCAAGTTGCATTTGCTTCAGAGGGGATTAAAGATGCACATTCATTGTTTTTGATGAAGGAGCAACGATTGATTTGTTCATATTTGTGAGGATAGTTTCTAAACTTTTACTTTATTAAACTAGTAGTCCTTATGCTTTTAAGAATGTATAATCTGAGGGGTTAATCATTAAACTTTAACGGCAGTTGGGTTGGGGTGACAATCACGATAGTTAATCAAAACTGAGGTACTAACTACGCAAAAAAAAAGTTTAGGTGCTATAATGCAAATGTGAACAAATCACGGATACCAACAGCGTAATTTTTTCATATGTATATATACTTGTAGAAAAAATTCGCATGTTTGAGGTGACAAATTATTAAAAAATAAAAATTACATCTTCCAGGTTGTGACAAATTAATAAATACTACTCCATATAATCTTTAGAAGCAATGGGTAAATAAAATTTATGTAATACCGTAGAATACCTTAAGGGAATTATAAAGACATTATAACGCTTTATTAATATTAATATTATTTATTATTAAATTATAATTAACGGAAAGAGGGAAAACACTTTTGAATTTAGTTTTTTTTTTCTTTTTTTGCAAAAAATAAAATAAATACGGAGTAATAAACTTAGTATTTCAAAATGGATGTTCATCAAAAAGACATAGCCCCTAAAACATACAAACACTAAGAAACATTTCAGCTAAATAAACCGATCAATCTAATGCAAACTTACATAAAAAAGTCAACTTCTAAGAGAGAGTGTGTGAGAGAGAAAATCATGGGGAAAAAAAGTTATGCATGGATACTAATCGAGGGGTGAAGACGACGACAAGGAGGGATGGACGAAACAAGAAGGGGCACGCAGAGGGAACTACTAAAGCGACCGTCCGGCGAGTGGTATCCAATCTTCACTGACATCGTTTATGTTTTACAATTTTCCGAAAACGCGGGGAGTTTCAGATCTTTGGAAGGCTTTTAGTAAATGGGGCTTGGTTAAAGATGTATACATCGCAAGAAAAAGGCTACAAAATGGCCATCGATTTGGTTTTGTACGGTATGAAGGCGTCAGTAACATTGATTCCATGCTATCTCAACTCAATAAGATGCAACTGCTTGGTTGGGGTTTAAGGGCTTACAAAGCAAAAGAAAGAAGTGACAATTTGAAGGGTGGCAGTAATATGAGCATTCATGGCGATTCGAGGTATGACAGAAAGGCTAAGAAGGAATGAACATCTCCAAAGAAACTAAAGAAAATCAAAACACTTGGAAGGAAATCCCTAAAGTGGGCACAAACAACACTGTTAACCCAGGAATGCTATTTTTGAGTCATCTAACCCCACACCTGCCGAAGCGTACCCTATGGATGATATCCATCAACATAATCATCAGCATAATCCTCTTCATAATCATCATTATACTCACATAAGTGCTGGTGGATTTAAATCCAGGGGGTTCTATGATTCAGATTGGGGTCGTAGACATGGTTTCGATGATGATAGGAAGGTTAATCCTAGGGTTGTTAAACTGGATGAGTCAGGCGACAACAGTAGCATGTTATCTTTTTCGTTAGTCGGTGAAGTAACTAATTATGGGATTCTCCAACAATTCAAACGACTGTGTGAAGTTAAGGTGGGTTACAGATTCTTTATTATTTTCAATACTGAAGAGGTGGGTGTTACTATCCTTGAAAATGAGCATCATGGCATTAAGCGATGGATACAAAACTTAAGGAGGTGGGATAATTCTTATGTGTATCCGAGAAGGCTAACATGGACCAATGTTTTTGGGGTACCTGCTCCAATCTGGAACGAGGACACGTTTGCTAAAATTGGTAAATCGTGGGGCTCGGTGATCGAGATGGTTAACTGTAAATCAGAAGGTATTCAAAACCTTACAATGGGAAAGATCCTCCTAAACGTCTCTCATCCGGATTTTGTTAATGCTTCTGTTTTAGTTCAACATAATAATATTGTGTTTTACACTCATGCGATTGAGGATATGCAAAGTATTATTCACATGGATCTGGAAGAAGTGGAATCGGATCATGAAGACAATAACTCAATTATTCTGGGGGGGGGGGTCTGACAATATGGAAGAAGACGACAGTTTTTCCTCCGGCGATGATGAACTGCCGGCCACCTTCCCGGCAGTATCATCGGAAACCAAGCAAAGATCGAGGAGGGTCGTAACCGAAGAGTCATTTTCTCACATCTCTAAAAATGATACAGATTCCAAAAACCCTAATAATGAGGGTAGTTACGAAAAAGAAACCTCGAGCACACATAATCAACATACACGTGATGATGATGTTAATAAAGTGGGCCCCAATCAAACGGATAAATAGGATAAAAGTAATTCAAATGTTAATGGGTACATGGACTTTAATTATATTGGGCCTCAATCACTTGGGCCTAAAATAAACTTATGGGCCAATGAAATTAATGGTAATTGAGAGAAAACAAATTGTCTTGTTGATTGTTTCAAGTCTACTGTGATTTGTGATCAACAACAACCTAGAAATCGTATCATATCCAACACTTCAATCGGTGACAACATCAATAGCAACAAGACGGGGTATTCTTGGAAAAAAGTGCGTAAATGGAAGGCATCGTCCCGTATTAATTATGCAAAAAGAATTGACAGGGAAAAGAAAATTTCCTTGGGTAGTTATAAAGCTAGTTCTAAAAGATCTCATACTCCATCAATCGATGATCTTTTACAGTCTAAATCGAGACGTTCTAATCCCAAGGATACAACTGATCATGAGGATTCCGAAGACAGTGTTAACCTTTGTGATTTTGCAAGGTTACTTTGCTTTAATGTGGAGCAGGAGATTTAATTCTCTTGTCACGTGTTCGTTAAAATAGGTTAATCAATGAAGATTTTGTCTATTAGTATTCGAGGGTTCAACAAAGATGGTAAAAAGGGGTGAATCAAGCGGTTATTGTGTGATTCAAGTCCTATTATTGATGCGGTTCAAGAAACCAAACGAAAGGGTTTTAGCGATCAATGGGTTGAAAACGTTTGGGGATCTCAAAACGTCAAATATGTGGTTAAAGAATGCATTGGAAGGTCGGGAGGTTTTTGCTTCTATGGGACTCAAACGTGTTTCAAGTTGATCGAGTTGTTGAAGCTGAGTTTTTCATTGCCATTAAGGGCAAGTTATCTAACTACGATTCGGAAATTGTGGTAGTGAATGTTTATGGGCCTCACAATGATGCGAAAAAAGAGATTTTGGGACAGTTTTGTTGGTTGAATGTTGGTTAATGGACTAATCGACAAAGTTAAGTATGATGCTTAACCAAAGAATATGTTTTGATGATGACACATAAATATGCATAAGTGATGATCGACATCTTAACATAAAACACGCAAGGTCACTAATCCATACTTGATCTTGCAAACGACTAAGTCAAACAAAACTTAAAGAATGAAAATAAAGGTCAGCAAAGTACACGGTCAAAGTACGGTCGACCGCATACCCAGCCGTAGAAGCTCAGACTGAATTGCAATGCAGTTTTGTGAAAACAAGTTGCACGGTCGCCACCACGGTCAACCGCAGTGCGACCGCAGTTTTCTCTGTCACCATTTTTGACCAAATTTAGTTTGACTAGTTCTCGACATCTATAATTCATGAAACATTTCTCAACATGCTTAGAATAGATGCCCTCTCCATACTCAATTGAGTTTTGGTCATAAAAACACTAATCTTGGTTAATTACGCTGAATTACATCTTAATGACAAATTAATCATGATTAGGCATAACACATAAGTGTTAATCAACAACTTGTGATCTTAAAACTTATCTAGATATCCTTAGTATGATCACTAAGTACCAACACACTTAAGCCAATGTCACTAGAACATTAATCACAATTAAAGATGACTTAGTGATTAATTAATGTTAAATGAAAAACAATGTTTTCAAGTGTAACTAGTAAAGACTTGTAATCCTAAAATACACTTAGATATATTTAGGATGGTCACCAAGTCCCAACTAGATATTGCTCTTCCCTTGTGCATGTGTTGGACATTAATGTGTGCTTACACATTAATCATGCAATATGTTATATTACAAGTAAGCTTACTAAAAGCTTAAACTATAGTGTTGTGCAAATATCTATATGATTGATTTTAGAATAACTATCTCTTGCTATGTGTGAGTATTACTTGGTACTTGCTAATATGTTTAATACTCATCAATTTGCCAACTTGATTAATATGCTTGCTATGTGCTTACTAGTTAGAATACTATGATTCAAGTAACTAGTCTACTCCAATAAATTAAGTGTAAAATGGTTTACAAAGGAATAATGATCAATAATCTATTTTGGTCTTGTCTAAGTAACACATTGTGATTACTTGTCAAAGTATGACTTAACATTGATGTCTTTACATATTTAATGTTTATTTTAGAAAGACATTGATATGGCCGAAACAGACGGTTTTATTTGCGCGGTGTCGTTAGGCCGCGGATCGCCAGGATCAGCCACTCGTGGGAGAGGGTACTGTTTTAAATTTATATTTAGCGGGGCCTAAATCTTACTACTCCTTATAAGTAAGGGAAGTATGACCTAGAGTCGTATTTTTGAGATATCAGTAACATCGAACCTATATTGTAACCTAAGATAGTTAGGGAGTAGTGAATATTTATTTTGGGATTTTCTAATTTATAAGATAGATAAAGTAAATGCGATGAAATTTGTAATTCAGATAAGGTTAAAGTAAGTGCATACTATGACTTCATCAGTTATTTTGCCGAGATTATGGAATGCTGGCTCATGAATAGGCAGAGGCCCTGTATTCATTACACTGGTCCTAAACGCCCCTGTCATAAGACATGTCACTGGGTACTACGTTAGGCTTGAAGATTCTGAATAGATTGCAACGTCCCTTACCCCCGACGCCCGTGCAGTCTGACTACATGCATACACGTTCAGACGGCTCATCTAATTGAGCGACTCGGTTGGGTGATGTATTAACATTCCAAAATGGTCTAAACTTTCTTAAGCATAATAGAATACATGGTGTACCATATCCGAGAGACGTGATGTGCTTCAATGCTTTCGTTAATGATTGGTAAAAGATAGTTAGGCCCTTAAAAAGAGTTCAACCATAAAGAACACATGGCCAAGTCAAGTCTGACTTCCATGAACACGTTCGGTTATCCTAACGGTCCAATCCTTTATGTGTCTAAACAAACAGTTCCTTAATTAACTAAGAATCCCTCAAGCGGGGTGCAATGCTTGAGACCGCGTTATGGTGCAGTGTACTGGTCAACACTAACCGTGTTCCATGGCCTTACTTAGCAGAGGTACAGCTTACAACAACCGCTGTGCTTCAGCGTGCACGCACGAAGTTTATATGCTTGGTGACTACACTAGCATGGTCTGGGACCGACAATGTACTAGGGGTCTAGTCAGATGTTTTACTACGAAAGAGTCCTCAGTCGGAATCCAAAGCTTGATAGACTTACTACAACCGGTGTGCCTCAGTCGATCTTACGTTGTATCCGATAGACTTCTCTTACCAAGGGCTGACACAGATAGTGTACTCTGAATCGGGGTTCGCGACTTCCCAATAACAGAGCCTATAACTACGTTCTATTAGTTGAAAAAGCGATTGAGTTTAAAGCATAATCGGAAAGCATTTCAACAGCATACACAAACCATAATATTATTTCGGCATTATAACTGCTTACATCATAGCATACACTAAAGATAACCACTCGCTAATCATGGCAATAATATCATAAAACATTATATAAGATAAAGGATAGAAGTACCAGTAGATTAAACGAGTTCCGAATACAAAAGTGACAACTTCAAGACTCCAGACCGCTCCTAATACAATTTTCAGCGTTCGCCTCCGGGTACTTAATTTCCCGCTCGGAGGTGAGAAAGCCTTGAAAGTATGACTAATATTGTACAAGAGAGAGAAAGAAGTGAATTGAAATGTGTGTTGGAATGAATGACAAAGACCCTTTAAATAGACTTGAAAATTGCCAAATACGCCTGGCAGGCCGTTTGGCAGGCCGTATGGCAGGCCGTATTTGGCAGGCCGTATGCAAGGCAGGCCGTTTGGCAGCTCGTGTGGTGGCACGTATATGGCAAGCCGTTTTCATACTGGCAGGCCGTATGGCTTGCTGGTCAGCATGAATTCCCTGGATCGTAACTTGATTTCTTGTCTTTCACCGTTTTCGCTCTACAATCTTCGTTTTAGCTCCGATTCTCTTGATTCTTTTTGCACCGTCTTCGTAATTACTTGTTCTTCAATTCTAACCGACGAAGTGGGTATTTTGCCGACAAAGTTCGAATCTTTCTTGTTTTTGGGCCTTAATACCGGGGTGAAAACGTGACTTTTTAGCCGATATCAAATATCCCACACTTAGACTTTGCTTGTTCTCAAGCAAACTCTCATTTTAAAGAATCTTTTCGGCGTTTCTTTTCTAATAGCCTAAGCGGTTTGCTTTTATTATAAGAGCAAAAAGATAAGGTGAGTCATCTATGTTAGGACTGAAATTATCTCTGTAAGCATGCGAGGAGGTTACATGACATATGCTAGCTTTCACGGGTCTAGGGATGGCACCCGCGGGTCGCGGGTGCGGATCCATTGGATCCATCACCCGTACCCGCGGATTTTTTGTCAACCCGTCAACCCGCGGATCTTCATTATCGGATTTAATTTTAGATCCACGCCCGTACCCGCGGATATCCGCGGGCTACAGATTTACCCGCGGATCTTTTATAAAGTTTTTTAAAGAACTAAAAATATTTTATAAATAAATTTATTAAATTTGGAAAATGAAATAGGAAAAGAAAGTTTGGTTAGACTAGTACCAACGGATAGTCATTTTTACCGTCATTTTCTAAAAAATTAATGACGCTATAGGCATGCAAGTGTCTTCCTTAGTCATTTTCTAAACAAATATCCATCAGTCTTTTTACAAACGCAAGAAGATGATGACATTTTTGTTGAGTGGGGTCATTAACTTTTGAAATCTCATCATATCCACACATTTACTTTAATTTAATGTTTTTATTCTAAAAATCTATTGTATTTTCTATTTGAAATAATTAATTATTAATTAAATAATAATGAGTGGGTCCTAGTCCTTTTAATGAAATATGTTATTGTTAGTAGTACTCGGTCTTTTTTAGTCTTTTTAAAGAAATGTTGAGGTGTCGCTGATGTGTCACTCAGTCTTTTTAAAGAACCATGTCATGATTGGGAGTGGTCTTAGAAAGCATAACCTAGGAGTATACAATCGAATAGGTATAGGTATATTCGATGGGCAGTGTTAATATTTGGCCCTGTATGTTTTTTGTACTTTTTCAGTTTGTTTATAATAATATGCAGCTTTTCAAAAAAAAAAAAAAAAAAAAAAACATAACGTAGGACTGTAGGAGTGCTCTATACTTTATTGTTTGTGGCTTTGTGCAGTAGCTAGCAGTGGGTCCCAACCTGAACAAAGGTTTTGAAAAGTAGTCCGTAGATAAATAAATGGATGCAGTAGATCATTTCTCATTTCTCCATCTCATTTTTTTAATCAAACCCCGACTCTTAACAAAACATCCCACTTTTAAACTCAACGAATTTTACAATAATGTAAGAATCCGCGGATATTTAATGTGTATATTTGCGGATTCTTCAAACGGATGTATAGGATCCGTGGATCGGATCTTACCCGCGGCGGATGTAATACATCCATCACCCGCCCGCGACCCGCTAGCGGGTAGAAGATTAGATCCATCGACCACCCGCGGGTAAAGATTTTTTATTTTATCCGCCCATCACGGGCGCGGCTACCCGCGGATCTGGGATTTTTTTTAGATCCATTGCCATCCCTACACGGGTCACTCAAATCACTCAAGTGTTTAGGATTCCCTATAGATCTAAGAAATGAATACGCTCATAGCCAATCATGCTGCACCCATCGTCATAGGCTTGATAAAGACTCAAATCCTTGCTGCTAACGCGAGAACGGTAGTAATCTCAGCTTTATGGGTTATTTGTCAATGATGGAAAGGAATTTTGGAGTGGTAGTGAGGTTGTTTTTTGAAGGGTGAGATAAAAGGGTAATATCGTCTTTATACAGACTTTTTTTCGGATAGATAGGAGTGCTGAAGTATTTTGAGAAGCACTTTTGAACTTTTCTTCATTTGATAATCATTTTCGGTCGAGTTCTCTTCGGCATTTCTCTTATTTAGTTCTGCTCCTTTTTGAACTTCATCATTTTTTTTTTTGGAGACTTCATCTCGAGAAACTTTTTGCCGGTAAACTTTTTCAAGACCTTTGCCATGATACTTGAGAGGTTTATAACATCGAGTTTTCGGAAGGAATCTCATTTTCTGGGTTTTCTGAGAAATAGTAGAGGTGATATGGATGTGGTGGTGGAGTTGTAACGACCCGCACTTTTTCGATCATTCTATACTTATAAGATTAATATTTACATAAATTAAACCTTGCCAACATGATAAGCAATCCAAATTGTCGAGACTTATATTTCCGAAAAGAGTTTTACACAACGTTTGACCGTCTAGTTTGACCGATGATATCACGAACTATACAATATATGATAATTATACGTTTGTGTATATATATATGTATATATACATATTTAACATGATTAATGAATGTTTTAATATCTCATTTTGTATTAATAACAACAAGTTATATGTGTATTTTGAAACTACTAACTTAAGTTTTCAAAACGATAACAATACGTAACGTTATTTGACTTAAATACTTAAGACTATAATGTTTATACATATATTGTATAAGTAATGTATTTAATCACTTTTAAGAACTTAAATACATAAAATCATAAAGGTGTATTCACAAAAGATAGCTATATTTGAATCCTCATTCCATTTTTCACAAAATTTCTATACGTATATTTAGAGTATTTGTACTCGTATCATACCTAGCTTCTATACGTATTTACTAATAGTAAATACACATCAAAATCACCACCTAACCAGCCATGTTCATGCCCTTAGAGCTAGGTAATTGTATTTGGAAACAATTAGGACTAGATACATAAAATGATTACTTGAAAATTTTGTCCATATACTCCTTATGCCACGTTTTTTTTGTAGTATATATACATGATCATTTTGCTTCATTTACTACTTCAATTTCCTAGCTAAAACACACACTCTTTCTTACTCTCTAAACTCCATAACAACCCAGCAAAATTCCATAAAGATCTAGCTTCAAAAACCATACTAAAACACCATAAGAAAACCATACAAAAACACTTCAAGAAAACCTTCCAAGAACACCAACTTACTTCCAATCTTTCATCCACTTCCATCACCCTTTTTATTCTAGCTTCTTACTTCTCTTTTACAGCAACTTTATCCAAGGAACCTGAGGTAGAATCTATGTTCATAACCTTATTCGATTCATATATATATAGCTATCATATTTTGTGGTATACAAGTTTAACAACAAGAACATAGTTTGAATGTTTTCAAACTTGTTTGCAAACTAAATAGATCCTTCTAACTTAACTTTTAAAATACTTCAAGACATGTAACATAACTTATTTATATGTTAATTTAACAAGGTAAAACTTGGTTTTCCAAAGTATAAGTATTTTTGGAAAAATGGTCATTAAATGATTTTGTTGTAACAAAAATGTTTAACTTCATATGTTTCACTAAACTTTCACCTATGCCGTATGATTTTGAATACAAACCAAGGTATTTACAGTTCATAGTCTTAAAGAAGAACTCGATCCAAGAAGATGGCAATTTGAATCAACGAAAACGGATTTGTAACGAAGAAACTATGACCGAAACAAAATTGGTTATCCTAGATCATTTCAACTACGGGATCAATTGGAAAAAAATGATATAAATCACATATTTCTAAGATAACATGATATTTTATATATATGTACTTATAATTCAATTTTATATGGTTCAGGATCACCCGTAAACAACACGAGAAGATTAATCATAAGATCCCATGATTGTACGCAACACGTCATTTGACAACACCGGTACTTTATGTACGCAACACGTCATTTGACAACACCGGTACCATGGGTCAAGATTAATCTCGACCAATACATATACGATGGGGTTTTATTTATTTCGTTGGGGGTTTTATTTATTTCATTGCGGGTATATTAAACATCTAAAAATGAACCATTAAAATTGAATTACTAACAACGAACTGCTAACTACGGACTAAGGAAATATTCAAAATATTAAAAGTATAACAAGTATATATATATATAACGTTTGTTTTAAAATGAAAACATATTGATATATTATATATGGATAGGTTCGTGATATCAACCGGAAGACCGAGTCAAAATATATATATCATCAAGACAAGAGTGAGTATATAGTCCCACTTTTAAACTCTAAATATTTCGGGATGAGAATACATGTATTTTATGTTTTACGATATGGACACAAGTAACTGAAAAATATGTTCTACGTTGAGTTGTACCACTGGCATACTTCCCTGTAGCTTGGTAACTAATATTTACAGCGGTATTGTAAACGCGAATCCTGTTGATAGATCTATCGGGCCTGACAACCCCAACCGGACTGGACGACCAGTATTCAACGGTTGCACAGTACTTCGTTTTGTGACTACACTTGGTACGGTGTAGTAAGATTTCATATTAAAGGGAATATGCGACGTAAAAATGTTAAGTATGGTTACCAAGTGCTCAACCACTTAGAATACTTTTATTAAACTGTTTATATACGAAATCTTGTGGTCTATATATATATTGCTGCCGGCATTAAACCTATATCTCACCAACTTTATGTTGACCTTTTAAAACATGTCTATTCTCAGGTGATTTCTAAAGCTTCCGTTGCATCATGTTGGATCTAACCAGGATCTTGCGTACGCATGTTTGTGTCAAAAATAAAACTGCATATCCGAGATGTTGTATTGTAAAATATGCTAGAAACCGTGTTGTTGTCATCATTTGTAAAGTTTGTAAGTCGAAGATTATCGCTAAACGTTAATCTTCTTTTTATTGTCTTAAGCTTGTAACAAAAATAATGGTTATGGTTTGTAATGTATAATATATGCAGTTTTCTTTCAAAAATGTCTCATATAGAGGTCAATACCTCGCAATGAAATCATACGTTATCTAACGCGTTCTTATGGTTAAGGACGGGTTATGACATGTGGTATCAGAGCGTTGGTCTTAGCGAACCAGGTTTGCATTAGTGTGTCTAACCAAGAAGTCGTTAGGATACATTAGTAAAGTCTGGACTTTGACCGGGTCTGATTTTAAAAACCATTGCTTATCACTGTTGGTTAAAAATTTATATGTAAATATTATATAAGTACTAATGGGTTAGTTGTTGTGTGATAGATGTCGAGCTCAAAAATTGTTATCACAATCAACGACTCCGAATCAGAATCTTCAGATGGCGTTCCAGTCATTAACCTGTCCGATGACGAAAATGATATCCTTGGGGAAGACTCACAAATTCCGGATGAACCAACTATAGAGAACCCGGAAAGTGAACCCGAGGAGGAAAGTGAACCCGAGGAGGAAAGTGAACCCGAGGAGGAAAGTGAACCCGAGGAAGAAATACAGGAAATTACAAAAGACGAGTTCGAACTAGGAAAGAAACGAAAGGCTAATGAATTAGAAAATCCAAATTCCGAGTTTAATGAGAATGATGTGGCACCAATTCCACTCAACACTACCACCCCTATCCCCGCTATTCCTATTCGTTCTGTCCCGGCATCCAGTTCTTCAGTCCCACAGCCAAAATATAGGCAGACAGTTAGGATAAGCGTTAAGCAAATCTTTGTGTCTAAACGTCCTAGAAAATAGATCAAACGATGCGCTGCTGTGTCAAACCATGGAACCGAATAATGTTTTGTATAATATTAATAGTGTGGTTTGCTTAATGTTCGATGTAAGATAAGCATATGTAAAATATTGAAGTATGAAATGCAATAATTTTCCATGGTTAAGTATTATTTAGATTGTAGTAATTGATTCTGTACTAAGCTATTAAGTATGAACATTAACGGGTAGGTACTACCCAAGATATAATTATAAAACGCTAATAAGAAGAAAAGGCTTTTATAATAATACCTAGTTCATATTATTAATAAGCTATAATGTACTATAAATACACACTACATCTATAATAATCCATGTGAATAATTATTTTCTTTCATTAGGAAATGGCGCGATTGAATCGAATGACGGAACAAGAACTCGAGGAACTCATCAACCAGCGAGTGAACGACAGAATGTTATGGGTTGAGGCTGCAAGAGCTGCTGCAGTTAATCCAAATCCTCGTGTAGGATGCTCCTACAAGACGTTTCAAGCTTGCAAACATTCATCATTCAGTGGAACGGAAGGACCTATCGGTTTAACCCGATGGATAGAAAAGATGGAGACGGTGTTCAAAATCAGCGGTTGTGATGAAAAAGACATGACCAAGTTTGCATCGTGCACTTTACAAGATAGTGCACTCACATGGTGGAAGAATTATGTGAAGGCGGTAGGAGGAGATGTAGCTTATGATACTCCATGGGAAGAATTCAAAGCAATGATAATCACCGAGTATTGTCCAAGGAATGAGGTTATTAAGTTAGAAGATGAGTTACGAAGTTTGAAGGTGGTTGGTACTGAAATCACCAACTACAACCAGCGATTCATGGAATTAGTTTTGCTATGTCCTGAATTGGTTCCAACCGAAGAACGGAAGATTGAAATGTACAAAGCTGGTTTGCCCAAAAAGGTCAAGGCAAATGTTACAGCATCGAAACCTAAGACAATTCATGAAGCTATAACCATGGCAAACGAGCTAATGGATCAGGTCATCATGGATAAGAAAGTATCCAATACTGATGTGAAGGTATCAGGTAACAAAAGAAAGTGGAATGGAAATTATGATCGAGGTAACCAACAACAATCTTTTAAGAAACAAGAAAACACGCAAGGTGCGGGTAGTGGTTTAAGCTTTGGTTATAAAGGACAAAATCCTTTATGCAACCGTTGCCAAAAACATCACTTTGGTTACTGTAGTGTGTTATGCACCAAGTGTAATCGACAAGGTCATCTTGCGGAAGATTGTAAGGCTCTCGTTACAAATGGCAACAAGACTCCTGCCACCAACGCAAATAGAAATGTTTTGGCTACCATTACTTGTTTTGGTTGTGGAAAACAAGGTCACTATAAGAGTCAGTGCCCGAATCAGAATGGCGGACCTGCACGTGGAAGAGCGTTTGTTATTAATGCTAGAGAGGCACGAGAAGACCCGGAGCTTGTTACGGGTACGTTTACCATTAATAACTTATCAGCATCTATTTTATTTGATACTGGCGCCGATAGAAGTTACGTGTGTATAAATTTTTACACTAAATTGAATTGTTCATCATTACCTCTAGATGCTAAGTACATGATTGAGTTAGCTAATGGTAAACTAATTAAAGCCGATAAAATTTGTCGTGATTGTAAGATAAATTTAGCCGGAGAAACATTTAAGATTGATTTGATACCCGTAGAATTAGGAAGTTTTGATGTAATAGTCGGCATGGACTGGATGTCCAAAGTAGGAGCGGAAGTTGTTTGTGCCAAGAAGGCAATTCGTATTCCTGGTAAGGATAAAATGCCGGTGATGATTTACGGAGAGAAGGGTGATTCAAAGCTAAAACTCATTAGCTGTTTGAAAGCCAAAAAGTGTTTAGAAAAGGGATGTTACGCTATTTTAGCACATGTTAATAAAGTCGAAAAGGAAGAGAAGTGCATCAATGACGTGCCTGTGGCAAGAGATTTTCCCGAAGTTTTTCCGGAAGAATTGCCGGGATTACCTCCATTTAGATCGGTAGAATTTCAAATAGATTTAGTACCAGGAGCTGCACCAGTGGCTCGTGCTCCATATAGACTTGCACCGTCCGAGTTAAAAGAACTTCAGAGTCAGTTAAAAGAATTACTGGACCGTGGATTCATACGACCGAGTACTTCACCGTGGGGAGCTCCAATTTTGTTTGTTAAGAAGAAAGATGGATCTTTTAGGATGTGTATAGACTATCGTGAATTAAATAAGTTAACTATCAAGAATCGATATCCACTACCGAGAATTGATGACTTATTTGATCAGTTGCAAGGATCAAGTGTGTATTCGAAAATCGACTTAAGATCGGGCTATCATCAACTACGCGTCAAAGAAGAGGACATTCCGAAAACTGCTTTTCGGACACGTTATGGTCATTACGAATTTTTAGTCATGCCGTTTGGATTGACGAATGCGCCAGCTGTATTCATGGACCTCATGAATCGAGTTTGTAGTCCGTATTTAGATAAGTTTGTTATCGTTTTCATTGATGATATTCTTATCTATTCCAAGAATGAGCAAGAGCATGAAGAGCATTTAAGGTTGATATTGGAGTTGTTAAGAAAAGAACAGCTATATGCTAAATTTTCTAAGTGTGCTTTTTGGTTGAAAGAAGTGCAATTTCTTGGCCACGTTGTTAATAGCGAAGGAATTCAGGTTGATCCAGCAAAAACTGAAGCTATTGAAAAATGGGAGACTCCTAAGACACCAACACAGATACGCCAATTTTTGGGTTTAGCCGGTTATTATAGAAGGTTTATTCAAGATTTTTCCCGAATAGCTAAGCCGTTGACAGCGTTAACGCAAAAAGGGAAGAAATATGAATGGACCTCGGAGCAGGAGAACGCATTTCAATTACTGAAGAAGAAGTTAACTACGGCGCCTATTTTATCGTTACCAGAAGGGAACAATGATTTTGAAATATATTGTGACGCTTCGCGACAAGGTTTTGGTTGTGTTCTTATGCAACGGAAGAAAGTTATTGCATTTGCATCCCGACAATTGAAGATTCACGAGCGAAATTATACGACGCATGATCTAGAATTGGGAGCAGTCGTGTTTGCATTGAAGATGTGGAGACACTACTTGTATGGGGTTAAATTCACTGTGTTTACTGATCATAAAAGCCTTCAACATATTTTTGATCAGAAACAATTGAACATGAGGCAACGTAGGTGGGTCGAGTTAATAAACGACTATGATTGTGAAATTCGTTATCATCCCGGAAAGGCGAACGTGGTGGCTGATGCTTTAAGCAGAAAGGAACGAGAACCAATTCGAGTGCGAGCAATGAATATAAAAATTCGCATGAACCTCAACTCACAAATCAAAGAAGTTCAACGAGAAGCACTTACTAAAGAAAATAAAGGAAATGAAATAATGAAAAAGTATGAGAAGCAACTCGTTATGCGGGAAGATGGAATTCGATATTTTGCAAATCGTATTTGGGTACCGAAGTTGGGTGGATTAAGGAAGTTGATATTGAACGAGGCACATAAGACAAGATATTCGATACATCCTGGAGTTGGAAAGATGTACCAAGATCTTAAGACGCATTATTGGTGGCCTAATTTGAAGACAGACGTTGCAACATATGTTGGGGAATGTTTAACTTGTTCCAAAGTCAAAGCAGAACACCAGAAGCCGTCAGGGTTACTTCAACAACCAGAAATTCCAGAATGGAAATGGGACGGTATTACCATGGATTTCATCACGAAGTTACCAAAGACTGCCTGGGGATACGACACCATTTGGGTGATTGTTGATCGTCTCACCAAGTCTGCACATTTCTTGCCTATAAAGGAAACGGATAGAATGGAGAAACTATTACGATTGTATATAAAGGAAGTTGTTTCAAGGCATGGAATACCTATTTCCATTATATCCGATCGTGATAGTAGATTTACCTCAAAATTCTGGCAATCACTACAGGAGGCACTAGGAACTCGGTTGGATATGAGTACCGCATATCATCCACAAACCGATGGACAGAGTGAAAGAACGATTCAGACTCTCGAAGACATGCTCAGGGCATGTGTGATCGATTTTGGAAACGGATGGGATAAATATCTACCGTTAGCAGAATTCTCGTATAATAATAGTTTTCATGCGAGCATTGGAGCTGCGCCATTCGAAGCATTGTACGGAAGGAAGTGTAGATCTCCTATCTGTTGGAATGAAGTAGGAGATCGACATTTAACTGGTCCCGAGATCATACATGAAACGACTGAGAAGATAGTGCAAATCAAGGAGAGATTGAAAACAGCCCGTAGTCGCCAAAAGAGCTACGCCGATGTTCGAAGGAAACCATTAGAGTTTCAGGTCGGGGACATGGTTATGCTAAAGGTGTCACCTTGGAAAGGTGTAATACGTTTCGGCAAAAGGGGTAAACTGAACCCAAGGTACGTAGGCCCGTTCAAGATCATCGAACGCATTGGACCGGTAGCTTATCGACTCGAGTTACCGCAACAACTCGCCGGAATACATAATACCTTTCACGTCTCAAACCTTAAGAAGTGTCTTGCAAAGGAAGACCTCACCATTCCTCTTGAAGAAATTCATGTCGACGAGAAACTACAATTCGTCGAAGAACCAATCGAAATCATGGACCGTGAAGTTAAACAGCTCAAACAGAGTAATATACCGATTGTTAAGGTTCGTTGGAATGCTAGAAGAGGTCCCGAGTTTACTTGGGAACGAGAGGATCAGATGAAACGAAAGTATCCGCATTTGTTTCTCGATGACGCAAAATAGGTACAATTTTAAAATTTCGGGACGAAATTTATTTAACGGGGAGGTAATGTAACGACCCGCACTTTTTCGATCATTCTATACTTATAAGATTAATATTTACATAAATTAAACCTTGCCAACATGATAAGCAATCCAAATTGTCGAGACTTATATTTCCGAAAAGAGTTTTACACAACGTTTGACCGTCTAGTTTGACCGATGATATCACGAACTATACAATATATGATAATTATACGTTTGTGTATATATATATGTATATATACATATTTAACATGATTAATGAATGTTTTAATATCTCATTTTGTATTAATAACAACAAGTTATATGTGTATTTTGAAACTACTAACTTAAGTTTTCAAAACGATAACAATACGTAACGTTATTTGACTTAAATACTTAAGACTATAATGTTTATACATATATTGTATAAGTAATGTATTTAATCACTTTTAAGAACTTAAATACATAAAATCATATAAGTGTATTCACAAAAGATAGCTATATTTGAATCCTCATTCCATTTTTCACAAAATTTCTATACGTATATTTAGAGTATTTGTACTCGTATCATACCTAGCTTCTATACGTATTTACTAATAGTAAATACACATCAAAATCACCACCTAACCAGCCATGTTCATGCCCTTAGAGCTAGGTAATTGTATTTGGAAACAATTAGGACTAGATACATAAAATGATTACTTGAAAATTTTGTCCATATACTCCTTATGCCACGTTTTTTTTGTAGTATATATACATGATCATTTTGCTTCATTTACTACTTCAATTTCCTAGCTAAAACACACACTCTTTCTTACTCTCTAAACTCCATAACAACCCAGCAAAATTCCATAAAGATCTAGCTTCAAAAACCATACTAAAACACCATAAGAAAACCATACAAAAACACTTCAAGAAAACCTTCCAAGAACACCAACTTACTTCCAATCTTTCATCCACTTCCATCACCCTTTTTATTCTAGCTTCTTACTTCTCTTTTACAGCAACTTTATCCAAGGAACCTGAGGTAGAATCTATGTTCATAACCTTATTCGATTCATATATATATAGCTATCATATTTTGTGGTATACAAGTTTAACAACAAGAACATAGTTTGAATGTTTTCAAACTTGTTTGCAAACTAAATAGATCCTTCTAACTTAACTTTTAAAATACTTCAAGACATGTAACATAACTTATTTATATGTTAATTTAACAAGGTAAAACTTGGTTTTCCAAAGTATAAGTATTTTTGGAAAAATGGTCATTAAATGATTTTGTTGTAACAAAAATGTTTAACTTCATATGTTTCACTAAACTTTCACCTATGCCGTATGATTTTGAATACAAACCAAGGTATTTACAGTTCATAGTCTTAAAGAAGAACTCGATCCAAGAAGATGGCAATTTGAATCAACGAAAACGGATTTGTAACGAAGAAACTATGACCGAAACAAAATTGGTTATCCTAGATCATTTCAACTACGGGATCAATTGGAAAAAAATGATATAAATCACATATTTCTAAGATAACATGATATTTTATATATATGTACTTATAATTCAATTTTATATGGTTCAGGATCACCCGTAAACAACACGAGAAGATTAATCATAAGATCCCATGATTGTACGCAACACGTCATTTGACAACACCGGTACTTTATGTACGCAACACGTCATTTGACAACACCGGTACCATGGGTCAAGATTAATCTCGACCAATACATATACGATGGGGTTTTATTTATTTCGTTGGGGGTTTTATTTATTTCATTGCGGGTATATTAAACATCTAAAAATGAACCATTAAAATTGAATTACTAACAACGAACTGCTAACTACGGACTAAGAAAATATTCAAAATATTAAAAGTATAACAAGTATATATATATATAACGTTTGTTTTAAAATGAAAACATATTGATATATTATATATGGATAGGTTCGTGATATCAACCGGAAGACCGAGTCAAAATATATATATCATCAAGACAAGAGTGAGTATATAGTCCCACTTTTAAACTCTAAATATTTCGGGATGAGAATACATGTATTTTATGTTTTACGATATGGACACAAGTAACTGAAAAATATGTTCTACGTTGAGTTGTACCACTGGCATACTTCCCTGTAGCTTGGTAACTAATATTTACAGCGGTATTGTAAACGCGAATCCTGTTGATAGATCTATCGGGCCTGACAACCCCAACCGGACTGGACGACCAGTATTCAACGGTTGCACAGTACTTCGTTTTGTGACTACACTTGGTACGGTGTAGTAAGATTTCATATTAAAGGGAATATGCGACGTAAAAATGTTAAGTATGGTTACCAAGTGCTCAACCACTTAGAATACTTTTATTAAACTGTTTATATACGAAATCTTGTGGTCTATATATATATTGCTGCCGGCATTAAACCTATATCTCACCAACTTTATGTTGACCTTTTAAAACATGTCTATTCTCAGGTGATTTCTAAAGCTTCCGTTGCATCATGTTGGATCTAACCAGGATCTTGCGTACGCATGTTTGTGTCAAAAATAAAACTGCATATCCGAGATGTTGTATTGTAAAATATGCTAGAAACCGTGTTGTTGTCATCATTTGTAAAGTTTGTAAGTCGAAGATTATCGCTAAACGTTAATCTTCTTTTTATTGTCTTAAGCTTGTAACAAAAATAATGGTTATGGTTTGTAATGTATAATATATGCAGTTTTCTTTCAAAAATGTCTCATATAGAGGTCAATACCTCGCAATGAAATCATACGTTATCTAACGCGTTCTTATGGTTAAGGACGGGTTATGACAGGAGTAGAAGTAGTAGAGGTGTGGAAGGCTTATGTTTGACAAATGGGTAGCTATTTTGATTACAACCGAATCACGTTTTGCTGCTTGGAGATGTATATCTAAAGCAAGTTCTGATTCTGAGCACATACATCGGCACTCTCAACGGAAAATAGTGAAGCATTAAAGATGAATGCTGGTCTTATTTGGGGTGCCTCACCATAATCAATTTAGGTCGATAATGCCTTAGTCATGCAATGCTTGATAATGCTAAAAACGAACATATATTTCATAGCATTATTCCTCAAGAAAGACAAGCTTTTAGTTGCAATTGTTCTATTTACAAGTGATATTCGTTTAAATAATAAAAGGTGAAGACAAAAGACAGATTCGACGAATTGAAGATGCAAACGACCAAAAAGCTCAAAAGTACAAAATACAATCAAAGAGGTTCCAATTATTGATAAGAAACGTCTCGAAATTACAAGAGTACAAGATTCAAAACGCAAAGTACAAGATATTAAATTGTACGCAAGGACGTTCGAAAATCCGGAACCGGGACCAGAGTCAACTTTCAACGCTCGACGCAACGGACTAAAAATTACAAGTTAACTATGTATATAAATATAATATAATATATAATTAATTATATAAATTATATATATATATTATATTTATATAATAAACCGTCGGCAAATTAAAAGACAAACTTGTGTGAGCTGGTTTTGCAAACTCCGCGACTTGCGGAGTTTGAAGAAGAAAAGGGCCGCGAGTCGCGGAGCCCCAAAATATGAAACTGCCTATAAAGCTCGCGCATTCTGATCGTAAAAAGTATCCATAATCTATCTCTCTCTCAATATATGTAAACGTATATATATATATATATATATATATATATATATATATATATATATATATATATATATATATATATATATATATATATATAAAATTTATATTTTAATTTTAATTTTAATTTTAAATTCTAATAATAAGGGTATGTTAGCGAATATTGTAAGGGTGTAAGTCGAAATTCTGTCCGTGTAACGCTACGCTATTTTTAATCACTGTAAGTTATGGTTAATGTTATTTTTAATTTAATGTCTCGTAGCTAAGTTATTATTATGCTTATTTAAATCGAAGTAATCATGATGTTGGGCTAATTACTAAAATTAGGTAGTTGAGCTTTGTACCATAATTGGGGTTTGGATAAAAGAACGACACTTGTGAAAATTAGACTATGGGCTATTAATGGGTTTTATATTAACTAAACAATACCTTGCTAATTTAATATACAAACTTATAATTTGACGTATTTATATATAACCACATACGCTTGACTGGGTACGGTGGGCGGGATATCTATAAATACCAATAATTATTCATTTTACTGGACACGGAACTGGATTAATAGTTAATAGACTTGTTGAAACAGGGGTGAATTACATTCAAGGGTAATTGGTGTAATTGTTAACAAAGTAGTAAAACCTTGGTTTACACGCAGTCGATAACCTGGTGTATTCATTAAACAAAGTATTAAAACCTTGTTACAATTCGAATCCCCAATTAGTTGGAATATTTGACTTCGGGAATAAGAATAATTTGACGAAGGCTTTCGCTCTTTATATTTATGACTGATGGACTATTATGGACAAATCCGTATGGACATATTAAATAATCCAGGACAAAGAACAACTAACCCATGGGCATAAAACTAAAATCAACACGTCAAACATCATGATTACGGAAGTTTAAATAAGCATAATTCTTTTATTTCATATTTAATTTCCTTTATTTTATATTTAATTGCACTTCTAATTATCGCACTTTTATTTATTGTTATTGTATTCAATTGCACTTTTAATTATCGCATCTTTTAATTATCGCAAGTTTATTTTATCGCACTTTTATTTATTGCAATTTCATTATCGTTATTTATTTTACGCTTTAAATTAAGTCTTTTATTTATTTAATATTTTACATTAGGTTTTAACTGCGACTAAACTTTTTAAAATCGACAAACCGGTCATTAAACGGTAAAAACCCCCCCTTTATAATAATAATATTAATTATATATATATATATATATATATATATATATATATATATATATATATATATAAATTAAAACTAATATAGCGTTAAGCTTTGTTTAAAGATTTTTCCCTGTGGAACGAACCGGACTTACTAAAAACTACACTACTGTACGATTAGGTACACTGCCTATAAGTGTTGTAGCAAGGTTTAAGTATATCCATTCTATAAATAAATAAATATCTTGTGTAAAATTGTATCGTATTTAATAGTTTTTCCTAGTAAAAATATAAGCTATTTCATATACACCTCGCATAACTATCAAGTATTTTTGGCGCCGCTGCCGGGGATAATCTAGCTTAAAAGCCGGAAGCGTAACGCTATATATATAAAAAAAAGATTTTTATTTTAAGTTTACTTTTATTAAAAAAATTACGCTTTCGTAAAAATACGTTTTAAAAAATCCAAAAATATAAAAAGAAAAATATAAATATTTTTAAGAGTTTGTTAAATATTTAAGTTTTATAAAGTTTCTTTATTTTTATTTTATAAAAATATAAGTTTTATTTAAATATTTGGTGTTTATTTAAAACATAAAAAAAAAACCGGAAAAAAATAAATATATATATAAATAAATAAAAAACCGAAACCTGTCGAAACCAGCCTGCACCTAATCTGAAATAACAAACCCCGCGACTCGCGGAGTTTGTTGCCTGGTGTACCGAAACTCGCGGAGCCGTCTGACACGGGCACACAGGAAGCCCTAATCAGGCATTAATTACGTATAATTATTATTATTATTATTTATTATTAAATTTAAAACCCTAAATAGGTTTTAATTATTTATTATTTAGTTTAGTTTATTTATTATTTTATATATTTAGTTTAATTAGTTTAATTAGTTTATAAAATTAATAGTTTTAATAAATAAATAATATAAAAATAATATTTTTATAAAAAATTGTACTTTTTATAACTTTTAGTATATTTTTTTTATTTTGTCCTTTTTTATTCGTTTTAGCATAATTTTTTTTGTATTTTTCGCCCATATTTAGTTTTAAGCCATAGTTTTTGCCATAGTTATTTTTATTTCTAGATTTTTAGGCTTTGCCGTAAAATCCCTTAAGTGCTTTCTCTTTAGACTAAGATTTAAGTGCTTTAGAATTTTGCGACGCCTTTTTAAGTTTTAGTACCTGTTTAAGTTTCAACGCGCTACTTTCTTACTTTCATTTTTCGACGCCTTTTACCTATGTATCAATTATCACTCCAATTAGTAATCTCAATTTGCAATTTTAATTTTAAGTTAGTGATAGTAATAAGGTTGGGTTAGTTGAGTGTTTTAAAGTTTCATAGTCACTCTTTTTCTTTCTTATTTTTTCGACGCCTTTTATTTTTCAATCCTTTTCTTTTTCGACCTTTTTCGACGCGCTCTTTTTCTTTCTTATTTCTCGCCATTCTAGTTTTAGGACATAGATTTTTATTCTACTTCTTATCTAAAATTTCTTTAAATTACGAAAATTTATTTTAAGTGGTTAAATTGATAGACATCAAAATTTTCTGGTTCGTAGTAATAGTTGGATTTGTACGTGGACCGGGTTATTGGAGCCAAACAGTACTCAATTATATTGAGACCAAACGAATCCTGCCCCTCTGCTGCATCTTTTGGCTATTCGAAACGTGGGCAAAATCAGAAAAGTCTATTAATTGGATAACTTATATAATTTTTCTTTCCTTTTAAAAACTAATAGGATATTCAGTGAATGCACCGAGCAAGACGTTCACCACCTGTAACTAGATCAAGACATCTAGCAAATATTGTCGCCGTTGATTTTTCTTTAGAATCGTCATCCAGTCGACCAAGTACTCCAATTCAAATTTCCGATAATCCATTTTTTGAACCCGACCTCACAATTGAGAATCCGGAGAATATTCAGGGACAATTCATAGATCCTGAACCATTAATTTTTCCTCCGGAACCACCAATCATTCAAACGGAGATTGTCGAGGAACCAACCATTAAATCAGAATCCTCTAGTGATTCAGATTCAACAAATTCAATCATGGAGAATCTGGAACCTCTAAGTATGAAAGACCGAATGAGAGCTAAACGCACTGGCCAAGGTCACGCAATTACTCATCCAGACATTAATGCGCCGGATTATGAAATCAAAGGACAAATTCTACACATGGTGACTAATCAATGCCAATTTAGTGGTGCGCCGAAGGAAGATCCAAATGAACATCTTCGTACCTTTAATAGGATCTGCACACTATTTAAAATAAGAGAAGTTGAAGATGAACAGATATATCTCATGTTATTTCCCTGGACTTTAAAGGGAGAAGCCAAAGATTGGTTGGAATCGTTACCTGAAGGGGCGATTGACACATGGGATGTTTTAGTTGAAAAATTTCTTAAACAATTCTTTCCGGCATCTAAAGCCGTAAGACTTCAAGGAGAAATTGTTACGTTCACACAGAAGCCAAATGAAACTCTATATGAGGCGTGGACAAGATTTGGAAAGTTATTAAGAGGATGTCCGCAACATGGTTTAGACACCTGTCAAATAGTACAAATATTCTACCAAGGATGCGACATCACTACAAGGAAAGACATCGATATAGCAGCTGGTGGTTCTATTATGAAGAAAACCGAAACTGATGCTTACAAAATTATTGATAACACTGCTTCCCACTCACATGAGTGGCACCAAGAAAAAGATATCGTTAGATCATCTAAAGCAGCTAGAGCCGATTCTAGCCATGACTTAGATTCCATTTCAGCAAAGATAGATACTGTCGAGAGACGAATGGAAAAGATGACTAAAGATATTCACTCAATACGAATTAGTTGTGAGCAGTGTGGAGGACCACATTTGACAAAAGATTGTCTCAGTATTGAACTAACAATGGAACAAAGAGAGAATATTTCATACATAAACCAAAGGCCTGGAAATAATTATCAGAATAATTATCAACCGCCAAGACCAATCTACAATCAAAACCAGAATTATAACCGAAATGTTCCATACAACAACCAACAAGGTCCTAGCAATCAACAAGTATCCAATAATACTTACAATCAGCAAAAACCTAATTTTCAAAACAAACCACCACAAACCGATGATAAAAAGCCAAATTTAGAAGATATGATGACGAAGCTAGTTGAAACTCAAACGCAGTTTTTCACATCTCAGAAACAAACCAATGAACAAAATGCTCAAGCATTTAGAAATCAACAAGCTTCTATTCAAAATCTGGAACAAGAAGTAAGTAACCTAGCAAGGTTAATAGGTGAAAGAAAACCGGGAAGTCTACCTAGTGATACAAATGCTAACCCCCGGAATGAAACAGCTAAAGCCATTACCACAAGAAGTGGTACAACACTTAAACCACCTGAAATACCTGTAATTTCTGATGAAGCTATTCCTACTCCACAAGAACCACAACCTGAACAAGATAAGGAAAAAGAACCGGTAGTTGAAAAGGTTAATGAAGATAACATAGTTAAGGCTAAACCTTATGTTAAACCATACCAACCACCACTTCCTTACCCGAGTAAAATGAAAAAAGAGAAACTTGAAGCCGAGCAATCCAAATTCTTGGATATGTTTAAACAGATAAATGTAAATCTTCCTTTCAATGATGTGATTTCAGGAATGCCTAGATATGCTAAATTTCTGAAAGATCTAATCTCGAATAGAAAGAAAATGGAAGAACTCTCGGCCGTTACTATGAATGCTAATTGTTCAGCAGTGCTGTTGAATAAGATACCAGAAAAATTATCTGATCCAGGAAGTTTCACAATTCCATGTTTTCTGGGTAGTCTTAGTTCAATAGAAGCATTGGCAGACTTAGGTGCTAGTATATATTTTAAGCCATATTCACTATACACTAAACTAGACCTTGGAGAATTAAAACCAACACGAATAAACATACAACTAGCCGATAGATCAATAAAATATCCTAGAGGGATAATGGAGAACATGCTAGTTAAAGTTGGTACTTTAGTATTTCCAGTAGATTTTGTTGTTCTAGACATGAAAGAAGATTCTCAAGTTCCTCTCATATTAGGAAGACCATTCTTAAACACGGCTAAAGCAATGATAGACGTGTTTGGTAAGAAACTGACCCTAAGTATAGAGGACGAGAGTGTTACCTTTTCAGTTGATAGAGCAATGCAACAACCGCAATCTGCAGATGACACATGTTATTATATTCAAACTATAGATTCACATGCAGAATTGTTAGACGAATTTCCAGAATTACAAGGAACAGGAGAATGTTCTTTAGGAGAAGGAACTGAACCAATTGATGAAGCTGAAATGTTAGCTACGCTAATAGCTAATGGATATGAACCAACAACAGAAGAAATTCAAATGCTAAAAGAAGAAGACAGATATCGATATAAATCATCGATAGAAGAACCTCCGACATTAGAGTTAAAGCCACTTCCAAACCATTTGGAATACGCTTATTTACATGGTGAATCTGAATTACCTGTAATAATATCGTCTTCTTTAACTGAAAATGAGAAATCACAACTCATTTCGGTGTTAAAAGCTCATAAACCAGCCATTGCATGGAAGATTCATGATATTAAAGGAATAAGTCCTTCGTATTGCACACATAAAATCCTTATGGAAGAAGGTCAT
Source organism: Rutidosis leptorrhynchoides (assembly GCF_046630445.1). NCBI lineage: Eukaryota > Viridiplantae > Streptophyta > Magnoliopsida > Asterales > Asteraceae > Rutidosis > Rutidosis leptorrhynchoides. The sequence continues at coordinate 80,430,863 of NC_092334.1, forward strand.
AAAACGTATGTACTGTTGGGATTTAACAAGTTACAAAAGGCTTAAAACATTTTAAGAATCATAATAAACGAAAGCGTGTAATTACCAATTAAACTTGTTAATCTTTAAACCAATTTTAAAGTTAAATCCCAATAGGATCAAGTTGTGAAATCATGCTTACAAATTAACAAGAAAGGAAGTGATTTATACCTCCTCAAAACCAAGTTTGAGGGCTGCTCAAAAGTGCATAAAGTTGATGAAGATGAAGGCAAAATAGCCTCCAACTTGAAACTTCAAGTGTGTTAAACTCCAAGCCTTTGATGCTCCAACATCACCCTTGATTGTGACTAGACTCTAGAACCTTAATCACCTTGTTAAAGTAGTTTGAAACCCACTTCTATCTGCTGGAAATTTCGGCCAGCATCAACAATGAAAGATGATGATGAATGCTAGCTTCTAATGGTGAAACCTCAAGGGATAATACCCAAACTTGTACCCAACACCCTAGCCTTTAGTTAGGATTTAAAGACACTTGATTTTAGCTTGCAAAACTATGTTTGGAACTCCCTCTTGAGTCCCAAAAATCACGGCCAGAATAGGCTGCAATGTGCAGTTTTTTTTGCTCAACAACTCAATATGTTTTCATGTATTGGTGAGCATTTAGTCAAGTAGCATGCATATAGATACTAGGAAAAGTATGGGGCATTCAATGAAGAATCTTAGCATGCTTCTTTAACTCCCAATGCCACTACAAGGATCATATTATAATATACATTTAAAAAAAAACTGAATTTATAAAATCAGTTTTTATAAACATGATTTTATAAAACACATATTATAAACTTGTATATTATTTGTTATGTATATTTTATAAAACCAATTTTTATAAAATGTAACATAACTTAATTAATTATTTAACCTATAAATAATTAAATCCTTGTTAAATAAGTTATTCCATAACTTATATATAAACATATCAAGTAACATTATTTAAGAAACCTTTTTCTTAAAATTCAAGTGTCGCGTATTTAATCAATGATTCACTCATTAAGATCAAATACTAATAAGGTGTCGGTAAGTTTGTTATTGGGTATGACCCGACTTGGATCATAACACATTAGCCGCATTACTTTAATTTGTCTCTCGGGCATACGAAATACCTTCAATCTCCCACTTGCAAGAGAAACATAAGAAATTAATGCAAGTGATGGATACCACCTAACGACCGTCCATCACCCCCAATATGTTATGACTTTGTGCCATTCAATAACATCATCCCTCTCGAGTTCCCATCTCGAATATGAATAGGTGAATCTTTCATCCTATCCTTTCGTCCTATATGTCATGTTTAAATCCAAGAGACACAGAGTGATCACTCTCTTCTAGATTTAACTTTATCAGGCCTTAGACATCTGACTCTCAACGAATAAGAGGGACAAATTCCATCTTGACTACATCCGTCCTAGATATATACCTTGCATTATACCTGAACTCCTCCTTGTGAACTACCATATTTCAGAATAGCGAAGGAAGGAATCAAGGCATAATACTTGGTGAATATCCGAACCCAATATGTATCTCAGGTCAGAGGATACAATGATATTCGCCTTTACTCAAGACTACATGTGATCAACCACAAAGGCTCCATTTAGTAAATCTTGAGGGCGGGTCTTCCAATATTTGTATCCCACAAATATCTATGAACCTTGGTAGCAACCTTGCTCCACATTCATTCCGTGAATGTATACCAATCCAAGTTCATAATAGTCTAAACCTCACACTTGCTCCCACAAATGTGATCGACTACGGAATTTAGAATAATTACTTATTCATGGATAAAATATGCAAAATATGAACATAACTCAAAATAAATTAATACCATAATTATATTAATGAGTTTGAACAATTTTCGTTCCGTTACAATACTTGAAACAGATCATGACCAATCACTAGAATATCGAAGCCCTAATGCACAAACATGTCCTGCATGTTTTGCTCCATGTAAGAGCTTCGTGAGAGGATCCGCTATATTAAGATCTGTGTGAACTTTGCGAATACATATCTTTCCCTTTTCAACTTCATCCCTTATGTAGTTGAATCTCCGCTCAATGTGACGGGTCTTTTGGTGAGCACGAGGTTCTTTGATTTGAGCAATCGCACCCTCGTTGTCACAAAAGATCTCAAGAGGGTCCTGAATGGAAGGGACTACTCCTAAGTCGTCGATGAATTTCTTCATCCATGCAGCTTCCTGAGCTGCCAATGATGCGGCGATGTACTCCGACTCTGTAGTGGATAATGCAACAACATCCTGTTTTGAACTCTTCCAAGAGACCGCGCCTCCATTTAATGTGAAGACATAACCGGACTGTGATCGAGAATCATCTCGATCAGTTTGGAAACTCGCGTCCACGTAACCCTTTACTGCAAGTTCCTCCTCACCAGACCCGTATATAAGAAACATATCCTTAGTCCTCCTAAGGTATTTCAATATACTTTTAACAGCAATCCAATGATTGTTTCCTGGGTTATTCTGGTATCTACTTGTCAGGCTAAGAGCGCATGACACATCCGGTCTAGTACATATCATTGCATACATGATTGACCCAATGGCAGACGCATATGGGACTTTCTTCATTCTCTCCTATTCATCTTTCGTGGTGGGACACTGAGATGAACTAAGGAGCGTTCCTCTTTGAATAGGTACCAAACCTTTCTTAGAGTTCTCCATCTTGAACCTTTTCAAGATTTTTTCAATGTATGCACTTTGATTCAAACCTATCAATTTCTTGGATCTATCCCTGTAGATCCTAATCCCCAAAATGTATTGTGCTTCTTCAAGATCCTTAATGGAGAAGCAGCCTTTTAGCCAAGTTTTAACTCCTTGCATTATCGGGATATCATTCCCAAATAATAATATATCATCCACATATAATACAAGGAACATGATAGTGCTCCCACTAGCTTTCTTGTATACACAAGCTTCATCACCATTTTTAATGAAGCCAAATTTCTTGGCTTCCTCATTAAAACGATGATTCCACATTCTAGATGCTTGTTTCAATCCGTAGATTGACTTCTTTAACTTACATACTTTGTTAGGATGTTCTGGATCGACAAAACCTTCAGGTTGAACCATATAGACATCTTCCTCAAGATATCCATTTAGGAAAGCGGTCTTGACATCCATTTGCCATATTTCATAATCATAATGAGCAGCAATGGCAAATAATATCCTAATAGACTTTAGCATTGCCACAGGCGAAAAAGTTTCATCATAGTCAACCCCTTGAGTTTGAGTGAAACCTTTTGCTACAAGTCTAGCTTTATATGTATTTAAGTTTCCATGCATATCGGTTTTCATCTTGAAAATCCATTTACAATCAACTAACTTGGAGTTAGCAGGTTGTACAACTAGTTCCCAAACTTGGTTGTCATACATGGATTGCATCTCAGCGTTCATGGCTTCCTGCCATTTATCTTTATCAATCCTTGATAAAGCATCTTGGTAGTTTGTTGGTTCATCCAAATCAACCACATAGCAACCATCCATGAGAAACCCATATCTCTCAGGAGGATTACTAATCCTACCAGATCTGCGAACGTCTTGTGTATTTTGATCTTCCATTTGATCATTCTCAACATTTTCATGTTGAGTGCTAGTGTTAACCAATTGTGTATCATCTACTTGATCTTGAACCTCTTCAAGATCTATCTTCCTTTCACTATTTCCTTCCGTTAGGAACTTAGTTTCAAGTAATTCAGCCTTTCGAGCAACAAATACATTTTGCTCGGTTGGATCGTAGAAATAGTATCCCATATCATCCTTGGGATATCCTATGAAGATACACTTCGTGGATCGAGCATTCAACTTATTGGGAACGTAACGCTTAGGGTAAGCTTCACACCCTCATACCTTTAAGTATGATAGAGATGGAGGTTTTCCAAACCACATCTCATGAGGTGTTCGTTCCACTTTCTTGGTAGGGGCCATATTTAAAATACGAGCCGCGGAGCATAGACAATAACCCCAAAATGATAGAGGTAACGAGCTTCTAGCCATCATAGATCGAACCATATCCATAAGGGTTCGGTTCCTCCTTTCGGAAACTCCATTAAGTTGAGGTGTTCCAGGAGGAGTAAGTTGCGAGATAATCCCACAACTCCTAAGATGATCTTGGAAAGCATCGCTTAGGTATTCACCTCCTCTATCGGTACGAAGTACCTTGATTGTCTTATTGAGTTGATTTTGTACTTCGTTTTGATATTCTTTGAATGCTTCGAAAGTTTCGTCCTTATGTCTTAACAAGTAGACATATCCGAAACTACTGAAGTCATCAATGAAAGTAACGAAGTATCTTTCACCATTTCGAGTTATGGGCTTAAAGGGTCCACATACATCCGAATGTATTAATCCCAATAAGTCCTTAGCCCTTTCGTAGGTCCATTTAAAAGGTGCTTTAGTCATTTTTCCTTGTAAACAAGATTCACATACATTAAACGAGTCTAGTTCATTTGATTTCAAAAGGCCATTCTTTTGAAGTGTATGCATTCGATTCTTGTTTATGTTACCAAGGCGACAATGCCATAAGTAGGAATCACTCAAATCCCTTTTGAGTTTCTTGGTGCTAGTATGGTATATTGAGCTACTAGATGATGTGTCATCATGAACCAATTCATAAATTCCATTTGAAGGCGAAGCCTTTAAATAGAATACATTATCTAAATAAACGTGGATATCATCATTAACAAAATTAAGATAAAAACCACATTGTTTTAAACGGAAAACTGAAATAATGTTTCGACATAAATCCGGTGCATACAAAACATTGTTCAAAATAAGTTCCAAACCACTTGGAAGCTTTAATACAAAGTCTCCTTGAGCCTTCACTTGCACTTTGGCTCCATTACCCATAAAGAGACTTGATGTTCCCGTTTGCTTGCTACTTCTTTTGAACCCCTGCAAAGAATTGCAAATGTGAGTTCCACATCCAGTGTCTAATACCCATGTATTAGAAGAAGTAATACTAAGCTCTATATATACCATATATATATTACCTGAGGATTGCCCCGCATCCCTCTTTTCCTTCAACTCCTTAAGGTAAACCGGGCAGTTGCGTTTCCAGTGACCCATTTCACCGCAACCGAAGCACGGGTCTTCCTTGGGGTTTGCTTGTCCGGCAACCTTTTGCTTCTTGTTCTTGTTTTTGGTTGGGGTAACCATCTTCCCCTTTCCCTTGCCTTGATGAGCGGGTCCTTTCCTCTTAGCCGCCTTAGGCTTAGAGGTGTTATTACCTTTAGACCCACCATCATTGATCATTAGCACGGGTGAAGCCCTCTTACCCATGCTAGTTTCCGCCGTCCTAAGCATGCCATGAAGCTCTCCAATGGTCTTATCCATCCCATTCATATTGTAATTAATTACAAATTGGTCAAACCTCTTTGACAAGGAGTTTAGGATAAGATCCGTGGCTAGCTCATTAGATATGTTGAGATTAAGACGGTTTGCGCGATCAATGAGGCTTTTCATCTTGAGGACATAAGATGAAACGGATTGGGTGTCATCCATACGACATGCATGTAGCGCTCAAACCGTTTCGAAGCGCTCGACACGAGCTTGTTGAAGGAACATCTCCTTCAATTGAGTGATCATGTCATATGCACTATGATGCTCGAAATCCTTTTGGAGTTCGGGTATCATAGTCCCAAGCATTAGGCAAGCGACTTGCACCGAATCGGCGCAATACTTATCCCAATAAGCCATGCCCTCTACATCTTCCTCGTTCTGTTGGTCGGGAATAGGGTCCTCCAACACATACGCTTTATCCTCAAGTTTGAGGACAATTCTAAGATTACAGAACCAATCCATAAAGTTCGTATGGTTGAGTTTGTCTTTCTCGAGGAGAGACCTTAACGATAGGTTGTTTAGGTTAAGTGGTGCATTTTGCATGTTGTTGTTGTTGGCGGCCATCTACAAAATTTAACAAAGTTCCTTTAAGTATCGATTTTAAATTTAATAAACAATACCCTTTTATATTTCAATTGTTTTATTAAATCTTAGAATCCAACGGTAAATCAAATTTCGGTTAGGTGACCTTTATCCCGTCATTTGATTTAGCTAGGTAGTCATTTATATGACAATTGCAATCCTTTTGCAACTTCTAAGTTATGGGATCATGCAATCCTTTTGCATAGCATATTTATCCCATCAACGCCTATTTGTTCCTCATGCTTCGGTGACCCTAAGTTCATGACTCCCAAATCAAGTCGTCCTACTTGTGTAAACTTGTAAATTTAACATGCAAGTGGTTAGGTGACCTTTATCCCACAAGCATGCAAATTTTACCTTAAGCATATTAGTTTGTTCATAACGGTTAGGTGACCTTTATCCCATTATGAGTTCCCTACTATGTTCAAGTGTCCCACAAAAGGATGGCGTTAAACTTGTTTTCCTTGTTCATTAAGGGATTTTAAGTTTTCATAAATTCTAGTTTAAGAGAACATATATGCCATACACCAACATGCATTTAGTGTATGGTTTATTTGAAATCCATTTTCAAGTCTAGTAATTTTAGTCAATTACTTGATATAAACCATTTTATATTTATGATCCTTATCATGTTCTTAATAACCGTTTTTAATTTAACCATTTAAATTGACGTTTTGCATGTCGTTAATAATTTAACCAATTAAATTTTAGTTATGCTTGTTGTTAACTTGTGTGATAACTTGTTGTAGTACCATACACAATCCACAATCATACAAGAAATAAAACAACCACGCATGCAAACAAATGTGTTCACAATCAAGCCGATTTGGTAGACATTTGTTTAGCCGAAAACAAATGTCACCGGTTAAGGGTTATAACACTAAGTAGGAGATTTCAAAATCTCCCACTTAATCTTGCATCCAAATGCATCTTCCAAGTCTTCATCTTGTATCTTCATTTTTACAAAAAATATATCCTAATACATTTTTCTAGAAAATGAAAATACAACCTAATCTATTTTACATACCAAATATAAAATAAATTACATAACCAAATGAATAAATATTACAAACCAATTGAATGAATTAATATTACATACCAAATGAATATTACAAATCAATCAAACATTCAACCGTAACATGCATTCAACACAAGGTCAAGGCTATGATTGTGAACATGAACATGCAACCAAGTAAGACCAAATGAAAAGGCCCAAAATCCACTTTTGGAACCCAAACAATTCGGCCTAACACATAGACCCACCCAAACCCGTTGATTTTTGCAATCTACATTCATGCATGTTCATAGATTGCAAATATAGTGGGTTTAAAACAACATTTCGAAGCATATTTCAACAACTTCGGCTCTTGATACCATTGTTGGGATTTAACAAGTTACAAAAGGCTTAAAACATTTTAAGAATCATAATAAACGGAAGCGTGTAATTACCAATTAAACTTGTTAATCTTTAAACCAATTTTAAAGTTAAATCCCAATAGGATCAAGTTGTGAAATCATGCTTAAAAATTAACAAGAAAGGAAGTGATTTATACCTCCTCAAAACCAAGTTTGAGGGCTGCTCAAAAGTGCAGAAAGTTGATGAAGATGAAGGCAAAATAGCCTCCAACTTGAAACTTCAAGTGTGTTAAACTCCAAGCCTTTGATGCTCCAACACCACCCTTGATTGTGGCTAGACTCTAGAACCTTAATCACCTTGTTAAAGTAGTTTGAAACCCACTTCTATCTGCTGGAAATTTCAGCCAGCAGCAACAATGAAAGATGATGACGAATGCTAGCTTCTAATGGTGAAACCTCAAGGGATAATACCCAAACTTGTACCCAACACCCTAGCCTTTAGTTAGGATTTAAAGACACTTGATTTTAGCTTGCAAAACTATGTTTAGAACTCCCTCTTGAGTCCCAAAAATCACGGCCAGAATAGGCTGCAATGTGCAGTTTTTTTTTGCTCAACAACTCAATATGTTTTCATGTATTGGTGAGCATTTAGTCAAGTAGCATGCATATAGATACTAGAAAAAGTATGGGGCATTCAATGAAGAATCTTAGCATGCTTCTTTAACTCCCAATGCCACTACAAGGATCATATTATAATATACATTTAAAAAAAACTGAATTTATAAAATCAGTTTTTATAAACATGATTTTATAAAACACATATTATAAACTTGTATATTATTTGTTATGTATATTTTATAAAACCAATTTTTATAAAATGTAACATAACTTAATTAATTATTTAACCTATAAATAATTAAATCCTTGTTAAATAAGTTATTCCATAACTTATATATAAACATATCAAGTAACGTTATTTAAGAAACCTTTTCCTTAAAATTCAAGTGTCGCGTATTTAATCAATGATTCACTCATTAAGATCAAATATTAATAAGGTGTCGGTAAGTTTGTTATTGGGTATGACCCGACTTGGATCATAACACATTAGCCGCATTACTTTAATATGTCTCTCGGGCATACGAAATACCTTCATGTGCAACGCCAACGAAGACTAAATCCTAATATGCAAGATGCAGTTAAGAAAGAAATTATTAAACTGCTTGATGCAAGTTTAATTTATCAAATTTCTGATAGTCCATGGGTAAGCCCAGTTCAATGCGTACCTAAGAAAGGTGGCATGACTGTCATCACAAATGAGAAAAATGAGCTTATTCCTACTAGGACTGTAACAGGATGGCGTGTATGTATTGATTATAGAAAATTAAATGACGCCACCAGAAAAGATCACTTTCCCTTACCTTTCATTGATCAAATGTTGAAAAGATTAGCCGGAAATAGTTACTATTGTTTTCTTGATGGTTTTTCCGGATATTTTCAAATTCCAATAGCACCTGAGGACCAAGAAAAAACCACATTCACGTGCCCTTATGGTACTTTTGCTTACAAACGCATGCCATTTGGACTTTGCAACGCCCCTGCAACCTTTCAAAGGTGCATGATGGCGATTTTTCACGACATGATAGAAGAATGCATGGAAGTTTTCATGGATGAATTTTCAGTCTTCGGTGATACATTTGAATCATGTCTAGCTAATCTTGAACGAATGCTTATTAGATGCGAACAATCAAATCTAGTACTTAATTGGGAGAAATGCCATTTCATGGTTAAAGAAGGCATCGTTCTTGGACATAAAATTTCAAAGGAAGGAATTGAAGTGGATAGAGCTAAAGTAGATGTAATTGCTAAACTTCCACATCCCACCAATGTTAGAGGAGTTAGGAGTTTTCTAGGGCATGCCAATTTTTACCGACGTTTCATAAAAGATTTTTCTAAAATTGCCACTCCTATGAATAAACTCCTAGAAAAGGATGCTCCATTCATCTTTTCAGATGAATGTATCAAATCTTTTAATATTCTTAAAGAGAAACTCACTAATGCGCCGATCATGATAACACCAAATTGGAATCTACCGTTTGAACTTATGTGCGATGCAAGTGATTTTGCAATGGGAGCCGTTTTAGGACAAAGGATTGAAAAACGATTTCAACCTATATATTATGCTAGTAAGACGTTACAAGGAGCACAAACGAATTACACAACTACTGAAAAAGAACTCCTTGCTATTGTCTTTGCTTTTGACAAATTTCGTTCATATCTCGTTCTAGCTAAAATGGTGGTCTATACTGACCATTCTGCTCTTAGATACCTATTTTCGAAACAAGATGCCAAACCAAGATTAATCCGTTGGATCTTACTCTTACAAGAGTTCGATATTGAAATCCGAGATAAAAGAGGAGCAGAAAATCTCGCTGCTGATCATCTTTCTCGTCTTGAAAATCCCGAATTAGAAGTTCTAAATGAATCGGCCATACAAGACAACTTTCCTGATGAATATCTATTGAAGATAGATTATAATGAAATACCATGGTTTGCAGACTATGCAAACTACTTAGTATGTGGATTCCTTGAAAAAGGATTATCGTACCAAAAACGAAAGAAATTCTTTAGTGATATAAAACACTATTTCTGGGAAGATCCACATCTGTTTAAAAGTTGTCCAGATGGAATAATACGCCGATGTGTATTCGGAGATGAAGCTAGTAAAATCTTAAACCATTGTCACACAGGACCAATAGGAGGGCATTATGGGCCTCAACTAACAACAAGAAAGTTTATGATGCTGGATTCTATTGGCCTACAATTTACAAAGACGCACACCTTCTTTGCAAATCCTGTGATGCTTGTCAAAGGGCCGAAAAATAAGTCAACGTGATGAAATGCCACAAAATGTTATTCAAGTATGTGAAGTATTTGACATTTGGGGTATTGACCTTATGGGTCCATTTCCAAAATCTCATAATAATCTATACATTCTCGTTGCCATTGATTATGTATCTAAATGGGCGGAAGCACAAGCTCTCCCAACTAACGATGCACGAGTTGTAGTCAACTTTTTAAAACGTCTTTTTGCAAGGTTTGGAACACCGAAAGCTTTAATAAGTGATCGGGGAACTCATTTCTGTAATAATCAACTTGAGAAAGTTCTTAAAAGATATGGAGTAACTCATAAAATCTCCACTGCATATCATCCACAAACAAGTGGACAAGTTGAAAATACCAACCGAGCTTTAAAACGTATTCTAGAAAAAACCGTAGGATCAAATCCGAAGGAATGGTCCATAAAATTGGAGGATGCACTCTGGGCTTTTAGAACAGCCTACAAAACTCCAATTGAAACCACACCTTTTAGACTCGTTTACGGAAAAGCATGTCATCTTCCAGTAGAAAGTGAACACAAAGCATTTTGGGCTTTGTAGACATGTAATCTTGATTTACATGAAGCTGGACGTCTACGGTTAAGTCAATTAAACGAATTAGAAGAATTAAGACAAGAAGCATACGAAAATTCGTTAATCTATAAGGAAAGAACGAAGAAATGGCATGATAAAAGAATCAGAAGTTCAAATGAATTCAAAGAAGGAGACAGAGTTCTTCTTTTCAATTCACGATTCAAGCTATTTCCTGGAAAATTGAAATCAAGATGGTCTGGACCATTCATAGTCAAAAGAGTTTTCCCATACGGAACAGTAGAATTAATAAATTCAAATGGGATTGAATTTAAAGTTAATGGTCACAGAGTTAAACATTACATACATGGTCCGATGGAAGTTGACAATGAAGTTAATCACAATTTCGATACCACAGCTAACTAAGTGTGGGGAGAATCAAGTCTTTTAAAGAATAATATGTATTTCTGTTAGAGTTAGATTTTCTGTTTTCGTGTAGTTCTCGAAAATGGAACCCGAATGGTCTTTCCCTAGTAGACCCTAAAGAACTAGTCTTCTCCCCCCATTCTGAATTTTTATTTTTTTTAGGTTTTACGAAATGAAGACTTCCTGTGAACTAAACCATGGTCTAATGCTACACGCTTTGATTACTAAACGTAATAATGACACACTTCCGAGTGAAATAGTATCATTAATCAGAGGTAAATTGGACGGTGTAAGAAAAGAATCCAGATGCGAAGATAATAAGTTACAATTTGGTAAAGAAAAATCAAAATCCGCAGCGAAAAGGAGAGCACGACACCTTGAAAAATGTCACAAATGCGGAAAATGGTCACACGAAGGTAAATGTTCAAATATCAAACCTATTCAAATACCGAATTTGTTACTCTATGCAGAGATGGACCGTTCATATGTTTAGAAGAAAAAACATTAAATGCTCGAGGTTACGCCTATGTAGCCATGGAAAATTAATTAGTCCGACTATCTTATGAGTGGGCTAGAGCATATCACTAAGAATTATATTTCACAGGTAAGTTTGTACAGTTTTTATTTTTATTTTTATTTTTATTTTTAACCTTTTGATAATAAACGCTAATTTGTTCGCTATAAAGTATTAAATTGGTATTCGATGAAATTAGGTCTTGCGACCGAAATTATTGATATCATTCAAAAATTTATTACATCACTGCGAAATTTAACGTTTATTCTTAAGGTATAAATATCTTTAATCAATCAAGCAAAAATATTTCAAAAATTCGTCATGAGTTAAATTAGGTCATGGAACCGAAATTACTTTACCGAAAAGAGGGGCGTATATTTTTGATAATATTTGATTGTTTAAAGTGGGATAAAAACCAAAAAGATTTTTAATTTTATTTTTACCATGTTTTTAAAATTAATATATAAATATTAAATTAATATTGTAAACTTTTTTTAAAATTGTAAATATTTGAAAAAATTAATCTTGTATGTATAAAAATAAAAATATAATATAAGTTTGGTGTGAATTTATAATATAAATTTTTAATTAAGTTTGGTGTGAATTTTTAATTTTATGCATTTTTAATTTAAGTTTGGTGTGATTATAAAAACAAAAATTTACTTTATTTCGCTAAGTTAAAAATATGATTTTTAAAATTCGTCGTGAGTTGAAGACTAGGTCGTTGAACCGAAATTGCTTTACCCGAGGAAGGGACGAGAACTTTTATTATCATTATTTTTAATCTTATTGAATTAAAGTATGTCAAAAACATTAAAAAACCCAAAAATCTTTGCTTTTAAAACCGCGCTTTAAATTGACAAATTTTAAAATTTTGTCGAGGGACGGACTAGGACATCGATCCGAAACGACCTCGTTCTAAATAACAAGGGAAACAAAATTTTAAAATTAATTAATTAATTGTTTTATAAGTTAAGGTTTTTATTTTAAAAAAAAAATTACAAACACCGCGAGTTGCGGAGATTAAAAGGGCCAAACGCCGCGACTCGCGGAGGGCCTAAAATCCAGAAAAAAAATAAAAGGGCCGAACAGATCAGTCCCAAACCACACTCTTCAAAATACTGCGAAAAATACCAAAAAAACACTCTCAAAATAGAATTTTTTCACCAAAAATAATCACATTTTTTACTAAAATCATGTTGAGAAGAATGCTATCAAGGAATTACTCAAGGAAAACGGTAAATTTCTACACCTAAACACCATTTAATCCGAAAATTAGTGTTCTTGAGCAATTTTATACCCAATTCGATTTTGATGTTTTTTAATGTAATTATGCTTAAATTGCTTATGTATTATGCTTGTATAACCTAGATTGATGCTATTTAACATGATTAGAAGCCTTAAACTTCAAATTTTGAGTAATCTAGGGTTTGTGTTCTTGAGCAATTTGGGGCTTTTTGATATAAACAGGTTATGGCCGATTTTTGTGATGAATTATTGCTAAATTAAGTAGTGTAACATGTTTAGGTAGTTAAATGATCCAAACTTTGAGCCTAAACATGATTTTTGAGAATTAAAGTGGACTTTTTCAAGTCTAAAATTCATGAACTTGATTTTTGAGAGATAATGCCATTTGAAACTTATTTAATTGCTAATAATGATTATTTTGACATGTTATTTGAGTTGAATGCTTATGAACTTGGCGAAGATTTTCGTATATGCTTATTTGAAAAAGTGTAGATTTGATAAAAATATGAAAATGAGCATAAAATTGATATAAATTGAACATGTCATTGTAATTATTTTGATTGATGATTTTGCTGACACTAATGCATATTTGGATGCACAAAAATTGTGTTTGATGTGTTTTACAGACTGAAAGGGGTGAATCTTCATCCCAAGCTCGCATTGCTCTTCCTGAGAATGCCGAACAACAGGATGTTGATAACTATTACAAACAAGATATACCTCATCCAGTTATGACATTTTCAGATATGCACGTGGAAAATTTGCACCCGAACTTGAGATTTGACAGACGTTGGATAGATTATCCAAAATACTAAAGGGGCTTGCACACTCTTCATTCTAAAGCTGTTGAAGTACCTAGGGTAATAGAATGGGAACCGTTAGAAGCCGTAGAATTGGCCGAGCCAATTAGGGAATTACTTACACAAAGGTATGGTAATTCTACTTTTAACGATTGGGTACGATTATTCAACATGCGTAGACCTGTATATAAAGTATGGTGTGAAGAATTATTGTGTAGTATAGAAATAAATGATCGGGTAGCTAGTTTAACCGATCGATCTTTTATTAGATTTTTGTTAGGAGGTTCGATGCGCCACATGTCTCTACTAGACATGGCTCAGGCCTTACGTATATATACTCATGAGGAGCTAGCATCTGCCGATTGTCGAGGGTTGATACTAAATGGTAGGAAAATTGATGAAAATTTTGATACGCATGGTGTATGGAGTCAAATGACTAGCCATCACCGATTTAAAGGGGGAAATTACTCTTATTTGGATATAGATAGAGCTGAATTAAGAGTAATTCACAGTTTTCTAGCGAACTCGATTACACAGCGAGGTAAAAATAAGGAAAAGGTAAACGAGCAAGATTTATTTTACCATATGTGTATTCGAGACCCACAAAGCGCTGTAAGTATACCTTATTGTGTGGGTTATTATTTATCAGCTATGGTTAGGGGGATGAGACCGCACAGTATAATAGGAGGTGGTATATTTATTACATTAATTGCTGAGTATCTCAATGTGGATATAAGTCGAGGGGGATTATTAATCGAAGAACCAGAACCCCACGATACAATTGGTTTAAATGTATATCATGGTGCTAAGGTTTTGAAGAGGCGAAATAACGCCGCAGTACGATATAATGGAAGACATCCACAGGTTGAGAGAAATCAACAGCCAGGTAATGTGGGAGGGGGAAATGAAATGACAGAAATGCAAAGGTTTATAGCTTCACAAGAGTATGAAAATGCTAGACATCGAGCATTTGAAGATTGGCAAGTTCATCAAAACCAAATCATAGCTCATTGCCAACATGTAGGTAGAAACTATATTCCGACTCCAACGCCCATATTTCCTCCCTGGTCTATAGAGATGCAACCACCGTATCCTACTTATAACCCATCTGAAGCATTCTATAACACATACGGTTATGCATGGAACCCCTACTGATATCAGTAACAACCCTAGTTTATTTAGTTTTATTTATTTTATTTTTGTAATGTTACTACATTATACACTCATGTTGATATTGTAATAGTTTTTTATAATTTTCTAACTTTTATTATTAGATTTTAATAATTTTTGAATGTGGGGTAATATACCAAACTTCAAAAATATGTATATATGTTTGCAGTTTATCTTATGTACACAACAGGGTAAAACAACGCATTTTCAAAGACTGGCATTAAGTTCAGCAAAAGCTACTAATTTTGACGACAAGATGAAAAATATATGTGAAATAACAACAAGACGGAATGAACAAATGATGTGCACCATTTATCATTCAACACAAACAACGATATGTTTGGAAACTTTGGTAAAATTTAATCATTTTTCTACGCTAATCACCCTCAATAATTTAAAATTGTTACTGATTTCTTGCAAATGAGGGCATTGCAAGATCTTAAGTGTGGGAAGGGGTTAAATTCTTTCGGATTTTTAAATTTTTACTTTATACACTTGGTTACCATTTGATAATGCTAAAAACGAACATATATTTCATAGCATTATACCTCAAGAAAGACAAGCTTTTAGTTGCAATTGTTCTATTTACAAGTAATATTCGTTTAAATAATAAAAGGTGAAGACAAAAGACAGATTCGACGAATTGAAGACGCAAACGACCAAAAAGCTCAAAAGTACATAATACAATCAAAGTGGTTCCAATTATTGATAAGAAACGTCTCGAAATTACAAGAGTACAAGATTCAAATCGCAAAGTACAAGATATTAAATTGTACGCAGGGACGTTCGAAAATCCGGAACCGGGACCAGAGTCAACTCTCAACGCTCGACGCAACGGACTAAAAATTACAAGTTAACCATGTATATAAATATAATATAATATATAATTAATTCTTAAAATTAATATATATATTATAATATATTTATAATTCGTCGGCCAACAAAGAGCCAAAGCTGGGTGAGCTGTAATTTCAAACTCCGCGACTTGCAGAGTTTGAAGAAAGAAAATGACGCGAGTCGCGGAGTTCCCCTGGACTCAATTCCCTATAAAAGCCAACGCAGTTCGACGAGTTTTAATATCATAAATCAATATCTCTCTATATATGTATACGTAATATTTATATTTATATTTTATATTTTAATTTTAATTTTAATTTTAATTTCTAATAATAAGGGTATGTTAGCGAATGTTGTAAGGGTGTAAGTCGAAATTCTGTCCGTGTAACGCTACGCTATTTTTAATCATTGTAAGTTATGTTCAACCTTTTTACATTAATGTCTCGTAGCTAAGTTATTATTATGCTTATTTAAAACGAAGTAATCATGATGTTGGGCTAATTACTAAAATTGGGTAATTGGACTTTGTACCATAATTGGGGTTTAGACAAAAGAATGACACTTGTAGAAATTAGACTATGGGCTATTAATGGGCTTTATATTTGTTTAACTAAATGATAGTTTGTTAATTTTAATATAAAGATTTACAATTGGACGTCCCTATAAATAACCATATACACTCAATCGGACACGATGGGCGGGATATTTATATGTACGAATAATCGTTCATTTAACCGGACACGGGAATGGATTAATAGCCACTAGAATTATTAAAACAGGGGTGAAATTATGTACAAGGACACTTGACATAATTGTTAACAAAGTATTAAAACCTTCGGTTACACGCAGTCGATAACCTGGTGTAATTATTAAACAAAGTATTAAAATCTTGTTACAGTTTAAGTCCCCAATTAGTTGGAATATTTAACTTCGGGTATAAGGATAATTTGACGAGGACACTCGCACTTTATATTTATGACTGATGGACTGTTATGGACAAAAACCAGACGGACATATTAAATAATCCAGGACAAAGGACAATTAACCCATGGGCATAAAACTAAAATCAACACGTCAAACATCATGATTACGGAAGTTTAAATAAGCATAATTCTTTTATTTCATATTTAATTTCCTTTATTTTATATTTAATTGCACTTCTAATTATCGCACTTTTATTTATTGTTATTGTATTTAATTGCACTTTTAATTATCGTACTTTTTAATTATCGCAAGTTTATTTTATCGCACTTTTATTTATCACAATTTCATTATCGTTATTTACTTTACATTAAGTCTTGTATTTATTTTTAATTTTGGTTTTAACTGCGACTAAAGTTTTAAAATCGATAAACCGGTCATTAAACGGTAAAAACCCCCCTTTATAATAATAATATTACTTATATATATATTTGTATTTTTATAAATTTAAACTAATATACCGTTAAGCTTTGTTTAAAGATTTTCCCTGTGGAACGAACCGGACTTACTAAAAACTACACTACTGTACGATTAGGTACACTGCCTATAAGTGTCGTAGCCAGGTTTAAGTATATCCATTCTATAAATAAATAAATATCTTGTGTAAAATTGTATCGTATTTAATAGTATTTCCTTGTAAAATTTAATAATATTTTATACCCCTTAGCTTTGACATCACCATTAGAAATACTAGTAAAGCAGTAGTTGTATTAGAATCTAGTGCTCTCTGATAATAAAGAACAGCCCTAGTCTTATATACTGACTACCCAATTCTAGTAAAAAATTTCAAAATTTTCAATTAAATGAATTCAAAATCATGTTTATACATATTTATGAACGATAAAAATAGGTGTTAACACCGAAATTATTGTTACCTTGGAAAGGACATAAATTGAGAAACAAACCAAAATGTTAGAATTCATTTAAAATGGAATAGAGGACAATAAAAAGGAAAATAAAAACCAAGTGTGGGAAAATTTACCAAGTTATTTTAAACATATGTCACATATTTTTAAAGATACAATATACTTTTGCTTCGGACTAAACTAAACAGTTTTACCCGATTTACTGTAAGAAAGATGGATCTACACGATGAATCAATTCCATCATTAAAAGGAAGTAAAGTCTTCCGAAAAAGAAACGCGCTTCTTGATTTAGGTCATGAAGTTGTCGTCCAGACCAGCTGTAGGTTGACGAAAAACCTAGAAAAGTCATCTCTAAAATCAGCAGGAAATCCACGGACCTCAGCATAAAACAGGGTCGCCAAGTGGTCAGACTTATCCTAACCATGAGAGGATCTGTCTCGTAAAATGGGGAGGACGCCGTGCAAATTAGCTGGATAAGACTAATGAATCAGATCCCCAGAAAGGATAATCTCCTTAAAGATAAAAAATCAGCTTTTAAGACTGATATTACTCAATCCTTGAGATTGACCTTAAAGATTGAGAATTCAAACTCATGGAATTCAATGATATCTAAACTCGAGCTTGAACGAGAAAATATTTTGATCAAAATTACAAACCGATTTGTTTTCTAAAAACCCATTTTCAATGCGTTCATTACCATTGAACGTAAAATCCTAGGAATTCACCTGGAATTCATTAAGTCATCTGAACCAAATCGGGTGTCAACCGTAAGAACGGTGGTTGCATAGCATGGTCAAAGACAGGATCTTGTGCCAGACCGAAAATTTATAAGGGTGAGCTTTACTATTGCTCCTACAAAGGATAGTAATTGCGTCCGACACGTTATAGACCATAATTAAAAGCATGTCAGGGGACATTGCCTTAACAGTTGCTGGTTCAACGCTTTCCTTTACAACCGGACGGTAGTTTATCAAAAGGTAATATACGGAGCAAGTATACTGGACGTGTTGCTTTCCTAATACAAGGTTAGCAAGTGGGTGACACAAAACCGCAAGTTTTGAGCTAAAATTTTCAAATCTGAAACCCACCAAACCCACAAAAATATTTTGCAAACACCGGTGAAGGGTTATTCCGGAAAACTTATCTAGGGTAAAAGCTAGATTTAATTTTCAAAAAGATCAAATGTTTTCATAAAGATCCAATTTCCTTAATGGATCTAAATTTTATAGTCATGTGGGACTGTAAACCATATCGTTACTACCATTGTTTATACCGCCGTAAAGAAATCACTGATGTACAAAGTGTGAAGAATAAAGAAGTGATTCTAGTATTTCAAGACTATATTACTTGAGGACAAGCAACGCTCAAGTGTGGAAATATTTGATAATGCTAAAAACGAACATATATTTCATAGCATTATTCCTCAAGAAAGACAAGCTTTTAGTTGCAATTGTTCTATTTACAAGTGATATTCGTTTAAATAATAAAAGGTGAAGACAAAAGACAGATTCGACGAATTGAAGACGCAAACGACCAAAAAGCTCAAAAGTACAAAATACAATCAAAGAGGTTCCAATTATTGATAAGAAACGTCTCGAAATTACAAGAGTACAAGATTCAAAACGCAAAGTACAAGATATTAAATTGTACGCAAGGACGTTCAAAAATCCGGAACCGGGACCAGAGTCAACTTTCAACGCTCGACGCAACGGACTAAAAATTACAAGTTAACAATGTATATAAATATAATATAATATATAATTAATTATATAAATTATATATATATATATATATTATATTTATATAATAAACCATCGGCAAATTAAAAGACAAACTTGTGTGAGCTGGTTTTGCAAACTCCGCGACTTGCGGAGTTTGAAGAAGAAAAGGGCCGCGAGTCGCGGAGCCCCAAAATATGAAACTGCCTATAAAGCTCGCGCATTCTGATCGTAAAAAATATCCATAATCTATCTCTCTCTCAATATATGTAAACGTATATATATAATTTATATTTTAATTTTAAATTCTAATAATAAGGGTATGTTAGCGAATATTGTAAGGGTGTAAGTCGAAATTCTGTCCGTGTAACGCTACGCTATTTTTAATCACTGTAAGTTATGGTTAATGTTATTTTTAATTTAATGTCTCGTAGCTAAGTTATTATTATGCTTATTTAAATCGAAGTAATCATGATGTTGGGCTAATTACTAAAATTGGGTAGTTGGGCTTTGTACCATAATTGGGGTTTGGATAAAAGAACGACACTTGTGGAAATTAGACTATGGGCTATTAATGGGTTTTATATTAACTAAACAATACCTTGTTAATTTAATATACAAACTTATAATTTGACGTATTTATATATAACCACATACGCTTGACTGGGTACGGTGGGCGGGATATCTATAAATACCAATAATTATTCATTTTACCAGACACGGAACTGGATTAATAGTTAATAGACTTGTTGAAACATGGGTGAATTACATTCAAGGGTAATTGGTGTAATTGTTAACAAAGTAGTAAAACCTTGGTTTACACGCAGTCGATAACCTGGTGTATTCATTAAACAAAGTATTAAAACCTTGTTACAATTCGAATCCCCAATTAGTTGGAATATTTGACTTCGGGAATAAGAATAATTTGACGAAGGCTTTCTCTCTTTATATTTATGACTGATGGACTATTATGGACAAATCCGTATCGACATATTAAATAATCCAGGACAAAGAACAATTAACCCATGTACATAAAACTAAAATCAACACGTCAAACATCATGATTACGGAAGTTTAAATAAGCATAATTCTTTTATTTCATATTTAATTTCCTTTATTTTATATTTAATTGCACTTCTAATTATCGCACTTTTATTTATTGTTATTGTATTTAATTGCACTTTTAATTATCGCATCTTTTAATTATCGCAAGTTTATTTTATCGCACTTTTATTTATTGCAATTTCATTATCGTTATTTATTTTACGCTTTAAATTAAGTCTTTTATTTATTTAATATTTTACATTAGGTTTTAACTGCGACTAAAGTTTTTAAAATCGACAAACCGGTCATTAAACGGTAAAAAACCCCCCTTTATAATAATAATATTACTTATATATATATTTGTATTTTTATAAATTAAAACTAATATAGCGTTAAGCTTTGTTTAAAGATTTTTCCCTGTGGAACGAACCGGACTTACTAAAAACTACACTACTGTACGATTAGGTACACTGCCTATAAGTGTTGTAGCAAGGTTTAAGTATATCCATTCTATAAATAAATAAATATCTTATGTAAAATTGTATCGTATTTAATAGTTTTTCCTAGTAAAAATATAAGCTATTTCATATACACCTCGCATAACTATCAATGCTCTATTAGAGATTTCAATCTAACAAGATTTTTACCTTACTTAAGCCTTATTTTTATTGACAAACGTTTTAGGTTTTCAAAAATACTTTTTCGAAAAGGGTTTCTTTTACAAAAAATTTGAAATTTGGCTTAAGGACTTGGAATCTTCGTAATGGTTTATTATGATATAGCATAAAAAGATACCAACATCCCACACTTAGACGAACATTGTCCTCAATGTTCCTAGTGTATCCCACACTTAGGAGTTTTAGTTGAAGATTTGGGAGTGTTTGTCTAGTGTTTTAATTGGTTGTTATCCCACACTTAGTGATAAGCTAGGATGCGGTATAGTTTGAATCTTGAGCTAGTAGCGAAAAGAAAGAAATACCCCTAGTAGATGCGGCTGGTTTCCTTGCTTCTTTATCTGCTCACTTGTCATCCTCTATTCTTCTACTCTACTTTATTGCACGGGTTGCCTCCCGAGAAGCGCTTTTGTTTAAGGTTGTTGGCTTGACCGTAGTGATTCTTCAAAAAGCAAACATTCCTCGTTGATGGTTGTGATCTTGGTCTTCTTGAGGGAATGTGAGTCTTGGTGGATAAGTCCTGAGAAAGTGTCGGACCAATAGTGGTAACAAGTCTGGTACTTCTCTTGAAGATCTTCTGAACGATAAGTAGTGCGCAGTTTCGGCTCTTGATAAGTCTTGAAGTGAGATGAGAATGTGATCCACAGCTCTGCTGGTTGATCCATGAATGTCAATCATGGTAGCAGTGCTGGTGTTGATGATTTCTCTGACGGGATGCTCATTTCGGAGGTCTTCAAACAATGTAAGAAACTGTATCTTTAGAATTTCAAAGTCTTCGGAACGGTGATCTCCACAGTAAGAGTCTGTAGCTTTGCACAGATTAGTTAAGAGACGAAGTTGGAAAGAAGTCAACAGCAACCCTGATCCAAGTATTAATTTCACCGTCTTTGAGTATATCTCTCGACATCCAGCTTTAAATATGAAACTAGGATCTGTGGATTCATGGAAGATACGTGATAGCTGCTTCGTAACATAGGTGGCAATGTTGACTCGATCTGGTTCAAGATGAGAGAATGGATTGTTTCGTCTTGCTTCCTCCATAACAGCGTCTTGTAACTCTTTGATAATCAGATCAGCGTGGTGATCAATTGTTACGTAAATCACTAGTCTGTCTGGCGTGCTTTCGAAATTATCTCTATCCAGAAGAGTGGAAAGGCTGTGAATATCCTCGATCATTTGCAAATCAGAGTGATAAGTCGGGCGGCCGGTGGAAAGATCCATATGCTTCCGGATGAGAGTCAGTAGTGCTCGTTCGTTTCATGAGAACGGAAGTGCAGATCCAGCTAAGGTGTTATAAACCTTAGAGTAAATGATCTTCTGATCTCGACAGAATCTTGTCTCGAGAATAGTGCAAACTACTGAATTATGCTCTCGTTGCCTTTCTTCGTGATTGATATGATCGTGAAGAGAATTGATAAAGTCTTGAATGCGTTCTTCTAGGATTTCAACATCATTGTCTTCTCTTCGGAGATAGAGGTGATGCTCTTCTCTGATAGCCATGATTCGTTCTGTTAAGCGTAGCGAAAAATCAATGGTTGACTTTCGGATGGCTTCGAGAATGTCTTCAAATTCGTCGGTATCATTAATGAAGGTAATCATGTCTGCATGTGTGGATATAACCGGAATTTGATCTGAAGAAGAGTCCGGCTCCCCTTGATCTACTTCGGTTGGAGAGTGTGAGTTAGTCAGAATGTCTTCGTGATGCTCTTCCTCGTCATCATCGGTATCCGGTTCCTCTGAGGATGCGTCTGATGAACGGGTTCCTTCAGTATTCTGATTCTCCACTTTGATACTTACAGGATCAATTTCTATATCCTTAACCTCAGCCTTGTCGTTCTTCTTTTTGAAGCGAATGATTAAACTGTGATCTGCCGTTTCAAGCCTCATTTTTTCTTCATGACGCTCAGTGCGTGGAACGGGTGTTGTCGCAGTTTCTTTTACGTCTTCCATTTCCTCTTCAGATTCCTCCTCTTCCTCTATTTCTTCGCTGGGATCCTCTTCTTCCATTTCTGGGTCGTCTACAGACTGTGATTCGACACCCATCTCGATATCGTCGGCTGATGGTAATGACTCATCATCGGAAGTGATCCGTCTGGTGGAAATAGCAAACATCTCTGCCTGTCCAGAAAGATCGGTTGGTCGGTTAATTTTGAAGGTAACGCTCTCCCCATGTGATCGTAAGATCATGGTTTGATTGTACACATCAATGACAGTCCTAGCCGTATTCATGAAAGGTCTTCCTAACACTATTGGGGTGTGTAGGTCTTCCTTAATGTCCATTACTACGAAATCCGTAGGATACAAGAATTTGTCGACTTTCACCAAGACGTTCTCAACTATGCCCTTAGGATATCGAATTGTATGATCGACAAGTTGGATTGTCATTTTGGTTTTTGACAAGTCTCCTAACTCTAATCTCTTGTAGAGAGAGTAGGGGATTAGGTTGATACTTGCTCCTAAATCTGCTAGCGCATGAATGGTTCCAGATTGGTAGATTGAACACGGGAAAACGAATCGGCCCGTATCTCCTAGCTTAGGTGGTAGAGAGTTTCTGAGTAATGCAGAGCATTCTTCACTCAGTGAAATTTTGTTAGAGTCTGGTATCCTCTCCTTTGTAGAAAGAAGCCTTCGGATTTATCTCTTCTGGTTGGGAACTTTGGACATAGTGTCCAAGAATCTTCCATCTAGTTTGAAGGAATCAAGCTTGGATGGTTCTTCTTGTAGCCTTCCAGGATAAGGTATGCGAACTGGAGTTTCAGGGGTCAGCTTCTGAGTATATGTTGATTTGTTCTTGAGCCTAGTTGACCTTCTCCGTGGTTCCTCATCTGGGATTACGGAATCCATTTGCTTTGCTTCTTCTATGTGGGGATTCTGGATAGTATTACTTGGCAATCTTCCATGCGGTCGGGTTTCAAGGCGTTGTGATAACTGTCCGAGCTGCGTTTCCAAACTTTTGAGCAGAGCCAATTGATTTCTCATTAGTATCTCCGTCTGATCTTGTCTGGTTGTAGTTCTTTGATTTAACTGTTGTTGTCCTTGGATGAACTGAGTTAACTGATCATCAGCTCCGAGAGTGGGGTTAGCTGCTTTTGTAATCTGGGTGGTAGGGGAATTCTCCTCAACTGGGGGACCAGTGAGTGGAAGTGGTTGATCGTAGGTCAATTGAGATTGTTGGGCTGGATAAGGTGGATAGCGACAGCGGAAAGGTTGACTGTTTCGCTGAAATTGATTAACCCTTGGTGGTTGATTGAATCTAGGATTTGGTGGAGCTGGGTATTGAACGTAACAGACTGAACTGTCAGGGTTTTCGTACTCAACTTGATAGTCTTCAGTAGGTTGCGGGTTGGTACAATTAACACAAGCCTGAGCTTGGTTAACCTGCTACAGTTGCGTCTTCAATTCTCCGAGTTGTTTGGCAAGAGATTCCATCTTATCTGTGAGGGATTTGATGGCCTCCGTTTGATTGTTAAGTGCAGAGAGTGGGGCAGATGATGAAGTTGTTTCACCACTGTTCCAGTCATGATGATGCATCGTCATGTTCTCGAGCAATTCCCATGCTTCATCTGCGGTTTGGTTCATCAGATTCCCTTGAGCTGCTGCATCGATCGTCGTCCTATGATTTACCTTAAGACCATTGTAGAAGGTACAGATTTGGGCTGACCGTTCTAACTGGTGATTAGGGCATTTCTTCAGCAGGGTTTTGAAACGCTCCCATGCAGTGTAAAGAGATTCATCATAACTTTGTTTGAAGTTAATGATGTCATTCTTCAGTTTGGTTTGTTTAGAAGGAGGGAAATATTTGGTTAGGAATTTAGTCGCCATCTCCGTCCATGACGTGATGGAATCTTTTTCCAGTCCTTCAAACCAAGTTTGAGCATGATGAGTGAGAGAATAGGGGAACAAGTATATCCGGACTATATCTTGTCCTATCCCTGGCTGTTTGTAGGAGTTCGAAAGAGATATGAATTTATCAAGGTGAGAATTAGGATCGTCATTCGATAATCCATGAAACTGACAGCTATTTTGAATGAGCTGGATGATGTGATGTTTTAATTCGAACGAGTGTCCTTGAATCTCTGGAAATCTGATTGGTCCTCCTTGACCTTCAATCAAGGGTTTCGTGTTTTCTGCTAAAGTAACGCGTAACGCCATTTGGTTTCTGATTCGTGCTTCCTTGCGTGCTTTAGAGATTATTGCGTCTGGATCAGGTACGAATAACAACGGCCCTGGTCTAGATCGGGTTTGGGTCATACACTGGGTATGCCTTTTTTTTGTTTTTAATTTTCGCAAATAAGCTAAATTATAATAAGCTAAACTAAACTAATCTAATTCTAAGGCAATCTAAGGTAATCTAATGTAATCTAATCTAAGGTAAACTAAAGTAATCTAAAGTAATCTAATTAATTAACTAACTATCCTATGGTGGAATATGTTTTTGGTTCTGGCTACTGATTCCCTGGTATTTCTGTAACAAAGCTTCGCACAAACTATTCAACAAACCAAGTGGCCAGGCCGACTACGGAGAGGCAGGATCCTTTTGGTCCTAATATAATTGGCGACTGTTCGGAAAATCCAATAACCAAGTCCGTGTATAATTGTCTTTCTTAGACACCACTAAATGCTTGTGAATAAGTTTGATTGAAAACAGTATTGCCTGATACTAGTTCCCCGACAACGGCGCCAAAAACTAGTAGTATCTCTCTTGATATGGCCGAAACGGACGGTTTTTATTTGCGCGGTGTCGTTAGGCCGCGGCTCGCCAGGATCAGCCACTCGTGGGAGAGGGTACTGTTTTAAATTTATATTTAGCGGGGCCTAAATCTTACTACTCCTTATAAGTAAGGGAACTATGACCTAGAGTCGTATTTTTGAGATATCAGTAACATCGAACCTATTTTGTAACCTAAGATAGTTAGGGAGTAGTGAATATTTATTTTGGGATTTTCTAATTTATAAGATAGATAAAGTAAATGCGATAAAATTTGTAATTCAGATAAGGTTAAAGTAAGTGCATACTATGACTTCATCAGTTATTCTGCCGAGATTATGGAATGCTGGCTCATGAATAGGCAGAGGCCCTGTATTCATTACACTGGTCCTAAACGCCCCTGTCATAAGACATGTCACTGGGTACTACGTTAGGCTTGAAGATTCTGAATAGACAGCAACGTCCCTTACCCCCGACGCCCGTGCAGTCTGACTACATGCATACACGTTCAGACGGCTCATCCAATTGAGCGACTCGGTTGGGTGACGTATTAACATTCCAAAATGGTCTAAACTTTCTTAAGCATAATAGAATACATGGTGTACCATATCCGAGAGACGTGATGTGCTTCAATGCTTTCGTTAATGATTGGTAAAAGATAGTTAGGCCCTTAAAAAGAGTTCAACCATAAAGAACACATGGCCAAGTCAAGTCTGACTTCCATGAACACGTTCGGTTATCCTAACGGTCCAATCCTTTATGTGTCTAAACAAACAGTTCCTTAATTAACTAAGAATCCCTCAAGCGGGGTGCAATGCTTGAGACCGCGTTATGGTGCAGTGTACTGGTCAACACTAACCGTGTTCCATGGCCTTACTTAGCAGAGGTACAGCTTACAACAACCGCTGTGCTTCAGCGTGCACGTACGAAGTTTATATGCTTGGTGACTACACTAGCATGGTCTGGGACCGACAATGTACTAGGGGTCTAGTCAGATGTTTCACTACGAAAGAGTCCTCAGTCGAAATCTAAAGCTTGATAGACTTACTACATCCGGTGTGCCTAAGTCGATCTTACGCTGTATCCGATAGACTTCTCTTACCAAGGGGTGACACAGATAGTGTACTCTGAATCGGGGTTCGCGACTTCCCAATAACAGAGCCTATAACTACGTTCTATTAGTTGGAAAAGCGATTTAGTTTAAAGCACAATCGGAAAGCATTTCAACAGCATACACAAACCATAATATTATTTCGGCATTATAACTGCTTACATCATAGCATACACTAAAGATAACTACTCCATAATCATGGCAATAATATCATAAAACATTATATAAGATAAAGGATAGAAGTACCAGTAGATTAAACGAGTTCCGAATACAAAAGTGACAACTTCAAGACTCCAGACAGCTCCTAATACAATCTTCAGTGTTCGCCTCCGGGTACTTAATTTCCCGCTCGGAGGTGAGAAGGCCTTGAAAGTATGACTAATATTGTACAAGAGAGAGAAAGAAGTGAATTGAAGTGTGTGTTGGAATGAATGACAAAGACCCTTTAAATAGACTTGAAAATTGCCAAATACGCCTGGCAGGCCGTTTGACAGGCCGTATGGCATGCCGTATTTGGCAGACCGTATGCAAGGCAGGCCGTTTGGCAGCTCGTGTGGTGGCACGTATATGGCAGGCCGTTTCCATACTGGCAGGCCTTATGGCAGGCCGTATGGCTTGCTGTTCAGCCTGAATTCCGTGGATCGTAACTTGATTTCTTATCTTTCACCGTTTTCGCTCTAGAATCTTCTTTTTAGCTCTGATTCTCTTGATTCTTTTTGCACCGTCTTCGTAATTACTTGTTCTTCAATTCTAACCGACGAAGTGGGTATTTTGCTGACAAAGTTCGAATCTTTCTTGTTTTTGGGCCTTAATACCGGGGTAAAAACGTGACTTTTTAGCCGATATCAGACATCATTCAATTAATCTCCACTAAATCTTAAAATGAATACAACTTGTGATTAATTGAAACTAGGAAGTTAATGACATGTTGACTAGTCTTTAGGATTGAATCAAATGCATTAATGAGCCTAACTAAGTCTTGACCAAACTGAGATTACCCAAAATATCAATCAAGACACTTCTCCAAGAATGTTGGGTTTACTACATTTAGAGTGTTATGTCATTTTCACTCAATAAGACCAAATCTCACACACTTAATGCATGTAGTACTTGTATAGGTGTAAAGACCCAACCCGTTATCCAAGCGAAACACTGATTTTTTTTTTACACAAACCATCTGGACGGCGTGCAGTTATCTGGACGGCGTCCAGTTGTGAAAGGCAGGACAGCGTCCAAGCAACTTGGACGACGTCCAAATGAACTGCCAGGGGCTGTCCCCGGAGTCCAACTTGCGCGAACGGAAAACGCGCTTTTCGACACTTTTAGACGTTTTCACAACATGTTATAATAATTAAAACTAAGAGATTTCCCAAATAAAATCGAGTTTTACAACACCGGGCCCACATCGAGCCAAATTACGATAAAGTGGCCATTTCGACCCATTTTAGTTTAATTCAAAACATAGACCGAGCATGGTGATTGGGGATACGCTACCCAATCCTAATCAACTCCAAAAGCACGTCTTCTAAAGCAAACTACGCAAGTCCACTAGTCCCCACGCTTACCCGAGCCACCGCCTCCGCTCAATCTATAAAAAAAGTAAGCAACGAGAAGGTAAGCTAATGCTTAGTGAGTATAAACATACTATATACATACATATGCATAAAACGAATACGCATCGCCAACACACAATTAGTAAACACATACCGCAATCCGAGCATAACTAAGCAAAGTTATACCTAACGTACCACCAAGCCAAATCCGCAAGATAGCTACAACATACAATAAGTATATATACGCATTTACAAAATATATCCGATAATACAACAAGGTTAACCCCTTAACCTCAAACCCATGAAGGTTGGTCGAACAACCCGAGCCTTAGTGAATTCGCACAACCCGAGATTCACTTCCTTCACCACTTCAACAACCGAGGCTGGCCGAACTACCCCTGCCTTCGTGAATTCGTACTACCCGAGATTCACTACCTCATCAATAAGATGACCAAACAACCTGAGTCATCATGAATCCGCACTACCCGAGATTCATCTCCTCAACATCAACAACATCGACGAAGTTGGCCCGACATGCCAACGTGAATCCGTATACGCCAAAGATTCACTACCCCAAGGGTGGTAACCCAAAACGCATAAGCGTACATCATGACTCAAAACTCCATGAGTCTATCATCCCAACACACGTAGAGTGAATTCGAGCAAGGACCACCCCACCGACCCGCACCCATCCTATGCTTCGCATATAATATTTTTACGCTCACCTTAGCGCCTTGATGAATGCAACCGAAATAATCCGCAACTCGCCAATGGAATGTACACATTCCATTATCATAATATAAACAACACAATTAGGGTGGATTTACAAACCAACCCAATTGACACTTAGTGCAATTTTGACCCAATTGCACTCCCAAGCACAAACCGCGCCCAAACTAACCAATAGTCACTAACACACGTGAAAATGGTCCTAATACGCTGATTAAACCCAAACACAAGTGTTAAACACGTGTGTTACCCAATTTGACACATAAATCCTAATTTTGACCCATTTCAAAATTAGTCAACCAAACACACTCAAAAGTGTTCCATCACTTCCATAATCACTCAACCTAGTGATTAAACCCATTTTGCAAGTCTTGAACTTGACCAAAACATCAACCAACCCAAAATCCACCAACGACACTATAAAACCCGATTACTAGCAACACTAAACTCACTTCATGAGTTTAAATGGGTTTATCAACAATTTAAGTTCAAACCCTAACTTTGAATATCAAATCAAACAATGAAATTCGGAGTTAGAACTTACCACAACAACTAAAACGTAACCAAGAACGAGATGAACAACTTTAACACCTGAGCTTTTGATCGATTCAAGCTTCTTCTTCTCCAAAATCCCAAATCTCTCTCTAAAATTCTCCCTCTCTCTCTACAAATGGATGAGAGTGTTTGTGTGTGTGAAGAATGAGATCCAAATGAGATTGGATCTGATTTTGTGGCTTTAAAACGTCCCATAACTGAAAATACCAAAATACCCCTTTAAATAAAACAAATTCTCAAAGCTGGCCCGTCAGACCATTTGGACGGCGTCCAAAATAGCTGGACGGCGTCCAGTTCTTCATTAGTGGACGGCGTCCAAGGCAATTGGACGGCGTCCAACCTAACTGAAAACAGGGTTTTACAACTCTCCCCCACTTGAACCAGATCACATCCCCGTGATCTCCGTCACTTAACGAACCGGACCAACACTCAATGGTCCTCGAACATACGTTCCAATGCGACTTCCGCCACATTTATCGTTAATCTCGAAGATTATTCCACTTACCAAATACACACGTGTACGCATTTCGAGACATGCATTGCACACAACATTCGAAAACTTCTATAATCGTTTAGCACACGCGGAATCAACATGTTTTCATCAAACTTCTCTAGGCAATTCTTCTCAATGAATCGCCCTTGACACTAAATCGTCACCCGCGATTGATCAAATCCACAAATCCGAGCACTAAAACTTGCTCAATCCCACACACCGGGAAAACTCAACCAATCTCTTACCGAGATATCGATCCCTTAGCGTACCCCTAACAAGTACAATGCTAATAATAATCACGTTCCAACATAAGGTCAACAACCAGAAAGATGAAGACCGAACAAAAGCGAATCCTTACGGATAACACTTATCACTTAACATCCCCCGTAGTGCGCAACACAACCAATACACAACTATTGTAAAATTATAAGCAAACGACTAAATCCGCTAGCGTCCCAAACGACTATGGCAACGCTAAACCCAAGGTGTACAAAATCGACTATTGTCACACCCTTAACAACGTGTGAGCGAAACACGGCTATCGCATCTGTAACATCTCACATTTTTCCATTAATTCATTTTAACTCCCGTCTTTTTTTTAGATAATATATTTCGTATTCTAAATTCGTATCTTTCATTAACTAACGTTCTTAATATTTATGTTATTCGATTATAATATCTTCCGTTTATTCTCACGTATTTAAAATAATTCGTTTGGTTAATTCACACACCCGCTTTAAATTTGAGGGACCAAAGTTGCCAAGTGGGCAAACTAGTTGACTATGTCAACTAGTCAACCCAACATCTCATCCACTCATTCACTTCTTCTCCTACTTCCCTCTTTTTCTCTCTAATCACCAAGAACACACTTTTATCATCTTCAAAGATTCATCATCTATTTCAATTCAAGCAAGCAAACATCAAAACAAATTGTACTTTTGTGATCCTTGCATCATCCTCTTCATTTTGGTACCAATTTGACTATTTGGGGTAAGGTTTCTAAAAACTCTAGATTTCTCTAAATTCATTTTATAGACTTGAAATGGTGCTAATTAGTGTCTATGGCTCAAGTCTAACATGAATATGTGATTTGTTTGCTCGATTTGTTGTTTTGGAGTAACTTGCATGAACACTTGAAATGAGTTAGTTTAATCTTTGATTTTAGATGATTAAATGTTGTTTAAATGTTAAAGTTCATGTATTAAATGTGTTACTAGCATCATTAGCTTCGTTTTGGCATGTAGGTTGATTTAAAAAAGCCTCATTTACAAAATGGTTGAATTCAAGATTCTTGGTTAGGGTTTGATGAACTTTAAAATGAATTTTTGATGCATTGAATGCTATGAAATATTTTTAGTAAGTGTTTAGTTGTATTGTATATTTAATTACCTTCAAAACGGCTTATCGTATGTGTAAATTGGATTCCCGAATCATGAAATGCATTTTATGAACTTGAAACTTTGATAAAGAACTTTTAACGATTATTCGACGAGGATTTTGATTGTTGTAAATGCTAGAATTGATTGATAATATGTGTTTAGTTGTATTCCTCGTTAAATTACCTTTCCAACGACGTATGGTATGCGATTTAAGTGTTTACGGTTCATTAGTTATGCTTAAATGAAGTTTGGTTCGAGACTTGTCAAATTTTCAGCATTTTCACTGGAGTCAGGTAGTGATGCGGCGCATCACTATTGGATGCGGCGCATCAGTGGACTGATGCGGCGCATCACTAAGGGATGCGGCGCATCAGCAGTGGGCTGTCCAAAATTACCGTTTTTTGTTTAATTCCAACTATGCTACGCACCTCCGATTAACCTGAAACTTGGCCAACATACTTATATATTCTTATCTTTCATAGAAAAATTGTCGGATACCCGACCCGACCCCGTTGAATTTGACTTTGACCAAGTTTGACTTTTAGTCAAACTTAACCAAAAACTTATGCAATCGTTCTAATCTTCTTTTATACTTGATTCTTGCATGAAACTTGACAACGTGATTTACATGCTATATTAATCGAGTCGTAACGAGCCATAGGACTAATTGAACACATTTCGCCCGACCTTGTGTCGTAACCGGTAATTGATACGACTTATTTGTTTAGGTCAAGGCTAAGCAACATTCATTGCACAATGTTTAATTACAAGTACTTTGGCATGCAACCACGGTGACATCATAGTCGCACCTTTTCAACAACTTTTACTCTTTAAACTATGGGATGAGAAACATATACTATCATACTTTTATGCTTTGAACACAAGTACGAAAACAAACATTCCACGTGTGAGTTAGAACAGAAATCCTCAATTCGATTATCATTAGTTACAATTGCTGGATGTAAGCGAGAACTTATGTTGTGTGGCCATACGGGTTTGACAAACCCTCATTCGGACGGTTCGCTACCGTTATGCGGATGAAATATATTTTTGAGAAACAGTGTAGGTTCTAAAACTATGTGTATGGGGTAAAAGAAACGTTAAGCCTTGATAATTGGGTGCTCGCGAATAACAACTTTTGGAATGCAAACGATTTGGATAATCAAATTTATGAAAATACTAAATCTTGTGGTTCAAAACAACGTTTACAAATACACCTATGATTTCACCAATGTTTTTCGTTGATAGTTTTCTATATGTTTCTCAGGTTCATACTTGGCCACTTGATACATGCTTCTGCACACTTTGATTACTTGCTTGGAGTCAAGCATACATGCATACGCTAGCGATAGCACTTTTGGATTTAAACTTAAAGCATATCTTTTTAAGCTATTTATAGCAACCGTGATTTTCAACTTATTATGTCGCAAGTTATTTCAATTATACCTTATACTTTTGTAAACTTAATTCATTGTCGAACCGTTGGTAAACTTAAAACTTTGTAAGTCTTATACTTTTCAAATGAACGCGACATAATTTTTGGTCAAACGCGTCTCATTTAGGGACTATGACCACGTAACGGGACCTAAGTTAACGACGCCGTCAATGACGTTTTTGCCGGGTCGTTACAGCATCACTAATCATACCAAGATGCCCGAAACAACCCGAGCTTAAACATATATGAAGGATGTGAATTCGCAACAACCCGAAATTCACCAAACCAATCCATATTTCCTACAACGAAATGACCGCACAACCCGAGTCATTGTGAATACGCGACACCATCGGAGTCGAACACCACGCTAGTAGGTATGAAAGAGGCACCTATCTTTGCGTCCCGTAGATTCCATTACCACGTTTATCGAGATCCAAGACACTCGGTCTCAAGGGTTCTATCCACCCGACGAACCTCATGGTTCATCAACTTCAACACGAAAGCGAACAGGCGCTATCATCCGAACACCGAAGCCCATTTCCATGGCTTGGTAGAAACATTTTCCTAAACACTAAGGAATGCTTGGTTGCACCAAGTCTTATGCCCTTCGTCCGTCAATCAAAACGTCACCATAGGGTTATTCCATTAGGAACGTCACCCATAACTTTACTATGCACAACACAATGCATTCAACAAATTCGTACACAACGACACATAATAAATATTCAAAGGACATATTTATTAAAATGAAACGTACCTTTCTTGAAGGTTCACTAACCATCGATCGCGAATACGATTGAAACATCTAGGTGCACGAGAACTCGTCGTACCTTTCTCCACATTACCCGTACTCGCACTTGCACCTTTAGTTTTCTTACTTGGAGCACCATACGAATCAAACCTTCTCTTACTTGAAGGTTCACTAACCATCGATCGCGAATACGATTCGAAACCCCTAGCCACAGTGAATAACTCTGCAAACGACTTCGCTTGGCCCCTGCTAATTTTGTTCTGCAGGTCATCATTCAAGTTTCGATAGAAATCTCCCATCAACAAACGGTCATTTCCGATATACTCTGGGAAAAAACGAGCCTTCGCCATAAAGGTCGTCTTGAGAGTATTCAAGTCCATAGATCCTTGTTGCAATTTTCGCAACTCATCACGCAATTCTGACAAATCGGCTTGTGTTCAGAACTCCTCGAAGAATTCCTTCTTAAAATCGTCCCACGATAATTTCATAAACGACTCACCACCAACAATATCAATCTTACCATCCAACCAATCCTTCGCCCTACCCCGCAACAAGCTAGTAACGAGTCTTGTATTCTTCTCGGGAGGGCATTCAATAGTACCAAAATACCCTTTGACATCTGAGATCCATGTTGTGCTTATCAAAGGATCCGATTTCCCGTCATACATCGGAGGTTTAGCCCTCATGAAGCTCTTATGACAACGCTCCATTTCACCACTACTTCGAAATTCGGAATACTTCCTATCCATTTCTTCGATTCACCAACGGCTTCCGCAACTCTAGCATTAAACTCATC
Organism: Rutidosis leptorrhynchoides; assembly: GCF_046630445.1. Lineage (NCBI taxonomy): Eukaryota > Viridiplantae > Streptophyta > Magnoliopsida > Asterales > Asteraceae > Rutidosis > Rutidosis leptorrhynchoides. The sequence goes on from NC_092334.1 coordinate 80,465,379, forward strand.
GTCGTCGCTTCGATTCACCCCTGTAGTCCCGTTCCTCGTATTCATTCTATAGAAAGAAACGATTAAACCACGAACGTATAAAATCACACACGCAACGTCGCCCCATCTTGCTCAATAATCGTCTTACATCACTTGTTAGACACGATTTGTACCTGTATTAATGGTAGCTAGTCATTAATACGCGAACACATCACATCCACTCGTTAGTACCACGACCATCTTGCTTGATGATATTCGCAAACACACACATAAACACAAACACAATGCAATAGTATATTAATAATATCCACATATAAATATAACCGTTAGTCCACCTACAAATTAAGGTACTAACCAAATTCCCGTTCCGACCCGTACTCCTACAAGTCCTGCAACAAATAAGCACACACAAAGGTCTAAGTCTAGGCACCTATCTCAAGTCACCTAAATCCCTTAGACCATGCTCTGATACCACTTGTAACGACCCAACCCGTTATCCAACCGAAACACCAAATTTTTTTTATATATACAGACCATCTGGACGGCGTCTAGTTATCTGGACGGCGTCCAGTTATGACGGGTAGGACGCCGTCCAAGCAACTTGAACGGCGTCCAAATGAACTGCCAGAGGCTGTCCCCGGAGTCCAACTTGTGCGAACAGAAAACTCGCTTCCCGACACTTTTAGACGAAATGATTTTCACAACATGTTATAATAATTAAAACTAAGAGATTTCCAAAATAAAATCGAGTTTTACAACACCAGGCCCACATCGACCCAAATTACGATAAAGTGACCATTTCGACCCATTTTAGTTTAATTCAAAACATAGACCGAGCATGGTGATTGGGGATACGCTACCCAATCCTAATCAACTCCAAAAGCACGTCTTCTAAAGCAAACTACGCAAGTCCACTAGTCCCCACACTTACCAGAGCCACCGCCTCCGCGCAATCTATAAAAAAAAGTAAACAACGAGAGTGTAAGCTAATGCTAAGTGAGTATAAACATACTATATACATACATATGCATAAAACAAACACGCATCACCAACACACAATTAGTAAACACATACCGCAATTCGAGCATAACTAAGCAAAGTTATACCTAACGTACCACCAAGCCAAATCTGCAAGATTAGCTACAACATACAATAAGTATATATACGTATATACAAAATATATCCGATAATACAACAAGGTTAGTCCCTTAACCTCAAACCCATGGAGGTTGGCCGAACAACCCGAGCCTTAGTGAATTTGCACAACCCGAGATTCACTTCCTTCACCACTTCAACAACCGAGGTTGGCCGAACTACCTGTGCCTTCGTGAATTCGTACTACCCGAGATTCACTACCTCATCAATAAGATGACCGAACAACCCGAGTCATCATGAATCCGCACTACCCGAGATTCATCTCCTCAACATCAACAACATCGAAGGAGTTGGCCCGACTTGCCAACGTGAATCTGTATACGCCAAAGATTCACTACCCCAAGGGTGGTAACCCAAAACGCATAAGCGTACATCATGACTCAAAACTCCATGAGTCCATCATCCCAACACACGTAGAGTGAATCCGAGCAAGGACAACCCCCACCGACCCATACCCATCCTATGCATACATACGCATATAATATTTTTACGCTCACCTTAGCGCCTTGATGAATGCAACCGAAATAATCCGCAACTCATCGATGGAATGTACCTATTCCATTATCACAATATAAACAACATAATTAGGGTGGATTTACAAACCAACCCAATTGACACCTAGTGCAATTTCGACCCAATTGCACTCCCAAGCACAAACCGCGCCCAAACTAACCAATAGTCACTAACACAAGTGAAAATGATCCTAATACGCTGATTAAACCCAAACACAAGTGTTAAACACGTGTCTTACCCAATTTGACACATAAATCCTAATTTTGACCCATTTCAAAATTAGTCAACCAAACACACTCAAAAGTGTTCCAACACTTCCATAATCACTCAACCTAGTGATTAAACCCATTTTGCAAGTCTTGAACTTGACCAAAACATCAACCAACCCAAAATCCACCAACGACACTATAAAACCCGATTACTAGCAACACTAAACTCACTTCATGAGTTAAATGGGTTTATCAACAATTTAAGTTCAAACCCTAACTTTGAATATCAAATCAAATAATGAAATTCGGAGTTAGAACTTACCATAACAACCAAAACGTAGCCCAGAACGAGATGAACAACTTTAACACTCGAGCTTTTGATCGATTCAAGCTTCTTCTTCTCCAAAACCCCAAATCTCTCTCTAGAATTCTCCCTCTCTCTCTAAAAATGGATGAGAGTGTTTGTGTGTGTGAAGAATGAGATCCAAATGAGATTGGATCTGATTTTGTGGCCTCAAAACGTCCCACAACTGACAATACCAAAATACCTCTTTATATAAAACAAATTCTCAAAGCTGGCCCGTCAGACCATTTGGACGGTGTCCAAAATGGCTGGACGGCGTCCAGTTCTTCATTAGTGGACGGCGTCCAATGTAACGACCCAACTTTTTTGACTTTTAATTATGTTTATTTCTTTCACGAAACTGCGTACTTGTGCGTATTGAGATAGATTATATTTTGGGATCATTAGTTATGTTAATTACAATCGTTAATGCCTTACAAAGTGTTTTTAGGTACTTAGTTACTTAAGGTGATCCTTAATTGTATTTACGACTGTTAGTGTCACTTATTGATTAAAGCGAGCTACGAACTTGGTACACGTTAAACTTTTTCTATAATTGGGATATTATGGCTACGAAAAAGTAATTGTTACTTATTAATGGCAATTAATTAGTTTTATGGTTCCTTAATTATACTTAAGTGTTTACTAAGGCTTACTAGTTACCTTATTGGACTTAATACCTTAATGGACTTCCATGGCCCAACCCACCCAACTTAGTGGGCTAGTTAGTGGACTAATTAACCCATGTGATTAAGATTTAGCCCATGAAAGCATAAGACAAGTATTATGCATGCTTATGTGCCAAGGCTTGCATGATGTCTCAAACCACCCAACATGTCACCATCACCATGTACTATCACCATGCACCACACCACATAAGGCCAAGATGGTCCCCCCACCCTTGCCCCCCATGACCGTCGGCCACCACCCCCATTCCCACCAATTCTTTTTTCTTTTTCTTTCTTTGATAAATACCAACACTTCATCCACTTCTCTCTTTCTTCATTCATTTTCTCAAACACACACTTCTCTCTACTTTCTCACTCTAGAATTCTCTCTCAAATTGTAAGTTTGAAAACTTACTTCTTTTCTTTGTTTTCTTAACTTTAATTCATAAATCATCATCATCATGAACAAAGATTCAAGTTTTGTAACTTGAATTTTCATAACTTTTATTGATTTAAACTTTGTTTTGAAAAGCTTTCAAGAACATGATGGATTAAAGCTTCTTAGCTTTGAATCTTCATAATCTTGCTAGATCTAAGTCTATTTACTTAAGATCTCTTTATTTATGTTTAAAGATCAAAATCCATGTTTATGATCTTCATGTAACTTGAAGATCCAACACTTTACTTTATAGATCTTCAAAAAAGTTTGAAATACAAGCTTACTAGCTTTATGTTTCTACAAAAAGTTAAGATAAGATTAAAGTTTGTTAACTTATGATCTTCTTTTGTTTGTTGTAGTTTAGATTTGTGACTTGTGTTTTCAAGAAACAAAAGATGCAAGCTTACTAGCTTGAGATCTCACAAGTGTTGTTAGGAATCCAAGATCTCTAGCTTAGGGTTTCATTTTTGTGGTTGATCTAAGTTGTGTAACTTATGATCTTCTACTTTATTTAAGAGAAAGCTTATTAGCTTATGATCACTTACTTTACAAGATCTAAGTTTCCTAACTTATGGTTGTGTAAAAGTTGAAACTCTAAGTGTTATGACTTAGGGTTTCACCAAGAACATGAGATCTAGACTTTGTAGTCTAAGGTCTTTAATATTTAGCTAAGATCTAAGCTCTCTAGCTTAAGGTCTTGCTTATTTAGTTCGATTCAAAGTTTATAGCTTAATAGAACTTGTGATTGTGTTGAAACTAGGAATTGATGTAACTTTGGTTCATCATCTTGCTCAAACTCATACATGAGTTGTTATTTGTTTCCTAGTCTTAACTTTGTATGTTGATGGTTAAACCTTGGTAAAAGTGATGCTAAAACATCAAGAGTTGTACACTTGAGGCTTATACGCATCAAGAATTAGAACCGTGATGAGCATCAAACACCGAGAAACCCACCGGAGCACTTGCTTTCTGTTTTCAGGGTCTGATCAGGCTCCTGGCCTACTGGAAAAGTTTATTTCCAGATATTTTGGTTCGAGTAGATGACTTTTCGTTTAGGCCTTGCCTAAATCCGATGTACGGTTTAGGATTTATAGCCTTCCGAAAGTCACTACGCCCTTGTAACGTTGTGCTGAATTTCTGACCTACTCGCACTTAAACCGTCGCCACGGTCAAAAGAAGACGAGTTAGGTTCTGAAAATTGGTCAGCGGTTTGAGGACTCACATACGGAGCCATGGCCACTGGCCTCGCATCATTTCTGCTTGTATAGAGGTTGTAGCAGCTGAACGAAATCAGCCTTTGTTTTGGTCTATATCCTTGATTGAAAACTTACTTAACTTTTTATGTATGATGTTGATGATGATGATACTTAAGACTTAACTTACGTACTTTTAAACCTTTGGGAACATTTACTGACTTAGTAACTTTTGACCTAGTTTGAGAACTTTTCGGACCGACTTACTTGCTTACTTATCTCGTATCTACTTTTACCGCACTTTCACTGTGAGTTATAGCTTCCCTTTTTACTTATACTATTTTTGGGACTGAGAATACATGCGCTTTTTATGTTTTACTTACTAGGCACGAGTACTTAAACTTTATATATGTGTGAGTTATATAACGGAATAAACTTTCCCCTTAGCTCGGTAACGTTTAGTCATTGGTTTTTGAACCGGTGAACGCGAATCTTAGATATGGATCCATAGGGTTTGACATCCCCACTCGGGCTAGTCACGCTAGCATTCAACGGGTGTTTAATACTTCATAGACTTACGCACTCGCCAAGTGTACTTTTAGGGGGTGATATTACGTTAAGTTAGTTACCAAGTGCCCACGGATAAACATATACTTTTCATACGGTTTTGAAATACGAAATCTCGTGGCCTACCTCACATTACTGTTACAATTAAACTATAGCTCACCAATATTCGTGTTGACTTTTAAGCATGTTATTTCTCAGGTGCTTAGATGTTTGATGTTTCCGTTGTAGTAGTCTCGCTGTTAGACTTGCTGTGTAGACTCCCGCTGCTTGTTTAGAGATGTCTCTGCATGAAACATTTACTTTGCATTCACAATCTATGTTACTTTTGAACAATGAATTTGTAATGACCTTTGAGTCTCGTACTTATGTTATTGCTTCCTATTCGTAGAAGCACACTATCATTTGTAAAACATTTGACGTCGGTAAAGACGTTACCCCTTTTTATGAATGCAAACTTATTTTAAAACAGCATATAGTGTTTGACCTTGTAATGATCCTGTTGTTGATGATCCGTACACGTTAATTTTGTACGGGGCGTCACATTTGGTATCAGAGCATTGGTTGTAGGGAATTAGGTTGCATTAGTGAGTCTAGACCGAGCCTAGTAGGATTCACTAATATGACTAATCTACAACTTGCTTGTTTACCTGTTTCTGCAGAACTTACTGCATGCTACTGCTTACTTTTACTGCTATGAGTACTTACCGTATGCTACTGTTCATTCTCACTACTGTATGCTACTATCTGCCTTTGATTGAATGTTACTTTTGTTTAATACTGTTAATATTGCCATGCTATGTACTGCTAGGATGCTGTAGTGCCTAATTACGTGCTTGCTATCTGTCTTACTGACATGGAAAAAGTTATTTTTCCTTGTTCAGATGTCGGACATACCACCCATTATCGTTGATTTGGAGAGTGACTCAGATTCGTCCGCTGCATCGCCTACCTTTGTTGCTGACTCACAGATCCCGTCACCGCTACCCTCCGACCACTCTGGCGATTCACCTTCCAGTGGACTTGTGCTTGACCTTATGGTCGTCTCAGACGGAGACGAGGATCCCGCGGAGATTACAGCTCCACCCAGCCTTAGACTCCCAGAGCCACAGCACCATTCCGGTAGTACTGTAATTCCTGGGGGAAATGGGGACGGTCCTTTCCGTAATGAGCATGGACATTGGGCTAGACGCCTTGCTGATGGACGTGTCATGCCGATCCCACCTGGCAGATATCGACTTATGACCACCGACCGGGCAGATCCACCTTCTGATGATTCAGACGGTTAATCATCCGATGACATCAGCGAGGAGGATTCCGAGGATGATTCCGAGGAGGACCCTGAGGAGGAGCCCGTGCAGCCACCCTCTACCCCTCCGAAGAAGCGGTATCATTTTGATGGTACTGTTATCCCAGGGATTAACGGAGGTAGACCGTTCGTGGACGCACGTGGACTGTTGGTTAGGATTACCGCCTGTAAGCGGGTTGTGCCATATCCTGCTGATCCATTTGTGAGTAAGGCCTCTCGTTATGCGCCTTCTACTTCTGGCACTGCACCATCTACACCACCTACCCCACCAGTGTCTCCCACCATCGAGGAGCTGACGAGGGAAGTGCATACCCTCCGTGCTCAGGTGACTGAGCTCGAGGACCAGATGATCCACCTGATGGACATCATTTACCCACCATCACCATAGGGCTGTTGTATTAGATTTCATTATGTAATCCCGTTGGTAGTTTCATGTTTTACACATGTATTGTACGAACCTGATGCGGATGTATGCAACTTTCTTATTAATGAATGGAACTTAATGTTGTTTAATTATTGTACGATGTTTATTTAAGTTATTGCATGTTAGCTTTTGTGCAATCTGCTGCTGTTTGCCATGCTTAGTTTTCGTGTTTTGTGTTGATTCCATATTGGTTACCACATGCTATAATATTATGACATATTGAATGCTGGATTTTGACTTAAGTTGAAATTTTGTTTAGAAGATTAATGGCAAACGGAAGAGTTCCAAGGGAAACGCCCACAACGGCACATATTGAGGAAATGATAACTGCTCGAGTAGCCGTAGCAATGACAAATGTCAACCCCCAAGCTCCACCGGCTAACCAGAACATTCATAACGGGTGCACCTATAAGGAATTTCAGAGTTGCAAGCCCCACAATTTCAGTGGTACTGAGGGGCCGGTTGGATTAACGAGATGGTTTGAAAAGTTGGAAGCTGTTTTCCGCGTGAGTAACTGTTCCGAAGCAAACAAAACTAAGTACGCCTCCTGCACATTGTTGGACGGCGCTTTAACCTGGTGGAACACACTTGCTCAGGCTAAAGGAATTGACGAGGCTTATACTACACCATGGGAGGAGTTTAAAAGTGCTATGATCGAGGAGTACTGCCCTAGAACCGAAATTCAGAAGATGGAAGCGGAGTTTTGGGAACTGAAAGTTATAGGGACTGATCTTGATGGCTATAACCGCAGGTACTTGGAGTTAGCTTTGATGTGCCCCACGATGGTTACCCCTGAATTTAAGCGAATGGAACGGTATTTGTGGGGACTTCCCAAGACCATTCAGGGAAATGTTACCTCTTCGAAACCGGCAGATGTCCCGGAAGCTATGCGCATGGCGCACACCCTGATGAACCAGATCACCCGCAAGGAACCAGAGAAAGCGAAATCAGAATCAGGAGCTAGTAATGAGAAGCGTAAGTGGGAAGGCAACAAAGGAAAGGTCTTTGATCAAAACCCAGCTAAGAGGCATGAGAGTTTTAATGGAAACAACGACTGGAGGAACCCCAACCCGAACCCAAGCTCGAACCCTAACTACAAGGGTAGTCTCCCGCAGTGCAAGAGATGCTACAAGCATCATACTGGGTACTGCAACGTGGTATGTGAAAAGTGCAAGAGGACTGGGCACATTGGCAAAGATTGCAAGATCACTACCCCAGCTATGAAGACAAACCCTACTGGACCAAGAAAGTGTTTTGAGTGCGGTCAACAGGGCCACTTCAGGAATGAATGCCCGAACAAGAAGAAGGACCGCTGACCGGCACGTGGAAGGGTTTTCAACATGAACGCCAGGGATGCCTGTGAGGATCCTGACTTGGTCACAGGTACATTCACTATCAATAACCTATTTGCTTCTGTCTTATTTGATACCGGTGCCGATAGGAGTTATGTATGTAGACATTTTTTTCTAAGATAGACTGGTCGTTAGTACCTTTAGATGAGAGTATTCTTGTTGAAGTAGCCAATGGGAAACTTGAGAAAGCTGACCAAATTGGCCGAGGAGGTATAATAAACCTAGCTGGTGTGAACTTTGAGATTGATTTGATACCCATCAAGTTGGGAAGTTTCGATGTGATAGTTGGTATGGATTGGTTGTCCAAAGTAAGAGCAGAAGTTGTTTGTGGAGAGAAGATTATCGTATACCTCTCGAGGATGGTGTGCCATTGATTGTATACGGAGAGAAAGGTAGCCCAAAACTGAACCTTATTAGTTGCATGAAGGCACAGAAAGTAATGAGGAAAGGACGTTTTGCTATTTTAGCACATGTAAAGAGGTTAGAAACTAAGGAGAAGAGCGTTGATAATGTACGAATTGTGAATGAATTTCCCGACGTCTTTTCAGAAGAGTTACCTGGATTACTGCCGCCGCGATCAGTGGAATTCCAGATTGATCTAGTACCAGGAACTGCACCTGTAGCTCACTCACCTTATCGACTTGTACCTTCCGAAATACAAGAGTTGTAGAGTTAACTACAGGAATTGTTAGACCGTGAATTTATCCAACCAAGCTCTTCGCCTTGGGGTGCTCCTGTTTTGTTCGTAAAGAAGAAGGACGGATCTTTCCGCATGTGTATCGACTACCGCGAACTCAACAAATTGACGATCAAGAATCGGTATCCCCTTCCCAAGATTGACGATCTTTTCGATCAGCTGCAAGGATCAAGCGTTTACTCTAAGATCGATTTGCGATCCGGTTACCACCAGTTGAGGGTGAAGGAGAGCGATGTGATGAAGACTACGTTCCGAACCCGTTACAGTCATTATGAGTTTCTTGTGATGCCATTCGGTTTAACCAACGCACCTGCCATGTTCATGGATCTCATGAATCACGTATGCAAACCATACCTGGACAAGTTCGTTATCGTCTTCATAGATGATATCATCATCAATCCAAAAGTGAAGCAGAACATGAGCAACATCTCCGACTCGTACTGGAACTCTTGAGACAAGAGCAACTTTATGCCAAATTCTCCAAATGTGAGTTTTGGTTGAAGGAAGTCCAATTTCTGGGTCATATTGTGAGCGATCAGGGTATCAAAGTTGATCCCGCAAAGATAGAAGCTATCAGCAAGTGGGAAACCCCCACTACTCCAACTCATATCCGCCAATTTCTAGGCCTCGCCGGTTATTACCGAAGGTTCATTGAAGGTTTCTCTCTGATTGCACGCCCATTAACCGCACTGACTCACAAAGGGAGGAAATTTATTTGGGCAACCGAGCAAGAGTCAGCATTTCAAACCTTAAAGCAGAAGTTGACCACCGCACCTATCCTATCCCTCCCCGAAGGCAGTGATGATTTTGTTGTTTATTGCGATGCCTCGAAAAATGGTTTTGGGTGCGTACTAATGCAACGAACGAAAGTTATTGCTTATGCCTCTTGTCAACTAAAAATTCACGAGCGAAACTACACGACTCACGATCTCGAACTTGGAGCCGTTGTCTTTGCATTAAGACTATGGAGACACTATCTTTATGGAACAAAGAGTACCATCTTCACCGACCACAAAAGCCTCCAACACATCCTTGATCAGAAGCAACTAAACATGAGACAGCGACGATGGATAGAGACGCTGAACGACTACGAAGGCAAATGTTGTAGCCGATGCTTTGAGCCGAAAGGAAAGAATGGTACCTCTTCGTGTCCGAGCCTTGAACATCACCATCTATTCGAATCTCAATAGCCAAATCCGAGTAGACCAAGATGAGGCTCTCAAAGAGGAGAATATTTCTCAAGAACATTTGAACATCCTCGTTTCTCGATTTGAGGTCAAGGAGACTGGACTCCGGTACTTGCCAGAAGAATCTGGGTGCCTAGTTATGGGGATTTACGAAGCCTCATCCTAGACGAAGCCCACAAGTCAAGATATTCGATTCATCCAGGAGCCGGTAAGATGTACCACGATCTTAAGGAACAGTATTGGTGGCCTAATCTTAAGAAGGACGTTGCTACTTATGTTGGGAAGTGTTTGACTTGTTCAAAGGTTAAGGCCGAACATCAAAGGCCATCCGGGTTACTTCAACAACCCGAAATCCCGCAATAGAAGTGGGAAAGGATAACGATGGACTTCATTACGAAACTACCAAAGACGGTGGGCAGATACGATACCATCTGGGTTATCATTGACCGTCTTACCAAATCTGTACACTTCCTAGCCATGAAAGAAATTGATACAATGGAGAAACTCGCTTAGCTATACATAAAGGAAATTGTATCTCGTCATGGTGTGCCCTTATCGATTATTTCAGACCGAGATGCCCGTTTTGCTTCTAGATTTTGGCGTTCCCTACAAGAAGCTTTAGGAACACATCTCGACATGAGTACCGCATACCACCCGCAAACTGATGGACAAAGTGAACGCACGATTCAAACTTTGGAGGACATGTTGCGTGCTTGTGTTATTGATTTCGGAAATGTTTGGGAAAAGCATTTGCCGCTAGCCGAATTTTCTTACAACAACAGCTATCATTCGAGTATTAATGCCGCACCTTTCGAAGCATTGTATGGCCACAAGTGCCGTTCTCTTATTTGTTGGGCCGAAGTGGGTGAGAAGCAAATCACCGGACCCGAACTTGTTCATGAAACCACCGAGAAGATTGTTCAAATTCAAGAGAGGCTCAAGACGGTCCGTGATCGTCAAAAGAGATATGCCGACCTTAAACGTAAAGATTTCGAATTCCAAGTGGGCGACCGCGTGATGTTGAAAGTAGCACCTTGAAAAGGTGTAATCCGTTTCGGAAAGCGTGGAAAGTTAAATCCGCGATACATTGGTCCTTTTGAAATCTGAGCGTATTGGACCCGTTGCTTACCGTTTGGGATGTACCTATTCCATTATCACAATATAAACAACACAATTAGGGTGGATTTACAAACCAACCCAAATGACACTTAGTGCAATTTCGACCCAATTGCACTCCCAAGCACAAACCGCGCCCAAACTAACCAATAGTCACTAACACAAGTGAAAATGGTCCTAATACGCTGATTAAACCCAAACACACGTGTTAAACACGTGTCTTACCCAATTTGACACATAAACTCTAATTTTGACCCATTTCAAAATTAGTCAACCAAACACACTCAAAAGTGTTCCAACACTTTCATAATCACTAAACCTAGTGATTAAACCCATTTTGCAAGTCTTGAACTTGACCAAAACATCAACCAACCCAAAATCCACCAACGACACTATAAAACCCGATTACTAGCAATACTAAACTCACTTCATAAGTTAAATGGGTTTATCAACAATTTAAGTTCAAACCCTAACTTTGAATATCAAATCAAACAATGAAATTCGGAGTTAGAACTTACCACAACAACCAAAACATAGCCAAGAACGAGATGAACAACTTTAACACTCGAGCTTTTGATCAATTCAAGCTTCTTCTTCTCCAAAATCCCAAATCTCTCTCTAGAATTCTCCCTCTCTCTCTAAAAATAGATGAGAGTGTTTGTGTGTGTGAAGAATGAGATCCAAATGAGATTGGATCTGATTTTGTGGCCTCAAAACGTCCCACAACTAAAAATACCAAAATACCCCTTTAAATAAAACAAATTCTCAAAGCTGGCTCGTCAGACCATTTGGACGGCGTCCAAAATGGCTGGACGGCATCCAATTCTTCATTAGTGGACGGCGTCCAATGTAACGACCCGACTTTTCAACTTTTAATTATGTTTATTTCTTTCACGAAACTGCGTACTTGTGCGTACTGAGATAGATTATATTCTGGGATCATTAGTTATGTTAATTACATTCGTTAATGCCTTACAAAGTGTTTTTAGGTACTTAGTTACTTAACATGATCCTTAATTGCATTTACGACCGTTAGTGTCACTTATTGATTAAAGCGAGATACGAACTTGGTACACGTTAAACTTTTTCCATAATTTTTGATATTATGGCTACGTAAAAGTAATTGTTACTTATTAATGGCAATTACTTAATTTTATGGTTCCTTAATTATACTTAAGTGTTTACTAAGGCTTACTAGTTACCTTATTGGACTTAACACCTTAATGGACTTCCATGGCCCAACCCACCCAACTTAGTGGGCTAGTTAGTGGACTAATTAACCCATGTGATTAAGATTTAGCCCATGAAAGCATAAGACAAGTATTATGCATGCTTATGTACCAAGGCTTGCATGATGTCTCAAACCACCCAACATGTCACCATCACCATGTACTACCACCATGCACCACACCACATAAGGCCAGGATGGTCCCCCCACCCTTACCCCCCATTGCCGTCGGCCACCACCCCCATCCCCACCAATTTTTTTTTCTTTTTCTTTCTTTGATAAATACCAACACTTCATCCACTTCTCTCATTCTTCATTCATTTTCTCAAACACACACTTCTCTCTACTTTCTCACTCTAGAATTCTCTCTCAAATTGTAAGTTTGAAAACTTACTTCTTTTCTTTCTTTTCTTAACTTTAATTCATAAATCATCATCATCATGAACAAAGATTCAAGTTTTGTAACTTGAATCTTCATAACTTTTGTTGATTTAAACTTTGTTTTGAAAAGCTTTCAAGAACATGATGGATTAAAGCTTCTTAGCTTTGAATCTTCATAATCTTGCTAGATCTAAGTCTATTTACTTAAGATCTCTTTATTTATGTTTAAAGATCAAAACCCATGTTTATGATCTTCATGTAACTTGAAGATCCAACACTTTACTTTATGGATCTTCAAGAAAGTTTGAAATACAAGCTTACTAGCTTGATGTTTCTACAAAAAGTTAAGATAAGATCAAAGTTTGTTAACTTATGATCTTCTTTTGTTTGTTGTAGTTTAGATTTGTGACTTGTGTTTTCAAGAAACAAAAGATGCAAGCTTACTAGCTTGAGATCTCATAAGTGTTGTTAGGAATCCAAGCTCTCTATCTTAGGGTTTCATTTTTGTGGTTGATCTAAGTTGTGTAACTTATGATCTTCTACTTTGTTTAAGAGAAAGCTTATTAGCTTATGATCACTTACTTTACAAGATCTAAGTTTCCTAACTTATGGTTGTGTAAAAGTTGAAAGTCTAAGTGTTATGACTTAGGGTTTCACCAAAAACATGAGATCTAGACTTTGTAGTCTAAAGTCTTTAATATTTAGCTAAGATCTAAGCTCTCTAGCTTAAGGTCTTGCTTAATTAGTTTGATTCAAAGTTTATAGCTTAATAGAACTTGTGATTGTGTTGAAACTAGGAATTGATGTAACTTTGGTTCATCATCTTGCTCAAACTCGTACATGAGTTGTTATTTGTTTCCTAGTCTTAACTTTGTGTGTTGATGGTTAAACCTTGGTTAAAGTGATGCTAAAACATCAAGAGTTGTACACTTGCGGCTTATACGCATCAAGGATGAGAACCGTGATGAGCATCAAACACCGAGAAACCCACTGGAGCAATTGATTTCTGTTTTCAGGGTCTTATCAGGCTCCTGGGCTACTGTAAAAGTTGATTTCCAGATAGTTCGGTTCGATTAGATGACTTTTCGTTTAGGCCTCGCCTAAATCCGATGTACGGTTTAGGATTTATAGCCTTCCGAAAGTCACTACGCCCTTGTAACGTTGTGCTGAAATTTCTGACCTACTCGCACTTAAACCGTCGCCACGGTCAAACAAAGACGAGTTAGGTTCTAAAAATTGGTCAGCGGTTAGAGGACTCACATACGGAGCCATGGCCACTGGTCTCACATCATTTCAGTTTGTATATTGGTCTTAACAGCTGAACGAAATCAGCCTTTGTTTCGGTCTCTAACCTTGATTGAAAACTTACTTTACCTTTTATGTATGATGTTGATGATGATGATACTTAAGACTTAACTTATGTACTTTTAAACCTTTGGGAATAATTTACTGACTTAGTAACTTTTGACCTAGGTTGAGGACCTTTCGAACCGACTTACTTGCTTACTTATCTCGTATCGACTTTTACCGCACTTTCACTGTGAGTTATAGCTTCCCTTTTTACTTATATTATTTTTGGGACTGAGAATACATGCGCTTTTTATGTTTTACTTACTAGGCACGAGTACTTAAAATTTATATATGTGTGGGTTATATAACGGCATAAACTTTTCCCTTAGCTCGGTAACGTTTAGTCATTGGTTTTTGAACCGGTGAACGCGAATCTTAGATATGGAGCCATAGGGTTTGACATCCTCACTCGGGCTAGTTGCGCTAGCATTCAACGGGTGTTTAATACTTCGTAGACTTACGCACTCGCCAAGTGTACTTTTAGGGGGTGATATTACGTTAAGTTAGTTACCAAGTGCCCACGGATAAACATATACTTTTCATACTGTTTTGAAATATGAAATCTCGTGGCCTACCTCACATTACTGTTACAATTAAACTATAGCTCACCAACATTCGTGTTGACTTTTAAGCATGTTATTTCTCAGGTGCTTAGATGTTTGATGCTTCCACTGTAGTAGTCTCGCTGTTAGACTTGCTGTGTAGACTCCCGCTGCTTGTTTAGAGATGTCTCTGCATGAAACATTTACTTTGCATTCATAATCTATGTTACTTTTGAATAATGAATTTGTAATGACCTTTGAGTCAAGTACTTATGTTATTGTTTCCTATTCATAGAAGCACACTATCATTTGTAAAACATTTGACGTCGGTAAAGACGTTACCCCTTTTTATGAATGCAAAGTTATTTTAAAACAGCATATAGTGTTTGACCTTGTAATGATCCTGTTGTTGATGATCCGTACACGTTAATTTTGTACTGGGCGTCACATCCAAGGCAATTGGACGGCGTCCAACCTAACTGGAAACAAGGTCTTACAATAGGATATTGGGTTTCTTTTGCAGGTGCTAGATGGAGTAAAGATTCTAAAATGTGATATTCAAATCTGAGTCAAGCGGCTATACAATGGTTACACATTTTTAGACTGGAGCACGCACGGTCGAACCACGGTCGACCGTGTCAGCAACCGTGTGATAACGGCTATTTTTTGAATCTCACTATAAAAGGCAAGCATTGAAGAGCATTTGAAGTTGACCCTCTTGCATATTTCAAAATCTTATTTCCATATATCACAAGGGCTCTAATTACTACTCAAATGTGATCAAGCAAGAGAAGATTCTATGATCTTATAGATATAGAATTTGGTTGTTGTAAACTTGCTAATCAAAATCATTTATCTTGTGAGTTTACTTAGTGTAATGTATGTCCTAGTATTGTCTTAGGATCATTATTACAAATTGTATAAGTCTTGTAACTTCAATTAGTAGAAGCATAGGCTAGCTTAGTGATCTACTTCCTTAAAGGGACTTAGGAAGTTGATTAATCTTATTTGGAGATTAATACTTGTCCAAGGTGAAGACAATTTGATCTAGGTTGGAGTTGATCTTTCAAAGGGATAGAAAGATTAGGTTTGTTGTTTACCAAAGAAGTTGAAGAATTGTAAATCGGATCTCCACCGGGTTCGGAGAAAAGTGCTTAGTGAAGCAAGAAATCCCGATTAGTGTAATCGGGGAGTGGATTAAGGTGGATTAGTTAACATCCACCCGAACCACTATAAATCCTTGTGTATATGTTCTTTATATTACTTTATTCATCATTTTGAACGTATACACCACACACGTCAAGTTTGATTTGAATTGGTTGATCATAGTTAATCGAATATGGTGATCAATCGAAAAAGTGTTAAATACGTATCAAGTAACTATTCACCCCCTCTAGTTACTTACAATTGGTATCAGAGCGGTTGCTCAAATCATTGCTCTATAAACATTTTTGAAAGTGTCAAAATTCGTTTTGTGCAAAAACTTGAGTCAACGATTCTCGGATCAACTCAAACTACGGGATACTTAGAAGAATTGGTGAAAGAAGCACCAATCTTTGATAAAGTAGATATTTATGTGTGGAAATTAAGATTTGAGACTTATATCAAATTCAAGGATTACTACTTGTAGAGAATAATCAAAGTAGGAGACTTTGTTCCACAAGCAAGTTCAAGACTAGTGAAGTCAACATTTCAAAACAATGATGTTTTGGAACAATTTGATGCTATTTCACTACTTCATGAAGTTCTTCCTAATGAAGAAAAAATGAAGATAATTTTATGTGAAAGTGCAAAGGAATGTTGGGATTCACTATGCTCTCAAGAAGAAGAAAACTCTAGGAGTTTAAAGGGTAAAGGGTAAGAGAGTATTTGAAGAAGCTTGGCTATTTTCAAGAAAAGGGTTTCGATGGAAATGAAGATTTTTGCCTCATGGGTTCTTGGAATGATCTAAATCAAGATGGTCAAAGTGAAGAAGAGGTTGAATCTCCCTTCAAAGAAGATGATGTCTCAAACATGGATTGCAATGAGGTACATGTATTCTATCCTTCTAATTATGAAGAATTGTTAGATGATTGCAAGACTATTAAATTTGCGTATGATAGTATGAAATGTCCCGTTCATATTGATTATAAACGTTCCAAATTAATTGATTTCGTCGCTAGATTTTGACCTCTATATGAGACGTTTTTCAAAGACTGCATTCATTTTTAAAACAACCATAACCTTTATTTTATCGATAAAGGTTTAAAAAACATTACGTAGATTATCAAATAATGATATTCTAAAATATACCATTTACACACGACCATTACATAATGGTTTACAATAAGAATATATTACATCAAAATAAGTTTCTTGAATGCAGTTTTTACACAATATCATACAAGCATGGACTTCAAATCGATCTTGTCCTTATTTTAGTATGCAACAGCGGAAGCTCTTAATAATCACCTGAGAATAAACATGCTTAAATCGTCAACAAAAATGTTGGTGAGTTATAGGTTTAACCTATATATTATCAAATCATAATAATAGACCACAAGATTTCATTTTATAGCACATCTCATATCAGGCATTTCGCAAACTGCATAGAGATAAAAATCATTCTTATGTTGAACACCTGGTAACCGACGTTAACATAATGCATAGAATATCCCCAAAATAGAACCTCTCGTCTGTATAATAATCTCAAAGTACTAAACCATCCATAACCTTAATGGGGGTTGTTAAGCCCAATAGATCTATCTTTAGGATTCGCGTTAATTAGGGGTCATTTCCCTAATTCTTAGGTTACCAGACTTGAAGGGCGATATTCGGTTTAATAATCCAACCATAGAATGTAGTTTTGCGTACTTGTGTCTATTTTGTAAACATTTATAAAGCAGCATGTATTCTCATCCCAAAAAAATAATATTAGATTTTAAAAAGTGGGACTATAATTCACTTTCACAGATTTTTACTTCGTCGGGAAGTAAGACTTGGCAACTGGTCGATTCACGAACCTATAGCAAATATGTACATATATATCAATTTATGATCGGAATATATTCACAACATTTTTTATTACGTTTTTATGATTTAAGTTTGTTAAGTTAGCAGTCCTCGTTAGTAACCTATAATTAGTTGTCCACAGTTAGATGTACAGAAATAAATCAATATATATATCTTGAATCAATCCACGACCCAGTGTATACACGTCTCAGGCTAGATCACAACTCAAAGTATATATATTTTTGGAATCAACCTCAACCCTGTATAGCTAACTCAAACATTACTGCATATAGAGTGTCTATGGTTGTTCCAAATAATATATATAGATGGGTCAATATGATATGTCAAAACATTGTATACGTGTCTATGGTATCCCAAGATTACATAATATGTATAATACAATATAAATTAGTTATGATATGTTTAGTCTAGATTTGTTACAAAATTTTCGTAGCTAAAACTAGCAAGTTTATCCAATTTTATTTTACCCGTCAATTCTTCGTTTCAAATCCGTTTTGAGTGATTCAAGTTAATCACTATGGTTTCATAATGAACTGAAATTTATGAAACTAAACAGAAAAAGTATAAGTTTATAGTCGGAAATACCGGTTACAAGTAATTTTTTAAAGAGGTAGTCATTTCCGTCGAAAAAACGACATCTTGATGACCATTTTGAAAAACATACTTCCACTTTGTGTTTAACCATGATTTTTGGATATAGTATCATGTTCATATGTAATATCATTTTTCCAGAAAATAAACTTCCAATTCAAAGATTAAGATACTTTTTATTTTTTTTAACCCAAAATAGCCCCCGATTTCACTACGATGGCGTATGTCCGGTTTTACGGTGTTCTTCGTGTTTCCAGGTTTTAAATCATTAAGTTAGCATATCATATAGATATATAACATGTGTTTAGTTGATTTTAAAAGTCAACTTAGAAGGATTAACTTTGTTTGCGAACAAGTTTAGAATTAACTAAACTATGTTCTAGTGATTACATGTTCAAATCTTCGAATAAGATAGTTTTATATATATGAATCGAATGATGTTATGAACATCATTACTACCTCAAGTTTAGTAGGTAAACCTACTGGAAGTGAAAAAAATTGATCTAGCTTCAAAGGATTCTTGGATGGCTTGAAAGTTCTTGAAGTAGAATCATGACACGAAAACAAGTTCAAGTAAGATTTCCACTCGAAATAAGATAGTTATAGTTATAGAAATTGAATCAAAGTTTAAATATGAGTATTACCTTATATTAGAAAGATATATTACTTTAAATAATAAAGATTTCTTGAGCTTAGATGATTACTTGGATTGGATTAGAAAGCTTGGAAGTAATCTTGCAAACTTGATAGTATTCTTGATTTTATGAAACTAGAACTTATAGAATTTATGAAGAACACTTAGAACTTGAAGATAGAACTTGAGAGAGATCCATTAGATGAAGAAAATTGAAGAATGAAAGTATTTGTAGGTGTTTTTGGTCGTTGGTATATGGATTAGATATAAAGGATGTGTAAGTTTGTTTTCATGTAAATAATTCATGAATGATTTATAATATTTTTTGTAATTTTATGAGATATTTCATGCTAGTTGCCAAATGATAGTTCCCACATGTTTAATGACTCACATGGGCTGCTAAGGAGCTGATGATTGAGTGTATATACCAATAGTATATACATCTTAGAAGCTGTGTATTGTACGAGTACGAATACGGGTGCATACGAGTAGAATTGTTGATGAAAATGAATGAGGATGTAATTGTAAGCATTTTTGGTAAGTAGAAGTACTTTGATATATGTCATGAAGTCTTCCAAAAGTGTATTAATACATCTTAATACACTACATGTATATACATTTAACTGAGTCGTTAAGTCATCGTTAGTCATTATATGTAAGTGTTGTTTCGGAACCTTTAAGTTAACGATCTTGTTAAATGTAATTGATCCATTGTTATTACACTTAAATGAGATGTTAAATTTTTATGTTAAAATGTTAACATGGTGTATTAATATATCTTAATATCATATAAATATGTGTAAAATACTATACAGCGATAATTGTTACATATATGTATTGTTTCGAAATCCTTAAGTTAGTAGTCTCATCTTACTCGTGTAGTTCATTGTTAATAAGCTTAATGATATACTTAATTATCATTTCATGATGTTAAACATAGTGTATTAATATCTTAACATGATACATATATATTTAGTAAGACGTTGTTGTAACGATAGCCGTTATATATATCGTTTCGCGTTTCTTAATTCACTACTTTCATTTTATGTATATAACTCATTGTTAATGTACTTGGTGAGATACTTACTCATCATAATATTTTGTTAAATATATATATATATATATATATACATATATATATACATATATATATATATACATATATATATACATATATATATACATATATATACATATATATATACATATATATATATATATATATATATATATATATATATATATATATATATATATATATATATATATATATATATATATATATATATATATATATATATATATATATATATCATGTTGTTTTTACAAGTTTTAACGTTAGTGAATCGCCGGTCAACTTGAGTGGTCAATTGTCTACATGAAACTCATTTCAATAAATCAAGTCTTAACAAGTTTGATTGCTTAACATGTTGGAAACATTTAATCATGTAAATATCAATCTCATTTAATATAAACATAGAAAAGTTTGGGTCACTACAGTACCTACCCGTTAAATAAATTTCATCCCGAAATTTTAAGCTGTAGAAGGTGTTGACGAATTATTTCTTCTTCATCTAATCTTCACGCTCCCAGGTGAACTCGGGTCCTCTACGAGCATTCCATCGAACCTTAACAATTGGTATCTTGTTTTGCTTAAGTCTTTTAACCTCACGATCCATTATTTCGACGGGTTCTTCAATGAATTGAAGTTTTTAGTTGATTTGGATTTCGTCTAATGGAATAGTGAGATCTTCTTTAGCAAAATATTTCTTCAAATTCGAGACGTGGAAAGTGTTATGTACAGCCGCGAGTTGTTGAGGTAACTCAAGTTGGTAAGCTACTGGTCCGACACGATCTATAATCTTGAATGGTCCAATGTACCTTGGATTTAGTTTCCTCCGTTTACCAAATCGAACAACGCCTTTCCAAGGTGAAACCTTAAGCATGACCATCTCTCCAATCTCAAATTCTATATCTTTTCTTTTACTGTCTGCGTAGCTCTTTTGTCGACTTTGGACGGTTTTCAATCGTTGTTGAATTTGGATGATTTTCTAGGTAGTTTCTTGTATTATCCCCGGACCCGTAATCTGTCTATCCCCCACTTCAAACGGCACCATCTCAATACTCGAATGGTAACTGTTGTTGTAGGAAAATTCTGCTAACGGTAGGTGTCGATCCCAACTGTTTCCAAAACTGATAACACATGCTCGTAGCATGTCTTCAAGGGTCTGTATCATCCTTTCACTTTGTCCATCAGTTTGTGGATGATAAGCAGTACTCATGTCTAGACGAGTCCCCAATGCTAGTTGCAGTTTCTGCCAAAACCTTGAAACAAATCTGCCATCCCTATCAGAGATAATAGAGATTGGTATTCCATGTCTGGAGACAACTTCCTTTAAATATAATCGCGCAAACTTCTCCATTTTATCATCTTCTTTCATTGGCAGAAAGTGTGCTGATTTGGTAAGACGATCGACTATTACCCAAATAGTATCATAACCACTTGCAGTCCTTGGCAATTTAGTAATGAAATCCATGGTAATGTTTTCCCATTTTCATTCTGGGATTTCAGGTTGCTGAAGTAGACCTGATGGTTTCCGATGTTCAGCTTTGACCTTAGAACACGTCAAACATTCTCCTACGTATTTAGCAATATACCCGGCCACCAAAAATGTTTCTTGAGGTCCTTGTACATCTTTCTCGCTCCGGGATGTATTGAGTATCTGGTTTTATGTGCTTCCCCAAGTACCATTTCTCTCACATCTCCAAACTTTGGTACCCAAATTCTTTCAGCTCTATATCGAGTTCCATTTTCCCGAATATTAAGGTGTTTCTCCGACCCTTTGGGTATTTCATTTTTCAAATTCCCTTCTTTTACAACTCCCTGTTGCACCTCCTTTATATGAGTAGTAAGATTAGTACGAATAATTATATTCATAGCTTTTACCCGTATGGGTTCTCTGTTCCTTCTACTCAAAGCGTCTGCTACCACATTCGCCTTCCCCGGATGGTAACGAATCTCGAAATCGTAATCATTCAATAACTCAATCCACCTACGCTGTCTCATATTTAGTTGTTTCTGATTAAATATGTGTTGGAGACTTTTGTGATCGGTATATATAATACTTTTGACCCCATATAAGTAGTTCCTCCAAGTCTTTAATGCAAAAACAACCGCGCCTAATTCCAAATCATGCGTCGTATAATTCTGCTCGTGAATCTTTAATTGTCTAGGCGCATAAGAAATTACTTTCATTCGTTGCATTAATACACAATCGAGACCTTGCTTTGAGGCGTCACAATATATCACAAAATCATCATTCCCTTCAGGCAATGACAATATAGGTGCCGTAGTTAACTTTTCCTTCAACAATTGAAACGCTTTCTCCTGCTCATCCTTCCATTCAAACTTCTTCCCTTTATGTGTTAATGCAGTCAAGGGTTTTGCTATTTTGAAAAATATTGGATGAATCTCCTGTAGTAACCAGCCAGTCCTAAAAATTGGCGTATATGTTTCGGAGTTTTCGGGGTTTTCCACTTTTCAACGGTTTCAATCTTTGCCGGATCCACCTGAATACCTTCTTTGTTCACTATGTGACCGAGGAATTGAACTTCTTCCAACCAAAATGCACACTTTGAAAACTTAACGTACAGTTTTTTTTTCCTCAACAACTCTAGAACTTTTCTCAAATGTTCTTCGTGCTCTTGATCATTCTTTGAGTAGATAAGTATGTCATCGATGAAGACAATGACAAACTTGTCAAGATATGGCCCACACACTATGTTCATGAGGTCCATGAACACAGCTGGTGCGTTAGTTAAACCAAACATCATAACCATAAACTCGTAATGACCGTAACGCATCCTAAAAGCAGTCTTCGGAATATCATCCTCCTTCACCCGCATTTGATGATATCCGGAACGTAAATCAATCTTTGAATAAACTGACGAACCTTGTAGTTGATCAAATAAGTTATCAATTCTCAGTAGTGGGTAACGGTTCTTGATGGTAAGTTTGTTCAACTCTCGGTAGTCGATACACAACCTGAATGTACCATCTTTCTTCTTGACAAATAAAACAGGAGCTTCCCATGGTGATGTGCTTGGTCGAATGAAACCACACTCTAAGAGTTCTTGTAATTGGCTTTGGAATTCCTTCATTTCACTGGGTGTGAGTCTGTATGGAGCACGAGCTATTGGTGCAACTCCTGGTACGAGATCTATTTGAAATTCAACAGATCGGTGTGGAAGTAGTCCCTGTAATTCTTTCGGAAATACATCGGGAAATTCTTTTGCGACGGGAACATCATTGATGTTCTTTTCTTTGAGTTTGACTTCTTCGATGTGCTAGAACGGCATAGCAACCTTTTCTTATTAGTTTTTGCGCCTTCAAATTACTAATAAGATTTAGCTTCGCGTTGCTCTTTTCTCCGTACACCATTAAGGGTTTTCCTTTTTCTCGTACAATGCGAATTGCATTTTTGTAACATACGATTTCCGCTCTCTCCTTTTTCAACCAGTCCATGCTGATTATCACATCAAAACTCCCTAACTCTACTGGTATCAAATCAATCTTAAACGTTTCGCTAACTAGTTTAATTTCTCGATTATGACATATCTTATCTGCTGTAATTAATTTACCGTTTGCTAATTCGAGTAAAAATTTATTATCCAAAGGCGTCAATGGACAACTTATTTTAGCACAGAAATCCTTACTCATATAGCTTCTATCCGCACCCGAATCAAATAAAACATAAGCAGATGTATTGTCAATAAGAAACGTACCTGTAACAAGCTCCGGGTCTTCATGCGCTTCAACCGCATTAATGTTGAAGACTCTTCCTCGGCCTTGCCCATTATTATCCCCCTGATTTGGACACGCATTTTTGTAATGGCCCTTCTTCCCGCATCCGAAACAGGTAATGTCGGCATAACTTGTTCCGGAATTATTTGTTCCCTTAGCCATTGATCCGTAGATTTTGCACTTTGTCGCACCATGGACCTTTCTTTTACACTTAGTACACACTGCCGTACAGAGCCCAGTCGGATGGTATCCTTCACACCTCTGACATGGTTTCTGCCTCTTGTTGTTATTGTTGGGATTGTTGTTGTTGCGGTTGTTATTGTTGTTGAAACGGTTGTTGTAGTTGTTATTGTTGTTGGGATGGTTGTTGTTGCATTTGTTGTTGCGATAATTGGTGCGATTGAAGTTGTGATTGATGTGTTGTTTGTTAAAATTGTGACCCTTGTCACTAGTCTCCTCTCACTTTCTTTTGATTTGTTTCGTGTTGGCTTCTTCGGCCGCCTGCTCTTTAACTCTTTCCTCAATCTGATTTATGAGTGTATGAGCCATTCGACTCGCCTTTTGTATGGAGGCGGGCTCGTGTGAACTTATATCTTCTTAGATCCTTTCTGGTAACCCTTTTACAAATGCGTCGATTTTCTCCTCTTCATCTTCGAACGCTCTTGGGCACAATAAACACAACTCCGTGAATCGTCGTTCGTATGTGGTAATATCGAATCCTTGTGTTCGTAATCCCTTAAGCTCTACTTTTAGCTTATTGACCTTGCTTCTGGGACGATACTGCTCAGTCATCAGATGTTTGAATGCTGACCACGGTAGTGCTTAAGCAGCATCTTGTCCCACCTGCTCGAGATAGGTGTTCCACCATGTTAACACAGCACCTGTGAAAGTATGCATAGCGTACTTTACTTTGTCTTCTTTAGTGCACTTACTTATGGCAAAGACCGATTCGACCTTTTCGGTCCACCGTTTTAATCCGATTGAACCCTCGGTTCCATCGAATTCCAGAGGTTTACAGGCAATGAATTCTTTGTAGGAGCATCCTACACGATTTCTTGTGGCGTTATTTGCATTGCTAGATTCAGAGTTATTGTTGTTGTTTTGCATTGCAGCCTGTACTGCGGCTACGTTTGTTGCAAGGAAAACACGGAAGTCTTCCTCGCTCATGTTCAAATTCTGACGAGTCGTCGGTGGCATTTCCTTCAAAAATAGCCCAAAAGAATTAAGTTAATCATATAGAATATTAAGAGTAGTCAATAGTATTTCGTAGCAAAATATGAACTCATTTATAAAAGCTTTTTCTTCATATTAGCGTTTTATAGTTTTAATTCGGGTAGTACCTACCCGTTAAGTTCATACTTAGTAGCTAATATACCATTCAACTACTACAATTCTATATGAAAAACTGATTATAATAATATTTCGCGTTCAAACTTTTATACAATTTTTTACAAACTTACAATACCGCTATTATACATATAACATGAAATATAGCACACAATAACTTTGATACAAAATAGTTGTGACAACAATTTCTAGTTTAACGCAAGTCGTTCAGCAAAGGCAATAAAGACATGTAATTCATAGGTCCAGAAACAAGTCATGCATTCTGGTTTTACTAAGACTACTTCCCATCCTTGGTCTTGTGGAACATAACCGTTGTGGCCGTTGACAAGATAGCATGTTGTAACATCGTCGAAGGGACGAGGGTTTCGTAATGTCCAACAGCCCCGTAATAATCTAAAAACCTTGTTTCTCACCCCAACTACTGAATCCGTCACTTGTGGGAAGGTTTTATTTAAAAGTTGAAATCCGATGTTCTTTTTCTCACTTTGGTGAGAAGCGAACATCACTAACCCGTAAGCATAACATGCTTCATTATGTTGCATGTTAGCAGCTCTTTCTAAAGCTCGAAGTCCTATGTTGGGATATGTTAAGTCAAAATAGGTTTTTAACTCGTAGCGTAAAATTGCATTTGAGTTCCCCGCATTTAACGCTTTAAAGAAAACACGGCGTAACTTACGGTCTCCCCAATGTGATATACCCCATCTTTCAAATGAAAGCCTTTTACAAACTAAGGCATGCCTGGAATGTTCATCAAATGTTCTACACACTAAATTCGCCGTAAATAATTGTGCCGACGAATTCTGACCGACTTTAGACAAGATTTCATCAATCATGTCCCCGGGTAGGTCTTCTAAAATTTTTGGTTGTCTATCCTTAACATCCATTTTTGTTTTTATACTGTAAAAATAGACGAGGGTTAGATTCGTAAAAGATAATTATCAAATAATACAAGCAATTTTCACATACAACAAGAAAAGTACAAGCACACTTATTTTACATATTTTACACCTTATGATTACAACTCTTTAATCCGACTCACTATTTTCTTCCTCTTCGGACCTGTTTCATTTTGCTAACTTTCTAGGGATATATGGTGCTCCCCAAATACGAGCCGTTCTTTTCACAAATGGTCTAGAAAAACCTGGTGGCTTAGAGGTTCCCGGGTTATTGTTACAACTTAAGAAATACGGATGTTGACGATACATATATAGTTCATCGGGGTTAGAATAAAGTTTCTCTATTTTAATGCCCTTTCCCTTATTATCTTCTTTTGCTTTTTCAAATTGGGTCGACCTAATTTCTATAACATCATCGAAATCCTCATCGGGATCCGATTCATTGGAAAATTGGTATTCTTCCCAATATTTTGCTTCCTCGGTGGAAACATCATTGACCATTATTAATTTTGGTCCATTAGTTGAGGGTTTTCTTTTATTTGTCTGTTTTTCAGTGGTTCCTAAAATTTCCCCCTCCGGAACCTCTGCTTCCGGTTCCTCCTCTTCCGGTTCCTCCTCTTCCGGTTCCTCTTCTCCTGGTTCCTCTTCTTCCGGTTCTGAAAAGACCCGTCCATATTACTATAAATGCAGTACGTTATTCATTGGTCCCATAGCGAGGTAATTGACCTCTATATGATACGTTTTAGAAAATATTGCATTCGTTTCATAAAAAGCACACCATTATTATACATAATAAAAGTTTTAAACATATGGGCGATTATTTACAAAATAATCCCCATGATACATCGATTTTCAAATATTACAAAGGTGACATAACAGTCGAATATAATACATGACCAAAGTTTTATTGAATGCAACCCTCTTTTAAACAAAAGCATGAGACTCCATGCAAAGCTTGCTCAGATAATGCGACAGCGGAAGACTTTCTTAAGGACCTGAGAATAAACATGCTTAAACAGTCAACACAAAGGTTAGTGAGATATATAGGTTTAAAGCTAGCATCGATATAAATATAGACCACAAGATTTCATAGTTACAAACATTTCAATAAAGATATTCTATAAGTTGTTGAGCGCTTCGGTAACCATACTTAACCATTAATGTGGCATATTCCCTTTATTATGAAATCTCCCTACAGTGTACCAAGTGTAGTATAAACGAAGTATTATGCAACCGTTTACGATACTGGAGCGACTAGCCCGGTTGGGTTGTCAAACTCGATAGATCTATCAATAGGATTCGCGCTTACATGTTCTTACAACATGTAAATATTAGTTACCAAGCTATTAGGGAAGATATGCAAGGTGGTACAACTCAACGTAGAATATATTTTAAGTACTTGTGTCCATGGCGTAAAACATAAAATGCATGTATTCTCATCCCAAAATATTTTAGAGTTTAAAAATGGGACTATATACTCACAGTAGTAAAAGTATATTAATAATAAGTTTTCAACTTATTAAAAATATGATCATCGTCCTTGGATTCACGAACCTATAACAATAATAACGATTCAGATAATAATATGACATATAAAATAAATCAAGTTCATAGAATACTTATATAATAATTTTTAACATTTTATGTTGGTAGTCCAAAATAGTTCGAAAAGTCCATTAATCGGTATATATATATATATATAATCTTAGAATTACCCCATGGCGTATTGTGTACGTATTGTCTTGCATCAATCCCGAGACGTATTGTATACGTATTGTCTTAGAATTAACTAAGACGTATTGTGTACGTATTGTCTTAGGATTTATCAAAACGTATTGTGCACGTATTGTCATGGAACGTACCAAGATTATTATATATATACAATCTCGGAATTAACCAAGATTATAATATTTTATTATACTAATGATAACATGTCCAAATATATATAGGATATATGAAAACTTAGCAAGGATATGGTTAATATAGTTTTTATAATATAAATTTCGTCCATACAACGTTAATTTTATCAGATTTTGTTTTACTCGCCAAATATTCATTACAACTCCGTTTAAAGTGAATCAAATTGATATGGATTCCTTAAGAAGTAAATTTAACAAAACCAATTCGAAAAGATCAGCCCAAGTAGTAATTTTTAGAGCTTTACCCTCTTTTTATGTCGGTGGACAGATTTGGGAAAATCCCGGCATCCACCCAATATATGATTTTTGATAAAATACTTCCACTTTGTCTAAAATCATGAAAAAAATACTGGAAGTCTTATTTACATATATGAACATATTTCCAAAGTCTTAGCCTCGAACTCAAAGTCTAACATAGGTTTTTAATTCCCAACCCAAAACAGCCCGCTTTTTACCGAATGAAGATTAAATGATATATGTTAAGTTTCAAGGTGTTCTTCATATGTACAAGTTATAAGTTCTTATATTAACTTAATATAACATCATAATACATATAAATAAGTGTTATTAGAGTTAAGTTAGAAAGATTAGATTAGTTTTTCAAACAAGTTTAGAATCAACTAAACTATGTTCTAGTTTATAAACTCTTATATAGATAGCTATAAACATATGAATTGAACAAGAGTTGAAGTAGAGTTTTTACCTCAAGTTTAGAATGTAAAGTTGCTGGAAAGAAGTAGTAGAACAAAACTTGAGAGAGTTCTTGCAAGTGTGTGTAAAAATGAGTTAGAAATGGTGCTTATTTATAGGCTTGAAAATTTAGTTTTTAGTGAAAATATCTAAGATAAGTTAAAATGTATTAAGTCATGGATGACATATTAAATTTATTAGGTCATGGATGACATATTACACAAATAATTGCAGATTTATATTGGTATATACCAATAGTAAATACTTCTAGAAGCTGTGTATAATACGGGTAAAAATACCGTATGAATGCGAGTAGAATTCTTGAGGAAATTGAATGGAAATACGAGTATAGCTATCCTTTATATGTATTGGTATATTATAAAGTGTATTCAATACTTGTAAGGATGTATTTACACTCGTAATACATTGTATGTACATACATTTTAATTTAAGTTAATTACGTCGTTTAAATAGTAACATGTATATTGTTCAAAAACTCTTTAAATTAGTAGTATGAAAATATATATATAATACTTTGTTAATATACTTAATGAGATATTTAATTATCATATTTTCAAGTTAAATATATGTATATATACATATATATATATATATATATATATATATATATATATATATATATATATATATATATATATATATATATATATATATATATATATATATATATATATATATATATATATATATATATATATATATATATCTATATATATATATATATATATATATATAATTAATACAAGTTATGACGTTCGTGAATCGTAGGAATAAAAGGGTGGTCAACTGCTTATATAAAATTCTTTCCGGAGGTTCAAGACTTATTAAAATTCATTGCTTATCATGTCGAAATTATTAAATCATATAAATAGTATAATCAAGTAGTCAGAAAAATCCGGGTCATCACAGTACCTACCCGTTAAAGAAATTTCGTCCCGAAATTTGAAGTAGTACCTATTTAATGGGCGGTGTTTGTAAACAGATGTGGATACTTCTATTTCATCTGGTCCTCTCTTTCCCAAGTGAACTCGAGACCTCTTCGAGCATTCCAACGAACCCTAACTATTGGTATGTTGCTTTGCTTGAGCTGTTTGACTTCACAGTCCATGATTTCGACAGGCTCTTCTATAAAATGCAGTTTCTCGTCAATTTGGATTTCTTCAAGAGGAACAGTGAGGTCTTCTTTTGCAAGGCATTTCCTTAGGTTCGAGATGTGAAAGGTATTGTGTACTCCAGCAAGTTGTTGTGGTAGCTTAAGTCGATAAGCCACCGGTCCAATACGTTCGATGATCTTGAATGGTCCTACGTATCTTGGGTTCAATTTACCCCTCTTACCAAAGCGTATCACACCTTTTCAAGGTGACACCTTTAACATAACCATGTCATCAACCTGAAATTCTAACAGCTTCCTTCGAACATCAGCATAGCTCTTTTGACGACTTTGGGCGGTCTTCAATCTCTTTTTGATTTGCACAATCTTATCAGTAGTCTCCTGTATGATCTCGGGACCACTCAGTTGTCTGTCACCTACTTCGTTCCAACAGATAGGGGATCTACACTTTCTTCCATAAAGTGCTTCGAATGGTGCAGCATTAATACTCGTATGATAACTGTTGTTATACGAGAATTCTGCCAATGGTAAATATTTATCCCATCTGTTTTCGAAATCGATCACACATGCTCTAAGCATGTCTTCAAGAGTCTGAATGGTCCTTTCACTTTGCCCATCGGTCTGAGGATGATATGCAGTGCTCATATCCAGACGAGTCCCTAGAGCTTCATGTAGTGATTGCCAAAACCTTAACGTAAACCGACTGTCGCTATCGGATATAATGGAGATAGGTACTCCATGTCTTGAAACAACTTCCTTCATGTATAATCGTACCAATTTCTCTATCTTATCCATTTCCTTCATAGGTAGGAAATGTGCAGATTTGGTGAGACGATCGACAATTACCCAAATGGTGTCGTAACCCCATGCAGTCTTTGGTAGCTTCGTGATGAAATCCATAGTAATACATTCCCATTTCCATTCCAGGATTTCTGGTTGTTGAAGCAGACCTAACGGTTTCTGATGTTCCGCCTTGACTTTGGAGCAAGTCAAACATTCTTCGATGTACGTTGCAATATCAGCTTTCAAATTTGGCCACCAAAAGTGTTCTTTAAGATCTTGATACATCATTCCAGCTCCGGGATGTATCGAGTATCTCATCTTATGTGCCTCATCCAAAACCAATTTTCTTAACCCTTTAAACTTCGGTACCCAAATGCGTCCAGCAAAGTATCGGGTTCCGTCCTCCCGTGTAACAAGCTGTTTATCTAACCCTTTAAGCATCTCATTTCCAAAGTTTTCTTCAGAAAGAGCTCCTTGTTGAGCCTCCTTAATTTGGGTAGTGAGGTTCGTACGAATCTTCATATTCATTGCTCGTACTCGAATCGGCTCTCTTTCCTTCCTGCTTAAAGCATCTGCTACTACATTTGCTTTCCCGGGATGATATCGAATTTCACAATCATAGTCGTTTATCAGCTCGACCGACCTACGTTGACTCATGTTCAGTTATTTTTGGTTGAAGATATGTTGAAGGCTTTTATGATCAGTATACACAGTACATTTAACCCCGTACAAGTAGTGTCTCCAAATCTTTAATGCAAACACCACTGCTCCCAATTCTAGATCATGAGTCGTATAATTTTGTTCATGAATCTTCAGTTGTTGGGATGCATACGCAATAACCTTCTTTCGTTGCATGAGGACACAACCAAAACCTTGTCGCGAAGTGTCACAATAAATTACAAAATCATCGTTCCCTTCAGGTAACGATAGAATAGGCGATGTAGTCAACTTCTTCTTTAATAATTGAAATGCGGCTTCCTGCTCAGAAGTCCATTCATACTTCTTCCCTTTGTGTGTTAATGCTGTTAATGATTTGGCTATCCGGAAAAAATCTTGAATAAACCTTCTGTAATAGCTAGCAAGACCCAAAAATTGGCGTATTTGCGTTGGAGTCTCTGGGGTCTCCCACTTTTCAATGACTTCAATCTTGGCTGGATCAACCTGAATTCCTTCACTTCTGATAATGTGACCAAGGAACTGTACTTCCTTCAGCCAAAAGGCGCACTTGGAAAACTTTGCGTATAACTGTTCTTTCTTTAACAGTTCCTGCACCAACCTTAAATGTTGTTCATGTTCTGCTTCATTCTTAGAATAAATAAGAATGTCATCAATAAAGACAATAACAAACTTATCCAAATACGGACTGCATACCCGATTCATGAGGTCCATGAATACAGCTGATGCATTTGGCAGCCCGAACGGTATGACTAAAAATTCATAATGACCGTAGCGTGTCCGAAATGCGGTTTTCGGAATATCTTCTTCTTTGACACGCAACTGATGATAACCCGATCTTAGATCAATTTTGGAGTAAACAAGTGATCCTTGCAGCTGATTAAACAAGTCATCAATTCTCGGTAATGGGTACCGATTCTTGATAGTTAACTTGTTTAATTCGCGATAATTTATACACATTCGAAAGGATCCATCTTTCTTCTTGACGAATAAAATCAGAGCTCCTCATGGTGAAGTACTCGGTCGAATGAATCCACGGTCCAGTAATTCTTGTAACTGGCTTTGTAACTCTTTCATCTCAGATGGTGCAAGTCTGTATGGAGCACGAGCCACTGGTGCAGCTCCTGGTACTAGATCTATTTGAAATTCTACAGA
The DNA here is from genome assembly GCF_046630445.1 of Rutidosis leptorrhynchoides. Lineage (NCBI taxonomy): Eukaryota > Viridiplantae > Streptophyta > Magnoliopsida > Asterales > Asteraceae > Rutidosis > Rutidosis leptorrhynchoides. The sequence goes on from NC_092334.1 coordinate 80,497,666, forward strand.
TCTAAATGGAGGTAATCCCGGCAACTCTTCAGAAAAGACTTCAGGAAATTCTCTTGCCACAGGCACGTCGTTGATGCTCTTCTCTTTCTCCTTCATTTCGACTTTATTAACATGTGCTAGGATATCATAGCACCCTTTCTTCAAGCACTTTTGGACTTTCAAGCAGCTAATGAGTTTTAGCTTTGAGTTACCCTTCTCTCCATAAATCATTACTTCCGTTTTATCCTTACGGGGAATGCGAATTGCCTTCTTGGCATACACAACTTCAGCTCCTATTTTGGACATCCAGTCTATGCCGACTATTACATCAAAACTTCCTAATTCTACGGGTATCAAATCAATTTTAAACGTTTCTCCGACTAAATTTATTTTACAATCACGGCAAATTTTATCGGCTTTAATTAGTTTACCATTAGCTAACTCAATCATGTACTTAGCATCTAGAGGTAATGATGAACAATTCAATTTAGCGTAAAAGTCTCTACACATGTAACTTCTATTGGCACCGGTATCAAATATAATAGATGCAGATAAGTCATTAATGGTAAACGTACCCGTAACAAGCCCCGAGTCTTCACACGCCTCTCTAGCATTAATAACAAATGCTCTTCCCCGTGCAGGTTTGTTATTCTTCTCTGGATTCGGGCACTGGCTCTTAATATGACCCTGTTTCCCACACCCGTAACAAGTAACAGTAGCCAAGGTAGTTCTATTTGCATTCGTGGCAGGAGTCTTAGTGCCATTTGTATTTGTAACGGGAACCCAACAATCTTCAGCAAGATGACCCCTTCGATTACATTTGTTGCACACCACATTACAAAAACCAGTGTGATGTTTGTGGCATCTGTTACATAAGGGATTATGCCCTTTATAACCCGAGCTTGAACCACTACCCGCACCTTGCATGGTTTCCTGTTTCTTAAGAGATTGTTGCTGGTGACCTCGATCACGATTTCCATCCCACTTTCTTTTGTTATCCGATACCTTGGCATCGGTATTTGATGCGTTCTTATCCAGGATGATCTGATCCATTAGCTCATTTGCCATGGTTATAGCTTCATGAATTGTCTTGGGTTTGGATGTTGTAACATTGGCCTTGATGTTCTTTGGCAGACCATCTTTGTACAATTCAATCTTTCGCTCTTCCGTTGGTACCAATTCAGGACATAACAAGGCTAATTCCATGAATCGCCTGTTATAGTTGGTAAGTTCGGTTCCGACAACTTTCAGATTTCGTAACTCGGCTTCCATTTTTCTAACCTCGTTCCTTGGGCAGTATTCATTGATTAACATATTTTTCAACTCCTCCCAAGGAGTATCATATGCTTCATCGCCCCTACAGCTTTTACATAGTTTTTTCACCATGTAAGTGCACCATCCTGTAATATGCATGAAGCATACTTTGTCCTATCCCCTTTCGCACAACCACTGATTTTAAATACGGACTCGAGCCTTTCGAACCATCGGGTTAAACCGACTGGTCCTTCTGTTCCGCTGAATGTTGAAGGTTTGCAACCTTGAAATGCTTTATATGTGCATCCAACACGAGGGTTGGTGTTATTTGCTGATGCTCTTACCGCTTTGACCCAAAGCATACAGTCGTTTACGCGTTGGTTGATAAGCTCCTCAATTTCTTGTTCCGTCATTCGGTTTAATCGAGCCATGTTTCTTCAATAAACATATAAGATAATTAATCACATAGAATATTATAGATGTAGTGAGTAATTAATGGTACATCATGGCATATTAATAATATGAACTAATTATTATAAAAACATTTTCTTCTTATTAGCATTTTATAATTATTTCTAGGGTATTACCTACCCATTAAAGTTCATACTTAATAGCTTAGTACAAAAATTAACTACTACAATCTAGATAATATTCTATTATGAAAAATTTAAAGTAAAATCACATAATCATTTCACGCTTATTCATGATATAACAATACAATACCAGTATTTCACATAGGTTTATTTTACATAATACATATGTAGGATAAAATAAAGCACACTACATAATATTATACATGGCGTGAAATGTTATCATAGTGGGAGGTGATTCAAAAACGACGGGGCCTTTTAGTTATTGGTGAATCAATTTGTTTAGGTGGAATAAGGGATAGACGCACAGTGTATTTTGTTGTTGGTCGTGGGTTGGAGGTACTTGGTATCTTGGTGGGATTATCAGGGAGATTTATATGGTAAGGGTGGTTTGGTGGTAAAAGGTGTCGGTTCTCAAGCCCTACTACAATAGAAAGTTTAAAATCCCTTGTTGCGTTATTCCAATCTTGTTTAGAATTTTCTTTGACTTCCTCCTCCGCCTCAGGATCGTTTTCAGGTTCTTTCACTTCTGGTTCTTCTGGAATTTGTGAATCTTCCCAAAATGCATCCTACTCTAGGTCATTATCGTCATCAGTTATATAGATGATTGTTACATCTTTCTTTGAGTCATTGTGGTTATCAGATAAGTCAATGATTGGTACTTTTGATGGAGATTCCTCTTCGGAGTCGCTGAATGTGATAATGAGGTTGGTGCTAGAAGTAGACATCTATCACACATTAACTACCACAATAGTAATATACCACATAATATTTACATGTCATAGTATTTAATTTCTGACCAAAAATGATAAGCAATGGTTTTCAAAAACAAGTTCGGTTAAAGTCCAGACTCACTAATGCATCCTAACAAATACCGGTCAGACACACTAATGCAATTTCTAGTTCGCTGAGACCTCTGCTCTGATACCAACTGAAACGACCCGTCCATATTAATATAAATGCAGTACGTTATTCATTGGCCCCATAGCGAGGTAATTGACCTCTATATGATTCGTTTTAGAAAATATTGCATTCGTTTCATAAAAAGCACACCATTATTATACATAATACGAGTTTTAAACATATGGGCGATTATTTACAAAATAATTCCCATGATACATCGATTTTCAAATATTACAAAGGTGACATAACAGTCGAATATAATACATGACCAAAGTTTTATTGAATGCAACCCTCTTTTAAACAAAAGCATGAGACTCCATGCAAAGCTTGCTCAGATAATGCGACAGCGGAAGACTTTTTTAAGGACCTGAGAATAAACATGCTTAAACAGTCAACACAAAGGTTGGTGACATATATAGGTTTAAAGCTAGCATCGATATAAATATACACCACAAGATTTCATAGTTACAAACATTTCAATAAAGATATTCTATAAGTTGTTGAGCGCTTCGGTAACCATACTTAACCATTAATGTGGCATATTCCCTTTATTATGAAATCTCCCTACACTGTACCAAGTGTAGTAAAAACGAAGTACTATGCAACCGTTTACGATACTAGATCGACTAGCCCGGTTGGGGTTGTCAAACCCGATAGATCTATCAATAGGATTCGCTCTTACATGTTCTTACAACATGTAAATATTAGTTACCAAGCTATTAGGGAAGATATGCAAGGTGGTACAACTCAACGTAGAATATATTTTAAGTACTTGTGTCCATGGCGTAAAACATAAAATGCATGTATTCTCATCCCAAAATATTTTAGAGTTTAAAAATGGGACTATATACTCACAGTAGTAAAAGTATATTATTAATAAGTTTTCAACTTATTAAAAATATGATCGTCGTCCTTGGATTCACGAACCTATAACAATAATAACGATTCAGATAATAATACGACATATAAAATAAAGCAAGTTCATAGAATACTTATATAATAATTTTTAACATTTTATGTTGGTAGTCCAAAATAGTTCGAAAAGTCCATTAATCGGTATATATATAATCTTAGAATTACCCCACGGCATATTGTGTACGTATTGTCTTGCATCAATCCAGAGATGTATTGTATACGTATTGTCTTAGAATTAACTAAGACGTATTGTGTACGTGTTGTCTTAGGATTTATCAAAACGTATTGTGCACGTATTGTCATGGAACGTACCAAGATTATTATATATATACAATCTCGGAATTAACCAAGATTATAATATTTTGTTATACTAATGATAACATGTCCAAATATATATAGGATATAGGAAAACTTAGCAAGGATATGGTTAATATAGTTTTTATATTATAAATTTCGTCCATACAACGTTAATTTTAGCAGATTTTGTTTTACTCGCCAAATATTCATTACAACTCCGTTTAAAGTGAATCAAATTGATATGGATTCCTTAAGGAGTAAATTTAACAAAACCAATTCAAAAATATCAGCTCAAATAGTAATCTTTAGAGCTTTACCCTCTTTTTGTGTCGGTGGACAGATTTGGGAAAATCCCGGCATCCACCCAATATTTGATTTTTGATAAAATACTTCCACTTTGTCTAAAATCATGAAAAAAATACTGGAAGTCTTATTTACATATATTAACATATTTCTAAAGTCTTAGCCTCGAACTCAAAGTCTAAGATAGGTTTTTAATTCCCAACCCAAAACAGCCCGCTTTTTACCGAATGGAGATTAAAGGATATATGTTAAGTTTCAAGGTGTTCTTCATATGTACAAGTTATAAGTTCTTATATTAACTTAATATAACATCATAATACATATAAATAAGTGTTATTAGAGTTAAGTTAGAAAGATTAAATTAGTTTTTCAAACAAGTTTAGAATCAACTAAACTATGTTCTTGTTTATAAACTCTTATATAGATAGCTATAAACATATGAATTGAACAAGAGTTGAAGTAGAGTTTTTACCTCAAGTTTAGAATGTAAAGTTGCTGGAAAGACGTAGTATAACAAAACTTGAGAGAGTTCTTGCAAGTGTGTGTAAAAATGAGTTAGAAATGGTGCTTATTTATAGGCTTGAAAATTTGATTTTTAGTGAAAATATCTAAGATAAGTTAAAATGTATTAAGTCATGGATGACATATTAAATTGATTAGGTCATGGATGACATATTACACAAATAATTGTAGATTTCTATTGGTATATACCAATAGTAAATACTTCTAGAAGCTGTGTATAATACGGGTAAAAATACCGTATGAATGCGAGTAGAATTCTTGAGGAAATTGAACGAAAATACGAGTATAGCTATCCTTTATATGTATTGATATATTATAAAGTGTATTCAATACTTGTAAGGATGTATTTACACTCGTAATACATTGTATGTACATACATTTTAATTTAAGTTAATTACGTCGTTTAAATAGTAACATATATATTGTTCAAAAACTCTTTAAATTAGTAGTATTAAAATATATATATAATACTTTGTTAATATACTTAATGAGATATTTAATTATCATATTTTCAAGTTAAATATATGTATATATACATATACATACATACATACATATACATACATACATACATATATATATATATATATATATATATATATATATATATATATATATATATATATATATATATAATTAATACAAGTTATGACGTTCGTGAATCGTAGGAATAAAATGGTGGTCAACTGCTTATATAAAATTCTTTCCGGAGGTTCAAGACTTATTAAAATTCATTGCTTATCATGTTGAAATTATTAAATCATATAAATAGTATAATCAAGTAGTCGGAAAAATCTGGGTCATCACAGGTTCCTCTTTGGGAATTTGTGAATCTTCCCAAAATATATTCGACTCTTCATTATTATTAGGTGAGTCGATGGGATTTGTACTAGAGGTAGACATCTAACACACAATATCAAACACGTTAAGAGATTAATATATCACATAATATTTACATGTTAACAATATATAGTTTCCAACAAAAATGTTAAGCAATCTAAGACCAACGCTCGGATACCAACTGAAATGTCCCGTTCATATTGATTATAAACGTTCCATATTAATTGATTTCGGCGCGAGGTTTTGACCTCTATATAAGACGTTTTTTAAAGACTGCATTCATTTTTAAAACAACCATAACCTTTATTTTATCGATAAAGGTTTAAAAAGCATTACGTAGATTATCAAATAATGATAATCTAAAATATACCGTTTACACACGACCATTACATAATAGTTTACAATAAGAATATATTACATCAAAATAAGTTTCTTGAATGCAGTTTTTACACAATATCATACAAGCATGGACTTCAAATCTTGTCCTTATTTTAGTATGCAACATAATCACCTAAGAATAAACATGCTTAAAACGTCAACAAAAATGTTGGTGAGTTATAGGTTTAACCTATATATTATCAAATCATAATAATAGACCACAAGATTTCATTTTTATAGCACATCTCATATCAGGCATTTCGCAAACTGCATAGAGATAAAAATCATTCATATGTTGAACACCTGGTAACCGACGTTAACATAATGCATAGAATATCCCCAAAACAGAACCTCTCATCTGTATAATAATCTCGAAGTACTAAACCATCCATAACCTGAATGGGGATTGTTAAGCCCAATAGATCTATCTTTAGGATTCGCGTCAATTAGGGGCCATTTCCCTAATTATTAGGTTACCAGACTTGAAGGGCGATATTCGGTATAATAATCCAACCATAGAATGTAGTTTTGCGTACTTGTGTCTATTTTGTAAAACATTTATAAAGCTGCATGTATTCTCATCCAAAAAAAAATAGATTTTAAAAAGTGGGACTATAACTCACTTTCACAGATTTTTACTTCGTCGGGAAGTAAGACTTGGCCACTGGTCGATTCACAAACCTATAACAAATATGTACATATATATCAATTTATAATCGGAATATATTCACAACATTTTTTATTACGTTTTTATGATTTAAGTTTGTTAAGTTAGCAGTCCTCGTTAGTAACCTACAACTAGTTGTCCACAGTTAGATGTACAGAAATAAATCAATATATATATCTTGAATCAATCCACGACCCAGTGTATACACGTCTCAGGCTAGATCACAACTCAAAGTATATATATTTTTGGAATCAACCTCAACCCTGTATAGCTAACTCAAACATTACTGCATATAAAGTGTCTATGGTTGTTCCAAATAATATATATATATGGGTCGATATGATATGTCAAAACATTGTATACGTGTCTATGGTATCCCAAGATTACATAATATGTATAATACAATATAAATTAGTTAGGATATGTTTAGTCTAGATTTGTTACAAAATTTTCGTAGCTAAAACTAGCAAGTTTATCCAATTTTGTTTTACCCGTCAATTCTTCGTTTCAAATCCGTTTTGAGTGATTCAAGTTGCTATGGTTTCATAATGAACTGAAATTTATGAAACTAAACAGAAAAATTATAAGTTTATAGTGGGAAATACAGGTTACAAGTCATTTTGTAAAGAGGTAGTCATTTCCGTCGAAAAAACGACATCTTGATGACCATTTTGAAAAAACATACTTCCACTTTGTGTTTAACCATGATTTTTGGATATAGTATCATGTTTATATGTAATATCATTTTTCTAGAAATTTAACTTCCAATTCAAAGATTAAGATACTTTTTATTTTTTTAACCCAAGACAGCCCCCGATTTCACTACGACGGCGTATGTTCGGTTTTACGGTGTTCTTCGTGTTTCTAGGTTTTAAATCATTAAGTTAGCATATCATATAGATATAGAATATGTGTTTAGTTGATTTTAAAAGTCAAGTTAGAAGGATTAACTTTGTTTGCGAACAAGTTTAGAATTAACTAAACTATGTTCTAGTGATTACATGTTCAAATCTTCGAATAAGATAGTTTTATATATATGAATCGAATGATGTTATGAACATCATTACTACCTCAAGTTTAGTAGGTAAACCTACTGAAAGTGACAAAAATTGATCTAGCTTCAAAGGATTCTTGGATGGCTTGAAAGTTCTTGAAGTAGAATCATGACATGAAAACAAGTTCAGGTAAGATTTCCACTCGAAATAAGATAGTTATAGCTATAGAAATTGAATCAAAGTTTAAATATGAGTATTACCTTGTATTAGAAAGATATCTTACTATAAATAAGAAAGATTTCTTGAGCTTAGATGATTACTTACATTGGATTAGAAAGCTTGGAAGTAATCTTGCAAACTTGATAGTATTCTTGATTTATGAAACTAGAACTTATAGAATTTATGAAGAACACTTAGAACTTGAAGATAGAACTTGAGAGAGATTAATTAGATGAAGAAAATTGAAGAATGAAAGTGCTTGTAGGTGTTTTTGGTCGTTGGTATATGGATTAGATATAAAGGATGTGTAAGTTTGTTTTCATGTAAATAATTCATGAATGATTTATAATATTTTTTGAAATTTTGTGAGATATTTCATGCTAGTTGCCAAATGATGGTTCCTACATGTTTAATGACTCACATGGGCTGCTAAGGAGTTGATGATTGAGTGTAGATACCAATAGTATATACATCTTAGAAGCTGTGTATTGTACGAGTACGAATACGGGTGCATACGAGTAGAATTGTTGATGAAAATGAATGAGGATGTAATTTTAAGCATTTTTGTTAAGTAGAAGTACTTTGATATATGTCATGAAGTCTTCCAAAAGTGTATTAATACATCTTAATACACTACATGTATATAAATTTAACTAGGTCGTTAAGTCATCGTTAGTCGTTATATGTAAGTGTTGTTTCGGAACCTTTAAGTTAACGATCTTGTTAAATGTAATTGATCCATTGTTATTACACTTAAATGAGATGTTAAATTGTTATGTTAACATGTTAAAATGGTGTATTAATATATCTTAATATCATATAAATATGTGTAAAATACTATACAACGATAATCGTTACATATATGTATTGTTTCGAAATCCTTAAGTTAGTAGTCTCATCTTACTCGTGTAGTTCATTGTTAATACGCTTAATGATATATGTAATTATCATTTCATGATTTTAAACATAGTGTATTAATATCTTAAACATGATACATATGTATTTAGTAAGACGTTGTTGTAACGATAGCCGTTATATATATCGTTTCGCGTTTCTTAATTCACTACTTTCATTTTATGTATATAACTCATTGTTAATGTACTTGGTGAGATACTTACTCATCATAATATCATGTTATATATATATATATATATATATATATATATATATATATATATATATATATATATATATATATATATATATATATATATATATATATATATATCATGTTGTTTTTACAAGTTTTAACGTTCGTGAATCGCCGGTCAACTTGGGTGGTCAATTGTCTACATGAAACTCATTTCAATAAATCAAATCTTAACAAGTTTGATTGCTTAACATGTTAGAAACATTTAATCACGTAAATATCAATCTCATTTAATATATATAAACATGGAAAAGTTCGGGTCACTACATAGTAGTCGTGACAAAGTAAAACTTTTAGAAAAAGAATTACACAAAGTTAGACAACTTAATAAAGTTTTAATTGATGAAAACAACACCTTGAAAAGAAAACATGAAAAGATGACTATTTATGATTCATCAAAATATAAACTTGAAATGAATGTGTGTCACGACTCTAGCAAATACAAATCATGTAATCAAAGTCCATTGTCTATTATTAGGAGAATTGAGAACATGGGAAAAATGGACCAAACTAGCAATTCAACGTCATCCTGATATAGCCTTTAGAATCAGACTTAAAAACGTTGAAGGCAAGCTTAAGGAATGGAGGAGGGTTTCTTTAGTAAAATTGATTCAGTGATTAAGCAGTAAAGTGATAAATGTTTGTTCTGGGATCTCGAAGCAGAGAATTGAAGGCTCTCTGATAGTGAAAGAGGGGAGTGTTTAAATACAAGAGGTAATTGGTTTGAGAAAGATCGAGATAAACATAATATGCTAAAACAAAAGGCTCAGATAAAGTGGTCGGTCGAGGGTGATGAAAATTTTAAGTTTTTTCATTCGGTGATAAAAAGAAGAAACAACAAGAATAACATTCATGGATTACATATTAATGGCTCTTGGCATAAGGACCCGGAGGCAATTAAAGAAGAAGTATTTGGGCACCTTAAAACCTTTTAGGAAGATCAGAATGATGGTGGGCTTAATTTTGAAGGTTTTGAAACATTAAAAATTTCCCAGGAGGACGCAAGGTCCCTGAAATCTCCATTGTAACATCCTCAAGTGGGCCTAGCTGTAAGATTACTAAATTGCCCTTAAGTTAGTATTGTGTTATTATCTGCTTTTATTTTTATTTAATGTTTATTATTATTTAACTTTGTGGTTAGGACCAGTTTGTGACAAGGGTTGCAGAACATGTTTGTTTATTTAATTTGGACTTCGTTTGGGTTGCCAAATTATATACGAAAGATATCAGATAACTGATAAATACCCGTGCGTCGCACAGTGTGGGAATTAACCCACAATTTAGTGACTAGTGATGCTTCTCTCATCTCATTTCTAGACTTTTCCAAACACACACCGTTCTTCATCTCTTCACCTACACCAAACCCTAATCCTTAATTCTTGTTTTAGAGCTCAAATCGTTTGTATCTTTGTATTCCTTGTGATTTACTGATTCTATCAAGGTAAGAATCATAGCATTTCCAAGGTAAGAATCATAGCATTTCCTGCTTTAATCTTTGAGAAATTTGAGTTTTTGTGTAAGTTTTTACAAAGTGAGTAATTTGGGTCAAAATGGTTAGATTTGATGTTGTTTGAGTCCAAATCTTGTGGGTTTATGTTTTTACATGTTTAGTGTCTTCGATTTGGTCATTTTTGAGGTCATAATCGAGCTCTAGCGCAAGAATTGATCGATTTTGGGTGAAACTCGTAGCTTTTTTCAGCTTCTGCAGATAAACACAGTTGGCCGAGTGTCTCCTAACACTCGACCATCGACCGAGTGTGTATGACCCACGGCCGAGTGTGTCTGTGAGAGACCATCGACCGAGTGACTAGACACTTGACCGAGTGAGTGTAGACAGTCGTCCGACTGTCTCTGACAGTCGGCCGAGTGTCTTTGGCAGTGAAATATTTTACTAAGTGTTAATTTTTAGCCGTTATGTTGCCCGTTTCTATTTTGATGATCAGGATGTAAATTTTGAAAATGTATAAGTGTTAAGAAGAAATTTTTAGCGAGCGATTTTTGATACAAAAATTCTGTACTGTGTTGTTTGGTAATTAATGGACAGCAACTAACTTGATTTGTCTTATGTTTAGGTGATAAGGATAAGGAAGCCGCTCAGTAGTAGATTATTTGAGCTGGTTGTTGGTATTTGGTGAGTGGGACTAACTGGAGAATATAGTATAGAGTAGCATGTTATATTATGATTGTCATGCTTGTTAGATATACTTACTGTTGTGGTTAGTAAGTACGTTGTGATGACTGCATATTAGTTGATGCTTGTCTGCTGGAGCCCAGTGCATCCCTATTGTGTGGTAGCCTCGATAGGAGAGATCAACCTGCGGGTTGGGTTCCTCATGTGGTAGCCTAGACAATCTCGGTGTGTATATATGTGAATGACGAGTCTGTCGCGTGTGAATTATATATATACACACGGTGGTGGAGGAACTTCTAGTAAGTCCCAGTCCGATCAACTGGTGGTTAATGGTTTGGCCGAGCCACCAGAGTCTCTGTAGACGGCACTTGGGTGATGTTTGTTTGTTAGTTTTGTGACATGATTAGTATGACGATTCATGTATACTATCGCCTGTAGTTAGTCATACTCACTTAGTTTCGTGCTAATTCCCCTCCATCTCCTCCCTGCAGGTTGTTAGCTTTTGTAAGTGTTGCATTTTGGGGAGAAGACGGGCATGGTGATGTTATATTTGACAGGAGTCAACTCTGATGTTGTCTTGCTTTGTTTAAACATTGATATTTTGTAAACGTATTGTAAATTCGCCTTTTCTATATATACATGTATTTTGTTGAAATGACACGTGACAATGGTTATACTAAATGGTCAATATTTAAAGTGTGTTCTTGGTAATGCTAAAAACGAACATATATTTCATAGCATTATCCCTCAAGAAAGACAAGCTTTTAGTTGCAGTTGTCCTATTTACAAGGAATATTTGTTTAAATAATAAAAGGTGAAGACAAAAGACAGATTCGACGAATTGAAGACGCAAACGACCAAAAAGCTCAAAAGTACAAACTACAATCAAAAAGGTTCCAAGTATTGATGAGAAACGTCTCAAAATTACAAGAGTACAAGCCGCAAAACGCAAAGTACAAGATATTAAATTATACGAAAGGACGTTCGAAAATCCGGAACCGAGACATGAACCAACTTTCAACGTACGATGCAACGGATCGGAAATTATAAATTAATTATGTATATAAATATAATATAATATATAATTAATTATATAAATTATATATTTATATTATATTTATAATAAAATCCGTCGGCAGACTAAGATCCAAACTTGGATGAGCTGGAATCACGACCTCCGCACTCGCGGAGCTCTGAAGAGTAAAATCAACCGCACTCGCGGAGCATAGAATTCTATAAAAGCCCATGCAATTCGACGGTTTTGAGATACCTTTTATATTTTATATATATTTTTCTTTCCCCATTTTTATGTATCAAGTATCACTCTAAATCATAATCTCAATTTGTAATTTTAATTTTAAGTTAGTGATAATAATAAGGATCGATTAGTCGAATGTTTTAAGGTTTTGTAAGTCGAAACTCAGTCCGTGTACCACTACGCTAATAACACCCACTGTAAGTTATGTTTATGTTATTTTCATTAATGTCTCGTAGCTAAGTTATTATTATGTTTATTTAATGCCGAAGTAATCGTGATGTTTGACTAAAAATATTAAAATTGGGTAATTGGGCTTTGTACCATAATTGGGGTTTGGACAAAAGAACGACACTTGTGGAAATTAGACTATGGACTATTAATGGGCTTTATATTTGTTTAACTAAATGATAGTTTGTTAATTTTAATATAAAGATTTACAATTGGACGTCCCTATAAATAACCATATACACTCGATCGGACACGATGGGCGAGATATTTATATGTACGAATAATCGTTCATTTAACCGGACACGGGAATGGATTAATAGTCTATGGAATTTTTAAAACAGGGGTAAAATTATGTACAAGGACACTTGGCATAATTGATAACAAAGTATTAAAACCTTGGATTACACGCAGTCGATATTCTGGTGTAATTATTAAACAAAGTATTAAGACCTTGTTACAGTTTAAGTCCCCAATTAGTTGGAATATTTAACTTCGGGTATAAGAATAATTTGACGAGGACACTCGCACTTTATATTTATGACTGATGGACTGTTATGGACAAAAACTAGACGGACATATTAAATAATCCAGGACAAAGGACAATTAACCCATGAGAATAAACTAAAATCAACACGTCAAACATCATGATTATGGAAGTTTAAATAAGCATAATTCCTTTATTTTCATATTTAATTGCACTTCTAATTATTGCACTTTTATTTATTGTCATTGTATTTAATTGCACTTATAATTTTCGTACTCTTTAATTATCGTAATTTTATTTTATCGCACTTTTATTTATCGCAATTTCATTATCGTTATTTACTTTACGCTTTAAATTAAGTCTTTTATTTATTTAATATTTTACATTAGCTTTTAACTGCGACTAAAGTTTTAAAAATCGACAAACCGGTCATTAAACGGTAAAAACCCCCTTTTTATAATAATAATATTACTTTTATATATATATATATATATATATATATATATATATATATATATATATATATATATATATATATATATATATATATATATGTATATATATATATTTGTATTTTTATAAATTAAAGCTAATATAGCGTTAAGCTTTGTTTAAAAGATTTCTCTGCGGAACGAACAAGACTTACTAAAAACTACACTACTGTACGATTAGGTACACTGCCTATAAGTGTTGTAGCAAGGTTTAGGTATATCCATTCTATAAATAAATAAATATCTTGTGTAAAATTGTATCGTATTTAATAGTTTTTCCTAGTAAAATATAAGCTATTTCATATACACCTCGCATAACATCAAGTATTTTTGGCGTCGCTGCCGGGGAACTTAAACGCCGAAAGCGCAACACTAAAAATAAGAAAAAAAAAGTTTTTATAAAAGTTTTTGTTAAGTTCTTTTTATAAAAATATAAGTTTTAAAAATAATAAAAATATAAAAATACAAAAAGAAAAAAAAAATAATATATTTATATTTTTAAGAGTTTATAATATTTATAAAGTAAATAAGTATTTTTATTTTAGTTTTAAAATTAAATTTTTATTTAAGTTATATTTATATTTTTTATATTTTATAAAACAGAAAAACAGAAAAAGTAAAAATAAAAATAAAAAAATCTGAACCTACATAAAAATCGAACCTTTCTGAGCTGAAACTGAACCCTCCGCGACTCGCGGAGCTTTTGAACTGGGACTAACCGCACTCGCGGAGGTCCTCTGACAGGTCAAACATCGTACAACAATTAATACGTTTAGGGTTTAAATTAATTATTAATTTTATTATTAACCCTAATTAAGTTTTATTATTTAATTAGTTATTAGTTTAAGTTTATTTTGTATTTTTAATTTATTTAGTTTTATAAATTATAAAATTAATACTTTTATAAAATAAATAATATAAAAATAATATTTTTTTAAAAAAAAATTGTACTTTTTACAACTTTAAGTATATTTTTTATATTTTGTACTCCTTTTAATTGTTTTAGCGTAATTTTTGTATTTTTCGCTCATATTTAGTTTTAAGACATAGTTTTTGCCATAGTTATTTTTACTTCTACATTTTTAGGCTTTGCCGTAAAATCCCTTAAGTGCTTTTTCTTTAGACTAAGATCTAGGTGCTTTAGAATTTTGCGACGCCATTTTTAGTTTTTAGTTCCTTTTTAAGTTATTGTCATTTGGGATATAGTATTTCTTTTAAGCTTTAATATTTTTAGACGCAACTTTTAATTCTTAGTTTTTAGTTCCTTTTTAAGTTTCGACGCGCTACTTTCTTATTTTTATTTTTCGACGCCTATTATTTTTCAATCTTTTATTTTTCGACGTTTTTCGACGCGCTCTTTTTCTCTCTTATTTCTCGCCATTCTAGTTTTTAGGACTTAGAATTTTCTCTATTTCTTATCTAATATTTCTTTAAATTTCAAACGAAAAATTGTTTTAAATGGTTAAATTGATAGACATCAAAATTTTCTGGTTCGTAGTAATAGTTGGATTTGTACGTGAACCGGGTTGTTGGAGCCAAACAGTACTCAATTATATTGAGACCAAACGAATCCTGCCCCTCTGCTGCATCTTTTAGCTATTCGAAACGTGGGCAAAATCAGAAAAGTCTATTAATTGGATAACTTATATAATTTTTCTTTCTTTTTAAAAACTAATGGGATATTCAGTGAATGCACCGATCAAAACGTTCACCACCTTTTATACGTTCACCACCTGTAACTCGATCAAGACATCTAGCAAATATTGTCGCCGTTGATTTTTCTTTAGAATCGTCATCCAGTCGACCAAGTACTCCAATTCAAATTTCCGATAATCCATTTTTTGAACCCGACCTCACAATTGAGAATCCGGAGAATATTCAGGGACAATTCATAGATCCTGAACCACTAATCTTTCCTCCGGAACCACCAATCATTCAAACGGAGATTGTTGAGGAACCAACCATTAAATCAGAATCCTCTAGTGATTCAGATTCAACAAATTCAATCATGGAAAATCTGAAACCTCTAAGTATGGAAGACCGAATGAGAGCTAAACGTACTGGCCAAGGTCACGCAATTACTCAACCTGACATTAATGCGCCAGATTATGAAATCAAAGGACAAATTTTACATATGGTGACTAATCAATGCCAATTTAGTGGTGCGCCGAAGGAAGATCCAAATGAACATCTTCGTACCTTTAATAGGATCTGTACACTATTTAAAATAAGAGAAGTTGAAGATGAACATATATATCTCATGTTATTTCCCTGGACTTTAAAAGGAGAAGCCAGAGATTGGTTAGAATCGTTACCTGAAGGGGCGATTGATACATGGGACGTTTTAGTGGAAAAATTTCTTAAACAATTCTTTCCGGCATCTAAAGCCATAAGACTTCAAGGAGAAATTGTTACGTTCACACAGAAACCAAATGAAACTCTATATGAAGCATGGACAAGATTTGGAAAATTATTGAGAGGATGTCCGCAACATGGTTTAGACACTTGTCAAATAGTACAAATATTCTACCAAGGATGCGACATCACTACAAGGAAAGACATAGACATAGCAGCTGGTGGTTCCATTATGAAGAAAACAGAAACTGATGCTTATAAAATTATTGATAACACTGCTTCCCACTCACATTAGTGGCACCAAGAAAAAGATATCGTTAGATCATCTAAAGCAGCTAGAGCCGATTCTAGCCATGACTTAGATTCCATTTCTGCAAAGATAGATGTTGTCGAGAGACGAATGGAAAAGATGACTAAGGATATCCACTCAATACGAATAAGTTGTGAGCAGTGTGGAGGACCACATTTGACAAAAGATTGTCTCAGTATTGAACTAACAATGGAACAAAGAGAGAATGTTTCATACATAAACCATAGGCCTGGAAATAATTATCAGAATAATTATCAACCGCCAAGACCAATTTATAATCAAAACCAGAATTATAATCGAAATGTTCCATACAACAACCAACAAGGTCCTAGCAATCAACAAGTATCCAATAATACTTACAATCAGCAAAGACCTAATTTTCAAAACAAACCACCACAAACCGATGATAAAAAGCCAAATTTAGAAGATATGATGACAAAGCTAGTTGAATCTCAAACACAGTTTTTCACATCTCAGAAACAAACCAATGAACAAAATGCTCAAGCATTTAGAAATCAAAAAGCTTCTATTCAAAATTTGGAACAAGAAGTGAGCAACCTAGCAAGGTTAATAGGTGAAAGAAAATCGGGAAGTCTACCTAGTGATACAAATGCTAACCCTCGAAATGAAACAGCTAAAGCCATTACCACAAGAAGTGGTATGACACTTAAACCACCTGAAATACCTGTAATTTCTGATAAAGCTATTCCTACTCAACAAGAACCACAACCTAAACAAGATAAGGAAAAAGAACCGGTAGTTGAAAAGGTTAATGAAGATAACACAGTTAAGGCTAAACCTTATGTTAAACCGTACCAACCACCACTTCCTTACCTGAGTAAAATGAGAAAAGAGAAACTTGAAGCCGAGCAATCTAAATTCTTGTATATGTTTAAACAGATAAATGTAAATCTTCCTTTCATTGATGTGATTTCAGGAATGCCTAGATATGCTAAATTTCTAAAAGATCTAATCACGAATAGAAAGAAAATGGAAGAACTCTCGGCTGTTACTATGAATGCTAATTGTTCTGCAGTGCTGTTGAATAAGATACCAGAAAAATTATCAGATCCAGGAAGTTTCACGATTCCATGTTTTCTGGGTAGTCTTAGTTCAATAGAAGCATTGGCAGACTTAGGTGCTAGTATAAATCTGATGCCGTATTCATTATACACTAAACTAGACCTTGGAGAATTGAAATCAACAAGAATAAGCATACAACTAGCCGATCGATCAATAAAATATCCTAGAGGGATAATGGAAAACATGCTAGTTAAAGTTGGTACTTTAGTATTTCCAGTAGATTTTGTTATCCTGGACATGGAAGAAGATTCTCGAGTACCTCTCATATTAGGAAGACCATTCTTAAACACGGCTAAAGCAATAATAGACGTGTTTGGTAAGAAACTGACCCGAAGTATAGAGGACGAGAGTGTTACCTTTTCAGTTGATAGAGCAATGCAACAAACGCAATCTGCAGATGATACATGCTATTATATTCAAACTATAGATTCACATGCAGAATTGTTAGAAGAATTTCCAGAATTACAAGGAACAGGAGAATGTTCTTTAGGAGAAAGTACTGAACCAATTGATGAAAATGAAATGTTAGCTACACTTATGGCTAATGGATATGAACCAACAACAGAAGAAATTCAAATGCTAAAAGAAGAAGACAGATATCGATATAAATCATCGATAGAAGAACCACCGACATTAGAGTTAAAGCCACTTCCAAACCATTTGGAATACGCTTATTTACATGGTGAATCTGAATTACCTGTAATAATATCGTCTTCTCTTACTGAAAATGAAAAATCTCAACTCATTTTTGTGTTAAAAGCTCATAAACCAGCCATTGCATGGAAGATTCATGATATTAAAGGAATAAGTCCTTCGTATTGCACACATAAAATCCTTATGGAAGAAGGTCATAAAACGTATATGCAACGCCAACGAAGACTAAATCCTAATATGCAAGATGTTGTTAAGAAAGAAATTATTAAACTGCTAGATGCAGGTTTATTTTATCCAATTTCTGATAGTCCATGGGTAAGCCCAGTTCAATGCGTACCTAAAAAGGGTGGCATGACTGTCATTACAAATGAAAAAAATGAGCTTATTCCTACTAGGACTGTAACAGGATGGTGTGTTTGTATTGATTATAGAAAATTAAATGACGCCACCAGAAAAGATCACTTTCCCTTACCTTTTATTGATCAAATGTTGGAAAGAATAGCCGGAAATAGTTACTATTGTTTTCTTGATGGTTTTTCCTGATATTTTCAAATTCCAATAGCACCCGAGGATCAAGAGAAAATCACATTCACGTGCCCTTATGGTACTTTTGCTTACAAACGCATGCCATTTGGACTTTGAACGCCCCTGCAACCTTTCAAAGGTGCATGATGGAGTTTTTTCACTACATGATAAAAGAATGCATGGAAGTTTTCATGGATGACTTTTCAGTCTTCGGTGATACTTTTGAAACATGTCTAGTTAATCTTGAACGAATGCTTATTAGATGTGAACAATCAAATCTAGTTCTTAATTCGGAGAAATGCCATTTCATGGTTAAAGAAGGCATCGTTCTTAGTCATAAAATTTCAAAAGAAGGAATTGAAGTGGATAGAGCTAAAGTAGATGTAATTGCTAAACTTCCACATCCCACCAATGTTAGAGGAGTTAGGAGTTTTCTAAGGCATGCCGGTTTTTACCGACGTTTCATAAAAGATTTTTCTAAAATTGCCACTCCTATGAATAAACTCCTAGAAAAGGATGCTCCATTCATCTTTTCAGATGAATGTATCAAATCTTTTAATATTCTTAAAGAGAAACTCACTAATGCGCCGATTATGATAACACCAAATTGGAATTTACCGTTTGAACTAATGTGTGATGCAAGTGATTTTGCAATGGGAGCCGTTTTGGGACAAAGGATTGAAAAACGATTTCAACCTATATATTATGCTAGTAAGACGTTACAAGGAGCATAAACAAATTACACAACTACTGAAAAAGAGCTCCTTGCTATTGTCTTTGCTTTTGACAAATTTCGTTCATATCTCGTTCTAGCTAAAACAGTGGTCTATACTGACCATTCTGCTCTTAGATACCTATTTTTGAAACAAGATGCCAAACCACGATTAATTCGTTGGATCTTACTCTTACAAGAGTTCGATATTGAAATCCGAGATAAAAAGGGAGCAGAAAATCTCGCCGCTGATCATTTTTATCGTCTTGAAAATCCTGAATTAGAAGTTCTAAATGAATCGGTCATACAAGATAACTTTCCTGATGAATATCTATTGAAGATAGATTATAATGAAATTCCATGGTTTGCAGACTATGCAAACTATTTAGTATGTGGATTCCTTGAAAAAGGATTGTCGTACCAAAAATGAAAGAAATTCTTCAGTGATATAAAACACTATTTCTGGGAAGATCCACATTTGTTTAAAAGTTGTCCCGATGGAATAATACGCCGATGTGTATTCGAAGATGAAGCTAGTAAAATTTTAAACCATTGTCACACAGGACCAACAGGAGGGCATTATGGGCCTCAACTCACAGCAAGAAAAGTTTACGATGCTGGATTCTATTGGCCTATAATTTACAAAGACGCACACCTTCTTTGCAAATCCTGTGATGCTTGTCAAAGGGCCGGAAAAATAAGTCAACGTGATGAAATGCCACAAAATGTCATTCAAGTATGTGAAGTCTTTGACATTTGGGGTATTGACTTTATGGGTCCATTTCCAAAATCTCATAATAATCTCTACATTCTCGTTGCCATTGATTATGTATCTAAATGGGTGGAAGCACAAGCTCTCCCAACTAACGATGCACGAGTTGTAGTCAACTTTTTAAAACGTCTTTTTGCAAGGTTCGGAACACTGAAAGCTTTAATAAGTGATCGGGGTACTCATTTTTGTAATAACCAACTTGAGAAAGTTCTCAAAAGATATGGAGTAACTCATAAAATCTCCACCGCATATCATCCACAGACAAGTGGACAAGTTGAAAATACCAACCGAGCTTTAAAACGTATTTTAGAGAAAATCGTAGGATCAAATCCGAAGGAATGGTCCATGAAATTGGAGGATGCACTCTGGGCTTTTAGAACAGCCTACAAAACTCCAATTGGAACCACACCTTTTAAACTCGTTTACGAAAAAGCATGTCATCTTCCAGTAGAAATTGAACATAAAGTATTTTGGGCTTTGAAGACATGTAATCTTGATTTACATGAAGCTGGACGTCTACAGTTAAGTCAATTAAACGAATTAGAAGAATTAAGACATGAAGCATACGAAAATTCGTTGATCTATAAGGAAAGAACGAAGAAATGGCATGATAAAAGAATCAGAAGTTCCAAAGAATTTAAAGAAGGAGACAGAGTTCTTTTTTTCAATTCACGATTCAAGCTATTTCCTGGAAATTTGAAATCAAGATGGTCTGGACCATTTATAGTCAAAAAAGTTTTCATATACGGAACAACAGAATTAATAAATTCAAATGGGATTGAATTTAAGGTTAATGGTCACAGAGTTAAACATTACATAGATAGTCCAATAGAAGTCGACAACGAAGTTAATCACAATTTCAACACCACAGCTAACTAAGTGTGGGGAGAATCAAGTCTTTAAAGGATAATATGTATTTCTGTTAGAGTTAGATGTTCTGTTTTCGTGTAGTTCTCGAAAATGGAACCCGAATGGTCTTTCCCTAGCAGACCCTAAAGAACTAGTCTTCTCCCCCCATTCTGATTTTTTTTTAGGTTTTACGAGATAAAGACTTCCTGTGAATTAAACCATGGTCTAATGCTACACGCTTTGATCACTAAACGTAATAATGACACACTTCCAAGTGAAATAGTATCATTAATCAGAGGTAAATTGGACGGAGTAAGAAAAGAATCCAGAAACGAAAATAATAAGTTACAATTTGGTAAAGAAAAATCAAAATCCGCAGCGAAAAGGAGAGCACGACACCTTGAAAGATGTCACAAATGCGGAAAATGGTCACACGAAGGAAAATGCTCGACGAATCAGACATATTCCAATACCGAGTTCATTACTTTATGCAGAGATGGACCGTTCATATGTTTAGAAGAAAAAACGTTGAATGCTCGAGGTTACGCCTATGTAGCTATGGAAAACCAATTAGTCCGACTATCTTATGAGTGGGCTAAAGCATATCACTAAGAATACTATCTCACAGGTAAGTTTGTACAGTTTTCAGTTTTTAGTTTTTTTTTTATTTTTATTTTTATTTTTAACCTTTTGATAATAAACGCTAATTTGTTCGCTATAAAGTATTAAATTGGTATTCGATAAAATTAGGTATGCATGACCGAAATTATTGATATCATACAAAAATTTATTACATCACTGCGAAATTTACCGTTTATTCTTAAGGTATAAATATCTTTATTCAATCAACCCAAAATATTTCAAAAATTCGTCATGAGTTAAATTAGGTCGTTGAACCGAAATTACTTTACCGAAAAGAGGGGCGTATATTTTTGATAATATTTGATTGATTAAAGTGGGATAAAAGACCAAAAAGATTTTTAATTTTATTTTTACTTTATTTTTAAAATTAATATTAAAATAATATTGTAAACTTGTTAAAATCAATATATTTAAAATTGTAAATATTTAAAAAATTAATATTTTTAATATAAATGTATGAAAACAAAAATATAATTTAAGTTTGGTGTGAATTTTTAATATGAATTTTTAATTTTATGCATTTTAAAATTAAGTTTGGTGTAAATTTAAAAACAAAAATTTACTTTATTTTGCTAAGTTAAAAATATGATTTTTAAAATTCGTCGTGAGTTGAAGACTAGGTCGTTGAACCGAAATTGCTTTACCCGAGGGAGGGACGAGAACTTTTATTATCATTATTTTTAATCTTATTGAACTAAAGTATGCCAAAAACATTAAAAAAACCCAAAAATCTTTGCTTTTAAAACAATGTTTTGAAATGACGAAATTTTAAAATTTTGTCGAGGGACGGACTAGGACATCGTTCCGAAACAACCTCGTCCTAAATAAAAGGAAAAACAAAATTTTAAATTTAATTTATGTTTTGTTAGTATAAGGTTTTTAAAAAAAATAAAAAAAATAAAATAGCCGCGACTCGCGAAGGATTTAGTGGGACCACCACCGCACTCGCGGAGCTTATAAAATCTAGAAAAAAAATATAACTGGTCGAACAGACCAGTTTGTACACCACCCACACCCATTTTCTGCGAAAAACACACACAAAAAATCGCCCAAATTCGTGATTTTTCACCATTTTTCATCAAATCTTTCATAAAATCACAATGAGGAGACTATTATCAAGGAATTACTCAAGGAAATCGGTAAATTTTTACACCTAAACACCATTTAATCCGAATTTTTAGTGTTCTTGAACAATTTCATACCTAATTCGATTTTGATGCTTTCTAATGTAATAATGCTTCAATTGTTTGTGTATTATGCTTGTATAACCTAGATTGATGCTATTTAACATGATTAGAAGCTTTGAACTTCAATTTTTGAATAATCTAGGGTTTGTGTTCTTGAGCAAAATTAGGGCTTTTTGATATAAACAGGTTATGGCCAAATTTTGTTGTTAGTTTATGCTAAATTGAGTAGTGTAACATGTTTAGGTTGCTAAATGATCAAAACTTTGATCCTAAACATGATTTATGAAGATTAAAGTGGACTTTTTGAACCAAAATTGCATGAACTTGATTTAATTGATATGAATGCCATGAGGAACTTATTTAATTGTTATAATGATTGTTTTTGACATGTTTTAAAAGATAAATGCGAAGGAACTTTGTATACATTTTTGTAAAAGTATATTTGTAAAAGTGTAGAATTGTTAATATTTTGAAAATGTGTATAGAGTTTAATATGGATTAAACATGTCATTGTAATTGTTTAAGATTTATGACTTTGCTAAAACTAATGCATATTTGGATGCACAAAAATTGTGTTTGATATATTTTGCAGACTGAAAGGGGTGAATCTTCATCCCAGGCTCGCAATGCTCCTCCAAAAGATGCAGATCAACAGGAAATAAATAACCAATACCGACAAGATATGCCTCACCCATTTGTTTCATATTCAAACATTCATGAGGCAGATTTACATCCGAATTTGAGATTTGATAGATATTGGATAGACTATCCAAAATATTAAAAGAACCTGCACAACCTTGTGTCTAATAATGTTGAGGTACCCAGAGTTATAGATTGGTAACCATTAGAGGTAGTGGAATTGGCCGAGCCAATCAGGGAATTACTTACTCAAAGGTATGGTAATTCTACTTTTAGTGATTGGGTACGTTTATTCAACATGCGTAGACCTGTGTATAGAGAATGGTGTATAGAGTTATTATGTACTATTGAAATAAATGATCGGGTAGATACTTTAACCGATCGTAGTTTTCTTAGATTTTTATTAGGAGGGGAGATGCGCCATATGTCTTTACTAGATATGGCTCGGGCTTTACGTATATATACGCCCGAGGAGCTAGCATCTTATGATTGTCAGAGGTTAATAGTTTATGGTAGGAGGGTGGATGAGAATTTTGATACGAATGACGTATGGAGTAGGATGACTAGCCATCGCCGATTCCAGGGGGATTATACTCTTATCTTGATATTGATAGAGCTGAATTAAGAGTAATCCATAGGTTTTTAGCCAATTCGATTACACAATGAGGTAAGAATAAGGAAAAGGTAAATGAACAGGATTTGTTTTACCACATGTGTATTCGAGACCCACAGAGCGCTGTAAGTATACCTTTTTGTGTGGGTTATTATTTATTGACTATGGTTAGGGGTATGAGGCGTGGTAGCATAATAGGATGTGGTATATTTATTACTTTAATTGCTGAATATCTCGGTGTGGATAGAAGTCTGGGGAATATTAATGGCAAAACCAGAACCCCGCGATAGAATAGATTTGCGTGTTTATCATGGTGCTAAGGTCTTAAAGAAACGAAACAATGCGGCAGCACGTTATGATGGCAGGCATCCACAGGTTGAGAGAGATCAACAGCAAGGTCAACCGGGAGGGGGTAATCCAATGACGGAAATGCAAATTTTTATGTCTCGACACGAGTATGAAATGGCTAGACAAAAAGCATTTCAAGATTGGCAGTATCATCAAAGCCAAATCATAAGTCATTGTACACACGTAGGTAGAAACTACATTCCTACCGTTATGCCCGAATTTGCTCCTTGGACTTTAGAGAGCTGACCACCATATCCTACATATGACCCGGCCCAAGCATTTTACAGCATCTATGGATACGCTTGGGACCCATACTGGAACCATCCTCCTCATCCGTAATTTTTTATTTTTGTTTATTTTATTGTAATGTTACTAATTCTTAATTTTCTTATTTCTTATTTCTTATTTTATTATTATAATAGCTTTAATAATTTTCTAACTTTATTAGATTTTAATAATTTTTGAATGTGGTGTGAAAACCCAACTTCAAAAATATGTATATATGTGTTTGTAGTTTATCTCATGTACAAAACAGGGTAAAACAGCTCATTTTTAAAGACTGGCATTAAGTTCAGCAAAAGCTATTAATTTTGACGACAAAACGAAAAATAAATGTGATGTACCAACAGACAGAATGAACAAATGATGTGCACCATTTATCATTCAGCAAACAAACGCCAATATGTTTGGAAACTTTGGTAAAATTTAATCATTTTTCTACGCTAATCACCCTCAATAATTTAAATTGTTACTGATTTCTTGCAAATGAGGGCATTGCAAGATCTTAAGTGTGGGAAGGGGTTAAATTCTTTCGGATTTTTAAAATTTTTAACTTATACACTTGGTTACCATTAAAAATACTAGTAACGCAGTAGTTGTATTAGAATCTAGTGCTCTCTGATAATAAAGAACAGCCCTAGTCTTATATACTGACTACCCACTTCTAGTAAAAATTTTCAAAATTTTCAATTAAATGAATTCAAAATCATGTTTATACATATTTATGAACGATAAAACTAGGTGTTAACACCGAAATTATTGTTACCTCGGAAAGGACATAAATTGAGAAAAAAACCAAAATGTTAGAATTCATTTAAAATGGAATAGAGGACAATAAAAAGGCAAATAAAAGAAAATAAAAGCCAAGTGTGAGAAAATTTACCAAGTTATTTAAAACATAAGTCACATATTTTTGCAACAAATAACTGAAGATACTTTTGTTTTGGACGATTTTAATCAGTTTTACCCGATTTACTATAATATATTTGAAAGAAAGATGGATCTACACGATGAATCAATTTCATCATTAAAAGGAAGTAAAGTCTTCCGAAACAGAAACGCGCTTCTTGATTTAGGTCATGAAGTTGTCGTCCAGACCAGCTGTAGGTTGACGAAAAATCTAGAAAAATCATCACTAAAATCAGCAGGAAATCCACGGACCTCAGCATAAAACAGGGTCGCCAAGTGGTCAGACTTATCCTAGCCATTAGAGGATCTGTCTTGTAAAATGGGGAGGACGCCGTGCAAATTAACTGGATAAGACTAATGAATCAGATCCCCAGAAAGGATAATCTCCTTAAAGATCAAAAATCAGCTTTTAAGCCTGATATTACTCAATCCTAGAGATTGACCTTAAAGATTTAGAATTACAAACTCATGGAATTCAATGACATCTAAACTCGAGCTTGAACGAGAAAATATTTTGATTAAAATTACAAACCGATTTGTTTTCTGAAAACCCATTTTCAATGCGTTCATTACCATTGAACGTAAAATCCTAGGAATTCACCTGGAATTCATTAGGTCACCTGAACCAAATCGGGTGTCAACCGTAAGAACGGTGGTTGCATAGCATGGTCAAAGACAGGACCTTGTGCCAGACCAGAAAATTATAAGGGTGAGATTTACTATTGCTCCTACAAAGGATAATAATTGCATCCGATACGTTATAGACCATAATTAAAAGCATGTCAGGGGACATTGCCTTAACAGTTGCTTGTTTAACACTTTCCTTTACAACCGGACGGTAGTTTACCGAAAGGTAATATACGGAGCAAGTATACTGGACGTGTTGCTTTCCCAATACAAGGTTAGCAAGTGGGTGACACAAAACCTTAAGTTTTGAGCTAAATTAAAAATTTCAAATATGAAACCCACCAAACCCACAAAAAGAATTTGCAAACACCGGTGAAGGGTTATCCCGAAAAACTTATCTTGGGTAAAAGCTAGATTTAATTTTCAAAGGATCAAATGTTTTCATAAAGATTCAATTTCCTTAATGGATCTAAACTTTTATAGTCATGTGGGACTGTAAACCACATCGTTACTACCATTGTTTATACCGCCGTATAGAAATCACTGATGTACAAAGTGTGAAGAATAAAGAAGTGATTCTAGTATATTTCAAGACTATATTGCTTGAGGACAAGCAATGCTCAAGTGTGGGAATTTTTGATAATGCTAAAAACGAAAATATATTTCATAGCATTATCCCTCAAGAAAGACAAGCTTTTAGTTGCAGTTGTCCTATTTACAAGGAATATTTGTTTAAATAATAAAAGGTGAAGACAAAAGACAGATTCGACGAATTGAAGACGCAAACGACCAAAAAGCTCAAAAGTACAAAGTATAATCAAAGAGGTTCCAATTATTGATGAGAAACGTCTCAAAATTACAAGAGTACAAGCCGCAAAACGCAAAGTACAAGATATTAAATTATACGAAAGGACGTTCGAAAATTCGGAACTGAGACATGAACCAAATTTCAACGTACGACGCAACGGATCGGAAATTATAAATTAATTATGTATATAAATATAATATAATATATAATTAATTATATAAATTATATATTTATATTATATTTATAATAAAATCCGTCGGTAGACTAAGATCCAAACTTGGATGAGCTGGAATCATGACCTCCGCACTCGCGGAGCTCTGAAGAGTAAAATCAACCGCACTCGCAGAGCATAGAATTCTATAAAAGCCCATGCAATTCGACGGTTTTGAGATACCTTTTATATTTTATATATATTTTTCTTTTCCCATTTTTATGTATCAAGTATCACTCCAAATCGTAATCTCAATTTGTAATTTTAATTTTAAGTTAGTGATAATAATAAGGATCGATTAGTCGAATGTTTTAAGGATTTGTAAGTCGAAACTCTGTCCGTGTACCACTACGCTAATAACACCCACTGTAAGTTATGTTTATGTTATTTTCATTAATGTCTCGTAGCTAAGTCATTATTATGCTTATTTAATGCCGAAGTAATCGTGATGTTTGACTAAAAATATTAAAATTGGGTAATTGGGCTTTGTACCATAATTGGGGTTTGGACAAAAGAACGACACTTGTGGAAATTAGACTATGGGCTATTAATGGGCTTTATATTTGTTTAACTAAATGATAGTTTGTTAATTTTAATATAAAGATTTACAATTGGACATCCCTATAAATAACCATATACACTCGATCGGACACGATGGGCGGGATATTTATATGTACGAATAATCGTTCATTTAACCGGATACTGGAATGGATTAATAGTCTATGGAATTATTAAAACAGGGGTGAAATTATATACAAGGACACTTGGCATAATTGATAACAAAGTATTAAAACCTTGGATTACACGCAGTCGATATCCTGGTGTAATTATTAAACAAAGTATTAAGACCTTGTTACAGTTTAAGTCCCCAATTAGTTGGAATATTTAACTTCGGGTATAAGGATAATTTGACGAGGACACTCGCACTTTATATTTATGACTGATGGACTGTTAAGGACAAAAACCAGACGGACATATTAAATAATCCAGGACAAAGGACAATTAACCCATGGGAATAAACTAAAATCAACACGTCAAACATCATGATTATGGAAGTTTAAATAAGCATAATTCCTTTATTTTCATATTTAATTGCACTTCTAATTATTGCACTTTTATTTATTGTCATTGTATTTAATTGCACTTTTAATTTTCGTACTCTTTAATTATCGTAATTTTATTTTATCGCACTTTTATTTATCGCAATTTCATTATCGTTATTTACTTTACGCTTTAAATTAAGTCTTTTATTTATTTAATATTTTACATTAGGTTTTAACTGCGACTAAAGTTTTAAAAATCGACAAACCGGTCATTAAACGGTAAAAACCCTCTTTTTATAATAATAATATTACTTATATATATATTTGTATTTTTATAAATTAAAGCTAATATAGCGTTAAGCTTTGTTTAAAAGATTTCCCTGTGGAACGAACCGGACTTACTAAAAACTACACTACTGTACGATTAGGTACACTGCCTATAAGTGTTGTAGCAAGGTTTAGGTATATCCATTTTATAAATAAATAAATATCTTGTGTAAAATTGTATCGTATTTAATAGTTTTTCCTAGTAAAATATAAGCTATTTCATATACACCTCGCATAACATCAGTTATGTAATTAATTAATTAATAAATGCTTCCGCCATGTATAAAAAAAATTAGCGGTGTTACATCCATTTAGTGAAGATGAGGTGTGGTCGGCAATTAAAGATTGTGGGGTATCGAAAGCGCCTGGGCCCGACGGGTTTAATTTTTATTTTTATCGTAAATTTTGGGTTTTGATCAAAAATGACTTGATGAAGGCGATACATTGATTTTGGCGCAATGGGGAAATCTCAGCGGGTTGTAACGCCTCCTTTATCACTTCAGTTCCAAAGAAAAAGGACCTGATCAACTTGAGAAATAATAGACCGATAAGTCTCATTGGGAGTTATTATAAAATTTTATCTAAGATTCTTGCTAATAGATTTCGTGTGGTGATTGACAAAGCGTGTTCATTCATGGAAGGTCGATTCTTGATAGTATTTTAATTGCAAACGAACTTGTAAGTGATGTCAAAAAGGAAAAGTCGAAATGTTTCAAATTCAAAGTCGATTTCGAAAAGGCGTTCAATAGTGTTCGTTGGAATTTTCTTCTTGACATATTGAGGAAAATGGGATTCGGCTCTGAATGGGTGAAATGGGTTGAGGCTTGTTTTCGATCCGCTTCTATCTCGGTCCTCGTTAATGGTTCTCCGACCAAGGAGTTTAGTCTTCAAAGAGGGATTCGTCAAGGTGATCCACTTTCACTTTTACCTCTTCATTATTGCTAGTGAAGGATTGAACATTTTAGCTAACATTGTGGTTTGAAATAAGATCTTAAGGGGGTGGAGATTGGTCAGGATAAGATCAATATTCCGCATCTCCAATTCGCGAACGACATGATCTTTTTTGGTAATTGGAACAAAAGGAATGCTAGTAATGTGCACAAAACCCTTGTGTGTTACGAAAAGGTGTCGGGGCTCAAAATTAATATGAATAAGATCCACTTGAATGGAATTGGTGTGGCCCGGGTGGAAATTGATAATATGGCAAATAGGTTGGCTTGCGGGATCTCTTCCCTTCAACTACTTAGGGATGCCAATCGGTGAAAAAAATTCACAAAAACGATGCATGGAAACCCATTATCGAAAAGCTTGGTAAGCGTTTATTGGATTGGAAAGCTCGAATGATGTCTTTTGGTAGTCGTTTAACACTTATAAAGGCAGTGCTTAATAGTCTCCCTCTATACTTCTTCTCGTTGTTTCATGCTCCTTCATGCATCATCAACCTTCTCGAGAGTATGCGTCGTAAGTTTTTTTTTTGGGTGGGTCGGGAGACGATTCAAAACTTTCTTGGGTTAAATGGGATACTATTCTATTACCTTATAAAGAGGGAGGGTTGAACATTGGTACACTTAAAAAAAAAAATTAGGCTTTATTGGGGAAGTGGTGGCGGCGTTTTCATACCGAAAGTGAATCACTTTAGGTCAAAATCATTAAAAGTATTTACGGGAGGGACGGGGGGTTTGGTTCTAATCGTGAAAGTGTAATTGTGAAACAGAGTACAGTTTGGAATGGCATCATAAAAGTTAGAGCTGATCTAAACAAGGTTGGCATTAACTTGGAGAGTTTATTCGAAAGGCAAATTGGTGACAGTCGCGACATCCTTTTTTGGTTCGATCAGTGGGCAAGCAATACCCCTTTGTAAGAAATATTGTGATGACCCGGGAATTTCCGACAAAATTTAAACTTAATCTTAATGTGGTTTCGACACAATAAGCAAAGTCTGTAACGTTGAGTCTCAAAAACTTTGAACTACATTTATATATTCAATTTGACCTTCGTCTGTTTTCGACGATTCACGAACAATTAATTGTAAATAGATATGTGTATATATATAAATAAATATATTTATATAATAATTTGAAATGTTATTAAATAATTGTATGAATTTGTTATTATAAATAAGTATGTAAAATAATATAATAATGAAATTTTTATTTTTTTTATATATATATATAATATAGTTATCATTATTTTTAATATAAATTATTTTTTTATCTTATTATCATTTTCTAAAATTACTTTTATTATTAATTTTAATATTGTTATCATTATTATTAATTTAATTATTCATAATGTAATTATAATTGTTAATTATTAATATATTGTTATTATTATTTGGATTATTTTAATATAATTAAGATTTGATAATAATCATAAAAGAATTGCGTATGATTTTGGAATCGAATCAGTTGTCCATCCCAATCAAACTGTTTAGAATTTTGTTTGAGTCTCCTAATTTGTTAGCTATCAAAATCAATCGTACCATATTAGTGGAAATCACAATCTGATATTTTATTTGATGTACTGAGCAAATATTTTCTGTCTACCCACTTTAAGCTAGAAAACAAATGAATTACACACTTATATGAATTAAGTAATTCATGCATACATCGTGTATTTTCTTTTCCTCTTTTAACAATCACCATCGTCATCTTAAAATCCTCATTTCAACTCACGATATCTGTTATAAACCGAATAACACCATGAACCGATATCTACTTCTATTACCTTGCTGTTTTGGATCGAGCAACATAGATCATAGAAAACGTTTTCTGTTATAGTCGACTAACAAAACCCATTTCCATCCAATCACCATCACACTATTGCACCACTTTATCATCACTCTTGTTTCTCTACAACTATATTGAGAACCACCAACTTAACAAACGAAATCATTCATCATAATAATCGCCACCATCTTCCAAGACTATCCTATCATATTTTTTCCTGTAGTTAATCCCTCAAACCATCACCCATCTATTTGTAATCGATAACCACAACACCAACTATAACTCGTCAAAATTGTTGCTGCAGCTTTCCTTC
Source organism: Rutidosis leptorrhynchoides (assembly GCF_046630445.1). Classification (NCBI taxonomy): domain Eukaryota; kingdom Viridiplantae; phylum Streptophyta; class Magnoliopsida; order Asterales; family Asteraceae; genus Rutidosis; species Rutidosis leptorrhynchoides. The sequence goes on from NC_092334.1 coordinate 80,529,205, forward strand.
TTCTTCGTATGATGTCTCTGCTACTACCATCTTCTGTGTATGTTTACTATTACAGTAGCAAACATGACGATGAGCAAGAAGGGGTCGATGAAGATGTAATACCTGATGATGATGAAGATGATAACGAAATCACCACCATTGACTAAGCTATAATCACAACACCACAAAACTATCACAACCGAATCCATCAACCACCATTAAAACCGTCCATCATCTTCTTGAATATCACCACAACCTTCGACTACAACAACCCTTTCTCTCTCTTCTCTCTCTCACCTTCTTAACTATAAACCACCCTATTGAACAACTATCACTTACTTCTGCTACATCTACTTGTTTCTTCTTCACGTGAACCCAGCTCATATCACAACCTGCAATATATTTTTTTTTTGTTTTAAACCGCTGAAAACAACAGCGTATACTGCTGTTAACTTGCTTCTCTTCTTTCTGTTTTATGAACGAGTGGGGAGGGATACTTTAATGATGAAGAAAGTTAAATCATGATGTTGCCTAACTTTCCTTTTTCTATTCGGCTAATAAGGAGAAGAAGTTAAAAGCACCGATATATTTTTTTTGTGGACTAGGGGATCCAAAGTACACTCAATTATATTATATAGATGGGTCACCAAATGATTTTTTTTTATATATCGAATCAAATGATAACGACGGTCAGATTAAATAAAGGATGATGGCTAGACGATGGGAGATAGAGTACCAGCGTAATTTTTTCTTTTCACTACCGCTCACATTACCAAACCAAAACCACAAATCATTTTTTGGCCGTAAACTTGGATTTGATTTTTGGGGCCGTATACTTCGTGGGGTCATTGTACTAAGATCTAATTTATATTGGGCCGAGAACTTATTTTAAGTGTTGGGCCGATGGCTGTCTTTTGCAAGTGGGCCGAAAAATTGAGTGATTGGAGAAAAAGCCAGCTGAACGGGTTAAATATTTTCGGTTTACATATTAAATCAGGAAAAACCGACATAGAAGAATGGTTAAGGGTGTAGTTGGATGAGCGAGAGGTCTTGGGTTCGAGCCCCGTTGTGGGCAGTTTGATATTCTTTTTTTTGTGGAGCTTATCTTTGTGAGGTAGTTTCTTAATACTTATTATTATTATTAATACCCTTAGTATTAGTATTTTTTGTTTGTTAATATTATGATTATAATTATTGTTATGATTAATATTATTATTATTAAGATTTTAGTTATTATTACTATTATTAGGAGTATTATCATTATTAGGGTTATAATTATTAATATTATTATTTTTCACTTAGTATTATTACTATGATTATAACCACAAGTTTGAATATTATTATTATCACTATTATCAATATTGTAGAGATTATTATTATTAATATTAGTATCATTTTATTAGAAATGTTATCACTAGTGACACAAGCATTATTATAAATATTATCACTATTATCATTTTTATTAAAAAATATTATTATTCTGCTATCATTAAAATTATCAATATTATTATTATCAGTATTATCTATATCAACATCTTAAAATAGTTATGATTATTAAAATAAAAGTTTTAATAACGTACTTAAAGTTATGAGTATGAAAACGCAGATTTTATATATATAAATGTACTTAATACACATAACTTAACTATATTAACAATTAATAATGAAATTTATAAATTATTAAATATATAAATTATATCACTAATAATAATATATACATTTATTCGATTCCGATTATATGTGTTAATGAATATACAAATGATATAGGTTCGTGAATCCGAGGCCAACCCTATACTTGTTCAATGTCGTTATATGTATTTTTACTACAAAATACAGTAGGTGAGTTTCATTTACCCTTTATATTTTTGGGCTGAGAATACATGCGCAATTTTTATAAATGTTTTTACGAAATAGACACAAGTACTCAAAACTACATTATATGGTTGAATGATCGAAATCGAATATGCTCCTATTTATTAAGTCTGGTAATCTAAGAATTAGGGAACAGACACCCTAATTGACGCGAACTCTAAAGATAGATCTATCGGGCCCAACAAGCCCCATCCAAAGTACCGGATGCTTTAGTACTTCGAAATTTATATCATGTCCGAAGGAGGATCCCGGAATGATGGGGATATTCTTATATGCATATTGTGAATGTCGGTTACCAGGTGTTCAATCCATATGAATGATTATTTTTTGTCTCTATGCATGGGACGTATATTTATGAGAACTGAAAATGAAATCTTGCGGTCTATTAAAATTATGAAATGATTATTTATGTTAAACTAATGAACTCACCAACCTTTTGGTTGACACTTGAAAGCATGTTTATTCTCAGGTATGAAAGAAATCTTCCGCTGTGCGTTTGCTCACCTTAGAGATATTACTTGGAGTCATTCATGACATATTTCAAAAGATGTTGCATTCGAGTCGTTGAGTTCATCAAGATTATTATTAAGTCAATTATAGTTAGATATATTATGAAATGGTATGCATGCCGTCAACTTTCAATGTAATGAAAGATTGTCTTTTCAAAAACGAATGCAATGTTTGTAAAATGTATCATATAGAGGTCAAGTACCTCGCGATGTAATCAACTGTTGTGAAACATTTATAATCGATATGGACTTCGTCCGGATGGATTAGGACGGGTCTCTACAGTTGGTATCAGAGCGGTGGTCTTAGCGAACCAGGTCTTGCATTAGTGTGTATAACTGATAGTTGTTAAGATGCATTAGTGAGTCTGGACTTCGACCGTGTCTGCATGTCAAAAGTTTTGCTTATCATTTCGTGTCGAAAATTGCCTGCTTATCATTCTTAGGGAACCACTTGCTTATCACTCTTAGTCTAGACACGTCTTACTGCCTCTATTGCATAGACAGTGTATAGATAAATTCATATCTTAGCGTATCTGTTATTGTTACCTTTGCCTGACAGCTTCCGTAGATTCCTCCGTAACTTATGAGATCTTTGTATTATAAATGCATATGTAAATTATGTATTGCAGGATACTAATCTACATCCTATAATCTATTTCTTACTGAAAATCCTTCATCTGATCGTACGAGATGAATCCTGCAACCAGTTCGAGTCCCTCAGATTCTGATAGCTATTCCGATAGTTATTCCGACAGCTATTCTGACATAGATGTTCACCTAAGCTCTGAAGACAGCGTCATCGGCATGAATCAACCAATCAGCCATTATCAATTCATCTGATGGGTTCGTAATTGACTTAATTAATGGAAACACGCAGAAGGCAATCCCTTCCATCAACCGAATTCACCTCTTGACAATGAACCTGAAGCGTTTATCGGCGAACCTGTTTGAGACACCATTTTCAGTCTCATTTCCAGGGTAACTCGACAAGATTATATTCTATCCAAAATTCTGAACCCTATTCATCCGCTCGTTCCGACCGACAATCATCCTGGAGTAATAAGTTAACGAACTTCGCGCTCGAATAATCAATTCGGAGAATATGGTGCAAAATGTACCAGCTTCAGCAACATCACCAGCACCAACAGTACCATCAATAACAGCACCAGTACCATCAACAATCCATGTTTCAATATCATCATCTGTACTTTAAGTATGATCTTCGTTCTACGTATCGTTCTACCTCATTTATCTTCGTTCGACATGGCGAATATGTAATCTCTAAAGTTTTAAAGATTATTTATTCTAGTTCCAACCGAAAAGCAAATGAGTTTAATATTATATTAACTCATTAAATTCATGATTACATCTGAAGAAAATATATATATATTTTCATAAAGATTGTAATTAAAAATTCTTTCGTACAAACTGTTAATGGTGAAAATATTTTAACGGGTAGGTAATACCCGAGGAATATTTAGATTTCACATTAATAAGTTACACTGTACATTCTTTGAATCTAATTCAACGGTCATTTATTATCCTACTTACATCCACCGATATACGTATCTGTTCACCGCAGAATAACCTTTTTCATTCAATTTTGTAATTGGATTTTGACCTATCAGAATCCGACAAGTGGCATAATGAAGAAAATATTTTACAAAATAAAATTTGTTAGAAACAAATAAATTAATTATGAGAAGAATTTTGTTAAGAATCCACGCTAACTGTTCCTAGCTAACTGGTTACATTTTATTTTTCGCAATTTAATTATCGCAATTTACATTCGCGCAATTTACATTCTCGCAATTTTATTTATCGTCATTTAATTTCTGTTATTTATTTCATGCACTTTAAATATCGGGACACGTATACAAGGTTTTGACATATCATATCGACACATCTATATATATTATTTGGAATAACCATAGACACTCTATATGCAGTAATGTTGGAGTTAGCTATACAGGGTTGAGGTTGATTCTACAATAATATATATAGTTTGAGTTGTGATCGAGTCTGAGACATGTACGCGGGTCAAAATATGTATTAATTAATTCGTATTTTATATATTAAACTATATATGAATTATTGGATTGTTACTGTGGACTATCGACTGTGGACTAATAACATTGGACAATTAAAATGAATTAAAATATGGATTATAACATATCAAACTAAACAATTCTTCAAGTTGCCACTTGATTTCATCTTAAACCTCATTTGTATCTTGACGATTACAAACTGCGTTAAAACCTTTCATGATTCTTGAAAACACCTCAATCGATAGGATGAATCTACGGAAGGAAAGATTTATGCATATAGTTATGCACCTGAGAAACTCTCGGCAACTGAGTAAAAGTTTAACACATAGCCGCGTCAGATCCTTTGGCATTTAGTAGCAAAAAAAAAAAAATAATAACTTTGCGATCCCTTTTCAAAGTAGCCAATTTTGTCACAGCTCCAGCAAGTCAACTTCGACTTTTCATTCGAAGTAGTCTTACTATAATCCTGATATATATACAATTACCCTTTTGATACCGGATAATTCTTTTATATTCCCCCATATTACCAGCAGATGTACAAGCAACCTCGTTGCTTCCTGGCTTAAATATCTCTGACAAATCATTATATTTATTCATTGAAAACGTATCATATACTCATCCGCATCTTGTAACGAGAACTGCCATACCAATTACCGGGAATCAGCAATCAGTACTTTAAAAAAAAAAAAAACTCACAGCATATCTACATCAACAGTTATATGTATGACATTTATCTCTTAGAATTATGATCTCTCATTCTGAAAATTCTGAAAAGCAATCAGTCACAAATCAATACTCTGAATGTTGAAAAAGTTGAATGAAACAACAGAAACCATAGAAAACCGTAAACGACCTTAATCATCGAAAGTTTGATGATAAAGAATAGTATGTTGGAAAAGCTCAGAAAAGTTGGAACTGGAAAATGGATTGAGCTAACCACGAAGGAGACCAAGGACAAATACAAGGACCATACTATATATTCAAAGAATCCAGGTAATTCTGGATCCGATGAAACCTTCAACGAATATCTTGCTCCGTACTCATGTTAAAATCTTGCGGAAAATCTTTCTTCATCAACCATCGAACTTAGAAATTCCAAAATGTCATCATAAATATCTTCGATATTTCTGAGGATATTTTCATAAATATTCTCGTCCGAAATTATATACCTCTTTGTGCTTCCTGTGTAACATCATATTGGAAACGTTCAATAGAAAATTTAGTACCGAAAAGCGGATCATGCGAAACTATGAAGGAAGCCGTGGACAAATCACAAGGAATAAGTTTGACTTCAAAGAATCCAAATGATTCTGTTTCTGATGAAATCTTTAGCGAATACCCTGCTTCCGAATCTAAACCCTTACGGATAAATCTCCTTCATCATCCATCGATATTAGAAATTCCAAGATATCATCGTATATCCATTTATAAATATCCTCCATATTTCTGAAGATATCTTCATAACTATTCTTATCTGAAATCATTTATCTTTTTGTGCTATCAGTGTTACATCATATAGAAACTGTTAGTTTCTATATTCTGTAAACTTTCGAACTTCAAATATGAATGTTTTTGAAGTAATGTTGGGAACTGATGCATGAGTTAGTATAATATAATGACACTTGATCAACGTGATTATATTACAGTAAGTCATGCTGAGTTTCTAAATGGAACATGATGATTCACAGATTATAACGTCATCATGTGCCATGTTACATAACTTTTTCATTCAAATTAATGTCTGAACATATCAAGAAAATACATTCTTGATAGTTCTATTCTCAGTGATTCTGGTAATTCGACAAATCAAATCGTGCTATTACGTTCGTTCTTGATTAGAACACTAAGTTCATTCAAAACTCCATACTTACGAATTCTGGACCGTTGCTCGCTTTACTGGAGGTCGAAAAGAGAAGAAAAAGGCAAAGAGCTCCGAAACATAAGGGAAGATATAAAACCCGACAACAACACAGAAATTACAAATCGTGGATATTAATACGAATAACAATATAAAGACACGGTAGAATTAAGAATAGTATCACCCCAAGGTAATAGTAAAAGTAAACAGATTCCTCCGGTGGTAGATGAAAGAGGAGAATGATCGATATGAAAGTCAGGAATATATCCAGGATTAAAACTGAATGAAGCATATTGACTGCTGATTTGGAAGTATGAATTAAAGTATGGAAAATAAGAGTGCTAGCAAATAATGGAACGAAAGAGCTTAATTTATAGTGGAAATATCAGACAGAGTAATCAAGACAGATCACCGTATTTAATTAGAGAGATCTTAATTTCCTTACTCACCGAAGAATCAAATCTTTTAGATTTCGAAGATTTTCTTTAAATCCCTTGAATTCCAAAATTCAACCCTGACTCTGTTAAAAGTTAAGATGAATCTTTACTTTCCTATTTCACTCTTTGGTGATAGCTTCATTCGTACTCTTCGAATAATCGAATTATTTTTTATCACTCAATGAAGATAAAACTCTATTTATCAGCTCATATTCATCATGAAAACATTTTTATTGTTAGCCATGACCACCTTACTCAAATTTCGGGACGAAATTTCTTTAACGGGTAGGTACTGTGATGACCCGGGAATTTCCGACAAAATTTAAACTTAATCTTAATGTGGTTTCGACACAATAAGCAAAGTCTGTAACGTTGAGTTTCAAAAACTTTGAACTACATTTATATATTCAATTTGACCTTCGTCTGTTTTCGACGATTCACGAACAATTAATTGTAAATAGATATGTGTATATATATAAATAAATATATTTATATAATAATTTGAAATGTTATTAAATAATTGTATGAATTTGTTATTATAAATAAGTATGTAAAATAATATAATAATGAAATTTTTATTTTTTTTATATATATATATAATATAGTTATCATTATTTTTAATATAAATTATTTTTTTATCTTATTATCATTTTCTAAAATTACTTTTATTATTAATTTTAATATTGTTATCATTATTATTAATTTAATTATTCATAATGTAATTATAATTGTTAATTATTAATATATTTTTATTATTATTTGGATTATTTTAATATAATTAAGATTTGATAATAATCATAAAAGAATTGCGTATGATTTTGGAATCGAATCAGTTGTCCATCCCAATCAAACTGTTTAGAATTTTGTTTGAGTCTCCTAATTTGTTAGCTATCAAAATCAATCGTACCATATTAGTGGAAATCACAATCTGATATTTTATTTGATGTACTGAGCAAATATTTTCTGTCTACCCACTTTAAGCTAGAAAACAAATGAATTACACACTTATATGAATTAAGTAATTCATGCATACATCGTGTATTTTCTTTTCCTCTTTTAACAATCACCATCGTCATCTTAAAATCCTCATTTCAACTCACGATATCTGTTATAAACCGAATAACACCATGAACCGATATCTACTTCTATTACCTTGCTGTTTTGGATCGAGCAACATAGATCATAGAAAACGTTTTCTGTTATAGTCGACTAACAAAACCCATTTCCATCCAATCACCATCACACTATTGCACCACTTTATCATCACTCTTGTTTCTCTACAACTATATTGAGAACCACCAACTTAACAACCGAAATCATTCATCATAATAATCGCCACCATCTTCCAAGACTATCCTATCATATTTTTTCCTGTAGTTAATCCCTCAAACCATCACCCATCTATTTGTAATCGATAACCACAACACCAACTATAACTCGTCGAAATTGTTGCTGCAGCTTTCCTTCTTCTTCGTATGATGTCTCTGCTACTACCATCTTCTGTGTATGTTTACTATTACAGTAGCAAACATGACGATGAGCAAGAAGGGGTCGATGAAGATGTAATACCTGATGATGATGAAGATGATAACGAAATCACCACCATTGACTAAGCTATAATCACAACACCACAAAACTATCACAACCGAATCCATCAACCACCATTAAAACCGTCCATCATCTTCTTGAATATCACCACAACCTTCGACTACAACAACCCTTTCTCTCTCTTCTCTCTCTCACCTTCTTAACTATAAACCACCCTATTGAACAACTATCACTTACTTCTGCTACATCTACTTGTTTCTTCTTCACGTGAACCCAGCTCATATCACAACCTGCAATATATATTTTTTTTTGTTTTAAACCGCTGAAAACAACAGCGTATACTGCTGTTAACTTGCTTCTCTTCTTTCTGTTTTATGAACGAGTGGGGAGGGATACTTTAATGATGAAGAAAGTTAAATCATGATGTTGCCTAACTTTCCTTTTTTCTATTTGGCTAATAAGGAGAAGAAGTTAAAAGCATCGATATATTTTTTTTGTGGACTAGGGATCCAAAGTACACTCAATTATATTATATAGATGGGTCACCAAATGATTTTTTTTTTATATATCGAATGATTGGTGGTCAAATGATAACGACGGTCAGATTAAATAAAGGATGATGGCTAGACGATGGGAGATAGAGTACCAGCGTAATTTTTTCTTTTCACTACCGCTCACATTACCAAACCAAAACCACAAATCATTTTTTGGCCGTAAACTTGGATTTGATTTTTGGGGCCGTATACTTCGTGGGGTCATTGTACTAAGATCTAATTTATATTGGGCCGAGAACTTATTTTAAGTGTTGGGCCGATGGCTGTCTTTTGCAAGTGGGCCGAAAAATTGAGTGATTGGAGAAAAAGCCAGCTGAACGGGTTAAATATTTTCAGTTTACATATTAAATCAGGAAAAACCGACATAGAAGAATGGTTAAGGGTGTAGTTGGATGAGCGAGAGGTCTTGGGTTCGAGCCCCGTTGTGGGCAGTTTGATATTCTTTTTTTTGTAGAGCTTATCTTTGTGAGGTAGTTTCTTAATACACTTATTATTATTATTAATACCCTTAGTATTAGTATTTTTTTTTTTGTTAATATTATGATTATAATTATTGTTATGATTAATATTATTATTATTAAGATTTTAGCTATTATTACTATTATTAGGAGTATTATCATTATTAGGGTTATAATTATTAATATTATTATTTATCACTTAGTATTATTACTATGATTATAACCACAAGTTTGAATATTATTATTATTACTATTATCAATATTGTAGAGATTATTATTATTAATATTAGTATCATTTTATTAGAAATGTTATCACTAGTGACACAAGCATTATTATAAATATTATCACTATTATCATTTTTATTAAAAAATATTATTATTCTGCTATCATTAAAATTATCAATATTATTATTATCAGTATTATCTATATCAACATCTTAAAATAGTTATGATTATTAAAATAAAAGTTTTAATAACGTACTTAAAGTTATGAGTATGAAAATGCAGATTTTATATATATAAATGTACTTGATACACATAACTTAACTATATTAACAATTAATAATGAAATTTATAAATTATTAAATATATAAATTATATCACTAATAATAATATATACATTTATTCGATTCCGATTATATGTGTTAATGAATATACAAATGATATAGGTTCGTGAATCCGAGGCCAACCCTATACTTGTTCAATGTCGTTATATGTATTTTTACTACAAAATACAGTAGGTGAGTTTCATTTACCTTTTTTTACCCTTTATATTTTTGGGCTGAGAATACATGCGCAATTTTTATAAATGTTTTTACGAAATAGACACAAGTACTCAAAACTACATTATATGGTTGAATGATCGAAATCGAATATGCTCCTATTTATTAAGTCTGGTAATCTAAGAATTAGGGAACAGACACCCTAATTGACGCGAACTCTAAAGATAGATCTATCGGGCCCAACAAGTCCCATCCAAAGTACCGGATGCTTTAGTACTTCGAAATTTATATCATGTCCGAAGGAGGATCCCGGAATGATGGGGATATTCTTATATGCATATTGTGAATGTCGGTTACCAGGTGTTCAATCCATATGAGTGATTATTTTTTGTCTCTATGCATGGGACGTATATTTATGAGAACTGAAAATGAAATCTTGCGGTCTATTAAAATTATGAAATGATTATTTATGTTAAACTAATGAACTCACCAACCTTTTGGTTGACACTTGAAAGCATGTTTATTCTCAGGTATGAAAGAAATCTTCCGCTGTGCGTTTGCTCACCTTAGAGATATTACTTGGAGTCATTCATGACATATTTCAAAAGATGTTGCATTCGAGTCGTTGAGTTCATCAAGATTATTATTAAGTCAATTATAGTTAGATATATTTTGAAATGGTATGCATGCCGTCAACTTTCAATGTAATGAAAGATTGTCTTTTCAAAAACGAATGCAATGTTTGTAAAATGTATCATATAGAGGTCAAGTACCTCGCGATGTAATCAACTGTTGTGAAACGTTTATAATCGATATGGACTTCGTCCGGATGGATTAGGACGGGTCTCTACAAATATGTCCGAGACTTTTTAGACTGGATATTCGTCCAGCAGCTTCTGTCAGAGATTGAGCAAGATTCATGAATGATGGCTGGATTTTCGAGTGGGAATGGACTCGAGATATTTTAGGCAGGTTACATGGGGAATTAAAAACACTTACATAAACAATCAAGACTCGAGTGAGTATGGGTTCGGGGTGTAGTTCATGGAAGTTTAAAGGAGATAAAAGTGGCGTTTACAATACAAAATCGATGGTTATATCAATTGATGACAAGATAATTCCAAGGGAAACAACAACTTCGGTGATCCTTCGGAACAATCTTATTCCACAAAAAGTGAGAATCTTCGTGTGGAGAACTCTAAGAAATAGAATCGCGGCTAAAGAGGAACTCGACAAGAGGGGAATTGACTTAGACTCGTTGTTATGCCCTCTATGTAACGACGTGGTCGAGTCGGTTGACCATGCCATTTATTCATGCAAATCCGCACAAGATATTTGGATCGGCATCTATAAATGGTGGGGCCTATCCCTTCCATCGAGCTCAAATTTTGAAGACGTGATTAAAGGTTCGAATGTGATCGGGGTGGACACAAATCAAAGGAAAACATGGCAAGCGGTAGTTTGGGTGACGTGTTATCTCATTTGAAAAAATAGAAATCTAAAGGTTTTTCGCAACGACGCATGGGCATCTTCAAAGGTTATAAATGAGGTTCAAGTTAAATCTTTTGAATGGGTGAAAAATCGTTCGAAAAAGGATTGTTTGGCTTGGCATCAATAATAATCGAAATGTGGTGCAAGTGAATATTGATCCGAGTTGAATTTGTGTATCTAGTATTCTCGTGTTTGTATATCCTTGTAGTGTTATAGTTTCTCGTGTGGCTTGCTTGTAATCTTCGAGTCGTGGTGTTGTGTACTTATTTTGGCTACCTCACCTTCCCTATTGTACATACTTTTATACGGAGTAAGTTATAATATACTATAGTTTGCTTTTCAAAAAAAAAAAAAAAAAAAAAAAAAAAATTCTAATGCAAACTTACGACCACACAACTACACAGAATATAAGAACAAAATAACAATAAACAACCTAAAACTAAAAAAAAAATGCGAAGAGGGTGATCAATCTACATTATTTGAAGATTAAAAATCATCTCAACCATAAAAGCATCACACGAATAGAACCAAATGACATCGAATCAAATATCTTTGAAGAACACATCGAACTTTTTTATGTCGGCCCCTTGTAGTCACCGTATTTAGGTTGTTTTATCAATAGTAAATGAATAAATTTAATGCTTGTATCTTTTTATTTTACTCTAATATACAAGAAAAGTATACCTATAATTTTTTATGTAATAAATATAATATAAAATTACTCTATAATGATAGGGTGGTGATATATCTAAATTAATTTTTGATAGATCCACCTATATTTGATGTCTTCTTATAAAAATATTCTTCAATAAATCTATCAAGAAAATTGTGCAAGACATAATTTAAGAGTATCTTAGTCAATTTAATTTAAGTGGATCCATCAAAATCTAATTTGAAAATATGAATTCTCAATAAATATAAGAATCATCGAAAACGGCCTAAAGGATATGACAACCACGTTACATGTTTTTTGATTTGATAGCTCGGGTGCTTCATCTCCATTTCATTCTATGTTACTCCGTACTCAATTATTTGATTTAACGCATTATTTATTTGATTTAACGCATTATTTAGTTAAAGTATAAAATTCTCTTCTTGAATTTTCAAAATAAAAACTTCTGAATAAGAAGTTCGTAATTTTCTTATTAGTCTTTATTACTACAGTAATTACTATATGATCACAAGTATGCTTTATATATAGCTTTCAAATATGATATATATTCTTTTAAACAATAGGACGAAACCGAATAATTGTGCGAATGTTATACTTCATTAACAAAAGGTTATCAAGATGTCATTGAAGAATTTTCACAAACCAAATATGTTTCATTGCCAATTTTCAGATATCATTGCATGAGACTTTTGTATAACATAACCAATAAAGAGACTCGAAGGAATATCTTTTTATTTAAAAGAGCCAGAATCTTTAATGACTTCATAGACAGAAATGCGTTAGTTGATATTCCAATGGGGAGAGGAAATTCACAAGAGTTAGCGATAATGGGGTTAAGATGAGCAAGTTAGATAGATTCCTCGTTTCGAGTGACTTCCTTAGCTTGTGGAAGGACTTAAAGGTTGTTGCTTTAGATAGAAGGGTTTCGGACTATTGCCCTATTATTTTGTCTGATGGTGATGTTAACTTTGGACCTAAACCGTTTAAAATCTTTGACGACTGGTTGTCGGTGGATGGTATTGAAGAGGTAATTGCTAACTCGTGGAAAGGTTCTATGGAAGGACAGGAAGGTAATAGAAAGGATTGTATTTTCTGTAACAAACTAAAAAGGTTAAAAGGGGATCTTAGAGAGTGGAGCAAATCTCGTTTTGAGAATCTTGACATTGAAATTAAAAATGCAAAAAAGGCGGCGTTGGATCTTGAACTCAAAGCAGAAGCGGGTAATCTAAGTGTTGCGGATCATGAGAATTGGATTGCGTCGAGGAAAACTTGGTTGGATAAGGAAAAGACAAAAACCGGAATGTTGAGACAAAAAGCACGGGTGCGTTGGATGACCGACGGAGATGAAAACTCAAAATATTTTCACAATTCATTGAGAAGAAATTACAACAAAAATAATATTCGGGGCATTAATGTTAACGGTTCGTGGTGTGAAGATCCGTCGGTTATCAAAGAAGAAGCGGTAAATCATTTTAAGAAAATTTTCGAAGATGGTGAGATTGACCGACCCAGCCTCGCGGGGCTAAATTATTCTCCGATTTCGGAACTGGAAGCAGAAAATCTCGAATTGCCTTTTTCGGAAAATGAGGTTTGGGAATCGGTAAAGTGTTGTAGAAGTACTAAAGCCCCAGGGCCGGATGGATTATTTGGGATTTTTCAAAAAGTTTTTGGTGTATCATCAAAGAGGATCTAATCGAGGCTATCAATTGGTTTTGGGTCCATGGCGAATTTTCCAAGGGGTGCAATGCTTCGTTCGTTTCACTTATCCCTAAGAAAGCGGACCCTTTGAATTTTGGGGATTACCGACCGATTAGTCTTATTGGTAGTTACTACAAAATAATCGCGAAAATGTTGTCTCTTAGGATTCGGAGAGTAGTTTCGTGTCTTGTGGGATTGGAACAAAGTGCCTTTCTTAGTCAGCGTTTTATCCTAGACGGTGTGTTAGTGGCGAATGAAGTGGTAGACGATCTTCATTCAAAGTAGATTTCGAGAAAGCTTTTGATTCGATTAATTGGAACTATCTTCAAGAGGTTATGACTTGTATGGGTTTCGGGGTTAAATGGCGTAAGTGGATGTCATCTTGCCTTCAATCGGCTTCGATCTCAATATTAATTAATGGCTCGCCGACAGGGGAATTTAGTCTAAGAAGGGGTGTTAGGCAAGGTGACCCCCTATCTCCTTTTCTTTTCATTATCGCGGCGGAAGGTCTTAACATTCTTACCAAAGTGGCGGTGGATAAAGGTATGTATAAAGGGGTTGAAGTTGGCAATGAGAAATTTATTATTTCTCATTTACAATATGCGGATGACACGATTTTTTTCGGGGAATGGAGTAAGCGTATCGCCCGAAACTTGTGACGACCCGGAAATTTCCGACCAAATTTATTTATACTTGAACTTAATATGAAATCGAAATGATAAGTAAAGTCTGTAATGTTGAAGTCTCGAAAACTTTGAACTGTGTTCGTGTATACATTTGACTTTTGACCAATCCCGACGATTCATGAACAATTGTTAATAATATGTGTATATATATATATATATATATATATATATATATATATATATATATATATATATATATATATATATATATATATATATATATTTATATAAATATAAATATTATGTATTGAAATTTATAATATCTATTTCTATTATAAAATAATATAGTAAATAGATATATAATAATTATATATATAAAACATTATTACTGTATTCATATTTACATATATAGTATATGATGTAACAACAAGTTAAAAATATAATAATAATGACAAACTATATTATTACTACTTTCATTATTATTAATATCATTATTAGTAATATTAACAAATGTTAAGTATAAAAATCTTAATAAATTTAAGATTATGGTTATCAAAATAAATACTTAAATATAAAAATTACTATAAGAATGATTAAAATTATTATTTAGATGTAATTTAAATATTATTTGTTATCATGATTAATATTATTATTAATATTAATATTAATACTTTTATAAATATAATTACCACTATTATTAAAATCATTATTAATATTATCATAAAATTAATACAATTCATCTTTATTATTATTAATTAAATCATTCTTAATATTGATTAATATTATTATTATAGTTGTTAATATTATTATTATTATTATTATTATTATTGTTTACATAATTATTATTATTAGTATTAATATTATTATTAATATACTTATTTATTTATTAATACAAATCTTATATATATCTGGATTTAGTTAGGCATCACCATCGACTGTATGAGATTAGTACCTTTTGTCTCCAAAAATTCGTTCATATCAATATCATAGTACAAATCAGATCACAAACAGATTCTATTTCATCTTATTTTACTTAATTTTTCTGTTCTTTCTTTTGTCTGATTGAATTAGGGTATTATCAGTCGACACCCACCATTATACTATAAGTCAATTAGTTGTAGTTGTTAGGAATCCACTACCATTATCAATATACAATCATAAACACCCACTTCTATTTTTTTTACTTCTTTTTTTTTCGTAAGCAACAACCCATTTTCGAAAGCAACTAGTATCTTTCTCTTCTTCTTAATCATGAACCCAAACCAAATACCACGAAACCGTCACAGCTTGCTCAACTTGCAAATACTATTGCTGCTATAGCTTCCTGTTACGCCATTAGAACTGCTAATCCTTTTCTTATGTTTCAATTGTAAGCAAACAACGACCATGATTAATTCCTGTCTACTGTTCCGATTACTTTTGCTATTCACTGTTTCTGCTTAAAAACCGATCACAACACCAACACTGTTTACGATTACCTTTCCTCCTGCAACTGCTACTTTTGTGTTTTATACTCTCTCTCTCTATCTATATATAAATGATACATATGCACACCTACAGGTTAAGCAAATACCACGCACCATTCTTAGTTTCTTCTATTATTTTTTTTCTTGTCGATACCATAAACAAACGCCACCTTTGAACTTCTTTTTTCTCCTTCACTACATCGCCACCATCTCCACCTTTAACCCTACAAGCTGCTGCAATATTTTTGTTTTTCTGCTTCTATTCGAATACGCAGCTCCTGCTGCAGCTATTTTTTTTCTGTATAAAACCGTAGGGAACCACCACCCAAATAACCACAACCATCCTAAAACAAACAGCTGCTATTCTTGAACTATTTCGGAGTAAAATGAATCCAAAATCATCATTATTAAACCATCACACCCTTACTAACACTACTACAATACTTTTTCTTTCCTTAGCTATCAACAGAATTAAATGATGGGTCGATATATATATATATATATATATATATATATATATATATATATATTCACAAGTTGGGGGTTTCTCTATTTAGATGTTGTGAATATTTAATATCTAGCATAATCAATTCCTAGTGATAATTTATGATTGTAGAGTTAAATAAAACTTTGTGGCCGACCATATGTAGGGAAAAGGTACTTTGGTTAATTTTTTTTTTTTAAGATGATGATGAATGGCGTAGACCCCCCAATTGGTTTCATAAATAATACAGCAAAGTTGTTGATTGAGATGGGGACGGATAAATGAATTGAGAATCACTAAGGGGCCATGTGGGATTTTAAGGCATTGCAAACCGAACACCAATGTTTCGTTTTCTTCCTTTTATCGTTGTTTATCGCTACAGCTCTGTAGCTGTTATTAAACATTTTGGTTTATTATGTGGTTAAGAGAAAATGGTAATGATGATATAGAGAATGATTATTAAGATCGTACTATACATGTATGATACTGATTAAAGATAACAATGATGATAATGTTTCGATTTTCCCTTCGGCTGCTATTTTTTTTACCTGATGCCATTTATAAAATTGATCGAGGACATACAAGAGATGTTGGGCTTGATTAAATTATCAGATGGGGTTTGGGGAAGCAAGTTGGGCCGAAACTATAAAACTCTGTTGGGCTTATTAAATTACTATGATGGGTTTCATTATAATTAAATGGTGGGCTTTTGAATTGTTGGGCCGAGATTGGTTTAAAGTAATTAAGTATAAGAGATAATTATGAAAGGTAACGAATAGAGGAGTGGTTAGGGAGTTTTGGGTGTAAACGAGAGGTCGCCGGTTCGAGCCTTGTCAGAGGCATTTTTTTTGGAAAAAGCTTTTAAAGGTAGTCCTCTGTTATTATTATTATTATTATTATTATTATTATTATTATTATTATTATTATTATTATTATTATTATTATTATTATTATCATTATCATTATGATTATTATTACTATTTGCTAGTATTAAGTATTATTGTTATAATTGTTAGTATTACTATTATCATTATTATGAACACAATACAAATTATTATTATTTTCATTAGTATTAGTATCATTTTTTTTAGTATTATTATAATATATATTATAGTTATTATTATTATTACTATTATTATCATAAAAATACAACCTTTTATTATTAGTAGTAATTTTACCAAATAAATATTAGTTACATAAAGATATATTTAATATATATAACATAAATATATTAATATGTTTATAATAAATAATAATTATTTATTTAAAGTATATATAAAATAAATGTACTTAAGTAATTACTAAAAACTATAATCATTAAATATAACAATTATACCACTACTAATATATAGGTTTATTCGATTACAAGAATAGGTTTTAATGCATATATGAATGATATAGGTTCGTGAATCTGAGGCCAACCCTACACTTGTTCAATGTCGTCATATGTATTTTTACTACAAAATACAGTATGGTGAGTTCATTTGCTCCCTTTTACTCTTTACATTTTTGGGACTGAGAATACATGCGCTGTTTTTACAACTGCTTTATTAAATGCCTTTGAAATATATTTTGAACTGCAAATACATGAAATGCTTTTATAAATGTTTGACGAGATAGACACAAGCAAAACATTCCTCGAATGAATTATTATGCAGACAGAAGTTCTGCGGATTATTATTGAATTATGTGGACATGATAATTGCCACTATTGAATTATGTGGACATGATAATTGCCACCATTGAATTATGTGGACATGATAATTGCCACCATTGAATTATGTGGACATGATAATTGCCACCAATTGATATGAATGTTATGTATCGAGAGAATGATTTTATACACAGGTTATGTGTATGTTATTTTTGTGCACAAGATATGTGTACGGTTACTAAGATTTATGAAAGATGATTTCGTACACGAGAAAGGTGTACTGTACTTAAAAGATATCGCATGTACATTACAGGTGGGTATAGGATTCGGGCCCATTTGTACAATGCAGCATTTATATCTTGTGGTCTATCAAAATGATGAATTTTATTGTTTTATGATAAACCTATGAACTCACCAACCTTTTGGTTGACACTTGAAAGCATGTTTATCCTCAGGTATGAAAGAAATCTTCCGCTGTACATTAGCTCATAATAGAGACATTACTTGGAATCATTCATGACATATTTCAAAAGAAGTTGCATTCGAGTCGTCGAGTTCATCAAGATTATTATTAAGTCAATTATAGATGGATATATTATGAAAGGGTATGCATGCCGTCAACTTTCGATGTAATTGAAAGTTTGTCTTTTAAAAACGAATGCAATGTTTGTAAAATGTATCATATAGAGGTCAAGTACCTCGTAATAAAATCAACTATTGTGAATCATTTATAATGTATATGAACGGGTCCTTTTAGTTGGTATCAGAGCGGTGGTCTTAGCGTACCAGGTCTTGCATTAGTGTGTCTAACTGATAGTTGTATAGATGCATTAGTGAGTCTGGACTTCGACCGTGTCTGCATGTCAAAAGTTTTGCTTATCATTTCATGTCGAAAATTACCTGCTTATCATCCTTAAAGTCTAGACACATCTTACTGCATTGATTGCATGAATAGTGTATAGACAAAAATTCATATCTTAGCGTATCTGTTACTGTAGACTTTTCCTGACAGTTTCCGTAGATTCCTCCGTAACTTATGGGATTTTAGTATTATATATGCATATGTAAATTATATATTTCAGGGTACTAATCTACATCCTATAATCTATTTCTTATCGAAAATCCTTCATCTGATCGTACGAGATGAATCCTTCAACCAGTTCGAGTCCGATAGCTATTCCGATAGCTATTTCGACAGCTGTTCCGACATGAATGTTCACCTAAGCTCCGAAAGCAGTGTTACCAGGATGAATCAACCAATCAGCTATCCCCAATTCATCTGATGGGTTCGTAGTCGACTTAATTAATGGAGACGCGAAGAAGGCGATCCTTTTCACCAATCGAATTTACCTCTTGGCGAAGAACCTGAAACACTTACCGGCGAATCAGTCCAAAACACCATTTTCACCCTCAGTTCCAGAGTAGCTCGACACAATTATATTCTATCCACAATTCTAAACCTTATTCATCTGATCGTTCCGACCGACAAATTGTTGCGGAATAATAGAAGAAGTCAATGAACTTCGCGCCCGAGTTGTAGCTTTGGAAAATAGTGCAAAACATACCAGCTTCAGCAACGTCACCAGCGTTAACAGTACCATTACCGCTAACAACAACATCTGCATCACACCTTAACATCACAATCTATACCTCGAACATCAACATCATATGCACCATAGATACCAAGGAGTACCAACAACAATGAACGATGAAGTATTGATCCATAACTTCATTGAAGAAATATTCTGCGAAGAATATGTGGTTCCTAATAGTTTTAGAGATTACTTATTCTAGCTCAAACCGAAAATCATGTGAGTTTAATATCATATTAACTCATTAAATCCATGATTAAATCTGAAGAAAATATATATGTATATATATTTTCATAAAGACTGTAATTAAAAGTTCTTTAGTACAAACTGTTAATGGTAAAAATATTTTAACAGGTAGGTAATACCCGAGGAATATTTAGATTTTACATTAATAAGTTACACTGTACATTCTTCAAATCTGATTCAACAATCATTTACTATCCTACTTACAACCACAGATATACGTATCCGTTCACAAAAGAATAACCATTTTCATTCAAATTTAATTTCATATTCGATTTTGACCGTTCACAACCCAAGTCAAGATTTAACAGAAGACATCACTTTTAGATTCCTACGTCTTTCAAAGCCATACTTTGAAACCAAAACTGTGCCAGATCCATTGGCCTGTTAATACCGAAAATAACTTTACAATACCTTTCCAAAATTAGCCAATTTTGTCACAGCCCCAGCAAATCAACTTCGACTTTCATTCGGATTAACCTTATTATAACTTTCATATATAAGCTTGACACTTGATTTCATCCTAAACAATCATTCGTATCTTAACGATTACCATCAGCGTTTAATCATTTAAAAACACAATTCTCTTAATATCACCTCAGATTGATAACCGATGATTCAGATATGGTAGCATTAAATGCAGAGGAAACAACAAAAGTGTAGATGGTCTAAATGGCCAAGAGTTTGATGATAAAGAATGGAGTATTAGGAACGCTCGATAGAAAATTTGGTACTGAAAAATGGATTGAGCTAACCATGAAGGAGACCAAGGACTAATACAAGGACCAAACCCTATATTCAAAGAATCCAGATAATTCTGTATCCGATAAAACCTATAGAGAATATCTTGCTCCGTACTCACGTTAAAATCTTGTGGAAAATCTTTCTTCATCAACCTTCGAACTTAGAAATTCTAAAATATCATAATAAATATCTTCGATATTTCTGAAGATATTTTTATAAATATTCTTGTCCGAAATTATCTATCTCTTCGTACTATCTATGTTACATCATAAAAGAAACTGTTTTAGTTTCTATCCTACTATAAAATTTGAGTTTAAATTATGAATGATTTCTGGAGAAGTGTTGGATATTGAAGCATGAGTTAGTATAATATAATCACGCTTGGCCAACGTGATTATATTATAGTAAGTCATGCTGGAAGTTCTAATGAAACATGATGATTCACAGATCATAACATCATCATGTGTCATGTTACACGACTTTACATTCTATTTAAACTCTAAACATATCAAGAACATATTTTCTTGATATTTCTATCTTTCCGTGACTCTGGTAATTTTACAAATCAAATCGTGCTATTACGATTTTTTCTGCTTAGAACGTTATGATTATTCGAACTTTGATATCTATGAATTCTAGACTATTACTCGCTTGACTTAAAGCCAGGAAGAGAAAACAAGAGCATAGAATTTCGAAATATAAGGGAGAATATAAATCCCAATAACAACACCGAAATTACAAACTGTGTATATCAATGAGAATAGGAATATAAAGACACGGGAGAATTAGAACTACTATAACCCCAAGAGCATAGTAGAAGTAAACAGATTCCTCTGGTGGTAGACAAAAAAAGAGAATGATCGATACGAAATGTAAGACCCGAATAATTGAAGTGTACACATGTGTATATAAGTGTATTGTGCGGTACTCGAATCGGGGTTTGGTTGTATATATTTAAAAAGGCAAAAGGAGCTGGACTGGGAGAGTTGCGCGCCGCTCGGCCTGGTGGCGCGCCGCGCCATCTGTCTGTGACAGATTCTCTCTTTCTTTTAAATTAGATATTTTGAGGGTATTTTGGTAAAATCACTTGGAGGCTGGATTTAATGCCTTAGATCAGTTTTGGGGAGTTCATTTACTCCTTCCACAACTACCAACACTTATCCAAATCAATTCTAGAGAGAGAGTGGCTTTTAGTGAGGGAAACCCCATTTTGGAGAAGAAGAAGAAGGTTTCTTGCTTAAGTCCAAGCATTAAAGTTGTTCGCCTTCCCTCTAGCTTCATTGTGATAGTTGTGGTATGCTCTAATCTTAATTTCTTTGTTTAATTTGATTTAGGGCTAGGGTTTGGGGTGAAGATGAACATAAAACCCATTTTGTTAGTGTTTTGGGTGTTCTAGGGTAATTTGAGTCATGTAGACTCAATATTGGGTTAACTAGGGTTTGGAAGAGTTACTTGTTGTTAGAGAACCCTAATTAGCTAGTAAAATTGCTAGAACACCATGACTTATGTAAATGGGTGTAAATGGGTTAGTGGTTGACCCAAAATGGGTAGGTTGACTTTGAAAGTGTCAAATGGGTCAAAATGAACCTAAGCTAATTAATATGTGTGGTTGAAGCCTAAAACTAGTGTTAAAATGTGTAATGAACCTACTTTGGTTAATGATAGGGTTTTGTGATGAGTTAACCCGATTTTAGGGTTAAGGGTGCAAATGGGTCGGATTTGCACCATGGGTCAAATTAACACTAGGAGTGAGCTTTAGAGTGTTGACCAACTCGAGTTGTGATTTTGATATTGTGATAAATGTAATAGGTGCGTTACATTGAAGTGTTCAAGCTCGGTTATCTTTCACCAAGAGATTTTGAGGTGAGTGGAATAATTATGCATTCGTGTATATGGCGTGTTTATTTGTGGGTGTTATGGTATGAACCATCGAGCCGGTAGTACCATAGCATGTGTGTAAATTGATGTGAACCACGAGCCGGTAGCATCGAGTGTGAACCACGAGCCGGTAGCACTATAAAATAATTGATGTGAACCACGAGCCGGTAGCATCGAGTGTGAACCACGAGCCGGTAGCACTATAAACAAAGTGTGAACCACGAGCCGGTAGCACTATAAACGAGTGAGACTCAATGCGTATGGTGTGAACCACGAGCCAGTAGCACCATAGCGTCATGGTTAACCATATTAAGATTTGTTGATATTTAGCATGCTAAATTATTTATGGTTGTGTTGAGTATATGCTAACTCGGTTATGTTATTGTATGACTTGTTAAGTGTTTGAGGTTGATGACATGCTTTTGTGTTACACGTTTCGTACGAGGTTGTAACAACCCAAACCAAACCACGACAATTCCCGTTAAATTTCACAACATAAAAAAAAAATTTCTGGTGCAGTTCATCTGCGCGGCGCGCCAGGTGGGTGCGCGGCGCGCCAAACCACCTGGACAGCCCGCTGTCCCCGGAAGTCAATTTAACGAAAATGTTTGACTAGTTCCCGACACATTTAGCCAAAACGCTTTTAACCTTACATTAATATATGTAAAACTAGCACATAACTAAGGTTTGAGCGAGTTTTACAAAGTGGGGCCCACACGTGCCCAAATTACCCTTTAAGTGTCAAAATACAAATTTTAGACCATAAGACTCTTAATACAAAACAAAGCCGAGCATGGCGATTGGGGATACACTACCCAATCCTAATAAATCCAAAAGCAAGCCTTCTACGCAAACTATGCAAGTCCTCTAATCCTCGCGCTTACCCGAGCCACCATCCGCATGCAATCTATAAAAAGAGTCAACAACGAGAGGGTAAGCTAACGCTTAGTGAATGATAATATACTACATACATATATATGCATAAAATGGACACGCCACATAAATAAACAAATACCGCATACCGGAGCGTCCAAGCCTAAAGGCAAGCTAATCTAAGTATACCATACGATCACTAAGCAACAAGCTAATAATACCATCAATAAGGTAAGTTCACCAACGTCAATGTGAACAACGCCAATAACTACCCCCGGAGGGTTAACTACATCACGACAACACAACATTAATCACGAATTAGCAATTCGACAATCATGCAACATATCGTGCATATACCAATAACCGCAAGTCCACAATAGCTAGCAATACCAATAGCATATAGTTCATAATTAAATATGCCAATACATAATTCATACAACCATGGTTAACCAATTCGAACAAGGGAAACGGTACATACAAGACCGTTGGAGTTCATAACATCCGTTAGTGCTACTTAATCAACGCGTAGTCACTAATCCCCCGGGTGATGTCTTAAACAACGCGACTCACTCACCCTTTCCAATGTGGCGTCTTAAACAACGCGACGATTCCACATGCCATTCGATACGATGGGTGGTGTCTTAAACAACGCGACATCCACTCCAATACATTGTGGTGTCTTAAACAACGCGACATCCACTTCTTTACCATGTGGTGTCTTAAACAACGCGACATCCACTTCTTTACAATGTGGTGTCTTAAGCAACGCGACAATGCCACATTCATACGACACAAATAAATACATTATATACACATACGCATAATTATTCCACTCACAACCACGTGTGATAACGTACACCCAAAATGTGTACTTTGCCAAAGGTAGTCAACCAAAACGCACAACCGTGCCAATTGGACCTATGCACAAGTCCATCAAATCCACCTACATGTGAAGTGAGCTCTATAGATGAGAATCACTTCACCCGACCCGCACCCATCCTACACATACATATGCATATAGGATATTAACACTCACCTTGAAGTCTTGATGAAAGCTTCCAAATAATCTGCAACTCGCCAATGGAAAATACCTATTCCATTATCATAATTACAACAATACACTTAGAATGGATTCACAAATCAACCCAAATTGACACTTAGTGCAAATTTGACCCAAATGCACTTCCAAGTACAAAACGCGCCCAAAATTAACCAATAATCACTAACACAAGTGAGAATGGTCTTAATACGCCAATTAAACCCGATCATAGGTGTTAAACACCTATCTTGCCCAAAATGACACTTAAACCCTAATTTTGACCCATAAAGGTCAAAATCTCATTCTTTACAAGTTTTGACACCAAAACACATTTAACTCGGTTTTATACTTCAACTTAATCCATTTTAAGTTTATAAACTTCATTAAATCGCCAATTGGGTCATAATCACCACCAAACCCTAATTTGACCCAAAGTCAAAGTTAGTCAACCAAATAACCCTAAATAGGTTTCAATACTTCCACAATCACTAAACCTAGTGATTAAACCCAATTTCAAGTTCTAAACATAACCAATTTGTTCACCAAATCGAAATCCACCGACAATAACAATAAACCCGATTACTAGCATCACTAAAGTCACTTCATCACCTAAAAGGGTTTTACAACAAATTAACTCAAACCCTAACTTGAATATCAAATCAAATAATTGAAATTCGGAGTTTGAGCTTACCAATACTATCACCGCGTAGCCAAGAACGAAAGGAACAACTTTAGAACCCGAGCTTTGGTGAGAAATCGACTCCTTCTTCCCCAAATCAAGCCCTCTCTCTCTAAACCCTTACTCTCTCTCTAAAAATGGTTGAGAGTGTTTTTGGTTGGTGAGAATTTGATCCAAACTGATCAAAGGATCAGTTTTGATGAACCTAAACCGACCCCAAGTGAAAAGACCAAAGTACCCTTCATTTAAAGCCTTTAAAAAGGCTGAAAATTGCTTCTGACCCATTCGGCGCGCCGCGCCACATTGTGGAGCGCCGCTCCACTCTGCAGGTCAGATTTCAGAAACTTGTTTTGGCCATAACTTTTTGACCGTAGCTCCGTTTTCGATGAATCAAATATCGTTGGAAACGTAATAAGATTTTCTTTCCAATGGTAAGGCTTTGAAACATTAACACCAACTTTATTTGGGGTTGAAAAGATACGTACACTCCTCGTCACTTCAGACAATGTCCAGTTTCCTCCAACGTTCGAGCAAGCAACACGTACATGCTTCGTACACTTCATACATGCATAGTACACCATAAATACATTATCTACAATAAATATTTGGGTCTTACAACTCTCCCCCACTTAAACTCGATCACGTCCTCGTGATCTTCTCCACTTAAACAATCCGGACCTGCTTAACGATCCTCACTCAAGTCCCAATACGAACTTTCCTAGACCATTCTTCCCAATGGATCACTTTCAACAACTAAAGTCGTCAACCGTGATTTATCAAAACCACAATCCGAGCACTGAAACCTGCTCAATTTCCCATATCGGGAAAAACTCGACCCATCTCGTACCGAGATATCAATTCCTTAGCGTACCTTTACCAAGGACAACGCTAAAAGCAACCAAGTCTCAACTTAAAGTCAACAATCCGAAACGATGAAGACCGAACCAAACAAATCCTTACGGATAACATTAATCACTAACATCCCTTGTAGTGCGCAATACGACCTATACGCAACTACCATAGCATCAAAATCCAACGGCTAAAACCAAAAGCGCCCAAAACGACTATGGCAACGCTAAACCTAAGGTGTACAAAATCGACTATTGTCACACCCGTAACAACATGTGAGCGAAACACGGCTATCGCATCCCTAATCACACAACATGGTCCTCACAATCCCACCATAGGAGTATAAAACAACTGATAGATCACTCAACACCGGATGAAGTCAGCGGACCCGAAAGTCATGCTTCACCGATATAACAATACCTCATGATGAAGTCAGCGGACCCCGAAAGTCATGCTTCACCACTATAACAATACCTCACACAACGAGTAGTGCAACATCGCGCTCTGCTACACTATGGGGAACCCTAACGGATACCACTAACCACCCACAATCGAGCAAGAACCACCTATATCAAACATAGAAACCAAACATTAATTATCTAAAAGAGAATCCGACACACACACATCCCTTAACTGGAGGATTTCACCTTGCTCGCCAAACACATCCATTATCTCACAATGAGATTTACCACATTACCACCTCGGTGGTAATTTAAATCCAAACCAATAGTACAACTTGAACCAAAATTGTACTCCACCACAAATCGACCAAAAACTAGGTCCCAACACAAGTTTCGGATCTACCATAAGCACTATCCGAAATCTCACCCTAAAACTTCCTCGTGCGGGAGTGTAACTCCCCCACTTGGAACTACGTTCCATATCCATAACTCGTACTACCGTACAGTGCTACCAAATGTAGACTTTACCAACGATTGGGTACACACGACCCATCACCACATCTCGCTCTAACCTCGAGTTCACGAAGGATTTTAACCAATCCTTATACACTTTGAACGAAAGCGTACCGCAACACAATCGGAGTCGAACACCACGCTAGTAGGTATAAAAGAGGCACCTAATGTTGCATCATGTAGACTCCATTACCAACACACATCGAGATTAAAAACACTCGATCTCAAGGGTTCCAACCACCCGACGAACCTCATGGTTCATCACTTCAACATAAAAGCGAACAAGCGCTTAACAATCGAACACCAAAACCATTTCCGTGGCTTGGTAGAAACATTTCTCAAATATCAAGGAATGCTTGGTTGCACCAAGTCTTACGCCCTTCGCCCGACAATCAAACGTCACCATAGGGTACTTCCATTAGGAACGTCACCCATAACAACAATATGCACAACACAAGGCATTAACAACTCAAACTCAAACGGCATCGAACATTCCCAAGACTTGTGACTCCTCATGCCACCATTGTAACATCTAGACGCGCTAGAATTCGATATACTCGTCCGTGTACCACCCGTGCTCACGCTCGGACCCTTAGTCCTCTTACTCGGAGCACCATAAGAAACAACCCTTATCTCCCTTGAAGGTTCACCCTTCTTCGATCGTGTATGCGACTCGAAACCCCTAGCCAAGTCGAATAATTCCGAAAACGATTTCGCTTGACCACGACTAATTTTACTTTTCAAGTCGTCATTCAAAGTCCAATAGAAATCCCCCATTAACAAACGATCACTTCCCAAATACTCCGGACAAAAACGAGCCTTCGCCATAAAGGTCGTCTTGAGAGTACTCAAATCCATAGATCCTTGTCGCAAGTTTCGCAACTCATTACGCAATTCCCACAAATCGGCCGAAGTCCGGAACTCCTCGAAAAATTCCTCCTTAAACTCGTCCCACGATAAGACCATAAACGTTTCACCACCAACAAGATCAATCTTACCATCCAACCAATCCCTTGCCCTACCCCGCAACAAACTAGTTGCGAGCCTCGTCTTCTTCTCGGGAGGGCAATCAATCGTGCGAAAACGCCCTTCGACATCCGAAATCCAAGTTGTGCTTACCAATGGATCCGGTTTCCCGTCGTACATCGGTGGTTTAGTCCTCATGAAGCTCTTAAGATAACGCTCCATTTCACTACTACTTTGAAGTTCGGAATACCTCCTTTCCATTCTTTCTTCCAACGCACCCATTTGCTCCGCAACGGCGGCCGCAACTCTAGCGTTAAACTCCGCGTCATTCGCCTCGGTCTCGTTTCGCGTCGTCATTCAAAAGAATGCAAAACGATTAGTCCACGAACGTATAAAACCGCACGCACAACACCGTCCCATCTTGCTAAACACTCGTCGTACATCACTTGTTAGACCCGATTTGTACCCGTAATAAGGTTTGCAAGTTCTTATTACGCACACACGCCGCATCGACTCGTTAGTACAACGACCGCCTCGCTCGATGATAAGAACAAACACAACCAAAATTCTACGCGATACAAACACACGCGAGAATTATTACCACAACACAAAAGCATATTAATAATATCCGCATTACTAATATATACGTTAGTCGACCTATAAACAAGGCACTAACTAAACCCATTCCGACCCGAAATCCTACAAGTCCCGCAACAATTTAAGCACACACAAAAGTCTAAGTCTAGGCACCTATCTCAAGTCACCTAAATCCCTTAGACCATGCTCTGATACCACTTGTAACAACCCAAACCAAACCACGACAATTCCCGTTAAATTTCACAACATAAAAAAAAAATTTCTGGTGCAGTTCATCTGCGCGGCGCGCCAGGTGGGTGCGCGGCGCGCCAAACCACCTGGACAGCCCGCTGTCCCCGGAAGTCAATTTAACGAAAATGTTTGACTAGTTCCCGACACATTTAGCCAAAACGCTTTTAACCTTACATTAATATATGTAAAACTAGCACATAACTAAGGTTTGAGCGAGTTTTACAAAGTGGGGCCCACACGTGCCCAAATTACCCTTTAAGTGTCAAAATACAAATTTTAGACCATAAGACTCTTAATACAAAACAAAGCCGAGCATGGCGATTGGGGATACACTACCCAATCCTAATAAATCCAAAAGCAAGCCTTCTACGCAAACTATGCAAGTCCTCTAATCCTCGCGCTTACCCGAGCCACCATCCGCATGCAATCTATAAAAAGAGTCAACAACGAGAGGGTAAGCTAACGCTTAGTGAATGATAATATACTACATACATATATATGCATAAAATGGACACGCCACATAAATAAACAAATACCGCATACCGGAGCGTCCAAGCCTAAAGGCAAGCTAATCTAAGTATACCATACGATCACTAAGCAACAAGCTAATAATACCATCAATAAGGTAAGTTCACCAACGTCAATGTGAACAACGCCAATAACTACCCCCGGAGGGTTAACTACATCACGACAACACAACATTAATCACGAATTAGCAATTCGACAATCATGCAACATATCGTGCATATACCAATAACCGCAAGTCCACAATAGCTAGCAATACCAATAGCATATAGTTCATAATTAAATATGCCAATACATAATTCATACAACCATGGTTAACCAATTCGAACAAGGGAAACGGTACATACAAGACCGTTGGAGTTCATAACATCCGTTAGTGCTACTTAATCAACGCGTAGTCACTAATCCCCCGGGTGATGTCTTAAACAACGCGACTCACTCACCCTTTCCAATGTGGCGTCTTAAACAACGCGACGATTCCACATGCCATTCGATACGATGGGTGGTGTCTTAAACAACGCGACATCCACTCCAATACATTGTGGTGTCTTAAACAACGCGACATCCACTTCTTTACCATGTGGTGTCTTAAACAACGCGACATCCACTTCTTTACAATGTGGTGTCTTAAGCAACGCGACAATGCCACATTCATACGACACAAATAAATACATTATATACACATACGCATAATTATTCCACTCACAACCACGTGTGATAACGTACACCCAAAATGTGTACTTTGCCAAAGGTAGTCAACCAAAACGCACAACCGTGCCAATTGGACCTATGCACAAGTCCATCAAATCCACCTACATGTGAAGTGAGCTCTATAGATGAGAATCACTTCACCCGACCCGCACCCATCCTACACATACATATGCATATAGGATATTAACACTCACCTTGAAGTCTTGATGAAAGCTTCCAAATAATCTGCAACTCGCCAATGGAAAATACCTATTCCATTATCATAATTACAACAATACACTTAGAATGGATTCACAAATCAACCCAAATTGACACTTAGTGCAAATTTGACCCAAATGCACTTCCAAGTACAAAACGCGCCCAAAATTAACCAATAATCACTAACACAAGTGAGAATGGTCTTAATACGCCAATTAAACCCGATCATAGGTGTTAAACACCTATCTTGCCCAAAATGACACTTAAACCCTAATTTTGACCCATAAAGGTCAAAATCTCATTCTTTACAAGTTTTGACACCAAAACACATTTAACTCGGTTTTATACTTCAACTTAATCCATTTTAAGTTTATAAACTTCATTAAATCGCCAATTGGGTCATAATCACCACCAAACCCTAATTTGACCCAAAGTCAAAGTTAGTCAACCAAATAACCCTAAATAGGTTTCAATACTTCCACAATCACTAAACCTAGTGATTAAACCCAATTTCAAGTTCTAAACATAACCAATTTGTTCACCAAATCGAAATCCACCGACAATAACAATAAACCCGATTACTAGCATCACTAAAGTCACTTCATCACCTAAAAGGGTTTTACAACAAATTAACTCAAACCCTAACTTGAATATCAAATCAAATAATTGAAATTCGGAGTTTGAGCTTACCAATACTATCACCGCGTAGCCAAGAACGAAAGGAACAACTTTAGAACCCGAGCTTTGGTGAGAAATCGACTCCTTCTTCCCCAAATCAAGCCCTCTCTCTCTAAACCCTTACTCTCTCTCTAAAAATGGTTGAGAGTGTTTTTGGTTGGTGAGAATTTGATCCAAACTGATCAAAGGATCAGTTTTGATGAACCTAAACCGACCCCAAGTGAAAAGACCAAAGTACCCTTCATTTAAAGCCTTTAAAAAGGCTGAAAATTGCTTCTGACCCATTCGGCGCGCCGCGCCACATTGTGGAGCGCCGCTCCACTCTGCAGGTCAGATTTCAGAAACTTGTTTTGGCCATAACTTTTTGACCGTAGCTCCGTTTTCGATGAATCAAATATCGTTGGAAACGTAATAAGATTTTCTTTCCAATGGTAAGGCTTTGAAACATTAACACCAACTTTATTTGGGGTTGAAAAGATACGTACACTCCTCGTCACTTCAGACAATGTCCAGTTTCCTCCAACGTTCGAGCAAGCAACACGTACATGCTTCGTACACTTCATACATGCATAGTACACCATAAATACATTATCTACAATAAATATTTGGGTCTTACAGAGGTATCTTGTGTTGTGATTGCAAATAGATGGGCGATATATATGTATGTGTAATTCTTGCATTCACTAAGCTTTGCTTACCCTCTCGTTGTTTACCACTTTTATAGGTTCGGTGTTGGACAAGGGTAAGGGCATCATTTTAGACTAGGGATCCCGCTTGTTGCTAAGGGACGCTTTTGGTTTTAGTAGCTCTCGGAGTTTGACCGATAGTTGGGTAGTTTAATCCCAAACGCCATGCTCATTGTGTAGTTTGGAACTTAAACTTTTTGGTGGTCGAAACTCCTAAATTGTACTAAACTTGTAATTTGGGTCGTGTGGGCCCCGCTTGTAAAACTTTAATTTTATGTTTGAAACATGTTAGTTTTACATATTTGGTTGTATGGTAAAAAGCGTTTTGTCTAAAAGTGCCGGGAACTAGTCAATCTTTTCGCGGTTAAAAGTCCCGGGGACAGCCAGATATGGCGCGGTGCGCGGGCCATATGGCGCGGCGCGCCGATGGTCTGCAACAGAATTTTTTTTTTTATTTCGTATTTTCACAAGGTTTTTGTCGGGTGTTGGTTTGGGTTGTTACAAGTGGTATCAGAGCATGGTCTAAGGGATTTAGGTGACTTGAGATAGGCGCCTAGACTTAGACTTTTGTGTGCGTGATTATGCGGGACTTGTAGGACTTTGGGTCGGATCGGAATGATTAGTGCATAGGTTTATGTGAACTAATCATGCGCTATTTGTTTGTGTTGTGTTTAGCAATCATCAAGCGAGATGGACGTTGTACTAGCGAGTTAGCGCGACGTGCTCGCGTAGTAATGACTAGCTACCATTACTACGGGTGCAAATCGGGTCAAACAAGCAATGTACGACGATTGTTGAGCGAGATGGGGTAGTGAGGCGTATATGTATGTAATTGTGTATATTTGCCCTTTCGTTTCGTGGTTTAAGCTAATTCGTTTTATAGAATGAAGACGAGAAACGGTCCCGATCACGATAACGGAAGTACAAGTGAAGACGCCGAGTTCTCGACCAAGGTCGAGGCCGTCTTTAAGAAGTTGAAATCGGATTTTCTTGCGGACGTTCGAAAGGTCTTCCAAGAGTCGGTCGATGGGCAAGTGACCGAAATGATAAACGAAAGAATGAAGGCCACTATTGAAGAGGCCCTTGATGCTAGAAACATTTATCCTCGAGGTGAAGGGGGTGATGGAAAGAGAGACTTCCACTACAAAAATTTTAAGGATACTCAACCTCCGACGTTTAATGGGGTGAGGGATCTGTTGAAAAGTACTTGTTGGATTTCGGACATCGAGGGGGCCTTCCGTACCGCGGAGTGTCCTCCCGAGAAGAAGACGAGGTTTGGGTCTAGCATGTTACGTGAAGAGGGCAAGTTGTGGTGGGATGATAAAATCAATTTGTATGGCGAAGAGCAATGCATGGACTTGACATGGGAGGAGTTCAAGAAAGAGTTTTTCAAGGAATACCGAACTTCATCCGATCTTGATCGAATCCGGGACGAGTTGCATCATTTGCAACAAGGTTCCATGGATTTAGTTACCCTCAAGTCTACATTCTTGGCAAAGACTCGTTTTTGCCCGGAGTATGTGGGTGATGATCATAAGCTTATGAAAGATTTTTATCGTACCTTGAATGCCGACTACAAGAGCAAGATTAGCCGGGGTATGGCTAAGACTTTTGATGAATTGTTTGAGTTGGCTCGGGGTTTTGAGCCGGAGGTGCCTAGGAAGAGTGATTTTACTTATTCGAAAAGGAAGTTTGAAGGATCGAGCCATTCGAATTTTTCAAACAAGAAGTCCAAAAGAGGCGCCGAGAGCGTTAATAGTGCAAAGAAGGGTGGTTCCGGGAGTTTTGGACCCACTTGCTTTAATTGTAATCAAAGAGGGCACATGGCTCGCGAATGTCCTAAGGCGTCGACCAAGGTTACTTGCTTTAATTGCGGCAAGGAGGGGCATAAGAAGCCGGAGTGTCCCGACTTGCGAAATGATAATGTGAAAAGGTTGGAGAGGGCGGCAGGTACGGGTAGGGGTCGCAACTATTTGATGACTAATGATGAAGCCAAACAATCGAACGAAGTTGTCTCAGGTACTTTTATGGTTAATTCTAATCCGGCGAGAATTCTTTTTGATAGCGGTGCAAATTTGTCATTTGTTTCTCCTAAATTTGTGCCTAAACTTGATAGACCGTTAGCTAAGTTAAGTCGTCCGGTAGAAGTCGAAATAGCGGACGGCAAGACGGTGCTAGTGGTTGATGTGTGTAGGAATTGTGATGTTGTTTTTGGTGCCGAAACTTTTAAAATTAATCTCATTCCAATGACCTTGGGCGATTTTGATATTGTCGTTGGTATGGATTGGCTCGATCATTACAGAGCCGATATTACATGCCATGACAAGTTTATTCGTGTTAAGGCCACAAGTGGGGGAGAAATGATTATTCATGGTGATAAGAGAAGAAGAACGGTGCCGATATGCACTTTTGCACGGGCGCGTCGTTCCGTTGTTACCGGTGGCATGGCTTTCCTTGCTCATGTTGTTGATACTCGTAATGAGCCACCACCTATTCGTGAAATTCCGGTAGTTAATGAGTTTGAAGACGTTTTTTCGGATGAGTTACCGGGTGTTCCGGCGGAAAGACAAGTCGAGTTTCGCATTGAGTTGGTTCCGGGGGCTACCCCCATCGCTAAAACTCCTTATCGTTTAGCACCAACGGAAATGCAAGAGTTGTTGAATCAAATTCAAGAGTTTCTAGAGAAAGGTTTTATCCGACCGAGTGCTTCGCCGTGGGGCGCTCCGGTCTTATTCGTGAAGAAGAAAGATGGTAGTATGCGTATGTGCATCGATTACCGTGAGTTAAATAAAGTGACGATCAAGAATCGTTATCCGTTACCTAGGATTGACGATTTGTTTGATCAACTTCAAGGCGCGACGTATTTCTCTAAGATCGACCTACGGTCCGGCTATCATCAAATGCGGGTCCGTAAGGAAGACATTGAGAAAACGGCTTTCCGAACGCGTTATGGGCATTATGAGTTTGTGGTTATGCCTTTTGGTCTTACGAATGCACCGGCGGCATTCATGGATCTTATGAACCGGGTGTACCAACCTATGTTGGACAAGTCGGTCATTGTGTTCATTGACGACATACTAGTCTACTCGAAAAGTATGCACGAACATGAACGTCACTTGCGTGAAGTTTTGAAGACATTAAGAAAGGAGAAGTTGTATGCAAAATTCTCTAAATGTGAATTTTGGCTAAGAGAGGTCCAATTTCTTGGCCATATTGTGAACGAAGGCGGTATCCAAGTGGATCCGGGGAAGATTGAGACGGTGAAGAGTTGGGGACGACCGACTACGCCTACGGAAATCCGGAGTTTTCTCGGGTTGGCCGGTTATTATCGTCGGTTTATCCAAGATTTTTCTAAGATCGCTTCTTCGTTGACGAAATTGACAAGGAAGAATGCGAAGTTTGTTTGGGAGAACGAGCAAGAAATTGCTTTTCAATTGTTAA
This sequence comes from Rutidosis leptorrhynchoides, assembly GCF_046630445.1. Taxonomy (NCBI): domain Eukaryota; kingdom Viridiplantae; phylum Streptophyta; class Magnoliopsida; order Asterales; family Asteraceae; genus Rutidosis; species Rutidosis leptorrhynchoides. The sequence continues at coordinate 80,564,126 of NC_092334.1, forward strand.
AAGAGAAGTTATGTCAGGCTCCGGTGTTAGTGTTACCGGAAGGTGTCGAAGATATGGTAGTTTATTGTGATGCTTCCTTAAATGGGCTCGGGTGTGTTCTTATGCAAAGGGGTAAAGTCATTGCTTATGCCTCTCGACAATTAAAGGAGCACGAGACGAGGTACCCGACTCACGATTTAGAGATGGCGGCGGTTGTGCATGCGTTGAAAATTTGGCGCCATTACTTGTATGGTGTCAAGTGTATGATATATTCGGATCATAAAAATTTGAAACATCTTTTCACTCAAAGAGATTTGAATTATCGTCAATGTAGGTGGATGGATGTGGTGAAGGACTATGATTGTGAGATACTTTATCATCCGGGTAAGGCGAATGTGCTCACGGATGCGTTAAGTCGAAAGACTCAACATCCGGCGATACGTGTAGCATCGTTACGTTTGGTTATCACTAACGACTTTCTTGAAAAGATGGGTGAAGATCAAATAGAGGCTTATGTTCACAATAAGCATGCGGAGCGAATTGTGGGCCAATCGGAATTCATTACTATGGGCCCGCGGGGTTTATTGTCGTTTCAAGGAAGGGTGTGGGTGCCTAAGATGGGTGATTACCGACGGGTGCTACTTGACGAGGCACATAAGTCAAAATATTCTATTCATCCGGGCGCGACAAAAATGTATCACGACTTGAAGAAAGACTATTGGTGGCCGGGCATGAAACGCGATGTTGTGAAATATGTTGAACGATGTGTTACTTGCTTGCAAGTTAAAGCCGAGCACCAAAATCCGTATGGTAAGTTGCAACCGTTAGAGATCCCGAAGTGGAAATGGGAACACATTACCATGTATTTCATCACTAAGTTACCTAAGACGGCGAGGACTCAATATGATTCGATTTGGGTTATAGTTGATCGGTTGACGAAAAGCGCTTTGTTTCTTCCCATTAAAGAAGCAATATCGTCGGAGACCTTGGCTAAGTTGTTTATCAAGGAAGTGGTCGCTCGTCATGGGGTTCCTATATCTATTATCTCGGATCGAGATACCCGTTTTACATCTCGATTTTGGGAAAAGTTTCATGAAGAGATGGGTACGCAATTGAAGTTGAGCACGGCGTATCATCCTCAAACGGACGGTCAAACCGAACGTACGAACCAAACTCTAGAAGATATGTTACGGGCGTGCATTATTGATTTTGGTGGTAGTTGGGACGAGCATTTTCCTTTGGTGGAATTCTCGTACAATAATAGCTATCATACTAGTATCGGGATGCCACCGTATGAGATGCTCTATGGGCGTAGATGTCGAACTCCCGTTTGTTGGGGAGAAGTGGGTCAACGAGAGATCGGGAGTACCGATTTGGTTTTGGAGACGAACAACAAGATTGATATTATTCGGGAACATTTGAAGAAGGCTCAAGATAGGCAAAAGTCGTATGCCGACAAACGTAGGCGAACGATCGAATTTCAAGAAGGCGACATGGTGATGCTTAAAGTTTCGCCATGGAAGGGTATTATTCGATTTCGAAAACGGGGAAAGTTAGCTCCTCGGTTTATTGGGCCATTCAAGGTTTTAGCTCGTGTTGGCGAAGTTGCATATCGATTGGAATTACCCGAAGAGCTTGCGGGGATCCATAATACATTCCATGTTTCCCACCTCCGTAAGTGTCTTGCGGATGATTCCTTATGGATGCCTTTAGACGAGATCGAGCTAAACAACAAGTTGGAATATGTCGAAGAACCGGTCGCCATACTCGATGAGAAAGTTAAGAGGTTGAGACATAAAGAAGTGAGGACTTTTAAAGTCCAATGGTGGCGTAGCAAGGGTTCCAGTTCACTTGGGAACCTGAAGAGTTCGTGTTAGTGTATCTTCCCTCTTGTCATGCGGCTTGGATTGCGAGGACGCAATCCGAATAAGTGGAGGAGAGTTGTAAGACCCGAATAATTGAAGTGTACACATGTGTATATAAGTGTATTGTGCGGTACTCGAATCGGGGTTTGGTTGTATATATTTAAAAAGGCAAAAGGAGCTGGACTGGGAGAGTTGCGCGCCGCTCGGCCTGGTGGCGCGCCGCGCCATCTGTCTGTGACAGATTCTCTCTTTCTTTTAAATTAGATATTTTGAGGGTATTTTGGTAAAATCACTTGGAGGCCGGATTTAATGCCTTAGATCAGTTTTGGGGAGTTCATTTACTCCTTCCACAACTACCAACACTTATCCAAATCAATTCTAGAGAGAGTGTGGCTTTTAGTGAGGGAAACCCCATTTTGGAGAAGAAGAAGAAGGTTTCTTGCTTAAGTCCAAGCATTAAAGTTGTTCACCTTCCCTCTAGCTTCGTTGTGATAGTTGTGGTATGCTCTAATCTTAATTTCTTTGTTTAATTTGATTTAGGGCTAGGGTTTGGGGTGAAGATGAACATAAAACCCATTTTGTTAGTGTTTTGGGTGTTCTAGGGTAATTTGAGTCATGTAGACTCAATATTGGGTTAACTAGGGTTTGGAAGAGTTACTTGTTTTTAGAGAACCCTAATTAGCTAGTAAAATTGCTAGAACACCATGACTTATGTAAATGGGTGTAAATGGGTTAGTGGTTGACCCAAAATGGGTAGGTTGACTTTGAAAGTGTCAAATGGGTCAAAATGAACCTAAGCTAATTAATATGTGTGGTTGAAGCCTAAAACTAGTGTTAAAATGTGTAATGAACCTACTTTGGTTAATGATAGGGTTTTGTGATGAGTTAACCCGATTTTAGGGTTAAGGGTGCAAATGGGTCGGATTTGCACCATGGGTCAAATTAACACTAGGAGTGAGCTTTAGAGTGTTGACCAAAACTCGAGTTGTGATTTTGATATTGTGATAAATGTAATAGGTGCGTTACATTGAAGTGTTCAAGCTCGGTTATCTTTCACCAAGAGATTTTGAGGTGAGTGGAATAATTATGCATTCGTGTATATGGCGTGTTTATTTGTGGGTGTTATGGTATGAACCATCGAGCCGGTAGTACCATAGCATGTGTGTAAATTGATGTGAACCACGAGCCGGTAGCATCGAGTGTGAACCACGAGCCGGTAGCACTATAAAATAATTGATGTGAACCACGAGCCGGTAGCATCGAGTGTGAACCACGAGCCGGTAGCACTATAAACAAAGTGTGAACCACGAGCCGGTAGCACTATAAACGAGTGAGACTCAATGCCTATGGTGTGAACCACGAGCCGGTAGCACCATAGCGTCATGGTTAACCATATTAAGATTTGTTGATATTTAGCATGCTAAATTATTTATGGTTGTGTTGAGTATATGCTAACTCGGTTATGTTATTGTATGACTTGTTAAGTGTTTGAGGTTGATGACATGCTTTTGTGTTACACGTTTCGTACGAGGTATCTTGTGTTGTGATTGCAAATAGATGGGCGATATATATGTATGTGTAATTATTGCATTCACTAAGCTTTGCTTACCCTCTCGTTGTTTACCACTTTTATAGGTTCGGTGTTGGACAAGGGTAAGGGCATCGTTTTGGACTAGGGATCCTGCTTGTTGCTAAGGGACGCTTTTGGTTTTAGTAGCTCTCGGAGTTTGACCGATAGTTGGGTAGTTTAATCCCAAACGCCATGCTCATTGTGTAGTTTGGAACTTAAACTTTTTGGTGGTCGAAACTCCTAAATTGTACTAAACTTGTAATTTGGGTCGTGTGGGCCCCGCTTGTAAAACTTTAATTTTATGTTTGAAACATGTTAGTTTTACATATTTGGTTGTATGGTAAAAAGCGTTTTGTCTAAAAGTGCCGGGAACTAGTCAATCTTTTCGCGGTAAAAAGTCCCGGGGACAGCCAGATATGGCGCGGCGCGCGGGCCATATGGCGCGGCGCGCCAATGGTCTGCAACAGAAAAAAAAAAATTATTTCGTATTTTCACAAGGTTTTTGTCGGGTGTTGGTTTGGGTTGTTACACGAAAGTCAAGAATATATCCAGAATTAAAACTGGATGGAGCATATTGACTGATGATTTGGAAGTATGAATTAAAGTATAGAAAATGGGAGTGGTGGGAAGTAATGAAATGGAAGAAGTTCATTTATAGTGGAAATACCAGACAAAGCAATCGAGACAGATGATCACATTTAATTAAAAGAGATCTTAATTTCCTTAATCACTGACTAATCAAATCTTTTAGATTTCTAAGATTTTCTTTAAATCCCTTGAATTCCGGAAATTCACTGTGACTACGTCAAAAGTTAAATCTCTATCTCAATCTTTTGTGACAGCTTCACTCGTACGCTTCACATAATCGAATCGTGTCATCTATATTAATCAAATATGATAAAACTCTATTTATCAACTCATATTCGTCAAGAAAACATTTTTATTGTTAGCCATAACGACCTTACTCAAATTTCGAGACAAAATTTCTTTAACGGGTAGGTACTGTGACGACCCGGAAATTTCCGACCAAATTTAAACTTGAACTTAATATGAAATTGAAATGATAAGTAAAGTCTGTAATGTTGAAGTCTCGAAAACTTTGAACTGTGTTCATGTATACATTTGACTTTTGACCAATCCCGACGATTCACGAACAATTGTTAATAATATGTGTATATATATATATTTATATAAATATAAATATTATGTATTGAAATTTATAATATATATTTCTATTATAAAATAATATAGTAAATAGATATATAATAATTATATATATAAAGCATTATTACTGTATTCATATTTACATATATAGTATATGATGTAACAACAAGTTAAAAATATAATAATAATGACAAACTATATTATTACTACTTTCATTATTATTAATATCATTATTAGTGATATTAACAAATGTTAAGTATAAAAATCTTAATAAATTTAAGATTATGGTTATCAAAATAAATACTTAAATATAAAAATTACTATAGGAATGATTAAAATTATTATTTAGATGTAATTTAAATATTATTTGTTATCATGATTAATATTATTATTAATATTAATATTAACACTTTTATAAATATAATTACCACTATTATTAAAATCATTATTAATATTATCATAAAATTAATACAATTCATCTTTATTATTATTAATTAAATCATTCTTAATATTGATTAATATTATTATTATAGTTGTTAATATTATTATTATTATTGTTTACATAATTATTATTATTATTATTATTAATATTATTATTAATATACTTATTTATTCATTAATACAAATCTTATATATATATCTGGATTTAGTTAGGCATCACCATCGACTGTATGAGATTAGTACCTTTTGTCTCCAAAAATTCGTTCATATCAATATCATAGTACAAATCAGATCACAAACAGATTCTATTTCATCTTATTTTACTTAATTTTTCTGTTCTTTTTTTTGTCTGATTGAATTAGGGTATTATCAGTCGACACCCACCATTATACTATAAGTCAATTAGTTGTAGTTGTTAGGAATCCACTACCATTATCAATATACAATCATAAACACCCACTTCTATTTTTTTTACTTCTTTTTTTTTTTCGTGAGCAACAACCCATTTTCGAAAACAACTAGTATCTTTCTCTTCTTCTTAATCATGAACCCAAACCAAACACCACGAAACCGTCACAGCTTGCTCAACTTGCAAATACTATTGATGCTACAGCTTCCTGTTACGCCATTAGAACTGCTAATCCTTTTCTTCTGTTTCAATTGTAAGCAAACAACGACCATGATTAATTCCTGTCTACTGTTCCGATTACTTTTGCTATTCACTGTTTCTGCTTAAAAACCGATCACAACACCAACACTGTTTATGATTACCTTTCCTCCTGCAACTGCTACTTTTGTGTTTTATACTCTCTCTCTCTATCTATATATAAATGATACATATGCACACCTACAGGTTAAGCAAATACCACGTACCATTCTTAGTTTCTTCTAAATTTTTTTCTTGTCGATACCATAAACAAACGCCACCTTTGAACTTCTTTTTTCTCCTTCACTACATCGCCACCATCTTCACCTTTAACCCTACAAGTTGCTGCAATATTTTTGTTTTTCTGCTTCTATTCGAATACGCAGCTCCTGCTGCAGCTATTTTTTTTCTGTATAAAACCGTAGGGAACCACCACCCAAATAACCACAACCATCCCAAAACAAACAGCTGCTATTCTTGAACTATTTCGGAGTAAAATGAATCCAAAATCATCATTATTAAACCATCACACCCTTACTAACACTACTACAATACTTTTTCTTTCCTTAGCTCTCAACAGAATTAAATGATGGGTCGATATATATATATATTCACAAGTTGGGGGTTTGTCTATTTAGACGTTGTGAATATTTAATATCTAGCATAATCAATTCCTAGTGATAATTTATGATTGTAGAGTTAAATAAAACTTTGTGGCCGACCATATGTAGGGAAAAGGTACTTTGGTTAAATTTTTTTTTTTTTTAAGATGATGATGAATGGCGTAGACCCCCCAATTGGTTTCATAAATAATACAGCAAAGTTGTTGATTGAGATGGGGACGGATAAATGAATTGAGAATCACTAAGGGGCCATGTGGGATTTTAAGGCATTGCAAACCGAACACCAATGTTTCGTTTTCTTCCTTTTATCGTTGTTTATCGCTACAGCTCTGTAGCTGTTATTAAACATTTTGTTTTATTATGTGGTTAAGAGAAAATGGTAATGATGATATAGAGAATGATTATTAAGATCGTACTATACATGTATGATATTGATGAAAGATAACAATGATGATAATGTTTCGATTTTCCCTTCGGCTGCTATTTTTTTTACCTGATGCCATTTATAAAATTGATCGAGGACATACAAGAGATGTTGGGCTTGATTAAATTATCAGATGGGGTTTGGGGAAGCAAGTTGGGCCGAAACTATAAAACTCTGTTGGGCTTATTAAATTACTATGATGGGTTTCATTATAATTAAATGGTGGGCTTTTGAATTGTTGGGCCGAGATTGTTTTAAAGTAATTAAGTATAAGAGATAATTATGAAAGGTAACGAATAGAGGAGTGGTTAGGGAGTTTTGGGTGTAAACGAGAGGTCGTGGGTTCGAGCCTTGTCAGAGGCATTTTTTTTGGAAAAAGCTTTTAAAGGTAGTCCTCTGTTATTATTATTATTATTATTATTATTATTATTATTATTATTATTATTATTATTATTATTATTATTATCATCATTATGATTATTATTACTATTTGCTAGTATTAAGTATTATTGTTATAATTGTTAGTATTACTATTATCATTATTATGAACACAATACAAATTATTATTATTTTCATTAGCATTAGTATCATTTTTTTTAGTATTATTATAATATATATTATAGTTATTATTATTATTACTATTATTATCATAAAAATACAACCTTTTATTATTAGTAGTAATTTTACCAAATAAATATTAGTTAAATAAAGGTATATTTAATATATATAACATAAATATATTAATATGTTTATAATAAATAATAATTATTTATTTAAAGTATATATAAAATAAATGTACTTAAGTAATTACTAAAAACTATAATCATTAAATATAACAATTATACCACTACTAATATATAGGTTTATTCGATTACAAGAATAGGTTTTAATGCATATATGAATGATATAGGTTCGTGAATCTGAGGCCAACCCTACACTTGTTCAATGTCGTCATATGTATTTTTACTACAAAATACAGTATGGTGAGTTCATTTGCTCCCTTTTACTCTTTACATTTTTGGGACTGAGAATACATGCGCTGTTTTTACAACTGCTTTATTAAATGCCTTTGAAATATATTTTGAACTGCGAATACATGAAATGCTTTTATAAATGTTTGACGAGATAGACACAAGCAAAACATTCCTCGAATGAATTATTATGCAGACAGAAGTTCTGCGGATTATTATTGAATTATGTGGACATGATAATTGTCACTATTGAATTATGTGGACATGATAATTGCCACCATTGAATTATGTGGACATGATAATTGCCACCATTGAATTATGTGGACATGATAATTGCCACCATTGAATTATGTGGACATGATAATTGCCACCAATTGATATGAATGTTATGTATCGAGAGAATGATTTTATACACGGGTTATGTGTATGTTATTTTTGTGCACAAGATATGTGTACGGTTACTAAGATTTATGAAAGATGATTTCGTACACGAGAAAGGTGTACTGTATTTAAAAGATATCGCATGTACATTACAGGTGGGTATAGGATTCGGGCCCATTTGTACAATGCAGCATTTAAATCTTGTGGTCTATCAAAATGATGAATTTTATTGTTTTATGATAAACCTATGAACTCACCAACCTTTTGGTTGACACTTGAAAGCATGTTTATTCTCAGGTATGAAAGAAATCTTCCGCTGTACATTAGCTCATATTAGAGACATTACTTGGAATCATTCATGACATATTTCAAAAGATGTTGCATTCGAGTCGTCGAGTTCATCAAGATTATTATTAAGTCAATTATATATGGATATATTATGAAAGGGTATGCATGCCGTCAACTTTCGATGTAAATGAAAGTTTGTCTTTTAAAAACGAATGCAATGTTTGTAAAATGTATCATATAGAGGTCAAGTACCTCGCAATGAAATGAACTATTGTGAATCGTTTATAATGTATATGAACGGGTCCTTTCAAAACTTAATGTATTTGTTGGAATGTTTTGAAAAAGCGTCGGGGTTAAAGGTGAATTACAATAAAAGTCATATTTTTGGGGTCGGTATTAGTAATTCCGAGGTGGAAGCTCTTGCATCATGGTGCTCTTGTCAAGCGGGTAAGTTACCTTTTATGTATTTGGGTCTCCCCGTGGGTTGTAAGATGAAGAAATTGAAGGATTGGTCACTGGTTCTCGAGAAGTTCAACAATCGGTTAGCGGAGTGGAAGGCAAAAATGATATCATTCGGTGGTCGATTGACACTTGTTAAATCGGTTCTCTCTAGTTTAACGCTCTACTACTTCTCGTTTTTTCGTGCCCCTCCTCGTGTGCTTAAATGTCTAGAGAGTGTGAGACGTTTGTTCTTTTGGGGTGGGTCGGGCTCAAATTCTAAATTGTCGTGGGTTAAATGGGAAACAATCCTTCTTCCTTACGAAGAAGGAGGTCTAAATATCATGTCTCTTAATTGTAAAAATCTTGATCTTCTTTGTAAGTGGTGGTGAAGGTTCAAAACTAAAGCCAACACTTTGTGGGTCTCGGTGATTCGTAGCATTTATAGTTCTAATGGGGGACTTGTGGTTGGTAACGGGCTTTCCCGTAACCCAAACACTAGTCTTTGGTCTATTATTTGTGATGAAGGAAAACTCGTAGATGGACTAGGGATTCCTTTCTCTAGTTCATTCACTCGCACTATCGGGAATGGGGCGGATACTTCTTTTTGGGATGACACTTGGAACGGTAATGATCGCTTCAGGGAAAGGTTCAACAGAGTATTTCGACTATCACTCGAAAAGGAAGCAACAGTGCAAATGATGGTTCCGTTCTCAAATGGTGGGCTTTCGGCTGGTTGGTCTTGGGCTCGTGAGCCCACTGGGCCTACTACTGCGGAGCTTCAAGAGTTACGTGTTTTAATTCAGCCCGTCACGCTGGATCGAGAAAAACAAGACAGATGGCAGTGGACTGTAGACGCAAACAGGGGGTACACGGTTACGGTGATGTCTAATCTCATCGATAGTATCACATTGGTTCGAGAAAATTCAGCCTTAGAGACTTTTAGAAATAGATTAGTTCCAAAAAAGGTGGAAATCTTCATTTGGCGAGCTAGAAGGGGGCGCATTCCGGTTAGGATTGAACTAGACAAAAGAAGTATCGACTTGCATAGCGTGAGATGCCCGATATGTGATGGGGTATTGAGTCGGTTGAACACATTCTTTATTTTTGTCATTTTGCTCAAGAAGTGTGGAACAAAGTCCTTAATTGGTGGGGATACAATACGACACTTTTTGGGTTCGATGACATTTTTAGTGGTACTTTCAGTTCGTTTGCTACCGACAACAAAAGACTTTGGTGGCAAGCGGTTTGTTGGGTTGTATGCTATTTGCTTTGGAGGAACCGTAATGAAAAGGTATTCAAGAACAAAATCGAGGTGGTTCCTTCACTACTCATGGAGATTCAAATACTTTCATTTGATTGGATTTCGAGAAGACAAAATCGGTATAAGCTCAAGTGGCATAATTGGTTTTTTAATCCTTTATCGTGTTAGTTGCAATCTTTGCAATTGTTGTTCGTGTGTTATTGGTAATTATTAGTGTACATTGTATTGTAATTGAGTTGCCACAATGGCGACTTTGTACTTTTTTCGTTGAATAATATAAATCTTACTTGCTTTTCAAAAAAAAAAAAAAAATTACAATAAAAACTAGTTAGAGACTAGCTAGCACATACAACGACAAGTCGACAAAGATGGGAAAATCTTTAGTTACTGTCTAACCGGTTTAGTATGTAAACGTAATGAGATTGAATCCATAAATCAAGATCCAAACTTTGAAATCCCGTAGCCTATTTTTTTTAGAACGATCATAGCCAATTATTTTCATTGATATAAAAAGAAAAAATGGCCACGAGTCTATGAGTGAAAGGAACAGCACCAACAAGAAAAAATGATCTTTACCATATTACCGTTATCGTTGGAGATAATCGGTTAAATTGTCTGATATAGGAAATTGATAGAAACTAAAGTATGCATATAAGCCTCAGGACAACCTCCATCTATCACAAATTGTTATATGCAGGATATGTTGATGGACCTAAATGGATCCTACAAATTGTATCAGACCGGAGTAGCACTACCTAGAGTACTAGGGAAGTTGACCTTATATGCAGGACATGTTAGTGGGCCTAAATCGATCCTACAATTACTCTATAGTTTTTTTTTTCAAGCCGTCGTAGCGTGATTTCTATTGAGTATTGATAAAGGTAGTTGTGGGCGTTTTTTTTTTTTTTTTCGAAAATAACGAAATCTTTTATAGAAAGAGAACACGTTTTTGAAAAGAAAACGGATTCAACAAGAAGTACAATAAAGGGTCCCGGTGAGGCTCGTACCTAAAAAGCAACTACCGACGAACTATCTATACCGAGCCTCATCTACCTAAACCAAAAACAAACCAAACTACAAGCATATGAATATAACGAAATACAAATTCGAAAAATAGCTACAATACATGAACATGAAACCGAAAAGAACCTCATATATCCTTAATGAACACACCGAATTTAGCCATTTCGGTGCCCGGAACCACTCTTTTCTTTCGCTTTTGCTGTTTCTTGTTCTTATTCGGGATTTGCGGAATTTCACTCTCGGCCAAACGTGTCATCATTTTATCAATATTCGCAAAAGCCTCTTTGGTTATAATACGCTTTGTCGTACCAGCGTTGCCATTTTTGTAATCTAACTTACCCGCCATAAAACAAGTCTTGAATGGCGTCTCCATACTCCTAATCATCGTCATGATCAACGATATTCAAAGAACCCGAAGTAGAATCAACATTCCTTCTTGATCGCAAATTCACGCCTTCGAATTGATCCGTAGGAACATTTTTATTTAAAACATACCACGACTTGCAATACCCTTCACACATAAGGTTCTCGCAATCGCAATAAATCCTTCCACTACGCCTAATAAAAATCAGTGAGGGCTTATCTTTTTTCGAAGCATCCTCTCGATTCCTTCAACTCTTCCTTCTTTTTCTTCTTCTTTTTCTTTAGACGATCCAACCTTTCCGCTAAAGTGATGTTGTCTTCATTGACTTCTTCCATAACCGGATTAGATGCCCTATCATCACAAACCAAGCCTGGTTCAGGCCAATAACGCCGTCCGGAACCACTACAAAGTGATCAGAATTAGGCTCATTAACAGCCCTTAACACACTCGATCGGGTCTCAATTGAAGCTCTATCGATAGACCCAAATTGAATGTTTGGCCCAACGTTATTATCATCATGCCCAAAGGAAGACTGTCCATCATCAAGGTCTGGACAATTTACAGCAGGACCAGTTGCAGACACGTGATTTGAAACAAATGCAGGAACAGTAATCGTTGAAGCATTCATCAAAACAGTAACATTGTTCGAGACTTCATGAATTTGGGAGGAAAAAAAGGGATGAGGAACTTCACCCGCCTCCATTGCTTGATTAAGAAACAAATTCGACGGTGTTCCACTTGAAATCACGGATCGGTTTGTAGACTCTAAAAGCTTACTATCAAACGTATTAAAGAGAACACGAGATAAGCAAGATGTATCGAAAATTTCCAACACCCAAACGTTACATTTAGAACTGTATTTATCCTTAATATCGGCATCGACAGAGCCGTGAATATGTTTCAGGCAAGTTGACTTGATGAAGGCATATAAGGATCCCACATTACTAACGAAGAGGAAGTGTTTGCAATATGGATCACGTCTCCAAATAACTCGGCTATTTATTCCACATTAACTTTGGAAACGCACGTTATAAGTATGCCCAAAATTTCGATCCACGCGAATCTAAAGTTGGAATTAGCAGTCTCCAACAAAGGACGGATCAGCAAGAAATCTTCGAACTTCGAAGTGATGATATTGTTGAAGCTCTCATTGTGGCCTATTTGTTAGTAGGGGAATTAATGACGAATTAAAGTGTTTGGCCCAAAATCTATACTTATTTCTATATTAAGCCAACTCAATAACATGTCATATCGCAATTTGATACAACTTAAATCATTTAAAATCTATTATCAATTCTACAAACAAAATATAAAGAAAAGAAACAAATAGCGAACAGTAGAATTTTGATTAATCGGAAAATGTATTTAAATCTAAAATTGAATGTCATACAAAGGTACCTATCGAATGCCAAGAATAATCAATTGGGTATTTCTAAATCCTAATAATATGATATGTAGGTCGTTACGAGTAGTGATAGAGCTTGAACTAAATTTTTGAGAAGCTTGAAATTATCTAATGTGTAGAATCAGGGCCGGTCCCGAGAATTTGAATGCCCTGAGCGAGGCGAAAAAAAAGGGCCCTAACAAATGATATAAACTTAAAAAAAAAAAAAAAAAAAAACGCCAATTAACGTCAACATAAAGAATCAACCTGGTCGGGTTGATACCTTTTATTCTATATCTATATATATATATATATATATATATATATATATATATATATATATATATATATATATATATATATATATATATATATATATATATATATATATATATATATATATATATATGGGCAGGATCAATGGGGAAGTAACCAATCGGGGGGAAACGGGGGAAGCAAAAAAATTTTTTTTTCGTTTTTTTTGAATTTTTTATTTCCGGCAGCAAGATCACACGAAAATATGAACATTTAGAAGAGACACTTCGTGATGAATGTTATTATTTATGCGGAAAAACGATCGACAAAAATAACATTCAAGATAATATTGTTCGTGAAGAATATGAACGTTTTTTTTCTTCATGTTTTGTGAAGTAAAATTTAGCCCGATTTAGAGTTTAGGGTTTAGGGTTTGGTGTTTTGGGTTTATGGCACCAAACCCTAAACCCTAAACCCTAAACCCTAAACTCTAAACCGTTCGTGTTAAAAACTCAATCTAAATCCTAAATCTAAACCCTAAATCTAAACCCTAAACCCTAAATTTCTAAACCCTAATATCTAAACCCTATAAACCCTAATATCTAAACCCTAATTTCTAAACCCCAATAGCTAAAACCTCAAAATACCCTCGAAAAACACGATAATTGTTATATATTAATTCTTCGAGCGTTTTCCCGCCAAAATAAAAACATTTATCACAAAGTGTCTCTACTAAATGTTCATATTTTCATCTCATCTATAATGTTCGTGAACAAAATTTTTTCAAAAAACGAAAAAAAAAAAAAAAGTTTTGCTTCCCTCCTTCCCCCGAATGGTTACTTCCCTCTTGATCCTACCACTATATATATATATATATATATATATATATATATATATATATATATATATATATATATATATATACATACTATTATATCCATTTTAATTTATTATTTCATTACTTCATGAAATAATTCAATCACCTGCAAAAACTATACTACTAAATCACATATCACATATATACTATTAAAACCCATGTTAAAGTGAACAAATACTGTAAAAAAATAGCATGTGAATAAATGTTCTAAAATTCTATCAAGAATTCGTTTAAAGTAAATTTATTTATCTTTACTATTAGTAACTTGTGATAATACTTTTATTTATATATTTTATATATACATTAAAAAAACAACATAGAGCAAATTATATCAATTTCCTGAAGTACTCGTATTCATGAAGCATTAATTAGTGACAAGCAGTTTGATCAAGTTTAATGAATTTCATAGACAACAAAAAGCTATATTGTCCCACATCGGTGTGCTATGCTGAAAATATATTGTATAAATATAATAGCCGCGATTTGTAAGCAAAATGAATTAAAGATGGGTCTTAGTTTGGCTTGATTTATCTTTGTATTTTTATAAAAACTGCTTACAAAATTCTAAAGATGTTGGGCCCCTAAAATTATTGGGCCCTGTACACATGTTCATGTTGCACCATTACGGGCCGGGCCTATAGAATGTAAACAGATAAACAACTGAATGAATAACGTTTTTCTTGTTGAGACTATTAGTAGAAATCGGATAAGTAAATGTGGACTACAAAATATCATAAAAGTTATTTTTAGTCTAAAATGCATGAAAAGGTAAAAAAGTCATTTAATAATTATAATTAATAAAAATTAATTATATAAAAGTTAACATATTATGAACTACCTTCATCACCACCACCACCCACCACCATCACCCACCACCCACCACCTTCAACCACCACCCACCACCAACCACCACCCACAACCACCACCACCACCATCCACCACCACCACACTCCACCCCCACCACCAACCACCCACCACCACCACCAACCACCACCACCAACTAACAACACCACCAACCAGCACCAACTACCACCAACCACAACCACCACCACCACCATCACCCACCAACCATCACCACCACCACCAACCACCACCCCTACCCACCACCACCAACCACCACCACCACACACTACCACCACCACCATCACCAACCAATATGCACCACCAACCACCACTACCACACACCACCACCACCAACCACCACCACCATCACCACCACCAATCACCACCACCAATTACCACCACCACTTACCACTACCACCACCACCACACACCACCACCACCCACCCACCACCACCAACCACCACCACACTTCACCACCACCGACCACCCACCACCACCAAGCACCACCACCCACCATCAACCACCACCACCCCCCACCCACCACCACTAACAACCAACCGCCACCACCACCCCCATCACCACACTCCACCACCACCACTAACCACCACTACCCACCACCACCCCCATCACCACACTCCACCACCACCACTAACCACCACTACCCACCACCACCATCCACCACCACCAACCACCACTAATCACCACCAACCAACAAGCACCACACACCACCACCACCACACACCACCACCACGACTATCACCACTACAAACCACCACCACCCACCACCATCCACCACCACCAACCACCACAACCAAACACCGCCACCACCCACCACCACCACCAACCACCACCAGCAACCACCGCACCAACCAACCAGCACCACCAACCATCACCAACCACCACCACCACACACCGCCGCCGCCACCACCACCACTAGCCACCACCATCACCACCACCACCCACCACTAGCCACCACACACCACCACCACACCACCACCAACCACCACCAACTACCAACCACCACCACCAACCAACCAGCACCACTAACCACCACCAACCACCACCACCACCACACACCACCACCACCAACCACCACCACTAGCCACCACCATCACCACCACCCACCACCACACTCCACCACCACACTCCACCACCACCACCACCACCCACCAACCACCACCCTCACCCACCACCACTAACCACCAACCACTACCGCCACACCACCACCACCACACTCCACCACCCCCACCCACCACCCCCACCCACCACCACCCCCACCCCACCACAACTCTACCACCACCACCAACCCCACCACCACTACCCACCACCAACCACCACCACCCACCACCACCAACCACCACCACACACCACCACCACCACCACCATCACCCACCACCACCACCACCACTATCACCACCACCCACCACCACTACCAACCACCACCACCCACCACCACTACCACCACCACCAACCACCACAACCAAACACCACCACCACCAACCACCACCACCAACCACCACCACCAACCACCGCCACCAACCAACCAGCACCGCTAACCATCACCAACCATCACCACCACCACACACCACCACCACCAACCACCACCACCACTAGCCACTACCATCACCACCACCCACCACTAGCCACCACACTCCACCACCACCACCAACCACCACCACCACCCACCATCAACCACCACCACCACCACACCACCACCAACCACCAACCCCCACCACCACCACCAACCAACCACACCACTAACCACCACCAACCACCACTAACCACCACCACACACCACCACCACTAACCACCACCAACCACCACCACTAGCCACCACCATCACCACCACACTCCACCACCACCACCAACCACCACCACCACCCACCATCAACCACCACCACCACCAACCACCACCCTCACCCACCACCACTAACCACCAACCACTACCGCCACACCACCACCACCACACTCCAACACCACCACCAACCACCACCAACCACCACTACCCACCACCAACCACCACCATCCACTATCACCAACCACCGCTAACCACCACCACCAACCACCACTAACAACCAACCACCACCACCACCACTATCACCACCACTAACCACCACCACCACCAACCACCAACCACCACCCTCACCCACTCACCACCACCACCACCACCCTCACCACTAACCACCACCACCCACCACCTTCCACCACCACCACCAACCACCACACACCACCACCATCAACCACCACCTCCATCCACCACCACCCCCACCACTAACCACCACTACCATTCACCACCACCACCACCCACCATCATCCACCACCCACCACCGCCCGCCGCTACCAACCGCCACCACCAACACCACCTAACTACCATCACCACCCACCACCACCAATTACCACCACCACTAACCACCACAACCACTCACCACCACCACCACCACCAACCACCATTACGAACACCACCGACCACCACCCACCACCATCACCCACCATCCACCTACCCACCACCACCACTCACCACTGCCACCGCCACCACCAACCACGACCACCCAACAACCATCCACCTACCCACCACCACCACTCACCACCGCCACCACCCCCACCACCACCCACCACGACCAACCATTCATCACAAAATGATTATCATTCATTAAAAATATTATCATTCATCATGAAATAATTATCATTCATCAAGAAATAATTATCATTCCTCAAAAAAGAATTATCATTCATCAAAATATTATCATTCATCAAACAATTATCATTCATAAAAAAATGATAACATTTATCAAATAACTTTTATAATTCATCGAATACTTATCATTCGTAAGAAAAAAATGATCATTCATCAGAATACAATGATCATTTATCATAAAAAACTATCATTCATCTAATTTATCTCATCAGCTAGGTATCATTTTCTTTAAAAAAAAGTTATTATTCAAAAGAAAACAATAACCATTAATCATAAAATGATTATCATTCATTAAAAGAATTATCATTCATCAGGAAAGAATTATCATTCATTAAAATATTATCATTAATCAAACAATTATCATTCATAAAGAAAATGATAATATTCATCGAAAAACAGTTATCATTCATCAAATAGTTATCATTCGTAAGAAAACAATGATCATTCATCAGAAAAACAATGATCGTTCATCAGAAGAAACTATCATTCATCGAATAGTTGTCATTTTTCTAAAAACAATTATTATTCATAAGAAAGCAATAACAATTCATCACAAAATGAGTATCATTCATTAAACCATTTAGCATTCAACAAACAATTATCATTCATCAAACAGTTATGATTCATAAAAGCAACAATTATCATTCATTGAAAAAAGTTATCATTCATCTAAGTTATCACTCATCAAACAGTTATTATTTATAAAAATATGATGAATGATAAAAAAAATTGATGAATGATATAAAAATAAGATGAATGAGAAAAAAATATGATGAATGATAAAAGTTTTAGTAACAATCACATGTCAATTAGAAGTAAAAAATATTATCATTCAAAAGGAAACAATTATCAATTTATCATTCATCACAAAACAATTATCGTGCATCAAAATGTTACCATTCATCAAACCATTATCATTCATCAAACCGTTATCATGATTACTTTTATAAAAAAAATGGAGCATTCCGAGAATCGAACTCGGGACCTCCCGCACCGAAAGCGAGAATCATACCACTAGACCAAATGCCCAATTATCAAACAATTATCATTCATCTAATTGTTGTCATTCATATAAAAAACACTTATCTTTTATCGGAGAACGTGATGAATGATAAAAAAAATATCCGATGAATGATAAAAATACGCAGTGAATGATAAATATAGCTGATGAATGATAATCGATGAATGATAAAAAATATCCGATGAATGATAAAATACCCGATGAATGATAAAACAACTGATGAATGATAAAAAAAATATGATGAATGAGAAAAATATGATGAATGATAAAATCGGTGATGAATGATAATTTATCATTCATCACTCGTTTTGATGAATGATAAATTTATCATTCGTCACCAATTTTTGAACGATTTCGGATGTTTTTGGCTTATAAAAATATAGATTCAGAGAGCATTTTTATGCATATTAATCTAAAATAATTAATAAAAAAACAAAAAAAATATATTCATATATTGCATTATTTTTGTTTTTATTTAATACCACATTAATATCATTAATTCTCTAATTGCCACTAACAAGATCAGTGAACATAAGGTGAAAACCAAGCAAATATTATAGCACGACCTCTAGATCACTAAATGAAGACAATTCAAGTTGTGTAACCTAGTGTAGAAAATAATAATGGTACCTGCATAAAATTGACTAATTGCTTGGTTGCCCATCCAAATAGAAGCAGAGCAAATAATGCAGAATATACTATACTTTGTTATGCAGCTGCCAGTAGAACCTAATTATTCATAGAAAGACAAATGACAAATGTAACCCAGATAAGTTAAATATAAGCCCCTTCACCATAAACGGTTTAATCTTACTTCGGTTATATTTGCAGACTCCTTTGCTACGAGAAACAAAGTTATGTAAAGAACCTGCAAATCATAAATTCAGTTTACGTACATATTGTATTAAGAAATCTAAAAAAATATATGAATAAACTACCTCACAAGCTATGCAACAGAATCCCATAAACATCCTCTTTCCGTAATACAACTTGAATAACCAACTCGTGCTATCTTTCACATCTTTATGATTAGATTTCCCAACCAATAAAGTACTGCATTTTATTAATAGGTATGTAGGTTTCTGCTTTATCTTTAATAGAACAAACATGTAAAATAAAAAATTAAAAAGGTTAGCTTGCAACGAAACAGATTGAAACGTGAAATCACCCAAAATAGTGGATTACTTTCGATATTGAACATTCATCCGTATATATTTCCCCTTGCACGGTTCTTCGAACTAAATCAGCTCTTATATCATGCAGATAACTGCATGACCTGTAAAACAGACAATTGATGACAACAGGAGCATAAAACTGAAAAAAAAGAAATTGACATATATCCCAGTTGCAACCAAAATGGACTTTGACCTCGCTTGACGCACTCAAACCGTTAAAACACGTTTACCTTTCAACCAAACTTCATGTTTAACCTGTTTGATACTTACTGTGAATGATAGTATTCAATGGTAATGATACATGTCTTAATAGCGACACCTAGAAATTCATCATGAAAATAGAGCATGTTTAAGGCCCGGTGGTGGATGCAAACCCTTTTTCAAATGACTAACCTGTGGAATTAAACAATAAATATACTGTAACTTTTATGATGTATAAATGTGAAGTAAGCATCTGAGTCGCATATATAGTTAAAAAATGAAGCTACAGAACCTTAGTAAACAACCTCTGATGACTTCTAAACACAACTGATATGGTGATGTGGTGTGTAGTATTGTAGGTTGTAAATTGTTACGTACCTATGATTGATCACATTTGTTCTTTCTAAGCAAAAACTGCATATATTTAAAAATTAGGAGATGCATTATTATTTTAAAATGTTTGAAACATTTCTGATCTAATTAGTGCGTTGCGGCCGAACTTTGTTGTTGCATTTAGTCGATGTTTTTCGGATTTCGGCCTTGGGATGCTTTTGCTGCTGTTACTCCCCTCCTCCGATTGTTGCTGCTCCTGACCTTCGATTGATGTTGCTGCTACTACTGAAAATGACACAATTTGTGGTGACATTTAGTATATATGTTCATTCTGTGACAACAACTATAGAGATCAGAAATTTTTAAACTGATTAATGTGAGTCATACAATATATTCTTGAGTACCAAATTCATTAATAAGTGACAATATGCAACGTACGTTACTTGTCATTTAATTTTAATCTTAAGCCAATATAAGTACAAAATCTTAATGGTAGTCTTACAACAGGGAGCTTGGGAACATAGAGAGAAGAAATATATGTGCCATCCCCAACAAGGATCTCTTAATAAACCACTTGCAACAATGATTCACTGACACTTAAATCAGATAGAAATTGATTTTGTATATGGGGTCCATTTTAGCCTACAAAGACTAGTTACGGAGAAATGGCTTGTTAAGGTTGAGATGCATTATTTTCAAACAAATATCTAAACAAATAGAAATTGAGAATCTAACAAGTATAATACCACTTTACTGTTTTGGTATTAGCAAAGAGAAGGAGCATAAGCAGGTGTAGGCTTACGTTTTCAAGCAGTGGTGCCCTTTCATTTTCAGACTTTTTGTCATAGCGTCTTAATAGCTGAAGAGATGTTCCGGTGATCAGCTTAGTTGTCATGTGTAGTGACCCGAACTTTTCCATGTTTATATATATATATATATTAAATGAAATTGATATTTATATGATTAAGTGTTTCCAACATGTTAAGCAATCAAACTTGTTAAGACTTGATTAATTGAAATAGGTTTCATATAGACAATTGACCACCCAGGTTGACCGGTGATTCACGAACGTTAAAACTTGTAAAAACTATATGATGACATATATATGGATATATATATAGTTAACATGATATTATGATAAGTAAACATATCATTAAGTATATTAACAATGAACTACATATGTAAAAATAAGACTACTAACTTAATGATTTTGAAACGAGACATATATGTAACGATTATCATTGTAACGACATTTAATGTATATATATCATATTAAGATATATTAATACATCATGATATCATGATAATGTAATAATTTAACATCTCATTTGATTTAATAAACAATGG
Organism: Rutidosis leptorrhynchoides; assembly: GCF_046630445.1. Taxonomy (NCBI): domain Eukaryota; kingdom Viridiplantae; phylum Streptophyta; class Magnoliopsida; order Asterales; family Asteraceae; genus Rutidosis; species Rutidosis leptorrhynchoides. The sequence goes on from NC_092334.1 coordinate 80,585,698, forward strand.
GTTAACAACATTTAACAAGATCGTTAACCTAAAGGTTTCAAAACAACACTTACATGTAACGACTAACGATGACTTAACGACTCAGTTAAAATGTATATACATGTAGTATTTTAATATGTATTCATAAACTTTTTAAAGACTTCAAGACACTTATCAAAATACTTCTACTTAACAAAAATGCTTACAGTTACATCCTCGTTCAGTTTCATCAATAATTCTACTCGTATGCACCCGTATTCGTACTCGTACAATACACACCTTTTAGATGTATGTACTATTGGTATATACACTCCAATGATAAGCTCTTAGAAGCCCATGTGAGTCACCTAACACATGTGGGAACCATCATTTGGCAACTAGCATGAAATATCTCATAAAATTACAAAAATATGAGTAATCATTCATGACTTATTTACATGAAAACAAAATTACATATCCTTTATATCTAATCCATACACCAACGACCAAAAACACCTACAAACACTTTCATTCTTCAATTTTCTTCATCTAATTGATCTCTCTCAAGTTCTATCTTCAAGTTCTAAGTGTTCTTCATAAATTCTACAAGTTCTAGTTTCATAAAATCTAGAATACTTTCAAGTTTGCTAGCTCACTTCCAATCTTGTAAGGTGATCATCCAACCTCAAGAAATCTTTGTTTCTTACAGTAGGTTATCATTCTAATACAAGGTAATAATCATATTCAAACTTTGGTTCAATTTCTATAACTATAACAATCTTATTTCAAGTGATGATCTTACTTGAACTTATTTTCGTGTTATGATTCTGCTTCAAGAACTTCGAGCCATCCAAGGATCCGTTGAAGCTAGATCCATTTTTCTATTTTCTAGTAGGTTTATCTAAGGAACTTAAGGTAGTAATGATGTTCATAACATCATTCTATTCATACATAAAAAGCTATCATATTCGAAGTGGTAAACTTGTAATCACTAGAACACAGTTTAGTTAATTCTAAACTTGTTCGCAAATAAAGTTAATCCTTCTAACTACACTTTTAAAATCAACTATACACATGATCTATATCTATATGATATGCTAACTTAATGATTTAAAACCCGGAAACACGATAAACACCATAAAACCGGATTTACGCCGTCGTAGTTACAACCGGGGGCTGTTTTGGTTTGGATAATTAAAAACTATGAAAAACTTTGATTTAAAAGCTATACTTCTGGGAAAATGATTTTTCTTATGAACATGAAACCATATCCAAAAATCATGGTTAAACTCAAAGTGAAAGTATGTTTTTCAAAACAGTCATCAAGATGTCGTTCTTTCGACGGAAATGACTACCTCTTTCAAAAATGACTTGTAACATGTATTTCCAACTATAAACCTATACCTTTTCTGTTTAGTTTCATAAATTCAAGTTCAATGTGAAACCGTGGCCGTTTAATCACTCAAAACGGATTAGAAACGAAGAAATGGCGAGCAAAACAAAATTGGTAAAAACTACTCATTTTAGCTACGTGAAAATTGATAACAAATCTATTCCAACCATAACTTAATCAACTTGTATTGTATATTATGTAATCTTGAGATACCATAGACACGTATACAATGTTTCGACCTATCATGTCGACACATCTATATATATTTCAGAACAACCATAGACACTCTATATGTGAATATTGGAGTTAGCTATACAGGGTTGAGGTTGATTCCAAAATATATATAGTTTGAGTTGTGATCAATACTGAGATATGTATACACTGGGTCGTGGATTGATTCAAGATAATATATATCGATTTTTTTTCTGTACATCTAACTGTGGACAACTAGTTGTAGGTTACTAACGAGGACAGCTGACTTAATAAACTTAAAACATCAAAATGTATTAAAAGTGTTGTAAATATATTTTGAACATACTTTGATATATATGTACATATTTGTTATAGGTTCGTGAATCGACCAGTGGTCAAGTCTTACTTCCCGACGAAGTAAAAAAACTGTGAAAGTGAGTTATAGTCCCACTTTTAAAATCTAATATTTTTTGGATGAGAATACATGCAGGTTTTATAAATGATTTACAAAATAGACACAAGTACGTTAAGCTACATTCTATGGTTGAATTATCGAAATCGAATATGCCCCTTTTTATTAAGTCTGGTAATCTAAGAATTAGGGAACAGACACCCTAATTGACGCGAATCCTAAAGATAGATCTATTGGGCCTAACAAACTCCATCCAAAGTACCGGATGCTTTAGTAATTCGAAATTTATATCATATCCGAAGGGTGTCCCGGAATGATGGGGATATTCTTATATATGCATCTTGTTAATGTCGGTTACCAGGTATTCACCATATGAATGATTTTTATCTCTATGTATGGGATGTGTATTGAAATATGAAATCTTGTGGTCTATTATTATGATTTGATAATATATAGGTTAAACCTATAACTCACCAACATTTTTGTTGACGTTTTAAGCATGTTTATTCTCAGGTGATTATTAAGAGCTTCCGCTGTTGCATACTAAAATAAGGACAAGATTTGGAGTCCATGCTTGTATGATATTATGTAAAAACTGCATTCAAGAAACTTATTTTTGATGTAATATATTCTTATTGTAAACCATTATGTAATGGTCGTGTGTAAACGGTATATTTTAGATTATCATTATTTGATAATATACGTAATGCTTTTTAAACCTTTATAGATAAAATAAAGGTTATGGTTGTTTTAAAAATGAATGCAGTCTTTGAAAAATGTCTCATATAGAGGTCAAAATCTCGTAACGAAATCAATTAATATGGAACGTTTTTAATCAATAAGAACGGGATATTTCAGTTGGTATCCGAGCGTTGGTCTTAGAGAACCAGAAAATTTGCATTAGTGTGTCTTATCGAGTTTGTTAGGATGCATTAGTGAGTCTGAACTTCGACCGTGTTTTCTTTAAAAATGATTGCTTAACATTTTTGTTGGAAACTATATATTTTTAACATGTGAATATTATGTGATATATTAATCTCTTAACGTGTTTGATATTATGTGATAGATGTCTACCTCTAGAACAAGTCCCATTGACTCACCTAATAATAATGAAGAGTCAAATGTAAATTGGAATGATTCGTGGACTGATTCACAAGTTCCTGAACAGGAACCGGAAAAAGAGTAGGAACCGGAAGAAGAATCGGAACCGGAAGAAGAAATAGAACCAGTGGGGGAAATAATAAAACGGTTAAGTAGAAGAAAATCCTCAACCAACCGACCAAAGTTAATTATGGTCAATGGTGTTTCCGCCAAGGAAGCAAAGTATTGGGAGGATTACCAATTCTCCGATGAATCGGATCCCGACAAGGATTCCGATGATGTTATAGAAATTACCCCAACACAATTTAATAAGGCAAAAGAGAACAATAAGGGAAAGGGCATAAAAATAGAGAAATTTGATTTCAAACCCGATGAACTTTATATGTATCGTCAACACCCGTATTTCTTAAGTTGTGACAATAACCCGGGAACATCTAAACCACCAGGTTTTTCTAAACCAATGTGGAAAACGACGGCTCGTATTAGGGGAACATCATATATCCCTAGAAACTTGGCAAAACGAACCAAAACCGAAGAAGAAGAAACGAGCGAGTCGGAATAAGATAGTTGTATTCGTGTGGTGTAATATATGTAATATAGTGTGCTTATGCTTTATGATATATGTAAAAATTGCTTATATTAATAAGTATTTTTTTTATGAATCTAACTCTTGTCTATTTTACAGTATAAAAACACAAAATGGATAGACAACCCAATATTTTAAGAGACCTACCCGGAGACATGATTGATGAAATCTTGTCTAGAGTCGGTCAGAATTCCTCGGCACAACTATTTAAGGCGAGATCAGTTTGTAAGACATTCGAAGAACGTTCCAAGAATGCCTTGATTTATAAAAGGCTTTCGTTCGAAAGATGGGGGATATCACATTGGGAAATACATAAGTTACGATGTGTTTACTTTGACGCATATATTGCGGGGAACCCAAATGCTATTTTATGCAACGGGTTAAGAAATTATTTTAACTCAATATATCCGAATATAGGACTTCGTGATTTAGAAAAAGCTGCTAACATGCAACATAAAGAAGCATGTTATGCTTACGGGTTAGTAATGTTCGCTTCTCACCAAAGTGAGAACAAGAACATCGGGCTACAACTATTAAACAAAACGTTCCCACAAGTGACGGAGTCGGTAATTGGGGTAAGAAATGAGGTTTTTAGATTGTTACGGGACTGTTGGACATTACGTAACCCTCGTCCCTTTGACGACGTTACAACACGCTGTCTTATCAACGGCCATAACGGTTATGTTCCACAAGACCAAGGATGGGAAGTAGTCCTAGTAAAACCAGAATGCATGACTTGTTTCAGGACGTATGAATTACGTGTCTTTATTGCCTTTGCTGAACGACTTATATACTAGCTAGAATTATCTTCACAACTATCTTGTATCAAAGTTATTGTGTGCTATATTTCATATTATATGTAAAATAAGCGGTATTGTAAGTTTGTAAAATATTGTGAAAAAGTTTGAACGCGAAATATTATTATAATCAGTTTTTCATATAGAATTGTAGTAGTTGAATTGTATATTAGCTACTAAGTATGAACTTAACGGGTATGTACTACCCGAATTTAAACTTATAAAACGCTAATATGAAGAAAAAGCTTTTATAAATGAGTTCATATTATAGTACGAGATACTATTGACTACTCTTAATATTCTGTATGATTAACTTGTTTCATTTGACTATTTTGAAGGAATTGGCACTAACTACTCGACACACCTTGAATATGAGCGAAGAGGAATTTCGTGCCTTTCTTGCTTCAAACATAGCCGCAGTACAGGCTGCGCTACATACCAACAATAACCTTGGATCTAGCAGTACAGGAAATCGTGTAGGATGCACCTACAAAGAATTCACTGCCTGCAAACCTTTGGAATTTGATGGAACCGAAGGACCGATCGGATTGAAACGGTGGACCGAGAAGTTCGAATCAGTGTTTGCCATAAGTAAGTGTACTGAAGAGGACAAAGTGAAGTACGCTACGCATACCTTCACAGGTACTGCGTTAACATGGTGGAATACCTATCTAGAGCAAGTGGGATAAGATGATGCTTACGCACTACCGTGGTCAGCATTCAAGCACTTGATGAACGAGAAGTACCGTCCCAGAACCGAGGTCAATAAGCTCAAGACAGAACTTAGAGGGTTACGAACCCAAGGATTTGATATTACCACGTATGAAAGACGATTCACAGAATTGTGCCTATTGTGTCCGGGAGCGTTCGAGGATGAGGAAGAGAAGATCGACGCGTTTGTGAAAGGATTACCGGAAAGAATCCAAGAAGATATAAGTTCACACGAGCCCGCCTCCATACAACAGGCATGTAGAATGGCTCACAAACTAGTGAACCAGATAGAGGAAAGAATTAAAGAACAGACGGCTGAAGAGGCCAATGTGAAGCAAGTCAAAAGAAAGTGGGAGGAAAACGGTGATAAGAATCACCAATACAACAACAGCAATTACAACAATAATCGCAACAACTATCCCAACAGCAGCAGCAACAACAACAACAACAACAACAACAACAACAACAACAACAACAACAACAACAACAACAACAACAACAACAACAACAACAACAACAACAACAACAACAACAACAACAACAACAACAACAACAACAACAACAACAACAACAACAACAACAACAACAACAACAACAACAACAACAACAACAACAACAACAACAACAACAATCATCTCAACAACAATAACAACCGCAACAACAACAACAACAATCAGAAGCAGCTATGCCAAAGGTGTGAAAAATATCACTCGGGGTTCTGCACCAAATTTTGCAACAAGTGTAAAAGAAATGGTCATAGCGCGGCGAAGTGTGAGGTCTACGAACCAGGGGTTAACAAAACGAAAGGAACAAATGGTGTCGGAACGAGTAATGGCGGAGCAAGTAGTGTCGAAACAAGTTATGCCAATGTAGTTTGTTATAAATGTGGAAAATCGGGCCACATTATTAGAAATTGCCCAAACCAAGAGAACACGAATGGACAAGGCCGCGGAAGAGTTTTCAATATTAATGCGGCAGAGGCACAGGAAGACCCGGAGCTTGTTACGGGTACGTTTCTTATTGACAATAAATCTGCTTACGTTTTATTTGATTCGGGTGCGGATAGAAGCTATATGAGTAGAGATTTTTGTGCTAAATTAAGTTGTCCATTGATGCCGTTGGATAGTAAATTTTTACTCGAATTAGCAAACGGTAAATTAATTTCAGCAGATAATATATGCCGGAATCGAGAAATTAAACTGAGTAGCGAAATATTTAAGATTGATTTGATACCAGTAGAGTTAGGGAGTTTTGATGTAATAGTTGGCATGGACTGGCTGAAGAAGATGAAAGCAGAGATTGTATGTTACAAAAATGAAATTAGCATTGTACGAGAAGAAGAAGAACCCTTAATGGTGTACGGAGAAAAGGGCAACACGAAGCTACATCTTATTAGTAATTTGAAGGCACAAAAACTAATAAGAAAAGGTTGCTATGCTGTACTAGCACACGTCGAGAAAGTCAATTCTGAAGAAAAGAACGTCAATGATATTCCCGTCGCAAAAGAATTTCTCAATGTATTTCCGAAAGAATTACCGGGACTACCTCCATACCGATCTGTTGAATTTCAAATAGACCTTGTACTGGGAGCTGCACCAATAGCTCGTGCTCCATACAGACTTGCACCTAGCGAAATGAAGGAACTTCAGAGCCAATTACAAGAACTTTTAGAGCGTGGTTTCATTCGACCAAGCACATCACCGTGGGGAGCTCCTATTTTGTTTGTCAAGAAGAAAGATGGTACATTCAGGTTTTGTATCGACTACCGAGAGTTGAACAAACATACCATCAAGAACCGCTACCCACTACCGAGAATCGACGACTTATTTGATCAACTACATGGCTCATCGGTTTATTCGAAGATCGATTTACGTTCTGGATATCATCAAATGCGAGTAAAGGAGGATGATATTCCAAAAACTGCTTTTAGGACGCGTTATGGTCATTACGAGTTTATGGTTATGCCGTTTGGATTGACTAACGCACCAGCTGTGTTCATGGACCTTATGAACCGAGTGTGCGGGCCATATCTTGACAAGTTTGTCATTGTTTTCATCGATGACATACTTATTTACTCAAAGAATGATCAAGAGCACGAAGAACATTTGAGAAAAGTGCTAGAAGTATTGAGGAAAGAAAAACTGTACGCTAAGTTTTCAAAGTTTGCATTTTGGTTGGAAGAAGCTCAATTCCTCGGTCACATAGTGAACAAAGAAGGTATCCAGGTGGACCCGGCAAAGATCGAAACCGTTGAAAAGTGGGAAATCCCAAAAACTCCGAAGCATATACGTCAATTTTTAGGATTGGCTGGTTACTACAGAAGATTCATCCAAGATTTCTCCAAAATAGCAAAACCCTTGACTGCATTAACACATAAAGGGAAGAAATTTGAATGGAAGGATGAACAAGAGAAGGCGTTTCAGTTATTGAAGAAAAAGCTAACTACGGCACCTATATTGTCATTGCCTGAAGGGAATGATGATTTTGTGATTTATTGTGACGCATCAAACCAAGGTCTCAGTTGTGTATTAATGGAACGAACGAAGGTGATTGCTTATGCGTCTAGACAATTGAAGATTCACGAGCAAAATTATACGACTCACGATTTGGAATTGGGTGCTGTTGTTTTTGCATTAAAGACTTGGAAGCATTATTTATATGGGGTCAAAAGTATTATATATACCGACCACAAAAGTCTCCAACATATATTTAATCAGAAGCAACTGAATATGAGGCAGTGTAGGTGGATTGAATTGTTGAATGATTACGACTTTGAGATTCGTTACCACCCGGGGAAGGCAAATGTGGTAGCCGACGCCTTGAGTAGGAAGGACAGAGAACCCATTCGAGTAAAATCTATGAATATAATGATTCACAATAACCTTACTACTCAAATAAAGGAGGCACAACAAGGAGTTTTAAAAGAGGGAAATTTAAAGGAGGAAATACCCAAAGGATCGGAGAAGCATCTTAATATTCGGGAAGACGGAACCCGGTATAGGGCTGAAAGAATTTGGGTACCAAAATTTGGAGATATGAGAGAAATGGTACTTAGAGAAGCTCATAAAACTAGATACTCAATACATCCTGGAACGGGGAAGATGTACAAGGATCTCAAGAAACATTTTTGGTGGCCAGGTATGAAAGCCAATGTTGCTAAATACGTAGGGGAATGTTTGACGTGTTCTAAGGTCAAAGCGGAGCATCAGAAACCATCAGGTCTACTTCAACAACCCGAAATCCCGGAATGGAAATGGGGAAACATTACCATGGATTTCATCACTAAATTGTCAAGGACTGCCAGTGGTTTTGATACTATTTGGGTAATAGTTGATCGTCTCACCAAATCAGCACACTTCCTGCCAATAAGAGAAGATGACAAGATGGAAAAGTTAGCACGACTGTATTTGAAGGAAGTCGTCTCCAGACATGGAATACCAATCTCTATTATCTCTGATAGGGATGGCAGATTTATTTCAAGATTCTGGCAGACATTATAGCAAGCATTAGGAACTCGTCTAGACATGAGTACTGCCTATCATCCACAAACTGATGGGCAGAGCGAAAGGTCGATACAAACGCTTGAAGACATGCTACGAGCATGTGTTATTGATTTCGGAAACAGTTGGGATCGATATCTACCGTTAGCAGAATTTTCCTACAACAATAGCTACCATTCCAGCATTGAGATGGCTCCGTTTGAAGCACTTTATGGTAGAAAGTGCAGGTCTCCGATTTGTTAGAGTGAAGTGGGAGATAGACAGATTACGGGTCTGGAGATAATACAAGAAACTACCGAGAAGATCATCCAAATTCAACAACGGTTGAAAACCGCCCAAAGTCGACAAAAGAGCTACGCCGACATTAAAAGAAAAGATATAGAATTTGAAATTGGAGAGATGGTCATGCTTAAGGTTGCACCTTGGAAAGGTGTTGTTCGATTTGGTAAACGAGGGAAATTAAATCCAAGGTATATTGGACCATTCAAGATTATAGATCGTGTCGGACCAGTAGCTTACCGACTTGAGTTACTTCAATAACTCGTGGCTGTACATAACACTTTCCACGTCTCGAATTTGAAGAAATTTTTTGCTAAAGAAGATCTCACTATTCCGTTAGACGAAATCCAAATCAATGAAAAACTTCAATTCATCGAAGAACCCGTCGAAATAATGGATCGTGAGGTTAAAAGACTTAAACAAAACAAGATACCAATTGTTAAGGTTCGATGGAATGCTCGTAGAGGACCCGAGTTCACCTGGGAACGAGAAGATCAGATGAAGAAGAAATACCCGCACTTATTTCCAGAAGATACGTCAACACCTCCAACTGCTTAAAATTTCGGGACGAAATTTATTTAACGGGTAGGTACTGTAGTGACCCGAACTTTTCCATGTTTATATATATATTAAATGAAATTGATATTTATATGATTAATTGTTTCCAACATGTTAAGCAATCAAACTTGTTAAGACTTGATTAATTGAAATAGGTTTCATATAGACAATTGACCACCCAAGTTGACCGGTGATTCACGAACGTTAAAACTTGTAAAAACTATATGATGACATATATATAGATATATATATAGTTAACATGATATTATGATAAGTAAACATATCATTAAGTATATTAACAATGAACTACATATGTAAAAACAAGACTACTAACTTAATGATTTTGAAACGAGACATATATGTAACGATTATCATTGTAACGACATTTAATGTATATATATCATATTAAGATATATTAATACATCATGATATCATGATAATGTAATAATTTAACATCTCATTTGATTTAATAAACAATGGGTTAACAACATTTAACAAGATCGTTAACCTAAAGGTTTCAAAACAACACTTACATGTAACGACTAACGATGACTTAACGACTCAGTTAAAATGTATATACATGTAGTGTTTTAATTTGTATTCATAAACTTTTGAAAGATTTCAAGACACTTATCAAAATACTTCTACTTAACAAAAATGTTTACAGTTACATCCTCGTTCAGTTTCATCAATAATTCTATTCGTATGCACCCGTATTCGTACTCGTACAATACACAGCTTTTAGATGTATGTACTATTGGTATATACACTCCAATGATAAGCTCTTAGAAGCCCATGTGAGTCACCTAAAAGATGTGGGAACCATCATTTGGCAACTAGCATGAAATATCTCATAAAATTACAAAAATATGAGTAATCATTCATGACTTATTTACATGAAAACAAAATTACATATCCTTTATATCTAATCCATACACCAACGACCAAAAACACCTACAAACACTTTCATTCTTCAATTTTATTCATCTAACTGATCTCTCTCAAGTTCTATCTTCAAGTTCTAAGTGTTCTTCATAAATTCTACAAGTTCTAGTTTCATAAAATCTAGAATACTTTCAAGTTTGCTAGCTCACTTCCAATCTTGTAAGGTGATCATCCAACCTCAAGAAATCTTTGTTTCTTACAGTAGGTTATCATTCTAATACAAGGTAATAATCATATTCAAACTTTGGTTCAATTTCTATAACTATAACAATCTTATTTCAAGTGATGATCTTACTTGAACTTGTTTTCGTGTCATGATTCTGCTTCAAGAACTTTGAGCCATCCAAGGATCCGTTGAAGCTAGATCCATTTTTCTATTTTCCAGTAGGTTTATCCAAGGAACTTAAGGTAGTAATGATTTTCATAACCTCATTCGATTAATACATAAAAAGCTATCATATTCGAAGTGGTAAACTTGTAATCACTAGAACACAGTTTAGTTAATTCTAAACTTGTTCGCAAATAAAGTTAATCCTTCTAACTACACTTTTAAAATCAACTATACACATGATATATATCTATATGATATGCTAACTTAATGATTTAAAACCCGAAAACACGATAAACACCATAAAACCGGATTTACGCCGTCGTAGTTACAACCGGGGGGCTGTTTTGGTTTGGATAATTAAAAATATGAAAAACTTTGATTTAAAAGCTATACTTCTGGGAAAATGATTTTTCTTATGAACATGAAACCATATCCAAAAATCATGGTTAAACTCAAAGTGAAAGTATGTTTTTCAAAACAGTCATCAAGATGTCGTTCTTTCGACGGAAATGACTACCTCTTTCAAAAATGACTTATAACTTGTATTTCCGACTATAAACCTATACCTTTTCTGTTTAGTTTCATAAAGTCAAGTTCAATACGAAACCGTGGCCGCTTAAATCACTCAAAACGGATTAGAAACGAAGAAATGGCGAGCAAAACAAAATTGGTAAAAACTACTCATTTTAGCTACGTGAAAATTGGTAACAAATCTATTCCAACCATAACTTAATCAACTTGTATTGTATATTATGTAATCTTGAGATACCATAGACACGTATACAATGTTTCGACCTATCATGTCGACACATCTATATATATTTCGGAACAACCATAGACACTCTATATGTGAATGTTGGAGTTAGCTATACAGGGTTAAGGTTGATTCCAAAATATATATAGTTTGAGTTGTGATCAATACTGAGATATGTATACACTGGGTCGTGAATTGATTCAAGATAATATATATCGATTTATTTTCTGTACATCTAACTGTGGACAACTAGTTGTAGGTTACTAACGAGGACAGCTGACTTAATAAACTTAAAACATCAAAATGTATTAAAAGTGTTGTAAATATATTTTGAACATACTTTGATATATATGTACATATTTGTTATAGGTTCGTGAATCGACCAGTGGCCAAGTCTTACTTCCCGACGAAGTACTGTGAAAGTGAGTTATAGTCCCACTTTTAAAATCTAATATTTTTGGGATGAGAATACATGCAGGTTTTATAAATGATTTACAAAACAGACACAAGTACGTGAAGCTACATTCTATGGTTGAATTATCGAAATCGAATATGCCCCTTTTTATTAAGTCTGGTAATCTAAGAATTAGGGAACAGACACCCTAATTGACGCGAATCCTAAAGATAGATCTATTGGGCCTAACAAACTCCATCCAAAGTACCGGATGCTTTAGTACTTTGAAATTTATATCATATCCGAAGGGTGTCCCGGAATGATGGGGATATTCTTATATATGCATCTTGTTAATGTCGGTTACCAGGTGTTCATCATATGAATGATTTTTATCTCTATGTATGGGATGTGTATTGAAATATGAAATCTTGTGGTCTATTATTATGATTTGATAATATATAGGTTAAACCTATAACTCACCAACATTTTTGTTGACGTTTTAAGCATGTTTATTCTCAGGTGATTATTAAGAGCTTTCGCTGTTGCATACTAAAATAAGGACAAGATTTGGAGTCCATGCTTGTATGATATTATGTAAAAACTGCATTCAAGAAACTTATTTTTGATGTAATATATTCTTATTGTAAACCATTATGTAATGGTCGTGTGTAAACGGTATATTTTAGATTATCATTATTTGATAATCTATGTAATGCTTTTTAAACCTTTATAGATAAAATAAAGGTTATGGTTGTTTTAAAAATGAATGCAGTCTTTGAAAAACGTCTCATATAGAGGTCAAAACCTCGTAACGAAATCAATTAATATGGAACATTTTTAATCAATAAGAACGGAACATTTCATCATGTAGGTCTCCCATGGGATGTCCCCCCTCAAAACCTTAACGCATAGCATATAAAAATTAAATCAGTGACGTCGATGCTTCAGTAACAATATAAATTATCAATCAATATAATAACAAAAACACATAATCTATCGCCACCAAAATAGAACAATAGTTACTTAATGTTAAATTTTATGGCATAAAGGGTATGTCACCCCTATGTATTCATTTAATTGATATGAGTCTTACCCTAAGTGGTATCATTGTAGTAATCTTCCTCAGCAAGCGCCAGCCGCCGCCAACCTATAACGACTGGGAACTTCAAGCCACATTAGAAAGATGCCTTCTAGCCTGGCTAAGTCGAACCTCTCGTTATCTTTACTGATGTTTATTTCAAGTTCTCTACTTCTACCAGCTCAAGTTCATGAATTATATGCCTATTTTGGGTGCAAGTGATTGGTATATTTTAGTCTATGATCGCACACAAACTCACGATCTAATAAGTCAAATAGTCAATATCCATTCCATATGAGTTATATGAGACAAATGATCTCTCTTATAGATTCAAAACTCAATTAGAATCTGAAACAATCAGGGATTACTAGAGTATATCAGCCCTAGATTCCGATCAAATGAACATATCATTATTCTCCTCAGAAGCATATCATTAATCTCCTCAAAAGCATATATTAGATTCAGTTAGTGACCTAATTGATTTAATTGAAACAACAGAAACATATATAATTAAAGTAAGGCTTAAACTACATAAATATTTCTCAATTTCAATTTTATCAAGTAAACCCTACCACCTATATAACCTAACATACATACAAATACACAAAATATATACAATTATTGAAGCAATTAGAAGGGGAAATAAACATATTCTGCAAATTCATCATGTAAGAAACAAAATTAAAAATAACCCGAGCTTTATCGGCGAGTTGAACAACTAAACGTCCAACAGGAAGCGGAGATTCATACGTATAACCATAATTAATACATTAAGATCTCATATACCGCGATAAAACACGATCGTCGGCTGTAAGAAACAAAATTAAATTAAGGTTTTCTTCGTATTAGTTCTCTTGTCAACGTCGAGAGTCGATGCTGCAGAAATTACCGTCAACAAATCATAGGAGCCATCGAGCAGTGATTGTTTGATGATTGCAGTTTTCGTCGGAGTCATCAGAGGTGGAATTGATCTAGAAGATGAAGGAGACGATATAGACGATGGTATCAGATGCGTGCTCAAGTGATGAATGGGAAGTTGTTTGAGGACTTTTATTAAAAGACCATACTACCCTTCTGAGTTTTTTAATGTAAAATTGTAAAAATATGAAATGTGAGGTCCATATTTTCTTATCCAGTTTGTACCCCATTTAGTGCTTATCAATGGATTGAATCACTATATATATATATATATATATATATATATATATATATATATATATATATATATATATATATATATATATATATATATATATATATATTGGTAGGATCAAGAGGGAAGTAACCATTCGGGGGGAAGCAAAAACTTTTTTTTTTTTTTCGTTTTTTGAAAAAACTTTGTTCACGAACATTATAGATGAGATGAAAATATGAACATTTAGTAGAGACACTTTGTGATAAATGTTTTTATTTTGGCGGAAAAACGCTATAAGAAGTAATATATAACAATTATCGTGTTTTTCGAGCGTATTTTGAGGTTTTAGCTATTGGGGTTTAGATATTAGGGTTTAGATATTAGGGTTTATAGGGTTTAGATATTAGGGTTTAGAAATTTAGGGGTTAGGGTTTAGATTTAGGATTTAGATTGAGTTTTTAACACGAACGGTTTAGGGTTTAGGGTTTGGTGTTTTGGGTTTATTCCATAAACCCAAAACACCAAACCCTAAACCCTAAACTCTAAATCGGGCTAAATTTTACTTCACAAAACATGGAAAAAAAAACGTTCATATTCTTCACGAACAATATTATCTTGAATGTTATTTTTGTCGATCGTTTTCCCGCCTAAATAATAACATTCATCACGAAGTGTCTCTTCTAAATGTTCATATTTTCGTGTGATCTTGATGCCGGAAAAAAAAATTAAAAAAAAAAACGAAAAAAAAAATTTGCTTCCCCCCGCTTCCCCCTGATTGGTTACTTCCCCTATATATATATATATATATATATATATATATATATATATATATATATATATATATATATATATATATATATATATATATATATCCATTTTAATTTATTATTTCATTACTTCATGAAATAATTCAATCACCTGCAAAAACTATACTACTAAATCACATATACTATTAAAACCCATGTTAAAGTGAACAAATACTGTAAAAAAATAGCATGTGAATAAATGTTCTAAAATTTTATCAAGAATTCGTTTAAAGTAAATTTATTTATCTTTACGATTAGTAACTTGTGATAATACTTTTATTTATATATTTTATATTTTATATATACATTAAAAAAACAACATAAAGCAAATTATATCAATTTCCTGAAGTACTCGTATTCATGAAGCATTAATTAGTGACAAGCAGTTTGATCAAGTTTAATGAATTTCATAGACAACAAAAAGCTATATTGTCCCACATCGGTGTGCTATGCTGAAAATATATTGTATAAATATAATAGCCGCGATTTGTAAGCAAAATGAATTAAAGATGTGCCTTAGTTTGGCTTGATTTCTCTTTGCATTTTTATAAAAACTGCTTACAAAATTCTAAAGATGTTGGGCCCCTAAAATTATTGGGCCCTGCACATGTTCATGTTGCACCCCTAACGGGCCGGGCATGTAGAATGTAAACAGATAAACAACTGAATGAATAACTTTTTATTGTTGAGACTATTAGAAGGGGAAATTCCTAGTTATATGTAATTGGCTTATCCGGGTCATTTTCATGACTGTATCTAACGCTTTTCCCTAACACCATACAATAGACTACTAATGAATTTTGAAATTGAGATTGTTCACCATTTTGAACATATTATTTTCATACACTCTAATGTAGTTGATTTAGAAGTCTAAATGTTCATAATTTTAAAAAAGTACAAGACTAATGACCCCTCCTAAAGTCTTAAATCTCCCCTCCCCTTTCCTAATACTTACCAGACTAATGACCCGTTCAGGGACATGGGATGACTCCATTAAGACCGGCAAATGTTAGCTTGTTTGTATATGAAAGAAAGAGAAAGTTGTTACTGTAAATGGTTAGTGATCAAACAGTGCTTGAGTGTTTACAGAAACTTATTACAAACTGGCCGGCTGAAAATTTGTACTTAAAACATTCAACAGCGAGGCGTAAACATAAATTACATCAAAACAAACATTAGCGCAAGCTGTTATAAGCTAATAACTAACCTTACAGCTGCTCCAAAACATATACAAAAACCAAAAACAAATATTCTAACACATGTCTGCATGCACCGCCACTTATTCAAACAAACCACTCTTAACTAACTCGTCAGCCAACATTGTGTCAGCAGTTGATGCAAGCTAAACAAGGAAAAAAAAAAAAAAAAAAAAAAAACTTGCACATAAGTCGTTCTAACCATGACCCACTGTCGGAGCTATTTTATGGCTCTGGTGGTGGGTCATTGGAGTTTGACGGAATATTCATATTTAAAAGATGAGTTACTCCCATTTGGATATCTCTCCTCTTGCCCCACTCATGTAAAGAAAGATGCAATTTCTTAGATGCAAGTAACAGCTCCACCCCCTGTAATGGTGTCAAAATGTCTAAAATGCCCTTGAGGACATTCAACCTCAACAAGTCTGCTTCTATCAGGACATTATACAGATCAAGGGCATGAGTGTCCATTACTTTCTCAACAACCTCACTTGGGCTTGATTCCCCTACTTGTGTGCAGTCGTTTGCTAGCAATACTAGTGGCTCATCTGCAACCCTTTCCTGCAAAGACACTTTCATAATCAAGTTTAGTAATTTTTTTTTTTAAAGTAAAAATATTAAGCAAACTCGTATATATATTTACAAATGTTCTACTACTATTGTAACACCCCGTCCTACATCAGTTTAAAATTTTATTTAAAAAAAAAAAAGGTATGAGTCTCTTCATGTAAACTTAAAGTTGCGACTAACTAATACTCCCCCGTGTCAATTTAATAGTCCTTTTTTTTTAAGTCCCAAATTAATAATCTACTTTCATAAATAAATAAAAATAATGGGGTAAAGTTCTTTTATATATACATTTACTTTATGCATGTAAAACAAAATGGTAAGTAAAGGGTAAAAGTGTAAATTGAATAAAAAATAAAGTGTAATAATGACATTTATTAAACTGTATGCCCTTTTGTATATGGACTATTAAATTAGGACGGAGAGAGTATCTTATCTTCTATCAGTTTTTAATTGAAATATGAAGATATTTGTTATTGGTCAAAATATGGAATAGTACTATATATACCTGTAAGGTTGCCATAGAAGAGGTCATCTTATCTTCATCTTTAACAGTTTTGGCATGGAGATCATCAATGCTCTTAAGTTGAGAGCCCGATATTTCTCCCAAGTTTCCATGTCTAACACCTTCAAGAAACTCAGCAAAGTGTGCACTGAGTTGGGACCCACATAGAGCGTAAACAAGCCGAATGCTCAACGAAGGCCTGCATCCACCGATCCAAAGAAACGAGTTTTCAAAGGTAGACCCCCAAGTTGGAGCCAAGAAGGATGGCCCATCATGTTTAGCCAGTTGGGCTCGAGCAGTGTTGTAGCTTTCAAAGTGATTGATGTTTTTATTAATTATAAGTTGAAGGTATTCGATATCGGTTGGGTAGTTGGTGAGTGCTTGGAGTAATTCATCGAGATCGAGCTGTTGTTGAGCCATCCAGAAAACAGCATTGGGACTGTTGATGGTGCATTTGTTTTGCCATGTTTATTAAGCATGTACGCTTTTGATTGATATTGTAGGTTAATTTAATTCACATGGGCAATTAGGAACGATTTTAAGCACTCCACACACACAACGGTCAGCTAATGAAGAAAAGTGGATATATATTGAACAGGAAATGGCAAACAAGAATCTCTGAAAGGGAATTACATTTGTGGGGCCCATAGACAATGATATAGTATTGGTTGGTTGTACAACTTTTTTTTTTTTTTTTTTTTTTGGGCAAAAAACGGGAATTAAATTAAAAATCAATTTTCACGTAAATGTGAAAATTGGAGAATACATGAAGCTAACATACTTGCAAACTGGGCTTACATGATAAATACCCAAATGCTAAAGCCATTACTATTAGATACAAAAATACTATAGAACACATTCTACAAACATGAAAATTGAAGTAATAGATGATCTTCTCATCCTGCCTCAGCGCGGTTGTACAACTTTTGTCCTATAATTGTGATGCAAAAACAGGAGGCGGTTCTAATACCATTGAAGGTGTAAATGGCAACCCAATACAATATGACCTGCCTCAGCGCGACGTTACTCCACAAACGTGACACCCAAAAAAATTTAGTCAGCAATTTTTTAACGCCTTGTGAAGCCCATAATGGGGCGTTTGAATCTGATGCTTGTAGGCGTCAGTCACATTTATGACGATAAAAACGCAGCGTTTGATTTTGTTTTATCTCAATCAAAATTTAACACTCACACATACATTAAATATAATATATATGAGAATGATGATTTTTTTTTAAAATGGTAATAATTTTGATCCAACTTTCAAAAATGGAAAAAAAGGAAATTTCGTTGCAAAAATGGTAAAACCGAAGTTTGGAACTTCGGTTTTGCCATTTCCGAAGTTTCAAACTTCGGTTTTGGGTGGCCTGTCAGCAGAAACCCTAATCCGAAGTTTGGAACTTCGGATTTGCAGGTAAACAGCAAAACCGAAGTTTCAAACTTCGGTTTTGCAGTCTGCATCATCAGTCTCAATTATGGACTGAAACATGCAACCCTAGTCTCAATTATGGACTGAAACCTGCTAACCTGTCATGTCAAAAACTGATTTATCATCTTTTTTCATTTATTTATATCACCCTTATCATGGACTCAAACACAAACATCACCAAGAACACAATTCAAGCATTTCAAAGTCAGTTTCAAACACCAACAACACAATTAAAACTAATCTTAATCAGTTTCATACATCAACAATTACAAAATGTCTATAATTCGTCCATTCATGGTTTATTTTCTTTGGGGAGGCCAAATTTCATTCCAAAATGGTTGGCTTATTGGTGATAACACAACGATTAGAAGGAGTTTTGTGTTGAACACCAAGGCTAACTGTATGTAGTTAAACCAAATGGCGTATAATTATGTAGGTGTGAGTCAAAGATAACACACATTAAAAATGTTCTTGTGGGTTCTTTTCAATGGAAATGAATTGAAAAGTGAACTTACTGATGATAACACTTTGGAAACAATATATTTTTATTCTCAGAATGATCCAAATTACGAGGCTCAAATTGAAATTCAGTTTGAGGAAGTTTTTTCAACCACCCAAGGTTCGGGTTATATGGATCTTATTCAAACTTTGGAGGGTGGTCCATCAACATCAAACTACCATTCAACAGTTGTTGAAGATGAACAAGAACGAAGAGATGAAGTAGAAAATGTAGTAGACCCAGATGATGGTATGTCTACTGCAACCGACAATACTGTTTCTGATTATAGCGTTGAAGATAATGTTTCCGGTGACGAAGGTAGAGAGGAGCAAGTGGAACCACAAATGGAGCCTGCCCCATGTTCACGTTTCGGGTTTGTTAATGAAGGTGAGGGTAGTAGTAGTTTTCCATTCGATGATGACCAAGAAGCTTCATGGGTTTTTTATGATAAGGAGATCGATATTATTTTCAAATGAATGGTGTTCCAGAACAAAGCCGAACTTATATATGCTGTTCGAAAATGGAATATACACCATAATAGAGAAATAGTTGTTACATAAAGCAAGCCGGGTTATTGGCAAGCACATTGTAGAACAACTAGCTCAAGTTATAAGGGTCCACAAGAAAGATACCATTGTGGCTGGAGTGTTAGTGGTTCGTCTCACAATCGATCGAAGGTATGGAAAATAACAAAATGGAAAGATGAACACACGTGTTATGGACACGTATCAGAAAACAACAATCGTTGTTTAACCTCTAGCTTAATTGCTGCTACTGAAATTGAACATCAAATATGTTTAAACGTTGCTTATCCTGTTGCAACATCCAAGCCCAAATAAAAAATACATGGCATGTGGATGTCCGTTACGGCAAAGCATGGAATGCTAGGCGTATTGCAATCGAACGATTGTTTGGAACTTGGGAAAGTAACTTTATTCATTTACCAAATTATATAAATGAATTAGTTACTACCAATCCAGACACAATTGTTGCGTTTGAAAATGGACCTGAAATTGAAGAAGGTTTCCTTTAAATTTGTGTTTTGGGCATTAGGTCCAGCCATTAAAGCGTTTAAAATGTGTATTCCAATGATTTGCATCGATGGCACCCATTTTAAAGGTAGTTATAAGGGTAAATTGTTAACAGCGGTTGCCAAAAATGCTAACAATCAAATTTTACCCATTGCCTTTGCCCTAGTTGATGAAGAAAGTAACGAAAGTTGAGTTTGGTTTTTGAAAATGCTCCAAGAAAATGTTATTGGAAATGAAAATTTGTGTGTCATCTCTGATCGACACCTAGGTATCTTACATGCAATGGGTGCTCAAACATATGGTTGGGAATGTAACATCCCGCATTTTTTCGTTAAATTATTTTAACGCCCGTCTTTTTTTTTAGATAATATCTTTCGTTATCTAAATTCGTATCTTTCGTTAACTAACGTTCTCAATATTTCCGTTATTCGATTATAACATCTCCCGTTTATTCTCGCGTATTTAAATTAATTCGTTCGGTTAATTCTCGCACCCGCTTTAAACTTGAGGGACTAATCTTGGCACTTGGCCAAATTGTGGTAACTAGTCACCCACCACCACCACCACTCATTCATTTCTCACCTCCCATCCATTTTTCATACTTCCATCTTTTCTCTCTAATTCACAACATCATTCATTCATCATCTATTTCGATTCAAGCAAGCAAACATCAAAACAAATTACATATTTGTGATCCTTGCATCATCCTCTTCAATTTGGTACCAATTTCACTACTTGGGGTAAGGTTTCTAAAAACTCTAGATTTCTCTAAATTTGATTTATAGAGTTGAAATGGTGTTAGTTAGTGTCTATGGCTCGAGTCTAACATGAATATGTGATTTATTCGCTCGATCTTGTTATTTTGCATAAACTAGCATGAACTTGAAATGGGTTTGTTGAATCCTTGATTTTGGTTGATTAAATGTTGTTGTTATGTTAAAGTTCATGTATTAAATGTGTTACTAGCATCATTAGCTTCAATTTGATGTGATGGTTGATTTAGAAAAGTTTCAATTGCAAAATGGTTGAATTTATGATTTTGGTTAGGGTTTAATGAACTTTAAAACAAACTTTTGACGCATTGAATGCTATGAAATGTTGTTAGTAAGTATTTAGTTGTATTGTATGTTTCATTACCTTCAAAACGGCATATCGTATGTGTAAATTGGATTCCCGAGTCAAGAAATGCGTTTTATGAGCTTGAAACTTTAATTTTGAACACTTAACGATCATTCGACGAGGTTTTTGTTGTTTTAAATGATGAACTTCATTGATGAAATATGTTTAGTTGTATTCCTCTTCAAAATACCTTTTCAACGATATAAGATACGTGTTTTGAATATTTACGGTTCATAAGTTATGGTTGTTTGAAGTTGGATTCATGCTTGAGTGTTCAAAAACTGCCAGACTTGCTGAACAGCCATACTGAGCGCCGCTCAAGGTCCTGGAGGTCCGCTTCGGGCCTCGGCTGTCCAAAAATACGCATTTTCGTTTAATTCTAATCATGCCACGCACCCCCGATCAACATGAAACTTGGCCAACATGCTTATATATGATTAAAAACCTCAGAAAAATTGTCCGAGACCCGACCCGAACGTGTTGACTTTTTCGTTGACTTTGACCAAGTTTGAATTTTAGTCAAACTTAACAAAACACTTATGCAATCGTTCTAATCTTATTTTATGTAACATCCCGCATTTTTCCGTTAAATTATTTTAACGCCCGTCTTTTTTTTTTTTTAGATAATATCTTCTGTTATCTAAATTCGTACCTTTCGTTGACTAACGTTCTAAATATTTACATTATTTGGTTATAACATCTCCCGGTTACTCTAGCGTTTTTAAAATATTCGTTCGGTTAATTCACGCACCCGCTTTCAAACTCGAGGGACCGAAGTTGCCAAGGGGCCAAACTAGTTGACTAGGTCAACTAGTCAACCCCATCTCATCCATTCATTCATACTTCCACCTCCCTCCTTCTTTTTTCTCTCTAACTCAAGAACCCATTTTTAACATCTTCAAAGAATCATCATCTAAATCAATTCAAGCAAGCAAACATCAAAACAAATTACATATTCGTGATCCTCTCATCATCCTCTACATTTTGGTACCAATTTCATCTCGTTTGGGTAACATTTCTAAAACTCTAGATTTCTCAAATTCGTGTTTTTGACTTGAAATGGTGTTAGTTAGTGTCTATGGCTCAAGTCTAACATGAATATGTGTTTTGTTTGCTCGATTTGTTGTTTTGAGTAACTAGCATGAACACTTGAAATGGGTGTGCTTAATCTTGAATTTTGGGTGATTAAATGTTGTTTAAATGTTAAAGTTCATGTATTAAATGTGTTACTAGCATCATTAGCTTCATTTTGATGTGTAGGTTGATTTAGAAAAGCTCCATTTACAAAATGATTGAATTCATGATTTTGGTTAGGGTTTGATGAACTTTGAAATGAACTTTTGATGCGTTGAATGCTATGAAATGTGGTTAGTAAGTGTTTAATTGTATGTTATGTTTAATTACCTTTGAAACGGCATATCGTATAACATCCCGCATTTTTTCGTTAAGTTTATTTTAACACCATCTTTTTTTTTTATTTAGATAATATCTTCCGTTATCTAAATTCGCACATTTCGTTGACTAACGTTCATAATATTCCCGTTATTTAATTATAACATCTCTCGTTTAATCTAGCATTTTAAAATAATTCGTTTGGTAAATTCACGCACCCGCTTTTAAACTCGAGGGACTATTGGCGTCAAGTGGGCAAACTAGTTGACTAGGTCAACTAGTCAACCCACCACTACCACCACTCATTCTTCCCTCATCTCTTTCTCTCTTTTCTCTCTTCCATTTTTGATCTCAACCACCCAAATCATTCATTCATCATCTAAATTCGATCTAGGAGGCTTACAACAAAACAAATTACATATTTGGAATCCTCTCTTCATCCTCTACAATTTGATACCAATTTCATCTCGTTTGGGTAACGTTTCTAAAACACTAGATTTCTCGATTTGTTGTTTTGGAGTAACTAGCATGAACTTGAAAATGGGTGTGCTTCATCTTTGATTTTGGATGAGTTAATGTTGTTAAATTGTTTAAGTTCATGTTTTAATTGTGTTACTAGTACCACTAGCTTCGTTTTGATGCGTAGGTTGATTAAGAAAACTTCAAACACATGATTATTGATTTTTGTGAATTTTGGTTAGGGTTTGATAGACTTTAAAATGAACTTTTGATGCATTGAATGCTTGTTAATGTTGTTAGTAAGTATTTAGATGCAATGTATGTTTAATTACCTTCGAAACGGCATATCGTATGTGTAAATTGGATTCCCGAATCATAAAATACGTTTTACGAACTCGAAACCTTGATAACGAACCTTTAATGATCACTTGATGAGAATTCGGTTATTTCAAATAATGTTTTCGATTGATGAAACGTGTTTAGTTGTATCCCTTATCAAAAGAGCTTTCCAACGATATAAGATACGTATTCTAAGTGTTTACGGTTTGTGATTTGTGCTAAATTGAGATTTGGTTGAGACTTGAACTTTTGAAACAGACCAGGCACTAGGCCACGCCTTTTGGCGCGGCGCGACACCAGGGGCCGCGGCGCGGCATTTGCCGTGTTTGGCTTCTGACCTACTTTGTCAAATTTCGAAAAATGTTTGCTATGCTACACACCTTCGATTCACATGTAACTTGTTCTAACATGCTTATATATGATTAAAAACCTCAGAAAAATAATTCGGGACCCGACCCGAACGTGTTGACTTTTTCATTGACTTTGACTTGACCGAGTTTGACTTTTAGTCAAACTTAACCAAACACTTATGCAATCATTCAAATCTTATTTTATACTTGATTCTTGCATGAAACTTGACAACGTGATTCACATGCTATATTTAATCGAGTAGTAACGAGCCATAGGACTAATTGAACACATTTTGCCCGACCTTGTGTCGTAACCGGTTAATTGATACAACTTACTTGTTTAGGTCAAGGCTAAGCAACTATCATGCACACGTTTACTTTGTGAAGTACATTTATACTCGTGCACTCGAGGTGAGATCATAGTCCCACCTTTTCAACAACTTTTATACTTTTAAATCGTGGGCTGAGAAACATATACTTTGTTACATCTTGTACTACTTACTTTTATGTTTTGAACACAAGTCCGATGAAACAAACA
Organism: Rutidosis leptorrhynchoides; assembly: GCF_046630445.1. Lineage (NCBI taxonomy): Eukaryota > Viridiplantae > Streptophyta > Magnoliopsida > Asterales > Asteraceae > Rutidosis > Rutidosis leptorrhynchoides. The sequence continues at coordinate 80,610,052 of NC_092334.1, forward strand.
TTCTACAGCGATTTTAGAACAAAATCCTCAATTCGATTATCATTAGTTACACTTGCCGGGTGTAAGCGAGAACTTATGTTGTATGGATCCATATGGGTTTGACAAACCCTCATTCAAACAGTTCACTACCGTTTACGAATGAAATATATTTTCGAGAAACAGTGTATGTTCTAATACTATTGTGATGGAGTTCTATGGGAGGAATGTTAAGCATTGATAATTGGGTGCTCGCGAACAAACTTTTGGAAAGTAACTTTTGGATGATCAATTTTATGGAAATACTAAATCTTGTGATTCAAAAATAACGTTTATTACCACATCTATGATTTCACCAACTTTTTTCGTTGACAGTTTTCTATATGTTTCTCAGGTTTATACTTGGCTACTTGATACATGCTTCCGCACACTTTGATTACTTGCTTGGAGTCAAGCATACATGCATACGCTAGCGATAGCACTTTTGGATTCAAACTTAAACATATTGTTTATATGCATACGCTATTTATAGCAACTGTAATTTTAAACTTATTATTTCGCAAGTTATTTCATTTATACATCACTACTTTTGTAAACTTAAACTTGTTGTCGATCTGTTCGGTAAACTAAACTTTGCAAGTCATACGTTTCAAATGAATGCGACATAATTTTGGTCAAACGCGTCTCATATAGGGACTATGACCACGCAACGGGACCTAAGTTAACGGCGCCGTCAATGACGATTTTGACGGGTCGTTACAGATGGTATCAGAGCGTTGGCTGTAGGGAACTAGGATATGCGTTAGTGTGTCTGACAGAGTCGTTAGGACGCATTAGTGAATCTAGACTACAACCGGATAGTTAGCCATTGCATTCTGACATACATTTGCTATTGATAGCACTTATTTGACTACTTAATTCTTAGGCAAACTTCTTAATGGTACCAAGTTTTCATCATACGAATCCGTATTCTGCCACTTTCTGGTAATACACGTAAATTCACGATTCATACGCGTAAGGATGACGACGACTTCATTAGTCACACTTGTTCGGGAACCCTGTCTCCCAGTTTATGATTCGCCACCGTTTCAACTTACTATCGGTGTTACACCGCTGTTCCTTACTATCTACCACTTCTTGTTACTACCATCACTACTCGAGGTGAGTATCGTCATCATCATTTATCACTACGGTTGCATACTATTCGTTATCATGATTCGTTACACTTCTCGTACCGAAATATATTATTGTTTGACTTGAACCGCATTGACGTGAACAATCATTTATACACTTCCCTCGGGGAACGCTTCTTTAGAGTTGCACTAATTCTTTCGATTCAATACGAGTCACATTAGAGACGTCGTTACACTTTGTTCATTTTAAAACTTCACTATTATACGAACTTGAATCTATGGAGTGATGTGGGAATGGAGGTATGAGTTAGCGTAATATAACGACACTCGATCAACGTGGTTATATTACGGTAAGTCATACCAAAGTTCTAATGACTCGTGATGGTGATTGGACTCGATCAACCTAATCACCACCATGTGCCATGTGCCATGTGCCATGTACATGACATCATTTTTCTTGTTTGAACATCCGAAAACTCCGAGAATACTGATAACACCCATACCCGGGACACATCTTCGATTATTGTCGAACAATATTTATGCTTCCAAATGAATGGAAAATTCTTTCAACATCAGATGTATGTTACACGTGTATACTATCTCGTTATCGCACAGTTATATCGACGAACTACAACATGATTGATATGCTCACATCAAGGCGGAAACTTCTCTCGCTTTACACTCGTACTTCCGTATAAGGAAATCTTCTATCTAAATTCTCAATGGAGAGAGAGACTCTTCACATTATACTAGTATTCGCCACGAGGGAGAATATTCCTAACGAACGTTTTCGAAAACCGATAAATCTTTCGCGGCGCGAATTTCTTGAGAAATTTGTTCTAACTAACTTTTGCAAGTCCCAACGAACTTGTTCAATATACCTTAAAGAGATGTACCTCGTTTCGGATCGAGATCCTCGTTTCACTTCTAGATTTTGAAGTGCCTTACAAAAAGTCTTGGGACCACGTTTAAACATGAGTACAACACATCAACCACATCCCGAAGGACCAAACAAACATACGATTCAAACTTTGGAAACCATAATATGAGTTCGTGTTATCGACTTCAAATTTACTTGAGAAAAAGTACTTGCCTTAAGTCAAATTCTCTTACTACAAAATTTTCTTTCGTGTATTAACGCCGCACCTTTTCGAAACTTTATATGTCCGCAATTATCATTTTGCAAATTGTTGACCCGAAGTAGGTGACAAGCAAACCACCGGACCCGAACTCATTCATGAAACAACCGAAAAATTATTCAAATTCAAGAGAGGCCCAAAAGAGTCATGCAAATGTTAGACGTAAACCTCTCGAATTCCAAGTGGGAAACCGCGTAACATTAAAAGTCGCACCTTGAGGAGGTGTAATCCGTTTCGAGAAACGTAGAAAGCTAAATCCGCGATATTTTGATCCTTATAAAATCTTGGGGCGTTTTGGACCCGTTGCTAGCCGTTTAGATTCTCCGACTCGTTTGAGTCTCCGTTCATCCTTCAATCCACGTATCAAACTTAAAGAAGTGTCTTGCCGAGCAAGAACTTGTTATTTCTTTTGATGAACTTACTATCGATGACAAACTCTACTTCATAGGAGAACCGATTGAAATTATGGATCGTGAAACCAAACTCTGGAACAACGTAAACTCCCGACCGTCAAGTTCATTGGAATAACCAAGGAAGAACTTTCACTTATTCGTAGAATTTGCAACGCAAGATCTCGAGGAAGAAACAACGACTACTACTTCCAACTAAATTTCGGGACGAAATTTCTTTTAAGGTGTAGGTAATGTAACATCCCGCATTTTTCCGTTAAGTTTATTTTAACACCGTCTTTTTTTTTATTTAGATAATATCTTCCGTTATCTAAATTCGTACCTTTCGTTGACTAATGTTCATAATATTTCCGTTATTTAATTATAACATCTCTCGTTTAATCTAGCATTTTAAAATAATTCGTTTGGTAAATTCACGCACCCGCTTTTAAACTCGAGGGACTATTGGCGTCAAGTGGGAAAACTAGTTGACTAGGTCAACTAGTCAACCCACCACTACCACCACTCATTCTTCCCTCATCTCTTTCTCTCTTTTCTCTCTTCCATTTTTGATCTCAACCACCCAAGTCATTCATTCATCATCTAAATTCGATCTAGGAGGCTTACAACAAAACAAATTACATATTTGAAATCCTCTCTTCATCCTCTACAATTTGATACCAATTTCATCTCGTTTGGGTAACATTTCTAAAATACTAGATTTCTCTAAATTCGTTTTATATACTTGAAATGGTGTTAGTTAGTGTCTATGGCTCAAGTATAACATGAATATATGTTTTGTTTGCTCGATTTGTTGTTTTGGAGTAACTAGCATGAACTTGAAAATGGGTGTGCTTCATCTTTGATTTTGGATGAGTTAATGTTGTTAAATTGTTTAAGTTCATGTTTTAATTGTGTTACTAGTACCACTAGCTTCTTTTTGATGCGTAGGTTGATTAAGAAAACTTCAAACACATGATTATTGATTTTTGTGAATTTTGGTTAGGGTTTGATAGACTTTAAAATGAACTTTTGATGCATTGAATGCTCGTTAATGTTGTTAGTAAGTGTTTAGATGCAATGTATGTTTAATTACCTTCGAAACGGCATATCGTATGTGTAAATTGGATTCCCGAATCATAAAATACGTTTTATGAACTCGAAACCTTGATAACGAACCTTTAATGATCACTTGACGAGAATTCGGTTATTTCAAATAATGTTTTCGATTGATGAAACGTGTTTAGTTGTATCCCTTGTCAAAAGAGCTTTTCAACGATATAAGATACGTATTCTAAGTGTTTACGATTTGTGATTTGTGCTAAATTGAGGTTTGGTTGAGACTTGAACTTTTGAAACAGACCAGGCACCAGGCCCGAATGTGTTGACTTTTTCATTGACTTTGACTTGACCGAGTTTGACTTTTAGTCAAACTTAACCAAACACTTATGCAATAGTTCAAATCTTATTTTATACTTGATTCTTGCATAAAACTTGACAACGTGATTCACATGCTATATTTAATCGAGTCGTAACGAGCCATAGGACTAATTGAACACATTTCGCTCGACCTTGTGTCGTAACCGGTTAATTGATACAACTTACTTGTTTAGGTCAAGGCTAAGCAACTATCATGCACACGTTTACTTTGTGAAGTACATTTATACTCGTGCACTCAAGGTGAGATCATAGTCCCACCTTTTCAACAACTTTTATACTTTTAAATCATGGGTTGAGAAGCATATACTTTTTTTTTACATCTTGTACTACTTACTTTTATGTTTTGAACATTAGTCCGATGAAACAAACATTCTACAGCGAGTTTAGAACAAAATCCTCAATTCGATTATCATTAGTTACACTTGCCGGGTGTAAGCGAGAACTTATGTTGTATGGATCCATATGGGTTTGACAAACCCTCATTCAAACGGTTCGCTACCGTTTACGAATGAAATATATTTTCGAGAAACAGTGTATGTTCTAACACTATTGTGATGGGGTTCTATGGGAGGAATGTTAAGCATTGATAATTGGGTGCTCGCGAACAAACTTTTGGAATGTAACTTTTGGATGATCAATTTTATGGAAATACTAAATCTTGTGATTCAAAAATAATGTTTATTACCACATCTATGATTTCACCAACGTTTTTCGTTGACAGTTTTCTATATGTTTCTCAGGTTCATACTTGGTTACTTGATACATGCTTCCGCACACTTTGATTACTTGCTTGGAGTCAAGCATACATGCATACGCTAGCGATAGCACTTTTGGATTCAAACTTAAACATATTGTTTATATGCATACGCTATTTATAGCAACTGTGATTTTAAACTTATTATGTCGCAAGTTATTTCATTTATACATCACTACTTTTGTAAACTTAAACTTGTTGTCGATCTGTTTGGTAAACTAAACTTTGTAAGTCATACGTTTCAAATGAATGCGACATAATTTTGGTCAAATGCGTCTCATATAGGGACTATGACCACGCAACGGGACCTAAGTTAACGGCGCCGTCAATGATGATTTTGACGGGTCGTTACATATCGTATGTGTAGATTGGATTCCCGAGTCAAGAAATGCATTTTATGAACTTGAAACTTTGATTTTGAACGTTTAACGATCATTCGACAAGGTTTTTGTTTTTGTAAATGATGTTTTTGTTTGATGAAATGTGTTTAGTTGTATTCCTCGTCAAAATACATTTCCAACGATATAAGATACGTGTTTTGAATGTTTACGGTTCATAAGTTATGGTTGTTTGAAGTTGAAATCGTTTAAGTGTTTAAAACTGCCCAGAATTGCTGAACCAGACACAGATGCGGCGCATCTGCCTTGGATGCGGCGCTTCTGAGGAATACTGCCCAAAAATGTCCGTTTTCGTTTAATTCAAGCTATGCTACGCACCCCCGATTGACATGAAACTTGGCCAACATGCTCATATATGATTTTTAAGCTTAGGAAAATAGTTCGGGACCCGACCCGAACGTGTTGACTTTTTTGTTGACTTTGACTTTGACCAAGTTTGAATTTTAGTAAAACTTAACCAAACGATTAGGCGATCGTTCTAACATGCTTTTATACTTGTTTCTTGCATGAAACTTGACAACATGATTCACATGCTATATATTCGAGTCGTAACGAGCCATAGGACTAATTGAACACATTTCGCCCGACCTTGTATCGTAACCGGTTAATTGATACAACTTACTTATTTAGGTCAAGGCTAAACAACTTTCATGCACACGTTTACTTTGTGAAGTACATTATACTCGTGCACTCAAGGTGAGATCATAGTCCCATCTTTCAACAACTTTTATACTTTTAAATCATAGGATGAGAAACATATACAGTTTTATACTACATACTTTTATACTTTGAACACAAGTACGGAAACAAACATTCCACAGCGAGTTAGAACAAAAATCCTCAATTCGATTATCATTAGTTAAACTTGCAGGGTGTAAGCGAGAACTTATATTGTGTGGCCATACGGGTTTGACAAACCCTCATTCGGACGGTTCGCTACCGTTATGAGGATGAAATATATTTTCGAGAAACAGTGTATGTTCTAACACTATTGTAATGGGGTTCTATGGAAGGAAACGTTAAGTCTTGATAATTGGGTGCTCGCGAACATACTTTTGGAATGCAAACGATTTAGATAATCAACGTTATGGAAATACAAATTCTTGTGGTTCAAAAACAACGTTTACAAATACACCTATGATTTCACCAACGTTTTTTGTTGACAGTTTTCTATATGTTTCTCAGGTTCATACTTGGCTACTTGATACATGCTTCCGCACACTTTGATTACTTGTTTGGGGTCAAGCATACATGCATACGCTAGTGATAGGAACTTTGGATTCAAACTTATAGCATACATACTTACGCTATTTATAACAACCGTGATTTTCAACTTATTATATCGCAAGTTATTTCATTTATACTTTACAACTTTTGTAAACTTAAACTGGTTGTCGAACCATTTGGTAAACTAAACTTTGTAAGTCTTGTACGTTTCAAATGAATGTGACATAATTTTGGTCAAACGCGTCTCATATAGGGACTATGACCACGCAACGGGACCTAAGTTAACGGCGCCGTCAATCAACATTTATTCGGGTCGTTACATTTTATACTTGATTCTTGCATGAAACTTGACAACGTGATTCACATGCTATATAATCGAGTCGTAACGAGCCATAGGACAAATTGAACACATTTCGCCCGACCTTGTGTCGTAACTGGTTAATTGATATAACTTACTTGTTTAGGTCAAGACTAAGCAACTTTCATGCACACGTTTACTTTGTGAAGTACTTTTATACTCGTGCACTCGAGGTGAGATCATAGTCCCACCTTTTCAATAACTTTTATACTTTTAAATCGTGGGCTGAGAAACATATACTTTGTATACATTTTATACGGTTTATACTCTTATACTTTGAACACAAATACGAAAGCAAAGATACGTACGATTTAGAACAAAAATTCTCAAGTCCAATGATCATCATTTACACTTGTAGGGTGTAAGCGTGAACTTATGTTGTGTGGCCATACGGGTTTGACGAACCCTCATTCGGATGAATGAAACGTATTTTCGGGAAATAGTGTAGGTTCTAACACTATATGCAGAGGTAAGATTCAGTTAAGCTTTGATAATTGGATGCTCGTGATACAAACACATCTTTTGAGATGTATACGCTTGATAATCGGTTTATACTAAATCTTGTGGTTCAAAAACATTCTTTTACAAATACACCTATGATTTCACCAACGTTTTTCGTTGAGAGTTTTCTATATGTTTTCTCAGGTTCATACTTGGCTACTTGATACATGCTTCTGCATACTTTGAATACTTGCTTGGGATCAAGCATACATGCATACGCTAGTGATAGCACCTTTGGATTCAAACTTAAAGCATACATACTTACGCTATTTATAGTAACCGTGATTTTAAACTAATTATGTCGCAAGTTATTTCATTTATACTTTATAACTTTTCTAAACTTAAACTCGTTGTCGATCCGTTTAGTAAACTAAACTTTGCAATTCATACACGTTTCAAATGAATGCGACATAATTTTGGTCAAACGCGTCTCATATAGGGACTATGACCACGTAACGAGACCTAAGTTAACGGCTCCGTCAATGGCGATTTTGGTGGGTCGTTACAGGGAACATAGGTACTGCTTGTGCCACATTCGTAGCAACTTGTTGGGAAAATACACTAAAGTGAAATCGCTCAAACACTTGTGTTGGACAGTCGGTTCAACAACAAATCAAATATTGTACAAGAATGCTTTCAGAGCCATCAAACAAGCTAGTGTTGAGGCTTGGAAATATTTGCAAGATGCTGATGTAGGCAAATGGACTATGTATAGGGACAGTCAGAGGAGTCGTTGGGGTAACACAACGACAAATATTGCTGAGTCCCTCAACAATGTGTTCCTTCATGCCCGTATGATGCCGATCAAAGCGTGTATTGAATATACATTTGATTACACCAGACAACACTTCTACGATCAAAGTCGAGAAGCAAGGCTATGTAATTCACCACTTTCGAAGAACATGTTTAACATCTTTAACGAACGGGCAAAAAGAGCTCAACGTTACAAAACAACATGTTATCACGAAGAACAAGGTATCTACAAGGTTCATTCAACTTATCAAAGAAGTGATGAAGGTGGCACCGATTACACAGTGGAGTTTAAAAAGAAAAGGTGTTCATGTGGTATTTGGCAACACCAAAGATTACCTTGCTCTCATGCCATTTCCGTATGTAGCCATCTAAACGAGGATATAAATAAACAAATCAGTAAAAAGTATACAACTCCTACATGGAGAGAGCAATATAGCGATCATTTTAATCCATTAAGAGATGCGAGCTACTGGACACATATAGAATGGAAAATTATGGCCGATCCATCAAGATTGATTAAGCACAGGGGGCGGAAGTAATCAAAACGTATGAAGAACCAGATGGATGAACGTGAAAAGCAAAAACCAAAGTGTGGTATATGCAGGACTGAAGGTCACAACAGGAACACTTGTCCAACTACTAGAATGCCATAGGTTTTCATTAGTAATTTGTTGTATTTAGTTTGTTGTACTTTGTTTCTTGTAGTTTGTTTCTTGTAATCGCTAATTCTGTTTATGAATAAAAAAGTGTTGTTGAAATAATAAAATTGCCATGTTACTAATCTTATTCAAGTTACTAATCTATTACAAGTAACTTTAATTTATAAAAGGTCTAGGTGCATAATAGTATTCACCATGACTATCATACATCGTATCGAACTCTAGTGCATCTTCAAAAACTCCAAATAAAACATACAACTCGATATTTTCTGAAAGTATACACGCTTTCCCTACTAATGTATACCATTTTTCATCATAGCACATTGCTTCGGCTTCACTTGCTCCTGGTTTGTAGTAGTATATGTCCATTGAACATGGATTCTTTGGTAGCTTTTCTCGAAGAAACTCATTCAACTTCTCCATATTAAAGCCCCAAACATCTACGTTATCAGACGTCATTTTAGGCCCTTTAGAGAGTTCCGTTTTACCATCATTTCATTCAAAATCACAACCATGATACACGTCAATTGATACGCATTTCGGATTCATTTTTTGTTATGTATTTATGAAACAATCACAAATCACTTTTATAAGCCCGAATCTACAAATAACCGAAGTTTTAAAGTTCGGTTTCACACCTATCAGAAAAAAACATGCAAAACCGATGTTTGAAACTTCGGTTTGTCAGGTACTAGGCATGTCATAAAAAGCAATTAAAGAAATGTTACTGTTACCTTTTACTGTTACCTTTTACTGTTCGGCAGCTTTTTCTGAAACCGAACTTTAAAATGTCGGTTTTTCAATTTTAACTACACTATATAAACCGACATCTATTACAACAAACGGATGTATCACTCTATTCTCCCTTCTCCAAACATAAATATTAATTTTGTAAACATGTCACCAATTCCTGTTCAAATTAATGTCTATTGGAATGGACAGTTTTCAACACAAAAAAAGTTTTACTATGGGTACAAATATAAGTACTTTCAAAATGTGGATGTTAGTCAGATGACAACAATTTCGAAGGTGTTTGAGTGGCTCAAAGAAAACATTACGGTTGAACATTTGGGCGTGATGTTTTGGAATGAAGGTAAAGGAAAATTCGAGCATCTTTGTGAGGAAGATGAATGGATTATGATAAAAAAACGAAGCAATTGTGAAAAACCAACCTCTTCCATTGCATCTAATTTAATTATGTGTTAAATTTCTATGTGTTGTTTTAAATTATGTATTTTTATTTTCAAAAAAATGTAACCGTGATTCTGATATTAATAAAAGTGTTGTTCAAAAAATTTGTATTTGCATCTTACTAATAGTAATATTTTATTGTTTGTAATGTTATTATATATTTTTAAAGTAATATTAGCGTATGAAACTGTAAATTAACTATCAAAACCAAGTTATTTGTAAAATTAGTGTTTAAAAAAATAATAATAACCAAAACCGAAGTTTGGAACTTCAGATTTGGTCAAAACCGAAGTTTCAAACTTCAGATTAGGGTTTCTGCTGACGGACCACCCAAAACCGAAGTTTGAAACTTCGGTAATGGCAAAACCGAAGTTCCAAACTTCGGTTTTACCATTTTTGCAACGAAATTTCCTTTTTTTCCATTTTTGAAAGTGGGATCAAAATTATTACCATTTAAAAAAAAATCTGAGAATGATAACCATAACCAGTGTTGTAAAACACCCGATTACTCGCCGATTAATCCCCGATTAATCATTTTTAGGAACAATCCGTTCTGATTTTCAAAAATCCGTTTAATTAAACGGTCAACGTCAATTGATAGACCAAAATCAAATTTGGTAATCAAAGTCAGTCAAAGTAAAAAATGATTAACATTTTAAGATGAATTTAAATTTGAATTTTATAGTTTTGAAGCAAAATGAACAATTTTAGACAATTATGTTAAAAATTTTCTTTATATTTATGATTTTTTTCTATAGTTACACATATAATTTTTAAAATTTAATATTTAATTGTATACAGTACAATCCGATTAATCTCCGATTAATCTCCGATTAATCTCCGATTAATCCCCGAATTGTCGATTAATCTTTCTAAAGTCCCGACCGATTAATCCCCGAATAGCGAATTTTGCAACCTTGACCATAACCTTTAAGGAAGTGGTTAAGCCTTCTAAATTTATAAATATTTTTCATTTAAAGCTTAGCGCTTTCATGAATTATTTAGACTCTCAATTTATGTATGAATAGTACGTTATAATATGAAAAATTAGCACTCAATACTTTTTCACTTAACTTTAACGATGAAATCGAACACTCAAATCTAACAATCGCCATTATTTACCTTTAAAATTTGTTATTGTCAACATCACATTCAAAAAATACGTTATCTTTAAAATGTGCAAAATTTAACTGCATGTCATTGTCACGGCTGAGGGGATAAAAGATAACAAGTTATTGGTCCCCAAACAAGGTGTATGTCGGATAAAACCTAAAAAATAAGTAACAAGAGCTTTTGGAAGTTTTAAAAACGACAAGATATCGTGATATCGTACGGGTATGGACAAAATGAAGGGACTTGATTAGAGATAGAATGGTTAACTTGAACATTCACTCAATCGGTAATATTTGTCTATTTGTCTTAAAAGATCATATAACTGTTTTCTGACATTTTTTTTACGTTAACCTCAAAATATTTATATAACGAAGTTTGAACTTGAGACTTATAAAAAATATACGAGTCTTGTATATCATCTTGATAATGGTTAAAAGAGGTACATGCATTAGGATAACTCACGATTTCATCCTGTTATGAAGTACCACGTACCCATGATACATTTTTCACATCACGTTAGGAGAGTAAAGGGGATGGGGTTTTACCGTCCATGGCCCGTATGAGATTGTGCGGGTTTCCTCCTAGACACTTAGTTGGGGGCGGGTATAACACCTGCAGAAGATGATCGCGTGGATGGTTAAGTCCCACAACCTTCAACTAACTGGGTATCCAAAAAAAAACATGCATTAGTTTATTTGTGCATTGTTCTATGTTGTAATAGGGTTGTATGGATTCGTATTAGTTGATAGACAATGTAGGTCGTGCAAGCAAGTAGACCGTTGGATCAATGTGCATTGTTCTTTGTTGTAATAGGGTTGTATGTATTCATATTAGTTGATAAGCACCATAGGTTGTGCAAGCAAGAATATCATTGGATCAATTAAAGCAGATCACAAGATCTACATCACTTATAAAATTATTTTTTGGATAGCGATTGGATCACCTGAGGGGGACTAAACCACCTGTTGCGATCATCTCACATTTCGACTATGCCGATGCAGCGATAATAACTCCGCCCTCATCACTGCCCGGGAGAAAACCTTGAAACCGATCCAAAGGCACGGCCAAGTAAAAATCCCCTCCCCTTTACCCCCAAACAATATGGGAAAGGTGTCATGGGTGGATACTTCATGGCAGAGATGAAATTGTATTTTTTTAAAATGTAGCCAACGGGTTATCGAACTCCTGACATCTCCCAAAGAACACAGGCCATCACAACTTCTCGCTTATAAAATTATTAGATATTTCAAATTTTATTTTATTTATATTTTTTCTAAAGAAAATCAAATAAGACAAACACGAGCACGAGAATAAAAAATATTTTATGGAAGAGTCCAATTAAAAGTTGAGATACAAGATTCAGTGTACCTCCGTAACTAATTGCAGATTTAGCTGCTCTCCAGCTATAACTATTTTGGACCTACATGTACATATACTAATATACATCGAGGAGCACAAGCTTTTAAATATACGTTATACGTTATGTTATTATTTTAAGTGATGATATGATACTCAAGATTTTGATATCTATCTACCTATTAACTAGAAGTCATACGTCACACTAATGTTCGAACTTACTAGAACTTACGATTTTTTTTTTTTTTTTTTTGGAAAAAAATAGATAACTATATTAAACGGGACCTCCATCGAAAGATGAAGATCCAAACCGAAACAAACAAAGGAAGAATTGGACGGGCTCGAAACTAAAAAACGTCACATGTCGACGTTAACTCTAACCGAGCCACATCCTAAACGTCCACCAAATAAAGTTATAACAAAATAAAGCAACCGAGACCATAAATGATCCATACAAGCTTTTAAAAAACTAACAAGGAACAATTAACTATATAAATAAACACTTTTAAGAAAGGTTATTACCATTACTAGAACTTATGATAAAACATAAGAAAAGTTGCGTTTTATAATACGCGTGTATTTGAAAAATAAATAATACTGTATGACTTGGTAAAAAAAAAAGGAACCGAATTAAGGCTAAAAATTGAAATTGATTAGAAACCTCAATTACAAGAAGGAGAAAGTTAATAAATAAATGTAAATATGATATGATTGTTCATAATAAGAATAAGAAATATCAATAAAATAAAAGGTGAAGAACGATAACGCAATATGAGTCTCACCCCAAGATTCGTTTGCTTAAATTACATACATCTTATATATGTTATGTCGTGTTTTGTTAGCTAAAAGACTAAAATAGTAATGCACAGAGCCTAAAATAGTAATGCAACCAACCTACAACTATAACGATGGAAAAATGGGAAATTGAACCGTAAAAAACATGGACATAATTATTTCATGTGGCACGCATGCATAAAACAAGTGGCACACATGCAAGAAAGCACATGGCATAAGCCTAATGTTGCACGTGTATCACTACAGCCAGTGGCCAACTCAGCAATTTGTGTTACCTTCAGCTAAAAACAATTACACATAATTCTGCAAATAAGACAGTAGCTAACTGTAAAACTTAAAAAGATCAAATTAAACAAGTTCACTTAAAACAAATTCCTCACGCGCACAACAATTAGTCATTCATTCATTTAGTCAATTATGCTTTCCCAATTCATATGAATTGCAATCAACATAAAGAGATCACAAACACGTTCACTTTAAACTTAAATGATCACTTGTAGAATGGCAATTGAGTGACTGTATATCCGAAATCTAACGCTAAGCAGCCCCTCGATGCATAATTAAATTCTCAACAGTAACTTATTGATTCATTCGAAAACCACATATTTACACATAATTGGTCATGAATCTTGGTTCTCATCAGTTAATCCGAAACTACATTGGTTCCTCGACATCATCTAATTTCCTAAACGCTGCTGCTGCTTCCAAAACCATTGTTGATGACAAGTTCCTGCACTATATAAACAAAACTTCTTGTCAAAGACCCTTTTGCGCAATACTACAATAGGAAGGAGCCTGAACCAGAAAACATTATATAATGGTGCACCCTAGAGTCTACACGCATAAAGGAAGACGAAATAACTCTTAGAAGACGAAAGGCATGCTCGAAAGTTACAAGAAACTGGGTTATAGGCATTATTATTATAAAGACGTCTAGCGCCTTCCGGCAAGATAATATATAAAGGATAAATCGGGCCGTCATCGCATAGCGTAAGCCCCGCATGCCGCTTTTTATGCATAAGCCCTATATATTAAAGCATAAAACACGTCAGCGACACATGTGTCACGTCAACATAAAGTGGAAATTCGGTTACACATTTTAAAGATAAATCAACCAATGACGGTACGACATGTAGAAGAACCTTCTAGATGCTTCTTGGAAGCTCTCAACACCTATAGATAAGACACCCGGGCCATCACTTTTTAGACACTCTGACTAGTGTCAGATAACACAACTTCTCTCTCACATAGTACTTTCTCTATATAACTCAAGATCATAGCAGCAACACGCTAGACAGACCAACTCACAGTATGGATCCGTAGATTGACTTAAGCCACCCGACGATTCTTCGATCGTGATGCGGGTTTGCACGGAGACTGTTCGGAGGGAAAACAATCAATCGAAAAATAGACACTGCTAGGACTTTACAACTTGTACTTGTACTTGTCACCACTAGCTGGAAATAGGTATAAACATTATACGTTTATATCTTTAAAAAAAAACTAGTTAAGCAACCTAAAGTATTATAGACGACTCAATGTGTAGTCAAGCATGTTGGGTGACGGGTCAAATGGGTACTTTCTTTATATGGGCTGAGCCGAGTTAAATGTATACAAAATTATCATTCGTCAAAAATTTCTTAACTGATTATATTTTTTAATCCAAAATATCAAATATGATTTTACCTGTGTAAAATTCGACCGACGCATCGGTTTTGGAAATAGCACGTCCCGACTCGCCCAAAAACGCATTAAAAGTTGGTCAACGCTAAAAAAAAGTCGGGTCAAAGTCGGGCATAGTCGGCCGAGTCGGGTTTGAGTCGGCCAAAGTCGGTGAAAGTCAAAGTTAGATTAAAATTTTTATATTTTTTATAATTAGATTTTATACCATACATCTATGTTTGTAATATATATATTTGCATTTATATATTTATGTGTACTATATATATGTTTAATCTATTCTATAATATATTTATTACTAAAAATCAACGTTTATCAACGCCTGTCCAGACCGGCATCCCTCCAAGGTCCCAACAAACTCGTCCCCGACTCGCGGCTTTTACAACCATTGGTTTTACACTTTTAACTTTCAAACCATCAAAGTTGTTTATTATTTTTTTTCTTTTGTGATAATCTGTACAACACCCGCATTTTGTCCATTCACCACCAAACATGTTTTATGGCGTTGTATATCATACCAATACAAAGCATGTTTGGTGGTGATTGGTGAATGAATATATATTGGTGGTGCACAAATCACTTTCCATTTGACCCATTAGAGCTATAACGTGAAGCTAATCGACCATCAACAAGTAACTAGGTCGACCTTGCCACACCCGAAACATGAAATTATGTAACAAAGTAAAAAGGATGAAAGATATTTGAATAAAAATTTATCATTCTGATAAAAGTTGATAAAATCCTCACAAGATTTATGACAGCACCCCTTGTGTTCCCTTCAGCTTCATTCAAGACTTGATTCCCGCTACTTTCTTCTTCTACATTTGCTACTACTGAAACCACCTCCTGCAAAAAAAAAAAAAACAATGAGTTCATTACCATGAGACGATGGGACAAATTTGTCTGTACGTATTGTAGATGGCAAGCACAAGACGAACGATCATAAACAAAACACGAAGATTTATATGGTTCAATCAATAAGCATTTAATGACATAACAGTGACAGGCGAAAAACGGGATCATTTCCAGTTCTTGTAGCAATAGTTGCTTCTGAAAACATGAGGATCTGTTAATTTCAGCTGGCCTATGCAAACGGTCCGGTATGGGTAAATGGGTATATACGACATAAACTTAATCTAACAATTAACAACTTTTTTATTCATACTATAAAGTTGATACATTTTTTGTAAGATCAAAATTCAATATAAGATGTTTTACCATTTTTAGACTAAGTGTCTTTTTAGTTGAAACTTGAAACGGACCATATATAGTTATATACACACACAAGATTATATTTATATTTGTATCGTTTGAAACTTCCAAACATTGTTGAGATCATCAATGTTTGAATTGAACTTAAGTATTAAATTTGGCATTTTGATTCAAAGTATCTGCAAGTCTGCCTTATGGCGTCCATATGACTTAGGCATAGATGTTGCATGTTACATGACATTTTCTTGATGATATGTTGCTTATGCCGCATCTAGATGACATAATAGAAGAAACTAAACACAACTAATTATGAACAAGTGAAAATCACCCTATTTGCAATTACAGAAAATTTTGACAAGCAAAAATGACCCTTAAGAAGCCATATATGCTCTACAGGAACACGAAAGATTAGGTACATATACATGATAGACCATGTATATGACTTCCCACACTAACAACCATAATCACTAAATCAAACAAACAATCAACAACACGCCAAGGTATTATCCATTTTAGACGCATACAGATTGTCTAGTTATGTTATAGTTATAAAATCACATACTTAAAGATTTCATCATGTAGAGATTTAGATGCATTTGGATCATCCTAATCCTATCACTGTTAACATCACTGAAACTTAACCGTCCTGTAGATATTTGAACATCACTAAGGACATATAACCATGATAGAACCATGGACAGATCAAAATTAACACATTCAAATGCATCCAAATCCACAATATCAATAATCAGACATAATTTAATGTAATTTTTCCACCATAAAAGCTTACTAACACGATTAATTCATAAGAACAATTCAAAATATATGAATCCCTGATTGTTATGATTTAGCATTTTACCAATATCACTAACCTCGCAAACCATAGAATCACCATCAACCGTTTCTGTAGCATCATTAACTTTACCATTCAAATCCTCATTATCCAAATTCTTGTTTATAGCCTCATTGCAAGCTTCAATGTCAACATCTTTATCACCATTAACATCACTTCCCTAAAAACATGCCATAACTTTATTAATCAATTGTAGAACTTGGTCATAAAAATTTAAAATTTATCATATTGCACCTGTAAATCAGTAGCTTTATGTTCTGCAACAATGGAAGAAGGAAGCCTATCAATATCCCACTCAAGAACTTTACAAATAACTGTTCCATAAGCTCTATGAGACCACTTTTTCTTCGTTTTCATTATCGAAACGCAATGTTGAACCAATGCAATGCAATCTTTAAACATTTTCTGCTTTTTCTCAGCTCCACCACATACCAAACATGTAAATTCACCTCCACCACCACAATGTTTCACATAATAACCCTTAAAATCTTCATCCCCATTAAACAAATTCCAAAAAAATTCAAACTTTGTATCCCCATTTTCATTATCATCCATAGCATCATCATCATCATCGTCACTTTCTTCACAATTGGCTGAAAAGAAGTCTTTAGCAGCATTCAGTGCCTTAATTTGAACTTGTTTCCAATTGTATTTTTCTAATTCTTGTGCTGTGAGTACACGACTTGGTTGTGGGTTAGGTTTAAGTTTCAATTCCGGCCAACCGGATTGGGTTAACGGAGGGTCGGCCGAAGGAGGTTTTACCGGCCATTCTTTGCCGGAAAAGTTGCCGACTTTTTTGGGGTGTTTCTTTTTGGGCTTCTTTTTCCTGGGTTTTTTGAAATGGGTGGAATTGAAAGGTTGTAAATTGATGGTTGGTTGTTGTGAGGTTGAAACAGGGGAATGGTGCCATAGGGAATGGAGGTAAAGCACTTCGTCTCTTAATTTTTGTTCCAGATATGGATCCATCAGAAATGGATATCAAAATTAGGGTTTTCAAGGGAGGACATGGAATGGAAAAGAAGCAAAATTAATTAAAAAATACAAAAAGTATGAGCAGCATTCTTGAGTTTTTACTAAAATCATAAGTTTTTTTTTTATCTGCGATTTTTTGACATCAGTAGATCATTTATTTCAACGACCATCATCATTTGCACATAACACACACGTTCGGGCGAGAACCGAATCCGATCGATAGCATCCGGGAACACATCAATTCGGGCAGTGGTCCGGGTAGAGATCTGTGAACAAATTCGGTAAAACCTCCCTATATGGTCAATATATACCACCATTATTAGTGTTCAATTGATTTAAAGAAAATCATGTCATTCCTAATAATCGAACCCATGACCTCTCCCTATCTCATGACACAAAGTACATAGGAAAAACCGTTGGACTATGCCCGCAAGTTCTACTAAAATCATAAGTCGTACACTAATTCATAATTGTTGCTTTATTAAAATATGAAGTGAAAATGTCATTACATGTTTAGAAAGTAGAAACTAGCATGTGATCCTTGTACATTTTTTATTGTGATTTGCATAAGTTAGTCACTTATTAAATGGCCGTTAAAAAAATTCTATTAAATTCTTATCATTCGTCACGCACATGATGGTATTTTAGTCACACACATGGTTCTTCTTATAGCGTTGACACTATAAACTCTTTGCCGGTATGTTGTGTATATGTTAATAATCATATCAGATACTAAAAGTCTTCTCAACATTTTTGTGAGCAAAAACTTGTTCTCTTGTAAAATCACCCGCTTTCAATCAACAACACTTAGAAACTCTTTAATGAAAGCTGTCCGTGCAAGATAAATCTCATTAGCCAGATAATAACTTATCTGGTAATTCACATCACACGCTGTAAGTAACTAGAGGGGGTGAATAGTTACTTAATACTTTTTCGATGATCAACAAGATTTGAACAATCATTGATCACTTTAATCTGTAGTGACCCGAACTTTTCCATGTTTATATATATTAATTGAGATTGATATTTACATGACTAAATGTTTCCAACGTGTTAAGCAATCAAACTTGTTAAGACTTGATTAATTGAAATAGGTTTCATATAGACAATTGACCACCCAAGTTGACCGGTGATTCACGAACGTTAAAACTTGTAAAAACTATACGATGACATATATATGGTTATATATATAGTTAACATGATTTTATTATAAGTAAGTATCTCATTAGGTATTTTAACAATGAGTTATATACATAAAAATGAGACTATTAAATTAAGAAACTCGAAAACGATATATATAACGATTATCGTTATAACAACGTCTTACTAGGTACATATGAATCATATTAAGATATTGATACACTTGGTTAATTATGTTAAATGATAAGTAAATATATCTTTAAGTGTATTAACAATGAACTACATATGTAAAAATAAGACTACTAACTTAATGATTTCGAAACGAGACATATATGTAACGATTATCGTTGTAACGACATTTAACTGTATATATATCATACTAAGATATATTATATATCATAATATCATGATAATGTAACAATTTAACATCTCATTTGATATAATAAACAATGGGTTAACAACATTTAACAAGATCGTTAACCTAAAGGTTTCAAAACAACATTTACATGTAACGACTAACGATGACTTAACGACTCAGTTAAAATGTATATACATGTAGTGTTTTAATATGTATTCATACACTTTTGAAAGACTTCAAGACACTTATCAAAATACTTCTACTTAACAAAAATGCTTACAATTACATCCTCGTTCAGTTTCATCAACAATTCTACTCGTATGCACCCGTATTCGTACTCGTACAATACACAACTTTTAGATGTATGTACTATTGGTATATACACTCCAATGATCAGCTCTTAGCAGCCCATGTGAGTCACCTAACACATGTGGGAACCATCATTTGACAACTAGCATTAAATATCTCATAAAATTACAAAAATATGAGTAATCATTCATGACTTATTTACATGAAAACAAAATTACATATCCTTTATATCTAATCCATATACCAACGACCAAAAACACCTACAAACACTTTCATTCTTCAATTTTCTTCATCTAATGGATCTCTCTCAAGTTCCATCTTCAAGTTCTAAGTGTTCTTCATAAATTCCATAAGTATAGTTTCATAAAAATCAAGAATACTTCCAAGTTTGCAAGTCTACTTCCAAGCTTTCTAATCCATTCCAAGTAATCATCTAAGATCAAGGAACCTTTGTTATTTATAGTAGGTTATCTTTGTAATTCAAAGTAATATTCATATTCAAACTTTGATTCAATTTCTACAATTATAACAATCTTATTTCGAGTGAAAATCTTACTTGAACTGTTTTCGTGTCATGATTATGTTTCAAGAACTTTCAAGCCATCCAAGGATCCTTTGAAGCTAGATCCATTTTTCACATTTCCAGTAGTTTTATCCAGAAAACTTGAGGTAGTAATGATGTTCATAACATCATTCGATTCATACATATAAAGCTATCTTATTCGAAGGTTTAAACTTGTAATCACTAGAACATAGTTTAGTTAATTCTAAACTTGTTCACAAACAAAAGTTAATCCTTCTAACTTGACTTTTAAAATCAACTAAACACATGTTCTATATCTATATGATATGCTAACTTAATGATTTAAAACCTGGAAACACGATGAACACCATAAAATCGGATATACGCAGTCGTAGTGAAATCGGGGGCTGTTTTGGTTTGGATAATTAAAAACTATGATAAAATTTGATTTAAAAATTGTTCTTCTGAAAAAATGATTTTTCATATGAACATGAAACTATATTCAAAAATCAAGTTTAAACTCAAAGTGGAAGTATGTTTTCTAAAATGGTCATCTAGACGTCGTTCTTTCGACTGAAATGACTACCTTTATAAAAATGACTTGTAACTTATATTTTCGACTATAAACCTATACTTTTTCTGTTTAGATTCATAAAATAGAGTTCAATATGAAATCATAGCAATTTGATTCACTCAAAACGGATTTAAAATGAAGAAGTTATGGGTAAAACAAGATTGGATATTTTTTATCTTTTTAGCTACGGGAAATGTTTAACAAATCTATACAAATCATATCCTAGCTAACTTATATTGTATTATACATGTATTCTAATATATTATGTAATCTTGGGATACCATAGACACGTATGCAAATGTTTTGACATATCATATCGACCCATGTATATATATTATTTGGAACAACCATAGACACTCTATATGCAGTAATGTTGGAGTTAGCTATACAGGGTTGAGGTTGATTCCAAAAATATATATACTTTGAGTTGTGATCTAGCCTGAGACGTGTATAACTGGGTCATGGATTGATTCAAGATAATATATATTGATTTATTTCTGTACATCTAACTGTGGACAACTAGTTGTAGGTTACTAACGAGGACAGCTGACTTAATACACTCAAATCTTTAAAACATAATAAAAATGGTTGTAATTATATTTTGATCATACTTTGATATATATGTACATATTTGTATAGGTTCGTGAATCGATCCGTGGCCAAGTCTTATTTCTGAGGAAGGAAATATCTGTGAAAGTGAGTTATAGTCCCACTTTTAAAATCTAATATTTTTGGGATGAGAATACATGCAGGTTTTATAAATGATTTACAAAATAGACACAAGTACGTGAAACTACATTCTATGGTTGAATTATCGAAATCGAATATGCCCCTTTTTATTAAGTCTGGTAATCTAAGAATTAGGGAACAGACACCCTAATTGACGCGAATCCTAAAGATAGATCTATTGGGCCTAACAAACCCCATCCAAAGTACCGGATGCTTTAGTACTTCGAAATTTATATCATATCCGAAGGGTGTCCCGGAATGATGGGGATATTCTTATATATGCATCTTGTTAATGTCGATTACCAAGTGTTCACCATATGAATAATTTTTATCTCTATGTATGGGATGTGTATTGAAATATGAAATCTTGTGGTCTATTGTTACGATTTGATATATATAGGTTATACCTATAACTCACCAACATTTTTGTTGACGCTTTAAGCATGTTTATTCTCAGGTGATTATTAAGAGCTTCCGCTGTTGCATACTAAAATAAGGACAAGATTTGGAGTCCATGCTTGTATGATATTATGTAAAAACTGCATTCAAGAAACTTATTTTTGATGTAATATATTCTTATTGTAAACCATTATGTAATGGTCGTGTGTAAACGGTATATTTTAGATTATCTGTAACGACCCTGGATTTTCCAACGTTTATTTATTAATAATTATTATTATTAACACGTACGATTAAACGAATGTATGTTATTACATTTACATGTTGCCATGACTAAACGTACTTGACTTTAATTGCCCGAAACGTCTTTGTGACACACGAAACTTGCACGAATAATATTTTCAAGTATTATTTACATTCATGATTAATTTTATTAATCATTTTGATTAACTATGGTTATTAGTTAATTACTTGGGCCTTTAGTAGTGTTAATGGACTTTCAATTGGATTAACTTGTTACTACTTGAAACTTGGGCTTTAATTAATGTTAGTGGACTTAAAGAGCCCACCCTACTTCATTCATGGACTCTTAAGCCCATACTTGCATGTAAGTATCATTTAGGTTACAACTAGTTAGTTAAAGACTTATAGAATCTTGTTACACATCTTCCCCATGCTAGGCCACTTATTAACCAACTTTTATGCCACATGCATGCAAGAGACTAGAGTGTAATTTCCTTCCCCTTCCCTTTGTTTTGGCCATCAGCCTTTATGGCTAGTGAGAGGGTTTTTGTCTCAAATTTTGCTATCATATCTCCTAGTATCCTTCACCACTTCTCTCATTCAAAACACACGCTTCAACTTGCTTCATTTTTTTCTCTCATCTTTCTCTACATTTTGTAAGTAACAAAGCTTGAGTTCTTCCCTTTCTTCTCTCTTAAAACCGTAGCCTTTGGCTACCAAGATCATCATCATCTTTTGTTACTTGTTGTTTGATTACTTGTTTGATAATTATTTACTTACTTGTTGTTGTTACATACTAGTTTCAAGAATCAACTCTTTAGTTTGATTCTTCATTTATCTTGTATTTACAAGAAC
This sequence comes from Rutidosis leptorrhynchoides, assembly GCF_046630445.1. Taxonomy (NCBI): domain Eukaryota; kingdom Viridiplantae; phylum Streptophyta; class Magnoliopsida; order Asterales; family Asteraceae; genus Rutidosis; species Rutidosis leptorrhynchoides. The sequence continues at coordinate 80,633,081 of NC_092334.1, forward strand.
ACTCAAGAACATAACTCACTAGTTATGTTCTACATGTACTTTCTTTAAAGATTGCAAGTTCATGTGTTGATTAAAAATCATACTTGTGATTCATGAAGTAAACTTCAAGTTTACTTTCTTAAAGATCAAACTTTGGTTTGAATCTTTAAAGTATGAACAACCATAAACTAATTACTTGTTTATCTAACTTATTTCTTCATTTACTTGCACTTTAATTTTGTGATTTTGGTTGTTGTTGGTCAAGTACTACAAGTTAGTCTTGATCTCATTTCTCTTGAACTAAAAGTTAACTTTTCTAGTTCAAGAACATGTAAATGAAACTTTTTAATTATAACTTTGTATACTTATGCTTGATCTAGACTTTTGAGTCTTGGATCTTCAAGATCAAACTAAGAACTATGTTCTACAACTTAAGATCTTGATTTCATAAGTTCATTTTCAAATTTGTAACTTATTATTAGTCTTAAAGTTCATGTATGTGTTAGATCTAAGACTTTGATGTAACTTTGGTTCATCAAAACACTTGTAACACTTAAGTGAGTTGTGCTTCATGTCTTAGACTTACACTTGGGTTATGATGGTCAAACCATGGTAAAGATTATGTAAACACATCAATGAGTTGTACACTTGAAGCTATAGGCATCAAGGATGAGAACCATGATGAACATCAAGCACCAAACTCACCGGAACCCATTATTTTTCTGCTTTCTGTCTTCTACCTACTGTTTTCTGGTTTCTGTAACAGACCAGTAGACCTGGACTGTTGTGATTATGATTTTCAAATATCTCTGTTCGAGTAGATAACTTTTCATATAGGACTCGTCTTAATCCGAGTTACGGTTTAGGAATTATGGCCCTCCGATCGTCACTATGTCTTTTAACGTTGTGCAGAAATTTCTGACCTACTCGCACTTAGATCGTCGCCACGGTCAAACGAAGATGAGTTTGCTTCTATAAATTTTATCACACTTAAAGGACTCATATATGGAGCCATGGCCACTGGTCTCACCTTAATTCAGTAAGGGTAGAGGCCGTGGTGACTAATCGAATTCAGCCTTTGTTTTAAACTACTTTCATAAACGAAACTTACTTTATGCCTTTTGTTTGATGATGAATGATGATGACCTTTAAGACCTTATTTACATACTTTTAAACATTTTCGGACGATTTACTGACTTAGTACTATTTGACTTAGGTTGAGGACTTTCGGACCGATTACTTGCACACTTTTCCCGACTCGACTTTACGACTACATTATCATTGTGAGTTATAGCATTCCCTTTTTACTTTAACTTATTTTGGGAACTGAGAATACATGCGGATTTTATGTTTTACATACTAGGAACGAGTACTTAAACTTTATATATGTGTGGGTTATATAACGGCAGAAACATTCCCTTTAGCTCGGTAACGTTTAGTCATTGGTTTTTGAACCGGTGAACGCGAATCTTAGATATGGATCCATAGGGTTTGATATCCCCACTCGGGCTAGTAGTGCTAGCATTTAACGAGTGTTTAATACTTCGTAAACATACGCACTTGCCAAGTGTACTTTCAGGGGGTATAAACGTTAAGTTAGTTACCAAGTGCCCACGGTTAACATATACTTTATCATACTGTTTTGAAATGCTCTTTGTAGCACTGAAATCTCGTGGCCTACCTTACTTACTGTTATACTTAAACTATAGCTTACCAACCTTTGTGTTGACGTTTTTAAGCATGTTTTTCTCAGGTGCTTGAGGTTAGCTTCCGCTGTGTACTAGTCGTGCTGTAGACACCCGCTGCTTAGAGTTGTCATCGCATGAACTACTTTACCTTGCATTCAAAATTTAGTACTTTTGAACTGTGACTTGTAACGACCATTGTGGTCACATACACTTATTATTTGCATCTACTTAGTGAAGCGTGCTTTTGGATTGTAAAACATTCGATGTTGGTTTAGACATCACTTTATTAATGAATGCAAACTCTTTTTGAAAACGCATATAGTACTTAACCTTGTAATGATCCTGTTGTTGATGATTTGTACACGATGGTTTTGTACGGGGCATCACATTTGGTATCAGAGCATTGGTTGTAGGGAATTAGGTTGCATTAGTGAGTCTAAGACCGACCCGAGTAGGATTCACTAATAAGACTAATCTACAACTTGCTAGTTTACTTGTTTCCGCTGAACTTACTGCATGCTGCTGCTTGCTTTTGCTGCTATATGCCATATGCTACTATATGATTTCACTACTGTATGATATTACTTGCTTTCGATTGCATGCTACTTCTGTACGATTCGTTATTATTGCCATGCTACTTATTGTTATACATGATTTAAACTGTTGGCCTAATACGTGCTTGCTTTATGACTTACTGACATGGAAAATTTATTTTTCCTTGTTCAGATGTCAGATGTTCCACCTGCTATCGTTTTGGGCAGTTTAGACTCGTCAGCCACCCCACCTGCTGCTGCTGCCTACACACCGATCCCGATACGCACCAGTGACCCCGGCGCTTCGTCTTTCGGAGCCAGTAGTAGTGCGCCGGCACCAGTGGCTACTATTGACGGACACGTAGACCCTACGGAGATTCCAGCTCCGTCTGCTCCCCGACCCTCAGGGTCACAGCCCCGCATCGGTGGTGTTGTGATTCCCGCGGAGTTCGGGGAAGGGCCATTCCGTAACCATATGCGCATGCCGTGCCGACGCGCTCCAGATGGACGTTTAGTGTCGATTCCGCCATTCAGATACAGACAGATGATGGCCGCTCATGGACGACCAGTTCAGCCACCCGTGTCACCACCACATGGTTCTGATGATCCTTCATCCGATGACTCCTCTACAGATGACTCCAGTGACTCCGACGAAGAGAACCTTGATGACGTACCTATACAGGCACCCTCCACCCCGCCGAAGAAGCGGTACCGTCCTGATGGCACCGTCATTCCAGGGGTGAATGGAGGTCGTGCTTTCACTGACGCATTTGGTCGGCGTCGTAGGGTTACTGCTCGTAAATGGCTTGTGCTGTACCCTGCCGACCCACAGATACGTAAGGTACCCCGTTACGTACTGACTATTTCTGGAGCCGGGACATCTGCACCCCGTTTCGTGCGGTCTGCACCATCCGCCCCACCGGCCCCACCTGCACCACCAGCACCGCCCGCCCCACCAGCTCCCACTGTCGAGGAATTGACAAGGGAGGTGGGAATCCTCCGAGCTCGGGTTACTGAGCTCGAGGAGCAGTTGGCTCAGGTTTTAGACATCCTACACCCACCTTCACCGTAGGACTCTTGTATTTAGATTTCGTTATGTAATCTAGTTGTAGTTTCATATTTCACTTATGTATTGTACGAATCTATCATGATGTATGAAACTTATTATTAATGAATGGAAACTTTGAGATGTTACTTTTTGCACAAGTGTTCTATTTACGTTACTGTATGGTGTTTTGCGGTACTTGTATCAACTTGCGTTACTTAATTAACATGTGTTGTGCTGGTTGTTATATACTATATTATTATATATTGAATGCTGAATTTTGACTTGAGTCAATATGTTTGTATAGAACACCATGGCTAACGGTCGATCCACACCTACTGCTGCTCAAATTGAAGAGATGATCCAAGAACGTGTAGCCGCAGCCATTGCGAAAATGTAACCCCAAGCTCCACCGCCACCGCCACCACCACCGGTTATTCAATCTGTTAGAAATGGGTGTACTTACAAGGAATTCCAGAGCTATAAACCACATAACTTCAGCGGCACTGAGGGACCAGTTGGTCTCACCAGATGGTTCGAGAAACTTGAATCAGTATTCCGAGTTAGCAACTGTTCGGAGGACAACAAAACCAAATTTGCTTCTTGCACGCTGTCTAACGGCGCGCTCACATGGTGGAACACAATGGCACAGGCACAAGGCATTGATGAGGCGTATGCTACGCTATGGGAAGAATTTAAGTGTGCCATGATTGAGGAGTATTGTCCGAGAACCGAGATACAAAAGATGGAAATGAAATTCATGCAGTTAAAGGCTGTTGGGAATGACCTTGATGGTTACAACAGGAGATTTTTGGAACTAGCCCTGATGTGTCCGACAATGGTCACCCCAGAATTCAAGCGAATGGAGAGATACTTCTGGGGACTCCCTAAGAGCATTAAGGGAAATGTTACCTTGTCCAAGTCACCGAATGTTCCCGAAGCGATGCGCATGGCGCATACTTTAATGAATCAAATAACCATCGATGAACCGGAGAAAACTAAGTCTGAAGCGGGTACTAGTGAGAAGCGCAAATGGGATAACCACAACAACAGGGGAAGGAACTATGAACAGAACCCAGCGAAACGACATGAGGGTTTTAGAGGAAACAACAACAGTGGAAACCCCAACCCTAACAACAACACCAACTCCAACCCAAACTACAAGGGAACCCTACCTCAATGCAAGAGGTGTTACAAACACCACACTGGGTATTGCAATGTTGTCTGTGAGAAGTGCCAACGGTCTGGGCATGTTGGCAAGGACTGCAAGGTCACCACCTTGAATGGGAAGCCAAACACCAACGGGCCGAAGAAATGTTATGAATGCGGGCAGACGGGCCATTTCAGAAATGCGTGTCCAAATAAGCGAAAAGATGGCGGACCACCCCGCGCTAGAGCTTTCAATGTTAATGCAAGGGACGCACGCGAAAACCCCGACTTGGTGACAGGTATATTCAAAATCAACAATCTTTTAGCTTCTGTCTTATTTGATACTGGTGCGGATAGAAGTTATGTATGTAGACATTTTTGCGATAAGATTAATTGGTCATTAGTCCCGTTAAAAGAGAGTATGCTTGTCGAGGTCGCCAATGGAAAACTTGAGAAAGTTGACCATATTAGTTGAGGAGCTATTATTAACATAGCTGGTGCAGATTTCGAAATTGATTTGATACCTATCAAACTGGGAAACTTTGACGTGATCATTGGTATGGATTGGTTGAGCAAGATAAAGGCCGATATTATCTGTGGAGATAAAGCACTTCGCATACCACAAGGAGATGGCGAACCACTGGTTATCTATGGAGAGAGATGTACCTCGAAGTTGAACCTCATTAGTTGCGTGAAAGCGCAAAAGATTATGAAGAAGGGACGTTTTGCTGTCCTAGCACATGTGAAAGCAGTAGAAACTGAAGTGAAAAGCGTGAACGACGTTCGAATTGTGAACGAATTTTCCGATGTCTTCCCAGAGGAATTGCCTGGATTGCCGCCGCAGAGAGCAGTAGAGTTTCAGATTGATTTAGTGCCAGGAGCTGCACCAGTAGCTCGCGCACCTTATAGACTCGCACCTTCCGAGATGCAAGAATTACAGAGTCAACTACAAGAACTACTTGACCGAGGATTTATCCAACCAAGTTTCTTGCCTTGGGGCACACCTGTGTTGTTTGTGAAGAAGAAGGATGGATCCTTCCGTATGTGTATCGACTACCGTGAACTCAACAAATTGACAATCAAGAATCGGTATCCTCTTCCACGAATTGACGATCTTTTTGATCAACTACAAGGATCGAGCATTTACTTAAAGATCGATTTGAGATCCGGTTATCACCAGTTGAGGGTGAAGGAAAGTGACGTGATGAAAACTGCATTCAGGACCCGTTATGGTCATTATGAGTTTCTCGTGATGCCATTCGGTTTGACAAATGCACCTGCCATGTTCATGGACCTCATGAATCGTGTCTGCAAGCCGTACTTGGATAAGTTTGTTATCATCTTCATAGATGATATCCTCATCTACTCTAAGAGCGAAGACGAGCATGAACAACACCTCCGACTAGTACTTGAACTCTTGAGACAAGAGTAACTTTACGCCAAATTCTCCAAGTGTGAATTTTGGTTGAAGGAAGTTCAATTTCTGGGTCATGTTGTGAGCGACCAGGGTATCAAAGTTGATCCCGCCAAGATTGAAGCCATCAGCAAGTGGGAGATCCCCACTACTCCGACGCATATTCGCCAATTCCTAGGTCTCGCCGGTTATTACCAAAGGTTCATTGAAGGATTTTCTATGATTGCGCGTCCTTTTACCGCACTGACTCACAAGGGTAAGAAGTTCATTTGGGAACCCACACACGAATCAGCATTTCAAACTTTAAAGAAGAAGTTGACCACCGCACTTATCCTATCACTTCCTGAGGGTAGTGATGACTTTGTTGTTTATTGTGATGCATCGAAAAGTGGTTTTGGTTGTGTACTGATGCAACGATCAAAAGTTATTGCTTATGCCTCCCGACAACTGAAGATTCACGATCGGAATTACACTACTCACGATCTTGAACTTGGAGCCGTTGTCTTTGCGCTCAAATTGTGGAGACACTATTTGTATGGAACTAAGAGTACTATCTTCACCGATCACAAGAGTCTCCAGCACATCTTCGATCAGAAGCAACTGAATATGAGACAGCGTCGATGGATCGAGACGCTCAACGACTACGATTGTGAACTTCGTTATCATCCTGGCAAGGCCAATGTTGTAGCTGACGCTTTAAGCCGAAAGGAGAGGACGGCACCTCTTCGTGTTAGGGCTCTGAACATCACCATTCATTCGAACCTCAACAGTCAGATCAGAGTAGCCCAAGATGAGGCTCTCAAGGAGGAGAATATATCTCACGAACATTTGAACATACTTGTCTCTCGATTCGAGGTTAGGGAGTCTGGACTCTGATGTTATGCCAGGAGAATTTGGGTACCTTATTATGGAGATCTACGGAACCTTATACTTGATGAAGCCCACAAGTCGAGATATTCGATTCATCCTGGAGCGGGCAAAATGTACCACGACCTTAAAGAACAGTATTGGTAGCCGAATCTTAATAAAGACGTTGCAACTTATGTTGGGAAGTGTTTAACTTGCTCGAAGGTTAAAGGAGAGCATCAGAGACCTTCTGGTTTACTTCAACAACCGGAGATCCCACAATGGAAGTGGGAAAGTATAACGATGGATTTCATCACCAAGCTACCAAAGACGGTGGACGGACACGATACTATTTGGGTTATTGTTGACCGCCTCACCAAATCTGCACATTTCTTAGTGATGAAAGAAACGGATACGATGGAGAGACTTTGTCAATTATACATCAAAGAGGTTGTATCTCGTCATGGTGTACCTTTATCGATCATCTCCGATCGCGATCCCCGTTTTGCTTCTAGATTTTGGCGTTCTTTGCAAGAAGCCATGGGAACCCGTCTCGACATGAGTACTGCTTATCACCCTCAGACTAATGGGCAAAGTGAACGAACGATTCAGACCTTGGAGGACATGTTACGTGCATGTGTCATTGACTTTGGAAAAGCCTGGGAAAGGCATTTACCATTAGCCGAATTCTCGCACAACAACAGTTATCACTCAAGCATTAATGCTGCACCTTTCGAAGCATTGTATGGCCGTAAGTGCTGATCTCCTATTTGCTGGGCCGAAGTAGGTGAAAAGCAAATCACCGAACCCGAGGTAGTCCACGAAATCACGGAGAAGATTGCTCAGATTCAAGCTAGACTTAAGACTGCTCGTGACCGCCAAAAGAGTTATGCCGATCTTAAATGTAAAGACTTTGAATTTAATGTTGGTGACCGTGTAATGTTAAAGGTTGCACCTTGGAAATGTGTGATCCGTTTTGGAAAACGTGAAAAGTTGAACCCACGATACATTGGTCCTTTTGAAATCTTGGAACGCGTTGGACCCGTTGCTTACCGTTTGGATCTACCAGCACAATTGAGCTCAGTTCATCCTACCTTCCACATGTCAAACTTGAAGAAGTGCCTTGCGGCACCGGAACTTATCATACCACTGGAAGAACTTACGATTGACGACAAACTTCACTTTGTGGAAGAACCTGTTGAAATTATGGATCGTGAGATCAAAACTTTGAAACGCAACAAAATCCCGATCGTCCGAGTACGATGGAATGCCAAACGAGGACCTGAATTTACTTGGGAACGAGAGGATCAAATGATACGAAAGTATCCTCACCTTTTCCCGACTCCTCCATCTACTTCAGCTTAAATTTTGGGACTAAATTTTCTTTAACAGGTGGGTAATGTAACGACCCTGGATTTTCCAACGTTTATTTATTAATAATTATTATTATTAACACGTACGATTAAATAAATGTATGTTATTACATTTACATGTTGCCATGACTAAACGTACTTGACTTTATTTGCCCGAAACGTCTTTGTGACACACGAAACTTGCACGAATAATATTTTCAAGTATTATTTACATTCATGATTAATTTTATTAATCATTTTGATTAACTATGGTTATTAGTTAATTACTTGGGCCTTTAGTAGTGTTAATGGACTTTTAATTGGATTAACTTGTTACTACTTGAAACTTGGGCTTTAATTAATGTTAGTGGACTTAAAGAGCCCACCCTACTTCATTCATGGACTCTTAAGCCCATGCTTGCATGTAAGTATCATTTAGGTTACAACTAGTTAGTTAAAGACTTATAGAATCCTGTTACACATCTTCCCCATGCTAGGCCACTTATTAACCAACTTTTATGCCACATGCATGCAAGAGACTAGAGTGTAATTTCCTTCCCATTCCCTTTGTTTTGGCCGTCGGCCTTTATGGCTAGTGAGAGGGTTTTTGTTTCAAATTTTGCTATCATATCTCCTAGTATCCTTCACCACTTCTCTCATTCAAAACACACACTTCAACTTGCTTCATTTTTTTCTCTCATCTTTCTCTACATTTTGTAAGTAACAAAGCTTGAGTTCTTCCCTTTCTTCTCTCTTAAAACCGTAGCCTTTGGCTACCAAGATCATCATCATCTTTTGTTACTTGTTGTTTGATTACTTGTTTGATAATTATTTACTTACTTGTTGTTGTTACATACTAGTTTCAAGAATCAACTCTTTAATTTGATTCTTCATTTATCTTGTATTTACAAGAACACTCAAGAACATAACTCACTAGTTATGTTCTACATGTACTTTCTTTAAAGATTGCAAGTTCATGTGTTGATTAAAAATCATACTGGTGATTCATGACGTAAACTTCAAGTTTACTTTCTTAAAGATCAAACTTTGGTTTGAATCTTTAAAGTATGAACAACCATGAACTAATTACTTGTTTATCTAACCCATTTCTTCATTTACTTGCACTTTAATTTTGTGATTTTGGTTGTTGTTGGTCAAGTACTACAAGTTAGTCTTGATCTCATTTCTCTTGAACTAAAAGTTAACTTTACTAGTTCAAGAACATGTAAATGAAACTTTTTAATTATAACTTTGTATACTTATGCTTGATCTAGACTTTTGAGTCTTGGATCTTCAAGATCAAACTAAGAACTATGTTCTACAACTTAAGATCTTGATTTCATAAGTTCATTTTCAAGTTTGTAACTTATTATTAGTCTTAAAGTTCATGTATGTGTTAGATCTAAGACTTTGATGTAATTTTGGTTCATCAAAACACATGCAACACTTAAGTGAGTTGTGCTTCATGTCTTAGACTTAAACTTGGGTTATGATGGTCAAACCATGGTAAATATGATGTAAACACATCAATGAGTTGTACACTTGAAGCTATAGGCATCAAGGATGAGAACCATGATGAACATCAAGCACCAAACTCACCGGAACCCATTATTTTTCTGCTTTCTGTCTTCTACCTACTGTTTTCTGGTTTCTGTAACAGACCAGTAGAACTGGACTGTTGTGATTATCATTTTCAAATAGCTCTTTTCGAGTAGATAACTTTTCATATAGGACTCGTCTTAATCCGAGTTACGGTTTAGGAATTATGGCCCTCCGATCGTCACTATGTCCTTTAACGTTGTGCAGAAATTTCTGACCTACTCGCACTTAGACCGTTGCCACGGTCAAACGAAGATGAGTTTGCTTCTGTAAATTTCACCACACTTAAAGGACTCATATACGGAGCTATGGACACTGGTCTCACCTTAATTCAGTAAGGGTAGAGGCCGTGGTGACTGATCGAAGTCAGCCTTTGTTTTAAACTACTTTCATAAACGAAACTTACTTTATGCCTTTTGTTTGATGATGAATGATGATGACCTTTAAGACCTTATTTACATACTTTTAAACCTTTTCGGATGATTTACTGACTTATTACTATTTAACCAAGGTTGAGGACTTTTGGACCGATTACTTGCACACTTTTCCAGACTCGACTTTACGACTACATTATCATTGTGAGTTATAGCATTCCCTTTTTACTTTAACTTATTTTGGGAACTGAGAATACATGCGGATTTTATGTTTTACATACTAGGCACGAGTACTTAAACTTTATATATGTGTGGGTTATATAACGGCAGAAACATTCCCTTTAGCTCGGTAACGTTTAGTCATTGGTTTTTGAACCGGTGAACGCGAATCTTAGATATGGATCCATAGGGTTTGACATCCCCACTTGGGCTAGTAGCGCTAGCATTTAACGAATGTTTAATACTTCGTAAACATACGCACTTGCCAAGTGTACTTTCAGGGGGTATAAACATTAAGTTAGTTACCAAGTGCCCACGGTTAACATATACTTTATCATACTGTTTTGAAACGCTCTTTATAACACTGAAATCTCGTGGCCTACCTTACTTACTGTTATACTTAAACTATAGCTCACCAACCTTTGTGTTGATGTTTTTAAGCATGTTTTTCTCAGGTGCGTGAGGTTAGCTTCCGCTGTGTACTAGTCGTGCTGTAGACACCCGCTGCTTAGAGTTGTCATCGCATGAACTACTTTACCTTGCATTCAAGCTTTAGTACTTTTGAACTATGACTTGTAACGACCATTGTGGTCACATACGCTTATTATTTGCATCTACTTAGTGAAGCGTGCTTTTGGATTGTAAAACATTCAATGTTGGTTTAGACATCACTTTATTAATGAATGCAAACTCTTTTTGAAAACGCATATAGTACTTAACCTTGTAATGATCCTGTTGTTGATGATTTGTACACGATGGTTTTGTACGGGGCATCACATTATCATTATTTGATAATCTACGTAATGCTTTTAAACCTTTATCGATAAAATAAAGGTTATGGTTGTTTTAAAAATGAATGCAGTCTTTGAAAAACGTCTCATATAGAGGTCAAAACCTCGCGACGAAATCAATTAATATGGAACGTTTATAATCAATATGAACGGGACATTTCAGTTGGTATCCGAGCGTTGGTCTTAGAGAACCAGAAAATTTGCATTAGTGTGTCTTATCGAGTTTGTTAGGATGCATTAGTGAGTTTGGACTTCGACCGTGTTTTCTTTAAAAATGATTGCTTAACATTTTTGTTGGAAACTATATATTATTAACATGTAAATATTATGTGATATATTAATCTCTTAACATGTTTGATATTGTGTGATAGATGTCTACCTCTAGCACAAATCCCATTGACTCACCTAATAATAACGAAGAGTCGAATATATATTGGCAAGATTCACAAGTTCCCGAAGAACCGGAAGAAGAGGAAACGGAACCGGAAGAAGAGGAACCAGAAGAAGAGGAACCGGAAGAAGAAGAGGTTCCGGAGGGGGGAATAGTAGGAACCACAGAAAACCGGTCAAATAAAAGAAAATCCTCAACTAATGGACCAAAGTTAATAATGGTCAATGGTGTTTCCGCTAAGGAAGCAAAATATTGGGAAAATTACCAATTTTCCGATGAATCGGATCCTGATGAGGATTCCGATGATGTTATAGAAATTACTCCGACCCAATTTAATGAGGCAAAAGAAAATAATAAGGTAAAAGGCATCAAAATTGAGAAATCTGATTTCGACCCCGATGAACTTTATATGTACCGTCAACACCCGTATTTTCAATATCGTGACAATAACCCGGGAACCTCTAAACCACCAGGTTTTTCTAAACCAATGTGGAAAACGATGACTCGTATTAGAGGAACATCATATATCCCTAGAAGATTAGGAAAAAGAACCAAGTCCGAAGAAGAAGAAACCAGTGATTCAGATTAGAGGGGTGTGAGCATGTTGTGTAATAAATGTATTATATTGTGCTTGTACTTTTATGTTCTATGTAAAAATTGCTTGTATTGTTTATTATTACGAATCTAATCCTTGTCTATTTTACAGTATAAAAACAAAATGGACGTTAAGGGTAGACAACCGAATATTTTAGAAGACCTACCAGAGGATATGATTGAGGAAATCTTGTCTAGAGTCGGTCAGAATTCATCAGCACATTTAGTTATGGCGAAATTAACTTGTCAAATATTTGAAAGACTTTCCAGAAATGCCTTAGTTTATAAAAGGCTTTCCTTTGATAGGTGGGGTATATCACATTGGGGAGATCGTAAGTTACGCCGTGTTTTCTTTAAAGCGTTAAATGCGGGGAACCCAAATGCTATTTTACGCTACGGGTTAAGAACCTATTTTGCCTCAACATATCCCAACATAGGATTTCGTGAATTAGAAAGAGCTTCTAACATGCAACATAAAGAAGCATGTTATGCTTACGAGTTAGTGATGTTCACTTCTTACCAAAGTGAGAAAAAGAACATCGGATTGCAACTTTTAAATAAAACCTTCCCACAAGTGACGGATTCAGTAGTTGGGGTGAGAAACAAGGTTTTTAGATTATTACGAGGCTGTTGGACATTACGAAACCCTTGTCCTTTTGACGACATTACAACATGCTGCCTAGCTAATGGTCATACGGTTATTTTCCACAATACCAAGGATGGGAAGTCGTCTTAGTAAAACCAGAATGCATGACTTGTTTCTGGACTTATGAATTACGTGTCTTTATTTTCTTTGCTGAACAACTTGCGTATTAACTAGATTTATCTTCAAAACTGTCCTGTATCATAGTGTACTATATTTCATGTTATATGTAATATAGCGAAGTTGTAAGTTTGAAGAATATTTGTATGTGATATATTATTATAATCAGTTTTTTCATATGAAATTGTAGTAGTTGAATTGTATATTAGCTACTAAGTATGAACTTAACAGGTAGGTAGTACCCGAATTTAAACTTATAAAACGCTAATATGAAGAAAAAGCTTTTATAAATGAGTTCATATTATGCTACGAGATACTATTGACTACTCTTAATATTCTGTATGATTAAATTGTTTCATTTGACTATTTTGAAGGAAATGGCACCGACTACTCGACACACCTTGAATATGAGCGAAGAGGAATTTTGTGCCTTTCTTGCTTCAAACATAGCCGCAGTACAGGCCGCGCTACATATCAACAATAACTCGGAATCTAGCAATACAGCTAACGGCAAAAGAAATCGTGTAGGATGCTCCTACAAATAATTCACTGCCTGCAAACCTTTGGAATTTGATGGAACCGAAGGACCAATTGGATTGAAACGGTGGACCGAGAAAGTCGAATCGGTGTTTGCCATAAGTAAGTATACTGAAGAGGACAAAGTTAAGTACGCTACGCATACCTTCACAGGTATTGCGTTTACATGGTGGAATACCTATCTAGAGCAAGTGGGACAAGATGTTGCTTACGCACTACCGTGGTCAGCATTCAAGCACTTGATGAACGAGAAGTACCGTCCCAGAACCGAGGTCAATAAGCTCAAGTCAGAACTTAGAGGGTTACGAACACAGGGATTCGATATTACTTCGTACAAAATACGATTCACAGAATTGTGCCTATTGTATCCGAGAGCGTTCGAAGATGAGGAAGAGAAGATCGACGCGTTTGTGAAAGGGTTACCGGAGAGAATCCAAGAAGATATAAGTTCACACGAGCCTGCCTCCATACAAAAGGCATGTAGAATGGCTCACAAACTAGTGAACCAGATTGAGGGAAGAATTAAAGAACAGGATACCGAAGAGGCCAACGTGAAGTTAGTTAAAAGAAAGTGGGAGGAAAACGGTGATAAGAGTCACCAAAACAACAACAACTATCCCAACAATCGCAACATCAATCACTACAACAACAAACGGCACAACAACAACAACAACAACAACAACAACAACAACAACTACAACAATCATTCCAACAACAATAACAACCACAACAACAACAACAATCAGAAGCAGCTATGCCAAAGGTGTGAAAAGTATCACTCGGGGTTCTGCACCAAATTTTGCAACAAGTGTAAAAGAAATGGTCATAGCGCGGTGAAGTGTGAGGTCTACGGACCAGGGGTTAACAGAACGAAAGGAACAAATGGTGTCGGAACGAGTAATGGCGGAGCAAGTAGTGTCGGAGCAAGTTATGCCAATGTAGTTTGTTATAAATGTGGAAAACCGGGCCACATTATTAGAAATTGCCCAACCAGGAGAACACGAATGGACAAGGCCGCGGAAGAGTTTTCAATATTAATGCGGCAGAGGCACAGGAAGACCCGGAACTTGTTACAGGTACGTTTCTTATTGACAATAAATCTGCTTAAGTTTTATTTGATTCGGGTGCAGATAGAAGCTATATGAGTAGAGATTTTTGTGCTAAATTAAGTTGTCCATTGACGCCGTTGGATAGTAAATTTTTACTCGAATTAGCAAACGGTAAATTAATTTCAGCAGATTATATTTGCTGGAATCGAGAAATTAAACTGGGTAACGAAATATTTAAGACTGATTTGATACCAGTAGAGTTAGGGAGTTTTGATGTAATAGTTGACATGGACTGGCTGAAGGAGATGAAAGCAGAGATCGTATGTTACAAAAATACAATTCGCATTGTACGAGAAGAAGGAGAACCCTTAATGGTGTACGGAGAAAAGGGCAACACGAAGCTACATCTTATTAGTAATTTGAAGGCACAAAAACTAATAAGAAAAGGTTGCTATGCTGTTCTAGCACACGTCGAGAAAGTACAAACTGAAGAAAAGAGCATCAATGATGTTCCCGTCGCAAAAGAATTTCCCGATGTATTTCCGAAAGAATTACTGGGACTACCTCCACATCGATCTGTTGAATTTCATATAGATCTTGTACCAGGAGCTGCACCAATAGCTCGTGCTTCTTACAGACTCGCATCCAGCGAGATGAAAGAACTGCAAAGCCAACTGCAAGAACTATTAGAACGTGGTTTCATTCAACCAAGCACATCATCATGGGGAGCTCCTGTTTTGTTTGTCAAGAAGAAGGATGGTACATTTAGGTTGTGTATTGACTACAGAGAGTTGAACAAACTTACCATCAAAAACCGTTATCCACTGCCGAGAATTGACGACTTATTTGATCAACTACAAGGCTCGTCGGTTTATTCGAAAATCGGTTTATGTTCTGGATATCATCAAATGCGAGTAAAGGAGGATGATAATCCAAAAACTGCTTTTAGGACGCGTTATGGTCATTACGAGTTTATGGTTATGCCGTTTGGATTGACTAACGCACCAGCTGTGTTCATGGACCTTATGAACCGAGTGTGTGGGCTATATCTTGACAAGTTTGTCATTGTTTTCATCGATGACATACTTATTTACTCAAAGAATGATCAAGAGCACGAAGAACATTTGAGAAAAGTGCTAGAAGTATTGAGGAAAGAAAAACTGTACGCTAAGTTTTCAAAGTGTGCATTTTGGTTGGAAGAAGTTCAACTCCTCAGTCACATAGTGAACAAAGAAGGTATCCAGGTGGACCTGGCAAAGATCGAAACCGTTAAAAAGTGGGAAACCCCGAAAACTCCGAAACACATACGCCAGTTTTTAGGACTAGCTGGTTACTACAGAAGGTTCATCCAAGACTTTTCCAGAATAGCTAAACCCTTGACTGCATTAACGCATAAAGGGAAGAAATTTGAATGGAGAGATGAACAAGAGAAAGCGTTTCAATTGTTAAAGAAAAAGTTAACTACGGCACCTATATTGTCATTACCCGAAGGGAATGATGATTTTGTGATATATTGTGATGCCTCAAAGCAAGGTCTCGGTTGTGTATTAATGCAACGAACGAAAGTAATTGCTTATGCGTCTAGACAATTGAAGATTCACGAACAAAATTATACGACGCATGATTTGGAATTAGGCGCAGTTGTTTTTGCATTAAAGACTTGGAGGCACTACTTATATGGGGTCAAAAGTATTATATATACCGACCACAAAAGTCTTCAACACATATTTAATCAGAAATAACTGAATATGAGGCAGCGTAGGTGGATTGAATTGTTGAATGATTACGACTTTGAGATTCGTTACCACCCGGGAAGGCAAATGTGGTAGCCGACGCCTTGAGCAGAAAGGACAGAGAACTCATTCGAGTAAAATCTATGAATATAATGATTCACAATAACCTTACTACTCAAATAAAGGAGGCGCAACAAGGAGTTTTAAAAGAAGGAAATTTAAAGGATGAAATACCCAAAGGATCAGAGAAGCATCTTAATATTCGGGAAGACGAAACCCGGTATAGGGCTGAAAGAATTTGGGTACCAAAATTTGGAGATATGAGAGAAATGGTACTTAGAGAAGCTCATAAAACCAGATACTCAATACATCCTGGAACGGAGAAGATGTACAAGGATCTCAAGAAACATTTTTGGTGGCCAGGTATGAAAGCCGATGTTGCTAAATACGTAGGGGAATGTTTGACGTGTTCTAAGGTCAAAGCGAGCATCAGAAACCATCAGGTCTACTTCAACAACCCAAAATCCCGGAATGGAAATGGGAAAACATTACCATGGATTTCATCACTAAATTGCCAAGGACTGCAAGTGGTTTTGATACTATTTGGGTAATAGTTGATCGTCTCACCAAATCAGCACACTTCCTGTCAATAAGAGAAGATGACAAGATGGAGAAGTTAGCACGACTGTATTTGAAGGAAGTTGTCTCCAGACATGGAATACCAATCTCTATTATCTCTGATAGGGATGGCAGATTTATTTCAAGATTCTGGCAGACATTACAGCAAGCATTAGGAACTCGTCTAGACATGAGTACTGCCTATCATCCACAAACTGATGGGCAGAGAGAAAGGACGATACAAACGCTTGAAGACATGCTACGAGCATGTGTTATTGATTTCGGAGACAGTTGGGATCGACACCTACCGTTAGCAGAATTTTCCTACAACAACAGTTATCATTCTAGTATTGAGATGGCGCCATTTGAGGCACTTTATGGTAGAAAGTGCAGGTCTCCGATTTGTTGGAATGAAGTGGGGGATAGACAGATTACGGGTCCGGAGATAATACAAGAAACTACCGAGAAAATCATCCAAATTCAACAACGATTGAAAACCGCCCAGAGTCGACAAAAGAGCTACGCGGACAGTAAAAGAAAATATATAGAGTTTGAAATTGGAGAAATGGTCATGCTTAAGGTTTCACCTTGGAAAGGCGTTGTTCGATTTGGTAAACGGAGGAAACTAAATCCAAGGTACATTGGATCATTCAAGATTATAGATCGTGTCGGACAAGTAGCTCACCAACTGGAGCTACCTCAACAACTCGCGGCTGTACATAACACTTTCCACGTCTCGAATTTGAAGAAATATTTTGCTAAAGAAGATCTCACTATTCCGTTGGACGAAATCCAAATCAATGAAAAACTTCAGTTCATTGAAGAACCCATCGAAATAATTGATCGTGAGGTTAAGAGACTAAAGCGAAACAAGATACCGATTGTTAAGGTTCGATGGAATGCTCGTATCTCATGACACAAAGTACATAGGGGAAACCGTTGGACTATGCCCGCAAGTTCTACTAAAATCATAAGTTGTACACTAATTCATAATTGTAGCTTTATTAAAATATGAAGTGAAAATGTCATTACATGTTTAGAAAGTAGAAACTAGCAGGTGATCCTTGTACATTTTTATTGTGATTTGCATAAGTTAGTCGCTTATTAAATGGCCGTTAAAAAAATTCTATTAAATTCTTATCATTCGTCACGCACATGATGGTATTTTAGTCACACACATGGTTCTTCTTATAGCGTTGACACTATAAACTCTTTGCCGGTATGTTGTGTATATGTTAATAATCATATCAGATACTAAAAGTCTTCTCAACATTTTTGTGAGCAAAAACTTTTTCTCTTGTACAATCACCCGCTTTCAATCAACAACACTTAGAAACTCTTTAATGAAAGCTGTCCGTGCAAGATAAATCTCATTAGCCAGATAATAAGTTATCTGGTAATTCACATCACACGCTGTAAGTAACTAGAGGGGGTGAATAGTTACTTAATACTTTTTCGATGATCAACAAGATTTGAACAATCATTGATAACTTTAATCAGTAGTGACCCGAACTTTTCCATGTTTATATATATTAATTGAGATTGATATTTACATGACTAAATGTTTCCAATGTGTTAAGCAATCAAACTTGTTAAGACTTGATTAATTGAAATAGGTTTCATATAGACAATTAACCACCCAAGTTGACCGGTGATTCACGAATGTTAAAACTTGTAAAAACTATACGATGACATATATATGGTTATATATATAGTTAGCATGATTTTATTATAAGTAAGTATCTCATTAGGTATTTTAACAATGAGTTATATACATAAAAATGAGACTATTAAATTAAGAAACTCGAAAACGATATATATAACGATTATCGTTATAACAACGTCTTACTAGGTACATATGAATCATATTAAGATATTGATACACTTGGTTAATTATGTTAAATGATAAGTAAATATATCTTTAAGTGTATTAACAATGAACTACATATGTAAAAATAAGACTACTAACTTAATGATTTCGAAACGAGACATATATGTAACGATTATCGTTGTAACGACATTTAACTGTATATATATCATACTAAGATATATTATATATCATAATATCATGATAATGTAACAATTTAACATCTCATTTGATATAATAAACAATGGGTTAACAACATTTAACAAGATCGTTAACCTAAAGGTTTCAAAACAACATTTACATGTAACGACTAACGATGACTTAACGACTCAGTTAAAATGTATATACATGTAGTGTTTTAATATGTATTCATACACTTTTGAAAGACTTCAAGACACTTATCAAAATACTTCTACTTAACAAAAATGCTTACAATTACATCCTCGTTCAGTTTCATCAACAATTCTACTAGTATGCACCCGTATTCGTACTCGTACAATACACAGCTTTTAGATGTATGTACTATTGGTATATACACTCCAATGATCAGCTCTTAGCAGCCCATGTGAGTCACCTAACACATATGGGAACCATCATTTGGCAACTAGCATGAAATATCTCATAAAATTACAAAAATATGAGTAATCATTCATGACTTATTTACATGAAAACAAAATTACATATCCTTTATATCTAATCCATATACCAACGACCAAAAACACCTAAAAAAACTTTCATTCTTAAATTTTCTTCATCTAATTGATCTCTCTCAAGTTCCATCTTCAAGTTCTAAGTGTTCTTCATAAATTCCATAAGTATAGTTTCATAAAAATCAAGAATACTTCCAAGTTTGCAAGTCTACTTCCAAGCTTTCTAATCCATTCCAAGTAATCATCTAAGATCAAGGAACCTTTGTTATTTACAGTAGATTATCTTTCTAATTTAAGGTAATATTCATATTCAAACTTTGATTCAATTTCTAAAACTATAACAATCTTATTTCGAGTGAAAATCTTACTTGAACTGTTTTTGTGTCATGATTCTGTTTCAAGAACTTTCAAGCCATCTAAGGATCCTTTGAAGCTAGATCCATTTTTATCATTTCCAGTAGTTTTATCCAGAAAACTTGAGGTAGTAATGATGTTCATAACATCATTCGATTCATACATATAAAGCTATCTTATTCGAAGGTTTAAACTTGTAATCACTAGAACATAGTTTAGTTAATTCTAAACTTGTTCGCAAACAAAAGTTAATTCTTCTAACTTGACTTTTAAAATCAACTAAACACATGTTCTATATCTATATGATATGCTAACTTAATGATTTAAAACCTGGAAACACGATGAACACCATAAAATCGGATATACGCCGTCGTAGTGAAATCGGGGGCTGTTTTGGTTTGGATAATTAAAAACTATGATAAACTTTGATTTAAAAGTTGTTCTTCTGGGAAATGATTTTTCATATGAACATGAAACTATATCCAAAAATCAAGGTTAAACTCAAAGTGAAAGTATGTTTTCTAAAATGGGCATCTAGACGTCGTTCTTTCGACTGAAATGACTACCTTTACAAAAATGACTTGTAACTTATATTTCCGACTATAAACCTATACTTTTTCTGTTTAGATTCATAAAATAGAGTTCAATATAAAATCATAGCAATTTGATTCACTCAAAACGGATTTAAAATGAAGAAGTTATGGGTAAAACAAGATTGGATATTTTTGATCTTTTTAGCTACGGGAAATGTTTAACAAATCTATACAAATCATATCCTAGCTAACTTATATTGTATTATACATGTATTCTAATATATTATGTAATCTTGGGATACCATACACACGTATTCAAATGTTTTGACATATCATATCGACCCATGTATATATATTATTTGGAACAACCATAGACACTCTATATGCAGTAATGTTGGAGTTAGCTATATAGGGTTGATGTTGATTCCAAAAATATATATACTTTGAGTTGTGATCTAGCCTAAGACGTGTATACACTGGGTCGTGGATTGATTCAAGATAATATATATCGATTTATTTCTGTACATCTAACTGTGGACAACTAGTTGTAGGTTACTAACGAGGACAGCTGACTTAATACACTCAAATCTTTAAAACATAATAAAAATGGTTGTAATTATATTTTGATCATACTTTGATATATATGTACATATTTGTATAGGTTCATGAATCGACCTGTGGCCAAGTCTTATTTCCGAGGAAGGAAATATCTGTGAAAGTGAGTTATAGTCCCACTTTTAAAATCTAATATTTTTGGGATGAGAATACATGCAGGTTTTATAAATGATTTACAAAATAGACACAAGTACGTGAAACTACATTCTATGGTTGAATTATCGAAATCGAATATGCCCCTTTTTATTAAGTCTGGTAATCTAAGAATTAGGGAACAGACACCCTAATTGACGCGAATCCTAAAGATAGATCTATTGGGCCTAACAAACCCCATCCAAAGTACCGGATGCTTTAGTACTTCGAAATTTATATCATATCCGAAGGGTGTCCCGGAATGATGGGGATATTCTTATATATGCATCTTGTTAATGTCGATTACCAGGTGTTCACCATATGAATGATTTTTATTTCTATGTATGGGATGTGTATTGAAATATAAAATCTTGTGGTCTATTGTTACGATTTGATAGATATAGGTTAAACCTATAACTCACCAATATTTTTGTTGACGTTTTAAGCATGTTTATTCTCAGGTGATTATTAAGAGCTTCCGCTGTTGCATACTAAAATAAGGACAAGATTTGGAGTCCATGCTTGTATGATATTATGTAAAAACTGCATTCAAGAAACTTATTTTTGATGTAATATATTCTTATTGTAAACCATTATGTAATGGTCATGTGTAAACGGTATATTTTAGATTATCATTATTTGATAATCTACGTAATGCTTTTAAACCTTTATCGATAAAATAAAGGTTATGGTTGTTTAAAAATGAATGCAGTCTTTGAAAAACGTCTCATATAGAGGTCAAAACCTCACGACGAAATCAATTAATATGGAACGTTTATAATCAATATGAACGGGACATTTCATAATCAACTCAAACTAATGTTTTTCATATTTATGTTTGTAGTAATGAGGAATGTAAAGTAAAGAACATAAACACAAGAATTTATAGTGGTTCGGTTGGATGTTAACTAATCCACCTTAATCCACTCCCCGATTCACTAATCGGGAGTTTTGCTTCACTAGGCACCTTTCTTCAAATCCCGTGGAGATCCGATTTACAAGCCTTGTACTTCTTCTTAGACAACAAACATAATCCTTCTATCCCTTTAAAAAATTACCTTTAACTTAGATCAACGTGTCTTCACCTTGGACAAATATTAATCCTCAATGAAATTAATTAACTCCCTAGTTCCCTTTAAGGAATATGATAGCTAAGCTAGCATATGCTTCTAGTTACAAAGTACAAGACTCACCCTTTCAAGTGATGATAATCCTAAGACAATTCTAATGATTAATACAACACTATGTAAACTCACAATGATAGTAATCTGATAGTAAGTTTACAACCCCTTATATAATCTATGAGATTATAGAACTTCTCTTACTAATCACAAACATATGTATATGTGTTATGTTCTTATGATTATCTGATGATTTTAAGTTGTAGCATGCAAGAGGTCCAAGTCTTCAAAGTTATCCAAGTCTTGCTATTTATATGGAGAGAGATAAAAAGTAGTCGTTGCTGTGGCTGGGACCATGGTCGACTGTGGGTCGATCGCACGCGGTCTAGTCCAAAACTTCTATCCGTTGTATAGCCGTTTAAATCAGTTTTGAACTTTAATCTTTGAACTCTTTACTTCATTTAATACCTGCAAAAGATACCCAACAGTGGTGGAACTTGAAGTTTATGGTTAGGAGGGCGAAAAAAAGTACTTAAGAAGATTAAACATAGAAATCTAACAATACAAGTTTTCTAGAAAACCAACAAAAAGATTAAAACAATATGCCTTAAGCAATATTAGATCCAAAATTCCAATAGAAACAAAATAATAGTAAATAAAATAATAAACATACCTTTTTCTATTTAGGGGTTTGTTAAATGTTGACAGACCTGTGCTTCTATGCATGTCACTCTTGTTTTTCACTTTTTTGATGTAAAGAATAAACAAGGAACAAACGAGAGACCCTTTTGTGAAGAAAGAATGAAAGCGACGGTTGAATTTATTGATAGGGAAAAAAAAGCTGCCACTTTATTGGGCTTATTATACTCTGTATTTCTATCTTTGGGTCCAACTTTAAAGTCTTTTTGGTCCAACTTCAAAGAGTTGTACCAATAAACACAAGATTAGGAGGGCTAATACACTATATATATCTTTTACACTTAGAATAGTATGAAAGTTATACTTATGACGTAAAAATATGGGATGGCGACAACCCTCCCTTGTCCCAACAAAGCACCGCCTCTGATATCCAACATCCTATACAAGTACTATATGCATAAAGTATTCATTTACCTTTGATATATTGCCTTGATAGTGACTTTGCATGTTCAAAGTGGAAAGTCTAACATTCTTGGATACAAGTCATGATAATCATTTGAGGCAATCTCAGTTTTGTCATAATCTCTCTTGTTTGTAATTAACACATTTGCTAAAGCCCTATTGGTTGGTCTACATGTCATTGATGACAACAATCCACTTTAATCACAAAACACATTAGTATTCAATTTCAAAGTTGTTTGTGAATTAATTAATGTGTTCATGATGTCTTAACAATTTAAGCAAGTAGTATCAATTAAGCATGTTATAAGACATCAAGTTAATCAAGTCAAAACCAATCTTAAACTTGATTTTAGACTTAAGCAAACATATGTGTGTTAATCATTCTTTATCCTTTTAAGATTACTAGATTATGACATATTAAGTATTATCCAAGTATCATAAGCATATATTGAAGTAGTCCAAATACAAGTTGATGGGTTTCTAACTTGTAACACATAGCAAGACAAGGTTCATACATATACATATTAACTACTTAGCAAGTTACATTTAGCACATAGTCAAATAATACTCATGTATTAATAGCTAGTAGTCAAGTAATATTCATTTAATGACTAGCAAGAGATCACTAATTATTCTAGGATTATACATATAGTGATACCATAGCATTAAACTAAGACTATGTAAGTTTTACTTGCAAAGTGGCAATTGCAAGATTAATGTATAAGTATACATTAATGTCAAACACATGTACAGGGAAAGAGCAACTCTTAGTTGGGACTTGATAACGATCCTAATGTCACACCCCCTAAATGGTACTGAGGGTCATATGTGACTAACCAATATCATAACACAAGTGTAAAGCGAGAAGACGACTCTAAATGAGATGTTTTTATTAAAAACCAATGTATTTAAAGCAGCGGAAAGTAATAAGTCATTACAAATGTAAATCCAAAATGTGAATGTAAACTTAAATGTTTTAATGCAATAATATGAATGTAAAATGCGGACTCCAAAAGCAGCAAAGTCCAAATAGCAAACAATCTTTAGCAACCTTCACCTGAGACAAAACATGCTTAAAGTCTCAACCAAAAATGGTTGAGTGAACAACATAGGTTTATAATTGTTTTAGACCACAAGATTTAGTTATCAAAAGTAGTGCTGAAGTTATGATATCGAACTAAACAAAGTTACCCCATGACACCTTGAACTGTCAGTGTCGTTTAATCATTATTATGTAACCAAAGACCAACGGTTAACTGGTTAGAGACGTCGCTCTCAATAGGCCTACTCACAATAACTAAGTTTGCGTTTATACGTAGCAATTAACGATATCATGGCAGGGATTTAGCATGAAACAAAGCATGTCAGCACAGTTAAACAGTTTTCGGGTACTTGTATCTAAGCGTAAAACAGTTTGAAAGCAAGCATGTGTCTCACCCTAAAAGTTCAAAATAAGTATATAAAGCAAGTTAAAAAGTGGAGCTATGAAGTTCACCTTAGTAGCAAGTAAGTTAATCCACGCAAGTAGTATGAACGGAGTATGTAATCGGAGATCTCAACCTAGAGATATAACGTTTGATTAGTTAATGTCTAACAGACATAAAGTTTGTTTATTAATATAGCAAACTATATTAACAGTGACGGTTTTTGAGGAAAGTTCCTATTTCTCAAAAGTTTCTATTTTTGGAAACCTACTATTTATGGAAAGCTTCCACTTATAGTAAGCTCTTAGTTTAAAGAAGTTCGGGTTATAATTCTTCACAAAGATGTTGTACAATCTTGCCCAAACTTCGTTGCTATCATGAAAGTCACTTGAATGATCTGTTGTTACCAGGCGCCAGGATTCTTGACCAGAATCTAAGTCATGGCATTCGAAATCCACAAGCGGTTCCCATAAGGCAACAAGTGAAAGGACCCGTTCATATACATTATAAACGATTCTCAATAGTTGATTACATCGCGAGGTATTTGACCTCTATATGATACATTTTATAAACATTGCATTCGTTTTTAAAAGACAACTTTCTTTACATCGAAAATTTACAGGCATGCATACCATTTCATAATATCCAACTATAAATGACCTAGTCTGTCATTTACTTAATAATAATCTCTATTGAACTCAACGACTTGAATGCAATGTCTTTTGAAATATGCCATGAATGACTCCAAGTAATATCTTTAAAATGAGAAAATGCACAGCGGAAGATTTCTTTATCACCTGATAATAAACATGCTTTAAAGTGTCAACCAAAAGGTTGGTGAGTTCATTAGTTTATCATAATCATTCATTTTCATCATTTTAATAGACCACAAGAATTTCATTTCCAGTTCTCATAATATACGTCCCATGCATAGAGACAAAAAACATTCATATGGTGAACACCTGGTAACCGACATTAACAAGATGCATATAAGAATATCCCCTATCATTCCGGGAAATCCTTCAGACATGATATAAACGAATTCGAAGTACTAAAGCATCCGGTACTTTGGATGGGGTTCGTTAGGCCCAATAGATCTATCTTTAGGATTCACGTCAATTAGTAGATCGGTTTACTAATTCTTAGGTTACCAAGCAAAAGGGGCATATTCGACTTCGATCATTCACCCATATAATGCAGTTTCAATTACTTGTGTCTATTTCGTAAAACATTTATAAAAATTGCGCATGTATTCTCAGCTCAAAAATATAAAGGATAAAAAGGCAAATGAAACTCACCTATTGTATTTCGTAGTAAAAATACATATAACGTCATTGAACAAGTGCAAGGTTGGCCTCGGATTCACGAACCTATATTAATTATATATATTTATATGTTGATCAAAATTTGTCTAACAATTTAGGTTAAGTCATAGTGTACCCTAATCCTAATGCTCGAGACTAATATACAAAAGTCAACAAAAGTCAATTTGACTCAAAAAAATGATTTTCGAATTTTATACATGATTATTATATAGTTTAAATATCGTCGTTTTATATTTTTAAATATTTTTAAAAGATTTTATTAGAGTAAATAATATAATTTATTTATTATAATAAAAATATACTTTTATATATCTTAATTAATAAAATTTATAAAGTTCATTTAATATCATAAAATATTATGATAGGTTTTATTAAGGTAATTATCTTATTTGTGTTACATATTTATTTAATAAAATAACATTGATAATAATAATAAGTAAAAGTTGTATTATTTTGTAGTAATAATTATTATCCTATTAATAAAAATATTAACTTTTGTATTTACTAAAAAAAATGATATTATGATAAAATGATAATCCTAATTCATGATATTAATGAAATTTATATTAACAATGACATTCCTATTAAAAATAATAACTTTTGTAAAAATAATATTTTTAATATTAATAATACTTTTAATAATAATAGTGATAAAAATAATGAAAAACGATAATTTTATCTAAATCAATGTCTTGCAATATTTTAAATTTCATCATGATACTCATACTCATTATTTCCTAATCGATTTGTTAGTAGCTTTTAAATCATCTTTTATATCGCGTTCATTTTAATGATAATAATAGTAGTTATAATAATTAAGTGTTACTTAATATTATAATACTAATAATATTAATTGTTATGATATTACTAATAACTATAGTAATGACTAATAATAATAATAATAATAATACTAATTATAACTTTAACAATAGTAATAATAATAAAAATAACAATTTTTAATGATAGTATTTTTTTTATTGATAATAATAATAATAATAATTTGATAAAAACTAGAATGAGGATAATAACGACGATGATAATAATCATTTTCAATAATAATATCAAAAGTTCAATTGACTATAACTTCTAATCTGTTTATCGAATCCATTCGACCTCTAAAGGAAAAGTTCTTAATTTTTCGCTAGCTTTCCAAGGACATTCATATCTTATACCTTATCTCAATCGCAGGTGTAACTAATTCAAGATTCAACATAACCTATCTAAGAGCAATATCAAAAAATACAAGCATGCACAATCCTATATTCTCGAGCACTAGTCAGGGATACACTATTAGTATGTAAAAATTTATTTACGAGTACTCACGTATCAATATTGAGATTCAATATTGCAGGAAAGGTACGTAAACGCAACGGATATGAAAATCACTAGATTGACCTCGCGAGCCTACCCATGAACATTACTCATCACCTCCATAGCTATAACCCATAATTTCCTTAACCCTATCCTACTTGCAAAACTTGTCTTGAAATGACCCGCTCATGACCTCGTCGTAGTATTTTATGTATATTAATACTAATAATAATACTTCTAGTGATAATAATTAGATTAATAAAAATATTAATCTTGATAATAATATTTATAATATAAATATATGTGTATATATCGTGAGAGAGATAAAGAGTGAAAACTGGAACCTCGATTGAGTTGATTTTATAGATATTATGCGTACGTATGATTAAATACTGGAACATGGTTTTGGAACATGGTTTTTCCAACGTAGTATTTATTATTAGTTAATATTATATATAAATTAATATTTAATCTATATAATTAATTATATATTATATTATATTTACGTGCATCGTAAAAATGTAATTTTTACTCAAATGACTCGTATGTTGTCACTCGACTCATATACCACTTTCGGTTTTTCGAGCGCACTTTCGTACGTTTAGAAAACTAGCCTTTTACGTTACGCGACGTGTACCTTTAATAATAATTTGACTTATTTATCAAAAATTTAATTTATGAAAATGTATCTTATAAAATTTGAGCGTCGTGGTCATTTGCTTCTATAAATCAGTGACTCGTTGTTTATCAAAATGTATTATTTTAAATCAGGACGTTTTATGACTAAGTTATATATATTTTTATTTTCATTTCGGAATATAAATTTGAACTATTTACTTAATATAGTTTTTCAAAACTAATGTCATTCAAAACTTATATATTTAGAAATCTTTTAAATGTTAAGAATTACTATTTCGTAACATTTGTATTTTAAAGTTTAAAATTGATATAGTTCATTTATATATAATCGTTCATAAAACATTTTAATAACCAAATTATTTTATATTCAAAAATCATTTTATTACAAAGGTTATAATAGTAGAAGTTGTTATGTCATAAGACGTTTTTAATAATAAAAGTCTATTATATCGAAAAGACGTTTTCGTTTAAGAAAGTAAAATCATATATGAATCATATCAGGTTTCAAGGTTTTAATTTTCATTTTAATCATGACTCGTAGGATTAAGTCTAAAGGAAAAATCAAACGTAAGGAATCATCTTAATGTAAAATGTCGATCTATTTAACTTGTCAAAATCCATCTTCTAAGTTATCTATATTCTACAGTTTTACTTCCATGTCAATTAATATATAAGTTTAATAGTTTAACTTATCAAAAGTCACGAGACAATTATTGTACAGCATAAATTGAAAATCAAACGGGAATCTCCACTAACCCTTGTCTAGTTCCCGTTAATTGACACTTTTGTTCTTTCTAATAAATCACTTTACCAATTATTCCGAATACCGTTAAAAAAAATGTTTTCCAAAATAAAGTGGACCTCCTTACAGAGACTCGTAATCGTAATTCAATGTATCTAATAATTCAATCATTTGATATCATCTTTTAATTTCATTGATAACTATTAGAATATATTTTGAAACAAATACGTTTATATAAAGTATTATACGTCTAATACTTTGTTAATGTTTTCAAGTTATAATATATACACATACACATATATAATCATGTTCGTTCATATAATGGTTCGTGAATCATAGAAACTTGGTCGCGGTTTAAATGAATGTATGAACACAATTTAAAAATCTTTGAGATTCAACTTACAACTTTGCTTATCGTGTCGGGAATATATTAAGATTAAAGTTTAAATTTGGTCAGAAATTTCCGGGTTGTCATAACAAGGACCACCCTAGGCCACAATTAGCGGTGATGTTTGTAGTCTTTGCACGTTATCTTTAATTATAACCTTCACGTTATAGGTGTGTACACACAACGAATTATTAATGTATATATATATATATATATATATATATATATATATATGTGATAATATACTTAGTGTAATTTATGGTGTTACTATATAGTTAGGTCTATAAGTTATAACAATAGTATTATTATTCTTTAATTAATCAACCAGCATTATATAATCTTATCAATATATGTGTTATATATATATATATATATATATATATATATATATATATATATACACCTATATGATACATACATATATATATTCTTCATTATTATCATACATGTATATGTTTAACTATATTATATATGTATATATTCTATGTAAGTGTTACATATATATAATTAGAAAGGTGGTACATATATCTATACATACAACTTACTCATACATACACACACGCGTACATATACATACATACACACACATACATATACACGTATGTATATATCTACATATACACACACATATATCTACAATATATTCATGTACATACGTACGTATGCATGCATGCATGCATGCATGCATGCATGTATCATTACCATTATCATTATTATTTACTAAACCTAAAACTTCTATCTTTACATAAATCTTTATTCAAGTAACCTAGATTATAAATCATAATCACATCGAATTCATGTTCAATCTTTTACCATAACAACTAAACATAACCTAATAATATTCATAACCTAGTAACTTATTAATCTAATCATAATCATACATCTTTTATCATACTTTTAACCTTAATCATAATACTTTTAATTTGACAATCTTATTAATCATGTTCACCATACATAACCTTAATCTTTCATTAAAGCTTTTAACCATTTATTTATCTAGTTTATATATCAAGATCAATCTTTAACCTTATTACCAATAATCATAATACTTGTTCTTATAATCATTCTTTTAACTCATTCATTAATCATATTCATTATCATCTAACATCATGATCATACTTAATTTATAATACTTATAACATAATACTTATAAACAACTTAAAATTAATAGATTAAAAGCAAGATTAATCTAGCATTTTAGAGATACCTTAATAGGTTAGAGATCAAGAAGATGATGATGAATGTGAACTGAAACAAAAGCAAAAATTCCAGGAGGAATCACGAACCAAACAAAGGGTTTTCTTGGACTGTTTGACCACGATAATAGCAGGAAAAACCAGAAGGAAAATGCAGCAACAAGGGTCTGATGATGGGCTGTTTTATTGTCGAATTGCACATCAGAAACAGAAGCAAATGGAGCAGGAACAAGGCCGTTTGGGCGGCTGTTTATGTGGCAAAACATAGCTGCAATTTACAGCCTGTGGTGGCTCGAAAATACAGTAGGAAAGTAGCAGTTTAAGGGCTATAAAAGTGGCGAATGGACTGCACAAACACAGTAGAAGATGGTGACAGGAAAGAGCTGTGAAGGGTGACGAATGCAGGCTGTTTTGGAGGGTGTTTTGGTCGACTGAAAAGATGGTGATTATACTGTAACCTGTCGACTAACACAAGGGTTTGGACTGCAAGAAACTTGTCGACTAAAAGCAACAATGTGAGAGATTTTTGTGAGTTTATTTTGGAATGCAAATATGGAAAAATCATGAGCCTTTTATAGATGAGTTTGGGTTTCCTAATCACACTAGGATTACTTGGTGATCAAGGATGGATCAAGATTAGGATGCAAGTATTTGAGATGGATTAGGACTTGTGATTAGCTTAAAGATCAAGTATTTTCTCATGTGCTAGCCGATTTATTTAATTATACATGTATTATATTTTTTTATTCGGCCCTTATTTATTTATATATATTTTGTAATTTTTTATATAAAGGTTACTTTTATTTAAATACATTTTATTTAATCATTTACTTATTAGTCCATGTTTTATACTAATTTATACTTAGGTCTTAATAGTTTTTAATTTATAAATATCACATTTAAATTATACATATAGTTCATATATATAAAAACACAGAAAGACATAAACTTATATTAACAGGAAATATTGATAAAAAATTACTATTTAATCAAAGTATTGTTAAACAAAGTTTATGAATACAATAGTCCTAATAGTGGAACAGTAGAAACAGAAATGAAAAATTGAGGGTCGTTATAGTACCTCCCCGTTAATAAAGACTTCATCCCGAAATTTTAGGTAGACTTCTCGGATGCATCAACGGTAGGGAAGAGATGGGGATATTTCCGTCTCATCTGGTATCCACGTTCCCAGGTATACTCGGGGCCTCATTGTGAATTCCAACAGATTTTAACAATAGATATAGTGCTCTGTCTCAAGCGTTTTTTCAGTTTGATCCACGACCTAAATTGGTTCTTCTATGAAGTGCATTTTAAGCCACGGGTCTGATCCTTTCGATAATATTGAAAGGTCCAACAAAACGCGGAATTAGTTTGCTTCGTTTACCAAAATGAACGACGCCTTTCCAAGGGGATACTTTCAACATGACTTTATCACCAACTTGGAATTCTACATCTGTGACGCCCCGTACAAAATCAACGCGTACGGATCATCAACAACAGGATCATTACATGGTCACAACGCTATATGCTGTTTAAAACAAGTTTTGCATTCATGAAAAGGTAACGTCTTTACCAACGTCAAATGTTTTACAAAAGATAACGTGCTTCTACGAATAGAAAGTATTAACATGAGTACGTGACACAAAGGTCATTACAAAGCCATTGTTCAAAAATAACATAAGTTGCGAATGCAAAATAAAAGTTCCATGATTGAGACATCTCTAAGTAATGCAGCGGAAGTCTAACACAGCGAGTTTGTAACAGCAAGTCTATAACACCAAGACTATAACAGCAAGTCTAACAGTAGAGCAACAACGTCTAAGCACCTGAGAAATACATGATTAAAAAGTCAACACGAATGTTGGTGAGCTATAGTTTGTTTGTAATCAGTAATGTAATGTAGACCACGAGATTTCGTATTCAAAATAGTATGAAAAGTATATGCTTATCTGTGGGCACCCGGTAACTAACTTAACAAGTAATATATCACCCCCTAAAAGTACACTTGGCGAGTGCGTAAGTTTACGAAATATTAAACACTCGTTGAATGCTAGCACGACTAGCTCGAGTGGGGATGTCAAACCCTATGGATCCATATCTAAGATTCGCGTCTACCGGTTCATAAACCAATAGTTAAACGTTACCGAGCTAAGGGAAATCATTGCGGCGTTATGTCACCCACACATATATAAAGTTTAAGTACTCGTGTCTAGTATGTAAAACATACAAAGCACATGTGTTCTCAGTCCCAAAAATAGTAAAGTAAAAAGGGAGCTATAACTCACAGTGAACAATGCGGTAAAAGTCAATATGAAAAGTATGCAAGTAGTAAGTTGGTCCGAAAGGTCCTCAACCTAAGTCAAAGGTTACTAAGTCAGTAAATTGTCCCCAAAGGTTTTAAAGTAAATAAGTTAAGTCTTAAGTATCATCATCATCATTCGTAAAAGACAAAGTAAGTTTTCAACAAGAATAGAGGTCAAAACAAAGGGCTGATTTCGGACAGCGGCTACGACCTCTATACAAAATGAAATGATGTGTGGTCAGTGGAAAATACTTCGTATGTGAGTCCTCGTACAGCTATCCAATTTTCAGATCCTAAATCGATGTCGTTTGACCGTGGCGACGGTTCAAGCGCGAGTAGGTTAGAAATTTCAGCACGTCGTTACAAAGGCGTAGTGATTTTCGGAAGGCTATAAATCCTAAACCGTATCTCGGATTGTGATGACCCGGGAATTTCCGACCAAATTTAAAATTAATCTTATATGATTTTGACACGATAAGCAAAGTCTGTAATGTTGAATATTAAAATTTGTAAACTATTTTCATGTAGACTGTTACCCTTCGACTGTTCTCGACGATTCACGAACAACTATTTATAAATAGATGCATATATATTTGAAAATATAAATATATATATATATATTAATTCGAAATATAATTTGAAATATTATATTATTTAGTTATTAGAATTAATTTTTGTAAAATAAAATAATATAAGATATAATAAAATTTATTATTAAAATAAATCTATATATGTATATATATATATATATATATGTATATAAAGTGTATTGAATATATGTATTTGATTTCGAATTCATTTAGTAAACGATAGTAGCACTCGTTCATCACTCGATGGTCATATAAGCACGTTAAATTTTGAACTTATGTATTTTAAAATAAACGGTGATCCGAAAATGAGTTCTATAAATTTTAGGCTTACTAAAAATGTATTTAGAATCTAGTTATTAAGCTTTAACACTTTTTATATTTTACCCATAAATGAGAGGGACAGTTGATGTAATTTTTTTATTTAATAGTTAATGACCAAACTTTGTACCATAATGACCTAAATAAATAAAGATACTTAAATTAAAATTTTAGGATTTTTCCGAAGACTTTTATCCACCCTTAATTTCAAATTGTGCACGATACACGGGCCGTGAAGAAGTGTCGGTAGATAAATAATCATGTACTCTGGTGATAATTGAAGGAATCATTTGAAATTACTGTTAGTCACTTTATCATTATCATATTAATATTAGTACATCATCATGCTTTCTTGACTTAATTTACCATAATGCTATTGTAAAATGTATACATATATGCATAAAATGCATACACTTAACCACTAACCCACTTGTATGACAATTTAACTAGATCAAGTTGCCCAGCTTACTGTCATATTTATATATACATACGATTCATTCAGTGGCATGAACAACCCATTTACTAAGCAACCAATTTTATTTATAAATGCAAGAAGTCTATTAACAACCACTTCTATTTAACCATTTCATGAACATCATCTCCATCACTAATTTAATAACCACCTTCATCAAACCATGATTCCTTGTTACTAATTCGGTTCATTAAATCACCAAAACCGTTTCTATTCTTTTATAAACCATCACCACGAACCACCCCTCAACCTTATCACCACCATGTCGACCACCAAGGAGATCACCACCACCTACATTATCTTCCTACTACTTTCCTTTTGTTCTCGTCAAGCTTCACA
This sequence comes from Rutidosis leptorrhynchoides, assembly GCF_046630445.1. NCBI lineage: Eukaryota > Viridiplantae > Streptophyta > Magnoliopsida > Asterales > Asteraceae > Rutidosis > Rutidosis leptorrhynchoides. The sequence continues at coordinate 80,667,174 of NC_092334.1, forward strand.
CACGCCACCATTCGTGAACCCTCACCATCTTCCTCTCTCTTTGAAACACACAACCGTCACTATGCTTGAGTCACCTTCACCGACGGCCACTCCCATCGTGAGCCACCCTCCACAACCACCATGAAACCCACCACCACCATATCTTTATTTCTGTTGGGAAACAAGAAACCACAGCAACCATTCGTCAACCTCACAAACTGCAACTGTTAAGCTTCTGTTTCTATTCGATGTCCACTAAACCAAACACCCCATTTTTTATTTTTTTTTGTACGAACCATTTTCTGTTTTACAAATGAAACCACAAGTAACCACCTTTACTCTCTCTTTCTATCCATCTCTTCTATTCTTAATCAAACCACCACCTTAACTTACTCATTCCGCAAAACCCATTTAATTTCGATGCTTACTGTTTTCTATACCAAAACACCATTTTTTTCTCTTTTTCTTGCTTCGTCGATGGGTGCTGCTACAACAGCTATATGTACCTATTTCTGTTTCTACAATGATGACAAGATGATGATTTACAGTAAGTTTAATGATAAAAGTATGAGGATGAGTGAAAAAGACGATGAACAGTGATGGGTGTTAACGATGATACACCAATAATGATGAAACATTGATCGTTCTTTCGTGTTTTATATTTCTGATCGAATGGTACATAAAGATAAAGATACAATTATGATTCCACGATTATGATAGGAAATGAAGAAGATGAAGAAACAGTAAGATAGTGTAAATAAAATTAAACTCGTAGCTATAACAGAAAAAGAGAAATAGATGGATGGTTTGGGAATGTGTCATGGGAACGAAAGGTCCTGTGTTCGAACCCAGGCCACTACGTTTTTCTTATTTATCAAGAAAAGCTGATGTTGGGCTAGTAAAACTGTTAATTGGGCCGTGAAATATGTTCTGGTAACTTGGGCCATTTTAGTTGGGCCGAGACCCAGGTAAACGAATTAATGATGATGAAGGAGAAACATAGATATAGTTTATAGATACATTAAAGTGGTGGTATTTAACTAAAAGCAGAGTCGGATTAATTGGTTTGGGTGTTGTTTGTGTTTATTAGAGGTCGTGGGTTCGAGTCCATGCAGAGGCGTTTATTTTTTTAAGGGCTTATACATAAAGGTAGCTTTTCCAATATTTTTATTATTATTACATGATTATCATTATCATTATCATTATCATTATCATTAATATTATTATTATTATTATTATTATTATTATTATTATTATTATTATTATTATTATTAATAATATTATTATTACTATTATTATTATTATTATTATTATTATTATTATTATTATTATATTATTATTATTATTATTATCATTATTATTATTATTATTATTATTATTTTTATTATTATGATCATTATTATTGTTATAATTATTATTAAGATTGTTATTAGTAGTATTAATAATTATTATCATTACCCTTATGTTAATTAACATTTTTCAAGCAAGAGAAATTTATATAAAATATATCTATTAAAGAAGTATACTAATATTATATAATACTATATTTTAACTAATGTAATATTACAACGTTAATTAAATTATATATATAATAAGTATTATAAAATTATAAACATTAATAAAATTATATATAGGAATATTAAACTTAAAAACATAACAAAATATATCTAAAATTGTTCGATTACAAGTATATATATTTTAATGTATATATACGAATGATATAGGTTCGTGAATCCGAGGCCAACCCTGCATTGTTCAGTTGTTCAATATAGTCATATGTATTTTTACTACAAAATACAGTATGGTGAGTTCATTTGATTCCCTTTTACTCTTTATATTTTTGGGACTGAGAATACATGTGCTATTTTTACAACTGTTTTATTAAATGCTTTGAAATATATTTTGAACTGCGAATACATAAAATGCTTTTATAAATGTTTGACGAGATAGACACAAGCAAAACATTCCTCGAATGAATTATTATGCAGACATAAGTTCTGCGGATTATTATTGAATTATGTGGACATGATAATTGCCACCATTGAATTATGTGGACATGATAATTGCCACCATTGAATTATGTGGACATGATAATTGCCACCATTGAATTATGTGGACATGATAATTGCCACCAGTTGATATGAATGTTATGTATCGAGAGAATGATTTTATACACAGGTTATGTGTATGTTATTTTTGTGCACGAGATATGTGTACGGTTACTAAGATTTATGAAAGATGATTTTGTACACGAGAAAGGTGTACTGTATTTAAAAGATATAGCATGTACATTACAGGTGGGTATAGGATTTGGGCCCATTTGTACCATGCAACATTTAAATTTTGTGGTCTATTAAAATGATGAATTTTATTGTTTTATGTTAAACTTATGAACTCACCAACCTTTTGGTTGACACTTTTAAAACATGTTTATTCTCAGTTATGAAAGAAATCTTCTGCTGTGCATTTGCTCATATTACATGGAGTCGTTCATGGCATTTAGACGTCAGTTCATCGTGATGATACCAGTTGTTAAAGACTTCGTCCAGATGGATTAGGACGGGGTATTACAGGTGGTATCCGAGCGGTGGTCTTAGCGAACCAGGTCTTGCATTAGTGTGTCTAACTGATAGTTGTTTAGATGTATTAGTGAGTCTGGACTTTGACCGTGTCCGCATGTCAAAAGTTTTGCTTATCATTTCGTGTCGAAAATTTTTAGCTTATCATTCTTAGAGAATCACTTGCTTATCATCCTTAGTCTAGACACATCTTATTGCATTAATTGTATGATTAGTGTATAGACAAAATTTATATCTTAGCATATCTGCTAATTCATATATTAGCGTACCTGTTATTGTTACCGATGCCTGACAGCTTCCGTAGATTCCTCCGTAACTTATGAGATTTCAGTATTATATATGCATATCTAAATTATGTATTGCAGAGTACTAATCTATATCATATAATCTAATTCTTATCGAAAATCCTTCATCTGATCGTACGGGATGAATCCCTCAACCAGTTCGAGTCCCTCAGATTTCGATAGCTATTTCGATAGTATTTCCGACAGCTATTCTGACATGGATATTCACCTAAGCTCCGAAAGCGGTGTCACTAGAATGAATCAATCAAACAGCCATCTCCAATTCATTTGATGGGTTCGTAGTCTACTCAATCATTGGAGACGAGAAGAAGGCGATCCTTTCCACTCACCAACCCGCACTCTTGGTGAAGAACCTGAAGCACTTACAGCGAACCTGTCGTAACATCATTTTCTCTCTCATTTCCAGAGTATCTCGCCACGATTATATTCTATCTAAAATTCCAAACCTTATTCATTCGCTCGTTTCGACCAACAATCATCCCGTAATAATATAAGAAATCAACGAGCTTCGCGCCCAAGTTGTAGCCCTGGAAAATATGGTGCAAAATGTACCAGCATCAACAAAATCACCGGCACCAACAGTACCACTAACATCAATACCATTACCACCAACAACCCAAGTTTCAACGTCACATGCCTCAACATCTCATTCGGTACCTCGAGTATAATCATCGTTCTACGAATCGCTCTACATAAACTATCTTCGTCATTCATGGCAATTATATAATCTCTAATGTTTTAGAGATTATTTATTCTAGTTTTAGCTGTAAATCTGATGAGTTTAATATCACATTGACTCATTAAATCCATGATTACATCTGAGGAAAATATATATGTAAGTATATTTTTCATAAAGATTGTAATTAAAAATTCTTTCGTACAAACTGTTAATGGTGAAAATATTTTAACGAGTAGGTAATACCCGATGAATATTTAGATTTCACATTAATAAGTTACATTTTACATTTTTAGAATTTGATTCAACAGTCATTCACTATCCTGTTTACATCTACAGATATACGTATCCATTCACCGCAGAATAACTATTTTCATTCAATTTCATATTTGGTTTTGACCTATCAGAATCCAACAAGTGACATAATGAAGAAAACATTTGACAGAATAAAATTTGTTAGAAACAAACAAATTAACTATGATAAATTTTGTTAAGAATCCACGCTAACAAAATCCTAGCTAACTGTTCCTAGCTAACTGTTAATTCCTTATTGTACATTTAATTATCGCAATTTATTTTATCGCAATTTAATTCCCCCAATTTTATTTATTGTAATTTACATTCTGTTATTTATTTTACGCACTTTAAATATCGGGACACATGTACAAGGTTTTAACATATCATATCGACGCATCTATATATATTATTTGGAATAACCATAGACACTCTATATGCAGTAATGCTGGAGTTAGCTATACAGGGTTGAGGTTGATTCTACAATAATATATATAGTTTGAGTTGTGATCGAGTCTGAGACATGTACACGGGTCACGATACTTATTAATTAATTCGAATATTATATATTAAGCTATATATGAATTATTGGACTGTTACTGTGGACTATCGACTGTGGACTAATAACATCGGATAATTAAAGTGAATTAAAATATTGATTATAACATATGAAACTAAACATTTCTTCAAGCTTGCCACTCGAGCTCATCTTAAGCCTCATTAGTATCTTGACGATTACAATCTGCGTTCAAACCTTTCATGATTTTTGAAAACACCTCAATCGAAAGGATGAACCAACCGCACTTTACCTACGGAAGAAAAGATTGATACATATAGTTATACACCTGAAAAACTCTCAAAAACTGACTAAACGTTTAACACGTAGCTGTGCTAATTCCTTTAACGTTGTTATTACCGAAAATAACTTTGCAATCTCTTTCCAAATTAGCAAATTTTGTCACAGCTCTAGCAAGTCAACTTCGACTTTCATTCGGAATAGCCTTATTATAGCCTTGATATATAAGTCTGCCTTTCGTCATCGTTGTTGGGGAAACCTTTTATATACCACCATATTAGCAGTAAACTTACCAGCAACTTCATTACTGATTAACTTAAGTCACTCCGAAGAACTATTATATTCGTTCATTAAAACCCTATGATATACTCATCCGCGTTTTGTAACGATAATTACCGTACCAGTTACCGCAAATCAGCAACCCGTATTTTGAAATCTCGCAACATTTCCACATCAACAGTTATAGGTATCCATGTAACATTTATCCCTTAGAACTATGATCTTCCATTCTGAAATTTTGAAAAGCACCCAGTCTATGAATCAATACTCGGAATGCTGAAAAAGCTGAATGAAGCAGTAAAAACTGTAAACGATCTTAACAGCCAGAAGTTTGATAATAAAGAATAGTATGTTGGAAAAGCTCAGAAAATTTGGAACTGGAAAAAGGATTGAGCTAACCATGAAGGAGACCAAGGACAAATACAAGGACCAAACCCTATATTAAAAGAATCCAGGTAATTCTGGATCCGATGAAATCTTCAGAGAATATCCTGCCCCGAAGTCATGTTAAAATCTTGCGAAAAATTTTTCTTATCAACTTTCGAACTTAGAAATTCCAAAATATCATCATAAATATCTTCGATATTTCTGAGGATATTTTCATAAATATTCTTGTCCGAAATTATTTATCTCATCCTGTTATCTATATTACATCATAAAGGAAACCATTTTTTGTTTCTAAATTTCTTTAAAATTCAGATTTAAAGTCTGAATGTATTTGAAGTAGTGTTGGGAACTGAAGCATGAGTTAGTATAATATAATGACACTTGATCAACGTGATTATATTACAGTAAGTCATGCCGAGTTTCTAATGAAACGTGATGATGGTTCACATTAGATCATACCATTATCATGTGCCATCTTACACGACTCTTACATTCTATCTAATCTATGAACATATCAAGAACATATTTTCTTGATAGTCCTATCTTTTCTCTTGAATTATGGTAATTTAACCAATCAAGATCGTGCTATTACAATATCTCTCTTAGGACATTACTCATGTTCAATCGAAACTTCATACCTACGAATTCTGGACTAATATTCGCTTGACTTAAAGTCGGAAAGAGAAGACAAAAGCATGGAGCTCCGAAATATAAAAAGAAATATAAAGCTCAACAATAATACAAAAATTACAAACCGTGGATATTAATACGAAAAGCAATATAAAGACACGATAGAATTAAGAATAGTATCACCCCAAGGGCGAAGTAGAAGAAAACAGATTTCTCCGGTGGAAGTTGGAAAAGGAGAATGGTTGTTGTGATAGTAAGGATAAGGACAAAGATTAGAACTGGATTTAAGCATTTTCACAATCTTTTGGATGTATGAACTAAGAAAGAAAGTATAGAAATGGTGAGAATAATGGAACGGAAGAGTTTAATTTATAATGGGAATATTAGACAGAGTAATCGAGGCAGATCACCGTATCTAATTATAGAGATCTTAGTTTCCTTACTCGCCGAAGAATCAAATCTTTTAGATTTCGAAGATTTTCTTTAAATCCCTTGAATTCCGGAATTCAACCCTGACTCTGTCAAAAGTTAAGATGAATCTTTACTTTCCTATTTCACTCCTTGGTGATAGCTTCATTCGTACTCTTCGAATAATCGAATTATTTTTATCCATATTACTCAATGATGATAAAACTCAATTTATCAACTCATATTCGTCATGAAAACATTTTTATTGTTACCCATGACCACCTCGCTCAAATTTCGGGACGAAATTTCTTTAACGGGTAGGTACTGTGATGACCCGGGAATTTCCGACCAAATTTAAAATTAATCTTATATGATTTTTGACACGATAAGCAAAGTCTGTAATGTTGAATATTAAAATTTGTAAACTATTTTCATGTAGACTGTTACCCTTCGACTGTTCTCGACGATTCACGAACAACTATTTATAAATAGATACATATATATTTGAAAATATAAATATATATATTAATTCGAAATATAATTTGAAATATTATATTATTTAGTTAATAGAATTATTTTTTGTAAAATAAAATAATATAAGATATAATAAAATTTATTATTAAAATAAATCTATATATGTGTGTGTATATATATATATATATATATATATATATATATATATATATAAAGTGTATTGAATATATGTATTTGATTTTGAATTCGTTTAGTAAACGATAGTAGCACTCGTTCATCACTCGATGGTCATATAAGCAAGTTAAATTTTGAACTTATGTATTTTAAAATAAACGGTGATCTGAAAATGAGTTCTATAAATTTTAGGCTTACTAAAAATGTATTTAGGATCTAGTTATTAAGCTTTAACACTTTTTATATTTTACCCATAAATGAGAGGGACAGTTGATGTAATTTTTTTATTTAATAGTTAATCACCAAACTTTGTACCATAATGATCTAAATAAATAAAGATACTTAAATTAAAATTTTGGGATTTTTCCGAACACTTTTATCCACCCTTAATTTCAAATAGTGCACGATACACGGGCCGTGAAGAAGTGTCGGCAGATAAATAATCATGTACTCCGGTGATAATTGAAGGAATCATTTGAAATTACTGTTAGTCACTTTATCATTATCATATTAATATTAGTACATCATCATGGTTTCTTGACTTAATTTACCATAATGCTATTGTAAAATGTATACATATATGCATAAAATGCATACTCTCAACCACTAACCCACTTGTATGACAATTTAATTAGATCAAGTTGCCCAACTTACTGTCATATTTATATATACATACGATTCATTCAGTGGCATGAAAAGCAACCCATTTACTAAGCAACCACTTTTATTTATAAATGCAAGAAGTTTATTAACAACCACTTCTATTTAACCATTTCATGAACATCATCTCCATCACTAATTTAATAACCACCTTCATCAAACCATGATTCCTTGTTACTAATTCGGTTCATTAAATCACCAAAACCGTTTCTATTCTTTTATAAACCATCACCACGAACCACCCCTCAACCTTATCACCACCATGTCGACCACCAAGGAGATCACCACCACCTACATTATCTTCCTCCTACTTTCCTTTTGTTCTCGTCAAGCTTCACACACGCTACCATTCGTAAACCCTCACCATCTTCCTCTCTCTTTGAAACACACAACCGTCACTATGCTTGAGTCACCTTCACCGACGGCCAATCCCATCGTGAGCCACCCTCCACAACCACCATGAAACCTACCACCACCATATCTTTATTTCTGTTGGGAAACAAGAAACCACAGCAACCATTCGTCACCCTCACAAACTGCAACTGTTAAGCTTCTGTTTCTATTCGATGTCCATTAAACCAAACACCCCATTTTTTTTATTTTTTTTGTACGAACCATTTTCTGTTTTACAAATGAAACCACAAGTAACCACCTTTACTCTCTCTTTCTATCCCTCTCTTCTATTCTTAATCAAACCACCACCTTAACTTACTCATTCCACAAAACCCATTTAATTTCGATGCTTACTGTTTTCTATATCAAAACGCCATTTTTTTTTCTCTTCTTCTTGGTTCGTCGATGGGTGCTGCTACAACAGCTATATGTACCTATTTCTGTTTCTACAATGATGACAAGATGATGATTTATAGTAAGTTTAATGATAAAAGTATGCGGACGAGTGAAGAAGACGATGAAGAGTGATGGGTGTTAACGATGATACACCAATAATGATGAAACATTGATCGTTCTTTTGTGTTTTATATTTCTGATCGAATGGTACATAAAGATAAAGATACGGTTATGATTCCACGATTATGATAGGAAATGAAGAAGATGAAGAAACAGTAAGATAGTGTAAATAAAATTAAACTCGTAGCTATAACAGAAAAAGAGAAATAGATGGATGGTTTGGGAATGTGTCATGGGAACGAAAGGTCCTGGGTTCGAACCTAGGCTACTACGTTTTTCTTATTTATCAAGAAAAGCTGATGTTGGGCTAGTAAAACTGTTAATTGGGTCGTGAAATATTTTCTGGTAACTTGGGCCATTTTAGTTGGGCCGAGACCCAGGTAAACGAATTAATGATGATGAAGGAGAAACAGAGATATAGTTTATAGATACATTAAAGTGGTGGTATTTAACTAAAAGCAGAGTCGGATTAATTGGTTTGGGTGTTGTTTATGTTTATTAGAGGTCGTGGGTTCGAGTCCATGCAGAGGCGTTTATTTTTTTAAGGGCTTATACATAAAGGTAGCTTTTCCAATATTTTTATTATTATTACATGATTATCATTATCATTATCATTATCATTATCATTATCATTATCATTATCATTATCATTATCATTATCATTATCATTATCATTATCATTATCATTATCATTATCATTATCATTATCATTATCATTATCATCATTATTATTATTATTATTATTATTATTATTATTATTATTATTATTATTATTATTATTATTATTATTATTATTATTATTATTATTATTATTATTATTATTATTATTATTATTATTATTTTTATTATTATTATGATCATTATTATTGTTATAATTATTATTAAGATTGTTATTAGTAGTATTAATAATTATTATCATTACCCTTATGTTAATTAACATTTTTCAAGCAAGAGAAATTTATATAAAATATATCTATTAAAGAAGTATACTAATATTATATAATACTATATTTTAACTAATGTAATATTACAACATTAATTAAATTATATATATAATAAGTATTATAGCATTATAAACATTAATAAAATTATATATAGGAATATTAAACTTAAAAACATAACAAAATATATCTAAAATTGTTCGATTACAAGTATATATATTTTAATGTATATATACGAATGATATAGGTTCGTGAATCCGAGGCCAACCCTGCATTGTTCAGTTGTTCAATATAGTCATATGTATTTTTACTACAAAATACAGTATGGTGAGTTCATTTGATTCCCTTTTACTCTTTACATTTTTGGGACTGAGAATACATGTGCTATTTTTACAACTGTTTATTAAATGCTTTGAAATATATTTTGAACTGCGAATACATGAAATGCTTTTATAAATGTTTGACGAGATAGACACAAGCAAAACATTCCTCGAATGAATTATTATGCAGACAGAAGTTCTGCGGATTATTATTGAATTATGTGGACATGATAATTGCCACCATTGAATTATGTGGACATGATAATTGCCACCATTGAATTATGTGGACATGATAATTGCCACCATTGAATTATGTGGACATGATAATTGCCACCAGTTGATATGAATGTTATGTATCGAGAGAATGATTTTATACACAGGTTATGTGTATGTTATTTTTGTGCACGAGATATGTGTACGGTTACTAAGATTTATGAAAGATGATTTTGTACACGAGAAAGGTGTACTGTATTTAAAAGACATAGCATGTACATTACAGGTGGGTATAGGATTCGGGCCCATTTATACCATGCAACATTTAAATTTTGTGGTCTATCAAAATGATGAATTTTATTGTTTTATGTTAAACTTATGAACTCACCAACCTTTTGGTTGACACTTTTAAAACATGTTTATTCTCAGGTATGAAAGAAATCTTCTGCTGTGCATTTGCTCATATTACGTGGAGTCGTTCATGGCATTTAGACGTCAGTTCATCGTGATGATACCAGTTGTTAAAGACTTCATCCAGATGGATTAGGACGGGGTATTACATAGATTTAGGCGAGTCTTAAATGAAAAGTCATCTACTCGAACCGAACAATCTAAAAATCAACTTTCCAGAAGCCCCGGGAGTCTGATCAGACCCCGAAAAATAGAAAACAAGTGCTCCAGTGGGTTTCTTGGTGCTTTATGCTAATCACGGTTCTCATCCTTGATGCGTGTAACCCTCAAGTGTACAACTCTTTGATGTTTTAGCATCACTTTGACCAAGTTTCAACTATCAACACACAACTAAAAGTAAAAGCAAACATTCTACAAGTTTTGAACATCAAGGTTGTCTCTTTATTGCATAAACACAATAAAGCTTCAACCTTTGTCCTTTTGACAGAAGTTTTTGCATCTTCATCATATGAGATGATGAAGACTTGATTTTTATCACCATAAAAATCATAAAAAGGTTCCAACTAAGTGAGATCTACAATAATAACTTAGATCTCAAGTATTAAGAAACCCTAAGCTAGAAAGCTTGGATTTTTACAAGATTAATGAGACCATAAGCTAGAAAGATAAGATCTAGTAAAAGTAATGAGACCATAAGCTAAAAAGCTAAGATCTAAACAAAATAATGAAACCCTAAGCTAGAAAGCTTGGATCTTTAATGTTCTTGAAGATCCTTAAAACAAAAAGCTAGATCTACAAGTTACATGAAGATCATAAGCACAAGTTTTGATCTTTTAACAAAAATAAAGTGGTCTTAAGCTATAAAGCTTAGATCCATCAAAGTAATGAAGATTCAAAGCTAGAAAGCTTGAATCTTTCATGCTCTTGAAGGATTCAAATCAAAATTTGAATCTATGAAGACGATAACAAATTTGTCCAGGTACGGCTTGTATACGCGGTTCATGAGATCTATAAACATGGCAGGTGCATTAGTTAAACCAAATGGCATCACAAGAAACTCATAATGACCATAACGAGTTCGAAACGCAGTCTTAAGTACATCGCTCTCCTTCACCCTCAACTGGTGATAACCTGATCGCAAATTCAGTAAACGCTGGATCCCTGCAGCTGATCGAAAAGATCGTCAATCCTAGGAAGGGGATACCAATTCTTGATCGTCAACTTGTTCAGTTCACGATAATCGATACACATGCGGAAAGATCCGTCCTTCTTCTTCACGAACAAAACAGGCGCGCCCCAAGGTGATGAACTCGGTCGAATAAATCCATGGTCTAGCAGTTCCTGCAGTTGACTCTACAACTCTTGCAGTTCGGAAGGTGCAAGTCAATAAGGTGTGCGAGCTACAGGTGCAGCTCCTGGTACTAGATCGATATGGAATTCCACTGATTGCGGCGGGAGTAATCTTGGCAACTCTTCTGGAAAGACGTCGGGAAATTCGTTCACAATTCGCACATCATCCACGCTTTTCTCCTCAGTTTCTAGCTTCTTCACATGTGCTAAAACAGCAAAACGCCCCTTTTTCATGACCTTTTTTGCCTTCATGCAACTAATATGGTTCAGCTTTGGGCTACATCTCTCTCCATAAACAATTAGTGGCTCACCATCTTCGCGAGGTATACGAAGAGTCTTCTCTCCACAGATAACTTCTGCTCTTACCTTGAACAACCAGTCCATACTGTAGTGACCCGAACTTTTCCATGTTTATATATATTAATTGAGATTGATATTTGCATGATTAAATGTTTCCAACATGTTAAGCAATCAAACTTGTTAAGACTTGATTAATTGAAATATGTTTCATATAGACAATTGACCACCCAAGTTGACCGGCGATTCACGAACGTTAAAACTTGTAAAAATGACATGACGATATATATATGGATATACATATGGTTAACATGAGATTATGATAAGTAAGTATATCCATAAGTATATTAACAATGAGTTATATACATATAAACAAGACTACTAACTTAAGGATTTCGAAACGAGACATATATGTAACGATTATCGTTGTAACGACATTTAAATGTATATATATCATATTAAGATATATTAATATATCATAATATCATGATAATATAATAATTTAACATCTCATTAGATATAATAAACAATGGGTTAACAACATTAATTGAGATCGTTAACTTAAAGGTTTCAAAACAACACTTACATGTAACGACTAACGATGACTTAACGACTCAGTTAAAATGTATATACATGTAGTGTATTTAGATGTATTAAAATACTTTTGGAAGACTTCAAGACATATATCAAAACACTCATACTTAACGAAAATGGTTACAGTTACTTTCCCATTCTTTTCTTTCATCAAGAATTCTAGTCGTATTCTTACCCGTATTCTACACAGCTTCAAAACGTACTTACTATGGGTATATACCAATAGGAACTAGCATGGGATTCCACTCTTGATTATTTCATGTATGACTAATCAATTTTAACTTCTACCATGAGCTAGTCAACTAACTAGAACTCCTTTTAACCCCACTCACCACTCACCAATTACCACTCATCATTCACTCCATTTCACTTCCAATTCTCTTTCTAATTCTCTCTCAACACACACACACTATTATGAACGTATTTTTCCAGTAGTTAATCATCATCTTCATCAAAAATCACTTCAAGAATCAAGCTATAATCATCATAGGAAGAACACTTCAAGAACACTTCAAAAATCCCTTCAAGTTTACTAATTTACTTCCAAGCTTTCTAATCCATTCCAAGTAATCATCTAAGATCAAGAAACCTTTGTTATATACAGTAGGTTATCTTTCTTATTCAAGGTAATATTCATATTCAAACTTTGATTCAATTTCTATAACTATAAACTATCTTAATTCGAGTAAAAATCTTACTTGAACTTGTTTTTGTGTCATGATCCTACTTCAAGAACTTTCAATCCATCCAAGATCCTTTGAAGCTAGATTATTTCTTGTCACTTCCAGTAGGTTTACCTACTAAACTTGAGGTAGTAATGATGTTCATAACATCATTCGATTCATATATATAAAACTATCTTATTCGAAGGTTTAAACTCGTAATCACTAGAACATAGTTTAGTTAATTCTAAACTTGTTCGCAAACAAAAGTTAATCCTTCTAACTTGACTTTTAAAATTAACTAAACACATGTTCTATATCTATATGATATGCTAACTTAATGATTTAAAACCTGGAAACACGAAAAACACCGTAAAACCGGATTTACGCCGTCATAGTAACACCGCGGGCTGTTTTGGGTTAGTTAATTAAAAACTATGATAAACTTTGATTTAAAAGTTGTTATTCTGAGAAAATGATTTTTATTATGAACATGAAACTATATCCAAAAATTATGGTTAAACTCAAAGTGGAAGTATGTTTTCTAAAATGGTCATCTAGACGTCGTTCTTTCGACTGAAATGACTACCTTTACAAAAATGACTTGTAACTTATTTTTCGACTATAAACCTATACTTTTTCTGTTTAGATTCATAAAATAGAGTTCAATATGAAACCATAGCAATTTGATTCACTCAAAACGGATTTAAAATGAAGAAGTTATGGGTAAAACAAGATTGGATAATTTTTCTCATTTTAGCTACGTGAAAATTGGTAACAAATCTATTCCAACCATAACTTAATCAACTTGTATTGTATATTATGTAATCTTGAGATACCATAGACACGTATACAATGTTTCGACCTATCATGTCGACACATCTATATATATTTCGGAACAACCATAGACACTCTATATGTGAATGTTGGAGTTAGCTATACAGGGTTGAGGTTGATTCCAAAATATATATATAGTTTGAGTTGTGATCAATACTGAGATACATATACACTGGGTCGTGGATTGATTCAAGATAATATTTATCGATTTATTTCTGTACATCTAACTGTGGACAACTAGTTGTAGGTTACTAACGAGGACAGGTGACTTAATAAACTTAAAACATCAAAATATATTAAAAGTGTTGTAAATATATTTTGAACATACTTTAATATACATGTATATATTGTTATAGGTTCGTGAATCAACAGTGGCCAAGTCTTACTTCTCGACAAAGTAAAAATCTGTGAAAGTGAGTTATAGTCCCACTTTTAAAATCTAATATTTTTGGGATGAGAATACATGCAGGTTTTATAAATGATTTACAAAATAGACACAAGTACGTGAAACTACATTCTATGGTTGAATTATCGAAATCGAATATGCCCCTTTTTATTAAGTCTGGTAATCTAAGAATTAGGGAACAGACACCCTAATTGACGCGAATCCTAAAGATATATCTATTAGGCCTAACAAACCCCATCTAAAGTATCGGATGCTTTAGTACTTCGAAATTTATATCATATCCGAAGGGTGTCCCGGAATGATGGGGATATTCTTATATATGCATCTTGTTAATGTCTGTTACCAGGTGTTCACCATATGAATGATTTTTATCTCTATGTATGGGATGTGTATTGAAATATGAAATCTTGTGGTCTATTGTTACGATTTGATATATATAGGTTAAACCTATAACTCACCAACATTTTTGTTGACGTTTTAAGCATGTTTATTCTCAGGTGATTATTAAGAGCTTCCGCTGTCGCATACTTAAATAAGGACGAGATTTGGAGTCCATGCTTGTATGATATTGTGTAAAAACTGCATTCAAGAAACTTATTTTGTTGTAACATATTTGTATTGTAAACCATTATGTAATGGTCGTGTGTAAACAGGATATTTTAGATTATCATTATTTGATAATCTACGTAAAGCTTTTTAAACCTTTATTGATGAAATAAAGGTTATGGTTTGTTTTAAAATGAATGCAGTCTTTGAAAAACGTCTCATATAGAGGTCAAAACCTCGTAACGAAATCAATTAATATGGAACGTTTTTAATCAATAAGAACGGGACATTTCACATACCGACAATCACATCAAAGATCCCCAACTTAATGGGTATCAGATCAATCTCAAAATCCACACCAGGTAAGTTTATAATACCTCCTCAGCCAATTTGGTCAACTTTCTCAAATTTTTCATTGGCTACCTCAACAAGAATATTCTCCTCCAAAGGAACTAACGACCAATCTATCTTAGAGCAAAAGTGTCTACATACATAAATCCTATCGGCACCAGTATCAAACAAGACATAAGTTAATAGTTTATTGATAGTGAATGTACATATAAGCAAGTCAGGATCCTCGCGGGCATCTCTGGCGTTCAAGTTGAAGACTCTTCCACGTGCTGGCCCGCCATCCTTCTTCTTGTTGGGACATTCATTCCTGAAGTGGCCATGCTGACCGCACTCATAGCACTTCCTCGTTCCATTTGGGTTTGTCCTCACAGCTGGGGTGGTGCTCTTACAATCTATGCCGATGTGTCCAGTCCTTTTACACTTCTCACACACTACGTTGCAGTATCCAGTATGATGCTTGTAGCATCTCTTACACTGAGGAAGGCTACCTTTATAGTTAGGGTTAGGGTTCCTCCATTCGTTGTTTCCCTTAAAATTCTCATACCTCTTAGCTGGGTTCTGATCAAAACCTTTACCCTTACATCCGTCCCACTCACGTTTCCCATTACTAGATCCCGATTCTGATTTCACCTTCTCTGGCTCTTGGCGGGTAATTTGATTCATCAGGGTGTGCGCCATGCGCATAGCTTCTGGGACATTTGCTGGTTTCGAAGAGGTGACATTTCCCTGAATGTCCTTGGGTAGTCCCCACAGATACCGTTCCAATCGCTTAAATTCAGGAGTAACCATTGTGGGGCACATCAAGGCTAACTCCAAGTACCTCCGGTTATAGCCATCAAGGTCAGTTCCTACAACTTTCAGTTCCCAAAACTCCGCTTCCATTTTCTAAATTTTGGTTCTGGGGCAGTACTCCTCTATCATAGCCCTCTTAAACTCCTCCCATGGTGTTGCATAAGCTTCATCAATTCCCTGAGCCTGGGTTTCATGACCCGTCCTAATCCATCTTAACGAAGTCCATATCGATTATAAACGGTTCACAATAGTTGATTACATCGTGAGGTACTTGACCTCTATATGATACATTTTACAAACATTGCATTCGTTTTTAAAAGACAAACTTTCATTACATCGAAATTTGACAGGCATGCATTCCAATTCATAATATATCAAACTATCAATGACTTAATAATAATCTTGATAAAATCAACGACTCGAATGCAATGTCTTTTGAAATATATCATGAATGACTCCAAGTAATATCTCTAGAATGAGTTAATGCACAGCGGAAGATTTCTTTCATACCTGAGAATAAACATGCTTTAAAGTGTCAACCAAAAGGTTGGTGAGTTCATTAGTTTATCATAAACGATCATTTTCATCATTTTAATAGACCACAAGATTTTCATTTCTCATAAATACACATCTCGTATTAGGCATTTCGCAAACTGCATAGAGGTAAAAATCATTCATATGGATTGAATACCTGGTAACCGACCTTAACAAGATGCATATAGAATATCCCCATCATTCCGGGACTCCCTTCGGACATGATAAATTAGAAGTACTAAAGCATCCGGTACTTTGGATGGGGTTTGTTGGGCCAATAGATCTATCTTTAAGATTCGCGTCAATTAGGGTGTGAAATGTCCCGTTCATATTGATTATAAACGTTCCATATTAATTGATTTCGTCGCGAGGTTTTGACCTCTATATGAGACGTTTTTCAAAGACTGCATTCATTTTTAAAACAACCATAACCTTTATTTTGTCGATAAAGGTTTAAAAAACATTACGTAGATTATCAAATAATGATAATCTAAAATATATCGTTTACACACGACCATTACATAATGGTTTACAATATGAATATATTACATCAAAATAAGTTTTTTCAATGCAGTTTTACATAATATCATACAAGCATGGACTCCAAATCTTGTCCTTATTTTAGTATGCAACAGCGGAAGCTCTTAATAATCACCTGAGAATAAACATGCTTAAAATGTCAACAAAAATGTTGGTGAGTTATAGGTTTAACCTATATATTATTAAATCATAATAATAGACCACAAGATTTCATATTTCAATACATCCCATACATAGAGATAAAAATCATTCATACGGTGAACACCTGGTAACCGACATTAACAAGATGCATATAAGAATATCCCCATCATTCCGGGACATCCATCGGACATGATATAATAACTCGAAGTACTAAAGCATCCACTACAACGGATGGGGTTTGTTGGGCCCAATAGATCTATCTTTAGGATTCGCGTCAATTAGTAGACTGGTTTACTAATTCTTAGGTTACCAAGTAAAAGGGGCATATTCGGCTTCGATCGTTCAACCATAGAAAGTAGTTTCATGTACTTGTGTCTATTTTGTAAAACATTTATAAAGCTGCATGTATTCTCATCCCAGAAATAGTAGATTTTAAAAGTGGGACTATAACTCACTTTCACAGATTTTTACTTCGTCGGGAAGTAAGACTTGGCCACTGGTCGATTCACGAACCTATAACAAATATGTACATATATATCAAAGTATGTTCAAAATATATTTACAACATTTCTAATATGTTTAAATGTTTTAAGTTTATTAAGTCAGCTGTCCTCGTTAGTAACCTACAACTAGTTGTCCATAGTTAGATGTACACAAATAAATTGATATATATTATCTTGACCCAATCCATGGCCCAGTGTATACACGTCTCAGGCTAGATCACAACTCAAAGTATATATATTTTTGGAATCAACCTCAACCCTGTATAGCTAACTCCAACATTACTGCATATAGAGTGTCTATGGTTGTTCCAAATAGTATATATAGATAGGTCGATATGATATGTCAAAACATTTGCATACGTGTCTATGGTATCCCAAATTACATAATATATTAGAATATATGTATTATCTAATATAAGTTAGCTAGGATATGATTAATATAGATTTGTTACCAATTTTCACGTAGCTACAACAAGTAAAAATATCCAATCTTATTTTAGCCATAACTTCTTCGTTTTAAATCCGTTTTGAGTGAATCCAATTGCTATGGTTTCATATTGAACTTAAGTTTATGAATCTATACAGAAAAAGTATAAGTTTATAGTCGGAAAAATAGGTTACAAGTCATTTTTGTAAAGGTAGTCATTTCAGTCGAAAGATCTAGATGACCATTTTGGAAAACATACTTCCACTTTGAGTTTAATCATGATTTTTGGATATAGTTTCATGTTCATAAGAAAAATCATTTTTCCAAAAGAACAACTTTTAAATCAAAGTTTATCATAGTTTTTAATTAACTAACCCAAAACAGCCCCCGGTGTTACTACGACGGCGTATATCCAGTTTTACGGTGTTTTTCGTGTTTTCAGGTTTTAAATCATTAAGTTAGCATATAATATAGATATAGAACATGTGTCTAGTTGATTTTAAAAGTCAAGTTAGAAGGATTAACTTTTGTTTGCGAACAAGTTTAGAATTAACTAAACTATGTTCTAGTGATTTCAAGTTTAAACCTCCGAATAAGGTAGTTTTATATATATGAATCGAATGATGTTATGAACATCATTACTACCTCAGGTTTTGTGGATAAACCTATTGGAAATGAGAAAAATAGATCTAGCTTCAAAGGATCTTTGGATGGCTTGAAAGTTCTTGAAGCAGAATCATGACACGAAAACAAGTTCAAGTAAGATTTTCACTCGAAATAAGATTGTTATAGTTATACAAATTGAATCAAAGTTTGAATATGAGTATTACCTTGTATTAGAAAGATATCTTACTGTAAATAAGAAAGATTTCTTGAGGTTGGATGATCACTTTACAAGATTGGAAGTAAGCTAGCAAACTTGGAAGTATTCTTGATTTTATGAAACTAGAACTTATAGAATCTATGAAGAACACTTAGAACTTGAAGATAGAACTTGAGAGAGATCAATTTAATGAAGAAAATTGAAGAATGAAAGTGTTTGTAGGTGTTTTTGGTCGTTGGTATATGGATTAGATATAAAGGATGTGTAATTTTTTTTACATGTAAATAAGTCATGAATGATTACTAATATTTTTGTAATTTTATGAGATATTTCATGCTAGTTGCCAAATGATGGTTCTCACATATGTTAGGTGACTTACATGAGCTGTTAAGAGCTGATCATTGGAGTGTATATACCAATAGTACATACATCTAAAAGCTGTGTATTGTACGAGTACGAATACGGGTGCATACGAGTAGAATTATTGATGAAACTGAACGAGGATGTAATTGTAAGCATTTTTGTTAAGTAGAAGTATTTTGTTAAGTGTCTTGAAGTCTTTCAAAAGTGTATGAATACATATTAAAACACGACATGTATATACATTTTGACTGAGTCGTTAAGTCATCGTTAGTCGTTACATGTAAATGTTGTTTTGAATCCTTTAGGTTAACGATCTTGTTAAATGTTGTTAACCCATTGTTTATTATATCTAAAGAGATGTTAAATTATTACATTATCATGATATTATGATATATTAATATATCTTAGTATGATATATATACAGTTAAATGTTGTTACAACGATAATCGTTACATATATGTCTCGTTTCGAAATCATTAAGTTAGTAGTCTTATTTTTACATATGTAAATCATTGTTAATACACTTAATGACATGTTTAATTATCATTTATCATGATTAAACATAGTGTATCAATATCTTAATATGATTCATATGTATTTAGTAAGACGTTGTTATAACGATAATCGTTATATATATCGTTTCGAGTTTCTTAATTCAATAAACTCAATTTTATGTATATAACTCAATGTTAAAATACCTAATGAGATACTTACTTATCATAATATCATGTTAACTATATATATAATCATATATATGTCATCATATAGTTTTTACAAGTTTTAACGTTCGTGAATCACCGGTCAACTTGGGTGGTCAATTGTCTATATGAAACCTATTTAAATTAATCAAGTCTTAACAAGTTTGATTGCTTAACATGTTGGAAACACTTAATCATGTAAATAACAATTTCATTTAATATATATAAACATGGAAAAGTTCGGGTCACTACAGTACCTACCCGTTAAATAAATTTCGTCCCGAAATTTTAAGCAGTTGGAGGTGTTGACGTATCTTCTGGAAATAAGTGCGGGTATTTCTTCTTCATCTGATCTTCTCATTCCCAGGTAAACTCGGGTCCTCTACGAGCATTCCATCGAACTTTAACAATTGGTATCTTGTTTTGCTTAAGTCTTTTAACCTCACGATCCATTATTTCGACGGGGTCTTCGACGAATTAAAGTTTTTCGTTGATTTGGATTTCGTCTAACGGAATAGTGAGATCTTCTTTAGCAAAACATTTCTTCAAATTTGAGACGTGGAAAGTGTTATGTATAGCCGCGAGTTGTTGTGGTAATTCAAGTCGGTAAGCTACTGGTCCGACACGATCAATAATCTTGAATGGTCCTATATACCTTGGATTTAATTTCCCTCGTTTACCAAATCGAACAACGCCTTTCCAAGGTGCAACCTTAAGCATGACCATCTCTCCAATTTCAAATTTCATATCTTTTCTTTTAATGTCGGCGTAGCTCTTTTGTCGACTTTGGGCGGTTTTCAACCGTTGTTGAATTTGGATGATCTTCTCGGTAGTTTCTTGTATTATCTATGGACCCGTAATCTGTCTATCCCCCACTTCACTCCAACAAATTGGAGACCTGCACTTTCTACCATAAAGTGCTTCAAATGGCGCCATCTCAATGCTTGAATGGTAGCTGTTGTTGTAGGAAAATTCTGCTAACGGTAGATGTCGATCCCAACTGTTTCCGAAATCAATAACATATGCTCGTAGCATGTCTTCAAGCGTTTGTATCATCCTTTTGCTCTGCCCATCAGTTTGTGGATGATAGGCAGTACTCATGTCTAGACGAGTTCCTAATGCTTGCTGTAATGTCTGCCAGAATCTTGAAATAAATCTACCATCCCTATCAGAGATAATAGAGATTGGTATTCCATGTCTGGAGACAACTTTCTTCAAATACAGTCGTGCTAACTTCTTCATCTTGTCATCTTCTCTTATTGGCAGGAAGTGTGCTGATTTGGTGAGACGATAAACTATTACCCAAATAGTATCAAAACCACTTGTAGTCCTTGGAAATTTAGTGATGAAATCTATTGTAATGTTTTCCCATTTCCATTCTGGGATTTCGGATTGTTGAAGTAGACCTGATGGTTTCTGATGCTCAGCTTTGACCTTAGAACACGTCAAACATTCCCCTACATATTTAGCAACATCGACTTTCATACCTGGCCATAACAAATGTTTCTTGAGATCTTTGTACATCTTCCCCGTTCCAGGATGTATTGATTATCTGGTTTTATGAGCTTCTCTAAGTACATTTTCTCTCATATCTCCAAATTTTGGTACCCAAATTCTTTCATCCCTATACCGGGTTCCGTCTTCCCGAATATTAAGATGCTTCTCCGATCCTTTGGGTATTTCATCCTTTAAATTTCCCTCTTTTAAAACTCCTTGTTGCGCCTCCTTTATTTGAGTAGTAAGGTTATTGTGAATCATTATATTCATAGCTTTTACTCGAATGGATTTTCTGTCCTTTCTACTCAAAGCGTCGGCTACCACATTCGCCTTCCCCGGGTGGTAACGAATCTCAAAGTCGTAATCATTCAACAATTCAATCCACCTGCGCTGCCTCATGTTCAGTTGTTTCTGATTAAATATATGTTGAAGACTTTTGTAGTAGGTATATATAATACTTTTGACCCCATATAAGTAGTACCTCCAAGTCTTTAATGCAAAAATAACCGCACCTAATTCCAAATCATGCGTTGTATAATTCTGCTCGTGAATCTTCAATTGTCTAGACGCATAAGCAATTACCTTCGTTCGTTGCATTAATACACAACTGAGACCTTGCTTTGTAGCATCACAATATATCACAAAATCATCATTCCCTTCAGGTAATGACAATATAGGTGCCGTAGTTAACTTTTTCTTTAACAATTGAAACGCTTTCTATTGTTCATCCTTCCATTCAAATTTCCTCCCTTTATGCGTTAATGCAGTCAAGGGTTTTGCTATTCTGGAAAAATCTTGGATGAACCTTTTGTAGTAACCAGCTAGTCCTAAAAATTGGCGTATATGCTTCGGAGTTTTCGGGGTTTCCCATTTTTCAACGGTTTCAATCTTTTCTGGATCCACCTGAATACCTTTTTTGTTCACTATGTGACCGAGGAATTGAATACCTTTTTTCTTTTCTCAGCAACTCTAGCACTTTTCTTAAATGTTCTTCATGCTCTTGATCATTCTTCGAGTAAATAATTATGTCATCGATGAAAACAATGACAAACTTGTCAAGATATGGCCCACACACTCGGTTCATGAGGTCCATGAACACAGCTGGTGTGTTCGTCAATCCAAACGGCATAACTATAAACTCGTAATGACCGTAGCGCGTCCTAAAAGCAGTCTTTGGAATATCATCCTCCTTCACCCGCATTTGATGATACCCAGAACATAAATCAATCTTCGAATAAACCGACAAGCCTTGTAGTTGATCAAATAAGTCGTCGATTCTAGGTAGTGGGTAGCGGTTCTTGATGGTAAGTTTGTTCAAATCTCGGTAGTCGATACACAACCTAAATGTACCATCCTTCTTCTTGACAAACAAAACAGGAGCTCCCCACGGTGATGTGCTTGGTCGAATGAAACCATGCTCTAAAAGTTCTTGTAATTGTCTCTGAAGTTCCTTCATTTCGCTAGGTGCGAGTCTGTATGGAGTACGAGCTATTGGTGCAGCTCCCGGTACAAGGTCTATTTGAAATTCAACGGATCGGTGTGGAGGTAGTCCCGGTAATTCTTTCGAAAATACATCAGGAAATTCTTTTGCGACTGGAACATCATTGATGTTCTTTTCTTCAGAATTGACTTTCTCGACGTGTGCTAGCACAGCATAGCAACCTTTTCTTATTAGTTTTTGTGCCTTCATGTTACTAATAAGATTTAACTTCGCGTTGCTCTTTTCTCCGTACACCATTAAGGGTTTTCCTTTTTCTCGTATAATGCGAATTGCATTTTTGTAACAAATGATCTCTGCTTTTACTTCTTCAACCAGTCCATACCGATTATCACATCAAAACTCCCTAACTCTACTGGTATCAAGTCAATCTTAAATGTTTCGCTAACCAGTTTAATTTCTCGATTCTGACATATATTATCTGCTGTAATTAATTTACCGTTTGCTAATTCGAGTAAAAATTTATTATCCAAGGGCGTCGGTGAACAACTTAGTTTAGCACAAAAATCTCTACTCATATAGCTTCTATCCGCACCTGAATCAAATAAAACATAAGCAGATTTATTGTCAATGAGAAACGTACCCATAACAAGCTCCGGGTATTCCTGCGCTTCTGCCGTATTAATATTGAAAACTCTTCTGCGGCCCTGCCCATTAGTATTCCCCTGATTCGGGCAATTTCTACTAAAGTGGCCCGGTTTTCCACATCCAAAATAAACTATGGCGGTATTATTTGTTCCGACATTATTTGTTCCTTTAGTTCTGTTAAGCATTGGTCCGTAGATTTTGCACTTCTCCGCGCTATGACCATTTCTTTTACACCTGTTTCAAAATGTCGTAAAGAACCCCAGGTGATGCTCTTCACATCTTTGGCATGGCTGTTTTTGGTTTTCGTTGCCATTGTTGTTATTGAGATTGTTGTTGGGATTGTTATTGTTGCTGTTGTTGTTGTTGTTGTTGAGCCGGTTATTGTAGTTGTTGTTGGGACGTTTGTTGAAGTTGTTGTTGCGATTGATGTTGCAGTTATTGGGATAGTTGTTGCGATTTTGGTTGTAATTGTTGTTGTTGTATTGGTGACTCTTGTCATTGGTTTCTTCCCACTTTCTCTTGACTTGTTTCATGTTAGCCTCTTCGATTGCCTGCTCTTTAATCCTTCCTTCGATCTGGTTCACTAATTTGTGAGCCATTCGACTTGCCTTTTGTATGGAGGTGGGCTCGTGTGAACTCACATATTCTTGAATTCTTTCCTGTAACCCTTTTACAAATGCATCGATCTTCTCTTCTTCGTCTTCAAACGTTCTGGGACACAATAGGCACAATTCTGTGAATCGTCGTTCGTACATGGTGATATCGAAACCTTGCGTTCGTAATCCTCTAAGCTCTACCTTGAGCTTATTGACCTCGTTCCTGAGACGATACTACTCGTTCATCAATTGCTTGAATGCTGACCATGGTAGTGCGTAAGCAGCATCTTGTCCTACCTGCTCGAGATAGGTATTCCACCACGTTAACGCCGTACCTGTGAAGGTATGCATAGCGTACTTAACTTTGTCCTCTTCAGTACACTTACTTATGGCAAACACCGATTCGACCTTCTCGGTCCACCGTTTCAATCCAATTGGTCCTTCGGTTCCATCAAATTCCAAAGGTTTGCAGGCAGTGAATTCTTTGTAGGAGTATCCTACACGATTTCTTGTGGAATTAGTTCCACTGCTAGATCCAGAGTTATTGTTATTTTGAATTGCAGCCTGCACTGTGGCTATGTTCGCAGCAAGGAAAACACGGAAGTCTTCCTCACTCATGTTCAAGTTCTGACGAGTCGCCAGTGTCATTTCCTTCAAAATAGCCAAAAGAATTGAGTTAATCATATAGAATTCATGAGTAGTCAATAGTATTTTATAGCATAATATGAACTTATTTATAAAAGCTTTTTCTTCATATTAGCATTTTATAGTTTTAATTCGGGTAGTACCTACCCGTTAAGTTCATACTTAGCAGCTATTATACAATTCAACTACTACGATTCTATATGAAAAACTTATTACAATAATATTTCGCGTTCAAACTTTATACAATATTTTACAAACTTACAATACCGCTATAATACATATAGGATGAAATATAGCACATAATAACTTTGCTACTCGGCAGCTATGAAGGCAATTCTAGTTAATACGCAAGTTGTTTAGTAAAAGAAATAAAGACACGTAATTCATAAGTCCAGAAACAAGTCATGCATTCAGGTTTTACTAAGATGACTTCCCATCCTTGATCTTGTGAAAAATAACTGTTATAACCATTGGCTAGGCAGCATGTTGTAATGTCATCAAAAGGACGAGAGTTTCGTAATGTCCAACAGCCCCGTAATAATCTAAAAACCTTGTTTCTCACCCTAACTACTGAATCCGTCACTTGTGGGAAGGTTTTATTTAAAAGCTGCAATCCGATGTTCTTTTTCTCACTTTGGTAAGAAGCGAACATCACTAACCCGTAAGCATAACATGCTTCTTTATGTTGCATGTTAGGAGCTCTTTCTAATTCACGAAATCCTATGTTGGGATATGTTGAGTCAAAATAGGTTCTTAACCCGTAGCGTAAAATTGCATTTGGGTTCCCCGCATTTAACGCTTTAAAGAAAACACGGCGTAACTTACGGTCTCCCCAATGTGATATACCCCACCTATCAAAGGAAAGCCTTTTATAAACGAAGGCATTTCTGGAAAGTCTTTCAAATGTTTGACAAGTTAATTTTGCCATAACTAAATGTGCTGATGAATTCTGACCGACTCTAGACAAGATTTCCTCAATCATATCCTCTGGTAGGTCTTCTAAAATATTCGGTTGTTGATAATGCTAAAAACAAAAATATATTTCATAGCATTATCCCTCAAGAAAGACAAGCTTTTAGTTACAATTGTTCTATTTACAAGTGATATTCGTTTAAATAATAAAAGGTGAAGACAAAAGACAGATTCGACGAATTGAAGACGCAAACGACCAAAAAGCTCAAAAGTATAAAGTACAATCAAAGTGGTTCAAATTATTGATGAGAAACGTCTCGAAATTACAAGAGTACAAGACGCAAAACGCAAAGTACAAGATATTAAATTGTACGCAAGGACGTTCAAAAATCCGGAATCGGGACCAGAGTCAACTCTCAATGCTCGACGCAACGGACTAAAAATTACAAGTCAACTATGCACATGAATATAATATAAAATATAATTAATTCTTAAAATTATTTATATATTATAATATTTAATAAAACCGTCAGCAAGAAGCAAACAACCACATGTGAGCTATAAAAAGTGGCCATGCGATCGCATGGCCAGGAAGAAGGAATTTCATGCGATCACATGACCCAAAATGTCAGGCCACATCTATAAATTTCGTAGTTTTTGGTCGAATAACACACATCTTTTATCTATCTATCTCTCAAACGTAATATATATATATATATATATATATATATATATATATATATATATATATATATATATATATATATATATTATAATTTTAATTTTAATAATAATAAGGGTATGTTAGTGAATGTTGTAAGGGTGTAAGTCGAAATTCTGTCCGTGTAACGCTACGCTATTATTAATCATTGTAAGTTATGTTCAACCTTTTTAAATTAATGTCTCATAGCTAAGTTATTATTATGCTTATTTAAGCCGAAGTAATCATGATGTTGGGCTGAATATTAAAGACGGGGTAATTGGGCTTTGTACCATAATTGGGGTTTGGACAAAAGAACGACACTTGTGGAAATTAGACTATGGGCTATTAATGGACTTTATATTTGTTTAATTAAATGATAGTTTGTTAATTTAATATAAAGATTTACAATTGGACGTACCTATAAATAACCATATACACTCGATCGGACACGATGGGCGGGATATTTATAAGTACTAATAATCGTTCATTTAACCGAATACGGGAATGGATTAATAGTCTATGGACTTATTAAAACAGGGGTGAATTATACACAAGGAAAATTGGTGTAATTATAGTTTAAGTCCCCAATTAGTTGGAATATTTGACTTCGGATATAAGGATAATTTGACGAGGACACTCGCATTTTATATTTATGACTGATGGACTGTTATGGACACAAACCAGATGGACATATTGAATAATCCAGGACAAAGGACAATTAACCCATGGTAATAAACTAAAATCAACACGTCAAACATCATGATTACGGAAGTTTATATAAGCATAATTCCTTTATTTCATATTTAATTGCACTTTTAATTATCGCACTTTAATTTATTGTCATTTTAATTATCGTATTTCTTTAATTATCGCAATTTTATTATTGTCATTTACTTTATGCTTTAAATTAAGTCTTTTATTTTTAATATTTTACATTAGGTTTTAACTGCGACTTATGTTTTAAAATCGACAAACCGGTCATTAAACGGTAAAAATTTCCTTTTATAATAATAATACTACTTATATATATATTTATATATTTACAAATATAGTTTTAAAAATATAGCGTTTAACTTGGCGAGTTCCCTGTGGACGAACCAGACTTACTAAAAACTACACTACTGTACGATTAGGTACACTACCTATAAGTGTTGTAGCAAGGTTTAGGTATATCCACTCTATAAATAAATAAATAACTTGTGTAAAATTGTATCATATTTAATAGTATTTTGTAATAAAAATATAACTATTTTGTACCCCTTTGCTTTAACATCAAGTATTTTTGGCGCCGCTGCCGGAGACTGCTTAAACGCCGGAAACGAAACGCTATATATATAAAAAAAAGATTTTTAATTTACTTTTATAAAAATACGTTTTAAATATTAAAAATACAAAAATATAAAAAAAAACAAAATATATATATTTTTAAGAGTTATTCAAAATATAAAAAAATTAAAAAGTTTGTATTTTCTTTTAGTTACAAAAACTAATAGGTAGATATTTTTGTAAAAATATAAGTTTTTATTTATTTTATATATTTATAAAACAGAAAATTTAAAACAGAAAAAAAAATATATAAATAAGAAATTATACGGCCTGATACTGTTAACCATGCGACCGCATGAAAATATAACACGATATCCATGCGATCGCATGGACTGATCTGACACGCCAGGTTTGACTTATTTCTGCATTAATTACGAAGTATTAATTATTATTATTATTATTATTATTATTATTATTATTATTATTATTATTATTATAAACCCTAATTAGGGTTAATTATAATATTAATTATTTAAGTTTTTAGTTTTAATTTGTATTTTAAGTTTAATTAATTTTATTAATATATAAAAATTAATACTTTTATAAAATAAATATAAAAATAATATTTTTATAAAAATAAATAATTTTATCACTTTTTATATCTTTTTATATTTCGTATCTTTTTAATCGTTTATTCGTAAATTGTATGTTTTTCGCTAGTAATTAATTTTAATATAGTATTTGCCCTAGTTTTTTTTTATTTCTAGATTTATAGGCTTTGCCGTAAAATCCCTTAAGTGCTTTTTCTTTAGATTAAGATTTAGTTGCTTTAGAATTTTGCGACGCCGTTTTATAAATTTTAGTACTTTTTAAGTTATTACCATTTTGGATATAGAATTTCTTTTAAGCTTTAATATTTTTAGACGTAACTTTAAATTCTTAGTTTTTAGACTTTTAAGTTTCGACGCGCTACGTTCTTTTTATTATTTTTCGACCTTTTATTTTTCGACGTTTTTCCGACGCGCTCTTTTTCTTTCTTATTTCACGACGCTCTAGTTTTTAGGACATAGAATTTTCTATTTCTTCTCTAAAATTTCTTTAAAATTTCGACGAAAAATTATTTTAAGCGGTTAAATTGATAGACATCCAAAATTTTCTGGTTCGTAGTAATAGTTGGATTTGTTAGTGGCGAGTTGTGGGCTTCCGAATTAAAGGGTCCTGGCTACCTGCTGCATCTATTGGCTATTTGAAACGTGGGAAAATCAGAAAAGTCTATTAATTTGATAACTTATATAATTTTTATCTTTTATAACTAATAGGATATTCAGTGAATGCACCGAGCAAAACGTTCACCACCTTTTATACGTTCACCACCTTTAACTCGATCAAGACTTCTAGCCAATATTGTCGCCGTTGATTTTTCTTTAGAATCGTCATCCAGTCGACCAAGTACTCCAATTAAAATTTCCGATAATCCATTTTTTGAACCCGACCTCACAATTGAGAATCCGGAGGATATTCAGGGACAATTCAGAGATCCTAAACCACTAATCTTTCCTCCGGAACCACCAATCATTCAAACGGAGATTGTCGAGGAACAACCCATTAAATCAGAATCCTCTAGTGATTCAGATTAAATCTGGAACCTCTAAGTATGGAAGACCGAATGAGAGCTAAACACACTGGTCAAGGTCACGCAATTACTCAACCAAACATTAATGCGCCAGATTATGAAATCAAAGGACAAATCCTACACATGGTAACTAATCAATGCCAATTTAGTGGTGCGCCGAAGGAAGATACAAATGAACATCTTCGAACCTTTAATAGGATCTGTACTTTATTTAAAATCCGAGAAGTGAAGGATGAACAGATATATCTCATGTTATTTCCCTGGACTTTAAAGGGAGAAGCTAAAGATTGGTTAAAATCGTTACCTGAAGGGGCGATTGATACATGGGACGTTTTAGTTGAAAAATTTCTTAAACAATTCTTTCAGGCATCTAAAGCCGTGAAACTTCAAGGAGAAATTGTTACGTTCACACAAAAGCCAAATGAAACTCTATATGAAGCGTGGACAAGATTTGAAAAGTTGTTGAGAGAATGTCCGCAACATGGTTTAGACACTTATCAAATAGTACAAATATTCTACCAAGGATGCGACATCACTACAAGAAAAGACATCGATATAGCAGCTGGTGGTTCCATTATGAAGAAAACCGCAACTGAAGCTTACAAAATTATTGATAACACTGCTTCCCACTCACATGAGTGGCATCAAGAAAAAGATATCGTTAGATCATCTAAAGCAGCTAGAGCCAATTCTAGCCATGACTTTGATTCCATTTCCGCAAAGATAGATGCTGTCGAGAGACGAATGGAAAAGATGACTAAGGATATTCACTCAATACGAATTAGTTGTGAGCAGTGTGGAGGACCACATTTGACAAAAGATTGTCTCAGTATTGAACAAACAATGGAACAAAGAGAGAATGTTTCATACATGAATCAAAGGCCTGGAAATAATTATCAGAATAATTATCAATCGCCAAGACCAATCTACAATCAAAATCAGAATTATAACCGAAATGTTCCATACAACAACCAACAAGGTCCTAGCAATCAACAAGTATCTAACAATACTTACAATCAGCAAAGACCTATTTTTCAAAACAAACCACCACAAACCGATGATAAAAAGCCAAATTTAGAAGATATGATGTCGAAGCTAGTTGAATCTCAAACACAGTTTTTCACATCTCAGAAACAAACCAATGAACAAAATGCTCAAGCATTTAGAAATCAACAAGCTTCTATTCAAAATTTGGAACAAGAAGTAAGCAACCTAGCAAGGTTGATAGGTGAAAGAAAACCGAAAAGTCTACCTAGTGATACAAATGCTAACCCCCGGAATGAAACAGCTAAAGCCATTACCACAAGAAGTGGTATTACACTTAAACCACCTGAAATGCCTGTAATTTCCGATGACGCTATTCCTCCTCCACAAGAACAACAACCTGAACAAAATAAGGAAACAGAACCGGTAGTTGAAAAGGTTAATGAAGATAACACAGTTAAGGCTAAACCTTATGTTAAACCATACCAACCACCACTTCCTTACCCGAGTAAAATGAGAAAAGAGAGACTTGAAGCCGAGCAATCCAAATTCTTGGATATGTTTAAACAAATAAATGTTAATCTTCCTTTCATTGATGTAATTTCAGGAATGCCAAGATATGCTAAATTCTTGAAAGATCTAATCATAAATAGAAAGAAAATGGAAGAACTCTCGGCTGTTACTATGAATGCTAATTGTTCTGCAGTGCTGTTGAATAAGATACCAGAAAAATTATCTGATCCAGGAAGTTTCACAATTCCATATTTTCTGGGTAGTCTTAGTTCAATAGAAGCATTAGCAGACTTAGGTGCTAGTATAAATTTAATGCCGTATTCACTATACACTAAACTAGACCTTGGAGAATTGAAACCAACACGAATAAGCATACAACTAGCAGATCGACCAGTAAAATATCCTAGAGGGATAATGGAGAATATGCTAGTTAAAGTTGGTACTTTAGTATTCCCAGTAGATTTTGTTATTCTGGACATGGAAGAAGATTCTTGAGTTCCTCTCATATTAGGAAGACCATTCTTAAACACGGCTAAAGCAATAATAGACGTGTTTGGTAAGAAACTGACCCTAAGTATAGAGGAAGAGAGTGTTACCTTTTCAGTTGATAGAGCCATGCAACAACCACAATCTGCAGATGATACATGTTATTATATTCAAACTATAGATTCACATGCAGAATTGTTAGAAGAATTTCCAGAATTACAAGGAACAGGAGAATGTTCTTTAGGAGAAGGAACTGAACCAATTGATGAAGCTGAAATGTTAGCCGCACTCATGGCTAATGGATATGAACCAACAACAGAAGAAATTCAAATGCTAAAAGAAGAAGACAGATATCGATATAAATCATCGATAGAAGAACCACCGACATTAGAATTAAAGCCACTTCCAAACCATTTGGAATATGCTTATTTACATGGTGAATCTGAATTACCTGTAATAATATCGTCTTCTCTTACTGAAAATGAAAAATCTCAACTCATTTCTGTGCTAAAAGCTCATAAACCAGCTATTGCATGGAAGATTCATGATATTAAAGGAATAAGTCCTTCGTATTGCACACATAAAATCCTTATGGAAGAAGGTCATAATTCGTATGTGCAACGCCAACGAAGACTAAATCCTAATATGCAAGATGTTGTTAAGAAAGAAATTATTAAACTGCTAGATGCAGGTTTAATTTATTCAATCTCTGATAGTCCATGGGTAAGCCCAGTTCAATGTGTACCTAAGAAGGGTGGCATAACTGTCATCACAAATGAAAAAAATGAGCTTATTCCTACTAGGACTGTAACAGGATGGCGTGTTTGTATTGATTATAGAAAATTAAATGACGCCACCAGAAAAGATCTCTTTCCCTTACCTTTCATTGATCAAATGTTGGAAAGATTAGCCGGAAATAGTTACTATTGTTTTCTTGATGGTTTCTCCGGATATTTTCAAATTCCAATAGCACCTGAGGACCAAGAAAAAACCACATTCACGTGCCCTTATGGTACTTTTGCTTACAAACGCATGCCATTTAGACTTTGCAACGCCCCTGCTGAAATGTCCCGTTCTTATTGATTAAAAACGTTCCATATTAATTGATTTCGTTGCGAGGTTTTGACCTCTATATGAGACGTTTTTCAAAGACTGCATTCATATCCTGTTTACGTAGATTATCAAATACGTAGATTATCAAATAATGATAATCTAAAATATCCTGTTTACACACGACCATTACATAATGGTTTACAATACAAATATGTTACATCGAAATCAGTTTCTTGAATGCAGTTTTTACACAGTATCATACAAACATGGACTCCAAATCTTGTCCTTATTTTAGTATGCAACAGCGGAAGCTCTTAGTATTCACCTGAGAATAAACATGCTTTAAACGTCAACAAAAATGTTGGTGAGTTATAGGTTTAACCTATATATATCAAATCGTAACAATAGACCACAAGATTTCATATTTCAATATACATCCCATACATAGAGATAAAAATCATGCATATGGTGAACACCTGGTAACCGACATTAACAAGATGCATATATATAAGAATATCCCCATCATTCCGGGACACCCTTCGGATATGATATAAATTTCGAAGTACTAAAGCATCCGGTACTTTGGATGGGGTTTGTTAGGCCCAATAGATCTATCTTTAGGATTCGCGTCAATTAGGGTGTCTGTTCCCTAATTTTTAGATTACCAGACTTAATAAAAAGGGGCATATTCGATTTCGATAATTCAACCATAGAATGTAGTTTCACGTACTTGTGTCTATTTTGTAAATCATTTATAAAACCTGCATGTATTCTCATCCCAAAAATATTAGATTTTAAAAGTGGGACTATAACTCACTTTCACAGATTTTTACTTCGTCGGGAAGTAAGACTTGGCCACTGGTTGATTCACGAACCTATAACAATATATACATATATATCAAAGTATGTTCAAAATATATTTACAACACTTTTAATATATTTTGATGTTTTAAGTTTATTAAGTCAGCTGTCCTCGTTAGTAACCTACAACTAGTTGTCCACAGTTAGATGTACAGAATTAAATCGATAAATATTATCTTGAATCAATCCACGACCCAGTGTATACGTATCTCAGTATTGATCACAACTCAAACTATATATATTTTGGAATCAACCTCAACCCTGTATAGCTAACTCCAACATTCACATATAGAGTGTCTATGGTTGTTCCGAAATATATATAGATGTGTCGACATGATAGGTCGAAACATTGTATACGTGTCTATGGTCTCTCAAGATTACATAATATACAATACAAGTTGATTAAGTTATGGTTGGAATAGATTTGTTACCAATTTTCACGTAGCTAAAATGAGAAAAATTATCCAATCTTGTTTTACCCATAACTTATTCATTTTAAATCCGTTTTGAGTGAATCAAATTGCTATGGTTTCATATTGAACTCTATTTTATGAATCTAAACAGAAAAAGTATAGGTTTATAGTCGGAAAAATAAGTTACAAGTCGTTTTTGTAAAGGTAGTCATTTCAGTCGAAGGAACGACGTCTAGATGACCATTTTAGAAAACATACTTCCACTTTGAGTTTAACCATAATTTTTGGATATAGTTTCATGTTCATAATAAAAATCATTTTCTCAGAATAACAACTTTTAAATCAAAGTTTATCATAGTTTTTAATTAACTAACCCAAAACAGCCCGCGGTGTTACTACGACGGCGTAAATCCGGTTTTACGGTGTTTTTCGTGTTTCCAGGTTTTAAATCATTAAGTTAGCATATCATATAGATATAGAACATGTGTTTAGTTGATTTTAAAAGTCAAGTTAGAAGGATTAACTTTTGTTTGCGAACAAGTTTAGAATTAACTAAACTATGTTCTAGTGATTACAAGTTTAAACCTTCGAATAAGATAGCTTTATATGTATGAATCGAATGATGTTATGAACATCATTACTACCTTAAGTTCCTTGGATAAACCTACTGGAAAAGAGAAAAATGGATATAGCTTCAACGGATCCTTGGATGGCTCGAAGTTCTTGAAGCAGAATCATGACACGAAAACAAGTTCAAGTAAGATCATCACTTGAAATAAGATTGTTATAGTTATAGAAATTGAACCAAAGTTTGAATATGATTATTACCTTGTATTAGAATGATAACCTACTGTAAGAAACAAAGATTTCTTGAGGTTGGATGATCACCTTACAAGATTGGAAGTGAGCTAGCAAACTTGAAAGTATTCTTGATTTTATGAAACTAGAACTTTTGGAATTTATGAAGAACACTTAGAACTTGAAGATAGAACTTGAGAGAGATCAATTAGATGAAGAAAATTGAAGAATGAAAGTGTTTGTAGGTGTTTTTGGTCGTTGGTGTATGGATTAGATATAAAGGATATGTAATTTTGTTTTCATGTAAATAAGTCATGAATGATTACTCATATTTTTGTAATTTTATGAGATATTTCATGCTAGTTGCCAAATGATGGTTCCCACATGTGTTAGGTGACTCACATGGGCTGCTAAGAGCTGATCATTGGAGTGTATATACCAATAGTACATACATCTAAAAGCTGTGTATTGTACGAGTACGAATACGGGTGCATACGAGTAGAATTGTTGATGAAACTGAACGAGGATGTAATTGTAAGCATTTTTGTTAAGTAGAAGTATTTTGATAAGTGTATTGAAGTCTTTAAAAAGTGTATAAATACATATTAAAATACTACATGTATATACATTTTAACTGAGTCGTTAAGTCATCGTTAGTCGTTACATGTAAGTGTTGTTTTGAAACCTTTAGGTTAACGATCTTGTTAACTGTTGTTAACCCAATGTTTATAATATCAAATGAGATTTTAATTTATTATATTATCATGATATTATCATGTATGAATATCTCTTAATATGATATATATACATTAAATGTCTTTACAACGATAATCGTTACATATATGTCTCGTTTAAAAATCATTAAGTTAGTAGTCTTGTTTTTACATATGTAGTTCATTGTTAATATACTTAATGATATGTTTACTTATCATAGTATCATGTTAACTATATATATATCCATATATATGTCATCATATAGTTTTTACAAGTTTTAACGTTCGTGAATCACCGGTCAACTTGGGTGGTCAATTGTCTATATGAAACATATTTTAATTAATCAAGTCTTAACAAGTTTGATTGCTTAACATGTTGGAAACATTTAATCATGTAAATATCAATCTCAATTAATATATATAAACATGGAAAAGTTCGGGTCACTACAGTACCTACCCGTTAAATAAATTTCGTCCCGAAATTTTAAGCTGTTGAAGGTGTTGACGATTCTTCTGGAAATAGATGCGGGTATTTCTTCTTCATCTGATCTTCACGCTCCCAGGTGAACTCGGGTCCTCTACGAGCATTCCATCGAACCTTAACAATTGGTATCTTGTTTTGCTTAAGTCTTTTAACCTCACGATCCATTATTTCGACGGGTTCTTCGATGAATTGAAGTTTTTCGTTGATTTGGATTTCATCTAACGGAATAGTGAGATCTTCTTTAGCAAAACATTTCTTCAAATTCGAGACGTGGAAAGTGTTATGTACAGCCACGAGTTGTTGAGGTAACTCAAGTCGGTAAGCTACTGGTCCGACACGATCAATAATCTTGAATGGTCCAATATACCTTGGATTTAATTTTCCTCGTTTACCAAATCGAACAACGCCTTTCCAAGGTGCAACTTTAAGCATGACCATCTCTCCAATTTCAAATTCTATATCTTTTCTTTTAATGTCAGCATAGCTCTTTTGTCGACTTTGGGCGGTTTTCAACCGTTGTTGAATTTGGATGATCTTCTCGGTAGTTTCTTGTATAATCTCCGGACCCGTAATCTGTCTATCCCCCACTTCACTCCAACAAATCGGAGACTTGCACTTTCTACCATAAAGTGCTTCAAACGGCACCATATCAATGCTTGAATGGTAGCTGTTATTGTAGGAAAATTCTGCTAACGGTAGATGTCGATCCCAACTGTTTCCGAAATCAATAACACATGCTCGTAGCATGTCCTCAAGCGTTTGTATCGTCCTTTCACTCTGCCCATCAGTTTGTGGATGATAGGCAGTACTCATGTCTAGACGAGTTCCTAATGCTTGCTGTAATGTCTGCCAGAATCTTGAAATAAATCTGCCATCCCTATCAGAGATAATAGAGATTGGTATTCCATGTCTGGAGATGACTTCCTTCAAATACAGTCGTAATAACTTCTCCATCTTGTCATCTTCTCTTATTAGCAGGAAGTGTGCTGATTTGGTGAGACGATCAACTATTACCCAAATAGTATCAAAACCACTTGCAGTCCTTGGCAATTTAGTGATGAAATCCATGGTAATGTTTTCCCATTTCCATTCTGGGATTTCGGGTTGTTGAAGTAGACCTGATGGTTTCTGATGCTCAGCTTTAACCTTAGAACACGTCAAACATTCTCCTACGTATTTAGCAACATCGGCTTTCATACCCGGCCACCAAAAATGTTTCTTGAGATCCTTGTACATCTTCCCCGTTCCAGGATGTATTGAGTATCTGGTTTTATGAGCTTCTCTAAGTACCATTTCTCTCATATCTCCAAATTTTGGTACCCAAATCCTTTCAGCCCTATACCGGGTTCCGTCTTCCCGAATATTAAGATGCTTCTCCGATCCTTTGGGTATTTCATCCTTTAAATTTCCCTCTTTTAAAACTCCCTGTTGCGCCTCCTTTATTTGAGTAGTAAGGTTATTATGAATCATTATATTCATAGATTTTACTCGAATGGGTTCTCTGTCCTTCCTGCTCAAGGCATCGGCTACCACATTTGCCTTCCCCGGGTGGTAACGAATCTCAAAGTCGTAATCATTCAATAATTCAATCCACCTACGCTGCCTCATATTCAGTTGTTTCTGATTAAATATGTGTTGAAGACTTTTGTGGTCGGTATATATAATACTTTTGACCCCATATAAGTAGTGCCTCCAAGTTTTTAATGCAAAAACAACCGCGCCTAATTCCAAATCATGCGTCGTATAATTTTGTTCGTGAATCTTCAATTGTCTAGACGCATAAGCAATCACCTTCGTTCGTTGCATTAATACACAACCGAGACCTTGCTTTGATGCGTCACAATAAATCACAAAATCATCATTCCCCTCAGGCAATGACAATATAGGTGCCGTAGTTAGCTTTTTCTTCAATAACTGAAACGCTTTCTCTTGTTCATCCTTCCATTCAAATTTCTTCCCTTTATGCGTTAATGTAGTCAAGGGTTTTGCTATTCTAGAAAAGTCTTGGATGAACCTTCTGTAGTAACCAGCTAGTCCTAAAAATTGGCGTATGTGTTTCGGAGTTTTCGGGGTTTCCCACTTTTCAACAGTTTCTATCTTTGCCGGATCCACCTTAATACCTTCTTTGTTCACTATGTGACCGAGGAATTGAACTTCTTCCAACCAAAATGCACACTTTGAAAACTTAGCGTACAATTCTTCCGTCCTCAATACTTCTAACACCTTTCTCAAATGTTCACCGTGTTCTTGGTCATTCTTTGAGTAAATAAGTATGTCATCAATGAAAACAATGACAAACTTGTCAAGGTATGGTCCACACACTCGGTTCATAAGGTCCATGAACACAGCTGGTGCATTAGTTAAACCAAACGGCATGACCATAAACTCGTAATGACCGTAACGTGTTCTAAAAGCAGTCTTTGGAATATCATCTTCTTTCACTCGCATTTGATGATACCCGGAACGTAAGTCAATCTTTGAATAAACAGACGAGCCTTGTAGTTGATCAAATAAGTCGTCGATTCTCGGTAGTGGGTAGCGGTTCTTGATGGTAAGTTTGTTCAACTCTCGGTAGTCGATACACAACCTGAATGTACCATCTTTCTTCTTGACAAACAAAACAGGAGCTCCCCACGGTGATGTGCTTGGTCGAATGAAACCACGCTCTAAAAGTTCTTGTAATTGGCTTTGCAGTTCTTTCATCTCGCTGGGTGCGAGTCTGTAAGGAGCACGAGCTATTGGTGCAGCTCCTGGTACAAGATCTATTTGAAATTCAACGGATCGATGTGGGGGTAATCCCGGTAATTCTTTCGGAAATACATCGGGAAATTCTTTTGCAATGGGAACATCATTGATGCTCTTTTCTTCAGTTTGTACTTTCTCGACGTGTGCTAGAACATCATAGCAACCTTTTCTTATTAGTTTTTGTGCCTTCAAATTACTAATAAGATGTAGCTTCGTGTTGCCCTTTTCTCCGTACACCATTAAGGGTTTTCCTTTTTCTCGTATAATGCGAATTGCATTTTTGTAACAAACGATCTCTGCTTTCACTTCTTTCAACCAGTCCATACCGATTATCACATCAAAACTCCCTAACTCTACTGGTATCAAATCAATCTTAAATGTTTCGCTAACCAGTTTAATTTCTCGATTCCGACATATATTATCTGCTGAAATTAATTTACCATTTGCTAATTCGAGTAAAAATTTACTATCCAAAGGCGTCAATGGACAACTTAATTTAGCACAAAAATCTCTACTCATATAGCTTCTATCCGCACCCGAATCAAATAAAACGTAAGCAGATTTATTGTCAATAAGAAACGTACCCGTAACAAGCTCCGGGTCTTCCTGTGCCTCTGCTGCATTAATATTGAAAACTCTTCCGCGGCCTTGTCCATTCGTGTTCTCCTGGTTCGGGCAATTTCTAATAATGTGGCCCGGTTTTCCACATTTATAACAAACTACATTGGCATAACTTGCTCCGACACTACTTACTCCACCATTACTCGTTCCGACACCATTTGTTCCTTTCGTTCTATTAACCCCTGGTCCGTAGACCTCACACTTCGCCGCGCTATGACCATTTCTTTTACACTTGTTGCAAAATTTGGTGCAGAACCCCGAGTGATACTTTTCACACCTTTGGCATAGCTGCTTCTGATTGTTGTTGTTGTTGCGGTTGTTATTGTTATTGGGATGATTGTTGTAGTTGCTGTTGTTGTTGTTGTTGTTGTTGTTGTTGGGCCGTTTGTTGTAGTTGCGATTGATGTTGCGATTGTTGGGATAATTGTTGCGATTATTGTTGTAATTGCTGTTGTTGTTGTATTGGTGATTCTTATCACCGTTTTCCTCCCACTTTCTTTTGACTTGCTTCACATTGGCCTCTTCAGCAGTCTGTTTTTTAATTCTTTCTTCAATCTGGTTCACTAGTTTGTGAGCCATTCTACATGCCTGTTGTATGGAGGCGGGCTCGTGTGAACTTATATCTTCTTGGATTCTTTCCGGTAATCCTTTCACAAACGCGTCGATCTTCTCTTCCTCATCTTCGAATGCTCCCGGACACAATAGGCACAATTCTGTGAATCGTCTTTCGTACGTGGTAATATCAAATCCTTGGGTTCGTAACCCTCTAAGTTCTGTCTTGAGCTTATTGACCTCGGTTCTGGGACGGTACTTCTCGTTCATCAAGTGCTTGAATGCTGACCACAGTAGTGCGTACGCATCGTCTTGTCCCACTTGCTCTAGATAGGTATTCCACCATGTTAACGCAAAACCTGTGAAGGTATGCGTAGCGTACTTTACTTTGTCCTCTTCAGTACACTTACTTATGGCAAACACCGATTCGACCTTCTCGGTCCACCGTTTCAATCCGATCGGTCCTTCGGTTCCATCAAATTCCAAAGGTTTGCAGGCGGTGAATTCTTTGTAGGTGCATCCTACACGATTTCCTGTACTGCTAGATCCAAGGTTATTGTTGGTATGTAGCGCAGCCTGTACTGCGGCTATGTTTGAAGCTAGAAAAGTACGGAATTCCTCTTCATTCATATTCACGGTGTGTCGAGTAGTCGGTGCCATTTCCTTCAAAATAGTCAAATGGAACAAGTTAATCATACAGAATATTAAGAGTAGTTAATAGTATTTCGTAGCATAATATGAACTCATTTATAAAAGCTTTTTCTTCATATTAGCGTTTTATAAGTTTAAATTCGGGTAGTACCTACCCGTTAAGTTCATACTTAGTAGCTAATATACCATTCAACTACTACAATTCTATATGAAAAACTGATTATAATAATATTTCGCGTTCAAACTTTTATACAATATTTTACAAACTTACAATACCGCTTATTTTACATAAAGCGTGAAATATAGCACACAATAACTTTGATACAAGATAGTTGTGAAGATAATTCTAGCTAGTACACAAGTCATTCAGCAAAGGCAATAAAGACACGTAATTCATACGTCCAGAAACAAGTCATGCATTCTGGTTTTACTAGGACTACTTCCCATCCTTGGTCTTGTGGAACATAACCGTTATGGCCGTTGATAAGACAGCGTGTTGTAACGTCGTCAAAGGGAAGAGGGTTACGTAATGTCCAACAGTCCCGTAACAATCTAAAAACCTCATTTCTTACCCCAATTACCGACTCCGTCACTTGTGGGAATGTTTTGTTTAATAGTTGTAGGCCGATGTTCTTGTTCTCACTTTGGTGAGAAGCGAACATTACTAATCCGTAAGCATAACATGCTTCTTTATGTTGTATGTTAGCCGCTTTTTCTAAATCACGAAGTCCAATATTCGGATATATTGAGTCAAAATAATTTCTTAACCCATTGCGTAAAATAGCATTTGGGTTCCCCACAATATATGCGTCAAAGTAAACACATCGTAACTTATGGATTTCCCAATGTGATATCCCCCATCTTTCGAACGAAAGCCTTTTATAAACCAAGGCATTCTTGGAACGTTCTTCGAATGTCTTACAAACTGATCTCGCCTTAAATAGTTGTGCCGAAGAATTCTGACCGACTCTAGACAAGATTTCATCAATCATGTCTCCGGGTAGGTCTCTTAAAATATTGGGTTCTCTATCCATTTTGTGTTTTTATACTGTAAAATAGACAAGAGTTAGCTTCATAAAAAAAATACTTATTTAATACAAGCAATTTTTACATATATCATAAAGCATAAGCACACTATATTACATATATTACACCACACGAATACAACTATCTTATTCCGACTCGCTTGTTTCTTCTTCTTCGGTTTTGGTTCGTTTTGCCAAGTTTCTAGGGATATATGATGTTCCCCTAATACGAGCCGTAATTTTCCACATTGGTTTAGAAAAACCTGGTGGTTTAGAGGTTCCCGGGTCATTGTTACAACTTAAGGACTTCGGGGGTTGACGATACATATAAAGTTCATCGGGGTTGGAATTAGATTTCTCTATTTTTATGCCCTTTCCCTTATTATTTTCTTTTGCCTTTTTAAATTCAGTTGGGGTAATTTCTATAACATCATCGGAATTCTCGTCGGAATCCGATTCATCGGAGAATTGGTAATCCTCCCAATATTTTGCTTCCTTGGCGGAAACACCATTGACCATAATTAACCTTGGTCGGTTGGTTGAGGATTTTCTTTTACTTAACCGTTTTATTATTTCCCCCGCCGGTTCTATTTCTTCATCGGGTTCCGATTCTTTTTCCGGTTCCGATTCTTCTTCCGGTTCCGACTCTTCTTCCGGTTCCTCTTCGGGAACTTGTGAATCAGTCCACGAATCATTCCAATTTACATTTGACTCTTCATTATT
Source organism: Rutidosis leptorrhynchoides (assembly GCF_046630445.1). Taxonomy (NCBI): domain Eukaryota; kingdom Viridiplantae; phylum Streptophyta; class Magnoliopsida; order Asterales; family Asteraceae; genus Rutidosis; species Rutidosis leptorrhynchoides. Next base: position 80,709,433 of record NC_092334.1, read on the forward strand.
ATTAGGTGAGTCAATGGGACTTGTTCTAGAGGTAGAAATATATCACATAATATCAAACGCGTTAAGAGATTAATATATCACATAATATTCACATGTTAAAAATATATAGTTTCCAACAAAATTTGTTAAGCAATCATTTTTCAAGTAAACACGGTCGAAGTCCAGACTCACTAATGCATCCTAACAAACTCGATAAGACACACTAATGCAAAATTCTGGTTCTCTAAGACCAACGCTCGGATACCAACTGAAATGTCCCGTTCTTATTGATTAAAAACGTTCCATATTAATTGATTTCGTTGCGAGGTTTTGACCTCTATATGAGACGTTTTTCAAAGACTACATTCATTTTTAAAACAAACCATAACCTTTATTTCATAAATAAAGGTTTAAAAAACTTTACGTAGATTATCAAATAATGATAATCTAAAATATCCTGTTTACACACGACCATTACATAATGGTTTACAATACAAATATGTTACATCGAAATCAGTTTCTTGAATGCAGTTTTTACACAGTATCATACAAACATGGACTCCAAATCTTGTCCTTATTTTAGTATGCAACAGCGGAAGCTCTTAGTATTCACCTGAGAATAAACATGCTTTAAACGTCAACAAAAATGTTGGTGAGTTATAGGTTTAACCTATATATATCAAATCGTAACAATAGACCACAAGATTTCATATTTCAATATACATCCCATACATAGAGATAAAAATCATTCATATGGTGAACACCTGGTAACCGACATTAACAAGATGCATATATATAAGAATATCCCCATCATTCCGGGACACCCTTCGGATATGATATAAATTTCGAAGTACTAAAGCATCCGGTACTTTGGATGGGGTTTGTTAGGCCCAATAGATCTATCTTTAGGATTCACGTCAATTAGGGTGTCTGTTCCCTAATTTTTAGATTACCAGACTTAATAAAAAGGGGCATATTCGATTTCGATAATTCAACCATAGAATGTAGTTTCACGTACTTGTGTCTATTTTGTAAATCATTTATAAAACCTGCATGTATTCTCATCCCAAAAATATTAGATTTTAAAAGTGGGACTATAACTCACTTTCACAGATTTTTACTTCGTCGGGAAGTAAGACTTGGTCACTGGTTGATTCACGAACCTATAACAATATATACATATATATCAAAGTATGTTCAAAATATATTTACAACACTTTTAATATATTTTGATGTTTTAAGTTTATTAAGTCAGCTGTCCTCGTTAGTAACCTACAACTAGTTGTCCACAGTTAGATGTACAGAATTAAATCAATAAATATTATCTTGAATCAATCCACGACCCAGTGTATACGTATCTCAGTATTGATCACAACTCAAACTATATATATTTTGGAATCAACCTCAACCCTGTATAGCTAACTCCAACATTCACATATAGAGTGTCTATGGTTGTTCCGAAATATATATAGATGTGTCGACATGATAGGTCGAAACATTGTATACGTGTCTATGGTCTCTCAAGATTACATAATATACAATACAAGTTGATTAAGTTATGGTTGGAATAGATTTGTTACCAATTTTCACGTAGCTAAAATGAGAAAAATTATCCAATCTTGTTTTACCCATAACTTATTCATTTTAAATCCGTTTTGAGTGAATCAAATTGCTATGGTTTCATATTGAACTCTATTTTATGAATCGAAACAGAAAAAGTATAGGTTTATAGTCGGAAAAATAAGTTACAAGTCGTTTTTGTAAAGGTAGTCATTTCAGTCGAAGGAACGACGTCTAGATGACCATTTTAGAAAACATACTTCCACTTTGAGTTTAACCATAATTTTTGGATATAGTTTCATGTTCATAATAAAAATCATTTTCTAAGAATAACAACTTTTAAATCAAAGTTTATCATAGTTTTTAATTAACTAACCCAAAACAGCCCGCGGTGTTACTACGACGGCGTAAATCCGGTTTTACGGTGTTTTTCGTGTTTCCAGGTTTTAAATCATTAAGTTAGCATATCATATAGATATAGAACATGTGTTTAGTTGATTTTAAAAGTCAAGTTAGAAGGATTAACTTTTGTTTGCGAACAAGTTTAGAATTAACTAAACTATGTTCTAGTGATTACAAGTTTAAACCTTCGAATAAGATAGCTTTATATGTATGAATCGAATGATGTTATGAACATCATTACTACCTTAAGTTCCTTGGATAAACCTACTGGAAAAGAGAAAAATGGATATAGCTTCAACGGATCCTTGGATGGCTCGAAGTTCTTGAAGCAGAATCATGACACGAAAACAAGTTCAAGTAAGATCATCACTTGAAATAAGATTGTTATAGTTATAGAAATTGAACCAAAGTTTGAATATGATTATTACCTTGTATTAGAATGATAACCTACTGTAAGAAACAAAGATTTCTTGAGGTTGAATGATCACCTTACAAGATTGGAAGTGAGCTAGCAAACTTGAAAGTATTCTTGATTTTATGAAACTAGAACTTTTGGAATTTATGAAGAACACTTAGAACTTGAAGATAGAACTTGAGAGAGATCAATTAGATGAAGAAAATTGAAGAATGAAAGTGTTTGTAGGTGTTTTTGGTCGTTGGTGTATGGATTAGATATAAAGGATATGTAATTTTGTTTTCATGTAAATAAGTCATGAATGATTACTCATATTTTTGTAATTTTATGAGATATTTCATGCTAGTTGCCAAATGATGGTTCCCACATGTGTTAGGTGACTCACATGGGCTGCTAAGAGCTGATCATTGGAGTGTATATACCAATAGTACATACATCTAAAAGCTGTGTATTGTACGAGTACGAATACGGGTGCATACGAGTAGAATTGTTGATGAAACTGAACGAGGATGTAATTGTAAGCATTTTTGTTAAGTAGAAGTATTTTGATAAGTGTATTGAAGTCTTTAAAAAGTGTATAAATACATATTAAAATACTACATGTATATACATTTTAACTGAGTCGTTAAGTCATCGTTAGTCGTTACATGTAAGTGTTGTTTTGAAACCTTTAGGTTAACGATCTTGTTAACTGTTGTTAACCCAATGTTTATAATATCAAATGAGATTTTAATTTATTATATTATCATGATATTATCATGTATGAATATCTCTTAATATGATATATATACATTAAATGTCTTTACAACGATAATCGTTACATATATGTCTCGTTTAAAAATCATTAAGTTAGTAGTCTTGTTTTTACATATGTAGTTCATTGTTAATATACTTAATGATATGTTTACTTATCATAGTATCATGTTAACTATATATATATCCATATATATGTCATCATATAGTTTTTACAAGTTTTAACGTTCGTGAATCACCGGTCAACTTGGGTGGTCAATTGTCTATATGAAACATATTTTAATTAATCAAGTCTTAACAAGTTTGATTGCTTAACATGTTGGAAACATTTAATCATGTAAATATCAATCTCAATTAATATATATAAACATGGAAAAGTTCGGGTCACTAAAATTTAATCATGTGATAACCCGGAAATTTCCGATCAAATTTAAACTTAAAATTTATATGGTTCGACATGATAAGCAAAAGTCTATTAAATCGAATTTCAAAATTTTACATATATGCATGCATTTCAAGAAACAAGAACCATTATTATCTCTGCTTGTTAGTCGATAATCCCACAACCATTACTTTTCTCAAACATGCTACTGTGTTTATTTGAGATTAATCGACTACACTAATATCTTAACTTAAAGCATATATATTGTTACATAAATCTTAATTGAAGAGTTGCTAGTTGATGCATTTGGAAATATAGTATAATATGTGACTTTTCTTTTCAATCACACCCATCATCAACTTACCTTTATGTACTACTCTTTTGTTATTATTTTTGTTTCTTTCAAACTTTATTCACATACATACAATGCATTATAGCTGGTTGTGGCTCCCATTTAAAGCAGACACCTTGAATTACGGATATTTACACAATCAAATTAATGTATACATCACTATTAGCCACTGTAACTAATTGAATGAGATTGATTACTTTTTGTTACCCGTTCCTTTCAATTTGAAAGTTAGTGTCATTGGAATATGTTATTATTATTAATTAACTAATTCCATTATATTACATACCAGTATATGTATGTAAATATATGATATATGAATATATGAATTCATTAACACCCATTTAATTACCAACTTCCACTCTTGTTCTTCTCTTGTTCTTTCTCTCAATCAATCAAGCTAAATATTTATGAACTACTACATCTGCTTTCTGTTACCTTTTACCACGACCACCCGAACACCACCATCACTTGTTCACGCCACCATCTTGTCACTTTACAAACCACCATGATCAACCACTACTTCATGTTGAATCATCATTTGAATCATTAGTTCTTGTTTGTTACAGTAAATCAAAAACCCACTTGCAGATACTAATTATCATCATCATCATTCGAGAATTACTATTTATATGCTCACTGTATTCGAGTCCTATTTTTCGTTCAAACCAAGACCTCCGTTAAACCACACCTCCGGTCACCATCTCCAATCACCACTACCACCATCTACGGTGCATCATCACCAACTTTGCACCCTCATCACCAATGAAACCTATCACCACTACTCGTTGTTGTTAAACCGTTTGTGTTACTATTTTGTTGTTTTAATCGATCAGGAAAACTACCATCTGCACCACCACCGCAGCTTACTGCTACAACCATCAACAACCACCACTCATCCGCCATATATATATATATATATATATATATATATATATATATATATATATATATATATATTTTTTTTCTTCCATGGAACTGTTGCTACACTGCTTATTCTATTCCGGTTCTTGCTACTCGATACGTACTATATCTGTGTCGTTCCAGACTACTACTACGCTACTGTTTCTGTAACTCATTCGAGCACCACAAACCATAAATATTCGATTTAAGCCACGGCTACTTTTTCTGTAATAAAAGGATGATGATTATCATGGATAATGCGTTTGTGATCCATTCCCAGACGACCCCACAAACCACTAAAAATCCATTCAATTTAAATTACAACATGTAACGGGCTTAGTTATTTGATTTAGGCCCACAAATTCAATTTAATTTGAGTTGTCTTGTTTTAGTCATGGGCCTGTACGAAATTGGGCCGTGATTTGTTGTTGGGCCGAATTTTAGAGGAAGAAGAAGGGGGACGAACGAGTATATAAATTATATAGTAGCAATTCGGATTAATAAAGAAAAATGGGGTAGAGCAGGTGGTCGGGAGTGTTTGCGTGTTAGCAGGAGGTTGTGGCTTCAAGCCGGGCATGTGTGTTTATTTTTTTTTTTTTGGCTTGACACTATGAGGTAGCCTTTCTTGTTTTCATTTTCATTATCATTACTAGTATTATTATTATATTATTAATGATATTGTTATTATAAATTATTGTTATTATAATTATTATTAATATTACAAGTATTATAAATGTTATTATTATTATTATTACTATTAAAAATATGTAGTAGTTATCATTTATTATTAGTATTATGATTATAATTATTATCACATTCATATTTATAAGTATTACAATTATTGTTATCATTAGTATTAACAAGTACCATTTATATTATTATTATTATTATTATTATTATTATTGTTATTATTATTAATATTATTATTAGTATCACCATTAAAACTATTATTAATATTATCATTTTTATTTTTGTTATTAGTATTATTATCATTAATAAAATCATTAGTTTTATTAGTAAATCAATATTATCAAAACCATCATTCTAACAAATAAATATTTTGTACATAACTATATTGATATTACATAACAAATTATTGATTTTTGATATAATATCAATTACAAATATATATAAATTAATATAACTATGTGTATAAACATTAACAAGTTTACAAAATAAATATATATACTTTATAACTGAAATATATATATATATATATAAATTTGTTCGATTACTATTATATGTGTTAATATATATATATATATATATAAATGATATAGGATCGTGAATCCGAGGCCAACCCTGCTTTGTTCAGTTGTTTAATGTCATCATATGTATTTTTACTACAAAATACAATATGGTGAGTTTCATTTGCCCTTTTACTCTTTACAGTTTTGGGCTGAGAATACATGCAAATGCTTTATTAACTGTTTTACAATATTTGTATGCGTGAGTTTCATTTGCCCTTTTACTCTTTACAGTTTTGGGCTGAGAATACATGCAAATGCTTTATTAACTGTTTTACAATATTTGTATGCGTGAGTTTCATTTGCCCTTTTACTCTTTACAGTTTTGGGCTGAGAATACATGCAAATGCTTTATTAACTGTTTTACAATATTTGTATGCGTGAGTTTCATTTGCTCCCTTTTTAAATGCTTTGCAATATATATTTTTGGGACTGAGAATACATGCGCTTTTATAAATGTTTGACGCAATAGACACAAGTACCTTAACTGCATTCTATGATAGAATTATCTGGGATTGGGATTGATTATTATGGCACGTAGTGTCACTGGTTTATTTCGGTTAGAGCGAATGAGCTCCCGAGTTGAATGAATGGTTTTGTATTTTGGCACCGGTTGTCCTATATTTTATATACATGTGTTCAGCCGTGGGGGAGTAAAGATCGGCACAGAGGTTCTATATTTTGAAGGCACATGTATTCAGCCGTGGGGTGAAAGACCGGCACAGATGGTTACTATTGTATTTTGGAATCCTCACCAGGTGTTCTTCATATGAATGATATTTTTCATGTGCAGTTGGAATGGGACTTCTGCACGTCTTATTATAATTAAAAATCTTGTGGTCTATTAAAATGATGAAAATGAAATAATTACTATAAACTAATGAACTCACCAACCTTTTGGTTGACACTTTAAAGCATGTTTATTCTCAGGTTTGAAAGAAATCTTCCGCTGTGCATTAGCTCGTTGTTAAAGATATTACATGAAGTCATTTATGGCATATAGAAGTCAGTTCATCGCGATGGTACCAGATGTTATTGTATTCGTTCAAGATGATTTTGGACGGGGTATGACATATGGTATCAGAGCGGTGGTCTTAGCGAACCAGGTCGACATTAGTGTGTCTAACAGGTAGTTGTTAGGATGCATTAGTGAGTCTGCAATAGTGTGTCTAACAGGTAGTTGTTAGGATGCATTAGTGAGACTGATTAGTGTGCCTAACAATTATTTGTTAGAATGCATTAATGAAGTCTGGACTTCGACCTAGTAGTTGTTAGGTTATATTAATGAGTCTGGACTTGAACCTGGTCTGCAAAAGTTTTACTTATCAATTCGTGTCAAAAATTACCTGCTTATCATTCTTAGTCTAGACACATCTTACTGCATTAATTGCATAGATAGTGTATAGACAAAATTCATATCTTAGCGTATCTGCTACTGCAGACTCTATCTAACACGATTTCTTAAATCCCTTCGTAATCTATGGGATCTTCTGTACTATCTATAGGTATTCTATGTAATTAGAATATCATCCGATATCCGAAAAATCATTTCATATCGAAAAAAAATCCTTTATTCAATCATAGGCAATGGAACTCACCACTAGTTCAAGTCCCCTGGATTCCGATATGGAGTCCCATTCCAGCTACGAAAGCAAAGTCACCAGAATGAATCAATCAATCAGCCATCCCAATTCATTTGATAGGTTCGTAGCCCACTCAATCATCGCAGACAAGAAGAAGGTGACCCCTTCCCTCCACCACATTCCCCTCTTGACGAAGAACCTGAAGCACTTACCGGTGAACTTATTAGAAACACCATTTTCACTCTCATTATCCGAATATCTCACCATAATTATATACTATCTCAAATTCAAAACCTTATTTATCGCTCGTTCCTACCGACATTCATCCCGAAGTAATAAGTCAACGAACTTCGCGCACGAGTTGTAGCCCTGAAAAGTATGGTGCAAAATGTACCAGCTTCAACAACATTACCGGCATCAACAGTACCACCAACAACAACATCCGCATATCAAGTCTCAATTTCGCAATCTGTCCCACGAACATCAACATCATACGCACCATGGATAACAAGGAATACCAACAGCAATTAACAATGAAGTATTGGACCATAACTTCATCAATATTCTGCGAAGAATATGAGAATCCTAATAGTTTTAGAGATTACTTATTCTAGCTCAAATCAAAAATCATATGAGTTTAATATCATATTAACTCATTAAATTCATGATTTCATCTGAAGAAAATATATATGTATATATATTTTCATAAATATTGTGATTAAAAATTCTTTCGTACAAACTGTTAATGATGAAAATATTTAACGGGTAGGTAATACCCGAGGAATATTTAAGATTTCACATTAATAAGTTACAATGTACATCCTTTAAATCTGATTCAACAGTCATTTTCTATTCTACTTACATCCACAGATATATGAATTCGTTCATCACAGAATAACCATTTCTATTCAAATTTCATATTTGGATTTTGACCTATAGAAATCCAACAAGTGGCATAATGAAGAAAACATTGGGCAAAATAAAAATCTGTTAGAAACAAACGAATTAACTATGAGAAATTTTGTTAAGAATCCACGCTAACAAAATCCTAGCTAACTGTTCCTAGCTAACTGTGGACTAATCAACCGAGGACTACCAATAGTGGACAATTAAAATGAATTAAAATATTGATTATAACATATGAAACTAAACAATTCTTCAAGGTTGCCACTTGATTTTGTCGTAAACCTCAATTGTATCTTGACGATTACAATCTACGTTCAAACCTTTCGTAATTCTTGAAAACACCTCAATCGGGAGGATGAACCAACCGCACTTCATTTACGGAAGAAAAGATCGATGTGTATAGTTATGCACCTGAGAATTTTCGGAACCTGTATAAATGTTTAACACGCATATGTGCTAGCTTCTTTGGCATTGTTATTTTCGAAAATAACAACGCAATTTCTTTTCAAATTAGCCAATTTTGTGACAGCTCCAGCAAATCAACTTCAAGTTTTTCATTCGAATAAACCCTATTATAAAGATTACCCTTTCATCATCGTTACCGGGGAACCGTTTATATCCCATCACATTATCAGAAAACTTAGCAGCAACTTCATTACTCATTGACTTAAGTCTCTCCGAAGAACCATTATGGTTGTTCATTAAAACCCTATCATATACACATCCGCATCTTGTAACGAGAATTGACATACCAATTACAGGAAATTAGCAATCAGTATCTTGAATCTCGCAGCGTTTCTACATCAAAAGTTATATATACATGTAACATTTATTCCTTAGAATTATGATATCTCATCCTGAAACTCTGAACAAATTACAAGGACTAAACTTGTACATAAAGAATCCTGATGATTCTGTTTCTGATGAAATCTTTAGCGAATATCTTGCTCGTTAATCGCTCTAAATCATCGTGAATGAATTTCATCATCACAATTTGATTCTGAAATCCTAAGATATCATCGTACCTTTCTTTATTAATATCCTCAATATTTCTGAAGATATCTTCATAAATATTCTCGTTCGATATTAATTATCTCTCTGCGCTATCCGTATTATATCATAAAAGGAAACTGTTTTAGTTTCTATATTCTGCGAACCTTCGAATTTAAAATATGAATGTTTTTGAAAGTAGTGTTGGGAACTGATGCATGAGTTAGTATAATATAATGACACTTGATCAACGTCATTATATTACAGTAATTCAAGCTGAGTTTATAATGAAACGTGATGATTCACACTACCATCATCATGTGTCATTTACACGACTCTTACATTCTATCTAATCTATCAACATATCAAGAGCATATTTTCTTGATAGTTCTATCTTTTCGAATATTCTGGTAATATACCAAATCAAGATCGTGCCATTACGATTTCTTTCTTAGAACATTAACTATGTTCATTTCAAAATCCATACCTACGAATTTCGGACCATTATTCGCTTGACTTGTAGTTGGGATTGAGCATAATGATGAATACTCAAAAGTATGGGTTGAAGGAGAAAGAACAGAAGGTGTGAGTTGTAAGGAAATGACGGAGGTGGATTTATAGTAAGATATTCAACAGAGCAATCAAAACAGATGATCACATTTAAAGCGGATCCTAATTCCCTTGATTACCGAAGAATCAAATCTTATTACGAAGATTTTCTCCAAATCTCTTGAACTTGGAAATCAATTATATCTACGTCAAAAGATATGACGAATCTATACCTACTCATTTCACTCTTTGGTGATATCTTCACTCATAATCTTCACAAAATCAAACAGTTTTATCCATATTACTCAATGATCATAAAACTCTATTATTCAACTCATATTTGTCATGAAAATATTTTTATTGTTATCCATGACAACCTCTCTCAAATTTCGGGACGAAATTTCTTTTAACAGGTAGGTACTGTGATGACCCGGAAATTTCCGATCAAATTTAAACTTAAAATTTATATGGTTCGACATGATAAGCAAAAGTCTATTAAATCGAATTTCAAAATTTTACATATATGCATGCATTTCAAGAAACAAGAACCATTATTATCTCTGCTTGTTAGTCGATAATCCCACAACCATTACTTTTCTCAAACATGCTACTGTGTTTATTTGAGATTAATCGACTACACTAATATCTTAACTTAAAGCATATATATTGTTACATAAATCTTAATTGAAGAGTTGCTAGTTGATGCATTTGGAAATATAGTATAATATGTGACTTTTCTTTTCAATCACACCCATCATCAACTTACCTTTATGTACTACTCTTTTGTTATTATTTTTGTTTCTTTCAAACTTTATTCACATACATACAATGCATTATAGCTGGTTGTGGCTCCCATTTAAAGCAGACACCTTGAATTACGGATATTTACACAATCAAATTAATGTATACATTACTATTAGCCACTGTAACTAATTGAATGAGATTGATTACTTTTTGTTACCCGTTCCTTTCAATTTGAAAGTTAGTGTCATTGGAATATGTTATTATTATTAATTAACTAATTCCATTATATTACATACCAGTATATGTATGTAAATATATGATATATGAATATATGAATTCATTAACACCCATTTAATTACCAACTTCCACTCTTGTTCTTCTCTTGTTCTTTCTCTCAATCAATCAAGCTAAATATTTATGAACTACTACATCTGCTTTCTGTTACCTTTTACCACGACCACCCGAACACCACCATCACTTGTTCACGCCACCATCTTGTCACTTTACAAACCACCATGATCAACCACTACTTCATGTTGAATCATCATTTGAATCATTAGTTCTTGTTTGTTACAGTAAATCAAAAACCCACTTGCAGATACTAATTATCATCATCATCATTCGAGAATTACTATTTATATGCTCACTGTATTCGAGTCCTATTTTTCGTTCAAACCAAGACCTCCGTTAAACCACACCTCCGGTCACCATCTCCAATCACCACTACCACCATCTACGGTGCATCATCACCAACTTTGCACCCTCATCACCAATGAAACCTATCACCACTACTCGTTGTTGTTAAACCGTTTGTGTTACTATTTTGTTGTTTTAATCGATCAGGAAAACTACCATCTGCACCACCACCGCAGCTTACTGCTACAACCATCAACAACCACCACTCATCCGCCATATATATATATATATATATATATATATATATATATATATATATATATATATATATATATATATATATATATATATATATATATATATATATTTTTTTTTTTCTTCCATGGAACTGTTGCTACACTGCTTATTCTATTCCGGTTCTTGCTACTCGATACGTACTATATCTGTGTCGTTCCAGACTACTACTACGCTACTGTTTCTGTAACTCATTCGAGCACCACAAACCATAAATATTCGATTTAAGCCACGGCTACTTTTTCTGTAATAAAAGGATGATGATTATCATGGATAATGCGTTTGTGATCCATTCCCAGACGACCCCACAAACCACTAAAAATCCATTCAATTTAAATTACAACATGTAACGGGCTTAGTTATTTGATTTAGGCCCACAAATTCAATTTAATTTGAGTTGTCTTGTTTTAGTCATGGGCCTGTACGAAATTGGGCCGTGATTTGTTGTTGGGCCGAATTTTAGAGGAAGAAGAAGGGGGACGAACGAGTATATAAATTATATAGTAGCAATTCGGATTAATAAAGAAAAACGGGGTAGAGCAGGTGGTCGGGAGTGTTTGCGTGTTAGCAGGAGGTTGTGGCTTCAAGCCGGGCATGTGTGTTTATTTTTTTTTTTTTGGCTTGACACTATGAGGTAGCCTTTCTTGTTTTCATTTTCATTATCATTACTAGTATTATTATTATATTATTAATGATATTGTTATTATAAATTATTGTTATTATAATTATTATTAATATTACAAGTATTATAAATGTTATTATTATTATTATTACTATTAAAAATATGTAGTAGTTATCATTTATTATTAGTATTATGATTATAATTATTATCACATTCATATTTATAAGTATTACAATTATTGTTATCATTAGTATTAACAAGTACCATTTATATTATTATTATTATTATTATTATTATTATTATTGTTATTATTATTAATATTATTATTAGTATCACCATTAAAACTATTATTAATATTATCATTTTTATTTTTGTTATTAGTATTATTATCATTAATAAAATCATTAGTTTTATTAGTAAATCAATATTATCAAAACCATCATTCTAACAAATAAATATTTTGTACATAACTATATTGATATTACATAACAAATTATTGATTTTTGATATAATATCAATTACAAATATATATAAATTAATATAACTATGTGTATAAACATTAACAAGTTTACAAAATAAATATATATACTTTATAACTGAAATATATATATATATATATAAATTTGTTCGATTACTATTATATGTGTTAATATATATATATATATATATAAATGATATAGGATCGTGAATCCGAGGCCAACCCTGCTTTGTTCAGTTGTTTAATGTCATCATATGTATTTTTACTACAAAATACAATATGGTGAGTTTCATTTGCCCTTTTACTCTTTACAGTTTTGGGCTGAGAATACATGCAAATGCTTTATTAACTGTTTTACAATATTTGTATGCGTGAGTTTCATTTGCCCTTTTACTCTTTACAGTTTTGGGCTGAGAATACATGCAAATGCTTTATTAACTGTTTTACAATATTTGTATGCGTGAGTTTCATTTGCCCTTTTACTCTTTACAGTTTTGGGCTGAGAATACATGCAAATGCTTTATTAACTGTTTTACAATATTTGTATGCGTGAGTTTCATTTGCTCCCTTTTTAAATGCTTTGCAATATATATTTTTGGGACTGAGAATACATGCGCTTTTATAAATGTTTGACGCAATAGACACAAGTACCTTAACTGCATTCTATGATAGAATTATCTGGGATTGGGATTGATTATTATGGCACGTATTGTCACTGGTTTATTTCGGTTAGAGCGAATGAGCTCCCGAGTTGAATGAATGGTTTTGTATTTTGGCACCGGTTGTCATATATTTTATATACATGTGTTCAGCCGTGGGGGAGTAAAGATCGGCACAGAGGTTCTATATTTTGAAGGCACATGTATTCAGCCGTGGGGTGAAAGACCGGCACAGATGGTTACTATTGTATTTTGGAATCCTCACCAGGTGTTCTTCATATGAATGATATTTTTCATGTGCAGTTGGAATGGGACTTCTGCACGTCTTATTATAATTAAAAATCTTGTGGTCTATTAAAATGATGAAAATGAAATAATTACTATAAACTAATGAACTCACCAACCTTTTGGTTGACACTTTAAAGCATGTTTATTCTCAGGTTTGAAAGAAATCTTCCGCTGTGCATTAGCTCGTTGTTAAAGATATTACATGAAGTCATTTATGGCATATAGAAGTCAGTTCATCGCGATGGTACCAGATGTTATTGTATTCGTTCAAGATGATTTTGGACGGGGTATGACAGTTTGGAACACCAAAAGCTTTAATAAGTGATCGGGGTACTCATTTTTGTAATAATCAACTTGAGAAAGTTCTCAAAAGATATGGAGTAACTCATAAAATCTCAACCGCTTATCATCCACAAACAAGTGGACAAGTTAAAAATACCAACCGAGCATTAAAACGTTTTCTAGAGAAACTCGTAGGATCAAATCCGAAGGAGTGGTCCATGAAATTGGAGGATGCACTCTGGGCTTTTAGAACAACCTACAAAACTCTAATTGGAACCACACCTTTCAGACTCGTTTACGAAAATGCATGTCATCTTCTAGTAGAAATTGAACACAAAGCATTTTGGGATTTGAAGACATGTAATCTTGATTTGCATGAAGCCGGATGTCTACGGTTAAACCAACTAAACGAATTAGAAGAATTAAGACATGAAGCATATGAAAATTCGTTAATCTATAAAGAAAGAACGAAGAAATGGCATGATAAAAGAATCAGAAGTTCAAAAGAATTTAAAGAAGGAGACAGAGTTCTTCTTTTCAATTCACGATTCAAGCTATTTCCTGGAAAATTGAAATCAAGATGGTCTGGACCATTCATAGTTAAAAGAGTTTTTCCGTACGGAACAGTAGAATTAATAAATTCAAATAGAATTGAATTTAAGGTTAACGGTCACAGAGTTAAACATTACATAGATAGTCCAATGGAAGTTGAAGATGAAGTTAATCACAATTTCGATACCACAGCTAACTAAGTGTGGGAAGGTTCGAATCTTTTTAGGATAATAGTTATTTCTGTTAGAGTTAGATATTCTGTTTTCGTGTAGTTTCCGAAAATGGAATCCGAATGGTCTTTCCCTAGCAGACCCTAAAGAACTAGTCTTCTCCCCCCATTCTGAATTTTTATTTTTTTTAGGTTTTACGAGATGAAGAATTCCTTTGATCTGAACCATGGTCTAATGCTACACGCTATGATTACTAAACGTAATAATGACACACTTCCGAGTGAACTGGTATCATTCATAAGAGGCAAAATGGACGGAGTAAGAAAAGAACTCAGAAAAGATCATCATAAGATACATTTTGGTAAAGGAAAATCAAAATTCGCAACAAAAAGAAGAGCACGACACCTTGAAAGATGTTATAAATGCGAAAAATGGTCACATGAAGGTAAATGTTCAAACAATCAAACATATTCAAATACCGAATTTGTTACTCTATGCAGAGAAGGACCGTTCATATGTTTAGAAGAAAAGATATTGAAGAATCGAGGATACGCTTACGTAGCTATGGAGAACCAAATCACACGACTCTCCTATGAGTCGGCTAAAGCAGGTCTCTGAGAATTCTTTCTCATAGGTAAATATGTACAGTTTTTATTTTTATTTTTATTTTTATTGCTTTTAACCTTTTGATAATAAACACTGAATCGTTCGCTATAAAGTATTAAATTGGTATTCAATAAAATTAGGTATGCGTAACCGAAATTATTGATATCATACAAAAATTTATTACATCACTGCGAAATTTACCGTTTATTCTTAAGGTATAAATATCTTTAATCAATCAACCCAAAATATTTCAAAAATTCATCAGGAGTAAAACTAGGTAATATAGCCGAAATTACTTTACCGAAAAGAGGGGCGTATATTTTTGAATATATTTGATTGATTAAAGTGGGATAAAAGACAAAAAAAAAAGATTTTTTTTATTTTAATTTTTTACCTTATTTTTAAAATTAATATATAAATATTAAATTAATATTGTAAACTTTTTAAATCAATATATTTAAGTTTGTAAATATTTGAAAAATTAATATTTTTAATATAAGTTTGTATGTATAAAAATGATATTTATATGAATTTTTAATTTTATGCATTTTAAATTTAAGTTTGGTGTGAATTTAAAAACAAAAATTTACTTTATTTCGCTAAGTTAAAATTTTGATTTTTAAAATTCGTCGTGAGTTGAAAACTAGGTCGTTGAACCGAAATTGCTTTACTCAAGGGAGGGACGAGAATTTTTATTATCATTATTTTTAAATCTTATTGAATTATAGTATGCCAAAAACATTAAAAAAAACTCAAAAACTTTGCTTTTAAAACAACGCTTAAAACGTGACAAATTTTTAAAATTTTGTCGAGGGACGGACTAGGACAACAATCCGAAATGCCCTCATCCTAAAAAGAAACAAAATTTTAATTTTTAATTAATTATATGTTTTATTAGTAAAGGTTTTTATAAAAAAAAATAGCAGACCCCATGCGATCGCATGGGGTTTCCCCTTCAAATCCATGCGATCGCATGGAGAGAGAAATCTGGCCAGAAACAAATACACAGACGAGTTCTGTCTTCAACACAAAACACACACACATACCCGAAAATTCTCCCAAACACACTCAAAAAATTCGCATTTTTCACCAAAATTTATCAAATTTCTTGCTCTAATCATGAAATTGTTCAGAAGCTTTTCAAAGAAGGTAAAGATTACACCCCTAAACCTCTTTAAATTTGATTTTTAGTGTTCTTAAGCTATAATTTACCTAATTTGATTTTGTTAATTTCTAGTGTAATTAGAGTTAAATTGTTAGTATATTATGCATGTATAACCTAGATTGATGCTATTTAATATGATTTGAAGCCAAAAACTTCAAAAATTTTAGGAATCTATGGTTTGTGTTCTTGATCAATTTGGGGCTTTTTGATATAAATAGGTTATGGCCGATTTTTGTCATGAATTATTGCTAAATTAAGTAGTGTAACATGTAATTGTTTTAAACATGATTTTTGAGGATCTAAACTTTGATCCAAACTTTTAAATAGGTAGCTAAATGATCCAAACTTTGATCCTAAACATGATTTTTGAGAATTAAAGTGGACTTTTTAGGTCTAAAATTCATGAACTTGATTAAATTGATGCAAATGCCATTTGAAACTTGTTTAATTGCTAGTAATGGTTGTTTTAACATGTTATTTGAGTTGAATGCTTATGAACTTTGTAAACATTTTCATATATGCTTATTTGAAAAAGTGTAGAATTGTTAAAATTGTGAAAATGCGTATAAGTTTAATTTTGATTTAACTTGTTATTGTAATTGTTTTAAGTTGTTATTTTGCTAACACTAATGCATATTTGGATGCACAAATTTTGTGTTTAATGTGTTTTGCAGAGATTTACCGATACTGATGGTTCATCATCATCATCTAGGCAACCTGCTCCAGAGCCCGAACCTGAAATGCAATATGAACCTGAACAGGAACAACAACAACAACCTGATCAACACGTACCATATTAATGCCTACGTAATTTTTCCGATTCATCCGATAGTAGAACACCCAACGATTCATGAAGCACAGTTGCATCCCAATTTGAGATTTGATCGAAGCTGGAGAGATTACCCAACATATCAAAGTAACAAATTCAAACTGGTAACGAAAAATGTAGAAGTGCCGAGGGTAATCGATTGGGAGCCTTTGGAAAGGGTCCAACTAGCTAACTCAGTTAGACTGCATCTGATCCAAAGGTATGGCAGCTCTTCTTTTCCCGATTGGGAACGTTTATTCACCATTCGTAGGCTTGTATATAAGGAATGGTGTGTTGAACTTATGAGTACTATAGCGTTAAATGAAGATGTAGATAGATTAGATGATAGAAGTTTTCTTAGATTTATACTTGGCCGTAGGATGTATAGGATGTTCATGCTGGACATGACCAGGGCTTTGCAGATTTACACTCCTGGTGAATTATTACTACCCGATTGTACAAATTTGATTTATCATGGGGAGCGGGTAGATAGGAATTTTGACGCAAACGCCGTTTCGAGGCGTATGTCAAATTATAATGTTTTTTTGCTGGGAGGAAGACACTCCTATTTAGATGTTAACAAAGCAGAGCTACGTATTATACATAGATTTTTAGCTAATTCGATTACACAAAGAGGTAAAAAAAAGGAGAAGATGACCTTACATAACTTATTTTACCTTAAGTGTATTCGAAACAATAGAAGCTTTATTAATATCCCCTACTGTGTTGGTTTTTATCTGTCCAAAGTGGTAGCCGGAATATAGGAAGGGGGAATAATAGGAGGAGGTATTTTTGTTACTCTCATTGGAGAGTATTTGGGTGTAGATAGGGATCAAGGGGGTCCACTCTTGGTTTGTAGGGAACAGGATGATACTTTAGGATTGAAGGTCTATCAGGATGCTAAGGTATTGAAGAGCAGACGCAATCAGGCAGTACCATATGTTGGTCATCATCCACAGGTAGAGAGAGGTTCAGATGAGGAAATGGAGGAAGCAGATGACCTTAGGGATGTCATTAGGGAGGCTATGATTGACGTCTACTAGCGTATAGATGAGGTAGAAATGACAAACCAGGATAGACATAGTCGATACGAGCAGTGGCAAGCCCGGAATGAGTACGAGCATTCCAGGCAATGACAGCATGATAGATGGCACTATCATCAGCATCAGATCATGAGCCAGCTATCACCTCAGGATCACTACGTACTGACCCGACCTGCTTACTATCCTCCACACCAGCCCGATATGCAACCACCATTTACTCTCTACGACCCTAACCAGGCCTATCAGTACACCTATAACCAACCATGGAACCCGCCCGACGACATGAACTGGAACCCCTATCCAGATTGATATAGTTCTGTTGGTTATTTCTATGATTTTTATCTTTTTATTATTTTTATTTACTTATGTTTTAAACATATAATATTGTGATATCTTTATGTAAGTTTTAACATTTTTTTTTATTTTGTACTAATATTTCATATTTGATTTGAAAGTGGGATTTTAAGTCCCAATTCAAATTACCATGCATGTTATTATTTGTATGTATGTATATTTTCAATTGTACACAACAGGATAAAACAGCGCATTTTCAAAGACTGACATTAAGTTCAACAAAAGCAACTAATTTTGACGACAAAACGAAAAACAAATGTGATGTAACAACAAGACGGAATGAACAAATGATGTGCACCATTTATCATTCAACAAACAAACGCTAATATGTTTGGAAACTTTGGTAAAATTTAATCATTCTTCTACGCTAATCACCCTCAATAATTTAAATCGTTAATGATTTCTTGCAAATGAGGGCATTGCAAGATCTTAAGTGTGGGAAGGGGTTAAATTATTTCGGATTTTTAAAATTTTTGACTTATACACTTGGTTACCATTAAAAATACTAGTAACGCAGTTGTATTATAATCTAGTGCTCTCTGATAATAAAGAACAGCCCTAGTCTTATATACTGACTACCCAATTCTAGTAAAAATTTTCAAAATTTTCAAATAAATGAATTCAAAATCATGTTTATATAAATTTATGAACGATAAAACTAGGTGTTAACACCGAAATTATTGTTACCTCGGAAAGGACATAAATTGAGAAACAACCCAACATGTTAGAAAATTCATTTAAAATGGAATATAGGACAATAAAAAGGCAAAGAAAGGAAAATAAAAGCCAAGTGTGGGAAAATTTACCAAGTTATTTAAAACATATATCACATATTTTTGTACAAATAATTGAAGATACTTTTGTTTTGGAGAAAATTAACCATTTTACCCGGTAAATTATAATATATTTAAAAGAAAGATGGATCTACACGATGAATCAATTCCATCATTAAAAGGAAGTAAAGTCTTCCGAAAAAGAAACGCGCTTCTTGATTTAGGTCAGGAAGTTGTCGTCCAGACCAGTTGTAGAGTCTACGAAAAATCTTGAAAAGTTTTCTCGAAAATCAACTGGAAATCCACGGACCTCAGCATCAAACAGGGTCGTCAAGTGGTCAGACTTATCCTAACCATGAGAGGATCTGTCTCATAAAATGGGGAGGGCGCCGTGCAAATTAGCTTGATAAGACTAATGAATCAGATCCCCAGAAAGGATAATCTACTTAAAGATCAAAAATCAGCTTTTAAGACTGATATTACTCAATCCTTGAGATTGACTTTTAAAGATTGAGAATTACAAACTCATGGAATTCGATGATATCTAAACTCGAGCTTGAACGAGAAAATATTTTGATCAAATTACAAACCGATTTGTTTTCTGAAAACCCATTTTTAAATGCGTTTATTACCATTGAACGTAAAATTCTAGGAATTCACCTGGAATTCATTAGGTCACCTGAACCAAATCGGGTTTCAACTGTAAGAACGGTGGTTGCATAGCATGGTCAAAGACAGGACCTTGTGCCAGATCGAAAAACTATAGGATGATCTTTACTATTGCTCCTACAAAGGATAGTAATTGCATCCGACATGTTATAGACCATAATTAAAAGCATGTCACGGGACATTGCCTCAACAGTTGCTTGTTCAACGCTTTCCTTTACAACCGGACGGTAGTTTACTGAAAGGTAATATACGGAGCAAGTAAACTGGACGTGTTGCTTTCCCAATACAAGGTTAGCAAGTGGGTGACACAAAACCGCAAGTTTTGAGCTAAAATTTTCAAATATGAAACCAACCAAACCCACAAAAACAATTTGCAAACACTGATGAAGGGTTAAATCGGAAAACTTATCTAGGGTAAAAACTAGATTGAATTTTCAAAAGATCAAATGTTTTCATAAAGATCCAATTTCCTTAAGGATCTAAATTTTCATAGTCATATGTGACTGTAAACCACATCGTTACTACCATTGTTCATACCGCCATACAGAAATCACTGATGTACAAAGTGTGAAGAATAAAGAAGTGATTCTAGTATTTTTATTTCAAGACTATATTGCTTGAGGACAAGCAACGCTCAAGTGTGGGAATATTTGATAATGCTAAAAACAAACATATATTGCATAGCATTATCCCTCAAGAAAGACAAGCTTTTAGTTGCAATTGTTCTATTTACAACTGATATTCGTTTAAATAATAAAAGGTGAAGACAAAAGACAGATTCGACGAATTGAAGATGCAAATGACCAAAAAGCTCAAAAGTACAAAGTACAATCAAAGTGGTTCAAATTATTGATGAGAAACGTCTCGAAATTACAAGAGTACAAGACGCAAAACGCAAAGTACAAGATATTAAATTGTACGTAAGGACGTTCGAAAATCCAGAACCGGGACTAGAGTCAACTCTTAACGCTCGACGCAACGGACTAAAAATTACAAGTCAACTATGCACATGAATATAATATAATATATAATTAATTCTTAAAATTATTTATATATTATTTAATAAAACCATCGGCAAGAAGCAAACAACCACATGTGAGCTGTAAAAAGTGGCCATGCGATCGCACGGCCAGGAAGAAGGAATTTCATGCGATCGCATGACCCAAAATGTCAGGCCACATCTATAAATTTCGCAGTTTTTGGTCGAATAACACACATCTTTTAACTATCTCTCTCTCAAACGTAATATATATATATATATATATATATATATATATATATATATATATATATATATATATATATATATATATATATATATATATTATAATTTTAATTTTAATAATAATAAGGGTATGTTAGCGAATGTTGTAAGGGTGTAAGTCAAAATTCTGTCCGTGTAACGCTACGCTATTATTAATCATTGTAAGTTATGTTCAACCTTTTTAAATTAATGTCTTGTAGCTAAGTTACTATTATGCTTATTTAAGCCGAAGTAATCATGATGTTGGGCTAAATATTAAAGACGGGGTAATTGGGCTTTGTACCATAATTGGGGTTTGGACAAAAGAACAACACTTGTGGAAATTAGACTATGGGCTATTAATGGACTTTATATTTGTTTAATTAAATGATAGTTTGTTAATTTAATATAAAGATTTACAATTGGACGTACCTATAAATAACCATGTACACTCGATCGGACACGATGGGCGGGATATTTATAAGTACTAATAATCGTTCATTTAACCGGACACGGGAATGGATTAATAGTCTATGGACTTATTAAAACAGGGGTGAATTATACACAAGGAAAATTGGTGTAATTATAGTTTAAGTCCCCAATTAGTTGGAATATTTGACTTCGGATATAAGGACAATTTGACGAGGACACTCGCACTTTATATTTATGACTGATGGACTGTTATGGACAAAAACCAGATGGACATAATGAATAATCCAGGACAAAGGACAATTAACCCATGGTAATAAACTAAAATCAACACGTAAAACATCATGATTACGGAAGTTTAAATAAGCATAATTCCTTTATTTCATATTTAATTGCACTTTTAATTATCGCACTTTAATTTATTGTCATTTTAATTATCATATTTCTTTAATTATCGCAATTTTATTATTGTCATTTACTTTATGCTTTAAATTAAGTCTTTTATTTTTAATATTTTACATTAGGTTTTAACTGCGACTTATGTTTTAAAATCGACAAACCGGTCATTAAACGGTAAAAACCCCCTTTTATAATAATAATACTACTTATATATATATTTATATATTTACAAATATAGTTTTAAAAATATAGCGTTTAACTTGGCTAGTTCCCTGTGGACGAACCGGACTTACTAAAAACTACACTACTGTATGATTAGGTACACTGCCTATAAGTGTTGTTGCAAAGTTTAGGTATATCCACTCTATAAATAAATAAATAACTTGTGTAAAATTGTATCGTATTTAATAGTATTTTGTAGTAAAAATATAACTATTTTGTACCCCTTCGCTTTAACATCAGTTGTCTACCCTTAACGTCCAATTTGTTTTTATACTGTAAAATAGACAAGGATTAGATTCGTAAAAGATAATTAACAAACAATACAAGCAATTTTTACATAGAACATAAAAGTACAAGCACACTACAATACATATAATACACAACATGATTACAACCCTCTAATCTGAATCAATGGTTTCTTCTTCTTCGGACTTGGTTCGTTTTCCTAATTTTCTAGGAATATATGGTGTTCCTCTAATACGAGCCGTCATTTTTCACAATGGTTTAGAAAAACCTGGTGGTTCAGAGGTTCCCGGGTCATTGTTACATTTTAGGAAATACGGATGTTGCCGATACATATAAAGTTCATCGGGGTTGGAATCGGGTTTCTCTATTTTTATACCTTTTCCTTTATTATTTTCTTTCGCTTTATTAAATTGGGTCGAGGTAATTTCTATAACATCATCAGAATCCTCATCGGGATCTGATTCATCGGAAAATTGATAATCTTCCCAATATTTTGCTTCCTCGGCGGAAACACCATTCACCATTATTAACTTTGGTCCGTTGGTTGAGGATTTTCTTTTATTTAATCGATTTACTATAGGTATCAATATTTCTTCCTCCGAAACCTCTTCTTCTTCCAGTTCCTCCTCTTCTGGTTCCTCTTCTTCCGGTTCCTCCTCTTCCGGTTCCTCCTCTTCCGATTCCTCTTCGGGAATTTGTGAATCTTCCCAAAATATATTCGACTCTTTATTATTATTATTAGGTGAATCGATGAGATTTGTACTAGTGGTAGACATTTATCACACAATATCAAACACATTAAGAGGTTAATATATCACATAATATTTAGATGTTAATAATATATAGTTTCCAACAAAAGTGTTAAGCAATCTTTTTTAAAGAAAACACGGTCGAAGTCCAGACTCACTAATGTATCCTAACAAACTCAATAAGACACACTAATGCAAATTTCTGGTTCTCGAAGACCAACGCTCGGATACCAACTGAAATGTCCCGTTCATATTGATTATAAACGTTCCATATTAATTGATTTCGTCGCGAGGTTTTGACCTCTATATGAGACATTTTTCAAAGACTGCATTCATTTTTAAAATAACCATAACCTTTATTTTAACGATAAAGGTTTAAAAAGCATTACGTAGATTATCAAATAATGATAATCTAAAATATACCGTTTACATACGACCATTACATAATGGTTTACAATATGAATATATTACATCAAAATAAGTTTCTTGAATGCAGTTTTACATAATATCATACAAGCATGGACTCCAAATCTTATCCTTATTTTAGTATGCAACAGCGGAAGCTCTTAATAATCACCTGAGAATAAACATGCTTAAAACGTCAACAAAAAATTTGGTGAGTTATAGGTTTAACCTATATATTATCAAATCATAATAATAGACCACAAGATTTCATATTTCAATACATCCCATACATAGAGATAAAAATCATTCATACGGTGAACACCTGGTAACCGACATTAACAAGATGCATATAATAATATCCCCATCATTCCGGGACATCCATCGGACATGATATAATAACTCGAAGTACTAAAGCATCCGCTACAACGGATGGGGTTTGTTGGGCTCAATAGATCTATCTTTAGGATTCGCGTCACTTAGTAGACTGGTTTACTAATTCTTAGGTTACCAAGTAAAAGGGGCATATTCGGCTTCGATCGTTCAACCATAGAAAGTAGTTTCATGTACTTGTTTCTATTTTGTAAAACTTTTATAAAGCTGCATGTATTCTCATCCCAGAAATATTAGATTTTAAAAGTGGGACTATAACTCACTTTCACAGATTTTTACTTCGTCGGGAAGTAAGACTTGGCCACTGGTCGATTCACGAACCTATAACAAATATGTACATATATATCAAAGTATGTTCAAAATATATTTACAATATTTCTAATACGTTTTAATGTTTTAAGTTTATTAAGTCAGCTGTCCTCGTTAGTAACCTACAACTAGTTGTCCATAGTTAGATGTACAGAAATAAATTGATATATATTATCTTGACCCAATCCATGGCCCAGTATATACACGTCTCAGGCTAGATCACAACTCAAAGTATATATATTTTTGGAATCAACCTCAACCCTGTATAGCTAACTCCAACATTACTGCATATAGAGTGTCTATGGTTATTCCAAATAATATATATAGATGGGTCGATATGATATGTCAAAACATTTGCATACGTGTCTATGGTATTCCAAGATTACATAATATATTAGAATATATGTATTATACAATATAAGTTAGCTAGGATATGATTAATATAGATTTGTTACCAATTTTCACGTAGCTACAACAAGTAAAAATATCCAATCTTGTTTTAGCCATAACTTCTTCGTTTTAAATCCGTTTTGAGTGAATCCAGTTGCTATGGTTTCATATTGAACTTAAGTTTATGAATATATACAGAAAAAGTATAAGTTTATAGTCGGAAATACAGGTTACAAGTCATTTTTGTAAAGGTAGTCATTTCAGTCGAAAGAACGAAGTCTAGATGACCATTTTGGAAAACATACTTCCACTTTGAGTTTAATCATGATTTTTGGATATAGTTTCATATTCATAAGAAAAATCATTTTCCCAGAAGAACAACTTTTAAATCAAAGTTTATCAAAGTTTTTAATTAACTAACCCAAAACAGCCCGCGGTGTTACTACGACGGCGTATATCCAGTTTTACGGTGTTTTTCGTGTTTTCAGGTTTTAAATCATTAAGTTAGCATATCATATAGATATAGAACATGTGTCTAGTTGATTTTAAAAGTCAAGTTAGAAGGATTAACTTTTGTTTGCGAGCAAGTTTAGAATTAACTAAACTATGTTCTAGTGATTTCAAGTTTAAACCTTCGAATAAGGTAGTTTTATATATATGAATCGAATGATGTTATGAACATCATTACTACCTCAGGTTTTGTGGATAAACCTACTGGAAATGAGAAAAATAGATCTAGCTTCAAAGGATCCTTAGATGGCTTGAAAGTTCTTGAAGCAGAATCATGACACGAAAACAAGTTCAAGTAAGATTTCCACTCGAAATAAGATTGTTATAGTTATACAAATTGAATCAAAGTTTGAATATGAGTAATACCTTGTATTAGAAAGATATTTTACTGTAAATAAGAAAGATTTCTTGAGGTTGGATGATCACTTTACAAGATTAGAAGTAAGCTAGCAAACTTGAAAGTATTCTTGATTTTATGAAACTAGAACTTATAGAATTTTTGAAGAACACTTAGAACTTGAAGATAAAACTTGAGAGAGATCAATTTAATGAATAAAACTAAAGAATAAAAGTGTTTTTAGGTGTTTTTGGTTGTTGGTATATGGATTGGATATAAAGGATGTGTAATTTTGTTTACATGTAAATAAGTCATGAATGATTACTAATATTTTTGTAATTTTATGAGATATTTCATGCTAGTTGCCAAATGATGGTTCCCACATATGTTAGGTGACTCACATGGGCTGCTAAGATCTGATCATTGGAGTGTATATACCAATAGTACATACATCTAAAAGCTGTGTATTATACGAGAACGAATACGGGTGCATACGAGTAGAATTGTTGATGAAACTGAACGAGGATGTAATTGTAAGCATTTTTGTTAAGTAGAAGTATTTTGATAAGTTTCCTGAAGTATTTCAAAAGTGTATAAATACATATTAAAACACTACATGTATATACATTTTAACTGAGTCGTTAAGTCATCGTTAGTCGTTACATGTAAATGTTGTTTTGAAACCTTTAGGTTAACGATCTTGTTAAATGTTGTTAACCCATTGTTTATTATATCTAAAGAGATGTTAAATTATTACATTATCATGATATTATGATATATTAATATATCTTAGTATGATATATATACAGTTAAATGTTGTTACAACGATAATCGTTACATATATGTCTCGTTTCGAAATCATTAAGTTAGTAGTCTTGTTTTTACATATGTAATTCATTGTTAATACACTTAATGACATGTTTACTTATCATTTATCATGATTAAACATAGTGTATCAATATCTTAATATGATTCATATGTATTTAGTAAGACGTTGTTATAACGATAATCGTTATATATATCGTTTCGAGTTTCTTAATTCAATAAACTCAATTTTATGTATATAACTCATTGTTAAAATACCTAATGAGATACTTACTTATCATAATATCATGTTAACTATATATATAGTCATATATATGTCATCATATAGTTTTTACAAGTTTTAACGTTCGTGAATCACCGGTCAACTTGGGTGGTCAATTGTCTATATGAAACCTATTTAAATTAATCAAGTCTTAACAAGTTTGATTGCTTAACATGTTGGAAACACATAATAATGTAAATAACAATTTCATTTAATATATATAAACATGGAAAAGTTTGGGTCACTACAGGGTGTCTGTTCCCTAATTCTTAGATTACCAGACTAAAAAGGGGCATATTCGATTTCGATAATCCAACCATAGAATGTAGTTTCGATTACTTGTGTCTATTTCATGAAACATTTATAAAAGCAGCGCATGTATTCTCAGTCACAAAAATATATATTGCAAAAGCATTTAAAAAGGGAGCAAATGAAACTCACAATATTGTATTTTGTAGTAAAAATACATATGATGACATTTAACAATGCAGGGTTGGCCTCGGATTCACGAACCTATATCATTTGTATATTCATTAATACATATAATCGAAATCGAACAAATATTTATATTATTGTTAGTGATAATTTTTATATAATTAACTTATATATTAACTTATATATTTATTTTGTATATTTTAAATAAAGTATTTATATATTTAAGTTATGGTTATTACATTTATTTTTATATACATAATCTTTTGTTTACAGAATAATAGTTATAGTAATACTAGAGTAATATTAATAATAAAAATGATAATAATTATAATACTTAATATTATTAATTAAGATAATAATGGTTATGATTTCATTAGTGATAAAAATAATGATATTAATACTAATAATATACTTATATTAATAGTAATGGTTCTAATATTTATAAAGTGATAATAATAATGTTAATAAAAATAATGATATTAATAATGATAATAATACTAAATTGTATCATAATTATAATAAATATGATAAGAATAGTTATAATAATTTTACTAATTCCATTGAATCATATTTTGATTAAAATTCTAGTCATTTTCATAATAATAATATTTATATCAAAATTTCTATATTTAATTTTAATAATATTATGAAAACCTTTATCTTCATAGTCAAGATAATTATAATCTTCATAGTTATTAACTATGGCTTCTCATAACCTTAATTTGTATAAAAATTATAATTTACATGTATTCATATAATTATAACAATTTTCTATAATCTTTAATATAACAACTTTTATTATATACTTGTTTTATTAACATGTTTACTAACCCTGAAATCATATTAATAACACTAACAATAATAATATAATGATAATAATACTATTAATAACAATAATAATAACAATCATAATCATAATCATAACAATAATAATAATAATAATAATTAATAATGATACTAATATTAGTTAGTAGTAGTAATAATAATAATAATAATAATAATAATAATAATAATAATAATAATAATAATAATAATAATAATAATAATAATAATAATAATAATAATAATAATAATAATAATAATAATAATAATAGAAATAAAAATTAAAAGAGTTATACCCTTAAAGGCTTCAAGTAAAAAGAAATGCTCAAGACGGGACTCGAACCTGTGACCTCTCGAATAACCGTTAACTCATCAAACCATCTGGGCTATTGCCCCTTTTCTGAATTATTACAGAATGCATAAATATATAACCCGTATTAAGTTAATTCGATTTCTTCTTCTTCCTGAATAAATCAACCAGAGCTCAATTCCCATTAAACACAAGTTTCTCGTTTAATTTAAGACTTATAACAGATGCAGAAACGTTATGTGCTTGTTTGAATTACCAGAAACGAAAATCCAAAACAAATTTTAAGCAAGAACAGGTTTGAAAACACGATGACAACCCAACATGTGATTTTGAAATTTAGAATGTTTCAGACCAAAGTTTCTACATGAAAACGATTGTAATTCTATCCTAGAATCTTTCTGTAACCTTAATTGATCCTAAAACATTACAAAGAATTCGAATTTACCCAAGAACAATACGTTTGACTTTTTGAATTAAATCTTTGACTCTCAAATTAAAACTCAGTTTGAGGAATTGGAGTTTGAAAATTTGCAGAAAGATTGAGTAATATATTCCTAACAAAACCTCATTTATACTTTTTGAAATAAATTTAGAAATCGAGCTTTGAATATGTGATAGCAAGAACAGAGGAACTTTGCTGGGTTCCTTTTACGTTTCTGTTTTTAATTCAAAATTTTTTATCTGTAGGTAATGTAATTGATAATGGTGATGGCGAATTGAATGATTTCCTTATAATAAAGTGATTCATTTGTTTTATAACAGCTATTAGTCGACAGACGAAATCAAATAGCAGAAGTAACAAATGAAATAAAAATATAAAGAATGGATAAAGGAGATAACGACTTAAAATAGTTTTTGGTTGTTTCTGAGGAGTTGAAGTCGATTGATAATAATTGTAGAGACAGGAAACAAAATTAACATAGTAAGATAGATACTTGTAACAGATTGAATTCCCTTTTTCCTGATTTTTTTCCTTTTATATTATTAATATTATTAATAATAATAATAATTCTATTAATAAATAATAATAATACTGAAATATTATTAATAATAATAACATATTAATTCTGTAAATAATAATAATAATAATAATAATATTTAGAATAAATATACTAATAATTATAATAATGTTTATAATGATATTATTAATGATAATATTAACAAATTGTATTATTTTATAATAATAATAATAATAATAATAATAATAATTATAATATGTAATATTAACGATTCTTAATTATAACTGTAATCATAATAATACTAATGATGAATAATAACTAATACATTAATACTACCAATATTAATAATGATCATAATATTATTAATAATATTGTTAACACAGATTAATAATAATAAATGACAAATAATAATGTGATCAACAATAATGATAATAATTTTATAAATATAATAATAATAATATAACAAATTATATGTATCAAATTTCATATTTATATATTATATATAATAATATAACAAATAATGATTTTTAATATTAATATCAATATTAATATTAATAATAATAATGAAATTAACATTAATGTAATAATTATATTTTTAACTTGTAAATTACATTTAATAGATATATTTTATAATTATACACTATATTATATGATAACATATGTTGAATATTTAACATTTATACATCTTAGTATAAATACTTTATATAATATGTGTTTGTATATTAATTATGAAAATATAATTGTCTTAATAATATAATTTCAAAATATAATATTTATAACTTTTATACATATTCCAATATACATATAATAATAATTGTATATGTAAATCATATATAGATTCATTTTATCATTACCCTAATTATTTTGTATATAATTTTACTTATTAAATTCTAAGGATTAAGTTGGAATTTATTATTTCAAATTACTATATATATATATATATATATATATATATATATATATATATATATATATATATATATATACACACACACATTTATTTACAACAATGGTTCGTGAATCGTCGGGACTAGTCAAAGTTATAAATGCATCTATGTAAACAGTTCAAAATTTCTTGAGACTCGACCTAACAGACTTTGCTTATCGTGTTGGAAACATTCAAAGATTAAGTTTAAATTTGGTCAAAAATTCCCGGGTCGTCACAGTACCTACCCGTTAAAGAAATTTCGTCCCGAAATTTGATTGGGATGGTCATTGCTAAAAATAAATATGTTTTCATGACTCATACGAGTTGGTATGTAGAGCTTTATCACCATTGAGTAATAAGGATAAAATAATTCGATTATTCGAAGAGTACGAATGAAGCTATCACAAAAGAGTGAGATGAATAAATAGTGTTTCGTCAAATCTTTTGATGTAGATATGGTTGATTTCCAGAATTCAAAGGATTTAGAGGAAGTAGTTGAGATCTGAAAGATTTGATTCTTTAGTAAATAAAATCTCTTTAATTAAATGCGATTATCTGCCTTGATCAGATGTTTCACTATAAATTAACTTCTTCCGTTCTATTACTTTTATCACTCCTACACTCAATCCTCTAATTCAAAATGTTGTGAAAATGCTTAATCCAGTTCTGATCCTTGTCCTTATCCTGACTATCGCAACAATAATTTTTCTTTTCCAACTTCTACTGGAGGAATCTGCTTTCTTCTACTTCGCCCTTGGGGTTATAGTGTTTTTAATTCTCCCGTGTCTTTATGTTACGATAAACATTGATATACCCGGTTTGTAATTTATGTGTTGTTATCGGGCTTTATATTCTCCTTTATATTTCGATGTCCCTGCTTCTGTCTCCTATATTCATTGTCATCCACAGTTAATGCTTTCTCTTATTTGCTGCGATTTATACTCCCTTTCTATTTCGGAGCTTCATGCTTTTGTTTTCTTTTCGCAAGTAATGGTTCAAAATTTATAAGGTAGAAAGGAAAGGTAGCAGCACGATTTGATTTTTCAAATTATCAGAATATCCGGAAAAGACTGAATCATCAAGAAAATATTTTCTTGATATTTTTGAGGCTAAATAGAATAAAAGAGTCGTGTAACATGGCACATGATGACGTTATGATCTGTGAATAATCACGTTCCATTAGAAACTCAGCATGACTTACTGTAAAATAATCACGTTGATCAAGTGTCATTATATTATACTAATTCATGTTTCAGTTTCCAACACTATTTAAACTTGAAGGTTTATAGAATATAGAAACTAAACAGTTTCCTTTATGATGTAATTCAGATAACGCGAAGAGGTAAATGATTTCAGATAAGAATAGTTATGAAACTATCTTCAGAAATATCGAGGATATTTATAATGAAAGATACGATACTATCTTAGAATTTTAGAATTAAAGTGTGATGAAGAAATTCATTCACAATGATTTAGAGCGGTTAAGGAACAAGGTATTCGCTAAAGATTTCATCAGAAATAGAATCATCAGAATTCTTTATGTACAATTTTAGTCCTTGTGATTTGTTCAGAGTCTCCTTCATGGTTAGCTCAATCCGTTTCTAGTTCCAACTTTTCAGATCTTTACCAACATACTATTCTTTATCATCAAACTTTTTACGATTGTCTGCCGTTTCTGCTGCTTCATTCAGCTTTTTTAAACTTTGAAGTATTGGTTCGTTGACTGGGTGCTTTTCAGAATTTTAGAATGAAAGATCATAATTCTTAGAGATAAATGTTATATGTATACATATAACTGTTGATGTAGACATGTTGCGAGATTTTAAAATACTGATTGCTGATTCTCGGTATTTGGTACGGCAATTCTGGTTATCAGTTGCAGGTGAGTAGGTGATAGGGTTTCAATGAATATAATAACTTTTCAGAAGTCAAAAATCAATGAAGTTGCTGGTAAGTTTACTGCTATTGTGGTGGGATATAAATGGTTCTCCGGTAACGATGACGGAAGGGCAATCGTATACATCGAGGTTATATTAAGACTAGTACGATTGAAAAGTCGAAGTTGACTTGATGGAGCTGTGACAAAATTGGCTAATTTGAAGAGGGATTGTAATGTTATTTTCAGTAATAACAACGCCAAATGAGCTATCACATATACGTGTTAAATGTTTACTCAGGTTCCGAGTGTTTTCAGGTGCATAACTATATGCATCAATCTTTTCTTCCGTAGATGAAGTACGGTTGGTTCATCCTCTTGATTAAGGTGTTTTCAAGAATTATGAAAGGTGTGAATGCAGATTGTAATCGTCAAGATACAAATGAGGTTTAAGATAAGATCAAGTGGAAAACTTGAAGAAATGTTTAGTTTCATATGTTATAATCAATATTTTAAATCATTTTAATTGTCCAATGTTATTAGTCCACAGTCAATAGTCCATAATTAACAGTCCAATAATTCATATATAGTTTAGTATATAATATTCGAATTAATTAATACGTATCGTGACCCGTGTACATGTCTCAGACTCGATCACAACTCAAAGTATATATATTATTGTAAGAATCAACCTCAACCCTGTATAGCTAACTCAAACATTACTGCATATAGAGTGTCTATAGTTATTCCAAATAATATATATAGATGCGTTGATATGATATGTCAAAACCTTGTATACGTGTCCCGATATTTAAAGTGCGTAAAATAAATAACAGAAATTAAATGATGATAAATAAAATTGCGAGAATTTAAATTGCGATAAATAAATTGCGATAATTAAATTGCGATAAATAAATGTAATAAGGAATTAACAGTTAGCTAGGAACAGTTAGCGTGGATTCTTATCAAAATTCTTCTCATAGTTAAATTGTTTGTTTCTAACAAATTTTATTTTTGTCCAATGTTTTCTTCATTATGCCACTTGTTGGATTCTGATAGGTCAAAATCCAAATATGAAATTGAATGAAAATGGTTATTTTGCGGTGAACGGATACGTATATCTGTGAATGTTAGTAGGATAGTAAATGACTGTTGAATCAGATTCGAAGAATGTACAGTGTAACTATTTAATGTGAAATTTAAATATTCCTCGGGTGTTACCTACCCGTTAAAATATTTTCACCATTAACAGTTTGTACAAAAGAATTTTTAATTACAATCTTTATGAAAACATATATACATATATATTTTCTTCAGATGTAATCATGGATTTAATGAGTTAATATGATATTAAACTTATTTGATTTACCGTTAGAACAACAATATATAATCTCTAAAACATTAGAGATTACATACTCGCCATATCGAACGAAGATAAATGATGTAGAACGTCATGTAGAACGATGATTATACTCGAGGCACAGAATGAAATGTTGAGGCATGTGATGTTGAAACTTGGGTTGTTGGTGGTACTGTTGGTGCCGGTGATGTTGCTGAAGCTGGTAAATTTTGCACCATATTCTCCAAATTGATTACTCGAGCGCGAAGTTCGTTGTCTTCTTCTATTATTCCGGTATGATTGTCGGTCGGAATGAGCGGATGAATAAGATCTAGAATCTGAGATAGTATATAATCGTGACGAGATACTCTAGAAATAAGAGAGAAAATGGTGTCTTGAACAGGTTCACGGTAAGTGCTTCAGGTTCTTCGCCAAGAGGGCAATGTGGTGGAAGGAAGGGATCACCTTCTTCTTGTCTCTAATGATTGAGGAGACTACGAACCCATCCGATGAATTGGGGATGGCTGATTGGTTAATTCATTCTGGTGACACTGCTTTCGGAGCTTAGGTGAACATCCATGTCGGAATAGCTATCGGATTCTGAAGAACTTGAACTAGTGACGAGTTCCATTTCGTACGAATGAGTAAAGGATTTTTCGATATAAAATGATTTTCGGCTATCGGGTGGTATTCTAATTATATAGAATATCTATATATATAGAACAAAACATTTTATAGATTACGGAGGAATTCACAGAATATACTAGGCAAAGTTTACAGTAACAGGTACTCTAAGATATGAATTAGCATATACTCTAAGATATGAATTTTGTCTATACACTATTCATGCAATCAATGTAGTAAGATGTGTCTAGACTAAGAATGATAAGCAAGTGATTCCCTAAGAATGATAAGCATGTAGTTTTTGACACAAAATGATAAGCAAAACTTTTGACATGCAGACACGGTCGAAGTCCAGACCCACTAATGCATTTAAACAACTATCAGTTAGACACACTAATGCAAGACCTTGTTCGTAAGACCACCGCTCTGATACCAACTTTCATGAACCGTCCAAATCCATCTTAACGAAGTCCATATCGATTATAAACGGTTCACAATAGTTGATTACATCGCGAGGTACTTGACCTCTATATGATACATTTTACAAACATTGCATTCGTTTTTAAAAGACAAACTTTCATTACATCGAAAGTTGACAGGCATGCATTCCAATTCATAATATATCAAACTATCAATGACTTAATAATAATCTTGATAAAATCAACGACTCGAATGCAACGTCTTTTGAAATATATCATGAATGACTCCAAGTAATATCTCTAGAATGAGTTAATGCACAGCGGAAGATTTCTTTCATACCTGAGAATAAACATGCTTTAAAGTGTCAACCAAAATGTTGGTGAGTTCATTAGTTTATCATAAACGATCATTTTCATCATTTTAATAGACCACAAGATTTTCATTTCTCATAAATACACATCTCGTATCAGGCATTTCGCAAACTGCATAGAGATAAAAATCATTCATATGGATTGAATACCTGGTAACCGACCTTAACAAGATGCATATAGAATATCCCCATCATTCCGGGACTCCCTTCGGACATGATAAATTCGAAGTACTAAAGCATCCGGTACTTTGGATGGGGTTTGTTGGGCCCAATAGATCTATCTTTAGGATCCGCGTCAATTAGGGTGTGAAATGTCCCGTTCATATTGATTATAAACGTTCCATATTAATTGATTTCGGGTTTTGACCTCTATATGAGACGTTTTTCAAAGACTGCATTCATTTTTAAAACAACCATAACCTTTATTTTATCGATAAAGGTTTAAAAAGCATTACGTAGATTATCAAATAATGATAATCTAAAATATACCGTTTACACACAACCATTACATAATGGTTTACAATATGAATATATTACATCAAAATAAGTTTTTTCAATGCAGTTTTTACATAATATCATACAAGCATGGACTCCAAATCTTGTCCTTATTTTAGTATGCAACAGCAGAAGCTCTTAATAATCACCTGAGAATAAACATGCTTAAAACGTCAACAAAAATGTTGGTGAGTTATAGGTATAACCTATATATTATTAAATCATAATAATAGACCACAAGATTTCATATTTCAATACATCCCATACATAGAGATAAAAAGCATTCATACGGTGAACACCTGGTAACCGACATTAACAAGATGCATATAAGAATATCCCCATCATTCCGGGACATCCATCGGACATGATATAATAACTCGAAGTACTAAAGCATCCACTACAACGGATGGGGTTTGTTGGGCCCAATAGATCTATCTTTAGGATTCGCGCCAATTAGTAGACTGGTTTACTAATTCTTAGGTTACCAAGTAAAAGGGGCATATTCGGCTTCGATCGTTCAACCATAGAAAGTAGTTTCATGTACTTGTGTCTATTTGGTAAAACATTTATAAAGCTGCATGTATTCTCATCCCAGAAATAGTAGATTTTAAAAGTGGGACTATAACTCACTTTCACAGATTTTTACTTCGTCGGGAAGTAAGACTTGGCCACTGGTCAATTCACGAACCTATAACAAATATGTACATATATATCAAAGTATGTTCAAAATATATTTACAACATTTCTAATACGTTTTAATGTTTTAAGTTTATTAAGTCAGCTGTCCTCGTTAGTAACCTACAACTAGTTGTCCATAGTTAGATGTACACAAATAAATTGATATATATTATCTTGACCCAATCCATGGCCTAGTGTATACACGTCTCAGGCTAGATCACAACTCAAAGTATATATATTTTTGGAATCAAGCTCAACCCTGTATAGCTAACTCTAACATTACTGCATATAGAGTGTCTATGGTTGTTCCAAATAATATATATAGATAGGTCGATATGATATGATATGTCAAAACATTTGCATACGTGTCTATGGTATCCCAAGATTACATAATATATTAGAATATATGTATTATCCAATATAAGTTAGCTAGGATATGATTAATATAGATTTGTTACCAATTTTCACGTAGCTACAACAAGTAAAAATATCCAATCTTGTTTTAGCCATAACTTCTTCGTTTTAAATCCGTTTTGAGTGAATCCAATTGCTATGGTTTCATATTGAACTTAAGTTTATGAATCTATACAGAAAAAGTATAAGTTTATAGTCGGAAAAATAGGTTACAAGTCATTTTTTTAAAGGTAGTCATTTCAGTCGAAAGATCTAGATGACCATTTTGGAAAACATACTTCCACTTTGAGTTTAATCATGATTTTTAGATATAGTTTCATGTTCATAAGAAAAATCATTTTCCCAGAAGAACAACTTTTAAATCAAAGTTTATCATAGTTTTAATTAACTAACCCAAAACAGCCCGCGGTGTTACTACGACGGCGTATATCCAGTTTTACGGTGTTTTTCGTGTTTTCAGGTTTTAAATCATTAAGTTAGCATATCATATAGATATAGAACATGTGTCTAGTTGATTTTAAAAGTCAAGTTAGAAGGATTAACTTTTGTTTGCGAACAAGTTTAGAATTAACTAAACTATGTTCTAGTGATTTCAAGTTTAAACCTTCGAATAAGGTAGTTTTATATATATAAATCGAATGATGTTATGAACATCATTACTACCTCAGGTTTTGTGGATAAACCTATTGGAAATGAGAAAAATAGATCTAGCTTCAAAGGATCTTTGGATGGCTTGAAAGTTCTTGAAGCAGAATCATGACACGAAAACAAGTTCAAGTAAGATTTTCACTCGAAATAAGATTGTTATAGTTATACAAATTGAATCAAAGTTTGAATATGAGTATTACCTTGTATTAGAAAGATATCTTACTATAAATAAGAAAGATTTCTTGAGGTTGGATGATCACTTTACAAGATTGGAAGTAAGCTAGCAAACTTGGAAGTATTCTTGATTTTATGAAACTAGAACTTATAGAATTTATGAAGAACACTTAGAACTTGAAGATAGAACTTGAGAGAGATCAATTTAATGAAGAAAATTGAAGAATGAAAGTGTTTGTAGGTGTTTTTGGTCGTTGGTATATGGATTAGATATAAAGGATGTGTAATTTTTTTTTACATGTAAATAAGTCATGAATGATTACTAATATTTTTGTAATTTTATGAGATATTTCATGCTAGTTGCCAAATGATGGTTCTCACATATGTTAGGTGACTCACATGGGCTGTTAAGAGCTGATAATTGGAGTGTATATACCAATAGTACATACATCTAAAAGCTGTGTATTGTACGAGTACGAATACGGGTGCATACGAGTAGAATTGTTGATGAAACTGAACGAGGATGAAATTGTAAGCATTTTTGTTAAGTAGAAGTATTTTGTTAAGTGTCTTGAAGTCTTTCAAAAGTGTATGAATACATATTAAAACACTACATGTATATACATTTTAACTGAGTCGTTAAGTCATCGTTAGTCGTTACATGTAAATGTTGTTTTGAAACCTTTAGGTTAACGATCTTGTTAAATGTTGTTAACCCATTGTTTATTATATCTAAAGAGATGTTAAATTATTACATTATCATGATATTATGATATATTAATATATCTTAGTATGATATATATACAGTTAAATGTTGTTACAACGATAATCGTTACATATATGTCTCGTTTCGAAATCATTAAGTTAGTAGTCTTATTTTTACATATGTAAATCATTGTTAATACACTTAATGACATGTTTACTTATCATTTATCATGATTAAACATAGTCTATCAATATCTTAATATGATTCATATGTATTTAGTAAGACGTTGTTATAACGATAATCATTATATATATCGTTTCGAGTTTCTTAATTCAATAAACTCAATTTTATGTATATAACTCATTGTTAAAATACCTAATGAGATACTTACTTATCATAATATCATGTTAACTATATATATAATCATATATGTCATCATATAGTTTTTACAAGTTTTAACGTTCGTGAATCACCGGTCAACTTGGGTGGTCAATTGTCTATATGAAACCTATTTAAATTAATCAAGTCTTAACAAGTTTGATTGCTTAACATGTTGGAAACACTTAATCATGTAAATAAAAATTTCATTTAATATATATAAACATGGAAAAGTTCGGGTCACTACAGTACCTACCCGTTAAATAAATTTCGCCCCAAAATATTAAGCAGTTGGAGGTGTTGACGTATCTTCTGGAAATAAGTGCGGGTATTTCTTCTTCATCTGATCTTCTTGTTCCCAGGTAAACTCAGGTCCTTTACGAGCATTCCATCGAACTTTAACAATTGGTATCTTGTTTTGCTTAAGTCTTTTAACCTCACGATCCATTATTTCGACGGGGTCTTCGACGAATTGAAGTTTTTCGTTGATTTGGATTTCGTCTAACGGAATAGTAAGATCTTCTTTAGCAAAACATTTCTTCAAATTTGAGACGTGGAAAGTGTTATGTACAGCCGCGAGTTGTTGTGGTAATTCAAGTCGGTAAGCTACTGGTCCGACACGATCAATAATCTTGAATGGTCCTATATACCTTGGATTTAATTTCCCTCGTTTACCAAATCGAACAACGCCTTTCCAAGGTGCAACCTTAAGCATGACCATCTCTCCAATTTCAAATTCTATATCTTTTCTTTTAATGTCGGCGTAGCTCTTTTGTCGACTTTGGGTGGTTTTCAAATGTTGTTGAATTTGGATGATCTTCTCGGTAGTTTCTTGTATTATCTATGGACCCGTAATCTGTCTATCCCCCACTTCACTCCAACAAATTGGAGACCTGCACTTTCTACCATAAAGTGCTTCAAACGGCGCCATCTCAATGCTTGAATGGTAGCTGTTGTTGTAGGAAAATTCTGCTAACGGTAGATGTCAATCCCAACTGTTTCCGAAATCAATAACATATGCTCGTAGCATGTATTCAAGCGTTTGTATCGTCCTTTTGCTCTGCCCATGAGTTTGTGGATGATAGGCAGTACTCATGTCTAGACGAGTTCCTAATGCTTGCTGTAATGTCTGCCAGAATCTTGAAATAAATCTACCATCCCTATCAGAGATAATAGAGATTGGTATTCCATGTCTGGAGACAACTTTCTTCAAATACAGTCGTGCTAACTTCTTCATCTTGTCATCTTCTCTTATTGGCAGGAAGTGTGCTGATTTGGTGAGACGATAAACTATTACCCAAATAGTATCAAACCACTTGTAGTCCTTAGCAATTTAGTGATGAAATCCATTGTAATGTTTTCCCATTTCCATTCTGGGATTTCGGGTTGTTGAAGTAGACCTGATGGTTTCTGATGCTCAGCTTTGACCTTAGAACACGTCAAACATTCCCCTAGGTATTTAGCAACATCGGCTTTCATACCTGGCCATAAAAAATGTTTCTTGAGATCTTTGTGCATCTTCCCCATTCCAGGATGTATTGAGTATCTAGTTTTATGAGCTTCTCTAAGTACATTTTCTCTCATATCTCCAAATTTTGGTACCCAAATTCTTTCAGCCCTATACCGGGTTCCGTCTTCCCGAATATTAAGATGCTTCTCCGATCCTTTGGGTATTTCATCCTTTAAATTTCCCTCTTTTATTTGAGTAGTAAGGTTATTGTGAATCATTATAATCATAGCTTTTACTCGAATGGGTTTTCTGTCCTTTCTACTCAAAGCGTCGGCTACCACATTCGCCTTCCCCGGGTGGTAACGAATCTCAAAGTCGTAATCATTCAACAATTCAATCCACCTGCGCTGGCTCATGTTCAGTTGTTTCTGATTAAATATATGTTGAAGACTTTTGTAGTCGGTATATATAATACTTTTGACCCCATATAAGTAGTGCCTCCAAGTCTTTAATGCAAAAACAACCGCGCCTAATTCCAAATCATGCGTCGTATAATTCTGCTCGTGAATCTTCAATTGTCTAGACGCATAAGCAATTACCTTCATTCGTTGCATTAATACACAACCGAGACCTTGCTTTGTAGCGTCACAATATATCACAAAATCATGTAATGATAATATAGGTGTTGTAGTTAACTTTTTCTTTAACAATTGAAACACTTTCTCTTGTTCATCCTTCCATTCAAATTTCCTCCCTTTATGCGTTAATGCAGTTAAGGGTTTTGCTATTCTAGAAAAATCTTGGATAAACCTTTTGTAGTAACCAGCTAGTCCTAAAAATTGGCGTATATGCTTCGGAGGTTCCGGGGTTTCCCATTTTTCAACGGTTTCAATCTTTGCTGGATCCACCTGAATACCTTTTTTGTTCACTATGTAACTGAGAAATTGAACTTTTTCCAACCAAAATGCATACTTTGAAAACTTACCGTACATTTTTTCTTTTCTCAGCATCTCTAGCACTTTTCTTAAATGTTCTTCATGCTCTTGATCATTCTTCGAGTAAATAATTATGTCATCGATGAAAACAATGACAAACTTGTCAAGATATGGCCCACACACTCGGTTCATGAGGTCCATGAACACAGCTGGTGCGTTCGTCAATCCAAACGGCATAACCATAAACTCGTAATGACCGTAACGCGTCCTAAAAGCAGTCTTTGGAATATCATCCTCCTTCACCAGCATTTGATGATACCCAGAACGTAAATCAATCTTCGAATAAACCGATGAGCCTTGTAGTTGATCAAATAAGTCGTCGATTCTCGGTAGTGGGTAGCGGTTCTTGATGGTAAGTTTGTTCAACTCTCGGTAGTCGATACACAACCTAAATGTACCATCCTTCTTCTTGACAAACAAAACAGGAGCTCCCCACGGTGATGTGCTTGGTCGAATGAAACCATGCTCTAAAAGTTCTTGTAATTGGCTCTAAAGTTCCTTCATTTCGCTATGTGCGAGTCTGTATGGAGCACGAGCTATTGGTGCAGCTCCCGGTACAAGGTCTATTTGAAATTCAACGGATCGGTGTGGAGGTAGTCCCGGTAATTCTTTCGGAAATACATCGGGAAATTCTTTTGCGACTGAAACATCATTGATGTTCTTTTCTTCGGAATTAACTTTCCCGACGTGTGCTAGCACAGCATAGCAACCTTTTCTTATTAGTTTTTGTGCCTTCATGTTACTAATAAGATTTAACTTCGCGTTGCTCTTTTCTCCGTACACCATTAAGGGTTTTCCTTTTTCTCGTATAATGCGAATTGCATTTTTGTAACAAATGATCTCTGCTTTTACTTCTTCAACCATTCCATACCGATTATCAAATCAAAACTCCCTAACTCTACTGGTATCAAGTCAATCTTAAATGTTTCGCTAACCAGTTTAATTTCTCGATTCCGACATATATTATCTGCTGTAATTAATTTACCGTTTGCTAATTCGAGTAAAAAATTATTATCCAAGGGCGTCGGTGAACAACTTAGTTTAGCACAAAAATCTCTACTCATATAGCTTCTATCCGCACCTGAATCAAATAAAACATAAGCAGATTTATTGTCAATGAGAAACGTACCCGTAACAAGTTCCGGGTATTCCTGCGCTTCTGCCGTATTAATATTGAAAACTCTTCTGCAGCCCTGCCCATTAGTATTCCCCTGATTCGGGCAATTTCTACTAAAGTGGCCCGGTTTTCCACATCCAAAACAAACTATGGCGGTATTATTTGTTCCGACATTATTTGTTCCTTTAGTTCTGTTAAGCATTGGTCCGTAGATTTTGCACTTCTTCGCGCTATGACCATTTCTTTTACACCTGTTTCAAAATGTCGTGCAGAACCCCAGGTGATGCTCTTCACATCTTTGGCATGGCTATTTTTGGTTTTCGTTGCCATTGTTATTATTGAGATTGTTGTTGGGATTGTTATTGTTGCTGTTGTTGTTGTTGTTGTTGAGCCGGTTATTGTAGTTGTTGTTGGGACGTTTGTTGAAGTTGTTGTTGCGATTGATGTTGCGGTTATTGGGATAGTTGTTGCGATTTTGGTTGTGATTGTTGTTGTTGTATTGGTGACTCTTGTCATTGGTTTCTTCCCACTTTCTCTTGACTTGTTTCATGTTAGCCTCTTCGATTGCCTGCTCTTTAATCCTTTCTTCGATCTGGTTCACTAATTTGTGAGTCATTCGACTTGCCTTTTGTATTGAGGCGGGCTCGTGTGAACTCACATATTCTTGAATTCTTTCATGTAACCCTTTTACAAATGCGTCGATCTTCTCTTCTTCGTCTTCAAACGTTCTGGGACACAATAGGCACAATTCTGTGAATCGTCGTTCGTACGTGGTGATATCGAAACCTTGCGTTCGTAATCCTCTAAGCTCTACCTTGAGCTTATTGACCTCGTTCCTGGGACGATACTGCTCACAATTGCTTGAATGCTGACCATGGTAGTGCGTAAGCAGCATCTTGTCCTACCTGCTCGAGATAGGTATTCCACCATGTTAACGCCGTACCTGTGAAGGTATGCGTAGCGTACTTAACTTTGTCCTCTTCAGTACACTTACTTATGGCAAACACCGATTCGACCTTCTCGGTCCACCGTTTCAATCCAATTGGTCCTTCGGTTCCATCAAATTCCAAAGGTTTGCAGGCAGTGAATTCTTTGTAGGAGCATCCTACACGATTGCTTGCGGAATTAGTTCCACTGCTAGATCCAGAGTTATTGTTATTTTAAATTGCAGCCTGCACTGCGGCTATGTTCGCAGCAAGGAAAACACGGAAGTCTTCCTCACTCATGTTCAAGTTCTGACGAGTCGCCGGTGCCATTTCCTTCAAAATAGCCAAAAGAATTGAGTTAATCATATAGAATTTAAGAGTAGTCAATAGTATTTTATAGCATAATATGAACTTATTTATAAAAGCTTTTTCTTCATATTAGCATTTTATAGTTTTAATTCGGGTAGTACCTACCTGTTAAGTTCATACTTAGCAGCTATTATACAATTCAACTACTACGATTCTATATGAAAAACTTATTACAATAATATTTCGCGTTCAAACTTTATTCAATATTTTACAAACTTACAATACCGCTATAATACATATAGGATGAAATATAGCACATAATAACTTTGCTACTCGGCAGCTATGAAGGCAATTCTAGTTAATACGCAAGTTGTTCAGTAAAATAAATAAAGACACATAATTCATAAGTCCAGAAACAAGTCATGCATTCAGGTTTTACTAAGACGACTTCCCATCCTTGATCTTGTGAAAAATAACCGTTATGACCATTGGCTAGGCAGCATGTTGTAATGTCGTCAAAAGGACGAGAGTTTCGTAATGTCCAACAGCCCCGTAATAATATAAAAACCTTGTTTCTCACCCTAACTACTGAATCCGTCACTTGTGGGAAGGTTTTATTTAAAAGCTGCAATCCGATGTTCTTTTTCTCACTTTGGTAAGAAGCGAACATCACTAACCCGTAAGCATAACATGCTTCTTTATGTTGCATGTTAGGAGCTCTTTCTAATTCACGAAATCCTATGTTGGGATATGTTGAGTCAAAATAGGTTCTTAACCCGTAGCATAAAATTGCATTTGGGTTCCCCGCATTTAACGCTTTAAAGAAAACACGGCGTAACTTACGGTCTCCCCAATGTGATATACCCCACCTATCAAAGGAAAGCCTTTTATAAACTAAGGCATTTCTGGAAAATCTTTCAAATGTTTGACAAGTTAATTTCGCCATAACTAAATGTGCTGATGAATTCTGACCGACTCTAGACAATATTTCCTCAATCATATCCTCTGGTAGGTCTTCTAAAATATTCGGTTGTTGATAATGCTAAAAACAAACATATATTTCATAGCATTATCCCTCAAGAAAGACAAGCTTTTAGTTGCAATTGTTATATTTACAAGTGATATTCATTTAAATAATAAAAGGTGAAGACAAAAGACAGATTCGACGAATTGAAGACGCAAACGACCAAAAAGCTCAAAAGTATAAAGTACAATCAAAGTGGTTCAAATTATTGATGAGAAACGTCTCGAAATTACAAGAGTACGAGACGCAAAACACAAAGTACAAGATATTAAATTGTACGCAAGGACGTTCGAAAATCCAGAATCGGGACCAGAGTCAACTCTCAACGCTCGACGCAACAGACTAAAAATTACAAGTCAACTATGCACATGAATATAATATAAAATATAATTAATTCTTAAAATTATTTATATATTATATTATTTAATAAAACCGTCAGCAAGAAGCAAACAACCACATGTGAGCTGTAAAA
The DNA here is from genome assembly GCF_046630445.1 of Rutidosis leptorrhynchoides. Taxonomy (NCBI): domain Eukaryota; kingdom Viridiplantae; phylum Streptophyta; class Magnoliopsida; order Asterales; family Asteraceae; genus Rutidosis; species Rutidosis leptorrhynchoides. The sequence goes on from NC_092334.1 coordinate 80,754,179, forward strand.
AGTGGCCATGCGATCGCATGGCCAGGAAGAAGGAATTTCATGCGATCGCATGACCCAAAATGTCAGGCCACATCTATAAATTTCGTAGTTTTTGGTCGAATAACACACATCTTTTATCTATCTATCTCTCAAACGTAATATATATATATATATATATATATATATATATATATATATATATATATATATATATATATATATATTAATTTTAATTTTAATTTTAATTTTAATAATAATAAGGGTATGTTAGTGAATGTTGTAAGGGTGTAAGTCGAAATTCTGTCCGTGTAACGCTACGCTATTATTAATCATTGTAAGTTATGTTCAACCTTTTTAAATTAATGTCTCGTAGCTAAGTTATTATTAAGCTTATTTAAGCCGAAGTAATCATGATGTTGGGCTAAATATTAAAGACGGGGTAATTGGGCTTTGTACCATAATTGGGGTTTGGACAAAAGAACGACACTTGTGGAAATTAGACTATGGGCTATTAATGGGCTTTATATTTGTTTAATTAAATGATAGTTTGTTAATTTAATATAAAGATTTACAATTGGACGTACCTATAAATAACCATATACACTCGATCGGACACGATGGGCGGAATATTTATAAGTACTAATAATCGTTCATTTAACCGAATACGGGAATGGATTAATAGTCTATGGACTTATTAAAATAGGGGTGAATTATACACAAGGAAAATTGGTGTAATTATAGTTTAAGTCCCCAATTAGTTGGAATATTTGACTTCGGATATAAGGACAATTTGACGAGGACACTCGCACTTTATATTTATGACTGATGGACTGTTATGGACAAAAACCAGATGGACATAATGAATAATCCAGGACAAAGGACAATTAACCCATGGTAATAAACTAAAATCAACACGTCAAACATCATGATTACGGAAGTTTAAATAAGCATAATGAAATGTCCCGTTCTTATTGATTAAAAACGTTCCATATTAATTGATTTCGTTGCGAGGTTTTGACCTCTATATGAGACGTTTTTCAAAGACTGCATTCATTTTAAAACAAACCATAACCTTTATTTCATCAATAAAGGTTTAAAAAGCTTTACGTAGATTATCAAATAATGATAATCTAAAATATCCTGTTTACACACGACCATTACATAATGGTTTACAATACAAATATGTTACAACAAAATAAGTTTCTTGAATGCAGTTTTTACACAATATCATACAAGCATGGACTCCAAATCTCGTCCTTATTTAAGTATGCGACAGCGGAATCTCTTAGTATTCACCTGAGAATAAACATGCTTTAAACGTCAACAAAAATGTTGGTGAGTTATAGGTTTAACCTATATATATCAAATCGTAACAATAGACCACAAGATTTCATATTTCAATACACATCCCATACATAGAGATAAAAATCATTCATATGGTGAACACCTGGTAACCGACATTAACAAGATGCATATATAAGAATATCCCCATCATTCCGGGACACCCTTCGGATATGATATAAATTTCGAAGTACTAAAGCATCCGGTACTTTGGATGGGGTTTGTTAAGCCCAATAGATCTATCTTTAGGATTCGCGTCAATTAGGGTGTCTGTTCCCTAATTCTTAGATTACCAGACTTAATAAAAAGGGGCATATTCGATTTCGATAATTCAACCATAGAATGTAGTTTCACGTACTTGTGTCTATTTTGTAAATCATTTATAAAACCTGCATGTATTCTCATCCCAAAAATATTAGATTTTAAAAGTGGGCCTATAACTCACTTTCACAGATTTTTACTTCGTCGGGAAGTAAGACTTGGCCACTGATTGATTCACGAACCTATAACAATATATACATATATATCAAAGTATGTTTAAAATATATTTACAACACTTTTAATATATTTTGATGTTTTAAGTTTATTAAGTCAGCTGTCCTCGTTAGTAACCTACAACTAGTTGTCCACAGTTAGATGTACAGAAATAAATCGATAAATATTATCTTGAATCAATCCACGACCCAGTGTATACGTATCTCAGTATTGATCACAACTCAAACTATATATATTTTGGAATCAACCTCAACCCTGTATAGCTAACTCCAACATTCACATATAGAGTGTCTATGGTTGTTCCGAAATATATATAGATGTGTCGACATGATAGGTCGAAACATTGTATACGTGTCTATGGTATCTCAAGATTACATAATATACAATACAAGTTGATTAAGTTATGGTTGGAATAGATTTGTTACCAATTTTCACGTAGCTAAAATGAGAAAAATTATCCAATCTTGTTTTACCCATAACTTCTTCATTTTAAATCCGTTTTGAGTGAATCAAATTGCTATGGTTTCATATTGAACTCTATTTTATGAATCTAAACAGAAAAGTATAGGTTTATAGTTGGAAAAATAAGTTACAAGTCGTTTTTGTAAAGGTAGTCATTTCAGTCGAAAGAACGACGTCTAGATGACCATTTTAGAAAACATACTTCCACTTTGAGTTTAACCATAATTTTTGGGATATAGTTTCATGTTCATAATAAGAATCATTTTCTCAGAATAACAACTTTTAAATCAAAGTTTATCATAGTTTTTAATTAACTAACCCAAAACAGCCCGCGGTGTTACTACGACGGCGTAAATCCGGTTTTACGGTGTTTTTCGTGTTTCCAGGTTTTAAATCATTAAGTTAGCATATCATATAGATATAGAACATGTGTTTAGTTGATTTTAAAAGTCAAGTTAGAAGGATTAACTTTTGTTTGCGAACAAGTTTAGAATTAACTAAACTATGTTCTAGTGATTACAAGTTTAAACCTTCGAATAAGATAGCTTTATATGTATGAATCGAATGATGTTATGAACATCATTACTACCTTAAGTTCCTTGGATAAACCTACTGGAAAAGTGAAAATGGATCTAGCTTCAACGGATCCTTGGATGGCTCGAAGTTCTTGAAGCAGAATCATGACACGAAAACAAGTTCAAGTAAGATCATCACTTGAAATAAGATTGTTATAGTTATAGAAATTGAACCAAAGTTTGAATATGATTATTACCTTGTATTAGAATGATAACCTACTGTAAGAAACAAAGATTTCTTGAGGTTGGATGATCACCTTACAAGATTGGAAGTGAGCTAGCAAACTTGAAAGTATTCTTGATTTTATGAAACTAGAACTTTTGGAATTTATGAAGAACACTTAGAACTTGAAGATAGAACTTGAGAGAGATCAATTAGATGAAGAAAATTGAAGAATGAAAGTGTTTGTAGGTGTTTTTGGTCGTTGGTGTATGGATTAGATATAAAGGATATGTAATTTTGTTTTCATGTAAATAAGTCATGAATGATTACTCATATTTTTGTAATTTTATGAGATATTTCATGCTAGTTACCAAATGATGGTTCCCACATGTGTTAGGTGACTCACATGGGCTGCTAAGAGCTGATCATTGGAGTGTATATACCAATAGTACATACATCTAAAAGCTGTGTATTGTACGAGTACGAATACGGGTGCATACGAGTAGAATTGTTGATGAAACTGAACGAGGATGTAATTGTAAGCATTTTTGTTAAGTAGAAGTATTTTGATAAGTATATTGAAGTCTTTCAAAAGTGTATGAATACATATTAAAACACTACATGTATATACATTTTAACTGAGTCGTTAAGTCATCGTTAGTCGTTACATGTAAATGTTGTTTTGAAACCTTTAGGTTAACGATCTTGTTAAATGTTGTTAACCCAATGTTTATAATATCAAAAGAGATTTTAAATTATTATATTATCATGATATTATGATGTACGAATATCTCTTAATATGATATATATACATTAAATGTCGTTACAACGATAATCGTTACATATATGTCTCGTTTCAAAATCATTAAGTTAGTAGTCTTGTTTTTACATATGTAGTTCATTGTTAATATACTTAATGATATGTTTACATATCATAATATCATGTTAACTATATATATAATCATATATATGTCATCATATAGTTTTTACAAGTTTTAACGTTCGTGAATCACCGGTCAACTTGGGTGGTCAATTGTCTATATGAAACCTATTTCAATTAATCAAGTCTTAACAAGTTTGATTGCTTAACATGTTGGAAACATTTAATCATGTAAATATCAATCTCAATTAATATATATAAACATGGAAAAGTTCGGGTCACTACAGTACCTACCCGTTAAATAAATTTTGTCCCGAAATTTTAAGTTGTTGAAGGTGTTGACGAATCTTCTGGAAATAGATGCGGGTATTTCTTCTTCATCTGATCTTCACGCTCCCAGGTGAACTCGGGTCCTCTACGAGCATTCCATCGAACCTTAACAATTGGTATCTTGTTTTGCTTAAGTCTTTTAACCTCACGATCCATTATTTCGACGGGTTCTTCGATGAATTGAAGTTTTTCGTTGATTTGGATTTCATCTAACGGAATAGTGAGATCTTCTTTAGCAAAACATTTCTTCAAATTCGAGACGTGGAAAGTGTTATGTACAGCCGCGAGTTGTTGAGGTAACTCAAGTCGGTAGGCTACTGGTCCGACACGATCAATAATCTTGAATGGTCCAATATACCTTGGATTTAATTTCCCTCGTTTACCAAATCGAACAATGCCTTTCCAAGGTGCAACTTTAAGCATGACCATCTCTCCAATTTCAAATTCTATATCTTTTCTTTTAATGTCAGCGTAGCTCTTTTGTCGACTTTGGGCGGTTTTCAACCGTTGTTGAATTTGGATGATCTTCTCGGTAGTTTCTTGTATAATCTCCGGACCCGTAATCTGTCTATCCCCCACTTCACTCCAACAAATCGGAGACCTGCACTTTCTACCATAAAGTGCTTCAAACGGCGCCATCTCAATGCTTGAATGGTAGCTGTTGTTGTAGGAAAATTCTGCTAATGGTAGATGTCGATCCCAACAGTTTCCGAAATCAATAACACATGCTCGTAGCATGTCTTCAAGCGTTTGTATCGTCCTTTCGCTCTGCCCATCAGTTTGTGGATGATAGGCAGTACTCATGTCTAGACGAGTTCCTAATGCTTGCTGTAATGTCTGCCAGAATCTTGAAATAAATCTGCCATCCCTATCAGAGATAATAGAGATTGGTATTCCATGTCTGGAGATGACTTCCTTCAAATACAGTCGTGCTAACTTCTCCATCTTGTCATCTTCTCTTATTGGCAAGAAGTGTGCTGATTTGGTGAGACGATCAACTATTACCCAAATAGTATCAAAACCACTTGCAGTCCTTGGCAATTTAGTGATGAAATCCATGGTAATGTTTTCCCATTTCCATTCCGGGATTTCAGGTTGTTGAAGTAGACCTGATGGTTTCTGATGCTCAGCTTTGACCTTAGAACACGTCAAACATTCTCCTACGTATTTAGCAACATCGGCTTTCATACCCGGCCACCAAAAATGTTTCTTGAGATCCTTGTACATCTTCCCCGTTCCAGGATGTATTGAGTATCTGGTTTTATGAGCTTCTCTAAGTACCATTTCTCTCATATCTCCAAATTTTGGTACCCAAATCCTTTCAGCCCTATACCGGGTTCCGTCTTCCCGAATATTAAGATGCTTCTCCGATCCTTTGGGTATTTCATCCTTTAAATTTCCCTCTTTTAAAACTCCTTGTTGCGCCTCCTTTATTTGAGTAGTAAGGTTATTATGAATCATTATATTCATAGATTTTACTCGAATGGGTTCTCTGTCCTTCCTGCTCAAGGCATCGGCTACTACATTTGCCTTCCCCGGGTGGTAACGAATCTCAAAGTCGTAATCATTCAACAATTCAATCCACCTACGCTGCCTCATATTCAGTTGTTTCTGATTAAATATGTGTTGAAGACTTTTGTGGTCGGTATATATAATACTTTTGACCCCATATAAGTAGTGCCTCCAAGTCTTTAATGCAAAAACAACCACGCCTAATTCCAAATCATGCGTCGTATAATTTTGTTCGTGAATCTTCAATTGTCTAGACGCATAAGCAATCACCTTCGTTCGTTGCATTAATACACAACCGAGACCTTGCTTTGATGCGTCACAATAAATCACAAAATCATCATTCCCTTCAGGCAATGACAATATAGGTGCCGTAGTTAGCTTTTTCTTCAATAACTGAAACGCTTTCTCTTGTTCATCATTCCATTCAAATTTCTTCCCTTTATGCGTTAATGCAGTCAAGGGTTTTGCTATTCTGGAAAAGTCTTGGATGAACCTTCTGTAGTAACCAGCTAGTCCTAAAAACTGGCGTATGTGTTTCGGAGTTTTCGGGGTTTCCCACTTTTCAACAGTTTCTATCTTTGCCGGATCCACCTTAATACCTTCTTTGTTCACTATGTGACCGAGGAATTGAACTTCTTCCAACCAAAATGCACACTTTGAAAACTTAGCGTACAATTCTTCTTTCCTCAATACTTCTAACACCTTTCTCAAATGTTCACCGTGTTCTTGGTCATTCTTTGAGTAAATAAGTATGTCATCAATGAAAACAATGACAAACTTGTCAAGGTATGGTCCACACACTCGGTTCATAAGGTCCATGAACACAGCTGGTGCATTAGTTAAACCAAACGGCATGACCATAAACTCGTAATGACCGTAACGTGTTCTGAAAGCAGTCTTTGGAATATCATCTTCTTTCACCCGCATTTGATGGTACCCGGAATGTAAGTCAATCTTTGAATAAACAGACGAGCCTTGTAGTTGATCAAATAAGTCGTCGATTCTCGGTAGTGGGTAGCGGTTCTTGATGGTAAGTTTGTTCAACTCTCGGTAGTCGATACACAACCTGAATGTACCATCTTTCTTCTTGACAAACAAAACAGGAGCTCCCCACGGTGATGTGCTTGGTCGAATGAAACCACGCTCTAAAAGTTCTTGTAATTGGCTTTGCAGTTCTTTCATCTCGCTGGGTGCGAGTCTGTAAGGAGCACGAGCTATTGGTGCAGCTCCTGGTACAAGATCTATTTGAAATTCAACGGATCGATGTGGGGGTAATCCCGGTAATTCTTTCGGAAATACATCGGGAAATTCTTTTGCAATGGGAACATCATTGATGCTCTTTTCTTCAGTTTGTACTTTCTCGACGTGTGCTAGAACAGCATAGCAACCTTTTCTTATTAGTTTTTGTGCCTTCAAATTACTAATAAGATGTAGCTTCGTGTTGCCCTTTTCTCCGTACACCATTAAGGGTTTTCCTTTTTCTCGTATAATGCGAATTGCATTTTTGTAACAAACGATCTCTGCTTTCACTTCTTTCAACCAGTCCATACCGATTATCACATCAAAACTCCCTAACTCTACTGGTATCAAATCAATCTTAAATGTTTCGCTAACCAGTTTAATTTCTCGATTCCGACATATATTATCTGCTGAAATTAATTTACCATTTGCTAATTCGAGTAAAAATTTACTATCCAAAGGCGTCAATGGACAACTTAATTTAGCACAAAAATCTCTACTCATATAGCTTCTATCCGCACCCGAATCAAATAAAACGTAAGCAGATTTATTGTCAATAAGAAACGTACCCGTAACAAGCTCCGGGTCTTCTTGTGCCTCTGCCGCATTAATATTGAAAACTCTTCCGCGGCCTTGTCCATTCGTGTTCTCCTGGTTCGGGCAATTTCTAATAATGTGGCCCGGTTTTCCACATTTATAACAAACTACATTGGCATAACTTGCTCCGACACTACTTGCTCCGCCATTACTCGTTCCGACACCATTTGTTCCTTTCGTTCTATTAACCCCTGGTCCGTAGGCCTCACACTTCGCCGCGCTATGACCATTTCTTTTACACTTGTTGCAAAATTTGGTGCAGAACCCCGAGTGATTCTTTTCACACCTTTGGCATAGCTGCTTCTGATTGTTGTTGTTGTTGCGGTTATTATTGTTGTTGGGATGATTGTTGTAGTTGCTGTTGTTGTTGTTGTTGTTGTTGTTGTTGTTGTTGGGCCGTTTGTTGTAGTTGCGATTGATGTTGCGATTGTTGGGATAATTGTTGCAATTATTGTTGTAATTGCTGTTGTTGTTGTATTGGTGATTCTTATCACCGTTTTCCTCCCACTTTCTTTTGACTTGCTTCACATTGGCCTCTTCAGCAGTCTGTTCTTTAATTCTTTCTTCAATCTGGTTCACTAGTTTGTGAGCCATTCTACATGCCTGTTGTATGGAGGCTGGCTCGTGTGAACTTATATCTTCTTGGATTCTTTCCGGTAACCCTTTCACAAACGCATCGATCTTCTCTTCCTCATCTTCGAACGCTCCCGGACACAATAGGCACAATTCTGTGAATCGTCTTTCATACGTGGTAATATCAAATCCTTGGGTTCGTAACCCTCTAAGTTCTGTCTTGAGCTTATTGACCTCGGTTCTGGGACGGTACTTCTCGTTCATCAAGTGCTTGAATGCTGACCACGGTAGTGCGTACGCATCGTCTTGTCCCACCTGCTCTAGATAGGTATTCCACCATGTTAACGCAGAACCTGTGAAGGTATGCGTAGCATACTTCACTTTGTCCTCTTCAGTACACTTACTTATGGCAAACACCGATTCGACCTTCTCGGTCCACCGTTTCAATCCGATCGGTCCTTCGGTTCCATCAAATTCCAAAGGTTTGCAGGCAGTGAATTCTTTGTAGGTGCATCCTACACGATTTCCTGTACTGCTAGATCCAAGGTTATTGTTGGTATGTAGCGCAGCCTGTACTGCGGCTATGTTTGAAGCTAGAAAAGTACGGAATTCCTCTTCATTCATATTCACGGTGTGTCGAGTAGTCGGTGCCATTTCCTTCAAAATAGTCAAATGGAACAAGTTAATCATACAGAATATTAAGAGTAGTTAATAGTATTTCGTAGCATAATATGAACTCATTTATAAAAGCTTTTTCTTCATATTAGCGTTTTATAAGTTTAAATTCGGGTAGTACCTACCCGTTAAGTTCATACTTAGTAGCTAATATACAATTCAACTACTACAATTCTATATGAAAAACTGATTATAATAATATTTCGCGTTCAAACTTTTATACAATATTTTACAAACTTACAATACCGCTTATTTTACATAAAGCATGAAATATAGCACACAATAACTTTGATACAAGATAGTTGTGAAGATAATTCTAGCTAGTACACAAGTTGTTCAGCAAAGGCAATAAAGACACGTAATTCATACGTCCAGAAACAAGTCATGCATTCTGGTTTTACTAGGACTACTTCCCATCCTTGGTCTTGTGCAACATAACCGTTATGGCCGTTGATAAGACAGCGTGTTGTAACGTCGTCAAAGGGACGAGGGTTACGTAATGTCCAACAGTCCCGTAATAATCTAAAAACCTCATTTCTTACCCCAATTACCGACTCCGTCACTTGTGGAAACGTTTTGTTTAATAGTTGTAGCCCGATGTTCTTGTTCTCACTTTGGTGAGAAGCGAACATTACTAATCCGTAAGCATAACATGCTTCTTTATGTTGCATGTTAGCAGCTTTTTCTAAATCACGAAGTCCAATATTCGGATATATTGAGTCAAAATAATTTCTTAACCCGTTGCGTAAAATAGCATTTGGGTTCCCCGCAATATATGCGTCAAAGTAAACACATCGTAACTTATGGGTTTCCCAATGTGATATCCCCCATCTTTCAAACGAAAGTCTCTTATAAACCAAGACATTCTTGGAACGTTCTTCGAATGTCTTACAAACTGATCTCGCCTTAAATAGTTGTGCCGAGGAATTCTGGCCGACTCTAGACAAGATTTCATCAATCATGTCTCCGGGTAGGTCTCTTAAAATATTGGGTTGTCTATCCATTTTGTGTTTTTATACTGTAAAATAGACAAGAGTTAGATTCATAAAAAAAATACTTATTAATACAAGCAATTTTTACATATATCATAAAGCATAAGCACACTATATTACATATATTACACCACACGAATACAACTATCTTATTCCGACTCGCTTGTTTCTTCTTCTTCGGTTTTGGTTCGTTTTGCCAAGTTTCTAGGGATATATGATGTTCCCCTAATACGAGCCGTCGTTATCCACATTGGTTTAGAAAAACCTGGTGGTTTAGAGGTTCCCGGGTCATTGTTACAACTTAAGGACTTCGGGGGTTGACGATACATATAAAGTTCATCGGGGTTGGAATTAGATTTCTCTATTTTTATGCCCTTTCCCTTATTATTTTCTTTTGCCTTTTTAAATTCAGTTGGGGTAATTTCTATAACATCATCGGAATTCTCGTCGGAATCTGATTCATCGGAGAATTGGTAATCCTCCCAATATTTTGCTTCCTTGGCGGAAACACCATTGACATAATTAACCTTGGTCGGTTGGTTGAGAATTTTCTTTTACTTAACCGTTTTATTAATTTCCCCACCGGTTCTATTTCTTCATCCTGTTCCGATTCTTCTTCCGGTTCCGATTCTTCTTCCGGTTCCGACTCTTCTTCCGGTTCCTCTTCGGGAACTTGTGAATCAGTCCACGAATCATTCCAATTTACATTTGACTCTTCATTATTATTAGGTGAGTCAATGGGACTTGTTCTAGAGGTAGACATCTATCACATAATATCAAACGCGTTAAGATATTAATATATCACATAATATTCACATGTTAAAAATATATAGTTTCCAACAAAATTTGTTAAGCAATCATTTTTCAAGTAAACACGGTCGAAGTCCAGACTCACTAATGCATCCTAACAAACTCGATAAGACACACTAATGCAAAATTCTGGTTCTCTAAGACCAATGCTCGGATACCAACTGAAATGTCCCGTTCTTATTGATTAAAAACGTTCCATATTAATTGATTTCGTTGCGAGGTTTTGACCTCTATATGAGACGTTTTTCAAAGACTGCATTCATTTTAAAACAAACCATAACCTTTATTTCATCAATAAAGGTTTAAAAAGCTTTACGTAGATTATCAAATAATGATAATCTAAAATATCCTGTTTACACACGACCATTACATAATGGTTTACAATACAAATATGTTACAACAAAATAAGTTTCTTGAATGCAGTTTTTACACAATATCATACAAGCATGGACTCCAAATCTCGTCCTTATTTAAGTATGCGACAGCGGAATCTCTTAGTATTCACCTGAGAATAAACATGCTTTAAACGTCAACAAAAATGTTGGTGAGTTATAGGTTTAACCTATATATATCAAATCGTAACAATAGACCACAAGATTTCATATTTCAATACACATCCCATACATAGAGATAAAAATCATTCATATGGTGAACACCTGGTAACCGACATTAACAAGATGCATATATAAGAATATCCCCATCATTCCGGGACACCCTTCGGATATGATATAAATTTCGAAGTACTAAAGCATCCGGTACTTTGGATGGGGTTTGTTAAGCCCAATAGATCTATCTTTAGGATTCGCGTCAATTAGGGTGTCTGTTCCCTAATTCTTAGATTACCAGACTTAATAAAAAGGGGCATATTCGATTTCGATAATTCAACCATAGAATGTAGTTTCACGTACTTGTGTCTATTTTGTAAATCATTTATAAAACCTGCATGTATTCTCATCCCAAAAATATTAGATTTTAAAAGTGGGACTATAACTCACTTTCACAGATTTTTACTTCGTCGGGAAGTAAGACTTGGCCACTGATTGATTCACGAACCTATAACAATATATACATATATATCAAAGTATGTTTAAAATATATTTACAACACTTTTAATATATTTTGATGTTTTAAGTTTATTAAGTCAGCTGTCCTCGTTAGTAACCTACAACTAGTTGTCCACAGTTAGATGTACAGAAATAAATCGATAAATATTATCTTGAATCAATCCACGACCCAGTGTATACGTATCTCAGTATTGATCACAACTCAAACTATATATATTTTGGAATCAACCTCAACCCTGTATAGCTAACTCCAACATTCACATATAGAGTGTCTATGGTTGTTCCGAAATATATATAGATGTGTCGACATGATAGGTCGAAACATTGTATACGTGTCTATGGTATCTCAAGATTACATAATATACAATACAAGTTGATTAAGTTATGGTTGGAATAGATTTGTTACCAATTTTCACGTAGCTAAAATGAGAAAAATTATCCAATCTTGTTTTACCCATAACTTCTTCATTTTAAATCCGTTTTGAGTGAATCAAATTGCTATGGTTTCATATTGAACTCTATTTTATGAATCTAAACAGAAAAGTATAGGTTTATAGTTGGAAAAATAAGTTACAAGTCGTTTTTGTAAAGGTAGTCATTTCAGTCGAAAGAACGACGTCTAGATGACCATTTTAGAAAACATACTTCCACTTTGAGTTTAACCATAATTTTTGGATATAGTTTCATGTTCATAATAAGAATCATTTTCTCAGAATAACAACTTTTAAATCAAAGTTTATCATAGTTTTTAATTAACTAACCCAAAACAGCCCGCGGTGTTACTACGACGGCGTAAATCCGGTTTTACGGTGTTTTTCGTGTTTCCAGGTTTTAAATCATTAAGTTAGCATATCATATAGATATAGAACATGTGTTTAGTTGATTTTAAAAGTCAAGTTAGAAGGATTAACTTTTGTTTGCGAACAAGTTTAGAATTAACTAAACTATGTTCTAGTGATTACAAGTTTAAACCTTCGAATAAGATAGCTTTATATGTATGAATCGAATGATGTTATGAACATCATTACTACCTTAAGTTCCTTGGATAAACCTACTGGAAAAGTGAAAATGGATCTAGCTTCAACGGATCCTTGGATGGCTCGAAGTTCTTGAAGCAGAATCATGACACGAAAACAAGTTCAAGTAAGATCATCACTTGAAATAAGATTGTTATAGTTATAGAAATTGAACCAAAGTTTGAATATGATTATTACCTTGTATTAGAATGATAACCTACTGTAAGAAACAAAGATTTCTTGAGGTTGGATGATCACCTTACAAGATTGGAAGTGAGCTAGCAAACTTGAAAGTATTCTTGATTTTATGAAACTAGAACTTTTGGAATTTATGAAGAACACTTAGAACTTGAAGATAGAACTTGAGAGAGATCAATTAGATGAAGAAAATTGAAGAATGAAAGTGTTTGTAGGTGTTTTTGGTCGTTGGTGTATGGATTAGATATAAAGGATATGTAATTTTGTTTTCATGTAAATAAGTCATGAATGATTACTCATATTTTTGTAATTTTATGAGATATTTCATGCTAGTTACCAAATGATGGTTCCCACATGTGTTAGGTGACTCACATGGGCTGCTAAGAGCTGATCATTGGAGTGTATATACCAATAGTACATACATCTAAAAGCTGTGTATTGTACGAGTACGAATACGGGTGCATACGAGTAGAATTGTTGATGAAACTGAACGAGGATGTAATTGTAAGCATTTTTGTTAAGTAGAAGTATTTTGATAAGTGTATTGAAGTCTTTCAAAAGTGTATGAATACATATTAAAACACTACATGTATATACATTTTAACTGAGTCGTTAAGTCATCGTTAGTCGTTACATGTAAATGTTGTTTTGAAACCTTTAGGTTAACGATCTTGTTAAATGTTGTTAACCCAATGTTTATAATATCAAAAGAGATTTTAAATTATTATATTATCATGATATTATGATGTACGAATATCTCTTAATATGATATATATACATTAAATGTCGTTACAACGATAATCGTTACATATATGTCTCGTTTCAAAATCATTAAGTTAGTAGTCTTGTTTTTACATATGTAGTTCATTGTTAATATACTTAATGATATGTTTACATATCATAATATCATGTTAACTATATATATAATCATATATATGTCATCATATAGTTTTTACAAGTTTTAACGTTCGTGAATCACCGGTCAACTTGGGTGGTCAATTGTCTATATGAAACCTATTTCAATTAATCAAGTCTTAACAAGTTTGATTGCTTAACATGTTGGAAACATTTAATCATGTAAATATCAATCTCAATTAATATATATAAACATGGAAAAGTTCGGGTCACTACACATAATTCCTTTATTTCATATTTAATTGCACTTTTAATTATCGCAATTTTATTATTGTCATTTACTTTATGCTTTAAATTAAGTCTTTTATTTTTAATATTTTACATTAGGTTTTAACTGCGACTTATGTTTTAAAATCGACAAACCGGTCATTAAACGGTAAAAATTCCCTTTTATAATAATACTACTACATATATATATATATATATATATATATATATATATATATATATATATATTTACAAATATAGTTTTAAAAATATAGCGTTTAACTTGGCGAGTTCCCTGTGGACGAACCAGACTTACTAAAAACTACACTACTGTACGATTAGGTACACTGCCTATAAGTGTTGTAGCAAGGTTTAGGTATATCCACTCTATAAATAAATAAATAACTTGTGTAAAATTGTATCGTATTTAATAGTATTTTGTAGTAAAAATATAACTATTTTGTACCCCTTCGCTTTAACATCAAGTATTTTTGGCGCCTCTGCCGGGGACTGCTTAAACGCCGGAAGCAAAACGCTATATATATAAAAAAAAAAGATTTTTAATTTACTTTTATAAAAATACATTTTAAATATTAAAAATACAAAAATATAAAAAGAAAAAAACAAAATATATATATTTTTAAGAGTTATTCAAAATATAAAAAAAATTAAAAAGTTTGTATTTTCTTTTAGTTACAAAAACTAATAGGTAGATATTTTTGTAAAAATATAAGTTTTTATTTATTTTATATATTTATAAAACAGAAAATTTAAAACAGAAAAAAAAATATATATAAATAAGAAATTATACGGCCCGATACTGTTAACCATGCGACCGCATGAAAATATAACACGATATCCATGCGATCGCATGGACTGATCTGACACGCCAGGTTTGACTTATTTCTGCATTAATTACGAGGTATTAATTATTATTATTATTATTATAAACCCTAATTAGGGTGAATTATAATATTAATTATTTTAGTTTTTAGTTTTAATTTGTATTTTAAGTTTAATTAATTTTATTAATATATAAAAATTAATACTTTTATAAAATAAATATAAAAATAATATTTTTATAAAAATAAATAATTTTATCACTTTTTATATCTTTTTATATTTCGTATCTTTTTAATCGTTTATTCGTAAATTGTATGTTTTTCGCTAGTAATTAATTTTAATATAGTATTTGCCCTAGTTTTTTTTTTATTTCTAGATTTATAGGCTTTGCCGTAAAATCTCTTAAGTGCTTTTTCTTTAGATTAAGATTTAGTTGCTTTAGAATTTTGCTACGCCGTTTTATAAATTTTAGTACTTTTTAAGTTATTACCGTTTTGGATATAGAATTTCTTTTAAGCTTTAATATTTTTAGACGCAACTTTAAATTCTTAGTTTATAGACTTTTAAGTTTCGACGCGCTACGTTCTTTTTATTATTTTTCGACCTTTTATTTTTCGACGTTTTTCCGACGCGCTCTTTTTCTTTCTTATTTCACGACGCTCTAGTTTTTAAGACATAGAATTTTCTATTTCTTCTCTAAAATTTCTTTAAAATTTCGACGAAAAATTATTTTAAGCGGTTAAATTGATAGACATCCAAAATTTTCTGGTTCGTAGTAATAGTTGGATTTGTTAGTGGCGAGTTGTGGGCTTCCGAATTAAAGGGTCCTGGCTACCTGCTGCATCTATTGGCTATTCGAAACGTGGGCAAAATTAGAAAAGTCTATTAATTTGATAACTTATATAATTTTTATCTTTTATAACTAATAGGATATTCAGTGAATGCACCGAGCAAAACGTTCACCACCTTTTATACGTTCACCACCTTTAACTCGATCAAGACATCTAGCCAATATTGTCGCCGTTGATTTTTCTTTAGAATCGTCATCCAGTCGACCAAGTACTCTAATTCAAATTTCCGATAATCTATTTTTTGAACCCGACCTCACAATTGAGAATCCGGAGGATATTCAGGGACAATTCAGAGATCCTAAACCACTGATCTTTCCTCCGGAACCACCAATCATTCAAACGGAGATTGTCGAGGAACAACCCATTAAATCAGAATCCTCTAATGATTCAGATTCAACAAATTCAATAATGGAGAATCTGGAACCTCTAAGTATGGAAGACCGAATGAGAGCTAAACACACTGGTCAAGGTCACGCAATTACTCAACCAAACATTAATGCGCCAGATTATGAAATCAAAGGACAAATCCTACACATGGTAACTAATCAATGCCAATTTAGTGGTGCGCCGAAGGAAGATCCAAATGAACATCTTCGAACCTTTAATAGGATCTGTACTTTATTTAAAATCCGAGAAGTGAAGGATGAACATATGTATCTCATGTTATTTCCCTGGACTTTAAAGGGAGAAGCCAAAGATTGGTTAAAATCGTTACCTGAAGGGGCGATTGATACATGGGACGTTTTAGTTGAAAAATTTCTTAAACAATTCTTTCCGGCATCTAAAGCCGTGAAACTTCAAGGAGAAATTGTTACGTTCACACAAAAGCTAAATGAAACTCTATATGAAGCGTGGACAAGATTTGAAAAGTTGTTGAGAGGATGTCCGCAACATGGTTTAGACACTTATCAAATAGTACAAATATTCTACCAAGGATGCGACATCACTACAAGAAAAGACATCGATATAGCAGCTGGTGGTTCCATTATGAAGAAAACTGCAACTGAAGCTTACAAAATTATTGATAACACTGCTTCCCACTCACATGAGTGGCATCAAGAAAAAGATATCGTTAGATCATCTAAAGCAGCTAGAGCCAATTTTAGCCATGACTTTGATTCCATTTCTGCAAAGATAGATGCTGTCGAGAGACGAATGGAAAAGATGACTAAGGATATTCACTCAATACGAATTAGTTATGAGCAGTGTGGAGGACCACATTTGACAAAAGATTGTCTCAGTATTGAACAAACAATGGAACAAAGAGAGAATGTTTCATACATGAACCAAAGGCCTGGAAATAATTATCAGAATAATTATCAACCGCCAAGACCAATCTACAATCAAAATCAGAATTATAACCGAAATGTTCCATACAACAACCAACAAGGTCCTAGCAATCAACAAGTATCTAACAATACTTACAATCAGCAAAGACCTATTTTTCAAAATAAACCACCACAAACCGATGATAAAAAGCTAAATTTAGAAGATATGATGTCGAAGCTAGTTGAATCTCAAACACAGTTTTTCACATCTCAGAAACAAACCAATGAACAAAATGCTCAAGCATTTAGAAATCAACAAGCTTCTATTCAAAATTTGGAACAAGAAGTAAGCAACCTAGCAAGGTTGATAGGTGAAAGAAAACCGGAAAGTCTACCTAGTGATACAAATGCTAACCCCCGGAATGAAACAGCTAAAGCCATTACCACAAGAAGTGGTATTACACTTAAACCACCTGAAATGCCTGTAATTTTCGATGACGCTATTCCTCCTCCACAAGAATAACAACCTGAACAAAATAAGGAAACAGAACCGGTAGTTGAAAAGGTTAATGAAGATAACACAGTTAAGGCTAAACCTTATGTTAAACCATACCAACCACCACTTCCTTACCCGAGTAAAATGAGAAAAGAGAGACTTGAAGCCGAGCAATCTAAATTCTTGGATATGTTTAAACAAATAAATGTTAATCTTCCTTTCATTGATGTAATTTCAGGAATGCCAAGATATGCTAAATTCTTGAAAGATCTAATCATAAATAGAAAGAAAATGGAAGAACTCTCGGCTGTTACTATGAATGCTAATTGTTCTGCAGTGCTGTTGAATAAGATACTAGAAAAATTATCTGATCCAGGAAGTTTCACAATTTCATATTTTCTGGGTAGTCTTAGTTCAATAGAAGCATTGGCAGACTTAGGTGCTAGTATAAATTTAATGCCGTATTCACTATACACTAAACTAGACCTTGGAGAATTGAAACCAACACGAATAAGCATACAACTAGCAGATCGATCAGTAAAATATCCTAGAGGGATAATGGAGAATATGCTAGTTAAAGTTGGTACGTTAGTATTCCCAGTAGATTTTGTTATTCTGGACATGAAAGAAGATTCTCGAGTTCCTCTCATATTAGGAAGACCATTCTTAAACACGGCTAAAGCAATAATAGACGTGTTTGGTAAGAAACTGACCCTAAGTATAGAGGAAGAGAGTGTTACCTTTTCAGTTGATAGAGCCATGCAACAACCACAATCTGCAGATGATACATGTTATTATTTTCAAACTATAGATTCACATACAGAATTGTTAGAAGAATTTCCAGAATTACAAGGAATAGGAGAATGTTCTTTAGGAGAAGGAACTAAACCAATTGATGAAGCTGAAATATTAGCCGCACTCATGGCTAATGGATATGAACCAACAACAGAAGAAATTCAAATGCTAAAAGAAGAAGACAGATATCGATATAAATCACCGATAGAAGAACCACCGACATTAGAATTAAAGCCACTTCCAAACCATTTGGAATATGCTTATTTACATGGTGAATCTGAATTACCTGTAATAATATCGTCTTCTCTTACTGAAAATGAAAAATCTCAACTCATTTTGTGCTAAAAGCTCATAAACCAGCTATTGCATGGAAGATTCATGATATTAAAGGAATAAGTCCTTCGTATTGCACACCTAAAATCCTTATGGAAGAAGGTCATAAAACGTATGTGCAACGCCAACAAAGACTAAATCCTAATATGCAAGATGTTGTTAAGAAAGAAATTATTAAACTGCTAGATGCAGGTTTAATTTATTCAATCTCTGATAGTCCATGGGTAAGCCCAGTTCAATGTGTACCTAAGAAGGGTGGCATGACTGTCATCACAAATGAAAAAAATGAGCTTATTCCTACTAGGACTGTAACAGGATGGCGTGTTTGTATTGATTATAGAAAATTAAATGACGCCACCAGAAAAGATCTCTTTCCCTTACCTTTCATTGATCAAATGTTGGAAAGATTAGCCGGAAATAGTTACTATTGTTTTCTTGATGGTTTCTCCGAATATTTTCAAATTCCAATAGCACCCGAGGACCAAGAGAAAACCACATTCACGTGCCCTTATGGTACTTTTGCTTACAAACGCATGCCATTTAGACTTTGCAATGCCCCTGCAACCTTTCAAAGGTGTATGATGGCGATTTTTCACAACATGATAGAAGAATGCATGGAAGTTTTCATGGATGACTTTTCAGTTTTCGGTGATACATTTTAAACATGTCTAGTTAATCTTGAACGAATGCTTATTAGATGCGAACAATCAAATCTAGTTCTTAATTGGGAGAAATGCCATTTCATGGTTAAAGAAGACATCGTTCTTGGTCATAAAATTTCAAAAGAAGGAATTGAAGTGGACAGAGCTAAAGTAGATATAATTGCTAAACTTCTACATCCCACCAATGTTAGAGGAGTTAGGAGTTTTCTAGGGCATGCCGGTTTTTATCGACGTTTCATAAAAGATTTTTCTAAAATTGTCACTCCTATGAATAAACTCCTAGAAAAGGATGCTCCATTAATCTTTTCAGATGAATGCATCAAATCTTTTAATATTCTTAAAGAAAAACTCACTAATGCGCCGATTATGATAACTCCAAATTGGAATCTACCGTTTGAACTCATGTGCGATGCAAGTGATTTTGCAATGCGAGCCGTTTTAGGACAAAGGATTGAAAAACGATTTCAACCTATTTATTATGCTAGTAAGACGTTACAAGGAGCACAAACGAATTACACAACTAATGAAAAAGAACTCCTTGCTATTGTCTTTGCTTTTGACAAATTTCGTTCATATCTCGTTCTAGCTAAAACGGTGGTCTATACCGACCATTCTGCTCTTAGATACATATTTTCAAAACAAGATGCTAAACCACGATTAATCCGTTGGATATTACTCTTACAAGAGTTCGATATTGAAATCCGAGATAAAAAGGGAGCAGAAAATCTCGCAGCTGATCATCTTTCTCGTCTTGAAAATCCTGAATTAGAAGTTCTCAATGAATCGGCCATACAAGATAACTTTCCTGATGAATATATATTGAAGATATATTATATTGAAATTCCATGGTTTGCAGACTATGCAAACTACTTAGTATGTGGATTCCTTGAAAAAGGGTTGTCGTACCAAAAATGAAAGAAATTCTTTAGTGATATAAAACACTATTTTTTGGAAGATCCACATTTGTTTAAAAGTTGTCCCGATGGAATAATACGCCGATGTGTATTCGGGGATGAAGCCAATCAAATCTTAAACCATTGTCATACAGAACCAACAGGAGGGCATTATGGGCCTCAACTCACAGCAGGAAAAGTCTATGACGCTGGATTCTATTGGCCTACAATTTTCAAAGACGCACACCTTCTTTGCAAATCCTGTGATGCATGTCAAAGGGCCGGAAAAATAAGTCAACGTGATGAAATGCCACAAAATGTCATTCAAGTATGTGAAGTATTTGACATTTGGGGTATTGACTTTATGGGTCCATTTCCAAAATCTCATAATAATCTCTACATTCTCGTTGCCATTGATTATGTATCTAAATGGGCGGAAGCACAAGCTCTTCCAAATAACGATGCACGAGTTGTTGTCAACTTCTTAAAACGTCTTTTTGCTAGGTTTGGAACACCGAAAGCTTTAATAAGTGATCAGGGTACTCATTTTTGTAATAATCAACTTGAGAAAGTTCTCAAAAGATATGGAGTAACTCATAAAATCTCAACCGCTTATCATCCACAAACAAGTGGACAAGTTGAAAATACCAACCGAGCATTAAAATGTATTCTAGAGAAACCTGTAGCATCAAATCCGAAGGAGTGGTCCATGAAATTGGAGGATGCACTATGGGCTTTTAGAACAGCCTACAAAACTCCAATTGGAACCACACCTTTGAGACTCGTTTACGGAAAAGCATGTCATCTTCTAATAGAAATTGAACACAAAGCATTTTGGGCTTTGAAGACATGTAATCTTGATTTGCATGAAGCCGGACGTCTACGGTTAAACCAACTAAACGAATTAGAAGAATTAAGACATGAAGCATATGAAAATTAGTTAATCTATAAAGAAAGAATGAAGAAATGACATGATAAAAGAATCAGAAGTTTAAAAGAATTTAAAGAAGGAGACAGAGTTCTTCTTTTCAATTCACGATTCAAGCTATTTCCTGGAAAATTGAAATCAAGATGGTTTGGACCATTCATAGTTAAAAGAGTTTTTCCATACGGAACAGTAGAATTAATAAATTCAAATAGAATTGAATTTAAGGTTAACGGTCACAGAGTTAAACATTACATAGATAGTCCAATGGAAGTTGAAGATGAAGTTAATCACAATTTCGATACCACAGCTAACTAAGTGTGGGAAGGTTCGAATCTTTTTAGGATAATAGTTATTTCTGTTAGAGTTAGATATTCTGTTTTCGTGTAGTTTCCGAAAATGGAATCCGAATGGTCTTTCCCTAGCAGACCCTAAAGAACTAGTCTTCTCCCCCCATTCTGAATTTTTATTTTTTTTAGGTTTTACGAGATGAAGAATTCCTTTGATCTGAACCATGGTCTAATGCTACATGCTATGATTACTAAACGTAATAATGACACACTTCCGAGTGAACTGGTATCATTCATAAGAGGCAAAATAGACGGAGTAAGAAAAGAACTCAGAAAAGATCATCATAAGATACATTTTGGTAAAGGAAAATTAAAATCTGCAACAAAAAGAAGAGCACGACACCTTGAAAGATGTTATAAATGCGGAAAATGGTCACATGAAGGTAAATGTTCAAACAATCAAACATATCCAAATACCGAATTTGTTACTCTATGCAGAGAAGGACCGTTCATATGTTTAGAAGAAAAGATATTGAAGAATCGAGGATACGCTTACGTAGCTATGGAGAACCAAATCACACGACTCTCCTATGAGTCGGCTAAAGCAGGTCTCTGAGAATTCTTTCTCATAGGTAAATATGTACAGTTTTTATTTTTATTTTTATTGCTTTTAACCTTTTAATAATAAACGCTGAATCGTTCGCTATAAAGTATTAAATTGGTATTCAATAAAATTAGGTATGCGTAACCGAAATTATTGATATCATACAAAAATTTATTACATCACTGCGAAATTTACCGTTTATTCTTAAGGTATAAATATCTTTAATCAATCAACCCAAAATATTTCAAAAATTCATCAGGAGTAAAACTAGGTAATATAGCCGAAATTACTTTACCGAAAAGAGGGGCGTATATTTTTGAATATATTTGATTGATTAAAGTGGGATAAAAGACAAAAAAAAGATTTTTTTTATTTTAATTTTTTACCTTATTTTTAAAATTAATATATAAATATTAAATTAATATTGTAAACTTTTTAAATCAATATATTTAAGTTTGTAAATATTTGAAAAATTAATATTTTTAATATAAGTTTGTATGTATAAAAATGATATTTATATGAATTTTTAATTTTATGCATTTTAAATTTAAGTTTGGTGTGAATTTAAAAACAAAAATTTACTTTATTTCACTAAGTTAAAATTTTGATTTTTAAAATTCGTCGTGAGTTGAAAACTAGGTCGTTGAACCGAAATTGCTTTACCCAAGGGAGAGACGAGAATTTTTATTATCATTATTTTTAAATCTTATTGAATTATAGTATGCCAAAAACATTAAAAAAAAAACTCAAAAAACTTTGCTTTTAAAACAACGCTTAAAACGTGACAAATTTTTAAAATTTTGTCGAGGGACGGACTGGGACAACAATCCGAAATGCCCTCATCCTAAAAAGAAACAAAATTTTAATTTTTAATTAATTATATGTTTTATTAGTAAAGGTTTTTATAAAAAATAAAAAAAATAGCAGACCCCATGCGATCGCATGGGGTTTCCCCTTCAAATCCATGCGATCGCATGGAGAGAGAAATCTGGCCAGAAACAAATACACAAGTAACCACCTTTCTGTTTTACAAATGAAACCACAAGTAACCACCTTTACTCTCTCTTTCTATCCATCTCTTCTATTCTTAATCAAACCACCACCTTAACTTACTCATTCCGCAAAACCCATTTAATTTCGATGCTTACTGTTTTCTATATCAAAACGCCATTTTTTTTCTCTTTTTCTTGCTTCGTCGATGGGTGCTGCTACAACAGCTATATGTACCTATTTCTGTTTCTACAATGATGACAAAATGATGATTTACAGTAAGTTTAATGATAAAAGTATGAGGACGAGTGAAGAAGACGATGAACAGTGATGGGTGTTAACGATGATACACCAATAATGATGAAACAGTGATCGTTCTTTCGTGTTTTATATTTCTGATCGAATGGTACATAAAGATAAAGATACGGTTATGATTCCACGATTATGATAGGAAATGAAGAAGATGAAGAAACAGTAAGATAGTGTAAATAAAATTAAACTCGTAGCTATAACAGAAAAAGAGAAATAGATGGATGGTTTGGGAATGTGTCATGGGAACGAAAGGTCCTGTGTTTGAACCCAGGCCACAACATTTTTCTTATTTATCAAGAAAAGCTGATGTTGGGCTAGTAAAACTGTTAATTGGGCCGTGAAATATGTTCTGATAACTTGGGCCATTTTAGTTGGGCCGAGACCCAGGTAAACGAATTAATGATGATGAAGGAGAAACATAGATATAGTTTATAGATACATTAAAGTGGTGGTATTTAACTAAAAGCAGAGTCGGATTAATTTGTTTGGGTGTTGTTTGTGTTTATTAGAGGTCGTGGGTTCGAGTCCATGCAGAGGCGTTTATTTTTTTAAGGGCTTATACATAAAGGTAGCTTTTCCAATATTTTTATTATTATTACATGATTATCATTATCATTATCATTATCATTAATAATAATAATATTATTATTATTATTATTATTATTATTATTATTATTATTATTTTTATTTTTATTATTATGATCATTATTATTGTTATAATTATTATTAAGATTGTTATTAGTAGTATTAATAATTATTATCATTACCCTTATGTTAATTAACATTTTTCAAGCAAGAGAAATTTATATAAAATATATCTATTAAAGAAGTATACTAATATTATATAATACTATATTTTAACTAATGTAATATTACAACGTTAATTAAATTATATATATAATAAGTATTATAACATTATAAACATTAATAAAATTATATATAGGAATATTAAACTTAAAAACATAACAAAATATATCTAAAATTGTTCGATTACAAGTATATATATTTTAATGTATATATACGAATGATATAGGTTCGTGAATCCGAGGCCAACCCTGCATTGTTCAGTTGTTCAATATAGTCATATGTATTTTTACTACAAAATACAGTATGGTGAGTTCATTTGATTCCCTTTTACTCTTTACATTTTTGGGACTGAGAATACATGTGCTATTTTTACAACTGTTTTATTAAATGCTTTGAAATATATTTTGAACTGCGAATACATAAAATGGTTTTATAAATGTTTGACGAGATAGACACAAGCAAAACATTCCTGGAATGAATTATTATGCAGACAGAAGTTCTGCAGATTATTATTGAATTATGTGGACATGATAATTGCCACCATTGAATTATGTGAACATGATAATTGCCACCATTGAATTATGCGGACATGATAATTGCCACCATTGAATTATGTGGACATGATAATTGCCACCAGTTGATATGAATGTTATGTATCGAGAGAATGATTTTATACACAGGTTATGTGTATGTTATTTTTGTGCACGAGATATGTGTACGGTTACTAAGATTTATGAAAGATGATTTTGTACACGAGAAAGGTGTACTGTATTTAAAAGACATAGCATGTACATTATAGGTGGGTATAGGATTCGGGCCCATTTATACCATGCAACATTTAAATTTTGTGGTCTATCAAAATGATGAATTTTATTGTTTTATGTTAAACTTATGAACTCACCAACCTTTTGGTTGACACTTTTAAAACATGTTTATTCTCAGGTATGAAAGAAATCTTCTGCTGTGCATTTGCTCATATTACGTGGAGTCGTTCATGGCATTTAGACGTCAGTTCATCGTGATGATACCAGTTGTTAAAGACTTCGTCCAGATAGATTAGGACGGGGTATTACAGGTGGTATCCGAGCGGTGGTCTTAGCGAACCAGGTCTTGCATTAGTGTGTCTAACTGATAGTTGTTTAGATGTATTAGTGAGTCTGGACTTTGACCGTGTCCGCATGTCAAAAGTTTTGCTTATCATTTCGTGTCGAAAATTTTTAGCTTATCATTCTTAGAGAATCACTTGCTTATCATCCTTAGTCTAGACACATCTTATTGCATTAATTGCATGATTAGTGTATAGACAAAATTTATATCTTAGCATATCTGCTAATTCATATATTAGCGTACCTGTTATTGTTACCGATGCCTGACAGCTTCCGTAGATTCCTCCGTAACTTATGGGATTTCAGTATTATATATGCATATCTAAATTATGTATTGTAGAGTACTAATCTATATCCTATAATATAATTCTTATCGAAAATCCTTCATCTGATCGTACGGGATGAATCCCTCAACCAGTTCGAGTCCCTCAGATTTCGATAGCTATTCCGATAGTATTTCTGACAGCTATTCCGGCATGGATATTCACCTAAGCTCCGAAAGCGGTGTCACTAGAATGAATCAATCAAACAGCCATCTCCAATTCATTTGATGGGTTCGTAGTCTACTCAATCATTGGAGACGAGAAGAAGGCAATCCTTTCCACTCACCAATCCGCACTCTTGGTGAAGAACCTGAAGCACTTACTGGCGAACCTGTCGTAACATCATTTTCTCTCTCATTTCCAGAGTATCTCACCACGATTATATTCTATCTAAAATTCTAAACCTTATTCATTCGCTCGTTTCGACCAACAATCATCCCGGAATAATATAAGAAATCAACGAGCTTCGTGCCCAAGTTGTAGCCCTGGAAAATATGGTGCAAAATGTACCAACTTCAACAAAATCACCGGCACCAACAGTACCACTAACATCAATACCATTACCACCAACAACCCAAGTTTTAACGTCACATGTCTCAACATCTCATTCGGTACCTCGAGTATAATCATCGTTCTACGAATCATTCTACATAAACTATCTTCGTCATTCATGGCAATTATATAATCTCTAATGTTTTAGAGATTATTTATTCTAGTTTTAGCCGTAAATCTGATGAGTTTAATATCACATTGACTCATTAAATCCATGATTACATCTGAGGAAAATATATATGTAAGTATATTTTTCATAAAGATTGTAATTAAAAATTCTTTCATACAAACTGCTAATGGTGAAAATATTTTAACGGGTAGGTAATACCCGATGAATATTTAGATTTCACATTAATAAGTTACATTTTACATTTTTAGAATTTGATTCAACAGTCATTCACTATCCTGTTTACATCTACAGATATACGTATCCATTCACCGCAGAATAACTATTTTCATTCAATTTCATATTTAGTTTTGACCTATCAGAATCCAACAAGTGGCATAATGAAGAAAATATTTGACAGAATAAAATTTATTAGAAATAAACAAATTAACTATGATAAATTTTGTTAAGAATCCACGCTAACAAAATCCTAGCTAACTGTTCCTAGCTAACTGTTAATTCCTTATTGTACATTTAATTATCGCAATTTATTTATCGCAATTTAATTCTCGCAATTTTATTTATTGTCATTTACATTCTGTTATTTATTTTACGCACTTTAAATATCGGGACACGTGTACAAGGTTTTAACATATCATATCGACGCATCTATATATATTATTTGGAATAACCATAGACACTCTATATGCAGTAATGCTGGAGTTAGCTATACAGGGTTGAGGTTGAATCTACAATAATATATATAGTTTGAGTTGTGATCGAGTCTGAGACATGTACACGGGTCACGATACGTAATAATTAATTCGAATATTATATATTAAGCTATATATGAATTATTGGACTGTTACTGTGGACTATCGACTGTGGACTAATAACATCGGACAATTAAAGTGAATTAAAATATTGATTATAACATATGAAACTAAACATTTCTTCAAGCTTGCCACTTGAGCTCATCTTAAGCCTCATTAGTATCTTGACGATTACAATCTGCGTTCAAACCTTTCATGATTTTTGAAAACACCTCAATCGAAAGGATGAACTAACCGCACTTTACCTACGGAAGAAAAGATTGATACATATAGTTATACACCTGAAAAACTCTCAAAAACTGAGTAAACGTTTAACACGTAGCTGTGCTAATTCCTTTAACGTTGTTATTACCGAAAATAACTTTGCAATCTCTTTCCAAATTAGCAAATTTTGTCACAGCTCTAGCAAGTCAACTTCGACTTTCATTCGGAATAGCCTTATTATAGCCTTGATATATAAGTCTGCCTTTCGTCATCGTTGTTGGGGAAACCTTTTATATACCACCATATTAGCAGTAAACTTACCAGCAACTTCATTACTGATTAACTTAAGTCACTCCGAAGAACTATTATATTCGTTAATTAAAACCCTATGATATACTCATCCGCGTTTTGTAACGATAATTACCGTACCAGTTATCGCGAATCAGCAACCCGTATTTTGAAATCTCGCAACATTTTCACATCAACAGTTATAGGTATCCATGTAACATTTATCCCTTAGAACTATGATCTTCCATTCTGAAATTTTGAAAAGCACCCAGTCTATGAATCAATACTCGGAATGCTGAAAAAGCTGAATGGAGCAGTAAAAACTGTAAATGATCTTAACAGCCAGAAGTTTGATAATAAAGAATAGTATGTTGGAAAAGCTCAGAAAATTTGGAACTGGAAAATGGATTGAGCTAACCATGAAGGAGACCAAGGACAAATACAAGGACCAAACCCTATATTGAAAGAATCCAGGTAATTCTGGATCCGATGAAATCTTCAGAGAATATCCTGCCCCGAAGTCATGTTAAAATCTTGCGGAAAATTTTTCTTATCAACTTTCGAACTTAGAAATTCCAAAATATCATCATAAATATCTTCGATATTTCTGAGGATATTTTCATAAATATTCTTGTCCGAAATTATTTATCTCGTCCTGTTATCTATATTACATCATAAAGGAAACCATTTTTTGTTTCTAAATTTCTTTAAAATTCGGATTTAAAGTCTGAATGTATTTGAAGTAGTGTTGGGAACTGAAGCATGAGTTAGTATAATATAATGACACTTGATCAACGTGATTATATTACAGTAAGTCATGCTGAGTTTCTAATGAAACGTGATGATGGTTCACAGTAGATCATACCATTATCATGTGCCATGTTACACGACTCTTACATTCTATCTAATCTATGAACATATCAAGAACATATTTTCTTGATAGTCCTATCTTTTCTCTTGAATTCTGGTAATTTAACCAATCAAGATCGTACTATTACAATATCTCTCTTAGGACATTACTCATGTTCAATCGAAACTTCATACCTACGAATTCTGGACTAACATTCGCTTGACTTAAAGTCGGAAAGAGAAGACAAACGCATGGAGCTCCGAAATATAAAAAGAAATATAAAGCTCAACAATAATACAGAAATTACAAACCGTGGATATTAATACGAAAAGAATTATAAAGACACGATAGAATTAAGAATAGTATCACCCCAAGGGCGAAGTAGAAGAAAACAGATTTCTCCGGTGGAAGTTGGAAAAGGAGAATGGTTGTTGTGATAGTAAGGATAAGGACAAAGATTAGAACTGGATTTAAGCATTTTCACAATCTTTTGGATGTATGAACTAAGAAAGAAAGTATAGAAATGGTGAGAATAATGGAACGGAAGAGTTTAATTTATAATGGGAATATCAGACAGAGTAATCGAGGCAGATCACCGTATCTAATTATAGAGATCTTAATTTCCTTACTCACCGAAGAATCAAATCTTTTAGATTTCGAAGATTTTCTTTAAATCCCTTGAATTCCGAAATTTAACCCTGACTCTGTCAAAAGTTAAGATGAATCTTTACTTTCCTATTTCACTCTTTGGTGATAGCTTCATTCGTACTCTTCGAATAATCGAATTATTTTTATCCATATTACTCAATGATGATAAAACTCAATTTATCAACTCATATTCGTCATGAAAACATTTTTATTGTTACCCATGACCACCTCGCTCAAATTTCGGGACAAAATTTCTTTAACGGGTAGGTACTGTGATGACCCGGGAATTTCCGACCAAATTTAAAATTAATCTTATATGATTTTGACACGATAAGCAAAGTCTGTAATGTTGAATATTAAAATTTGTAAACTATTTTCATGTAGACTGTTACCCTTCGACTGTTCTCGACGATTCACGAACAACTATTTATAAATAGATACATATATATTTGAAAATATAAATATATATATATATATATATATATATATATTAATTCGAAATATAATTTGAAATATTATATTATTTAGTTATTAGAATTAATTTTTGTAAAATAAAATAATATAAGATATAATAAAATTTATTATTAAAATAAATCTATATATGTGTGTGTATATATATATATATATATGTATATAAAGTGTATTGAATATATGTATTTGATTTCGAATTCATTTAGTAAACGATAGTAGCACTCGTTCATCACTCGATGGTCATATAAGCAAGTTAAATTTTGAACTTATGTATTTTAAAATAAACGGTGATCCGAAAATGAGTTCTATAAATTTTAGGCTTACTAAAAATGTATTTAGGATCTAGTTATTAAGCTTTAACACTTTTTATATTTTACCCATAAATGAGAGGGACAATTGATGTAATTTTTTGTTTAATAGTTAATGACCAAACTTTGTACCATAATGACCTAAATAAATAAAGATACTTAAATTAAAATTTTGGGATTTTTCTGAAGACTTTTATCCTCCCTTAATTTCAAATAGTGCACGATACACGGGCCATGAAGAAGTGTCGGCAGATAAATAATCATGTACTCCGGTGATAATTGAAGGAATCATTTGAAATTACTGTTAGTCACTTTATCATTATCATATTAATATTAGTACATCATCATGCTTTCTTGACTTAATTTACCATAATGCTATTGTAAAATGTATACATATATGCATAAAATGCGTACACTCAACCACTAACCCACTTGTATGACAATTTAACTAGATCAAGTTGCCCAACTTACTGTCATATTTATATATACATACGATTCATTCAGTGGCATGAAAAGCAACCCATTTACCAAGCAACCACTTTTATTTATAAATGCAAGAAGTTTATTAACAACCACTTCTATTTAACCATTTCATGAACATCATCTCCATCACTAATTTAATAACCACCTTCATCAAACCATGATTCCTTGTTACTAATTCGGTTCATTAAATCACCAAAACCGTTTCTATTCTTTTATAAACCATCACCACGAACCACCCCTCAACCTTATCACCACCATGTCGACCACCAAGGAGATCACCACCACCTACATTATCTTCCTCCTACTTTCCTTTTGTTCTCGTCAAGCTTCACACACGCCACCATTCGTGAACCCTCACCATCTTCCTCTTTCTTTGAAACATACAACCTTCACTATGCTTGAGTCACCTTCACCGATGGCCAATCCCATCGTGAGACACCCTCCACAACCACCATGAAACCCACCACCACCATATCTTTATTTCTGTTGGGAAACAAGAAACCACAGCAACCATTCGTCACCCTCACAAACTGCAACTGTTAAGCTTCTGTTTCTATTCGATGTCCATTAAACCAAACACCCCATTTTTTTTATTTTTTTTTTGTACGAACCATTTTCTGTTTTACAAATGAAACCACAAGTAACCACCTTTACTCTCTCTTTCTATCCATCTCTTCTATTCTTAATCAAACCACCACCTTAACTTACTCATTCCGCAAAACCCATTTAATTTCGATGCTTACTGTTTTCTATATCAAAACGCCATTTTTTTTTCTCTTCTTCTTGCTTCGTCGATGGGTGCTGCTACAACAGCTATATGTACCTATTTCTGTTTCTACAATGATGACAAGATGATGATTTACAGTAAGTTTAATGATAAAAGTATGAGGACGAGTGAAGAAGACGATGAACAGTGATGGGTGTTAACGATGATACACCAATAATGATGAAACATTGATCCTTCTTTCGTGTTTTATATTTTTGATCGAATGGTACATAAAGATAAAGATACGGTTATGATTCCACGATTATGATAGGAAATGAAGAAGATGAAGAAACAGTAAGATAGTGTAAATAAAATTAAACTCGTAGCTATAACAGAAAAAGAGAAATAGATGGATGGTTTGGGAATGTGTCATGGGAACGAAAGGTCCTGGGTTCGAACCCAGGCCACTACGTTTTTCTTATTTATCAAGAAAAGCTGATGTTGGGCTAGTAAAACTGTTAATTGGGCCGTGAAATATTTTCTGGTAACTTGGGCCATTTTAGTTGGGCCGAGACCCAGGTAAACGAATTAATGATGATGAAGGAGAAACAGAGATATAGTTTATAGATACATTAAAGTGGTGGTATTTAACTAAAAGCAGAGTCGGATTAATTGGTTTGGGTGTTGTTTATGTTTATTAGAGGTCGTGGGTTCGAGTCCATGCAGAGGCGTTTATTTTTTTAAGGGCTTATACATAAAGGTAGCTTTTCCAATATTTTTAGTATTATTACATGATTATCATTATCATTATCATTATCATTATCATTAATTTTATTATTATTATTATTATTATTATTATTATTATTATTATTATTATTATTATTATTATTATTATTATTATTATTATTATTATTATTATTATTATTATGATCATTATTATTGTTATAATTATTATTAAGATTGTTATTAGTAGTATTAATAATTATTATCATTACCCTTATGTTAATTAACATTTTTCAAGCAAGAGAAATTTATATAAAATATATCTATTAAAGAAGTATACTAATATTATATAATACTATATTTTAACTAATGTAATATTACAACGTTAATTAAATTATATATATAATAAGTATTATAGCATTATAAACATTAATAAAATTATATATAGGAATATTAAACTTAAAAACATAACAAAATATATCTAAAATTGTTCGATTACAAGTATATATATTTTAATGTATATATACGAATGATATAGGTTCGTGAATCCGAGGCCAACCCTGCATTGTTCAGTTGTTCAATATAGTCATATGTATTTTTACTACAAAATACAGTATGGTGAGTTCATTTGATTCCCTTTTACTCTTTACATTTTTGGGACTGAGAATACATGTGCTATTTTTACAACTGTTTATTAAATGCTTTGAAATATATTTTGAACTGCGAATACATGAAATGCTTTTATAAATGTTTGACGAGATAGACACAAGCAAAACATTCCTCGAATGAATTATTATGCAGACAGAAGTGCTGCGGATTATTATTGAATTATGTGGACATGATAATTGCCACCATTGAATTATGTGGACATGATAATTGCCACCATTGAATTATGTGGACATGATAATTGCCACCATTGAATTATGTGGTGTGATGACCCGAAAAATTCTGACCAAATTTAAACTTAATCTTGTATGATTAACGTTTCTGACACGATAAACAAAGTCTATGAAGTTAAATTTCAAAATTTTGAACTGTTCAATTAATCTTCAATTGTTCTCAACGAAACGCGAACAATTATATATAGATACATATACTATAACTTGAAAACGTAACAAAGTGTTGAGGATATGATACTATGCATTAAACTTATTGGTTTAATTATCTGATTGATATATTTAACTACAGAGTTAAAAGATTATGCCAAACGATTCAAGTAAAAGATATTTACCGAGTCTCTTAAGAATTATGATATTATTACGAGTCTCTGTTGAGAGGTCCACTTGATTTGAGAAATCATTCATTTTAACGGTATTCGGAATAAATGGTGAATTATTTGTTTAAATAACGTAATTTGGACACATACAATAATAAGGAATATTACCTGTTAAGAATTAATTATATGAATAACTTGCGATACGTATTTTAAAACGTGTTTATAAATATTGAGAATAGATATTAACTTGGTTATGAAACGTTTGATAAATACTATAATATTAATAAATAACGAGACAATGATTTATAGAAGTAAATGACCAAAATACTCTAAAGTTTAAGATATACTCTGGGTGGTATAATTTAGGGATAATTTAAGGCTATATTTTGACAAAGGTACGTGTCCCAGAATGAAAATTACAAGTTTTCTCAGCGTACGAAGGGACACTCGAAAAACCGGAACCGGGACATAAGTCGCGTAACAACGTACGATTTATCGGAACAAAAATTACAAGTTAACTATGCATGTGAATTTAATATAATATATTATTAATTATATAAATTAAATATATTATTAATTATTATTAATTATTATGTTGACAAACAAAAAAACAAAAATATGTGAGCTGGATCTGACGGCCATGCGATCGCATGAGAAATAGGCATAAAACCCATACGATCGCATGGGCATCAGAATCAGGAATTATGCCTATAAATACCAGGTTTCTGCGCGAGTTGTTTTACACATATATTACTATGTGTAAATTTATTTATTTAAATTATTATTATTATTATTATTATTATTATTATTATTATTATTATTATTATTATTATTATTAAGATTATTATTATTTATTTTATTATTATTAATAGTATTATTATTATTATTATTAATTATATCACTTAAAATACTACGACGAGGTCATGAGCGTGTCACTTTCAAAATGGGTTTTCAAGTGGGATAGAGCTAAGGAAACTATGGGTTATTACTAAGGAGGTTATGGGTATTGTTTGAGGGTTTTGCTCGTAAGTCAAACCTAGTGTTTATCATCTTCGTTACTTCTACGTACTATCCTACAATATTGAATCTCAATATTGATACGTAAGCACTCATATTTTATCTTTTATATATTAATTGTATATCTATGTCTAGTGCTCGAGTATATATATTTATACATACGTGTATGCTAAATTTTGTCGTTAAACAGTTTATAATAGATCACGAATTAAATACATATATTACTGGTAAAAGGTATATGATATACATGTTTTTGGAAAGCTGGCGAAAAATCAATAACTTTTCATTTAGATATCGAATAATTTCGATGAACGGATTAAAAGATATGAGCAACTGAATTATGATTGAAGTTAATTGAAATTGCTTTTGAATCTACAATTAAGATTTAAACAACTTGTTTACGAGATTGATAAATTGGATTTTTGAATATTACCAACCGAGTAAATGAATCCTTATATAAGGTACGTCTCGTTTTGTTAAACTATTGTCAAAATTGACTTTTTGAAACGACTTTGGATCACTTTTATATGTCGATATCGAGTATTAGGATTGTGATACACTATGCCCTGACCTAGATTGATAGACATTTATTGACCAACATATGTTCTCTAGGTTGAGATCTATGATTCTTTGATATACCGAGTTTTGGTTACATTACGATGAACAACTGTATGTGCTGCTAAGGTGAGTTTCATTGATCCCTTTTTAATTGCTTTTGCAATATATATTTTTGGGCTGAGAATACATGCACTTTATTTAAAACTCAATGGATACAAGTACATACTAAATTCTACACTGAGTTTGAACCGAAAATCCCTTAGCTTTGGTAACTGTTAACTGCCAGTTATAAGAACTGGTGGGCGCGAGTAGTAGTATATGGATCCATAGGGCTTGATATCCCCGTCCGAGCTAGAGCACTAGCCTTTTAACGGACGTATGCTATTTGAGAAGCGTACACGTTGGTTTGCGTGTATTATTAAGATGATTATACACAGGGTACAAATTATATATACGTTAACTTTAGTTACCAGGGTGCTCAATTTCGTAGAATATTTTGATAAACGTTTCTGGATGAAACAACTGAAATCTTGTGATCCATCTTTATAAACAGATTATGCGAAACATACAAACTATGAACTCACCAACCTTTGTGTTGACACTTGTTAGCATGTTTATTCTCAGGTTCCCTAGAAGTCTTCCGCTGTTTGCTTATATGATAGACAAGCTATGTGCATGGAGTCTTATATGGCATATTTTTCAAGAAAACGTTGCATTCACCAATTCATCATCATGTACCTTATTTTGACTGCATTGTCAACGGAAGTACTATTGTAAACTATTATATACGGTGATTGTCTATATGTAGAAATCATCAGATGTCGAAAACCTTTGATTTAAATATTCATTTATGGTATGCCTTTTCAAAAGAATGCAATGTTTACAAAACGTATCATATAGAGGTCAAATACCTCGCAATGAAATCAATGAATGACGTGTTCGTCCATATGGATTTGGAGCGATTGTCACAGTTGGTATCAGAGCATTGGTCCTAGCGAATCAGGTCTTGCATGAATGTGTCTAACTGATAGTTGTTAAGATGCATTAGTAAGTCTGGACTTCGACCGTGTCTGCAAGTTAAAAGTTTTGCTTATCATTTCTTGTCGAAAATTACATGCTTATCATTCTTAAGTCTAGACACGTTTTCCTGCATTTATTGTATAAATAGTGTATAGACAAAAATTCATATCTTAGCGTATCTGTTACTGTAAACTTTTCCTGATATCTTCCGAAAATTTCTCCGTGATTTATGGAATTTGGTATTATATATACATATGTAAATTATGTATTGAAGAATACCAAACTAAATTCTATAATCTAATTCATATCAAAAATCATCTCCCTATTTATACAAGATGGATCCCGTATCTAGTTCAAACTCTGACAGCTATTCCGATATGGATATTCACCTGAATTCCGAAGACAGTGTAACCGAAATGGATCAACCAATTGGCCATCATCTATTCTGGATGAATTGGGGATGGGTTCGTAGCCTACTTAATTATTGGAGACAAGAAGAAGGCGATCCCTTTCACCCACCACATTGCCCTCTTGGCTAAGAACCTGAAGCACTTACCAGTGAACCTGTTCGAGACACCATTTTCTCTCTCATTTCCAGAGTATCTCGTCACGATAATATACTATCTCAAATTCTGGATCTTATTCATCCGCTCGTCCGAACCGCCAATCATCCCGGTGTAGTAGAAGAAGTCAACGAGCTTCGTGCTCGGGTAGTGGCTTTGGAGAATATGGTGCAAAGGTTACAAACACCAGCAGCATCACCGGCATCAACAGTACCACCGACAACACCAACAGTACCATTACCACCACCAACAACATCCGCATCGCAAACCTCAACTTCACAATCTGTTCCACGAGCATCAACGTCATACGCATCGTAGTTACCAAGAAATACCAGCAACAATAACCGATGAAGTATTAACTCATTTCCCCTGAAGAAATTTTATGTATATTTAATATATATGAATTTTGAAATCAAAATAAATATTTTCGTACTAAGCTATTACGTGTGAATCTTAACTGGTAGGTACTACTCGGTTAGTTCATATTACTAATATGCAATGATGTACATCCTTCATTAACGGCTTAATCATCGATAACTACAATCTCTGTTTCAATTCAATGAATTTCATTTCATACTAAACCAAGTGTATTATTCAATAACATGGTTGATTTTACACTTTCATCTTCGATGCACTCGAAACTTTCTAGAAAACATCATTTGCACCTTGCGAAGTTTGCAAGAATTCCACGAATATCAACACCCTTCACCAAGGAATATCAATAAGAATAAATAATGAAGTATTGATTTCATTAGTGAAATACTCCGCGAAGATTATGTAATCTCTAATATTTTAGAGATTATTCATTTCTAATTCAAGTTAAAAATCAAATGAGCTTAATATGATATTAACTCATTAAATCTGTATTACATCTGAAGAAATATACATACATATATTTTCATAAAGACTGTAATGAAAATTCTTTTGTACAAAATATTAATTGTGAAATCTTTAACGGGTAGGTAATACTCGGGAATATATAAGTTCACAATTAATATGTTACACTGTACATTCTTCAACTTTGATTCAAAAATTATTAACTATGCTCACAGCGATATACAATCGTTTCCATACAAATTCAATTACATATTCTGATATTGACGGATCAGAATCCAAGTCAAGATTTAACGGGTGACATCATTCTTAGATCTCTACATCTTTCAAAGCTATACTTTGACTTTAAAAATGTGAAAGATCCTTTAGCATTGTTATTACTGAAAATAATCTTGCCATCCTTTTCAAAGTATCCAGTTTTATCACACTTTCAACCAGTCAACTTCGACTTTTCAGATTAACCTTATTGTAACCTTGACATATAAGTTTTTGTTACCGGGGAACCTTTTATGTTCCACCACATTAGCAGTAAATTTACTAACAACTTCATTAATCCTTGACCTTCTGAAAAATCATTATACTCATTAAAACCCTATCATGTACTCATCCACATCTTGTAACAATAATTGTCATACCAACTACCGGGAATTAGCAACCAGTATTTTGAATTTCGCAGCAATTCTACGCCAACAGTTATATATATACATATAATGTCTATCTTCTAGACTTACATACTTCGAATGTGAAGTTTCTAAAATATACCCCAAACTACGAAACTAGTTCTACGAATTTTGGAAAAATGCTGATGAATCAGCAAAAACTATAAACGACTTTAACAGTCGAAAGTTTGATGATAAAGAGTAGTGTGTTGGAAAAGCACAGAAAAAGAGAAGGTTTGAAACTGGAAAACGGGTTGAGCAAAGTATGAAGGAAGCTGTAGACAAATCACAAGGACGAAATCTACCTTCAAAGAATCCAAATGATTCAATGTCTGCTGAAACCATTAGTAAGAATCTTACTTCTTATTCTAAACCTTCACAGACAGATTTTCCGCATCATCCTCCGATATTAAAAATTCTAAGATATCATCGTATCTTCCATTATAAATATCCTTCATATTTCTGAAGATATTTTCATAACTATTCTTATCTGAAATCATTTATCTCTTCACGCTATCTGTGTTACATCATAAAAGAAACTATTTTAGTTTCTAATTTCTGAAAATTTCGAAAAATGGATGTTTTTGAAGTAGTGTTGGGAATTGAAGCATGAGTTAATATAATATAATGACACTTGATCAACGTGATTATATTACAGTAAGTCATGCTGAGTTTCTAATGGAACGTGATAAAGGTTCACAGATCATACCCTCATCATGAACCATGTTACATAACTCTTTCATTCTATATAATCTCTAAAAATATCAAGAAAATATTTTCTTAATGATTCGGTCTTTTTCAAGGTATTCTGGTAATTTGACAAGTCAGATTGTGCTATTACCGTTTCTTTCTTAGAACATTAATTATGTTCATTCCGAAATGTATAGCTACGAATTTAGGACCATTATTCGCTTGACTTAAAGTCAGGAAGAGAAAACGAAAGCATGAAGCTCCGAAATATAATGGAAAATATAAAGCCCGAAAACAACCCCGAAATTTACAAACCATGTATATCAATACGTATTGCAACGTAAAGACACGGGAAAATTAATAACACTATAACCCCAAGATAAAAGTAAAAGTAAATAAAATCCTCCGGTGGTAAATGAAATAGAAGAATGACAGATATG
The DNA here is from genome assembly GCF_046630445.1 of Rutidosis leptorrhynchoides. NCBI lineage: Eukaryota > Viridiplantae > Streptophyta > Magnoliopsida > Asterales > Asteraceae > Rutidosis > Rutidosis leptorrhynchoides. Next base: position 80,792,869 of record NC_092334.1, read on the forward strand.
AAGGTTAGGAGTATATCAAGAATCAGAACTGGATGAAGCATTTCACAATCTTTTAGAAGTATGAAATGAGGAAGAAGATGTGGGAGTGGTGAAAATAATGAAACGGAAGTGGGCAATTTATAGCAAAATATCAGACATAACAATCGAGGCAGATTACGCAATTAATCAAAGGAAATCTTAATTTTCTTAATTTCCGAAGAATCAAATCTTATTTAGATTATGAAGATTTTCTATTCCTTAAATTCCGGAAATCAATCGTTACTACGTCAAGAGATAAGACGCGTCTCTATTCTCCATTTCACTTTATTACGACGGCTTCTCTCATACGCTTCAAGTAATTGGATTGTTTTATCCATATTATTCAACGGTGATAAAACTCTATTTATCGACTCATATTCGTCATAAAAACTTTTTTTTATTGTTAGCCATGACAACCTCACTCAAATTTCGGGATGAAATTTCTTTAACGGGTAGGTACTGTGATGACCCGGAAAATTCTGACCAAATTTAAACTTAATCTTGTATGATTAACGTTTCTGACACGATAAACAAAGTCTATGAAGTTAAATTTCAAAATTTTGAACTGTTCAATTAATCTTCGATTGTTCTCAACGAAACGCGAACAATTATAAATAGATACATATACTATAACTTGAAAACGTAACAAAGTGTTGAGGATATGATACTGTGCATTAAACTTATTGGTTTAATTATCTGATTGATATATTTAACTACAGAGTTAAAAGATTATTCCAAACGATTCAAGTAAAAGATATTTACCGAGTCTCTTAAGAATTATGATATTATTACGAGTCTCTGTTGAGAGGTCCACTTGATTTGAGAAATCATTCATTTTAACGGTATTCGGAATAAATGGTGAATTATTTGTTTAAATAACGTAATTTGGACACATACAATAATAAGGAATATTACCTGTTAAGAATTAATTATATGAATAACTTGCGATACGTATTTTAAAACGTGTTTATAAATATTGAGAATAGATATTAACTTGGTTATGAAACGTTTGATAAATACTATTATATTAATAAATAACGAGACAATGATTTATAGAAGTAAATGACCAAAATACTCTAAAGTTTAAGATATACTCTGGGTGGTATAATTTAGGGATAATTTAAGGCTATATTTTGACAAAGGTACGTGTCCCAGAATGAAAATTACAAGTTTTCTCAGCGTACGAAGGGACACTCGAAAAACCGGAACCGGGACATAAGTCGCGTAACAACGTACGACTTATCGGAACAAAAATTACAAGTTAACTATGCATGTGAATTTAATATAATATATTATTACTTATATAAATTAAATATATTATATATATTATTAATTATTATGTCGACAAACAAAAAAACAAAAATATGTGAACTGGATCTGATGGCCATGCGATCGCATGAGAAATAGGCATAAAACCCATGCGATCGCATGGGCATCAGAATCAGGGATTATGCCTATAAATACCAGGTTTCTGCGCGAGTTGTTTTACACATATATTACTATGTGTAAATTTATTTATTTAAATTATTATTATTATTATTATTATTATTATTATTATTATTATTATTATTATTATTATTAAGATTATTATTATTTATTTTATTATTATTAATAGTATTATTATTATTATTATTAATTATATCACTTAAAATACTACGACGAGGTCATGAGCGTGTCACTTTCAAAATGGGTTTTCAAGTGGGATAGAGCTAAGGAAACTATGGGTTATTACTAAGGAGGTTATGGGTATTGTTTGAGGGTTTTGTTCGTAAGTCAAACCTAGTGTTTATCATCTCCGTTACTTCTACGTACTATCCTACAATATTGAATCTCAATATTGATACGTAAGCACTCATATTTTATCTTTTATATATTAATTGTGTATCCATGTCTAGTGCTCGAGTATATATATTTATACATACGTGTATGCTAAATTTCGTAGTTAAACAGTTTATAATAGATCACGAATTAAATACATATATTACTGGTAAAAGGTATATGATATACATGTTTTTGGAAATCTGGCGAAAAATCAATAACTTTTCATTTAGATATCGAATAATTTCGATGAACGGATTAAAAGATATGAGCAACTGAATTATGATTGAAGTTAATTGAAATTGCTTTTTAATCTACAATTAAGATTTAAACAACTTGTTTACGAGATTGATAAATTAGATTTTTGAATATTACCAACCGAGTAAATGAATCCTTATATAAGGTACGTCTCGTTTTGTTAAACTATTGTCAAAATTGACTTTTTGAAACGACTTTGGATCACTTTTATATGTCGATCTCGAGCATTAGGATTGTGATACACTATGACCTGACCTAGATTGATAGACATTTATTGACCAACATATGTTCTCTAGGTTGAGATCTACGATTCTTTGATATACCGAGTTTCGGTTATATTACGATGAACAACTGTATGTGCTGCTAAGGTGAGTTTCATTGATCCCTTTTTAATTGCTTTTGCAATATATATTTTTGGGCTGAGAATACATTCACTTTATTTAAAACTCAATGGATACAAGTACATACTAAAATCTACACTGAGTTTGAACCGAAAATCCCTTAGCTTTGGTAACTGTTAACTGCCAGTTATAAGAACTGGTGGGCGCGAGTAGTAGTATATGGATCCATAGGGCTTGATATCCCCGTCCGAGCTAGAGCACTAGCCTTTTAACGGACGTATGCTATTTGAGAAGCGTACACGTTGGTTTGCGTGTATTATTAAGATGATTATACAAAGGGTACAAATTATATATACGTTAAGTTTAGTTACTAGGGTGCTCAATTTCGTAGAATATTTTGATAAACGTTTCTGGATGAAACAACTGAAATCTTGTGATCCATCTTTATATACAGATTATGCGAAACATACAAACTATGAACTCACCAACCTTTGTGTTGACACTTGTTAGCATGTTTATTCTCAGGTTCCCTAGAAGTCTTCCGCTTATATGATAGACAAGCTATGTGCATGGAGTCTTATATGGCATATTTTTCAAGAAAACGTTGCATTCACCAATTCATCATCATGTACCTTATTTTGACTGCATTGTCAACGGAAGTACTATTGTAAACTATTATATACAGTGATTGTCTATATGTAGAAATCATCAGATGTAGAAAACCTTTGATTTAAATATTCATTTATGGTATGCCTTTTCAAAAGAATGCAATGTTTACAAAACATATCATATAGAGGTCAAATACCTCGCAATGAAATCAATGAATGACGTGTTCGTCCATATAGATTCGGAGCGATCGTCACATGTGGACATGATAATTGCCGCCAGTTGATATGAATGTTATGTATCGAGAGAATGATTTTATACACAGGTTATGTGTATGTTATTTTTGTGCACGAGATATGTGTACGGTTACTAAGATTTATGAAAGATGATTTTGTACACGAGAAAGGTGTACTGTATTTAAAAGATATAGCATGTACATTACAGGTGGGTATAGGATTCGGGCCCATTTATACCATGCAACATTTAAATTTTGTGGTCTATTAAAATGATGAATTTTATTGTTTTATGTTAAACTTATGAACTCACCAACCTTTTGGTTGACACTTTTAAAACATGTTTATTCTCAGGTATGAAAGAAATCTTCCGATGTGCATTTGATCATATTACATGGAGTCGTTCATGGCATTTAGACGTCAGTTCATCGTGATGATACCAGTTGTTAAAGACTTCATCCAGATGGATTAGGACGGGGTATTACACGGATTTAGGCGAGTCTTAAATGAAAAGTCATCTACTCGAACCGAACTATCTGAAAATCAACTTTCCAGAAGCCCCGGGAGTCTGATCAGACCCCGAAAAATAGAAAACAAGTGCTCCAGTGGGTTTCTTGGTGCTTTATGCTCATCACGGTTCTCATCCTTGATGCGTGTAACCCTCAAGTGTACAACTCTTTGATGTTTTAGCATCACTTTGACCAAGTTTCAACTATCAACACACAACTAAAAGTAAAAGCAAACATTCTACAAGTTTTGAACATCAAGGTTGTCTCTTTATTACATAAACACAATAAAGCTTCAACCTTTGTCCTTTTGACAGAAGTTTTTGCATCTTCATCATATGAGATGATGAAGACTTGATTTTTATCACCATAAAAATCATAAAAAGGTTCCAAGTAAGTGAGATCTACAATAATAACTTAGATCTCAAGTATTAAGAAACCCTAAGCTAGAAAGCTTGGATTTTTACAAGATTAATGAGACCATAAGCTAGAAAGATAAGATCTAGTAAAAGTAATGAGACCATAAGCTAAAAAGCTAAGATCTAAACAAAATAATGAAACCCTAAGCTAGAAAGCTTGGATCTTTAATGTTCTTGAAGATCCTTAAAGCAAAAAGCTAGATCTACAAGTTACATGAAGATCATAAACACAAGTTTTGATCTTTTAACAAAAATAAAGTGATCTTAAGCTATAAAGCTTAGATCCATCAAAGTAATGAAGATTCAAAGCTAGAAAGCTTGAATCTTTCATGCTCTTGAAGGATTCAAATCAAAGTTTGAATCTATGAAGACGATAACGAATTTGTCCAGGTACGGCTTGTATACGCGGTTCATGAGATCCATAAACATGGCAGGTGCATTAGTTAAACCAAATGGCATCACAAGAAACTCATAATGACCATAACGAGTTTGAAACGCAGTCTTAAGTACATCGCTCTCCTTCACCCTCAACTGGTGATAACCTGATCACAAATCGAGTAAACGCTGGATCCCTGCAGCTAATCAAAAAGATCGTCAATCCTAGGAAGGGGATACCAATTCTTGATCGTCAACTTGTTCAGTTCACGATAATCGATACACATGCGGAAAGATCCGTCCTTCTTCTTCACGAACAAAACAGGCGCGCCCCAAGGTGATGAACTCGGTCGAATAAATCCACGGTCTAGCAGTTCCTGCAGTTGACTCTACAACTCTTGCAGTTCAGAAGGTGCAAGTCAATAAGGTGCGCGAGCTACAGGTGCAGCTCCTGGTACTATATCAATATGGAATTCCACTGATCGCGACGGGAGTAATCTTGGCAACTCTTCTGGAAAGACATCGGGAAATTCGTTCACAATTCGCACATCATCCACGCTTTTCTCCTCAGTTTCTAGCTTCTTCACATGTGCTAAAACAGCAAAACGCCCCTTTTTCATGACCTTTTGTGCCTTCATGCAACTAATAAGTTTTAGGTTTGGGCTACATCTCTCTCCATAAACAATTAGTGGCTCACCATCTTCGCGAGGTATACGAAGAGTCTTCTCTTCACAGATAACTTCTGCTCTTACCTTGAACAACCAGTCCATACCGACAATCACATCAAAGATCCCCAACTTAATGGGTATCAGATCAATCTCAAAATCCACACCAGCTAAGTTTATAATACCTCCTCAGCCAATTTGGTCAACTTTCTCAAATTTTTCATTGGCTACCTCAACAAGAATATTCTCCTCCAAAGGAACTAACGACCAATCTATCTTAGAGCAAAAGTGTCTACATACATAAATCCTATCGGCACCAGTATCAAACAAGACAGAAGTTAATAGTTTATTGATAGTGAATGTACATATAACCAAGTCAGGATCCTCGCGGGCATCTCTGGCGTTCAAGTTGAAGACTCTTCCACGTGCTGGCCCGCCATCCTTCTTCTTGTTGGGACATTCATTCCTGAAGTGGCCCTGCTAACCGCACTCATAGCACTTCCTCGGTCCATTTGGGTTTGTCATCACAGCTGGGGTGGTGCTCTTACAATCTATGCCGATGTGTCCAGTCGTTTTACACTTCTCACACACTACGTTGCAGTGTCCAGTATGATGCTTGTAGCATCTCTTACACTGAGGAAGGCTACCTTTATAGTTAGGGTTAGGGTTCCTCCATTCGTTATTTCCCATAAAATTCTCATACCTCTTAGCTGGGTTCTGATCAAAACCTTTACCCTTACATCCGTCCCACTCACGTTTCCCATTACTAGATCCCGATTCTGATTTCACCTTCTCTGGCTCTTGGCGGGTAATTTGATTCATCAGGGTGTGCGCCATGCGCATAGCTTCTGGGACATTTGCTGGTTTCGAAGAGGTGACATTTCCCTGAATGTCCTTGGGTAGTCCCCACAGATACCGTTCCAATCGCTTAAATTCAGGAGTAACCATTGTGGGGCACATCAAGGCTAACTCCAAGTACCTCCGGTTATAGCCATCAAGGTCAGTTCTTACAACTTTCAGTTCCCAAAACTCCGCTTCCATTTTCTAAATTTTGGTTCTGGGGCAGTACTCCTCTATCATAGCCCTCTTAAACTCCTCCCATGGTGTTGCATAAGCTTCATTAATTCCCTGAGCCTGGGTTTCATGACCCGTCCTAATCCATCTGAACGAAGTCCATATCGATTATAAACGATTCACAATAGTTGATTACATCGCGAGGTACTTGACCTCTATATGATACATTTTACAAACATTGCATTCGTTTTTAAAATACAAACTTTCATTACATCGAAAGTTGACAGGCATGCATTCCAATTCATAATATATCAAACTATCAATGACTTAATAATAATCTTGATAAACTCAACGACTCGAATACAACGTCTTTTGAAATATGTCATGAATAACTCCAAGTAATATCTCTAGAATGAGTTAATGCACAGTGGAAGATTTCTTTCATACCTGAGAATAAACATGCTTTAAAGTGCCAACCAAAAGGTTGGTGAGTTCATTAGTTTATCATAAACGATCATTTTCATCATTTTAATAGACCACAAGATTTTCATTTCTCATAAACACACATCTCGTATCAGGAATTTCGCAAACTGCATAGAGATAAAAATCATTCATATGGATTGGACACCTGGTAACCGACCTTAACAAGATGAATATAGAATATCCCCATCATTTCGGGACTCCCTTCGGACATGATAAATTCGAAGTACTAAAGCATCCGGTACTTTGGATGGGGCTTGTTGGGCCCAATAGATCTATCTTTGGGATTTGCGTCAATTAGGGTGTCTGTTCCTTAATTCTTAGATTACCAGACTAAAAAGGGGCATATTTGATTTCGATAATCCAACCATAGAATGAAGTTTCGATTACTTGTGTCTATTTCGTGAAATATTTATAAAAGCAGCGCATGTATTCTCAGTCCCAAAAATATATATTGCAAAAGCATTTAAAAAGGGAGCAAATGAAACTCACAATACTGTATTTTGTAGTAAAAATACATATGACGACATTTAACAATGCAGGGTTGGCCTCGGATTCACGAACCTATATCATTTGTATATTCATTAATACATATAATCGAAATTAAACAAATATTTATATTATTGTTAGTGATAATTTTTATATAATTAACTTATATATTAACTTATATATTTATTTTGTATATTTTAAATAAAGTATTTATATATTTAAGTTATGGTTATTACATTTATTTTTATATACATAATCTTTTGTTTACAGAATAATAGTTATAGTAATACTAGAGTAATATTAATAATAAAAATGATAATAATTATAATACTTAATATTATTAATTAAGATAATAATGGTTATGATTTCATTAGTGATAAAAATAATGATATTAATACTAATAATATACTTATATTAATAGTAATGGTTCTAATATTTATAAAGTGATAATAATAATGTTAATAAAAATAATGATAATAATACTAAATTGTATCATAATTATAATAAATATGATAAGAATAGTTATAATAATTTTACTAATTCCATTAAATCATATTTTGATTAAAATTCTAGTCATTTTCATAATAATAATATTTATATCAAAATTTCTATATTTAATTTTAATAATATTATGAAAACCTTTATCTTCATAGTCATGATAATTATAATCTTCGTAGTTATTAACTATGGCTTCTCATAACCTTAATTTGTATAAAAATTATAATTTACATGTATTCATATAATTATAACAATTTTCTATAATCTTTAATATAACAACTTTTATTATATACTTGTTTTATTAACCTGTTTACTAACCCTGAAATCATATTAATAACACTAACAATAATAATATAATGATAATAATACTAATTCTAATAATAACAATCATAATCATAACAATAATAATAATTAATAATGATACTAATATTAGTTAGTAATAATAATAATAATAATAATAATAATAATAATAATAATAATAATAATAATAATAATAATAATAATAATAATAATAATAATAATAATAATAATAATAATAATAATAATTAAAAGAGTTATACCCTTAAAGGCTTCAAGTAAAAAGAAATGCTCAAGACGGGACTCGAACCCGTAACCTCTCGAATAACCGTTAACTCATCAAACCATCTGGGCTATTGCCCCTTTTCTGAATTATTACAGAACGCATAAATATATAACCCGTATTAAGTTAATTCGATTTCTTCTTCTTCCTGAATAAATCAACCAGAGCTCAATTCCCATTAAACACAAGTTTCTCTTTTAATTTAAGACTTATAACAGATGCAGAAACATTTTGTGCTTGTTTGAATTACCAGAAACGAAAATCCAAAACAAATTTTAAGCAAGAACAGGTTTGAAAACACGATGACAACCCAACATGTGATTTTAAAATTTAGAATGTTTCAGACCGAAGTTTATACATGAAAACGATTGTAATTCTATCCTAGAAACTTTCTGTAACCTCAATTGATCCTAAAACATTACAAAGAATTCGAATTTAACCATGAACAATACGTTTGACTTTTTGAATTAAATCTTTGACTCTCAAATTAAAACTCAGTTTGAGGAATTGGAGTTTGAAAATTTGCAGAAGGATTGAGTAACATATTCCTAACAAAACCTCAATTATACTTTTTGAAATAAATTTAGAAATCGAGCTTTGAATATTTGATAGCAAGAATAGAGGAACTTTACTGGGTTCCTTTTACGCTTCTGTTTTTAATTCAAAATTTTGTATCTGTAGGTAATGTAATTGATAATGGTGATGGCGAATTGAATGATTTCCTCATAATAAAGTGATTCAATTGTTTTATAGCAGCTATTAGTCGACAGACGGAATCAAATAGCAGAAGTAACAAATGAAATAAAAATATAAAGAATGGATAAAGGAGATAACGACTTAAAACAGTTTTTAGTTGTTTCTGAGGAGTTGAAGTCGATTGATAATAATCGTAGAGACAGGAAACAAAATTAACATAGTAAGATAGATACTTGTAACAGATTGAATTCCCTTTTTCCTGATTTTTTTTTCCTTTTATATAATTAATAATAATAATTCTATTAATAAATAATAATAATAATAATAATACTGAAATATTATTAATAATAATAACATATTAATTATGTAAATAATAATAATAATAATATTTAGAATAAATATACTAATAATTATAATAATGTTTATAATGATATTATTAATGATAATATTAACAAATTGTATTATTTTATAATAATAATAATAATGATAATATGTAATATTAACGATTCTTAATTATAACTATAATCATAATAATACTAATGATGAATAATAACTAATACATTAATACTACCAATATTAATAACGATCATAATATTATTAATAATATTGTTAACAAAGATTAATAATAATAAATGACAAATAATAATGTGATCAACAATAATGATAATAATTTTATAAATATAATAATAATAATATAACAAATTATATGTATCAAATTTCATATTTATATATTATATATAATAATATAACAAATAATGATTTTTAATATTAATATTAATATTAATATTAATATTAATAATGAAATTAACATTAATGTAACAATTATATTTTTAACTTGTGAATTACATTTAATAGATATATTTTATAATTATACACTATATTATATGATAACATATGTTGAATATTTAACATTTATACATCTTAGTATAAATAATTTATATAATATGTGTTTGTATATTAATTATGAAAATATAATTGTCTTAATAATATAATTTCAAAATATAATATTTATAACTTTTATACATATTCCAATATACATATAATAATAATTGTATATGTAAATCATATATAGATTCATTTTATCATTACCCTAATTATTTTGTATATAATTTTACTTATTAAATTCTAAGGATTAAGTTGGAATTTATTATTTCAAATTACTATATATTTATATATATATATATATATATATATATATATATATATATATATATATATATATATATATATATATACACACACACACACACATTTATTTACAACAATGGTTCGTTAATCGTCGGGACTAGTCAAAGTTATAAATGTATCTATGTAAATAGTTTAAAATTTCATGAGACTCGACCTAACAGACTTTGCTTATCGTGTCAGAAACATTCAAAGATTAAGTTTAAATTTGGTCGAAAATTCTCGGGTCGTCACACTGGGCGAGCGTGTTCCACCATATCAAAGCGCCATCCGATAGTGTGCTTGATGCGAACTTAGTCATGTTCGCGTCGGAGCAGTTACTCACACGGAATACCGATTCCAACTTCTCAAACCATCTTGTTAAGCCAACTGGCCCTTCCGTTCCACTGAAGTTGTGTGGCTTACAACTCTGAAAATCCTTGAAAGTGCACCCATTCTGAATGTTCTGGTTCACCGGTGGAGCTTGGGGGTTGGCATTCGCCATAGCTACGGCTACTCGAGCAGCTATCATCTTCTCAATCTGTGCCGCTGTGGACATTTCCCTTGGACCTCTTCCGTTTTTCATCGATCTTCCAAACAAAATTTTGACTCAAGTCAAAATTCGTATCCAATAATTAAATACGCTATAGTAATATAGTAATCCACTATTCAACCAACACAATACATGTTAACTAAGCATGGCAAGCTAGTACGGATATCATAAAACCAACATGCAATAATCATAAGGAAAACGTTGCACAAAAATCAAACAACATTAAGCTCTATTCATAATAAGAAAAGTTGCATACAACTTCATAAGGTTCGTACAATACATGAATGAAAAACATGAAACTACTAATGGGAATACATAATGAAATCTAATATAAGAATCCTATGGGGATGGAGGATAAATGATGTCCATCATGAGGGACACCTGGTCCTCGAGCTCAGTCACCCGGGTACGTAAGGCATGCACTTCCCTCGTCAGCTCCTCGATGGTGGGAGGTGCCGATGGGGCAGGCGGTGCAGGTAGTACAGATGGTGCAGGTGGCGCTGGTGGTGCAGATGGTCCGGATGATGCGGATGTAGCACTAGAAGTAGATGGCACAGTACGGGCGACCTTACGCACAAATGGATCGGCAGGATACGGCACAACCCGCTTGCGGGCGGTGACCCTAACTAACTGTCCATGTGTGTTCACGAACGGCTTACCTCAATTAACCCCTGGAATAACAGTACCATCATAGCTGTACCGCTTCTTCGGCGGGGTATCCTCCTCGGGATCCTCCTCGCTGGGGTCATCGGATGATGAACCGTCTGAATCGTCTGAAGGTAGTGCAGGTACATCACGGGTGGGAAAAAGTGTCTGGCCGGTGGTCATGGCCCGATATCTGCCAGGTGTAATCGGCACGACTCGTCCGTCAGTGGTGCGTCTGACCCAATGTCCATGCTCGTTACGAAAGGGACCGCCCCCATTTCCCCCAGGGATCATAGTACCATCGGAATGGTGTTGTGGCCCCGAGAGTCTAGGGCTGGGTGGAGATGGGACCTCCTCAGGTAGCGGTGAGTTAGCAACAATAGTAGGCGAGGTAGCAGACGTATCTGAATCACTCTCGAAGTCAACGGTCATGGGCGGCATGTCCGACATCTGAACAAGGAAAAAATGACTTTTTCCATGTCACTAACACATATAGCAAGCACGTAATCAGGCATAATAACTATAGCAGCCTAGATCGTCTACAGCAGTACATAGAATGACAATATTAACAGTATCATACCGAAGTAACATGAAATCAAAAGCAGATAGTAGCATGCAGTAGCGAGAATAAGCAATAGCATACAGCAAGTTCATATAGCAGTAAAAGTAAGCAGTAGCATGCAGCAGTTCCGCAGAAGCAAGTAAACGAGCAAGTTGTAGATTAGTCCTATTAGTGAATCCTACTCAACTCGATCAAGACACACTAATACAACCTAATTCCCTACAACCAATGCTCTGATACCAAATGTGACACCCTGTATAAAATCAACACGTACGGATCATCAACAATAGGATCATTACATGGTCACAACGCTATATGCTGTTTAAAACAAGTTTTGCATTCATGAAAAGGAAACGTCTTAACCAACGTCAAATGTTTTACAAAAGATAACGTGCTTCTACGAATAGAAAGCATTAACATGAGTACGTGACATAAAGGTCATTACAAAGCCATTGTTCAAAAATAACATAAGTTGCGAATGCAAAAAAAAAAGTTCCATGATTGAGACATCTCTAAGTAATGCAGCGGAAGTCTAACACATCGAGTTTGTAACAGCAAGTCTATAACACCAAGACTATAACAGCAAGTCTAACAGTGGAGCAACAACGTCTAAGCACCTGAGAAATACATGCTTAAAAAGTCAACACGAATGTTGGTGAGCTATAGTTTGTTTGTAATCAGTAATGTAATGTAGACCACGAGATTTCGTATTCAAAATAGTATGAAAAGTATATGCTTATCTGTGGGCACCCGGTAACTAACTTAACAAGTAATATATCACCCCTTAAAAGTATACTTGGCAAGTGCGTAAGTTTACGAAGTATTAAACACCCTTTGAATGCTAGCGTGACTAGCCCGAGTGGGGATGTCAAACCCTATGGATCCATATCTAAGATTCGCGTCTACCGGTTCATAAACCAATAGTTAAATGTTACCGAGCTAAGGGGAATCATTGTGGCGTTATGTCACCCACACATATATAAAGTTTAAGTACTTGTGTCTAGTATGTAAAATATAAAAAGAGCATGTATTCTCAGTCCCAAAAATAGTAAAGTAAAAAGGGAGCTATAACTCACAGTGAACAATGCGGTAAAAGTCGATATGAAAAGTATGCAAGTAGTAAGTCGGTCCGAAAGGTCCTCAACCTAAGTCAAAGGTTACTAAGTCGGTAAATTGTCCCCAAAAGTTTTAAAGTAAATAAGTTAAGTCTTAAGTATCATCATCATCATCATCATTCGTAAAAGACAAAGTAAGTTTTCAACAAGAATAGAGGTCGAAACAAAGGGCTGACTTCGGACAGCTGCTACAACCTCTATACAAACTGAAATGATGTGTGGTCAGTGGCAAATGCTTCTTATGTGAGTCCTCGTACCGCTGTCCAATTTCAGATCCTAACTCGATGTCGTTAGACCGTGGCGACGGTTCAAGCGCGAGTAGGTCAGAAATTTCAGCACGTCGTTACAAAGGCGTAGTGATTTTCGGAAGGCTATAAATCCTAAACTGTATCTCGGATTTAGGCGAGTCTTAAATGAAAAGTCATCTACTCGAACCGAACTATCTGAAAAACAACTTTTCAGAAGCCCCAAGAGTCTGATCAGACCCCGAAAAACAGAAAATAAGTGCTCCAGTGGGTTTCTTGGTGCTTTATGCTCATCACGGTTCTCATCCTTGATGCGTGTAAGCCTCAAGTGAAATGTCTCGTTCATATTGATTATAAACGTTCCATATTAATTGATTTCGTTGCGAGGTTTTGACCTCTATATGAGACGTTTTTCAAAGACTGCATTCATTTTTAAAACAACCATAACCTTTATTTTATCAATAAAGGTTTTAAAAAACAATACGTAGATTATCAAATAATGATAATCTAAAATATACTGTTTACACACGACCATTACATAATGGTTTACAATAGAAATATATTACATCAACATATGTTTCTTGAATGCAGTTTTTACACAATATCATACAAACATGGACTCTAAATCTTGTCCTTATTTTAGTATGCAACAGCGGAAGCTCTTAATATTCACCTGAGAATAAACATGCTTTAAACGTCAACAAAAATATTCGTGAGTTATAGGTTTAACCTATATATATCAAATCGTAACAATAGACCACAAGATTTCATATTTCAATACACATCCCATACATAGAGATAAAAATCATTCATATGGTGAACATCTGGTAACCGACATTAACAAGATGCATATATAAGAATATCCCCATCGTTCCGGGACACCCTTCGGATATGATATAAATTTCGAAGTACTAAAGCATCCGGTACTTTGGATGGGGTTTGTTAGGCCCAATAGATCTATCTTTAGGATTCGCGTCAATTAGGGTGTCTGTTCCCTAATTCTTAGATTACCAAACTTAATAAAAAGGGGCATATTCGATTTCGATAATTCAACCATAGAATGTAGTTTCACATACTTATGTCTATTTTGTAAATCATTTATAAAACCTGCATGTATTCTCATCCCAAAAATATTAGATTTTAAAAGTGGGACTATAACTCACTTTCACAGATATTTCCTTCCTCGGAAATAAGACTTGGCCACGGATCGATTCACGAACCTATACAAATATGTACATATATATCAAGGTATGATCAAAATATAATTACATCCATTTTTATTATGTTTTAAAGATTTGAGTGTATTAAGTCAGCTGTCCTCGTTAGTAACCTACAACTAGTTGTCCACAGTTAGATGTACAGAAATAAATCGATATATATTATCTTGAATCAATCCACGACCCAGTGTATACACGTCTCAGGCTAGATCACAACACAAAGTATATATATTTTTGGAACCAACCTCAACCCTGTATAGCTAACTCCAACATTACTGCATATTGAGTGTCTATGGTTGTTCCAAATAATATATATACATGGGTCGATATGATATGTCAAAACATTTGCATACGTGTCTATGGTATCCCAAGATTACATAATATATTAGAATACATGTATAATACAATATAAGTTAGCTAGGATATGATTTGTATAGATTTGTTAAACATTTCCCGTAGCTAAAAAGATCAAAAATATCCAATCTTGTTTTACCCATAACTTCTTCATTTTAAATCCGTTTTGAGTGAATCAAATTGCTGTGATTTCATATTGAACTCTAATTTAACAATCCAAATAGAAAAAGTATAGGTTTATAGTCGGAAATTTAAGTTACATGTCAATTACTAAAGAGGTAGTCATTTCCGTCGAAAGAACGACATCTTGATGACCATTTTGAAAAACATACTTTCACTTTGAGTTTAACCAATATTTTTGGATATAGTTTCATGTTCATATGAAAAATCATTTTCCCAGAAGAACAACTTTTAAATCAAAGTTTATCATAGTTTTTAATTATCCAAACCAAAACAGCCCCCGGTTTCACTACGACGGCGTATATCCGATTTTATGGTGTTCATCATGTTTCCAGGTTTTAAATCATTAAGTTAGCATATCATATAGATATAGAACATGTGTTTAGTTGATTTTAAAAGTCAAGTTAGAAGGATTAACTTTTGTTTGCGAACAAGTTTAGAATTAACTAAACTATGTTCTAATGATTACAAGTTTAAACCTTCGAATAAGATAGCTTTATATGTATGAATCGAATGATGTTATGAACATCATTACTACCTCAAGTTTTCTGGATAAAACTACTGGAAATGAGAAAGATAGATCTAGCTTCAAAGGATCCTTGGATGGCTTGAAAGTTCTTGAAGCAGAATCATGACACGAAAACAGTTCAAGTAAGATTTTCACTCGAAATAAGATTGTTATAGTTGTAGAAATTGAATCAAAGTTTGAATATGAATATTACCTTGAATTAGAAAGATAACCTACTGTAAATAGAAAAGGTTCCTTGATCTTAGATGATTACTTGGAATGGATTAGAAAGCTTGGAAGTAAACTTGCAAACTTGGTAGTATTCTTGATTTTTATGAAACTATACTTATGGAATTTATGAAGAACACTTAGAACTTGAAGATAGAACTTGAGAGAGATTAATTAGATGAATAAAATTGAAGAATTAAAGTGTTTGTAGGTGTTTTTGGTCGTTGGTATATGGATTAGATATAAAGTATATGTAATTTTGTTTTCATGTAAATAAGTCATGAATGATTACTAATATTTTTATAATTTTATGAGATATTTCATGCTAGTTGCCAAATGATGTTTCCCACATGTGTTAGGTGACTCACATGGGCTGCTAAGAGCTGATCATTGGAGTGTATATACCAATAGTACATACATCTAAAAGCTGTGTATTGTACGAATACGGGTGCATACGAGTAGAATTGTTGATGAAACTGAACGAGGATGTATTTGTAAGCATTTTTTTAAGTAGAAGTACTTTGATATGTGTCTTGAAGTCTTTCAAAAGTGTAAGAATACATATCAAAACACAACATGTATATACATTCTAATGGAGTCGTTAAGTCTTCGTTAGTCGTTACATGTGAGTGTTGTTTTGAAATCTTTAAGTTAACGATATCAATTAATGTTGTTAACCCAATGTTTATTATATCAAATAAGATGTTAAATTATTATATTATCATGATATTATGATGTATGAATATCTCTTAATATTATATATACATTAAAATATCATTACAACGATAATCGTTACATATAAGTCTCGTTTCGTAATTCTTGAGTTAGTAGTCTTGTTTTTACATATGTAGTTCATTGTTAACACATTTAATTATATATTTAAATATCATTTTATCATGTTAAATATAGTGTATCAATATCTTAATATGATACATATGTATTTAGTAGACGTTATCATAACGATAATCGTTATATATATCATTTCGAGTTTCTTAACTTAGTAATCTCATTTCTTATGTATATCACACATTGTTAATATATTTAGTGAGATACTTACTCATCATAATCTTATGTCAACCATATATATATGTCTATATATACCACAACATGTAGTTTTTAAAATTTTGTAACGTTCGTGAATCGTCGGTCAACTTGGGTGATCAATTGTCTATATGAAACTTATTTCATTTAATCAAGTCTTAACAAGTTTGATTGCTTAACATGCTGGAAACATTTAGTCATGTAAATATCAATCTCAATTAATATATATAAACATGGAAAAGTTCGGGTCACTACAGTACCTACCCGTTAAATAAATTTCGTCCCGAAATTTTAAGCTGTTGAAGGTGTTGACGAATCTTCTGGAAATAGATGCGGGTATTTCTTCTTCATCTGATCTTCATGCTCCCAGGTGAACTCGGGTCCTCTACTAGCAATCCATCGAACCTTAACAATCGGTATCTTGTTTTGCTTAAGTCTCTTAACCTCACGATCCATTATTTCGACGGGTTCTTCAATGAATTGAAGTTTTTCATTGATTTGGATTTCGTCCAACGGAATAGTGAGATCTTCTTTAGCAAAACATTTCTTCAAATTCGAGACGTGGAAAGTGTTATGTACAGCCGCGAGTTGTTGATGTAGTTCCAGTTAGTAAGCTACTGGTCCGACACGATCTATAATCTTGAATGGTCCAATGTACCTTGGATTTAGTTTCCCCCGTTTACCAAATCGAATAACGCCTTTCCAAGGTGAAACCTTAAGCATGACCATTTCTCTAATTTCAAACTCTATATCTTTTCTTTTACTGTCCGCGTAGCTCTTTTGTCGACTCTGGGCGGTTTTCAATCGTTGTTGAATTTGGATGATTTTCTCGGTAGTTTCTTGTATTATCTCCGGACCCGTAATCTGTCTATCCCCCACTTCATTCCAACAAATCGGAGACCTGCACTTTCTACCATAAAGTGCCTCAAACGGCGCCATCTCAATACTAGAATGATAACTGTTGTTGTAGAAAAATTCTGCTAACGGTAGGTGTCGATCCCAACTGTTTCCGAAATCAATAACAAATGCTCGTAGCATGTCTTCAAGCGTTTGTATCGTCCTTTCGCTCTGTACATCAGTTTGTGGATGATAGGCAGTACTCATGTCTAGACGAGTCCCCAATGCTTGTTGCAACGTCTGCCAGAACCTTGAAACAAATCTACCATCCCTATCAGAGATAATAGAGACGGGTATTCCATGTCTGGAGACAACCTCCTTCAAATACAATCGCACCAACTTCTCCATTTTGTCATCTTCTCTCATTGGCAGGAAGTGTGCTGACTTGGTGAGACGATCAACTATTACCCAAATAGTATCATAACCACTTGCAGTCCTTGGCAATTTAGTAATGAAATCCATGGTAATTTTTTCCCATTTCCATTCCGGGATTTCAGGTTGTTGTAGTAGACCTGATGGTTTCTGATGTTCAGCTTTGACCTTAGAACACGTCAAACATTCTCCTACATATTTAGCAATATCGGCTTTCATACCCGGCCACCAAAAGTATTTCTTGAGATCTTTATACATCTTCCCCGCTCCGGGATGTATTGAATATCTGGTTTTATGTGCTTCTTTAAGTACCATTTCTCTCACATCTCCAAACCTTGGTACCCAAATTCTATCAGCCCTATATCGGGTTCCGTCTTTCCGAATATTAAGATGTTTCTCTGATCCTTTGGGTATCTCATTCTTCAACTTTCCTTCTTTTACAACCCCCTGTTGCGCCTCCTTTATTTGAGTAATAAGGTTAGTACGAATAATTATATTCATAGCTTTTACCCGTATAGGTTCTCTGTCCTTTCTACTCAAAGTGTCGGCTACCACATTCGCCTTCCCCGGGTGGTATCGAATCTCAAAATCATAATCATTCAACAGTTCAATCCACCTGCATTGTCTCATATTCAGTTGCTTCTGATTAAATATATGTTGGAGACTTTTGTGGTCGGTATATATAATACTTTTGACCAGATATAAATAATGCCTCCAAGTCTTTAATGCAAAAACAACAGCACCCAATTTCAAATCGTGAGTTGTATAATTTTGCTCGTGAATCTTCAATTGTCTAGACGCATAAGCAATCACCTTCGTTCGTTGCATTAATACACAACCGAGATCTTGCTTTGATGCGTCACAATAAATCACAAAATCATCATTCCCTTCAGGCAATGACAATATAGGTGCCGTAGTTAGCTTTTTCTTCAATAACTGAAACGCCTTCTCTTGTTCATCCTTCCATTCAAATTTCTTCCCTTTATGCGTTAATGCAGTCAAGGGTTTTGCTATTTTGGAGAAATCTTGGATGAATCTTCTGTAGTAACCAGCCAATCCTAAAAATTGACGTATATGCTTCGGAGTTTTTGGGGTTTCCCACTTTTCAACGGTTTCGATCTTTGCCAGGTCCACCTGGATACCTTCTTTATTCACTATGTGACCGAGGAATTGAACTTCTTCCAACCAAAATGCACACTTTAAAAACTTAGCGTACAGTTTTTCTTTCCTCAATACTTCTAGCACTTTTCTCAAATGTTCTTCGTGCTCTTGATCATTCTTTGAGTAAATAAGTATGTCATCGATGAAAACAATGACAAACTTGTCAAGATATGGCCCGCACACTCGGTTCATAAGGTCCATGAACACAGCTGGTGCGTTAGTCAATCCAAATGGCATAACCATAAACTCGTAATGACCATAACGCGTCCTAAAAGCAGTTTTTGGAATATCATCCTCCTTTACTCGCATTTGATGATATCCAGAACGTAAATCGATTTTCGAATAAACCGACGAGCCTTGTAGTTGATCAAATAAGTCGTCAATTCTCGGCAGTGGATAACGGTTTTTGATGGTAAGTTTATTCAACTCTCTGTAGTCAATACACAACCTAAATGTACCATCCTTCTTCTTGACAAACAAAACAGGAGCTCCCCATGGTGATGTGCTTGGTCGAATGAAATCACATTCTAATAGTTCTTGCAGTTGGCTTTGCAGTTCTTTCATCTCACTGGGTGCGAGTCTGTAAGGAGCACGAGCTATTGGTGCAGCTCCTGGTACAAGATCTATTTGAAATTCAACAGATTAATGTGAAGGTAGTCCCGGTAATTCTTTCAGAAATACATCGGGAAATTCTTTTGCGACAGGAACATCATTGATGCTCTTTTCTTCAGTTTGTACTTTCTCGATGTGTGCTAGAATAGCATAGCAACCTTTTCTTATTAGTTTTTGTGCCTTCAAATTACTAATAAGATGTAGCTTCGTGTTGCCCTTTTCTCCGTACACCATTAAGGGTTCTCCTTCTTCTCGTAAAATGCGAATTGCATTTTTGTAACATACGATCTCTGCTTTTATCTCCTTCAGCCAGTCCATGCCAACTATTACATCAAAACTCCCTAACTCTACTGGTATCAAATCAATCTTAAATATTTCGCTACCCAATTTAATTTCTCGATTCTGGCATATATAATCTGCTGAAATTAATTTACCGTTTGCTAATTCGAGTAAAAATTTACTATCCAACGGCGTCAATGGACAACTTAATTTAGCACAAAAATCTCTACTCATATAGCTTCTATCCGCACCCGAATCAAATAAAACGTAAGCAGATTTATTGTCAATAAGAAACGTACCCGTAACAAGCTCCGGGTCTTTCTGTGCCTCTGCCGCATTAATATTGAAAACTCTTCCGCGGCCTTGTCCATTCGTGTTCTCCTGGTTCGGGCAATTTCTAATAATGTGGCCCGGTTTTCCACATTTATAACAAACTACATTGGCATAACTTGCTCCGACAGTACTTGCTCCGCCATTACTCGTTTCGACACCATTTTTTCCTTTCGTTCTGTTAACCTCTGGTCCGTAGACCTCACACTTCGCCGCGCTATAACCATTTATTTTACACTTGTTGCAAAATTTGGTGCAGAACCCCGAGTGATACTTTTCACACCTTTGGCATAGCTGCTTCTAATTGTTGTTGTTGTTGCGGTTGTTATTGTTGTTGGGATGATTGTTGTAGTTGTTGTTGTTGTGCCATTTGTTGTAGTTGCGATTGATGTTGCGATTGTTGGGATAGTTGTTGTTGTTTTGGTGACTCTTATCACCGTTTTCTTCCCACTTTCTTTTGACTAACTTCACGTTGGCCTCTTCGGCCGCCTGTTCTTTAATTCTTCCCTCAATTTGGTTCACTAGTTTGTGAGCCATTCTACATGCCTTTGTATGGAGGCAGGCTCGTGTGAACTTATATCTTCTTGGATTCTCTCTGGTAACCCTTTCACAAACGCGTCGATCTTCTCTTCCTCATCTTCGAACGCTCTCGGACACAATAGGCACAATTCTGTGAATCGTCTTTCGTACGAGGTAATATCGAATCCCTGTGTTCGTAACCCTCTAAGTTCTGACTTGAGCTTATTGACCTCGGTTCTGGGACGGTACTTCTCGTTCATCAAGTGCTTGAATGCTGACCACGGTAGCGCGTAAGCAGCATCTTGTCCCACTTGCTCTAGATAGGTAGTCCACCATGTTAATGCAATACCTGTGAAGGTATGCGTAGCGTACTTCACTTTGTCTCCTTCAGCACACTTACTTATGGCAAACACCGATTCAACTTTCTCGGTCCACCGTTTCAATCTGATTGGTCCTTCGGTCCCATCAAATTCTGAAGGTTTGCAGGCAGTGAATTCCTTGTAGGAGCATCCTATACGATTTCTTACGCCGTTAGCTGTATTGCTAGATTCAGAGTTATTGTTGGTATGTAGCGCGGCCTGTACTGCGGCTATGTTTGAAGCAAGAAGGCACGAAATTCCTCTTCGCTCATATTCAAGGTGTGTCGAGTAGTCGGTGCCATTTCCTTCAAAATAGTCAAATGAAATAATTTAATCATACAGAATATTAAGAGTAGTCAATAGTATCTCATAGCATAATATGAACTCATTTATAAAAGTTTTTTCTTCATATTAGCGTTTTATAAGTTTAAATTCGGGTACTACCTATCCGTTAAGTTCATACTTAGTAGCTAATATACAATTTAACTACTACAATTCTATATGAAAAACTGATTATAATAATATATCACATACAAATATTCTTCAAATTTACAACTTCACTATATTGCATATAACATGAAATATAGTACACTATGATACAGGACAGTTTTGAAGATAAAACTAGTTAATACGCAAGTTGTTCAGCAAATGAAATAAAGACACGTAATTCATAAGTCCAGAAACAAGTCATGCATTCTGGTTTTACTAAGACGACTTCCCATCCTTGGTCTTGTGGAAAATAACTGTTATGACCATTAGCTAGGCAGCATGTTGTAATATCGTCAAAAGGATGAGGGTTTCGTAATGTCCAACAGCCCCGTAATAATCTAAAAACCTTGTTTCTCACCCCAACTACTGAATCCGTCACTTGTGGGAAAGTTTTATTTAAAAGCTATAATCCGATGTTCTTTTTCTCACTTTAGTAAGAAGCGAACATCACTAACCCGTAAGCATAACATGCTTCTTTATGTTGCATGTTAGAAGCTCTTTCTAATTCACGAAATCCTATGTTGGGATATGTTGAGTCAAAATAGGTTCTTAACCCGTAGCGTAAAATGGCATTTGGGTTCCCCGCATTTAATGCTTTAAAGAAAACACGGCGTAACTTAAAGTATCCCCAATGTGATATACCCCACCTATCAAAGGAAAGCCTTTTATAAACTAAGGCATTTCTGGAAAGTCTTACCATAACTAAATGTGCTGATGAATTCTGACCGACTCTAGACAAGATTTTCTCAATCATATCCTCTGGTAGGTCTTCTAAAATATTCGGTTGTCTACCCTTAACGTTCATTTTGTTTTTATACTGTAAAATAGACAAGGATTAGATTCGTAAAAACAAACAATACAAGCAATTTTTACATAGAACATAAAAGTACAAGCACACTACAATACATTTATTACACAACATGCTCACACCCCTCTAATCTGAATCACTGGTTTCTTCTTCTTCTTCTTCTTCGGTGTAACACCCCGCTTTTCCGTACACGCTTAAAGGTACACACCTAATCAATTATACATCTATAACTTGCTCATTATGTGGCTAAGTTAGCTAACATGTTAGTTACTTGAGAATGTGTATATTATAAATGTTGAATGCATGCGCGAACGTGTTTACCTACGTGTCACGATGGCATTGAGTCGTGTGAGACTCAAGGTTGGGGTTAGTATGTGTATTAAAGTGAGCGTTTGGGTTATTAGTTATGGAAACCTTGGAAAATTGATTAGCTAGTCGAGGGCACCAGTTCCAGGCAATTGTCGCGCCGCGATACAGGGCTCCGCGACGCGACACATCAAGCAAAGATTTGATCAGAACTTGGATTAAAGGGTGCTGTTTTTCATGTGTTTCGTCGCGCCGCGACGTTTAGTGCCGCGCCGCGGCAGGCCTGCTGGCCAGGTCCCGGTTTTAGGTTAAATTAAGAGATTTTGAGGGGCAAAATGGTAAATGGATGTATAGATCAGATGGGTGCATTAAATCCGGTCCACTAGTTCATTTATTTCATTTTCCTTTTTCATTTTCTTTCAATTTCTCTCCCAAAACTCTAACACCCATTTGGATTCAAAGTGAGATTGAGAGAGGAAGGATTTAGGGTTGATCTTTGGAGCAAGTATTAAAGTTGTTCCTTGTGACTCTAGCTACGTGGTGATAGTCTCGGTAAGTTCTAACTCTAAGTTTCGAGTTTTAATTGATTATGGCTAGGGTTTTGGTTAATAGAAGCTTGTATGACCCATTTGGGAGTAAAATGGGTGAATTTGGGTTAGGTTGTTGTAATGAAACCCTAATGGCCATAATCTAGGGTTTTGGTCTTGTAATTGTGAGTTTGAAAGTGTTAATGGTATTGTAAGCATTAAACACTTGTTAGAATTGAAAGAGATGTCATTTGGGTCAAGAATGTACTAGTTAACCTAGTTTGGGTAAAATGGGTGTAAATTACCCTAGGTGGATGTCAATTGAGGCTAGTAGACTTTAATGCACTAATGTTGGTAATTAAAGTCGAGTCTTGGCCATTAAGAGGGCGGTTGTGGTGTGGTTGGGTCATTTAATGTGAAATTGAGTCATTAAATGCCCAAGTAATTGTAATGTGGTTAATTCCACTAGTTTATGTATTGAATTGGTACTTAATGTATTAGGTACTTGGCTTTGAGTTTGGAAGCGAATATTCATCATCCTTGTGTCAAGGTGAGTGGAATAATTATGCGTGAACGTATATAATGTATTTATTTGTGTGGTATGAATGTGGAAGTGTCGCGGTGTTCAAGACACCACATTCTAGGTAACGAGTAGTATTGTCGCGGTGCTTAAGACACTACTCCTTGTGTAATTGACTTGTGGGATTGTCGCGGTGTTTAAGACACCACAACGTCGTGAGAGTGGAAGTGTCGCGGTGTTCAAGACACCACTCATTGTATTGAATGACTTGTGGATTCGTCGCGATGTTTAAGACGCCACATTGTTGTAAGGGTGAGTTAGTCGCGGTGTTTAAGACATCACCCGGGGGACTAGTTATTACGCGGTGTATAAGTAACACTAGTGGATGTTATGAACTCCAACGGACTTACATGTACCGTTCTCTTGTATACTTGGTTAACCATGGTTGTGCGAATTGTACTTGGCATATTATATTGTGAACTATATGCTATTATTGTTGCTAGCGTAATGTGGAACGTGGATAGTAGTTTATGCATGATGGATTGCATGTTTGTTGAATTGCTAGCTCGTATGTGGTATTGTGTAAGTGTATGCAAGTAAGTAGGTTATATATGATCATGTATAATTATTGCATTCACTAAGCGTTAGCTTACCCCTCTCGTTGTTTATCTTTTAGTTGCAGGTGAGGATAAAGGGAAGGGGATTGTCGGGCACTAGATGCCCTTGATGATGTGCTTGTAGGAGCTTTTGGAAGTTGGCTACCTTTTGGGTAGTTTAGTCCCAAACCATGCTCGTCGGGTCGTTTGGTTAATAAACTACCATTGTATTCGGTCAAACTTGTATTAACTTAATTAACGGCCATTGTGCATTTTGTAAACATTGGTAATGGTTGTACGTTTTAATGAAACTTGTGAGTTGGTCTACATATTTAATTGGCGCATAAATGTGTATATTATAAAAAAAAAAAATTTATAGCGTACGGAGTACGGGTTGGGTTGTTTCATTCGGACTTGGTTCTTTTTCCGAATCTTCTAGGGATATATGATGTTCCTCTAATACGAGTCATCATTTTCCACATTGGTTTAGAAAAACCTGGTGGTTTAGAGGTTCCCGGGTTATTGTCATGATATTGAAAATACGGGTGTTGACGGTACATATAAAGTTCATCGGGGTCAGAATCAGATTTCTCTATTTTGATGCCTTTTCCCTTATTATTTTCTTTTGCCTCATTAAATTGGGTCGGGGTAATTTCTATAACATCATCGGAATCCTCATCAGGATCCGATTCATCGGAAAATTGGAAATTTTCCCAATATTTTGCTTCCTTAGAGGAAACACCATTGACCATTATTAACTTTGGTCCATTGGTTGAGGATTTTCTTTTATTTGACCGGTTTTCTATGGTTCCTACTATTCCCCCCTCCGGAACCTCTTCTTCTTCCGGTTCCTCTTCTTCTGATTCCTCTTCTTCCGGTTCCTCTTCTTCCGGTTCTTCTTCTTCCGGTTCCGTTTCCTCTTCTTCCGGTTCTTCGGGAACTTGTGAATCTTGCCAATATATATTCGACTCTTCGTTATTATTAGGTGAGTCAATGGGATTTGTGCTAGAGGTAGACATCTATCACACAATATCAAACATGTTAAGAGATTAATATATCACATAATATTTACATGTTAATAATATATAGTTTCCAACAAAAATGTTATGCAATCATTTTTAAAGAAAACACGGTCGAAGTCCAGACTCACTAATGCATCCTAACAAACTCGATAAGACACACTAATACAAATTTTCTGGTTCTCTAAGACCAACGCTCGGATACCAACTGAAATGTCCCGTTCATATTGATTATAAACGTTCCATATTAATTGATTTCGTTGCGAGGTTTTGACCTCTATATGAGACGTTTTTCAAAGACTGCATTCATTTTTAAAACAACCATAACCTTTATTTTATCAATAAAGGTTTTAAAAACATTACGTAGATTATCAAATAATGATAATCTAAAATATACTGTTTACACACGACCATTACATAATGGTTTACAATAGAAATATATTACATCGACATATGTTTCTTAAATGCAGTTTTTACACAATATCATACAAACATGGACTCCAAATCTTGTCCTTATTTTAGTATGCAACAGCGGAAGCTCTTAATATTCACCTGAGAATAAATATGCTTTAAACGTCAACAAAAATGTTGGTGAGCTATAGGTTTAACCTATATATATCAAATCGTAACAATAGACCACAAGATTTCATATTTCAATACACCTCCCATACATAGAGATAAAAATCATTCATATGGTGAACACCTGGTAACCGACATTAACAAGATGCATATATAAGAATATCCCCATCATTCCGGGACACCCTTCGGATATGATATAAATTTCGAAGTACTAAAGCATCCGGTACTTTGGATGTGGTTTGTTAGGCCCAATAGATCTATCTTTAGGATTCGCGTCAATTAGGGTGTCTTTTCCCTAATTCATAGATTACCAGACTTAATAAAAAGGGGCATATTCGATTTCGATAATTCAACCATAGAATGTAGTTTCACATACTTGTGTCTATTTTGTAAATCATTTATAAAACCTGCATGTATTCTCATCCCAAAAATATTAGATTTTAAAAGTGGGACTATAACTCACTTTCACAGATATTTCCTTCCTCGAAAATAAGACTTGGCCACGGATCGATTCACGAACCTATACAAATATGTACATATATATCAAGGTATGATCAAAATATAATTACAACCATTTTTATTATGTTTTAAAGATTTGAGTGTATTAAGTCAGCTGTCCTCGTTAGTAACCTACAACTAGTTGTCCACAGTTGGATGTACAGAAATAAATCAATATATATTATCTTGAATCAATCCACGACCCAGTGTATACACATCTCAGGATAGATCACAACTTAAAGTATATATATTTTTGGAATCAACCTCAACCCTGTATAGCTAACTCCAACATTACTGCATATTGAGTGTCTATGGTTGTTCCAAATAATATATATATACATGGGTCGATATGATATGTCAAAATATTTGCATACGTGTCTATGGTATCCCAAGATTACATAATATATTAGAATACATGTATAATACAATATAAGTTAGCTAGGATATGATTTGTATAGATTTGTTAAACATTTCCCGTAGCTAAAAAGATCAAAAATATCCAATCTTGTTTTACCCATAACTTCTTCATTTTAAATCCGTTTTGAGTGAATAAAATTGCTATGATTTCATATTGAACTCTAATTTAAGAATCCAAACATAAAAAGTATAGGTTTATAGTTGAAATTTTAAGTTACATGTCAATTACTAAATAGGTAGTCATTTCCGTCGAAGAACGACATCTTGATGACCATTTTGAAAAACATACTTTCACTTTGAGTTTAACCAAGATTTTTGGATATAGTTTCATTTTCTTATGAAAAATCATTTTCCCAGAAGAACAACTTTTAAATCAAAGTTATCATAGTTTTTAATTATCCAAACCAAAACAGCCCCCGATTTCACTACGACGGCGTATATCCGATTTTATGGTGTTCATCGTGTTTCCAGGTTTTAAATCATTAAGTTAGCATATCATATAGATATAGAACATGTGTTTAGTTGATTTTAAAAGTCAAGTTAGAAGGATTAACTTTTGTTTGCGAACAAGTTTAGAATTAACTAAACTATGTTCTAATGATTACAAGTTTAAACCTTCGAATAAGATAGCTTTATATGTATGAATCGAATGATGTTATGAACATCATTACTACCTCAAGTTTTCTGGATAAAATTATTGGAAAAGAGAAAAATGGATCTAGCTTTAAAGGATCCTTGGATGGCTTGAAAGTTTTTGAAGCAGAATCATGACACGAAAATAGTTCAAGTAAGATTTTCACTCGAAATAAGATTGTTATAGTTGTAGAAATTGAATCAAAGTTTGAATACGAATATTATCTTGAATTAGAAAGATAACCTACTGTAAATAGCAAAGGTTCCTTGATCTTATATGATTACTTGGAATGGATTAGAAAGCTTGGAAATAAACTTGCAAACTTGGTAGTATTCTTGATTTTTATGAAACTATACATATGGAATTTATGAAGAACACTTAGAACTTGAAGATGGAACTTGAGAGAGATCAATTATATGAATAAAATTGAAGAATGAAAGTGTTTGTAGGTGTTTTTATTCGTTGGTATATGGATTAGATATAACGGATATGTAATTTTATTTTCTTGTAAATAAGTCATGAATGATTACTAATATTTTTGTAATTTTATGAGATATTTCATGCTAGTTGCCAAATAATGGTTCCCACATGTGTTAGGTGACTCACATGGGCTGATAAGAGCTGATCATTGGAGTGTATATACCAATATTACTTACATCTAAAAGCTGTGTATTGTACGAGTACGAATACGGGTGCATACGAGTAGAATTGTTGATGAAACTGAACGAGGATGTATTTGTAAGCATTTTTGTTTAGTAGAAGTACTATGATATGTGTCTTGAAGTCTTTCAAAAGTGTAAGAATACATATCAAAACACAACATGTATATACATTCTAATGGAGTCGTTAAGTCTTCGTTAGTCGTTACATGTAAGTGTTGTTTTGAAACCTTTAAGTTAACGATCTCAATTAATGTTGTTAACCCAATGTTTATTAAATCAAATGAGATGTTAAATTATTATATTATCATGATATTATGATGTATGAATATCTCTTAATATGATATATAAATTAAAATATCATTACAACGATAATCGTTACATATAAGTCTCGTTTCGTAATTCTTGAGTTAGTAGTGTTGTTTTTACATATATAGTTCATTGTTAACACACTTAATAATATATTTATATATCATTTTATCATGTTAAATATAGTGTATCAATATCTTAATATGATACATATGTATTTAGTAGACGTTATCATAACGATAATCGTTATATATATCATTTCGAGTTTCTTAACTTAGTAATCTCATTTCTTACGTATATCACACATTGTTAATATATTTAGTGAGATACTTACTCATCATAATCTTATGTCAACCATATATATATGTCTATATATACCACAACATGTAGTTTTTATAATTTTGTAACGTTCGTGAATCGCCGGTCAACTTGGGTGATCAATTGTCTATATGAAACTTATTTCATTTAATCAAGTCTTAACAAGTTTGATTGCTTAACACGTTGGAAACATTTAGTCATGTAAATATCAATCTCAATTAATATATATAAACATGGAAAAGTTCGGGTCACTACATCAAGTGTACAACTCTTTGATGTTTTAGCATCACTTTGACCAAGTTTCAACCATCAACACACAACTAAAAGTAAAAGCAAACATTCTACAAGTTTTGAACATCAAGGTTGTCTCTTTATTGTATAAACACAATAAAGCTTTAACCTTTGTCCTTTTGACAGAAGTTTTTGCATCTTCATCATATGAGATGATGAAGACTTGATTTTTATCACCATAAAAATCATAAAAGGTTCCAAGTAAGTGAGATCTACAATAATAACTTAGATCTCAAGTATTAAGAAACCCTAAGCTAGAAAGCTTGGATTTTTACAAGATTAATGAGACCATAAGCTAGAAAGCTAAGATCTAGTAAAAGTAATGAGACCATAAGCTAAAAAGCTAAGATCTAAACAAAATAATGAAACCCTAAGCTAGAAAGCTTGTATCTTTAATGTTCTTGAAGATCCTTAAAATAAAAAGCTAGATCTACAAGTTACATGAAGATCATAAACACAAATTTTGATCTTTTAACAAAAGTAAAGTGATCTTAAGCTATAAAGCTTAGATCCATCAAAGTAATGAAGATCCAAAGCTAGAAAGCTTGAATCTTTCATGTTCTTGAAGAATTCAAATCAAAGTTTGAATCTATAAGATATAACAAGATCAAAAAGCTAAAAAGCTTGATCTTATGATGATGATGATGATGTCGTGATTTAGAAGAGAAGAAGAAGAAGAATAAAATTTAAAAACTTACAATTTTAGTGTGAGAAAGACTAAAGAGGAAATTAGAGAGCAAGTGTGTGTAAAATGAGAATGAGATTAAGTGTGAAATGGTGAATGAGGCTTGATATTTCTAGTGGTGGTGAGGGCTTCATGGCCGTAGGTTTAATGGGGGGACAAGGGGAAAACTTTTTGCTTTTTGCATGGTGGTGGTCTAAAGGTGGTGCTTGTTGTTAGGATCCCATGCAACATGTGTGGTAATGGTTAACTAAAATGCTAGCATTTGGCTCATCTTAATGGGTTTTTGTCCTACTTCTTAATAGGACATAATCCATTAAAGTTGGGCTAATTTAATGGTCTATTAGCTAGAGTAGGGTGGGCTTAAGTCCAATAAGGTAAAAAGTCCAATAAGACTAACTAGCGTGCATTAGTAAATTACTAAGCGTAATTAAGCAACTAATAAGCCAAGTAATTGTCATTAGAAAATAACAATTAGTTTTACGTAGTCATAATATTCCAATTACGACAAAAGTTTAACGTGTACAAAGTACATAGCTCATTCTAAACGTCAAGTGACACTAACGGTCATAAAAGTATTCGAGGATCAAGTTAAGTAACTAAGTACATAACAACACGTTTTAAAATATAAACGAAAGTGATCAACATGAATTAAGATCCCAGAATACAATATAGCTCAGTACGCACAAATACGCAGTTTCGTGAAAGTAATAAGCACGAAAAATATAAGTCAAAAAAGTCGGGTCGTTACAAAATCTTTCCGACGAATATAGCATAGCTTTTCTGTCGGCTGCGGGCAGTTTCTAATCGTTTCTTAATCTGAACGATATTTTCGGTAATTTCATGAATAATTTCAGGACCAGTTAACTGTCTGTCCTCAAGTTCATCCCAGCACAGTGGGGATCTACATTTTCGTCCGTACAAGGCTTCAAAAGGTGCAGCCTTAATACTTGAGTGATAGCTGTTATTGTAAGAAAATTCAGCCAAAGGTAAGTGTTTATCCCAACGTTTGCCAAAATCGATAACACAAGCACGAAGCATATCTTCCAATGTTTGAATGGTTCGTTCACTTTGACCATTGGTTTGCGGATGATAAGCAGTAGTCATGTCGAGTTGAGTTCCAAGAGCAGATTGTAAAGTTTTCCAAAATCTAGAGATGAATAGACTGTCGCGATCAGAAATGATTGAGATAAGGACTCCATGACGTGAGATAATCTCTTTGATATAAATTTGTGATAATTTCTCCATCTTGTCAGTTTCTTTGATCGGTAAGAAGTGTGCAGATTTAGTAAGACGATCCACTATGACCCATATAGTGTCATTGCCGTTTAAAGTCTTGGGCAACTTAATAATGAAATCCATAGTGATACATTCCCACTTCCACTGTGGAATGTCCGGCTGTTGAAGTAAACCAGACGGCTTTTGATGTTCGGCCTTAACTTTCAAACAAGTAAGGCACTTGCTCACATAATCGGCAATACCAGATTTCAAATTAGGCCACCAATAAAACTATTTCATATCGTGATACATTTTACTAGAGCCCAGGTGAATAGAATACCTAGTCTTATGTGCTTCATCCAAGACTAGTTCTCGAAGATTTCCGAAGATTGGGACCCAGATTTGGTTATTGAAATACCTTATTCCGTTTCCCTCGAGTTCAAGTTGTTTTACGAGACCTTTAAGTCCCTCGAGTTGGACATTTTCTTCCTTCAATGCCTCAAGTTGTGCTTCACGGATTTGAGATGTAAGATTCGTACGAATACGTATATTTAAAGCTCGAACTCGGATCGGTTTGGCACGATCCTTTCTACTAAGGGCATCGGCAACTACATTCGCCTTACCAGGATGATATTTAAGCTCACAGTCATAGTCATTTAATAACTCGACCCAACGCCTTTGTCTCATGTTCAGTTGCATCTGGTCAAAGATATGTTGAAGACTTTTATGATCGGTAAACACCGTGAATTTTATTCCCTAGAGATAATGTCTCCACATCTTCAATGCGAATACCACAACTCCTAACTCTAGGTCATGCGTGGTATAGTTCTTCTCATGTTTCTTCAATTGTCTAGATGCATAAGCTATAACTTTGTTACGTTGCATTAAGACACATCCGAACCCTTGGTTTGAGGCATCACAATAGAATACAAACTCTTCGGTGCCGTCGGGTAATGATAGAATCAGGGCTGTGGTCAATTTATCCTTTAGAACCTTAAAAGCAGATTCCTTCTCTTCGGACCACTCAAACTTCTTCCCCTTGTGAGTTAGCTTAGTGAGAGGTTTGTCTAGAATAGAAAAATCTTTGATAAACCTTCGGTAATAACCAGCAAGTCTCAAAAATTTGGTGGATATGTTTCGCACTCTTAGGCACTTCCCAGTTTTGAATAGCGGTGATTTTCACTGGATCGACATGTATTCCTTCACTATCAACTACATGTCTGAGAAATTGTACGGTTCGCAGCCAAAATTCACACTTGGAAAAATTAGCATACATTTGTTCCTTCTTTAAGAGCTCTAGAATCAATCGCAGATGTTGCTCATTCTCTTTCTCGTTCTTGGAGTAGATTAGAATATCATCGATGAAAACGATCACGAATTTATCAAGATAAGGTTTGCATACACGGTTCATAAGATCCATGAATACAGCAGAAGCATTGGTTAAACCAAAAGGCATGACAAGAAACTCATAGTGTCCATAACGAGTTCAGAAAGCATTCTTAGAAAACATCAGCTTCCTTGACTCTCAATTGATGATAACCCGACCTAAGATCAATCTTTGAATAGACACTTGACCCTTGCAGTTGGTTAAACAGGTCATCAATATGCGGGAGTGGATAACTATTCTTGATGGTTAGCTTGTTGAGTTCTCAGTAATCAATACACATTCTCAACGTGCCATCTTTCTTCTTAACAAATAGAACGGATGCTCCCCTTGGAGACGAGCTAGGATGAATGAAACCTTTCTCCAAAAGTTCTTGGAGTTGGCTGAATAATTCCTTCATTTCGGATGAAGCTAATCGGTATGGTGCCTTTGCAATAGGTGCAGCACCGGGAGTCAAATCAATTTGAAACTCAACCTGTCGTTGGGGAGGGAGACCGGGGAGTTCTTCGAGAAATACTTCGGGAAAGTATCTAACCACCGATACATCTTCAATGCGTTTCTCTTCTGGTTCGACTTTCTTAACAGGAGCTAAGATGGCTTGATATCCCTTCATTAGATATTTGCGGGTTTTGATACAAGAGATGATATTAAGTTTAGAACCACTCGACTCTCCTTGAACGATTAGGGTTTCACCATTTTCAAGAAGAATGTTAATGGTTTTCTCATAGCACATGATTGCAGCTCTTAATGGGCGTAACCAATCCATCCCTATGACTACGTCAAAGCTTCCTAACTCGACTGGCAATAGGTCGATCTTAAAGTGTTTGTTGGCTAGAATCAGATCACAGTTTTTATACACATTGTCTACTTTCATAAGCTTACCATTTGCTACTTCTACAAGACGTTTAATTTCTAAGGCTTGTGATTTTTCGGTAAATAAGGCACAAAATTTAGTAGACACGTAACTTTTATCGGCACCAGAATCGAATAAAACAGTAGCATAGAAGTTGTTAACAAGAAACGTACCCGTTATCACTTCATCATCCTCACGGGCTTCTTCAGCAGTCATCACAAAGGCACGGCTCTTAGCATTACCATTATTACCCTTGTTCTTTGGACACTGATTGCGGAAATGTCATACTTCTCCACAACCATAGTAAGTTGGAATAATTGTGTTTGACTTTGTAGCAGGAGTAACGGGAACTTTACAATACTTAGCTATATGACCCACCTTCTTGCACTTGGTGCACTCGGCCAAACACTTCCCATAATGTTGTCTATCACAGCGATTACACTTTGGTCTTATCCCAGCATAACCACTTCTAGAACTATCAGTAGCTTTCTTGTTTGAACCTTGGCTTGAACCTTGAGATGGTTCAAACTTCCTCTTTCCCTCACTAGACTTAGTCTCAGCTTGTTTATTAGTCGCGGCCTTTCTCCTCTTAGCCATCATCAAGTTTTGTGCCATAAGTATCACTGCATCTAAGGTCTCTTTACTAGCAGCAATAACATTTCCTTGAATCTCATCAGGAATACCTTCTATGTATCGCTCAATCTTCTTTTGTTCAGTGGGCACCATGTCCGGGCACAATGAAACCAACTCTATAAACCTGTTGGTATAAGCTTCAATATTGGTACCATTGACCTTCAATTCCCAAAAGTCTACTTCTAGCTTTTGAATTTGGTTCCTTGGGCAAAACTTATCAGTCATCATTCTTTTCACAACGGCCCATGGAATAACATTAGCAGCATCTAGCCCTACAGTTTGAGCATAAGAATTCCACCAAGTCAAAGCAAGGCCACCTATTGTGTGAGTGGCATACTTCACTCGGTCGACCTCCGCACAATTACAGATGCGAAAGATTGATTCGAGTTTTTCAAACCAACGAGTTAATTCGACCGCTTCCTCATTTCCATTAAAGGATAGAGGCTTAAAATTCATAAACTCCTTATAGGTGCATGATGTAGGTTGATTTCCTTGGTTACTCCCTTGATTATTGTTGCCTTGGGCGGCAGCAAGCAGTTGTTGAAATTGTGCGGGAGTCAAAGTAACATTTGGAAGAGCGTTAGCACCATGGGTTGATTGAGCCATTGATCTTCAATACATAAAACAGTATTAGTTGAAGAGTTATGGTGCTAGTAAATTATAAGTTTGTTTAATAAATGCACAAGTTTCACACAACATGCAAGAATAGATAAGAGAAACAACGAGATGTAATAAAAACACTTAAATATTATTAAACATCACAAAGATAACTAACATCTTTTATTACACACGAAACGAAACTAGAAAAACACGAAACGAAACTAAGATAGTAGTTTTAGGCAATGCCTTTACAATGAATGGAAAAACACTAATACGATAATGGAAAACATATGCTAGAAGAACAAATATCTAAAGATACTCTTCAATGAAATCTTCAAAGTCCTTAATTGTCTTATCTTGAAGCGCCTTCATGTCGGCCACCATCTTCCCCAATTGGTCTTAGCTCTCCTCGACCTTAGCCAATCGAGCATGAACAGACGCTTGCTCCTTATCCCATAGGGGATCTTGAACAAACTTCATGAAACCTTCAATCACTTTGTTCTTTTGCTTTTGTCCTTGACAAATACAGACATAAAATCAAATATGCTCTCTTGCTCCTTTGCCAACCTATCTTGGCGTTCAATAATCATTGCCAAGTCGGTGGTATCTTGCTTCTTGGAAGGACCGGGGATATCATTAGTGGGGGTCTCGGGCTCCTTCCTCTTTAGAGAGGGAGGTAGGACAACAGAGGGCTCGGATTTGGATTCTTCCTCGGGTTCTTCCTCGGAAGGCTCCTCCTCCTCTTCTTCCTTAATCATCTCTTCTACAAACTCTTCCTCCTCGTCATCCCCATCATAGTTGACATTAGTGTGGGATTCTTCCATAAGAGGAGAGTGTGGTGGAGTAGCGAGCATGTAAACAGGTGATGCGGGTGGTGTAGCAGGTTCATAAACCGGTGATGCGGGTGGAGTAGTGGGTGTATAGACCGGTGAGTTAATGGATCCTTCGGACTCATTATCGGAGATGATGATCGGGTTAAGGCGAGACATCCTAAAAGACACGAAAGAACGAAGTTAGGTAGGTTCTAAGGAAGACGTAAAGGTACGAAATAAAATGTAAGGGAAAAGCACTAGAAAACTAAAATAGGAAAGGTTATAGACCTAAAGATCGCTAAGGCACCTAACTAACACATAAGGCACAGATAAAATGAAATCCTGGTTCTCTATAACAACCTGGCTCTGATACCAATCTGTCACACCCCCTAAATGGTACCGGGGGTCATATGTGACTAACCAATATCATAACACAAGTGTAAAGCGAGAACGACTCTAAATGAGACGTTTTTATTAAAAACCAATGTATTTAAAGCAGCGGAAAGTAATAAGTCATTAAAAATGTAAATCCAAAATGTGAATGTAAACTTAAATGTTTTAATGCAATAATATGAATGTAAAAATGCGGACTCCAAAAGCAGCAAAGTCCAAATAGCAAACAATCTTTAGCAACCTTCACCTGAGACAAAATATGCTTAAAGTGTCAACCAAAAAGGGTTAAGTGAACAACATAGGTTTATAATTGTTTTAGACCACAAGATTTAGTTATCAAAAGTAGTGCTGAAGTTATGATATCGAACTAAACAAAGTTACCCCATGACACCTTGAACTGTCAGTGTCGTTTAATCATTATTATGTAACCTATCATACCCCCAATTAGGGTCGGGGAAATATGACTTCATAATATCACAACACAAGTATGCATAAACGAGAACGACTCTAAATGAGACGTTTTATAACAAAATTTGAATTTGCAGCGGAAACATAATAATGTTTTACATAACAAAATTTATATGTAAATAACAAATGATAAGTCTAATATGTGGACTCCAATGCAACAGATAACTAAGCATCATAGGGCAGCACACAAGCTAATCTTCACCTGAGACAAACATGCTTAAAATGTCAACACAATGGTTGAGTGAACATCATAGGTTTAACAATCATAATAAGTTTTAGACCACAAGATTTAGTTCAAAACATCAAAATATTCAATATGCCATGAGTTATAATATCGAACTAAACATTAACCCATGACACTGTACGAGTGTCGGCAATCATTATTATGTACCCCCTTGATGATCACGCCAATGGGTAGAGACGTCACTCTCAGTAGGCCTACTCATAATAATTAAGCTTGCAAAATTTCAATTCCAGCAATTAACGATATTATGGCGGGGATTTGCATGTAACAATAAATACATGTTTAACAAAAGTCTCACGAAATTGCATATCAAATAGTTTAGGTACTTGTGTCTAAATTGTAAATCATTTAAAAACAAGCATGTGTCTCACCCCAAAAGTTGTAAAACAATTAATAAATAGTAAAAATGGGGCTATGAAGTTCACCTTAGTAGCAAGTAAGTAATTCCACGCAAGATGTAAGAACGGAGTATGTAATCGGAGATCTCAACCTAGAGATATAATTTTTGATTAGTTAATGTCTAACAGACATAAAGTTTGTTTATTAATATAATGAATATATTAACAGTGACCGTTATTGTCAATAGACAAAGTGTGTTTATTAATATAGTAACTATATTAACAGTGGTTTTCGAGAAAAGTTCCTATTTTTCAAAAGTTTCTATTTTTGGAAACCTACTATTTATGGAGAACTTCCACTTATAGTAAGTTTCTAGTTGTAGTATGTTCGGGTTATAATTCTTAACAAAAATGTTGTACAATCTCGCCCAAACTTCGTTGCTAACATGCAAGTCACTCGAATGATCTATTGTTACCGGGTGCCCAGGATTCTTGACCAGAATCTAAGTCATGGCATTCGAAATCCACAAGCGGGTTCCCATAAGGCAACAAGGATCACCCTAGGCCACATGTATCGGTGATGTTTGTAGTCTTTGTACGTTATCTTTAATTATAACCTTCACGTTATAGGTATATACACATAGCAGATTATTAATGTACTTATTAATTATATATGTAGGTGATAATATAACTTAGTGTAATTAAAGTGTTACCATATAGATAGGTTTATAAGTTATATTAATAATATTATTACTCTAATTATCCTTTAATTAATCAATCTTCTTTATGTAATCTTATCATGTTTTGCATACATATATAAAAAATAATCTTTATACGTGTTACATACATATAGCCACCTACATGATACATATATATTCTTATTATTATCATAACGTTTACAAGCTTTTAACTATAATATATATATATATATATATATATATATATATATATATATATATATATATATATATATATATATATATATATATATATATATATATAATAACTACGTATGTGTTACATATATACAAGTCAAAAGTGATACATATAAATACATAGTAATACTTATCCCATTTAATCTAACAAGCAATTATTAAACTTTAATACAATATATCAACCTATATACATATACATGAGCATTCTCACATACATATATATACCATTTATCATTATTATAATTTTAATTACCATACATACTTGATACATATATAGATATATTTAAAATTTTATACTTCCAACATCATATATCAATATACACACGCATGCAAGCATGCTTGAACATGTTATGTTTCTGTTCCTTTTTCTTTTTACTCAACTAAACAACTTCAATGTTATATAATTATTATTACTATTGTTAATATGATGTAAACCAAAGATTGAAATTGAAGTTGATCAGAAGCGCATACGTAGTGGTAATAGTCAAAAAGAGACGGCTAAATATAATATAATAAAGTTTGTATCATCAATTAAAGCAAGAATTTGAAGGCTTACTTGATACGGAAAATTGGTGGTCGAGAACTTCAAGTAATTGGGTGCTAACTCAGCCGAACAAATAAGAGGGGAGAGTTTGTGATTTTTGGTGATTTGTGAGTGAGAAAAAGTCATGAGGTGAGAGCTCTTTTTATAGGCCATGAGTTGAAGTTAGGATACAACTAGAATTCCTTAAAAAATTAGGATGGAAGTGATTAGGATGGGAATTAAAAGTTGAAATAAGGTTAGGATAGGGATTAAATAAG
The DNA here is from genome assembly GCF_046630445.1 of Rutidosis leptorrhynchoides. NCBI lineage: Eukaryota > Viridiplantae > Streptophyta > Magnoliopsida > Asterales > Asteraceae > Rutidosis > Rutidosis leptorrhynchoides. The sequence continues at coordinate 80,831,537 of NC_092334.1, forward strand.
TTTAGGATCAAAGTTAAAACTTTATTTATTTAATTTAATTAAAATTTTGGATTTATTTACTTATATAAAAAAAACTTTTTTTTTAGTCCGCTAGCAAACGAGAAGAGGGAGGCAAAAGTGGTCCTCACAAGTACATATTTGTGTTGGGTTTGTCACGTGTACAAAGAAGAAGAAAAAGCAACAAAACAATTTATTTGATTGTGTTTGGTGCAACTAGTCACGAGGAGCAAGAAGCAAGAGCAACTTAATTAAATTATTTGTGGTGATTGGCCACAAAGTCGATGGGTTTTGTGGTGTGGGTGTCGACAATTACAATAGGGAGATGAGGGATTTTTGTGTGATGCAAATTATAATGAGCTAGATATGTATTTTAATAGGCACTTTGTTAGAGTTGGGATCAAATTTAACTTGCTCATGAATGATGAAAGGATTAGGATTAGAACTTGAATTTGTGATTAGATTAGGATTAGGAGTTCAACTTAGTATTTATCCCTTAATGGCATTTGTTTTATATTTTTTTTAAACCGCCACTTTTTTTTATTACATGTATTATTTATAATATTTTTTCTTGGCTGAGTATACTACATATGTATATTTTGTATTTTTTTTTATAGTAAGTTATTATTATTATTTTTTTATTAAATGCCCCCTTTTATTTGAAATAAGTTTTACTTAATCTTTTTAAATTTTAGTCCATGACTTTTGTTAAATTTTTATTTACTTCCCATTAGATTTAATTTATATAATTGTCACCTTTTAAATTATACTTATAGATTATATATATTTAATATCACAAAATGCATAAACTTTAATTGACAGAGAGTGTTGATCAAAGTTTACTATTTAATCAACGTGTTGTTAAATAAAGTTTATGAGCACAAAATCCTAAGGGCAAAATAGTAAAAGTAGAAGCGGAAAAGTGAGGGTTGTTATATAATCAAAGACTAACGATCAACTGGTTAGAGACGTCGCTCTCAATAGGCCTACTCACAATAACTAAGTTTGCGTTTATACATAGCAATTAACGATATCATGGCAGGGATTTAGCATGAAACAAAGCATGTCAGCACAGTTAAACAGTTTTCGGGTACTTGTTTCTAAGCGTAAAACAGTTTGAAAGCAAGCATGTGTCTCACCCCAAAAGTTCAAAAAAAGTATATAAAGCAAGTTAAAAAGTGGGGCTATGAAGTTCACCTTATTAGCAAGTAAGTTAATCCACGCAAGTAGTATGAACGGAGTATGTAATCGGAGATCTCAACCTAGAGATATAACGTTTGATTAGTTAATGTCTAACAGACATAAAGTTTGTTTATTAATATAGCAAACTATATTAACAGTGACGGTTTTCGAGAAAAGTTCCTATTTCTCAAAAGTTTCTATTTTTGAAAACCTACTATTTATGGAAAGCTTCCACTTATAGTAAGCTCTTAGTTTAAAAAAGTTTGGGTTATAATTCTTCACAAAGATGTTGTACAATCTTGCCCAAACTTCTTTGCTATCATGCAAGTCACTCGAATGATCTGTTGTTACCGGGCGCCCAGGATTCTTGACCAGAATCTAAGTCATGGCATTCGAAATCCACAAGTAGTTCCCATAAGGCAACAAGGACCACCCTAGGCCACAAGTAGCAGTGATGTTTGTAGTCTTTGCACGTTATCTTTAATTATAACCTTCACGTTATAGGTATGTACACATAACGAATTATTAATGTACTTATTAATTATATATATAGGTGATAATATACTTAGTGTAATTTATGGTGTTACTATATAGTTAGGTCTATAAGTTATAACAATAGTATTATTATTCTTTAATTAATCAACCAGCATTACGTAATCTTATCAATATATGTGTTATATATATATATATATATATATATATATATATATATATATATATATACACCTATATGATACATACACCTATATGATACATACATATATATATATTCTTCATTATTATCATACATGTATATGTTTAACTATATTATATATGTATATATTCTATGTAAGTGTTACATATATATAATTAGAAAGGTGGTACATATATTGTGATGCCCCGTACAAAACCATCGTGTATGAATCATCAACAACAGGATAATTACAAGGTCAAATACTATATGCTCTTTCAAAATAAGTTTGCATTCATGAATAAAGGTGACGTCTTAACCATCGTCAAATGTTTAACGTACGAAAGTGTGCTTCTACGAATAGAAGGTATTAATAATAGTACGTGACCCATAGGTCGTTACAAATCATTGTTTCAAAAGTAACATAGTTTGAATGTAAATAAACGTTTCATGCGAAGATATCTCTAATAAGCGCAGCGGGAGTCTACAAAGCATGAAAACTACAGCGGAAGCAATCAAACCTTAAGCACCTGAGAAAAACATGCTTAAAAACGTCAACACGAATGTTGGTGAGCTATAATTTAAGTATAACAGTAATGTAAGGTAGGCCACGGGATTTCAGTATTTCAAAACAATATGAAAAGTATATGTATAACCGTGGGCACTTGGTAACTAACTTAAAGTAAATAACACCCCCTAAAAGTACACTTGGCGAGTGCGTAAGTTTATGAAGTATTAAACACCCGTTAAATTCTAGCGCTACTAGCCCGAGTAGGGATGTCAAACCCTATAGATCCATATCTAAGATTCGCGTTCACCGGTTCAAAGACCAATGACTAAACGTTACGGAGCTAAGGGGAAAGTTTATGCCGTTGTATAACCCACACATATATAAAGTTTAAATACTCATGCCTAGTATGTAAAATGTAAAATGCACATTTATTCACAGTTCCCAAAATAGTTAAAGTAAAAAGGGATGCTATAACTCACAGTGGAAAGTAGTAAAAGTCGATACGCGGGAAAAGTAAGCAAGTGGTTGGTCCGAAAGGTCCTCAACCTAAGTCAAAAGTTACTAAGTCAGTAAATCGTTCCCAAAGGTTTAAAAGTATGTAAATTAGGTCTTAAGTACCATCATCATTCATCATTTAACAAAAAGTGTAAAGTAAGTTTTAAGTCAAGACTAGGGTTTGAAACAAGGGCTGACTTCGTTCAGTTGCCACAACCTCTATACAAACTGAAATGGGGTGAGACCAGTGGCCATGGCTCCGTATATGAGTCCCCTAGAGGCTGACCAATTTCCAGAACCAAACTCATCTTCGTTTGACTGTGGTGACGGTTTAAGTGCGAGTAGGTCAGAAATTTCAGCACAACGTTAATAGGGTGTAGTGACTTTCGGGAGGCCATAGATCCTAAACGGTAACTCGGATTAAGACGAGGTCTAAACAGAAAATCATCTACTCGAACCGAACTAAATGAAAATCAACTTTCCAGTAGCCCAGGTGTGACGACCCTGGAATTTTCGATCAAATTTAAACTTTAATCTTTATATGATTCCTATACGATAAGCCAAAATATGTAATATTGAGTCTCGAAAGTTTTAAAATCTATATTCATAATAACCATTTACCCTTTAACTGTGCCTGAAAAATCACGAACAATTATTTGTAATATATATATATATATATATATATATATATATATATATATATATATATATATATATATATATATATATATATATATATATATATATATATATATATATATATATATATATATATATATATATATATATATATATATATAAAAATTCAATACCTAAATAATATGATATATTATAATCAATAAATGTTAAAGATTCAGTATATTATAATTAGTAAATATAATATAATTAATAAATTGTATTATATTAAATGTAATTACAAATTTATTTTGATTAAATAAATTATTAGTTATTATTTTCTGTAAAATTATAATTGGTATGATTATGTTTAACATTACTATTATTAACTATTATTAATATTATTATGTTAAAGATATAAATATGAAATTATATATATATATATATATATATATATATATATATATATATATATATATATATATCATTATCAATACTAAAATAATTTGTGTTAAGTTTATTAAAATTCTTATTTTATGATTTAATACTTTTAGTACTAATATTATTATTAATATTAATTGTATTTAGATTGTTATAATTATAGTTATAATTAAAATTATTAACTTTAACTATTAACTTTAAATTATAAAAGAAAAAGAAAGATCATTGTGTACGATTGGAATCATTTTCAGTTGCCCATCCCAATCAACACTGTAATTGATTTTGTTTTGTTTCTAAACTGTAATCACAATCGAAAACAGATCTTAGATAAGGTTAAAAGCTGTTAGCAATCGACATCTTCATTTTTTTATTTTTTATCTATATATATGATATGGTTGAGTGGGTTTTTGCCCATCTTAATATAAAGTGCTTTTCAAACAAATATATATCCTTTTAGAGTTTTAGGTTAATTTATATATAGCTACAAACTTTGAGCTAACGTTTCAACTAGAAACTTAAATCTATTAAACCAGTGGCGAAACCAGAATTTCAGAGAGATGGTGTCACAAATTAAAATCGAAATATATCGAGTTAAAAAAATTTAATTGACAAACTAAAAGTAACTATAAACATGAACAAATATTCAAGTATCGTTTAACATAAATGTCCCTGACGACATTTTATTTGTTGAAAGCGATCCATAATTGTTTCATCCGTAGCAGTTTCAAAAGCTTCTCAAACATATAATGCAGCAACATATAATAAATTCAATATTGTATTAGATAAAGTGAACATAATATAAAGAATGAACAAATAAAAAATACAATATGCATTTAATTTATTTATTTATTTTTTATCTACAAACTATTACACAACCCATAGGTTGTCGTTTCTTTTCGGCAAAACTACATCCCAAAAAAAACAATTAGCCCCCTAAACTTCTACTCAAAATACAATTCAACCCCCAAAATAAGGGGAGTCAAATGTATATTCAATATTTCAATAAAAAAAACTTAAACAAACTCCACCTAAATTTTTGACAGCCCATATATTCTCGATCGCCGGGAGTTAAATTTTTTCGAAACCACCATTCAACTCGAAATAATTTTACGAACATAACGAAACTAACTATATGCAAAACGGACGCTTTTTGAAAAACGCTAAATATTTCGGGCTATCTTTCATACATATACGTACACATATAATAAACAACCCAACTTAACGATATCATATATGCGGTTCGGTCCCCCTTTTTAACGCAATTTTGCTGGCATTGATAACGCGTATGTCATTAGGTATTTTAAGTACTAACCATGTTCACGTGTATCCAAAACGCTACGTTAAATATGAACATGAAACCCGAAAGACTCGCCGCATCGCGCTGGCCACTTTTACTAGTAAATAACAAATACATAGAATGAGCAAATACACTATACAAATTAGAATTATTAAACTAAATGAAACATACAATATAAATTTAATAAACCTTAAGATACTAAATAGCACAAAATAATTAAAATAAAAGTACTGATGATTACCTAATAGTATTCGTTATTTAAAAAAAAAAAGATTACCTAAGTAAATTTCAAAAGTTATGATGATTCTTCAATGTATAATAAACATAAGTGCACTCACTGCTCAAAGACTCAAAATAACCGATTGGCGATTTCCATCAAAGATATAGACAATTATAACGAGTTAATGGGTTTTAAATATAACTAGATTTATGAGCCCGTGCGTTGCACGGGGACTCATCCGCAAACATTATTGGTTTTTAAACTTATATATGAAATAACGATATTATAGGAAAGATGTCAAAAGTACTTTTGTGGTTGAATTAGTATAATATGTATTTGCAAACAACACACATTAGTATCAAACAAACTTGAAACTTACTGAAATGTCCCGTTCTTATTGATTAAAAACGTTCCATATTAATTGATTTCGTTGCGAGGTTTTGACCTCTATATGAGACGTTTTTCAAAGACTGCATTCATTTTTAAAACAAACCATAACCTTTATTTCATAAATAAAGGTTTAAAAAGCTTTACGTAGATTATCAAATAATGATAATCTAAAATATCCTGTTTACACACGACCATTACATAATGGTTTACAATACAAATATGTTACATCGAAATCAGTTTCTTGAATGCAGATTTTACACAATATCATACAAACATGGACTCCAAATCTTGTCCTTATTTTAGTATGCAACAGCGGAAGCTCTTAATATTCACCTGAGAATAAACATGCTTTAAACGTCAACAAAAATGTTGGTGAGTTATAGGTTTAACCTATATATATCAAATCGTAACAATAGACCACAAGATTTCATATTTCAATACACATCCCATACATAGAGATAAAAATCATTCATATGGTGAACACCTGGTAACCGACAATAACAAGATGCATATATAAGAATATCCCCATCATTCCGGGACACCCTTCGGATATGATATAAATTTCGAAGTACTAAAGCATCCGGTACTTTGGATGGGGTTTGTTAGGCCCAATAGATCTATCTTTAGGATTCGCGTCAATTAGGGTGTCTGTTCCCTAATTCTTAGATTACCAGACTTAATAAAAAGGGGCATATTCGATTTCGATAATTCAACCATAGAATGTAGTTTCACGTACTTGTGTCTATTTTGTAAATCATTTATAAAACCTGCATGTATTCTCATCCCAAAAATATTAGATTTTAAAAGTGGGACTATAACTCACTTTCACAGATTTTTACTTCGTCGGGAAGTAAGACTTGGCCACTGTTGATTCACGAACCTATAACAATATATACATATATATTAAAGTATGTTCAAAATATATTTACAACACTTTTAATATATTTTGATGTTTTAAGTTTATTAAGTCAGCTGTCCTCGTTAGTAACCTATAACTAGTTGTCCACAGTTAGATGTACAGAAATAAATCGATAAATATTATCTTGAATCAATCCACGACCCAGTGTATACGTATCTCAGTATTGATCACAACTCAAACTATATATATTTTGGAATCAACCTCAACCCTGTATAGCTAACTCCAACATTCACATATAGAGTGTCTATGGTTGTTCCGAAATATATATAGATGTGTCGACATGATAGGTCGAAACATTGTATACGTGTCTATGGTATCTCAAGATTACATAATATACAATACAAGTTGATTAAGTTATGGTTGGAATAGATTTGTTACCAATTTTCACGTAGCTAAAATGAGAAAAATTATCCAATCTTGTTTTACCCATAACTTCTTCATTTTAAATCCGTTTTGAGTGAATCAAATTGCTATGATTTCATATTGAACTCTATTTTATGAATCTAAACAGAAAAAGTATAGGTTTATAGTCGGAAAAATAAGTTACAAGTCATTTTTGTAAAGGTAGTCATTTCAGTCGAAAGAACGACGTCTAGATGACCATTTTAGAAAACATACTTCCACTTTGAGTTTAACCATAATTTTTGGATATAGTTTCATGTTCATAATAAAAATCATTTTCTCAGAATAACAACTTTTAAATCAAAGTTTATCATAGTTTTTAATTAACTAACCCAAAACAGCCCGCGGTGTTACTACGACGGCGTAAATCCGGTTTTACGGTGTTTTTCGTGTTTCCAGGTTTTAAATCATTAAGTTAGCATATCATATAGATATAGAACATGTGTTTAGTTGATTTTAAAAGTCAAGTTAGAAGGATTAACTTTTGTTTGCGAACAAGTTTAGAATTAACTAAACTATGTTCTAGTGATTACAAGTTTAAACCTTCGAATAAGATAGCTTTATATGTATGAATCGAATGATGTTATGAACATCATTACTACCTTAATTTCCTTGGATAAACCTACTGGAAAAGAGAAAAATGGATCTAGCTTCAATGGATCCTTGGATGGCTCGAAGTTCTTGAAGCAGAATCATGACACGAAAACAAGTTCAAGTAAGATCATCACTTGAAATAAGATTGTTATAGTTATAGAAATTGAACCAAAGTTTGAATATGATTATTACCTTGTATTAGAATGATAAACTACTGTAAGAAACAAAGATTTCTTGAGGTTGGATGATCACCTTACAAGATTGGAAGTGAGCTAGCAAACTTGAAAGTATTCTTGATTTTATGAAACTAGAACTTTTGGAATTTATGAAGAACACTTAGAACTTGAAGATAGAACTTGAGAGAGATCAATTAGATGAAGAAAATTGAAGAATGAAAGTGTTTGTAGGTGTTTTTGGTCGTTGGTGTATGGATTAGATATAAAGGATATGTAATTTTGTTTTCATGTAAATAAGTCATGAATGATTACTCATATTTTTGTAATTTTATGAGATATTTCATGCTAGTTGCCAAATGATGGTTCCCACATGTGTTAGGTGACTCACATGGGCTGCTAAGAGCTGATCATTGGAGTGTATATACCAATAGTACATACATCTAAAAGCTGTGTATTGTACGAGTACGAATACGGGTGCATACGAGTAGAATTGTTGATGAAACTGAACGAGGATGTAATTGTAAGCATTTTTGTTAAGTAGAAGTCTTTTGATAAGTGTCTTGAAGTCTTTCAAAAGTGTATGAATACATATTAAAACACTACATGTATATACATTTTAACTGAGTCGTTAAGTCATCGTTAGTCGTTACATGTAAATGTTGTTTTGAAACCTTTAGGTTAACGATCTTGTTAAATGTTGTTAACCCAATGTTTATAATATCAAAAGAGATTTTAAATTATTATATTATCATGATATTATGATGTACGAATATCTCTTAATATGATATATATACATTAAATGTCGTTACAACGATAATCGTTACATATATGTCTCGTTTCAAAATCATTAAGTTAGTAGTCTTGTTTTTACATATGTAGTTCATTGTTAATATACTTAATGATATGTTTACATATCATAATATCATGTTAACTATATATATAACCATATATATGTCATCATATAGTTTTTACAAGTTTTAACGTTCGTGAATCACCGGTCAACTTGGGTGGTCAATTGTCTATATGAAACCTATTTCAATTAATCAAGTCTTAACAAGTTTGATTGCTTAACATGTTGGAAACATTTAATCATGTAAATATCAATCTCAATTAATATATATAAACATGGAAAAGTTCGGGTCACTACAGTACCTACCCGTTAAATAAATTTCGTCCCGAAATTTTAAGCTGTTGAAGGTGTTGACGAATCTTCTGGAAATAGATGCGGGTATTTCTTCTTCATCTGATCTTCACGCTCCCAGGTGAACTCGGGTCCTCTACGAGCATTCCATCGAACCTTAACAATTGGTATCTTGTTTTGCTTAAGTCTTTTAACCTCACGATCCATTATTTCGACGGGTTCTTCGATGAATTGAAGTTTTTCGTTGATTTGGATTTCATCTAACGGAATAGTGAGATCTTCTTTAGCAAAACATTTCTTTAAATTCGAGACGTGGAAAGTGTTATGTACAGCCGCGAGTTGTTGAGGTAACTCTAGTCGGTAAGCTACTGGTCCGACACGATCAATAATCTTGAATGGTCCAATATACCTTGGATTTAATTTCCCTCGTTTACCAAATCGAACAACGCCTTTCCAAGGTGCAACTTTAAGCATGACCATCTCTCCAATTTCAAATTCTATATCTTTTCTTTTAATGTCAGCGTAGCTCTTTTGTCGACTTTGGGCGGTTTTCAACCGTTGTTGAATTTGGATGATCTTCTCGGTAGTTTCTTGTATAATCTCCGGACCCGTAATCTGTCTATCCCCCACTTCACTCCAACAAATCGGAGACCTGCACTTTCTACCATAAAGTGCTTCAAACGGCGCCATCTCAATGCTTGAATGGTAGCTGTTGTTGTAGGAAAATTCTGCTAACGGTAGATGTCGATCCCAACTGTTTCCGAAATCAATAACACATGCTCGTAGCATGTCTTCAAGCGTTTGTATCGTCCTTTCGCTCTGCCCATCAGTTTGTGGATGATAGGCAGTACTCATGTCTAGACGAGTTCCTAATGCTTGCTGTAATGTCTGCCAGAATCTTGAAATAAATCTGCCATCCCTATCAGAGATAATAGAGATTGGTATTCCATGTCTGGAGATGACTTCCTTCAAATACAGTCGTGCTAACTTCTCCATCTTGTCATCTTCTCTTATTGGCAGGAAGTGTGCTGATTTGGTGAGACGATCAACTATTACCCAAATAGTATCAAAACCACTTGCAGTCCTTGGTAATTTAGTGATGAAATCCATGGTAATGTTTTCCCATTTCCATTCTGGGATTTCGGGTTGTTGAAGTAGACCTGATGGTTTCTGATGCTCAGCTTTGACTTTAGAACACGTCAAACATTCTCCTACGTATTTAGCAACATCGGCTTTCATACCCGGCCACCAAAAATGTTTCTTTAGATCCTTGTACATCTTCCCCGTTCCAGGATGTATTGAGTATCTGGTTTTATGAGCTTCTCTAAGTACCATTTCTCTCATATCTCCAAATTTTGGTACCCAAATCCTTTCAGCCCTATACCGGGTTCCGTCTTCCCGAATATTAAGATGCTTCTCCGATCCTTTGGGTATTTCATCCTTTAAATTTCCCTTTTTTAAAACTCCTTGTTGCGCCTCCTTTATTTGAGTAGTAAGGTTATTATGAATCATTATATTCATAGATTTTACTTGAATGGGTTCTCTGTCCTTCCTGCTCAAGGCATCGGCTACCACATTTGCCTTCCCCGGGTGGTAACGAATCTCAAAGTCGTAATCATTCAATAATTCAATCCACCTACGCTGCCTCATATTCAGTTGTTTCTGATTAAATATGTGTTGAAGACTTTTGTGGTCGGTATATATAATACTTTTGACCCCATATAAGTAGTGCCTCAAAGTCTTTAATGCAAAAACAACCGCGCCTAATTCCAAATCATGCGTCGTATAATTTTGTTCGTGAATCTTCAATTGTCTAGACGCATAAGCAATCACCTTCGTTCGTTGCATTAATACACAACCGAGACCTTGCTTTGATGCGTCACAATAAATCACAAAATCATCATTCCCTTCAGGCAATGACAATATAGGTGCCGTAGTTAGCTTTTTCTTCAATAACTGAAACGCTTTCTCTTGTTCATCATTCCATTCAAATTTCTTCCCTTTATGCGTTAATGCAGTCAAGGGTTTTGCTATTCTGGAAAAGTCTTGGATGAACCTTCTGTAGTAACCAGCTAGTCCTAAAAACTGGCGTATGTGTTTCGGAGTTTTCGGGGTTTCCCACTTTTCAACAGTTTCTATCTTTGCCGGATCCACCTTAATACCTTCTTTGTTCACTATGTGACCGAGGAATTGAACTTCTTCCAACCAAAATGCACACTTTGAAAACTTAGCGTACAATTCTTCCTTCCTCAATACTTCTAACACCTTTCTCAAATGTTCACCGTGTTCTTGGTCATTCTTTGAGTAAATAAGTATGTCATCAATGAAAACAATGACAAACTTGTCAAGGTATGGTCCACACACTCGGTTCATAAGGTCCATGAACACAGCTGGTGCATTAGTTAAACCAAACGGCATGACCATAAACTCATAATGACCGTAACGTGTTCTGAAAGCAGTCTTTGGAATATCATCTTCTTTCACCCGCATTTGATGATACCCGGAACGTAAGTCAATCTTTGAATAAACAGACGAGCCTTGTAGTTGATCAAATAAGTCATCGATTCTCGGTAGTGGGTAGCGGTTCTTGATGGTAAGTTTGTTCAACTCTCGGTAGTCGATACACAACCTGAATGTACCATCTTTCTTCTTGACAAACAAAACAGGAGCTCCCCACGGTGATGTGCTTGGTCGAATGAAACCACGCTCTAAAAGTTCTTGTAATTGGCTTTGTAGTTCTTTCATCTCGCTGGGTGCGAGTCTGTAAGGAGCACGAGCTATTGGTGCAGCTCCTGGTACAAGATCTATTTGAAATTCAACGGATCGATGTGGGGGTAATCCCGGTAATTCTTTCGGAAATACATCAGGAAATTCTTTTGCGACGGGAACATCATTGATGCTCTTTTCTTCAGTTTGTACTTTCTCGACGTGTGCTAGAACAGCATAGCAACCTTTTCTTATTAGTTTTTGTGCCTTCAAATTACTAATAAGATGTAGCTTCGTGTTGCCCTTTTCTCCGTACACCATTAAGGGTTTTCCTTTTTCTCGTATAATGCGAATTGCATTTTTGTAACAAACGATCTCCGCTTTCACTTCTTTCAACCAGTCCATACCGATTATCACATCAAAACTCCCTAACTCTACTGGTATCAAATCAATCTTAAATGTTTCGCTAACCAGTTTAATTTCTCGATTCCGACATATATTATCTGCTGAAATTAATTTACCATTTGCTAATTCGAGTAAAAATTTACTATCCAAAGGCGTCAATGGACAACTTAATTTAGCACAAAAATCTCTACTCATATAGCTTCTATCCGCACCCGAATCAAATAAAACGTAAGCAGATTTATTGTCAATAAGAAACGTACCCGTAACAAGCTCCGGGTCTTCCTGTGCCTCTGCCGCATTAATATTGAAAACTCTTCCACGGCCTTGTCCATTCGTGTTCTCCTGGTTCGGGCAATTTCTAATAATGTGGCCTGGTTTTCCACATTTATAACAAACTACATTGGCATAACTTGCTCCGACACTACTTGCTCCGCCATTACTCGTTCCGACACCATTTATTCCTTTCATTCTATTAACCCCTGGTCCGTAGACCTCACACTTCGCCGCGCTATGACCATTTCTTTTACACTTGTTGCAAAATTTGGTGCAGAACCCCGAGTGATTCTTTTCACACCTTTGGCATAGCTGCTTCTGATTGTTGTTGTTGTTGCGGTTATTATTGTTGTTGGGATGATTGTTGTAGTTGCTGTTGTTGTTGTTGTTGTTGTTGTTGTTGTTGGGCCGTTTGTTGTAGTTGCGATTGATGTTGCGATTGTTGGGATAATTGTTGCGATTATTGTTGTAATTACTGTTGTTGTTGTATTGGTGATTCTTATCACCGTTTTCCTCCCACTTTCTTTTGACTTGCTTCACATTGGCCTCTTCAGCAGTCTGTTCTTTAATTCTTTCTTCAATCTGGTTCACTAGTTTGTGAGCCATTCTACATGCCTGTTGTATGGAGGCGGGCTCGTGTGAACTTATATCTTCTTGGATTCTTTCCGGTAATCCTTTCACAAACGCGTCGATCTTCTCTTCCTCATCTTCGAATGCTCCCGGACACAATAGGCACAATTCTGTGAATCGTCTTTCGTACGTGGTAATATCAAATCCTTGGGTTCGTAACCCTCTAAGTTCTGTCTTGAGCTTATTGACCTCGGTTCTGGGACGGTACTTCTCGTTCATCAAGTGCTTGAATGCTGACCACGGTAGTGCGTACGCATCATCTTGTCCCACTTGCTCTAGATAGGTATTCCACCATGTTAACGCAGAACCTGTGAAGGTATGCGTAGCGTACTTCACTTTGTCCTCTTCAGTACACTTACTTATGGCAAACATCGATTCAACCTTCTCGGTCCACCGTTTCAATCCGATCGGTCCTTCGGTTCCATCAAATTCCAAAGGTTTGCAGGCAGTGAATTCTTTGTAGGTGCATCCTACACGATTTCCTGTACTGCTAGATCCAAGGTTATTGTTGGTATGTAGCGCAGCCTGTACTGCGGCTATGTTTGAAGCTAGAAAAGTACGGAATTCCTCTTCATTCATATTCACGGTGTGTCGAGTAGTCGGTGCCATTTCCTTCAAAATAGTTAAATGGAACAAGTTAATCATACAGAATATTAAGAGTAGTTAATAGTATTTCGTAGCATAATATGAACTCATTTATAAAAGCTTTTTCTTCATATTAGCGTTTTATAAGTTTAAATTCGGGTAGTACCTACCCGTTAAGTTCATACTTAGTAGCTAATATACAATTCAACTACTACAATTCTATATGAAAAACTGATTATAATAATATTTTGCGTTCAAACTTTTATACAATATTTTACAAACTTACAATACCGCTTATTTTACATTAAGCATGAAATATAGCACACAATAACTTTGATACAAGATAGTTGTGAAGATAATTCTAGCTAGCACACAAGTCGTTCAGCAAAGGCAATAAAGACACGTAATTCATACGTCCAGAAACAAGTCATGCATTCTGGTTTTACTAGGACTACTTCCCATCCTTGGTCTTGTGCAACATAACCTTTATGGCCGTTGATAAGACAGCGTGTTGTAACGTCGTCAAAGGGACGAGGGTTACGTAATGTCCAACAGTCCCGTAATAATCTAAAAACCTCATTTCTTACCCCAATTACCGACTCCGTCACTTGTGTAAACGTTTTGTTTAATAGTTGTAGCCCGATGTTCTTGTTCTCACTTTGGTGAGAAGCGAACATTACTAATCCGTAAGCATAACATGCTTCTTTATGTTGCATGTTAGCCGCTTTTTCTAAATCACGAAGTCCAATATTCGGATATATTGAGTCAAAATAATTTCTTAACCCGTTGCGTAAAATAGCATTTGGGTTCCCCGCAATATATGCGTCAAAGTAAACACATCGTAACTTATGGGTTTCCCAATGTGATATCCCCCATCTTTCAAACGAAAGTCTCTTATAAACCAAGACATTCTTGGAACGTTCTTCGAATGTCTTACAAACTGATCTCGCCTTAAATAGTTGTGCCGAAGAATTCTGGCCGACTCTAGACAAGATTTCATCAATCATGTCTCCGGGTAGGTCTCTTAAAATATTGGGTTGTCTATCCATTTTGTGTTTTTAAACTGTAAAATAGACAAGAGTTAGATTCATAAAAAAAAAATACTTATTAATACAAGCAATTTTTACATATATCATAAAGCATAAGCACACTATATTACATATATTACACCACACGAATACAACTATCTTATTCCGACTCGCTCGTTTCTTCTTGTTGGGTTTTGGTTCGTTTTGCCAAGTTTCTAGGGATATATGATGTTCCCCTAATACGAGCCGTCGTTGTCCACATTGGTTTAGAAAAACCTGGTGGTTTAGAGGTTCCCGGGTCATTGTTACAACTTAAGGACTTCGGGGGTTGACGATACATATAAAGTTCATCGGGGTTGGAATTAGATTTCTCTATTTTTATGCCCTTTCCCTTATTATTTTCTTTTGCCTTTTTAAATTCAGTTGGGGTTATTTCTATAACATCATCGGAATTCTCGTCGGAATCCGATTCATCGGAGAATTGGTAATCCTCCCAATATTTTGCTTCCTTGGCGGAAACACCATTGACCATAATTAACCTTGGTCGGTTGGTTGAGGATTCTCTTTTACTTAACCGTTTTATTATTTCCCCCACCGGTTCTATTTCTTCTTCCGGTTCCGATTCTTCTTCCGGTTCCGATTCTTCTTCCGGTTCCGACTCTTCTTCCGGTTCCTCTTCGGGAACTTGTGAATCAGTCCACGAATCATTCCAATTTACATTTGACTCTTCATTATTATTAGGTGAGTCAATGGGACTTGTTCTAGAGGTAGACATCTATCACATAATATCAAACACGTTAAGAGATTAATATATCACATAATATTCATATGTTAAAAATATATAGTTTCCAACAAAAATGTTAAGCAATCATTTTTAAAGAAAACACGGTCGAAGTCCAGACTCACTAATGCATCCTAACAAACTCGATAAGACACACTAATGCAAATTTTCTGGTTCTCTAAGACCAACGCTCGGATACCAACTGAAATGTCCCGTTCTTATTGATTAAAAACGTTCCATATTAATTGATTTCGTTGCGAGGTTTTGACCTCTATATGAGACGTTTTTCAAAGACTGCATTCATTTTTAAAACAAACCATAACCTTTATTTCATAAATAAAGGTTTAAAAAGCTTTACGTAGATTATCAAATAATGATAATCTAAAATATCCTGTTTACACACGACCATTACATAATAGTTTACAATACAAATATGTTACATCGAAATCAGTTTCTTGAATGCAGATTTTACACAATATCATACAAACATGGACTCCAAATCTTGTCCTTATTTTAGTATGCAACAGCGGAAGCTCTTAATATTCACCTGAGAATAAACATGCTTTAAACGTCAACAAAAATGTTGGTGAGTTATAGGTTTAACCTATATATATCAAATCGTAACAATAGACCACAAGATTTCATATTTCAATACACATCCCATACATAGAGATAAAAATCATTCATATGGTGAACACCTGGTAACCGACAATAACAAGATGCATATATAAGAATATCCCCATCATTCCGGGACACCCTTCGGATATGATATAAATTTCGAAGTACTAAAGCATCCGGTACTTTGGATGGGGTTTGTTAGGCCCAATAGATCTATCTTTAGGATTCGCGTCAATTAGGGTGTCTGTTCCCTAATTCTTAGATTACCAGACTTAATAAAAAGGGGCATATTCGATTTCGATAATTCAACCATAGAATGTAGTTTCACGTACTTGTGTCTATTTTGTAAATCATTTATAAAACCTGCATGTATTCTCATCCCAAAAATATTAGATTTTAAAAGTGGGACTATAACTCACTTTCACAGATTTTTACTTCGTCGGGAAGTAAGACTTGGCCACTGTTGATTCACGAACCTATAACAATATATACATATATATTAAAGTATGTTCAAAATATATTTACAACACTTTTAATATATTTTGATGTTTTAAGTTTATTAAGTCAGCTGTCCTCGTTCTATAACTAGTTGTCCACAGTTAGATGTACAGAAATAAATCGATAAATATTATCTTGAATCAATCCACGACCCAGTGTATACGTATCTCAGTATTGATCACAACTCAAACTATATATATTTTGGAATCAACCTCAACCCTGTATAGCTAACTCCAACATTCACATATAGAGTGTCTATGGTTGTTCCGAAATATATATAGATGTGTCGACATGATAGGTCGAAACATTGTATACGTGTCTATGGTATCTCAAGATTACATAATATACAATACAAGTTGATTAAGTTATGGTTGGAATAGATTTGTTACCAATTTTCACGTAGCTAAAATGAGAAAAATTATCCAATCTTGTTTTACCCATAACTTCTTCATTTTAAATCCGTTTTGAGTGAATCAAATTGCTATGATTTCATATTGAACTCTATTTTATGAATCTAAACAGAAAAAGTATAGGTTTATAGTCGGAAAAATAAGTTACAAGTTGTTTTTGTAAAGGTAGTCATTTCAGTCGAAAGAACGACGTCTAGATGACCATTTTAGAAAACATACTTCCACTTTGAGTTTAACCATAATTTTTGGATATAGTTTCATGTTCATAATAAAAATCATTTTCTCAGAATAACAACTTTTAAATCAAAGTTTATCATAGTTTTTAATTAACTAACCTAAAACAGCCCGCGGTGTTACTACGACGGCGTAAATCCGGTTTTACGGTGTTTTTCGTGTTTCCAGGTTTTAAATCATTAAGTTAGCATATCATATAGATATAGAACATGTGTTTAGTTGATTTTAAAAGTCAAGTTAGAAGGATTAACTTTTGTTTGCGAACAAGTTTAGAATTAACTAAACTATGTTCTAGTGATTACAAGTTTAAACCTTCGAATAAGATAGCTTTATATGTATGAATCGAATGATGTTATGAACATCATTACTACCTTAATTTCCTTGGATAAACCTACTGGAAAAGAGAAAAATGGATCTAGCTTCAATGGATCCTTGGATGGCTCGAAGTTCTTGAAGCAGAATCATGACACGAAAACAAGTTCAAGTAAGATCATCACTTGAAATAAGATTGTTATAGTTATAGAAATTGAACCAAAGTTTGAATATGATTATTACCTTGTATTAGAATGATAAACTACTGTAAGAAACAAAGATTTCTTGAGGTTGGATGATCACCTTACAAGATTGGAAGTGAGCTAGCAAACTTGAAAGTATTCTTGATTTTATGAAACTAGAACTTTTGGAATTTATGAAGAACACTTAGAACTTGAAGATAGAACTTGAGAGAGATCAATTAGATGAAGAAAATTGAAGAATGAAAGTGTTTGTAGGTGTTTTTGGTCGTTGGTGTATGGATTAGATATAAAGGATATGTAATTTTGTTTTCATGTAAATAAGTCATGAATGATTACTCATATTTTTGTAATTTTATGAGATATTTCATGCTAGTTGCCAAATGATGGTTCCCACATGTGTTAGGTGACTCACATGGGCTGCTAAGAGCTGATCATTGGAGTGTATATACCAATAGTACATACATCTAAAAGCTGTGTATTGTACGAGTACGAATACGGGTGCATACGAGTAGAATTGTTGATGAAACTGAACGAGGATGTAATTGTAAGCATTTTTGTTAAGTAGAAGTATTTTGATAAGTGTCTTGAAGTCTTTCAAAAGTGTATGAATACATATTAAAACACTACATGTATATACATTTTAACTGAGTCGTTAAGTCATCGTTAGTCGTTACATGTAAATGTTGTTTTGAAACCTTTAGGTTAACGATCTTGTTAAATGTTGTTAACCCAATGTTTATAATATCAAAAGAGATTTTAAATTATTATATTATCATGATATTATGATGTACGAATATCTCTTAATATGATATATATACATTAAATGTCGTTACAACGATAATCGTTACATATATGTCTCGTTTCAAAATCATTAAGTTAGTAGTCTTGTTTTTACATATGTAGTTCATTGTTAATATACTTAATGATATGTTTACATATCATAATATCATGTTAACTATATATATAACCATATATATGTCATCATATAGTTTTTACAAGTTTTAACGTTCGTGAATCACCGGTCAACTTGGGTGGTCAATTGTCTATATGAAACCTATTTCAATTAATCAAGTCTTAACAAGTTTGATTGCTTAACATGTTGGAAACATTTAATCATGTAAATATCAATCTCAATTAATATATATAAACATGGAAAAGTTCGGGTCACTACACTTACAATGGTATATCAATTAACGAAATGTTAAAGACAATATCACAAGTATTATGTTAGGTGAATTGTAGACATCAGACTCACGGCCAGGTCTGTTCCCTCTCCAAATCCATCCTTAAGTTGCCATTCACACATTAGTTAAAAGTCATAAGCAATAACAAAAGAATGCGAATACGCCAATAACAGAACGTAGATAATTCATAGTAATAAAGTATCACTATATATGTCCATATTTTTGACAAAAAGTCTTCTTGAATGACTAATTTTCATTAATTGCATACTTGCATAAAGTGGATTGATAATACTTCAATTAAAACTAAGAGATTATTTAGGTGTTTAATTGTTACCCATCATATGCCACTTCAAGAATTACATACATCCTTTAGGTTCATACGTCACAAGAGAGTTATAATCCAATATACAAAGCAAATGGTGTCAAAATGTGCGAAGTTCATGTATAATGTATAACCTGCTCAGTAGTGGTGCATCCTCCGAGTAGCTTATCAGCAATGTTATCATAGTGGTGCATCCACCGAGTAGCTTATCAGCAATGTTATCATTCATTTCTAGTAATTTTGTATAGAATAGTTCTTTACGATCAACCTAACAATAATTCACAAAGAAAATAAGTTTTCCATTACATCTTAAATTGAATTTAAAAAAAAAAAAAAAAAAAAAAAACTGACAAGGAAGACCACGGAGATCTTCTTGCTTCCAAGTATTTGGAAATACAAGTGGAAAAGATTTTGTTTCATCTCCTTTCATTCCGATTATTGCCTTGAGAAAACCGGGAATAACTCTATCTCCTGTCATCTGTATCAAAATGGAAATCTGCTAATCCAAAAACACAGACTTTCTTTTAAGAAAATGGTCGAAGAAATGAAGGTTGACTTAGGTTGGTAGAAAAATACCTTAACTCTCAGCAGCCGGAACATTTTTTTGATTTTGATCCGTCTTGTTCCACTGTTGTTGCTGATATATCCAGGAAGGCAACATCACCAATCTATGGAATTTGTCTTTAGTTCAATTTATATTTGAAAATTAAAAATATATATTGTGTGCAGAGATGGCAAAGTGAGTGGGTAGTGTAATGGGTCAACACTCTAAATTTGTGGGGGTGACATAGATCAGGACCCAAAACACCCAAAAAGTTACAATAAATTTATTTAGTGTGCCAATATGTTAATCTTACGATGATGGAGATCTTATACATTCAAAAATACACTCGGGACAACTATTAACCAACACATGATTTTGAAGCTTAAATCTATTAAACCAGTGGCGAAACCAGAATTTCAGAGAGATGGTGTCACAAATTAAAATCGAAATATATCGAGTTAAAAAAATTTAATTGACAAACTAAAAGTAACTATAAACATGAACAAATATTCAAGTATCGTTTAACATAAATGTCCCTGACGACATTTTATTTGTTGAAAGCGATCCATAATTGTTTCATCCGTAGCAGTTTCAAAAGCTTCTCTAACATATAATGCAGCAACATATAATAAATTCAATATTGTATTAGATAAAGTGAACATAATATAAAGAATGAACAAATAAAAAATACAAAATGCATTTAATTAATTAATTTATTTTTTATTTATCTATAAACTATTATGGTTGTCGTTTCTTTTCGGCAAAACTACATCCCAAAAAAAAGAATTAGCCCCCTAAACTTCTACTCAAAATATAATTCAACCCCCAAAATAAGGGGAGTCAAATGTATATTCAATATTTCAATAAAAAAACTTAAACAAACTCCACCTAAATTTTTGACGGCCCATATATTCTCGATCGCCGGGAGTTAAATTTTTTCGAAACCACCATTCAACTCGAAATAATTTTACGAACATAACGAAACTAACTATATGCAAAACGGACGCTTTTTGAAAAACGCTAAATATTTCGGGCTATCTTTCATACATATACGTACACATATAATAAACAACCCAACTTAACGATATCATATATGCGGTTCGGTCCCCCTTTTTAACGCAATTTTGCTGGCATTGATAACACGTATGTCATTAGGTATTTTAAGTACTAACCATGTTCACGTGTATCCAAAACGCTACGTTAAATATGAACATGAAACCCGAAAGACTCGCCGCATCGCGCTGGCCACTTTTACTAGTAAATAACAAATACATAGAATGAGCAAATACACTATACAAATTAGAATTATTGAACTAAATGAAACATACAATATAAATTTAATAAACCTTAAGATACTAAATAGCACAAAATAATTAAAATAAAAGTACTGATGATTACCTAATAGTATTCGTTATTTAAAAAAAAAGGATTACCTAAGTAAATTTCAAAAGTTATGATGATTCTTCAATGTATAATAAACATAAGTGCACTCACTGCTCAAAGGCTCAAAATAACTGATTGGCGATTTCCATCAAAGATATAGACAATTATAACGAGTTAATGGGTTTTAAATATAATTGTTATTGATATATTTAGACAAACTACTTAATTAATATCCTCATATCAATAATCCATGTACCGACAAAATATTATTCACATATAATTTGGGCTATGAAATTGTGAGGTTACTGAGTTGGTGTTTGTTTTACATTGAAGAACTTATTATGTCTTATGTCTGCAGGCACACATTTTGATTTAAAATCGTTTATTTTTTGGAAGATATAAGCTAAAATAAGATCTGCATATGTCTACTAAAAAAAGCTCTAACTAGCTGCTTCTAAAGTTGGAAGACATTTTATGGAGTACTTTATCTTCTCACCTACTGTTCCCCCATCTTCATCTCAGCCACCAAAATCAAGCTGCTCCATCATCTCTGTCAGCTCCATCAGTTCCGGTGGCACTTCCGGCGTCACTTCCGGTAGCACTTCCGGCGACACTTCCGTCTCCGGTCACACTTCCGTCTCCGGTAATGTTCCTTGGCTCTATTTCATTTAATTTAAATTTTTTTTTATATCATTTCTCCTTAATTTTAGCTTAACCAGATAAGAGGTGGAGTGTTTGATGATGAAATTATCTGCCCAAATTTTTTAATTAAAGCCACAAATGATAATAAATTCATGATTTCTAAATTTGAGGTTATTGGGAACGGAACGAATGAAATACATAGATGGTTCTTCGTACTTTAGAAATGGTTAAGCTTATTGAATCTTTGGTTGTGTTATTTTGTTAAATTTCTTCATTTAATTTTCGAAGCATCTTTTGTACGGTATGTATTTGTGTAGTTATAATTCTTATTAGTGCTTTTTTTTGTAGTGAAACCATGGATAATGAAATGATGTATAATTTCTTATTTCTTATTTATGATTTATTTATTTTGTATAATACTTGTATTTGGCAGACTAAAAAACAAACGATTTTCAATGTTTACTCTACAGACATTCAGACCATATCTTTTTTACAGATGTGATTCGCAGACTTCAGACAAAAACATCTTAAAAAACAAACAGCACCTCGGTAAATTTCCAACTTTTTTACCCTATATGGGCCATTGATATGTGGAGTCCTGGACAAGTTGATGGTGTCACGTGTCCACATAAAGATGTGAGTAGCTCCGCGCCTCTGTATTAAACACACCGAGAGTATTCTAAAATGAAGATGATATTTCCATAATGATTTTTACTCATATCACCATAATTTCATGCTTCTTTTCCAAAATATCCCTTAAAAAATAATTATAAAAAACTTTACGTAGTTTATGTAAAGTTATCATTTACATATTAACTAATAGACAAAAATTATGAATAGTAATCAGTGGCATTTTCGCCTTTTCATTTTTTTTTTTTTAACTTTTAACTAAATTTCATTTTTCCAACAACGCCCCACACTTTTTTGAAAAATTCAAATCGACCCCCCAAACAGAGGGTAAAGTGTCAAATAACCATTTTCATAAAAAAATCTTAAATAAACTCCACCCAAATATTCAACGGGTCATGTCTTCTCGCTCGCAACGAGTTAAATTTTTCCGACACCATCGTTAAACTCGAAATAATTTTAGGAACACAATGTCACTAGCTATACGCAAAACGGACGCTTTTTAAAAAATGCTAAATATTTGGGGTACTTTTCATACACGTCGATTTTGCGTTAAATTTTTAAAAGTCGACAATTCCATAGCGAAACGCGGTGAACAGTACTATTCACGTTACTTTCATTTATATTTTTCTTCACCCGTAGCAATATCTACTAGACAAAAAATATGAATAGTACTGATGGTTTCTTTATAATTAGCAGCAGTAAATATCTACTAGGCAAAAAATATGAATAGTACCGATTGTTTCCTTTATATTTTTCTCTACCCGTTGTAACAAATTTTTTTTTTATTTTTTCTTTTTTGGTTTCCTTTATATTTTTCTCCACCCGCAGAGATGCACCTATATTGTTAATTTAAAATAACATTTAAATCTTTGACGGGTTATACCTTTTAGTTCGACTCGAGTTGCGCTTCAACGATATCATCGTTAAACTAAACGCAATAAAATACATTGAAAATCAACCCCAGCGCGAAGCGAGGGTAAACTAACTAGTTAAGAACAATTTAGACATTTCATGTGAAACAAATAAAATTGATGTTGAAAATATCATTCGTCATTCTAAAAGGATGTGATGAATGCTTTTATAGTGCCTTCCAAAGGTGGGAAGCCAGACACAATCACCGACCTCGCAAACACGGTCCAAGACCCAATACCCTCAATCAAATAAACCTTACATATTTTAATTATCACTTAACTACTTTAATTACTTAAATTACTCCGCATATGTTTTTAGCCTTTAATCATCGCATTTCGTTATTTTATAGAAACCCTAACTTCCTAAAATTCAATTTCTACGCACCAATGTCATCCCCTTCTGCAACCAAAATAATCGCGGAGTACGCAAAATCAGGCAAATCGTCATGCAAAAAATGTTCCGAAAAGATTGATTCGAAATCTCTAAGGTTAGGGTTGAAGATTAAGGACCCTAGGGGTTATGATAACACTAAATGGCATCATTTTCACTGCTTCTTCTCCATGGATTCTGTTTCTGTTCCTGAGGTTGAATCGATTGAAGGATTCTCACAATTGACGGTACAGTTTTAATTATCTTCATTTATGTAATTTATTGGTTAGGTCAATGTTGTTACATTATGTTAAATTTTGTTTTGAGGTGTGTATTATTATATTGCTACTGTTTAGGAAAGTGATCAGGATAAGTTGAAAAAGATTGTGAGTGAAGGGGATCAACCTGATACAAAGGTATACTCACATAAATAAATATTCATTATATTAATTTATTTTTCATTTTGTGAAATGCGTTGAAAATCAACTGTTTGGCTTCTAAGATCACACCTTAGTGATCATCCATTGAAAACTCGATTACATTCGTGTGATTACTCTTTGTTTATAGACTGATGAAGATGAGGAATCAGCACACGAAAAGAACGTAACAAATGAAAAGGTATAATGTTATGCTTTGATTGAGAATCACATCCTATTGTAATTTTTATGTAAATTTGTTACATTACTTTTCAGCACAACTATTTTATTAATTTTGCAATGGTTTATTGTTTTGGTATTAAGATTGTTGTGGAGTATGCGAAGTCAGGAAGATCTTCATGCAAGAAATGCCCTGAGAAGATCGAATCGAAGTCTATAAGACTGGGATATAGCAGTTGGGACCCTCGAGGGTTTGAAAACACCAAATGGTATCATTTAGACTGCTTCTTCCCCTTTGATGCGGACCTAGTTTCAGTAGAGTTAATCGAAGGGTTTTCAGAACTGAAGGTATGGTTCTATTTACTATTGCAGTTACTTTGTTTCATATAATCATTTTCCTCACATATTATCAACATTTTATTTGTTCGAGAACTCATAATATCCTGTCAACCTTTTGCCGCAAAAGGAGACCACACAATGGTTCAACTTATTTAGTCGGCAACGTATTGATATTAATTATGTTATCAGTATTAACTTTTCTTTTCATAGCCCTTTTTAAGTTTTTACTTAAGAAATTACAATACATTATCTGACATTTTTTTTTTAATATGCTTTCTCATTTTCCAGAGTAGCGATCAAGAAAAGCTGAAGAAACTGGTGATAGAAGGGGATAAATCTTCTAAGAAGGTATTTGGCAGTTTTTTCAAGTTGATTAACTACATGCATTAGTGCATTACTTACACTTTTAGGCATTAAGGTGATGTTTTTCTTTTTGTTATTAGAGATAAATAATAAATAATATTTATATTTCTACTAAAGAAGGGTTGGATGCAAGAATCGGTCGACTTTTTTTTAACAAGTTTGTGTATGTAAAGATTTTGAGGCTCACAGGTCCATGTTCATGCATCTAGGTCCAATGTCAATAACAATGCACTTATCTTGCTGTTACATGTTGGTCATCTTTTTTTTTTTTTTTTTTTTTTTTTTTTTTTTTTTTTATCTGACCAATTTAGGCATTAAACTTAGTAGAGTGTTTTTATTTTTATTCCCATGTTGTATCATGTATGTGCCCGAAAATATCAACCCACTTTCTCAAATGTTTCACAATCGTCATTATGTAGGATTATGGTTAATGGGGCACTTGCTTACCTAATTGTAATGTTCTTTTGAAACAGAGAGAAGGTGACGAGACTGAGTCAGACAGAGGAGATATGAAGAAGCTTAAGGTAGACTGACGTGGCAGTTTTTGTCTTAGGCAATGTATTATATTAGATGGATCGAAAATCTAATTTATAAATTGCATAGATAATCAAGCATTTTGACTTGTGTGATCGCACCTTAACTAACTTGAAAGGATATATGGATATGATGATGAGAATGTACATGCTACAGATAAATCTGTAATTGCAAAGCATGAAAGTTTGTGATCATTTTATTTGGCTTGCCTTTTATGTTATGTTTTCACTTCTTCATATCTTAAGGAAACTAAAGACATTCATGTGATTATTCTTTTTGATTATAGACTGATGAAGAAGATGGTGGGGAATCTGGGCAAGATAAAAAGAAAGCAACAAATAAAAAGGTATAGTTTTATGTTCTGTTTTATTTAGATCACGTTTCCATGTACTTTTATGTCAAATTGTTTGTTAAATGATTCAATACAAACCACTTCACTAATTTTGCAATGTTTTCTTGGATTTGTATTAAGATTGTTGTGGAGTATGCAAAGTCAGGAAGATCTTCATGCAAAAAATGCTCTGAGAAGATCGAAACCAAGTCTATAAGATTGGGATACAGCAGTTGGGACCCACGTGGGTTTGAAAACACCAAATGGCATCATTTAGACTGTTTCTTTCCTCTAGATGCAGACCCGGTTTCTGCAGAATCAATAGATGGGTATTCAAAACTGAAGGTGAACTTAAGTTTGTTCTGTTTATATCCGTTACCTACTGATTATGTACTTATTTGATTCCTTTTCCGCATAATACTTTTTTCTCAGTATTAGGACTATATAATTGTGTGATGTTGTCGTTGAAAGAGATTTTCACATTGGTCAAGTATGATTGCCAGCAATCATTTTGTTAAAGTTGAAATTGAAGCAAAACACTATGTGTTTCTATCTAATGAGTGAATTTGTTTGCTTCTTTCAGTTGCTTTTTAATAATCAATATCGATATTAAACTCTGTTCAAAACCAGTTAATTCTTCAATTGTTGGTTTAGAGAATCCAGGACTATGTCTCGTAATTTGTTTGAGTTTTTATTCGTTGTTTGTTCAGGGCAGTGACCAAGAAAAGTTGAAGAAACTGGTTACAGAAGGTGGTCAATCTTCTAAAAAGGTATGCTTACTTTGCGCTAATTATTAACACAATGTATGCATTACACTTGTACCTTTTTAGGTGTTTAGGCAGTTTTGTTCTAGTTGATTCACTGTATGTATTACTTACACTCGCCTTAGGGCCTTCTTTATCTATCTTTGGCACCTGTTATCTATATAGGTTTTCGATTATTTTGCTATGTGGTTGAGGTTAGTTAACTGTATAAATAATTAAAGTATATAAAAAACTCATGACATTATTATTGGTTTGTGACAGTCAAATGAAGATGATGAAATGGAGCTGCAGGGGCGGGACGAGAAAATTGAAAAGGTATCAAGATCATTAATCGAGTGATTATAGACTTTTGATTTTACAAAAGTTTCCAATTTGAATTCTATCCATTAGTCTCTATGATGCAAGAACATGCTAATGCTTAGTTTTCATTGCCATGTTGATTCAGTTGCTCCTCACATCTATTTTGTGTTAAAAAATTTGAAGTCCTTATACATGTTCAAATTTCCAGTATTTGTACTCACGCTGAATTAGTATGTATAGCAATTGTATTATCTTTACTCGAAAATAGAAGACAAAAGTTATTTATGTTCTACACTATATTGCATAAATCCCTTTATAATTTTATCCATTTCACTTTCCAGTTTTTTTTGCTCTTTTCAAAAAGTCAAGTTATTATGTAAACAAGGGCTTTTTAATGATAGCTTTAACTTTCTATATTTAGAAGTCTGATTCACATAATAAGGACGTGGGATTAGAGGTAGCCTTTGCAGCTGGTGATGTCATGGCTAATTACAAGGTAAGATCAGTCATCACTTAAAATCAAGCTCTAAATCTTACAATTGCTTGACTGCAACTTTAACTACTTGTGATCATTTCTTATTTTAGGATGCAACTTTACCTCCAAAATGGAGGGCGTATCGGACCATCATATACAATGATAGGGTTTGTCCTTTTTAGTTAAACTGGTCTATATAGTCAACGAGTGATCCTGACTACTCTGACATTACTAGAAGTTATAACAATCAATAATCTAATTTGTAGGATGAGGGTCTCCACGATTCAAACAAAATTGCAGCTTTTGATTTTGATGGATGTCTTGCAAAAACATCGGTTCAAAGGTACATATGTTCTTTTGATTTTAAGCTTTTAAATTTTATTATATATTGTGTATGCTTTGGATATATAATTAGCTCATATGTAAATATGATATAATAACAGAGTAGGTGCGAAAGCTTGGTCTCTTATGTATGCTTCAATACCAAAGAAGCTGCAGAGCCTGTACAATGATGGTTACAAGCTGGTTTGCAACGTTATCTTTCTTTTCAATGTTTAAATCCTCCAGCAGTATATATAATTTATTGAAACGCCTTAAATTTTTTATTCGAGCAGGTTATCTTCACGAATGAAGCAAATATAGAACGCTGGAAGAACAAAAGACAGGCAGCTGTGGATTCTAAGATTGGAAGACTCAACAGTTTTATTAAGCTCGTCGAGGTCCCAGTTCAGGTGTTTGTCAATTTTTTTGGTTTATAGGTTTAAGAATCTGAAACGAAAACTGAACTTAAGAAATGTTTATATAGGTTTTCATTGCATGTGGTGTAAGTAAAGGTAAAGAAGAGGACCCTTTCCGCAAACCACAAACTGGAATGTGGCGCATCATGCAACAGCAGTTCAACTCTGGAATTGAAATCGATATGGATCAGTATTTTTCTTCTTTCAAAACTTTATATAGTCCTAGAGGTGGCATAAATGGGTGGTTAGCGTTACATGTCAAAATGGGTTGGGATTAAAAGGTTACGTTGGGCTGACACAAAACATTTTATTTTACCCATGCATTTTACTTTATAAATGGTATTTTCTATAAATTTGATCAGAGAAACTTATTTTATTGGAATAACTATCATATCCTATTATTAAATATAATGATGTAGGAAGTTTTCCAGTTCTTTAAGATGACTTCAACTTGTTTGACCCATTAGATTCATTTGTTTTAGTTTAGTCCTTTTGCCTAAAACAATTTGAGCCGTTTGAGATCAAACATAGCTCAAACTGACCCAGTTTTTAGGTATTTGGGCGGAAACTACGAAATTGTTGGTGTTTCCGAAGAATATGCTAGTGTAAAACGGGTTAACGAGTATGTATATACATTAAGTTTACCTTTTTGGTTTTGATAATCGTTTGATGTTCATATTTTAATTGTATAGGTCGTTCTATGTTGGTGATGCTGCTGGAAGAATAGATGATCATAGTGATGCCGACAAGAAGTTTGCAGAGGTATGCATCATATCTTTTATTTCTATTTCCACTAGGGTTGTAAACGAACCGAGCCAAGCCGAGCTCGAGCTCGGCTAGGCTCGAGTTCGGCTCGTTTGAATTTCGTCGAGCTCGAACTCGAGCTCGGCTCGGTTCGAGCCTGATATCTCAAGCTCGAGCTTGGCTCGTTTGATTTTTTACAAGCTCAAGCTCGACTCGTTAATTACATAAAATTATTTTTGAATAAAATTCAACTCTATTCTATTAAATATTTTTTGTTTATGTAATTTTTATCCACTTATAATCATAATTAATATATTAATTTTTTAACTATCATTTACATAATAATAATTATTATATACTTGTACATTATATTATTACATAAAATAATATTTTAGTGTATATAAATGAAAAGCTCGTTTAGGCTCGCGAGTTTGTTCGAGCTCGAGATATAAAGCTGGAGCTCGGCTCGTTTGTTAAACGAGCTTCAAAATAAGTTCAAGCTCGGGCATGAGCTTGTTTAGGATCGGCTCAAGTTTTTAACGAGTCGAGCTCGAGTTCGAGCTCATTTACAGCCCTAATTTCTACTACTAATAACAGAAAAAGATGAATTATATTCAAATCTTTATTTATATTTGTATATATGTGGTTGCAAGGCTATTGGATTGAAGTTTCATCTTCCCGAGGACTACTTTGATGCATGAAGATAATATTTACATAGGATTTGCTAACTAGTCTACGTTTTTGAATTGCTCTTATATACAGAGGGCTCTACCTAAGTAGACTTGTATCTATGACATGATAATGATTTTAGTATAACTAGTTTAAACAAATATTCCTCTAGCTATGGTAATTTTGTTTAATCTTTGCGTGCACATGGCAAGTAGAAAAGCTTCTACTTGAGAAATATTCGAGCACAGCTTGGTTACCTCAAACGTATCCATTAATACCCTGATGTGTGCAGGGTAGTGTACGAAATAGTTATATTTTTACTACGAAATACGATACAATTTATACAAGTTTTATTTATTTATATAGATGGGATATATCTAAACCTTGCTACAACACTTATAGGCAGTGTACCTAATCGTACAGTAGTGTAGTTTGTAGTAAGTCCGGTTCGTCCACAGAGAACTAGTCAAGTTTAACGCTATATTTTTAAACAATTATATTTGTATATATATATATATATATATATATATATATATATATATATATATATATATATATATATATATATATATATATATATATATATATATATGTCGTATTATTATTATTATTATTATAAAAAGAGGGGTTTTTACCGTTTAATGACCGGTTTGTCAATTTTAAATAAAGCGTAAAGATAAATGACGATAATATAAATGACAGAATTTAAATTGCGATAAAGTAAATTGCAGTAATTAAAATGACAGTAAATAAAGGTACGATGAAATATGAAATAAAAGTATTATGCTTATTTAAACTTTCGTAATCATGATGTTTGACGTGTTGATTTTAATTTATTACCCGGGTTAATTGTCCTTTGTCCTGGATTATTTGATACCTATTTGGTTTTTGTCCATAATAGTCCATCGGTCATAATTATAAAATGCTCGTCAAATTAACCTTATTCTCGAAGTCAAATATTACAACTAATTAGGGATTCGAACTGTAACAAGGTTTTAATATTTTGTTAATAATTACACCGGGTTATCGACTGCGTGTAATTCAAGGTTTTAATATTTTGTTAACAATTACACCAATTATCCTTGTATGTAATCCACCCCTGTTTTAATGAGATGTGAATATTAATTTACCCACTTGATCAGAATGAATAATCAATTACCCAACCCGAATAATTAATTAAATGATCGTAAAAGATGTCGTATAAACGTCACTAAATAGAACATACATAATCATTTTAATAATTATTAGATTAACTAATTTGAAGATAGGTTCGACAGATTCTAATGAGTTGTCATTCGATTAGACAATACCCCCTATCTATTAATAGTCAATAGTCCAATGTCCACAAGTGTCGGTCTTTTGTCCAAACCTTAATTATGGTACAAAATTCAATAACCCAATCTTAATTTTTAGTCCAACATCACGATTACTTCGGCTCAAATAAGCATAATAATAACTTAGTTACGAGACATTAATTTAAAAAGGAAGAACATAGCTTACAGTGGTAATTAATTGCGTAGCGTTACCCGGACAGAGTTTCGACTTTAAAACCCGTAAAACATTTCTTACAATAACCCAACTAAACCATAATTTATTATTAATCTTAAATTAAAATTATAATTATAATATAAATATATTACATAGAGAAGAGAGATTGATTTTTGTGTAAGTAATTCGTCCGAAAAACTGACTTTTTATAGAACTTGGCCTGCTACATTAACTCATGCGGTCGCATGAGATTTTAGTGCAAATCTCATGCACTCGCATGAGTTTTATGCCTATTTCCCATGCGATCGCATGGCCGTCAGATCCAGCTCACATATTTTTTGTTTGCTAGTTTGTCGACGTTATTTAATATAATATATAATATATAAATAATTTATATAATTATTTAAATATTATATTATATTCTTGTGCATAGTTGACTTGTAATTTTAGTTCCGTTGCGTCACGCGTTGATAGTTGGCTCAGGTCCCGGTTCCGGTTTTTCGAACGTCCTTTCGTATAATTTAATATCTTGTACTTTGCGTTTTGCGGCTCGTATTCTTGTAATTTTGAGACGTTTCTCATCAATAAATTGAACCACTTGAATTATATCTTGTACATTTGAGATTTTTGGTCATTTGCGTCTTCAAATCGTCGTTTTCTTCTTTTGTCTTCGCACTTATTTATTTAAACGAATATTACATAAAAATAGAACAATTGCAACTAAAAGCTTTACATATTGGAAGGATATTGTGCCTAAATATATGTTCATTTGGAGCACTATCAAATATCCCCACACTTGAGCGTTGCTTGTCCTCAAGCAATACAGAACTTGAAATTAAATCACACTTCACTCGAATCACTTTTTTATTCTCACACTTTATACATCAGTGATTTTGATACGGCGGTATAAACAATGGTAGTAACGATGTGGTTTACAGTCCCACATGACTATGAAAATTTAGATCCTTTAAGGAAATTAGATCTTTATGAAAACATTTGATCTTTTGAAAATTCATTCTAGATTTTACCCTAGATAAGTTTTTCGGAATAACCCTTCACCGGTGTTGCAAAATATTTTTATGGGTTTTGTGGGTTTCAGATTTAAAAATTTTAGTTCAAAACTTGCGGTTTTGTGTCACCCACTTGCTAACCTTGTATTAGGAAAGCAACACGTCCAGTATACTTGCTCCGTATATTACCTTTTGGTAAACTACCGTCCGGTTGTAAAGGAAAACGTTGAACAAGCAACTGTTAAGGCAATGTCTAATGACATGCAGGTGTTCATGGTCCACAACGTGTCGGATGCAATTACTATCCTTTGTAGGAGCAATAGTAAAGATCACCCTATAGTTTTTTCGGTCTGGCACAAGGTCCTGTCTTCGACCATGCTATGCAACCACCATTCTTACGGTTGACACCCGATTTGGTTCAGGTGACCTAATGAATTCCAGGTGAATTCCTAGGATTTTACGTTCAATGGTAATGAACGCATTGAAAATAGGTTTTCAGAAAACAAATTGATTTTAATTTTGATCAAAATATTTTCTCGTTCAAGCTCGAGTTTAGATATCATCGAATTCCATGAGTTTGTAATTCTCAATCTTTAAAGTCAATCTCAAGGATTGAGTAATATCGGGCTTAAAAGCTGATTTTTAATCTTTTAAGGAGATTATCCTTTCTGGGGGTCTGATTCATTAGTCTTATCAAGCTAATTTGCACGGCGCTCTCCCCATTTTACGAGACAGATCCTCTCATGGTTAGGATAAGTCTGACCACTTGGCGACCCTGTTTGATGCTGAGGTCCGTGGATTTCCTGCTGATTTTAGAGATGACTTTTCTAGATTTTTCGTCAACCTACACCTGGTCTGGACGACAACTTCTTGACCTAAATCAAGAAGCGCGTGTCTTTTTCGAAAGACTTTACTTTCTTTTAATGATGGAATTGATTCATCGTATAGATCCATCTTTCTTTCAAATATATATTACAGTAAATTAGGTAAAACTGATTAAAATCGTCCAAAGCAAAAGTACCTGCAATAATCTGTACCAAATATGTGATATGTGTTTTAAATAACTTGGTAAATTCTTCCCACACTTAACTTCTTTTTTTTTCTTTGCCTTTTTTTTTCCTCTATTCCATTTTAAATGAATTCTAACGTTTTGGGTTGTTTCTCCATTTATGTTCTCTCCGAGGTAACAATAATTTCGGCATTAACACCTAGTTTTATCGTTCATAAATATGTATAAACATGATTTTGAATTCATTTAGTTGAAAATTTTTCAAATTTTCACAAAATTTGGCAATTATACTAAGTGTAAACCCGAGAGAATTTATAACCCTTCCCCACACTTGAGATCATGCAATGCCCTCATTTGCATGAAATCAGACTATAATTATAAATTCATGAGGGTGATTAGTGTAGAAAAGTGATTAAAAATACCCAGTTTGAAATTTCTAAGCTCGTCGAATGATAGATGGCGCGCCTCATCGTTCATTCCTTTTGTTGTAATTTCACATATGTTTTGCGTCTTATCATCAAAATTATTAGCTTTTGCTGAACTTAATGTCAGTCTTTGAAAGTGCGTCGTTTTACCCTATTTTGTATATAAGATAAACTACAAACATATATATAATATATATATAAATATATTTTTTTTATATAAAACCTTTATTTATTAAAACAATTTAAATGAATAATTTTTAAAATTTTGTTTCCTTTTACTTTAGGTAGTTTCGGTATGTTTACCTAGTCCGTCCCTCGACAAAATTTAAAATTTGTCGTTTTTAAAGCGATTGTTTTAAAAGCAAAGATTTTTGGGTTTTTTTAATTTTTTTTGGTATACTTTAGATCAATAATATTAAAAATAATGATAACAAAATTTGTCATCCCGCACTCGGGTAAAGCAATTTCGGTTCCATGACCTAGTCTTCAACTTACGATGAATTTTAGAAATCATTTTTTAAACTTAATGAAATAAAGTAATTTTTATTTTAAATTCACACAAAACTTAAATTTAAAAATGCATATTAATTTCATACAAAACCTACAAAACAAAAATTCAGAATGGGGGGAGAAAACTAGTTCTTTATATATATATACATATATATATATATATATATATATATATATACACACACACATATATATATATACATATATATATATATATATATATATATATATATATATATATATATATATATATATATATATATATATATATATATATATATATATATATATATATAAAAGACCAATCAAATTCCATTCTCGAAACTACACGAGAACAGAACAACTAACTCTAGACAGTGTTTTCTTTTTAGGACATTCGAATCTCTCCACACTTAGGTAGATGTGGTGTCGAAATTGTGATTAACTTCATCGTCAATTTCTTTTGGACCATAATCAACTTGCATATCTGTGACTTTTGCTTTAAGCCTTTGGTCTGATTCCTGTGTAACATTCACAAATTCAACTAGTTTCACCTTTTCTTTAGGCGATAGATTGGATACTAACCGGTTACATAACTTAAAGTTCCCCTTGGTTCTAGCATCGCGAATCCGTTTAATAAGTTTCTTCATTGAACTGTTAATAACGGAGTCATTTAATTTCATATCAACAACGAGGTTCTTTGTTATCAAGTCATCATTAGGCGTTACTTCATTTTCTCCACATTTAGGCGTTTTATTATTGCTAAGCACTACCGTTGGAGTTGGTAAAACAACATGGTTCTTACCAATCGTTTTTGTTGGTTCAACGGTTTTGGTTGGTGGAGATTTAGCCTTTCGACTCACAAAGGTGATCGACTTTTCATCGTTACTAAGTGTCATTCTACCCTCTCTTACATCAAATAACGTCCCGGTGGATGCTAAGAATGGTCGACCTAAAATTAGAGGAATGTTTGGGTCCTCTTCTATGTCAATGACAATAAATTTGACTAGAAAGGTTAAATTACCTACTTGAACGGGTAGGTTGTCAGCAATTCCAACTGGGTGCCTAATGGTTTGATCAAAGAGTCGAACACTCATTTCTGTTAGACTTAACTCACCTACTCCTAATCTCTTATATAATGAAAGAGGCATAACACTCACACTCGCACCTAAATCTGCTAGTGCATCATACATGACACAATCACTAAGTAGACAAGGAACAATAAATTCACCCGGATCATCCAACCTGGGTGGAGGTTTTGGTGGAACTATCTTCACCGGGTTTACTTTTACGGTTTTTGTTTCTTGTACCTTCTTATTTTTCTTCTTCTTCTTTCTAGAGGTATCACAAACTTTATTACCGATTACTTGCACATACTCAACTCCTTTTCTTGAAAACGGGATGGGTGGTTTAGGGATGGCAGATTTATTTCAAGATTCTGGCAGACATTACAGCAAGCATTAGGAACTCGTCTAGACATGAGTACTGCCTATCATCTACAAACTGATGGGCAGAGCAAAAGGACGATACAAACGCTTGAAGACATGCTACGAGCATGTGTTATTGATTTCAAAAACAGTTGGGATCGACACCTTCCGTTAGCAGAATTTTCCTACAACAACAGCTATCATTCAAGCATTGAGATGGCGCCGTTTGAAGCACTTTATGGTAGAAAGTGCAGGTCTCCGATTTGTTGGAGTGAAGTGGGGGATAGACAGATTACGGGTTCGGAGATAATACAAGAAACTACAGAGAAGATCATCCAAATTCAACAACGGTTGAAAACTGCCCAAAGTCGACAAAAGAGCTACGCTGACATTAAAAGAAAAGATATAGAATTTTAAATTGAAGAGATGGTCATGCTTAAAGTTGCACCTTGGAAAGGCGTTGTTCGATTTGGTAAACGGGGGAAATTAAATCCAAGGTATATTGGACCATTCAAGATTATTGATCGTGTCGGACCAGTTGCTTACCGACTTGAATTACCTCAACAACTCGCGGCTGTACATAACACTTTCCACGTCTCAAATTTGAAGAAATATTTTGCTAAAGAAGATCTCACTATTCCGTTAGACGAAATCCAAATCAACGAAAAACTTCAATTCATCGAAGAACCCGTCGAAATAATGGATCGTGAGGTTAAAAGACTTAAGCAAAACAAGATACCAATTGTTAAAGTTCGATGGAATGCTCGTAGAGGACCTGAGTTCACCTGGGAACGAGAAGATCAGATGAAGAAGAAATACCCGCACTTATTTCCAGAAGATACGTCAACACCTCCAACTGCTTAAAATTTCGGGACGAAATTTATTTAACGGGTAGGTACTGTAGTGACCTGAACTTTTACATGTTTATATATATTAAATGAAATTAATATTTGCATGATTAAGTGTTTCCAACATGTTCAGCAATCAAACTTATTAAGACTTGATTAATTGAAATAGGTTTCATATAGACAATTGACCACCCAAGTTGATCGGTGATTCACGAACGTTAAAACTTGTAAAAACTATAAGTAAACATATCATTAAGTATATTAACAATGAACTACATATGTAAAAACAAGACTACTAACTTAAGGTTTTCGAAACGAGGCATATATGTAACGATTATCGTTGTAACGACATTTAATGTATATATATATCATATTAAGATATATTAATACATCATGATATCATGATAATGTAATAATTTAATATCTCATTAGATATAATAAACAATAGGTTAACAACATTTAACAAGATCGTTAACTTAAAGGTTTCAAAACAACACTTACATGTAACGACTAACGATGACTTAACGACTCAGTTAAAATGTATATACATGTAGTGTTTTAATATGTATTCATACACTTTTGAAAGACTTCAAGACACTTATCAAAGTACTTCTACTTAACAAAAATGCTTACAATTACATCCTCATTCATTTTCATCAACAATTCTACTCATATGCACTCGTATTTGTACTCGTACAATACACAGCTTATAAATGTATTTATTATTGGTATATACACTCAAATAATCAGCTCTTAGCAGCCCATGTGAGTCACCTAACACATGTGGGAACCATCATTTGGCAACTAGCATGAAATATCTAACAAAACAACAAACTAATGGAGACTATATTGACACCATAATTCACGTGTAAGAACACACACATAAACACTTTCATTTTGCAACTTACATGCATCAAACTACTCTCTCTCAAGTGTTCTTCCATTGTTCTAAGTGTTCTTCATCATCTTCATCAAAATCTAGCTCAATCTAGTTCATAAATCCATACATAAACCAAGTTATAAAACAACTACTCAAGAACACACCAACAACACTTCCAAGTTTACTAGCTTACTTTCAATCTTGCAAATCCACTTTGAGTGATCATCCAACCTCAATAAATCTTTCTTAATTACAGTAAGATATATTTCTAATACAAGGTAATACTCATATTCAAACTTTGATTCAATTCCTATAACTTTAACAATCTTATTTCGAGTTGAAATCTTACTTGAATTTGTTTTCGTGTCATGATTCTACTTCAAGAACTTTCAGGCCATCCAAGGATCCGTTGAAGCTAGATCTATTTTTCTCATTTCCAGTAGGTTTATCCACAATACCATAGGTAGTAATGATGTTCTTAACATCATTCAATTCATATATATAAAACTACCTTATTCGAAGGTTTAAACTTGTAATCACTAGAACATAGTTTAGTTAATTCTAAACTTGTTCGCAAACAAAAGTTAATCCTTCTAACTTGACTTTTAAAATCAACTAGACACATGTTCTATATCTATATGATATGCTAACTTAATGGTTTAAAACCTGAAAACACGGAAAACACCGTAAAAACGGATATATGCCGTCGTAGTAACACCGCGGGCTGTTTTGGGTTAGTTAATTAAAAACTATGATAAACTTTGATTTAAAAGCTATTCTTCTGGGAAAATGATTTTTCTTATGAACATGAAACTATATCCAAAAATCATGGTTAAACTCAAAGTGGAAGTATGTTTTCTAAAATGGTCATCTAGACGTCGTTCTTTCGACTGAAATGACTACCTTTACAAAAACGACTTGTAACTTGTATTTCTGACTATAAACTTATACTTTTTATATTTAGATTCATAAACTTAAGTTAAATATGAAACCATAGCAACTTGAATCACTCAAAACGGATTTAAAACGAAGAAGTTATGGGTAAAACAAGATTGGATAATTTTGCTTGTTGTAGCTACGTGAAAATTGGTAACAAATCTATATTAATCATATCCTAGCTAACTTATATTGTATTATACATGTATTCTAATATATTATGTAATCTTAGGATACCATAGACACATATGCAAATGTTTTGACATATCATATCGACCCATCTATATATATTATTTGTAACAACCATAGACACTCTATATGCAGTAATGTTTGAGTTAGCTATACAGGGTTGAGGTTGATTCCAAAAATATATATACTTTAAGTTGTGATCTAGCCTAAGACGTGTATACACTGGGTCGTGGATTGATTCAAGATAATTTATATCGATTTATTTCTGTACATCTAACTGTGGACAACTAGTTGCAGGTTACTAATGATTCAAGATAATTTCTTCCATTGTTCTAAGTGATCTTAGATATTCCGAGATATTATCGTATCTTTAATTATAAATATCCTCCATATTTCTGGAGATATTTTTATAACTAGTCTTACCTGAAATCATTAATCTCTTCGTACTATCAGTGTTACCTCATATAGAAACTGTTAGTTTCTATATTCTGTAAACTTTCGAGCTTAAAATATGAAAGTTATTGAAGTAATGTTGGGAACTGATGCATGAATTAGTATAATATAATGACACTTGATCAACGTGATTATATTACAGTAAGTCATGATGAGTTTCTAATGGAACGTGATGATTCACAGAACATACCATCATCATGTGCCATGTTACATAACTCTTTCATTCTACTTAACTCCTGAACAAATCAAGAAAATGTATTATTGATGGTTCTATCTTCTGTGATGTTGATAAATTTAAAAATCAAATCGTGCTATCATGTTCCTTCCTGCTTAGAACATTATAATCATTCGAAACTCTATATCTACAAATTCTGGACCATTATTCGCTTGACTTAAAGTCGGGAAGTGAAAACAAAAGCATGGAGCCCCGAAATATAAAGGAGTATACAAAACCCGATAACAACACAGGAATTACAAACCGTGAGTAACATCACCATCAGCCCGTAGTATGATATTGTCCACTTTGGACACAAGCCGATCACCGACGGGTTACCCGCGCACGAGTACAACCCCGGATCGCACTTCTACCTCACGGATTTGCTTCTCGGGTAAACACCCTCAAAACACGTCATACCAGAAGAGGTATCCACACCCTTATAAGGAGTGCTTTGTTTTCCTCTCTCACCGATGTGGGACGAGTCTGTTACAACTCTCCCCCCTTCGGGACACTGCGTCCCTGCAGTGCACATCGATGTGGGCCCCAGCTCTGATACCATAAGTAACATCACCATCAGCCCGTAGTATGATATTGTCCGCTTTGAACATAAGCCGATCACCGACGGGTTACCCGCGCACGAGTACAACCCCGGATCGCACTTCTACCTCACGGATTTGCTTCTCGGGTAAACACCCTCAAAACGCGTCATACCAGAAGAGGTATCCACACCCTTATAAGGAGTGCTTTGTTTTCCTCTCCCACCGATGTGGGACGAGTCTGTTACACCGTGTATGTCAATGTTTATCGCAACGTAAAGACAC
Source organism: Rutidosis leptorrhynchoides (assembly GCF_046630445.1). Lineage (NCBI taxonomy): Eukaryota > Viridiplantae > Streptophyta > Magnoliopsida > Asterales > Asteraceae > Rutidosis > Rutidosis leptorrhynchoides. The sequence goes on from NC_092334.1 coordinate 80,871,300, forward strand.
GGGAGAATTAAAAACACTATAACCCCCAAGAGCGAAGTAGAAGAAAACAGATTCCTCTGGTGGGAGTTGGAAGAGGAGAATGAATGTTGCGATAGTCAGAATAAGAACAATGATCAGAACTGGAATAAGCATTTTCACAACCCTTGGAAATGTAAATCAAGGAAAGAAAATATAGAAGTGGTGAAAATAATGGAACGGTAGAGGTAAATTTATAATAAGAATATCCGACATAGCAATCAAGGCAGATATCCGCATTTAATTAAAGAGATCTTAATTACCGTATTCAACGAAGAATCAGATCTTTTAGATTTTAAAGATTTTCTTTAAATCCCTTAAATTTCGGAATTCAACCAAGACAACGTCAAAAGCTAAAACGCACCTTATTTTCTAAATTCCACCGTGACTACGTCAAAAGTTAAATCTCTATCTCAATATGTTGTGACAGCTTCATTCGTACTCCTCGAATAATCGAATGGTTTTATCCATATTACTCAATACTGATAAAACTCAATTGATCAACTCATATGCGTCATGAAATCATATTTCTTGTTAACCATGACCACTTCACTCAAATTTCGGGACGAAATTTCTTTAACGGGTAGGTACTGTGATGACCCGGGAATTTCTGACTAAATTTAAACTTAATCTTTATATGATTTCGATACGATAAGCAAAGTATGTAATGTTGAGTCTCGAAAACTTTGGAACAGTTTACATGAATGCATTTGACCTTTGACTGATCTCGACGATTCACGAACAACTATTTGTAAATAGATAACATATATATTTAAAAAGATATTTATAATTTGAAATATAATTTAGAATATTATATAAAATGATTATTAGGATTTATATTGTAAGATAAATAAAATAAAATGCGATTAATGGAAACTATATTTAAGAATATATAGATATATATAAATTGTATATAAATATTGCTTTTAAATATATAATGTTATATTAAAATTAATTGTTTAAAAATATATATAATTGTTTTAGTAATTAACGTTGCAATTTAAAACTGTTTATATATAGAAAGAGAATATATTAAAAATAATTAATTTTGAACCTAATTAGTAAACGTCAGGGACACTCGGTTGACGTTTCGTTAGTTTTGATATAGATATATTACACGTTCATGAATGATTAAGATAAAAGTTGGATTGTAAATTGATTACGAAGATTTTAGATTCATTAAAAATATTTTTATATTTTTAAGTTTAAATATTAGTACTCCGTACATATAAATTGGAACACAAAATAAATAATTATTGAACCTTTTTGATCAGGTTTCAAACAATTAATGAGTGAAATAATTAAATACATTTAATCTAAAAATTTGAAATTTTTTTAGGAACTCTTTTATATATTAACTGTTTAGCATTAGACACGATAGTACACCATTTGAAAAACGTCGGTAGGAAGAGAACAATAATTATGGCTGCTAACTGTTTAGTTGTTAATTTATATTACATGTTACTGTGCTTATGATTGAATCCATGATTTGTTTTCTTATCAAACAACTTACATCATAGATATAGATATATAAATAATATATATCACTTATTATCACATATACGTACGAGATATATATCTATCACCAATCTATTTCTTCTTCATTGTAAACCACACCCACATAATCACTTGTGATCACCACCACTAAAATAAACCACGACACCTTGAACCACCGTTGAACCACCACCTTCTAACACCATAACAAACCACCACAAGTACCATCGGTTTTATATTTCTGTTTTTCTGGATTAATTCATGAAAACAAGACCACAACCACCCTTATAGTTCTTGAACCACCACCCATCAACCACCATAAACTACCATGACCACCACTCAAAAACCAACAAATCCACATACGTTATTATAATTTCCTTCTTCTTTCGAACTTCTATAGCTGCAACTGTATACGGTTTCTAATCAAGGTACTATGTTACTGCTGCAATTCCTTCTAGTTTCTGTTTCGTTTTAAAATCATCACCACAACTGCAGTTACTTTCATACTGCTACTACTACCTAGTTGCATTTTTAATTTTCGTTTTACTACCGTCACAATCCAACCTTAGAACACTCGACAATCATCACTCTTTATTGTTATTTCTGTTTTGCTATTCGATAAATCAAAACCCACTTGTTTTACTACGGTTACTGCTCATTTACAGCTGCTACTGCAGTTTTGTCGTTGTCGGTTGTTGATCAAGCAAGAATGAAGAAACAGTGAAACCAAACAAAATTTTCTCCCTTCTGTTCACTGTACGATTATGAAAATAATAGTGACGAAAGTGATTGCCTCCTGCTGCTGTTTCTAATTCAGTGACCATGATGAATCCATGATAATGATGATACGATCGATGATGAGTGATATACATGATGAACGAATGATGATAATATAAGTAGAATAATATCAGATGTTAATGAAGATGATGATTCGAGAACGATGGTGATAGTGATGAATGATGAAGGTGACGAGCTACTACTCGAAACCGATTTTATGTTTTTATTTCAAAAGAACCCATCAACCACGACAACCTACACATGTTTCTGTTTTAGATTTTAAGAAGATAAATGGCAGCTTTGGTTACGGTTAAATACATTTAAAGTCGGTATATTATCAGGAAAGTAGCACTGGCTTAATGGTTCTAAGGGAGTGAGGATAACCGGGAGACCAGGGTTCGATCCTAGGCTACCTAAAGAGAATTTTTTTTTAGTTAACTTACTGTTGGACTATAATGGACTTTTAACTTAGACATGGGCTAGTACATTTCTGATATAAACTTGGGCCGAGAACTAATACTAAATTCCAGTTGGGCCGTGAAGTTAATTAGGATGTTGGACCGAAATCTTGTCTCTCAAATTGGGCCGAAAAGAAAACAAGAGAGCTAAGTAAACTTCGGGTAGGATGTACTTCTGAAAGAATCGGATGGATCAATGGTTAGGGGTGTTGTCACAAAACGAGAGGTCGTGGGTTCAATTCTCGTCCTTGGCAACTTATTTTTTTTATTACTCCTAAGGTATTATTTGACATTATTAAAATTATTATTAAGTATTGTTATTGTTATAACTATCTTTATTATTATTAATAATATTATTATTAATTCTATTGTTATTATGGTTATAATTATTATTAAGTATTATCGTTATTACTATATGTATTATTATTATCATTATCGTTATAAAATATGACACTTTTAATATTATTAACTATGTTATTATATATACAACTTATATATACAAATAGATATATGAAAAGTATCATGAATATAAATATTTTATAAAGAAGTATATATATGTTTATATATGAAAAATATTATTATAAATATATTATAAAGACATAAATCTTAATTCGTTAGATTATTAATGAAATACATAGGTAAAAATAATAATTAAAATCACTGATAATAATACATATTTTCGATTACGATTATATATGTATTAATGAATATACAAATGTTATAGGTTCGTGAATCCAAGATCAACCCTATACTTGTTCAATGACGTCATATGTATTTTTACTACAAAATACATTAGGTGAGTTTATTTATTCCCTTTTTCTCATTATATTTTTGGGACTGAGAATACATGCGCTGTTTTTATAACTGTTTTACGAAATAGACACAAGTACGTGAAACTACATTATATGGTTGAATTATCGAAATCGAATATGCCCCTTTTTATTAAGTCTGGTAATCTAAGAATTAGGGAACAGACACTCTAATTGACGCGAACTCTAAAGATAGATCTATCGGGCCCAACAAGCCCCATCCAAAGTACCGGATGCTTTAGTACTTCGAAATTTATATCATGTCCGAAGGAGGATCCCGGAATGATGGGGATATTCTTATATGCAGATTGTGAATGTCGGTTACCAGCTGTTCAATCCATATGAATGATTTTTGTCTCTATGCATGGGACGTATGTTTATGAGAATTGGAAATATGAAATCTTGTGGTCTATTAAAATTATGAAATGATTATTTATGTTAAACTAGTGAACTCACCAACCTTTTGGTTGACACTTTAAAGCATGTTTATTCTCAGGTATGAAAGAAATCTTCCGCTGTGCATTAGCTCATATTAGAGACATTACTTGGAGTCATTCATGGCATATTTCAAAAGACGTTGCATTCGAGTCGTTGAGTTCATCAAGATTATTATTAAGTCAATTATAGTTAGATGTATAATGAAATGGTATGCATGCCGTCAACTTTCGATGAAATGAAAGATTGTCTTTTTCAAAAACGAATGCAATGTTTGTAAATGTATCATATAGAGGTCAAGTACCTAGCGATGTAATCAACTGTTGTGAATCGTTTATAATCGATATGGACTTCGTCCGGATAGATTAGGATGGGTCCTTTCACTTTGACTTAGGTTGAGGACCTTTCGGACCGACTTACTACTTGCATACTTTTCATATAGTCTTTTACCGCACATTCACTGTGAGTTATAGCTCCCTTTTACTTTAACTATTTTTTGGACTGAGAATACATGCGCTTTTTATGTTTTACATACTAGATACGAGTACTTAAACTTTATATATGTGTGGGTGACATAACAGCACAAAGATTCCCCTTAGCTCGGTGACGTTTAGTCATTGGTTTATGAACCGGTGAACGCGAATCTTAGATATGGATCCATAGGGTTTGACATCCCCACTCAGGCTAGTCGCGCTAGCAGTCAACGGGTGTTTAATACTTCGTAAACTTACGCACTTGCCAGGTGTACTTTTAGGGGGTGATATTACTTGTTAAGTTAGTTACCGGGTGCCCACAGATAAGCATATACTTTTCATACTGTTTTGAATACGAAATCTCGCGGTCTACATTACATTACTAATTACAAACAAATTATAGCTCACCAACATTCGTGTTGACTTTTTAAGCATGTATTTCTCAGGTGCTTAGACGTTGTTGCTTCCGCTGTTAGACTTGCTGTTATAGTCTTGGTGTTATAGACTTGCTGTTATAGACTCGCTGTGCTAGACTTCCGCTGCATTACTTAGAGATGTCTCAATCATGGAACTTTTACTTTGCATTCACAACTTATGTTACATTTGAACAATGGCTTTGTAATGACCTTTGTGTCACATACTTATGTTAATGCTTTCTATTCGTAGAAGCACGTTATCTTTGTAAAACATTTGACGTTGGTAAATCACCTTTTCATGAATGCAAAACTTGTTTTAAAACAGCATGTAGTATTGTACCATGTAATGGACCTATTGTTGATGATCCGTACACGTTGATTTTGTACGGGGCGTCTCATCGGTTTTATTTATTGAACAAAGTTGGGGGACTTTATTTGGAAAAAGGAAGGAAAAGTAAAAAAAATGAAAGGACGAAAATGCCCCTGATTACTATTCACTATTTTTGTCTAATAGTTAATATAGTAATTATAATTATTTTGAGAATAATATAAATGGTAAGGGAGACATTTATTTGAGATGAAAGGAGTATTAGTAACTTAATTTCTTACATAATAAACTCATAGAGAGGAAATTGGCTTTACATAGTAGAAAGGTGATCAAGCATATTTTCACGAGGTCAAGGTAAACTTACGCTTGAGTGCATGATAGGGTTTAAGGACTAACAATATTCGAACCTCCGACACTTAGTCGTGGATAACCCACATCAGTATCGTTTTTGATTCCGACATGGTGGCCGATTTGAGAGTCCACCAACAACCCAGCATACGGGGTTGAGTGGCCCAAAGACACGAAGGTTATAGTTCGAGACATACCTGAAAGTCTTTGCGTGTGAGATCGTATGAAACTTGTTCGTACGATGATGTATATGCTATGTTACGTATGAGTAACCGAATATGTTTTTAGGGTTTATGGGCTATGTATTTATAGACTCATGAATTAGGGTTTCGACAGGATCTCTTCCCTAATTAAATGCGATCTTATCCCAACTAACTTTCGTTATTTAAGGAAAAGAATCTGAATTAATTATACCGTACATTCTTCTAGAATGTACTGGACCCTTATGCAAGTATACAAAACTCACATCACATGGTATAGGCGCATAGAGTGCGACTATACCCGTGCCATATGTCTTTACATGGCAATTAGTGTGCGGTTCAGGGCGTTGGATGCGTAATCCGCATAGTCGTGCGGATATGCGTATCATTAAAAGGCGACTAATGCTAGGGTTGCTGATTTTTACGTTCCGTATAAGGCTCAATATAAGGCATTCGATAGTGCTCTTGAGGGCCAAGGTTTCATCAACAAAAAGAGGAAATTGAACGAAATCGCGACATTTGAGCCTTTACTGGGTGGGGTTCAGCAGGACAATGTAGTTACATGTGATCTTGGTATGAAGGCATCGACTTTGGGTTTCGTTGCGGGTAAAGGATCTAGGACAAATTTAGATAGAGATAGACTTGATTCCTTAAAGAATAGACGAGTTCGGAAGGTTGCCTCGTTAAAGAGCAAATCAAAGTCTTCGACTAGGAAGAATATGACATCAGATTTATCGTTTAGGTTACGTGATGGAATTGAGGATGAGGAAGGCGTGGGTGCGACTAAAGGGGACGGGTCGTGTAAGTGGTCTTACGTGGGCTCAGGATCGGGACGTTCATTAGAAAAGGATGGTTTTTTCGAGGTATTCAGAAAGAATGGTTTTGACTCTCCTCCGCCAGGCTCTACCAACGACGAGGATTCGACTTTTTCCTTCTAAGGCTTTTGCAGGTAATGGTGAAGACTTGAACAACACTGGCGATGGAGTTTGATTTTGTGTGTTATGGTTGTGTAGTTCATTTGTTAGATTGGTCTCCTTTTCAGTTATTTTCATTTTTGTTGTGTGTTGTCATTCTGTTTTTTGGTCTTCGGTTTAGCTTGGGCTTAGTTAGCCGTAGGTCAGTGTGTTAGGTTTAGTTGTCTGTTCTCGAGCCCGTCCTTGTTTTGCTTCTTGTATCTTGCTTCTCTTTTTCTCTTTCCGAGAAAAAGATTGGTTATATAGTTTTCGTTTTAGCCAAAAAAAAAAAAAAAAAAAAAAAAAAAAAAAAAACTCAGAGTTAGCAATTAACTTTTTTCTCATCATCAATAAATATCATTTTTTAATCGAATGAGTTAATTAAAGATATTAATGTCACCGTTTATCATTGAATGCAAAACCTTTAACATTTGGTGCGTTTTTTTAGTGACGTCTAAATGATGAATGAATAAAAAGGTTAAAGTGTTCATTATTAAGAGAATCACAACAACAACAACAACAACAACAACAACAAAACCCAATACCACATAAGTGGTGTATGTGGAAGGTGAGATGTAGACAATCCTTCCCCTATTCTAGAATAAAGACAAGTCATTTCTCCGCCCAGAGTGAAAACACTCTCAAAAGTAGAGAAAATCATCCCTCTCTCTATTCGACGGATAGAGAGATTGCTTCCGAGTGGACCTCCGGCCAATAGGTAGGAAAATTTAAATAAAATTAAAAATAAAACTGAGACGCCATGAAAATGGTAAAATCAAAGTTTCATGGATTTTAAATCGTGCCTGAAATTTAATTTAAGCTCTAAAAATAAGTTAAGTCGCTAATAAATTGGCTAATAAATCGATGCTTGTTGTCTGATCAATAACTAGAGCCGTATATTACGAGTTGAATCATTATCCTTTAATTTTTAAGGTGCATAAAAACTTCTAATAAAGATTATTAATTAATAATTAAATTTTTTCTTAAATAAAAACATGTTTGGTTTTCAGTCAGTGACAAACTTATGGAAGTTCAATTCCCCGACCCAAATCATATAGTAAATCGCAAACACAACCTCTAATATTTCCGTTCAAATAATCATTCTGCTGTTTCATCACCAAATTCTGTCTCCATTAATTCCTTCCTTCCTCCCCCAATTGTAATCTGTTCTACAACAATAAACCCTAATTAAACATGGCTCGTAGAACAACACATTTAACAGATCTAGGAACAATAGCAACTGTAGATCTATCTGAATTAGGTGCAGGCAAAGAAGGCTGGCTCGATAACCCTAATCTCCTTTGTTCGCTCGACACAAATTCAGTGGCAATCGCTAACCGTTACTTTCTTCTTGTTCTCGAATGGTCTCATGCTTCTGCTCCAGCTACTTTTCGGGTCAAGATCCGACCCAATTTATCACCAATTGAAGCTGAATATATATCTGCACTTGAATGGTTGGTGTTTGATGATATTAGGGTTATTGCTATTGGTACATCTTGTGGTTACTTGTTGATTTACTCACTTTCTGGTGACCTCATTCATAAACAGGTATGTATGTATGTATGTATCATGTTCATGTATGTATGTCTGTGATCTCAATTTCATTGGATTACAATAAATTACATTGCTTTGTATATATTGCATTGTACGAGTTGCTATAGTAATGATTAATTGTTCATATAAAGATACCTTAAAGAAAAAAATGTAATCTTGAATGAAATGAATCAAGCTAAAGCAATTTGAGACTTGTACCTTTCTTCATTAAGTAGCATTTTAGTAATAGTCATATTTGAAATCTAGAGGTGGTAATTGTGACCCGTTTACTTATTAGTTGGTCAATTTGGAATACGTATTATCTGTACCATGTCAAATAATCATATACAAATATAGCTCGAAAGGCTTGGTCATTTTGCCACCTCTATTGAAATTTGTAAAAGATTAGTGCTTTTTAATACTCCATAATTGTTACTACTTGCAGCTTGTGTATCCTGGACGAATTCTAAGATTAAGAGTTCGTGGTACTAAGCGAGATATTACTGAAGATACATCATCTTTTGAGGAAGTGTGTGTTGTTATGCCAGGCATAATTGCTCGTTTTGACGGCTCTGATATTCAGGTATGTCCTATCATCGTGAAGGGTTTATTGCAATGTCTTTTAGTGATCATTTGAATGTTAAATGATAATTAGGCAAACATCATTCTGGTTAAGTAAATTATTCTTGACATGCAGAGGGTACTACAGAAATGGTATCAAGAAACTCAAAATAAGTTTTGGAATCAGTCATCGGCAGATAGAGATTCAAACGAATCTGAAAACTCGTTTGCTCGTATTCCTTACCAAGTTTGGAATGTTAATAAATACGGTTCGTGCGTTGATGCTGCTGTCACCGGTGTCATGCCACCTCCTCTTCTCGAATTACAGGTAGCTAATTACATAGGGAAATATTGGTTTTCTGTTAATCTTAACGAGATGAATGCTAATGCATTATCAGAAAGTAAGCCTAAAAATTAAATATAGAAGTGTGGTTGCAAAAATCGCTACTCGGAGAGTACTCGGTTGGCAATCTTTAGGGAGTACTCGACAAAAGTACTCGGAGGTTGACCAACCTTGACTTTGTCCAACTTTGACTGAATTTTGACCGATTTTGTTAGTAATCCTGAGTTTGACTGAGTACTCTCCGAGTAATTCTGAGCTTTTCATTACGATATGGAGGGTATCTGAAGGTATTATGGTATTTGAATTCAGCTGCTTTTATTGTTGAGCAGTCAAGTGACCGCTACTTTTGTGCTGTAACCATTGGCGTCGATGCTGCAATTTCAGCATTCAGGTTAGCAAGCATCGGTTTCTTATACAACCTTTTCTGAATAGTGAATTACTTATTTATTTTTATTTTTTATTTTTTTTCTTAAAGGCTTTCTGAAGACAGAAGTAGGTCTTTTGTGGGAGCTATTCTGTCAAAGGTTGTCCCTGCAACCTTTTCAACTATAGCGTCTTTCTCCAAACTGATATGGAGAAGCCCCCAACCAACGAATAAACCTGAACCGAAGCCACAACCATTTGCCCGAGGTCAGGTTTATTCTTACGTTTCAGAAGTGTTCATTTAAAAATGGACGAAAGTTGTGCCTTTTATGTCAAGCAAATTTGGATGTGTGTTTTGAAAGTGATTACCTGATTTTTTAGTGGTCAAATTTATAATTGATTTTTCTAACGACAGTCCTTAGGTTGTACAAAGCGGTTAACTTCAACTTTTACATCACGGTTATTAAAAATTACAAGTGTTTTTTTGCACTAAAGAAAAATCCATAATCCAAATAATTTGTGTAAATGGTTAAAAAACGATTTTTAATTTGCGCGCTCGTTATATTTTTAAGCAATTCATAATCCAAATATTATCTCATGCATTGTGTCTCATTACAACTGATTATCTGATTACGATCATTCATTATCACGTATTATTTTCCAAAATGCATACCCACATGTATAATTCTTATGCTGTACTTAAATTTTAGACTATGCTTGTGTTTCTGCTTTATATCTACTGTAAAACACGTCCGAGTAGTTGTATCTATAACTGACTTTCTGGAATTCCAAACACGTGCAGCTTTTCCTCTTACATGTTTAAAAGATCACCCAAGAAAAGGAGAGAAGCTAACGTTATCGCCTAGTGGAACTTTGGCTGCAATAACAGATTCACTTGGTCGCATTATGCTATTGGACACTCGAGCCCTCGTGGTTGTACGCTTATGGAAGGTATTTTTAATTTCTTAGCGCTCGCCCATCATTTGTTTATTTGCGTTGAGATCTAAACTTTTTTTCAGGGATATCGGGATGCTAACTGTCTTTTTGTTGAAAGACTTGTAAATAAAGACGCCGCAGGAGTTCACACGCATGTAAAGAACGATTATTGTCTATGTCTTGCTATTCACGCCCCTCGAAAGGGCATTGTTGAGGTAAGATTTTAGTAGAGCTGGAAATTGTCCCCCTATGTAGGTTATGTTTTAACAGGTCAAATGGGTCATTTTAATATGTGCCAAAATTTACCCATTACCCAAACCCGGTCAACCTGTCCAAATACTGATGGATTAATTCTGCAGATTTGGCAAATGAGGACAGGACCCAGGATTTTAACGGTGCCATGTCCGAAAGGAAGCAAAATATTACAACCCACATACAGATTTGGATCGACGGTTGCCTCGTCATCTTCATCTTCATATAAACCATTGGAAGTTTTCTTTCTGAATGGAGATTCTGGTCAACTTTCAAGACTAAACTAATCGGTTATCATATTTATCTTACTGCCTTAGAGCTTCTTGTTTGCATACATAGTAAATTAAACCATTTGTGAATTCTTAATGTAAAAAAGCTTCTCTGCAATTACAGCATTTGAATAACCCAAAAAAGCGTTTTAAACCAAGGTCATTTGGATGACTAATTTTCAGCAAGAATTATAAATTTGAACATAGTTACATTCTTCAGAAAAAAAAAAAAAAAAAAAAATTCAGAATTTCTTTGAGAGAATGTTGTTCCGTAAACTTGTTATAAATGTACATCCTCAACATAGCATTTTTGTAATGAAAGAATGGTTCATTTTCTTAAAATAGAATTTTAAAGATACGACCTAAAAACTGATTATGACAAATCTATTGTGAAGAGAAGCAATCGAAGGTGCAAGACATTTGTCAAATGTCATATGCATTAGGTATGTTTTTAAACATACGTATACTAATCATTAGTCGTTTTTTTTTTTTTGAAAGGCAAGCTTGCATCAGTCCGGACCGAAGCATAGTCATCATTTGCACACACACACGCGCTTTCGGGCAGGAAACCCGAACCACACTCTGAGGATCCGACCATTTAACCATCCCGAGGGGCAGACGGGCCGGATCTTAGTCCCGGAGCGGGTCGGTAAAACCTTCCCTTTGGGCCACCTTCAAGGAATATATTTCAATTCCTAGAGCGGGTGACGAGGCTCGAACCCGAGACCTCTAGCCCTGCGAGTACACAAGTGTAACCGCGGTACCATTGAAGCAATGCTTCGTTGGTCTAATCATTAGTCGTTTTGATCATATGCACTTAATTATTCATTGCTTGTATTTGTTCTCTTATTGACTTTGAACGGGTTTGTTTGAAAAAAGATAGATTTACATTTGGAAGTTGGACTTGCACCTATCATTATTGGTACCTAAGAACACCATACTTAATAATGTGATTATTTAAATACGGAGGTTTCTTTTAGAGACACTGTATTTCCTCATTAAGAAAGAATCACCACGTCACAATATGAGAGTTAGAATCAACGTATCAAATATTTATATATTTTTGAAATCTCATATCCATGACAACAACAAGACTGAAAGACTAATGCCATAATAATCCACTTCAAAGCATATAGAGGTTTTCAATGGAACATTGAACTTTTAAAAGTTAGTGAAATATTGTAATTTTAAAATTACTTTTTCAAGAAATAACATGTTCCTCATCAATTTTACCTTTTTACAAATTTAAAAACATAAAATTTGATTTGTTTCTAATATTTTCTTCATTTTACTTTTATATCCACGTGAACGACGGAACTTGAACCCGATCACAGATATGGCGGCTACAAAAATTTATTAATTTTTTTAATGACAGCTGGGGCGAACAAAAACAAAACCCTTATTTTTTAGTAAAACAAATTTTTTAGGTGCAAATTAATTTTTTTTAAAAATCCAGCTGGGGCAGGTGCATCGCCCCGTCTACACAAACATCCGCCCCTGCACGTGAACTACCTTCTGTCTCTTGAATAAATATTCAATATATTATATATTCAATGTCGTTCTCTCAAAATTTCGTTAAGCTATTTGTTGGCTAACAAAAAAACTGTATAATTTGTAATGCGAATCGGGTTTCCTCCCGAACGTGTGTGTGTGCAAATGATAAGTGTCGTTGAAATAAATGATACACTGATGCAAAAACTTGCCGTTAAAAAAAAAAATTGTAATTTTTAATAAATATATAAATTTAAAATTATTATTTTTATTAAAATTTAATTTAATTACTTTAAAATTTAAATTTAAATAAAATAAAGATTAAAATAGGACACCGGCGATGTTTTGATAAATACTATCGCTTCTTAAATAATTTAATTAATTAATTTAAAAATGTATATATCCAAACCCAAATAACCACCAATTATCCAGCTGTTGTCTATAACAACCTTTTAAAATTTACTCAAATCTCACACTCTTTCATTCATCACATTGTTTTTCACAGCCACCATGGTTTCCACCGTCCCCTTTCTCCTCCTCAACATTCTCTCTTTCTCTCTCATCACCGCCGGCAAACACACTTTCCGGCCACACTTCACCATCGACCCCACCACCGTCACAATCACCGCCACCACCACCACCAACAACAACAACATCCCACCAACTACTTACTTTGAAGTCACAAAACCAATCCAACTACCCAACACAAAACCCTGCTCAACCCTTATCTTACAACATGATTTTGCTTACACTTATGGTTCCCCACCAGTTTCCGCCCCTTATTCCCCACCTTCCAACTGCCCATCAACTAACTTTGACACAATTGTTCTTGAATGGACTGCCACGTGTCAAGGCAAACAGTTTGATAGAATCTTTGGTGTTTGGTTAAGTGGTGTTGAACTGCTCAGAAGCTGCACTGCTGAACCCAGAGCTACTGGTATTATTTGGACTGTTAAAAAAGATATTAGTAAGTATTATTCTTTACTTATGAAAAATAATCAAACACTTGATGTATTTTTAGGAAATATTGTTGATAGTACTTATACTGGTATATATCATGTCAATATTAGTATTCATTATTATCCTGCTGAGAATAAGAAATCAAGAAATTTGGGCCAATTGGGTCAATTGGGTCAATTAGGTGACCCATGGGCTGATTTGATCATACCCATTTCAAGAAATTTACCTTTGAATGATGGGTTGTGGTTTCCAATACAGAATTCGAGTGATGTACAGACGAAAAAGTTTTCGATTCCACAAAATGCACATAAGGCTGTTCTTGAAGTGTACGTTTCGTTCCATGAAAACGATGAATTTTGGCCCACAAATTTACCTAATGAGTATATTTTAGATAATAATCTAACCGGTTACGCTGGTAACGGGCCGTTTAGGGAGGTTGAGGTTAGTTTAGATGGTGCTGTAATCGGTGCAGTTTGGCCTTTTACCGTAGTTTACACAGGTGGTGTTAATCCGTTACTATGGAGACCGATTACTGGTATCGGGTCATTTGATCTTCCTACGTATGATATTGAAATAACTCCTTTTTTAGGAACAATTTTGGATGGAAAAACACATGATTTTAGTTTTAGTGTCACAAACGCGTTAAATGTTTGGTTCGTAAATGCTAATTTACACGTATGGATCGATAAGAAGAGTGAAATGACTAGTGGAAAACTTTTGAAACAAAAAGGATCGCCTTTTCATGTTTCGTTGGTTTCTAACTACACGGGTTTAAACGGGACGTTTGTTACTAAGGTCACGAGATCAATAAAGTCAACGGGGTGGGTACAATCTTCACTTGGTAAGATAGTGACCGAGTCAACTCAAGAATTTAGGTACATTAATACTATGGTGATTGCTAAAAACGCAGATTCACAGATTGTTGAACAGACAATCGGGTTCAATGATACTGTGCATACCGAGAATCCGTCTTCGGTTCATTTAAAAGAATCTCTAAAATCGTTTTTGTTTTACATAGATTCGGATACAGTGGACAAAGGTAACGGGAGCTATATTTCGGTGGCAAATATTACTTTAGGGTTCAATGAGAAAAAGGTTGATAATTCGGGTACTAAATCTTCATATAGTGTTCTTGAAAATTTACAGAACGGTCAGGGCTCGATGTTTGTGAAGGGAAGTTCGGTCGTTAGTGGATTGGGGAGTACACAGGAGACGTATAATTATGCGGATGATAAATTCTGCTACTTTAGGGACATAAGCAGCTCGAATTATACGATTATATATGATAAAGAAGGGGATACATGCAGTAAAAAGAAACAATCAAGATTCAACTTGGTATCTAATCGTCATTCAATTTAAACGGTCTCATCGTTTCATTGATGTCACTTGATCTGTGGAATTTGACTTTTTTAAGTTTCTCTTCTTTTTTTTTTTTTTTTTTTTTGCACGCTTAAGTGCGGAGTTCTGATGGGATCCGGTGCGTTAGTGCTGGTATGATCTCACTCTTCTCTTCTTGATTGTATTGTACAATTTTCTTTGGGCATGAATTTAGTTTAAGAGTATTAGTTGCATATCTATCTTAGTTTTTGGTCCATCATTAATGAATATATCATATATGCTGGTAACATGGTTTTATTGCAGATCTATTGTGTTGTTGGGTACATCATTAAGACGTATATGTTCGGTAACATGGTTTTAATCCTGGTTATAACAGATAGAGGTGGAAATTTTGCGGGTCGGGGGTGTTGTTTAATGCATTAAAGCTGATCTTTCGTTGGTACCTATCATTTTGGGTCGACCCAAAACACTTTTTGTCCAGAACTTTTAATGTTACAATGCTGAAATTTTAGCAGTTAAGTACCATATAATCTATACAAATTATGTTTTGTGACTTCATATCTATCGGTATCTGCTGCCACTCAAAGTTGCACCAATTACAATCTCTCTCTAGATACTAGTACATAACCTTCAGGTGAACAAACAAAACGTATTCAAAAGGGCTGTTTGGATGTGTGTTTAAACAGATTATGATTCTGATTTTCCAATTATTTAGGTCATTGTAAAGTAATAAGAAATTAGTATGAGGGTGGAAAAACGACTGCATTTGTTCTAGGGTAGAGCCGTAGAGGTATGAATGTCTTTTCTCCTCCCCATACCCCACATACGTGCGATTGGTTAGTGTCGGTGGTGTTGTAAAGTATGAAATTTAAAAGTAAAAACGGGTTAACTTATACTTATACTTCAAGTTAATCAATTTTAAAGCACGCGCACAATCACCCTCATATTATGATAATGATACTGAAAACTAGGTGCTGTTTGCAGATCTTATTATGTCTTATGTTTGCGCGCCCGTAGACATTTATATTGCAAATTGTTTGTAATTCTGAAAACGTAAAAATTACGGAGTAAATGTTTTATTCTCTTTGCAAACTCGCAGACTTAAAAATATGCTTATAAATGTTGCAAACAGGATTAAGTTATTTTGTGAACATAAAAACAAACTTTCTTTCACTATTCATCATAAAATACAAACCCCGCATCTTCTTTACAGACATGATCAATAGATATTCAGACAAAAACATCTTAAAAACAAACAACACCTTCATCTTTAGGAACAATCCTATATGTCAACGCGCATTTGCTTTAATTGACGCAAAAAATCTAACGTTTTACACGCAGACATTGATCCGTTACGAATCGATGCTTGACACCATACGTAAAAGGATAATTGTTTTAGTTGTTTTCTGATGTAATCTATATGATGATGATGAGTATAATGAACATAAAATAATATGGAGTGAATATGTGTTTTATTATTCTCTCTAACTTACAGTACAACTGAATGTAAGAATAGAGGCATGCTCCATATCTCTTCTTTACAAGTATATATAGTATAAACAAAATAAAGAAGGCCAACTTTTCTCCATGTTCCCATGTGCACATATGCTGTATGAATCATGAGCCCCATATGTCTTCTTTACAACCATATATAGTAAAATAATATAAAGAAGACTAACTTTCTCCATGTTCCCATGTGCACATATGCTTCTTGGATCATGAGATCCACTTTGTCCAATCTCTCTAGATCAGGTAGTCTTGAATCATAAATTACTTGACTAAGATTTTCCTTATTTCTCGGAGTTGAGTATGACCACCTAACGGATCATTCCTCCCCTTCTCCGGCAAGGTTCAACCCCTGTTGAACCTAAAATGATAGATGAGGAAAACGTGCCTTGGCTACGTCTTCCGATAACCACTTGGCTTTACTCGGGACTTGCCCTTTTAAACCAATACGAAAAGCGAGACGTTCACCACGACGGGTGGAACTAGACTTTTTTTCTACAATAGTGTCTTCTAGCAATTCTTTTTCTTGATCAGTAACAAGATCTTCGATAGCAGGCAGCCCTTCTTTTACCTTTTCATCCAACATCGATGGTTCGAAAAGCTTAAGCTTATCGACATTAACGATGGAATAAAGTTCCATGTATGCGGGAAGTTCCAACTGATATGCATTATCTCCAATGTGTTTTAAGATGCGAAAAGGACCGTAACGAATAGGTTTAAGCTTTTTGCCTTCACCCTTTAACCGATCCTTACCTAAATGTAACCATACCAAATCATCAACTTGGAAGTTACCTTGCGTTCGATGTCGATCATGTCGAGCTTTATACTTGGCTTGGGACTGATGTAATTGACGCTCGACTTCTTGATGAACCTTGCGTACTTTGTCCAAAAAACGTTGAGCTTTAGCTATCTCTGGCAGCTCCTTCACATTAGAACCAACCGAATCAACCGTAAATTCAATATCGAAAGGACTTTGTGGTAGAAATCCCAAACACACCTCCGCTGGAGCTTTATTGGTTGAACTATGGACCGTGTGATTAATAGCAAACTGCACATACGGTAGACTCTCATCCCAAGTCTTGGGGTGCTTCGCATTATACCCTCTTAACAGATGCACTACCGAACGATTAACTACTTCGGTTTGACCGTCGGTTTGAGGGTGGAAAGCGGTACTCCGCTGTAACTTCGTGTCCATTTTAGACCAGAGTGAACACCAAAATTTGCTAAGAAAACGCGAGTCGCGATCTGAAATAATAGAAGTTGGTAAACCAAAAATCTTCCATACTTGCTCGAAGAAAAGGCGTGCAGCTTCTTCACCAGTAATGTTCTTTTTACATGGAATTAAGACAACCATTTTTGAGAAGCGATCAACAATTACAAAGAGATAATCACGACCATTGCGGGTTAATGGTAATCCCCCGACGAAATCCATGGATATGCTATCCCATGGACGAGACGGAACAGGTAAGGGTGTATACAACCCCAACTTCCTGTTTGATGGCTTAGAAGTACTGCATAAGACACAACCACGAATAAACCGGGCCACGTCTAAATGCATACGGGGCCAAAAGACATAACGTTGTAAGTGTTGTAATGTTTTTGTGACACCAAAGTGTCCCGCTACTTTTGATGTATGAGCTTCTCGCAACCATCGAACTCGGTCACATGAAACAGGAACACAAAGTGCACTACCCTTGTATAATAAACTATTTTTCCATGTATATTCGTTGATCCCTCCATGTGCCACTTCTTCTAATATTTTTTTGAAGTCTGGATCCTTTTTATACTCATTAGAATACTCCTCATGAAACATGGGTTGCACCTGCATGTAAATTGACAAACAAAAAGTGGCCACTGGAGGTCTTGATAACATATCAGCAAGTTTATTATGGACACCTTTTTTGTACTTGATAACAATATTAAATTGTTGAAGATATGTCATCCATTTCATATGCCTTGCTTGTTGTAACTTTGCCTGACTCTGGAGGTATTGAAGTGGTTGATGATCTGTGTGAACCACGGTTTCCTTCCCCAATAAATAGCACCGCCAATGCTTGACCGCTTGATGTAACGCTAACAATTCCTTATCATAAGTAGGATAATTTTTCTGCGCCCCTTGGAACATCTCTGAGTGATAGGCAACGGGTCGCCCATCTTGAAACAGGACGGCACCCATTGCATAACCCGAAGCATCGGTCTCCAACTCAAATGGGCGATTTGTGTTTGGCAAAGCCAACACCGGTGCTTCACTGATCTTTTTCTTTAAAAGTAGGAACACTTCTTCATGCTTCTTGGTCCATTCAAACTTGCTATTTAACCTAGTGAGACCATGAAGAGGAGCTACAATAACCGAGAAATGGCGGATGAACTTTCGAAGATATTGACAAGCTCCCATAAAACTCCTTACTTCAGTAACTGTTTTGGGTTGTGGCCAGTCTCGAATCACTTTTATCTTGGTGGGATCCACCTGCAAGTTACCTCCTCCAATAACAAAACCAAGATAAATTAAATTTTCCTTACCGAACTCGCACTTCTTCTGATTTAGACGAAAATGGTGTTGGGTCAGTAACTCAAAAACTTTCTGCAAGTGAACTAGATGCTCTTCCATGTTTTTGCTATAAACAAGAATGTCATCGAGGTAGACGACTACAAAGTCATCTATAAACGGACGAAGCACATCATTCATTAGTCGCATAAAGGTTGCCGGTGCGTTGCATAATCCAAACGGCATCACCAACCATTCATATAACCCTTGCCTCGTCTTAAAAGCTGTCTTCCATGTGTCATCTTCTCTGACCCGAACCTGATGATAACCGGATTTCAGATCCAGTTTTGAAAAAATTCTTGCTTGCTTCAATTGATCCAAGAGATCATCTATGCGTGGGAGAGGGTAGCGATTCTTGACCGTGATTTTGTTTAGTGCCCGATAGTCAATGCACATCCGCCAACCCCCATCTTTCTTTGGAACTAAAATGACCGGAGAGCCACATGGTGAACAACTTGGTTTAATCACCCCAACTTTGACCAACTCTTCTATTTGGCGTTTAATTTCTTCATTTTCGACCATAGAATTATGATACATCCCAATATTAGGAAGCGTTGAATCTGAGATCAATTGTATCTCATGCTTTACGTCACGGTTAGGAGGTAAACGTATAGTATCATCAAACAGGGCTGCATACTTAGTGATTAGTTCACTCATTTCTTTGTTACCATTAACACATGAAAGAGTAAAAGATGATACTTTTGTATCCGAGGCTACTGGACGCACCAACAATAACACAAAACTTCTGGATACATTAATAAGCCTCCTGATATGACCGGATGTAACCAATTCTACCGCTTGAGACGACTTATGGTTGCGAATAATAAAGTGCTCACCATCTTTTTCAAGCCGGTACTTTTGTTCCCTACGGTAATATATGGCATTACGTTCCCATAAATAGGGACTTCCAAATATTACTTGGCAAATGTCTAATGGGACGACCTCACATGTAATTTCGTCCACGTAGTGACGAGTTATAGCAAATCGAAACTTACATTGTCGTGTCACGAGTGTATCCGTCTCTTGCTGGATCCACCCTAACGAGTATGGTCGTGGGTGGGGAGTTGTATCCAAGCCCAATCGTTCCACAAGTTTGGCCGAGATAAGATTTTTTTGACTACCAGTATCAATAATTGCCTCCACCAACTCTTGTTTCACTTGTATCCGCAACGAGAATAGTTCTTCTTTTTCGTCGACTTCGAACCTGGTGGGTGTTCGTGATGGTTTAGCCATTAGTGCTAGGCTTTTATCTACCCCTTCGACATCTCCGAGTTCAACAGCTTCATTAACTCTAGTCGTAGCAGTGGTTTTTTTTCTTTTATCTTTGCTCCATTTTTTTGGAAATAATGAAGGGTCTGCCTTCCAACATTTCTCCTTGACATGCCCTTCAATTTTACAGTGATCACAAAACCTTGTCTCACTTGTGATAGTTTTTGTTTTCTGTTTTGAAACTTCTTTTTTGAACGTTCCATTGCTCGATCCTCCTTTCGTGCGATCATCAAATCGTTGACCACTCATCCTGTTCTTTTGTTCAATTGCCATTGCGATACCACTGGCGTCTGAAATTTTTGAGACAGAATGTAGTCGTAACTCTGTCCGGACTGATCGAGTCAAACCAGCCACATACTTGGTAAATGTTTCTTCTCCGTCGATTTGGATACCCAAAGAGACAGCGAGCCTTCGGAATTCGGTAGTGTATTCTTGTACTTGTTGCCCTTGTTGTTGGCGCATATTGTGCCAACGCGTCCACCGGTCTTGAGAATATCCCATCGGGTAGAATTCCCGACGTAAAAGCCGAGTGAACTCAGGCCACTTCACTTCATCATCGTCCAATGTTTTCAAGTGGGAATTCCACCAGGCCAGCGCATGGCTCGTTAGCTTAAGACGGGCAAAAGAAACCTTTTCTGCACTCTTGAACCCGTAGAGGGTGAAGTATGTTTCTAGTTGATCGATCCAGGAATCTAAGTTCTCGGCGTCCACGACTCCGTTGTAGGTGGGAATGTCAATCTTAGCTTCAACTTTGAAAGGACGATTCAAATTCCTTCTTCTCGATGAACTAGTTTCTTCTTCTGGTTCGTCTTCCGTATCAGTCTTCATGTCTGACTCTACTTCTTTTTCTTTTATGGGGGTAGCATGAGCTTTGGGTTTCGATTGCAATTGAATCCAGTTTAACACAGATTCGAGTTGGGAAGTAAGCTTGTCCACCTTAGCGGAAAGCTCGTCTTGGATGGGTGGATTTTGATCGATTCCTTCCATGGACGTTGATGTGTTTCCTTTTGTAAATTTTCTGTGTCGATCAAGCACTAACAGTGACTCGCCGGTAGCTTGATAAACCGATTTAGTTTGCACCATACACAGGTTAGGAATGGTGGCTCTTGATACCACTTGATCCGTTACGAATCGATGCTTGACACCATACGTAAAAGGATAATTGTTTTAGTTGTTTTCTGATGTAATCTATATGATGATGATGAGTATAATGAACATAAAATAATATGGAGTGAATATGTGTTTTATTATTCTCTCTAACTTACAGTACAACTGAATGTAAGAATAGAGGCATGCTCCATATCTCTTCTTTACAAGTATATATAGTATAAACAAAATAAAGAAGGCCAACTTTTCTCCATGTTCCCATGTGCACATATGCTGTATGAATCATGAGACCCATATGTCTTCTTTACAACCATATATAGTAAAATAATATAAAGAAGACTAACTTTCTCCATGTTCCCATGTGCACATATGCTTCTTGGATCATGAGATCCACTTTGTCCAATCTCTCTAGATCAGGTAGTCTTGAATCATAAATTACTTGACTAAGATTTTCCTTATTTCTCGGAGTTGAGTATGACCACCTAACGGATCAGACATGAACTTGCATTTGCATATACGGTATACAGTTATATTCAAGTGTGTGCATAAGAACATTGGATATCACAGATGATTTTTAGTTTTGTATACCTTTGAATTCTGTTTTAGGGTCTAGATAGAACATGGTTTATATTGGTCAGAAGATTCATTATATCAAAGTGGTGTATACAATCTTCTCATATAATAATATGATATTAATGAGTAACTATGTGTATCTATCAATTGTAAAACAGATTATTTTCATTCAGATACTTGCATGCTGCTTCGAGTCTAAATGAAGGTGTTCACAAGCATGGTAGTGATAGCTTAATTAATTTTGATTTATGTGAATTGTGATTATGGATTGTTAAATTTAATAATATATATCTCAGTGATTAGGTTTCTTAGCATAGTTAAATACCTGCCTTTTCAAATCAGACTACTTTGAGTCAACTTTTGACCCATAAAATTAAAGGCAATTTTTTTTACCCATATCCAAACACTACTGTAGCATCATATCCTCATAGACAAGCAATAAGCCAATGTAAAAGAAAACATCCATGGCTTAAAACCGAAAAAAGAAAGAACATGAATTAACTCATACGACGTTGCATGTGTTAAGGAATCTTTCATTTCCTTGAACTAATGCTATAACGACAAGGTGGTCCTCCTCTATGACTAATTACATGTGACGATACATTATTATCCTCCTACATACTAATTGTAGTCTTGAATTTGGTCGCCTTTGCAATTTGAAGTTTATCAAACCACATTCAAAACTTTAATCAAACTTACAAAATACAAACCTGCCCCTTTAATTATGAAACAATCTACAACTTCTTTAGGGGTATAATACGTAAAATCATTATTTTATTAAAAATTTTTAATCAAACTCCACTCAAATTTTTAACGGGCCATATCTTTTCGCTCGCCGCGAGTTAAATTTATCCGGCACCACGATTCAACTCGAAATAATTTTACGAACACAATACAACTAACTATACGCGAAACGGACGCATTTTAAAAAACGCTTAACATTTCGGGTCATTAGGTACATTATGTGCTAACCACGTGTATCCAAACACACCCGCATCAACGTGTTTTTAATTGTGTAAATACATAACATTACGCTAAATATGAATATGTAACCCGAAAGCCCCGCCGCATCGCTCGGGCTTATTTTACTAGTTTCAATTCTATCTCAAGCGCTTTTTTTCTTTTTTTAAAGGCAAGGTTCCAAAGTTGTATATTGGGACTGAACTTGGGACTCCAAGATTCGCATGAGATGAGCAAAAAGATCGAATTTTTCTTACATTTATTGAATTTTTATTTGATTTGGAGGAAGTGTAGATGAAGTTTTTTTAGGAAAACCAAAACAAAGCTAAAAGAGTTTGATTGATATGTGATTAATAAAGGAAGTGTACTAGATATCAATTTTAGGTGAGTGAAGGGTAGGGGCAAGGGGGTTATTTGACATGGTTTGTTCCTAAAAATTTTTATGACAACACTTTTCATATTGTCATTCTTTGTAGGGACTCAAATGGAGTTGATGCATGAAAGTCCTTTATAATTGTGCATTTATGCTCTTTTGACCAATTGTTGGCTGTTTGCTTGTACTTTTTTGTTTCAAATATAAGTGTGTGAAATATATACATAAACTTATGTTAAACGAGATACGTGTACGTGTGCTAGATGCTTAATTCGATTTTCGTAAACCCTATAGTTTCACCTAATATTAATAATTTAATTTAATTTATACGTACCATATATATATTAGGTCAAGTGGTATATACACACTAAATTGTAGGCTAATCGAAATGTGATCATATCGTTTTTAAGGTTAATGAAATTATATTGTTTTTAAGGTTAATGAATCATATTGTTTATTAACCAAATTTAAATGTAAAGGCATAGTTGAAATCTATTAAGTAATCATCAATCTTATAATGTACTGCATATGATTGTCCAACTAATAAATGTAACTAAACGACATTATTGAAACGTATGAGTCACAATTCTTTACCATAATCTTACGATTGACTACATTGAAATTTTCTTCATTTAACATTTATTAATTTACAGTATAACATACTACCATACGTTTACGACAAACTAGAAAACACATACTAGTGTTGGGTCTTGATAAGAGTGTTGATCAACTCACACGTTGCTCCATAAAAGCTTTGCACTTGCTTATACGTTTTCAGTTTGTTTCTACAAATTAATTTTTAGTATGATGTGTTGAGTGACTTCAGCTCTCATAAATGGTAAAATCATTTTCAATTTACACGAATTGGAACTATGAACAAAGTTATCGATGTAGTTAAGTTCTATGGTTTTGTTACATATTAATATGTTACATATTAATATATATGTTTATGCAAAGACGTTTTTCAAGTTGTGCATGAAAAACTATCGAACATAAACTCAAATTCTAAAAGGTCTAAAAAAATTTTAGAAAATATTTTTTTATAATTGTTTTGATACCGATTCAAGCAAGGGAAAAAGAATTTACGGTATTTTTTTTGCTTTTGACACAAATTACCCTTAGTTAAAATCAATTGATTAAGAGCACCAGGAGGAGCATGTCACTGACCCGTCCCCCACCATGTCACTTAGTGACACCACTCCCCACCCAAGTCGCGGCTACTCGTTTACCCCTTGTCAGTCACCCCTGCGACGTAAATTGAGGCACGATTTTAACAAAAAAAGAAAAAATTAACATATCCCAACTGACATAGCTCACCACTTCCCACTTTTTCTGACTCAGCAAGTCAGGCCTGACATGCCAAGTGACATAGGTCATTACTCCCAGTGCTCTAAGAGATCTGGAATAGCAATATAATTTTTCAGCTATTGATATTGATAATCTTTTTAGTTGTATTATTTTTTATACTAATTTAAAATTATAATGCTTATAATGACTCATTTTTATATATTTAATATAAGCTTATAACCTAATGAAAATTACGATTTTTTAATTATTAAATATATAATTTCATAACAGTTGAGTCGCGTGTTAATACGAGAAATGATTTCACTTTATAAATTTATAATTACAATTAGAATATTGACAATTGATATAAATCTTTTATTATATAAAAAATTTTAAAAATACAAGTATAGTTAAAAAAATTTATAAAATAGTTGAAATAATTTAATATTTAAAAAATAAAAATGAAAAAATTATAAATGTTTTAATAAGGAAAAAAAAAGTGAAAAATAAAATAAAATGCATTACTATTCATGAGCCATCCACCACTAATAGTATAATAATAATAATAAAATAATAAAATAATAATAATAATAATAATAATAATAATAATAATAATAATAATAATAATAATAATAATAATAATAATAATAATAATAATAATAATAATAATAATAATTAATGAACACTTCTAGTCAAGGTTGAAAAATACGCGAGACGAGGTCGAAACGGTTGGAACCTTAAAAAGTCGAGAATGGGTTGAGACGGTCAAGACGGGGGCCGAGACGGATGTTGACTTATATATATATATATATATATATATATATATATATATACACACACACACACACATATTATAAAGTCAAAAAACCTTCGTTGGCCAGTTTGTACTTAGAATCGCTAATATCGTTAATATAATACAAAAGTAACACTAAACTACGTCAATTTTGATCGATTTTTCTGACTTTAACCAAATTTTTGACCGACGTTGATCCTACCTTTCTCGCATTTAACCCGACTTTTGACCGTTGTAACAACCATACTTTTTCCGTTACTATCGTTACTTGTCCGTTAAGTATTTAACGGTGATTACACAGAACTTCGTGTGTTTAATTGATTTAAATGCATACTTGATCCTAGTGGATTACTTGATTTAATATGTTTATATTAATTAGTGAACTTGTTTCGGATATCGAAATACTTAGAAAACGATACGATTAAGATAATCGCCTAAAAAGCTTTCCAGTTTACGGAACTCAGAAAAACGATAAAATAGTTATTTTTAATAATTATTGACTTTCAGAAAAACTTATATAATTTATTATTTATTTAATGAATTAAACCCGGTGATTTCGTTTTAACGACTAGTTAACATTCCGGAGACCCGGTATGGTTAACGGCACTCGAAACGGACCACGCGCGTACCCGAAAATAATCAAAACGAGCCCGAGACCCCCTTATAGGGCCATTCGGCCGACCACCCCCCTAAGCCCCTTAAGTTTGTAACTTGGGATCCTAGTGTTTGTGGACTTGTAATTAGGCCCTAAATGCTAGCCCTAAATAGGAAATTAAACCTAGACTTTCCCATAACCTTATTTTGGTCAATACTGTGCTCCCTCTTCTCCCTTCTTGCTCGTCGAACAGCCCCCATCACCATACCACCTTCATCAATCAAAATTAGATCAAGTCTCGAAGATAAAAGTTGTTCCTTTGATCGTTCTACACACGATTGTATTTGCAATTTGTGATTTTAAGGTATAATTGATAACCCTAATTTCTCTAGATCAGTTTCTTGTTCAATTTCATAGTGTAATGATGTCTAGTGCTCAATTACATGCTATTAGAGTTGTCATTAGTCGTTAAATTGCTCGATTGTTGTCGTTGCTATGAATCACGAATTTGTATGTTATGAATCTGATCAAATTGGTTTATGTACTGATCTTGTATTGTATTTAGATGGATAGATCTCGAAAAATTAATAAGTTTGGACCTTGATTTTGCATGATTTCGTTATCGTATGCTCAAGATATGATTGATTGAAGTTTTGATTAGGTTTTGCATGTAATACGAATTTTCTGGATTATGTGCTTTGTAAATTAGATATTGAAATGTGTACCATTGTAATCCTTGTCAAAAATCGAGCAAGTTGGACTCAAGAATTGTGTGATGCCCCGTACAAAATTAATGTGTACGGATCATCAACAACATGATCATTACAAGGTCAAACACTATATGCTGTTTTAAAATAAGTTTGCATTCATAAGAAAAGCTGACGTCATAACCAACGTCAAATGTTTAACATACGATAATGGACCTCTACGAATAGAAGGCGATAATAATAGTACGTGACCCAATGGTCGTTACAAATTCATTGTTTCAAAAGTAACAAAGTTTGAATGCAAAAATAAACGTTTCATGCGAAGACATCTCTAATAAGCGCAGCGGGAGTCTACAAAGCATAGCAACTACAGCGAAAGTAATCAAACCTTAAGCACCTGAGAAAAACATGCTTAAAAACGTTAACACAAAGGTTGGTGAGCTATAGTTTAAGTATAACAGTAATGTAAGGTAGGTCACGAGATTTCATTGTTTCAAAACAGTATGAAAAGTATATGTATAACTGATAGTGCTCCAAATGAACATATATTTAGGCACAATATCCTTCCAATATGTAAAACTTTTAGTTGTAATTGTTCTATTTTTATGTAATATTCGTTTAAATAAATAAGTGCGAAGACAAAAGAAGAAAATGACGATTTGAAGACGCAAATGACCAAAAAGCTAAAAAGTACAAAGTACAATCCAAGTGGTTCGAATTATTGATGAGAAACGTCTGAAAATTACAAGAGTACAAGCCGCGAAACGCAAAGTACAAGATATCTCCGCGTACGAAAGGACGTTTGAAAATCCGGAACCGGGACCAGAGTCAACTCTCAGCGCGCGACGCAACGGAGCTAAAATTACAAGTCAACTATGCACATAAATATAATATAATATATAAATAATTCTTAAAATTATATATATATATATATATATATATATATATATATATATATATATATATATATATATATATATATATATATATATATATATATAATAAAATGTCTGCAAAACTAGAAAACAAAGTAATTGGGCTGGATCCAGCTGGCCATGCGATCGCATGGCCAGGATGCCTAAAATCCATGCGATCGCATGGAGGGAAAATCCTGGCCAAGTCTATAAATCGAGCAGTTTTTGGACGAATTTTACACACATCTTTTTCTTTTCCTTCTCTGTAACGTATATATATATATTTATAATATAATTTTAATTTTAAGTTAATAATAATAAGGTTATTTTAAGAATGTTTTACGGGTTTTAAGTCGAAATTCTGTCCGTGCAACGCTACGCAATTAATCACCACTGTAAGCTATGTTCTTCCTTTTTAATTTAATGTCTCGTAACTAAGTTATTAATATGCTTATTTGAGCCAAAGTAATCGTGATGTTAGACTAAATATTAAGACGGGGTTATTAGATTTTGTACCATAATTAAGGTTTGGACAAAAAAAACCGACACTTGTGGACATTAGACTATGACTATTAAAAAATAGGGGGTATTGTCTAATTGAGCGACAACTCATTGGAACCTGTCGAACCTATCTTCAAATTAGTTAATCTAATAATTATTAAAATGATTATGTATGTCCTATTTAGTGACGTTTATACGACATCTTTTACGATCATTTAATTAATTATTTGGGTTGGGTAATTGATTATTCATTCTGATCAAGTGGGTAAATTAATATTCATATCTCATTAAAACAGGGGTGGATTACATACAAGGATAATTGGTGTAATTGTTAACAAAGTATTAAAACCTTGGATTACACGCAGTCGATAACCTAGTGTGATCATTAAACAAAGTATTAAAATCTTGTTACAGTTCGAATCCCTAATTAGTTGGAATATTTGACTTCGGGAATAAGATTAATTTGACGAGCATTTTATAATTATGATTGATGGACTATTATGGACAAAAACCAAATAGGTATCAAATAATCCAGGACAAAGGACAATTAACCCGGGTAACAATTAATTAAAATCAACACGTCAAACATCATGATTACGGAAGTTTAAATAAGCATAATTCTTTTATTTCATATTTCATCGTACCTTTATTTACTGTCATTTTAATTACTGCAATTTACTTTATCACAATTTAAATTATGTTATTTATATTCTCGTCATTTATCTTTACGCTTAAGACATAAAATCGACAAACCGGTCATTAAACGGTAAAACCCCCCTTTTATAATAATTATTGCTACTTTTATATATATATATATATATATATATATATATATATATATATATATATATATATATATATATATAATTATAGGATAAAATAATTATAGCGTTAAACTTGGCTAGCTCCCTGCGGAACGAACCGGACTTACTAAAAACTACACTACTGTACGATTAGGTACACTGCCTATAAGTGTTGTAGCAAGGTTTAGGTATATCCACTTTATAAATAAATAAATAACTTGTGTAAAATTGTATCGTATTTAATAGTATTTCGCAACAAAAAAATATAACTATTTCGTATACGCCTCGCATAACATCAATAACCGTGGGCACTTGGTAACTAACTTAACGTAAATAAAACCCCCTAAAAGTATACTTGGCGAGTGCGTAAGTTTACGAAGTATTAAACACCCGTTAAATGCTAGCACTACTAGCCCGAGTGGGGATGTCAAACCCTATGGATCCATATCTAAGATTCGCGTTCACCGGTTCAAAGACCAATGACTAAACGTTACCGAGCTAAGGGGAAAGTTTATGCCGTTGTATAACCCACACATATATAAAGTTTAAGTACTCGTGCCTAGTATGTAAAACGTAAAATGCGTATGTATTCTCAGTTCCCAAAATAGTTAAAGTAAAAAGGGATGCTATAACTCACAGTGAAAAGTAGTAAAAGTCGATACGCGGGAAATAGTAAGCAAGTGGTTGGTCCGGAAGGTCCTCAACCTAAGTCAAAAGTTACTAAGTCAGTAAATCGTTCCAAAAGGTTTAAAAGTATGTAAATTAGGTCTTAAGTATCATCATCATTCATCATTAATCAAAAAGTGTAAAGTAAGTTTCAATCAAGAATAGAGTTTGAAATAAAGGCTGACTTCGTTCAGTCACCACGACCTCTATACAAACTGAAATGAGTTGAGACCAGTGGCCATGGCTCCATATATGAGTTCCCTAGAGGCTGACCAATTTCCAGAACCAAACTCGTCTTCGTTTGACCGTGGTGACGGTTTAAGTGCGAGTAGGTCAGAAATTTCAGCACAACGTTAAAAGGTGTAGTGACTTTCAGATGGCTATAAATCCTAAACCGTAACTCGGATTAAGACAAGGTCTAAACAGAAAATAATATACTCGAACCGAACTAGCTGGAAATCAACTTTTCCAATAGCCTAGATTACTGATCAGACCCAGAAAACAGTAGGTAAGGTGCTCCGGTGGGTTCTTGGTGCATGATGCTCATCACGGTTCTCATCCTTGATGCTTATAGCTTCAAGTGTACAACTCGTTGATGTGTTTGCATCATCTTAACCAAGTTTTGACCATCATAACACTAGTGTAAGTCTAAGATATGTGGCACAACTCAATTAAGGGTTGTAAGTAGTTTGATGAACCAAAGTTACATCAAGATCTTAGATCCGACACATACATGAGTTCTAATAGTAATATTAAGCTACAAACTTGAAAGTAAACTAAATAAACAAGATCTTAAGTTGTAGAACTTAGATATTAGTTAGATCTTAAAGATCCTAGACTAGAAAGTCTAGATCTAGTGTTCTTAAGTTAGATCCTAAGTTATAGAACTTGGATCTTCACTTTAATGAAACCATAAGTTATGAAACTTAGATTTTCATCTTGTAAAATGTATGTAAGCTTATAAGCTCTTGTTTACAACAAAATTAGAAGACCATAAGTTATAGAAACTTAGATCCAACACAGGTGTATGAAGTTATAACTAGAAAGTTATACTTCCATGTTCTTGAACTTATAAAGTTAACTTTAGTTTCAAGAAATATGAGATCAAGTTTAACTAGTAATACTTGACCAAAATTAACAATATTACAACTTTAAAGTACTTACAAAAGAAAGAAATAAACTAAAGTTACAAGTATTAAGCTCATGTTTGTTTCATACTTGAGAAGATTCAAATCAAAGTTTGGATCTTAAGAAAATGAACTTCAAGTCTACAAAACATGAACACAAAGAAGATCATCAAGTTTATAAACTTTAGATCTTGAAAACATTTAAGTGTAGAACCATAAACTAACAAGTTTAGATTCTTGTTCTTGATTCTTCATCAAACAAAAGATGCAAGTAACCAAGATTGCATGAAGATACAAGTTAGAAAACTTGATCTTTAACAACAACAAACAACAAACTAATGAAACTAGTAAGAATGATGATGAAGATTTCGGTTTTAAGGAAGAAAAAAGAAAGGAAATAAAGTCTTGTTACTTACAAGGTTTGAGAAAAAAAGTGAGAGAAATGAAAGTGTAAATATGGAGTGTGTGTAAAATGAGAGAATACAAGCAAATAAGTAACCAAAAAAAAAAGTTTGAACTCTCCTCACAACCACTCAAGGCCGACGGTTTCTAGGCCAAATGGGGGAAGTCAAAACTTGTCTTTCAAGCATGGGAAGGTGGTGTAAGCTTAGAATGGTATTAAAGTTAAATTGCATGGGAAAGAGTTCTAGCATGCTTGTAAGATTTGTCTCCTAATTAGCTTAATTAACCTTGCTTTTCCTTAATGATTCATTAGCTTAAAGGATGGGCTTACTAGTCCATTAAGTGTGTAGGGTGGGCTTCCAAGTCCATATAATAAAAGCCCAAGTCCAAGTAACCAACAAATAAATAAAAAGCCCAAGTAATTAACTACTAACATTAGTTAATTAAAACTGATTAATAATAATTAATCATGTACGTAAATAATATTCGAAATATTATTCGTGAAAAGTACGTGTGTCACAAAGACAAGTCGGGCCATGTAAAGTCAAATACGGCAACAAGTAAATGTATAAAAATACATTTATTAAAACGCAAGCATTAATAATAAATTATTAATAATAAAAGTTGGAAAATCCGGGATCGTTACATTACCCACCTGTTAAAGAAAATTTCGTCCCGAAATTTTAAGCTGAGGTAGATGGAGGAGTCGGGAAAAGGTGAGGATACTTCTGCATCATTTGACCCTCTCGTTCCCAGGTAAACTCAGGTCCTCGTTTGGAATTCCATCGGACTCGGACGATCGGAATCCTGTTGTGTTTCAAGATTTTGACCTCACGGTCCATAATTTCGACAGGCTCTTCCACGAAGTGGAGTTTGTCATCAATTGTAAGTTCCTCCAATGGTATGACATGTTCCGGTTCAGCAAGACACTTCTTCAAATTCGATACATGAAAGTTAGGATGAACTGAGCTCAATTGAGTTGGAAGATCCAAACGGTAAGCAATGGGTCCAACACGTTCCAAGATTTCAAAAGGACCAATGTATCGCGGGTTGAGCTTCCCACGTTTTCCAAAATGAATGACACCTTTCCAAGGTGCGACTTTCAACATTACACGGTCACCCACGTTGAATTCAAAGTCCTTACGTTTAAGGTCTGCATAACTCTTTTGGCGATCACGGGCCGTCTTGAGTCTCGCTTGAATTTGGACAATCTTCTCAGTTGTTTCATGGACTATATCGGGTCCGGTGATTTGCGTTTCGCCTACTTCGGCCCAACAAATAGGAGATCGGCATTTGCGGCCATACAACGCTTCAAAAGGTGCGGCATTAATACTCGAATGATAACTGTTGTTGTAAGAGAACTCGGCTAGCGGCAAATGCCTTTCCCAAGCCTTTCCGGAATCAATAACACAAGCACGCAACATGTCCTCCAAAGTCTGAATCGTACGTTTGCTTTGTCCGTCGGTCTGTGGGTGATACGCAGTGCTCATGTCGAGACGAGTTCCCAAGGCTTTTTGCAAAGAACACCAAAATCTAGAAGCAAAACGGGGATCGCGATCTGAGATGATCGATAAGGGCACACCATGACGAGATACAACCTCCTTTATGTATAGTTAAGTGAGTCTCTCCATCGTATCCGTTTCCTTCATGGCTAAGAAGTGTGCAGATTTAGTAAGACGGTCAACAATAACCCAGATGGTATCGTATCCGCCCACCGTCTTTGGTAGTTTCGTAATGAAATCCATCGTTATCCTTTCCCACTTCCATTGCGGGATTTCCGGTTGCTGAAGTAACC
This sequence comes from Rutidosis leptorrhynchoides, assembly GCF_046630445.1. Taxonomy (NCBI): domain Eukaryota; kingdom Viridiplantae; phylum Streptophyta; class Magnoliopsida; order Asterales; family Asteraceae; genus Rutidosis; species Rutidosis leptorrhynchoides. Next base: position 80,903,975 of record NC_092334.1, read on the forward strand.
CAGAGGGCCTCTGATGTTCGGCCTTAACTTTCGAGCAAGTCAAACACTTCCCAACATAAGTTGCAACGTCCTTCTTAAGATTAGGCCACCAGTACTGTTCCTTGAGGTCGTGATACATTTTACCGGCTCCTGGATGAATCGAATATCTCGACTTGTGGGCTTCATCTAATATAAGGCTCCGTAGATCCCCATAATGAGGTACCCAAATCGTTCCGGCATAGCATCGGAGTCCAGTTTTCTTAACTTCAAATCGAGAAACGAGAATGTTCAAGTATTCATGAGATATATTCTCCTCCTTGAGAGCCTCATCTTAGGCTGCTTGGATCTGGCTATTGAGGTTCGAATGAATGGTGATGTTCAGGGCTCGGACACGAAGAGGTGCCATCCTCTCCTTTCTACTCAAAGCGTCAGCTACAACATTGGCCTTGCCAGGGTGATAACGAAGTTCACAATCATAGTCATTCAGCATCTTGATCCATCGACGCTGTCTCATATTTAGTTGCTTCTGATCAAAGATGTGTTGGAGGCTTTTATGATCGGTGAAAATAGTGCTCTTTGTTCCATAAAGGTAGTGTCTCCGCAGCTTTAATGCAAAGACAACGGCTCCAAGCTCGAGATCGTGCGTTGTGTAATTTCGCTCGTGAATCTTCAGTTGTCGGGAGGCGTAAGCGATAACCTTTGTGCGTTGCATCAGTACACAACCAAAACCACTTTTCGAAGCATCGCAATAAATGACGAAATCGTCACTGCCTTCAGGAAGTGATAAGATAGGTGCGGTGGTTAACTTCTTTTTCAAGGTTTGAAATACAGATTCTTGTTCGGGTTCTCAAATGAACTTCTTCCCTTTGTGAGTCAGCGCGGTCAAAGGACGCGCAATCAGAGAGAAACCTTCAATAAATCTTCGGTAGTAACCGGCGAGGCCTAAAAATTGGCGGATATGAGTCAGAGTAGTGGGGGTTCCCACTTGCTGATAGCTTTAATCTTTGCGGGATCAACTTTGATACCTTGATCGCTCACAATATGACCCAGAAATTGGACTTCCTTCAACCAAAACTCACACTTGGAGAATTTTGCATAAAGTTGCTCTTGTCTCAAGAGTTCCAACACTAGATGAAGATGTTGCTCATGTTCTTCTTCACTTTTGGAGTAGATGAGGATATCATCTATGAAGACGATAACAAACTTATCCAGATATGGCTTGCATACACGATTCATGAGATCCATAAACACGGCAGGTGCGTTGGTTAAACCGAATGGCATCACTTTTTGGAATCGCTTTTGAGTCTACTTATGATCTGGAGTTTTCCATATTGTCATGATTTATGTGCTATGATTTGTGCTCGTTGTTTCTATGATGTGCGTATTTTCAAGGACATGCGATAAACTGCGAACGTGTAAATTGTTGAACTATGAGATATAACATGTTAGTTGACTTAGGATTGACATGTTGACCATGATTGCATGACCTACTGAGATGTTTGACTTTAGTTGACCACTTTGACTGAGTTGACTTTTGGTTTAACTTTGGTTGACTTTCGTTGACTTGTTTGGACTAATTGACTTTTACTTGCGTATTGAGTCAGTATGAGCACTAGGACTATGCGTACACTATGAGTTGACATAGTGTGACCTATGTATTTACTTAAGATGACCTATTTGACTAGGTTGCATTTTTTGATCGTGATTGTCCGACTACCGTACGGTTTTTACTAAGAGAAGTACTGTGCTTTGCAAAGGTGAGTCTACAGTCCCTACTACTTTTACAGGGATGAGATAAAATGCTTTTTACAAATGTTTTACATATTAGGCACGAGTAACTAAACTATATACATATGAGTTTAGATCAGAAATCTCTTAGCTTGATTATATTAATTACTTTTAGTAACCTCTACTTATAGGGACGGTACCGTTAGGTTTGACAAACCTCGCCTCAACCTACGAGGTGCTTATTCTGTTGTAACTTGTACACTTGACCGGTGTATGCTTAAAAATAGTAAAAGGAAGACGTGTAGCGCTTTAGCTATCCGCAGGGTTAAAGCCTTTTAATCAAGTGCTCATGCTAATGTATAAATTTTATGATGCTTTTATTTCAGAAATCTCGTGGCCTAACTTACCAAATGCTTTACTAAACCTGTAGAACCACTCAACATTTTTCGTTGACCTTTTTGCATGTTTTTATCTCAGGTCCATAGAGGTATTGCTTCCGCATTACTGAAGTTGTCTTGCTTGTTTGCTGCTAGTTCTGGAATGTCGTCCAACATGCTTTTGATATGATTTATTTCAAGAACATATATTCGCATTGAAAACCATTGTTTCAGATAATGTTTTAAGTTTACTTTTGTTGGATGTTTATGTCAACTGCTTTTCAGATATATTTCTTTAATAAATGACTTTTCTCTTGAAACTTAATGAGAATACTTTTCAAAAACGTCTCATAAAGAGGGCGTGACCATTAACTGTGGGACCAGAGTTAATATACCGTTAGTGGATTCTGACGGGATATTACAACCGTTGACCGACTTATTAAATGACGGGACGGGTCGAGACGGGCTAGTCACCAAAACACCGCAAGGGCGTCGCAACAGACGCCGTTTACAAGAGTGCTTCTAGCCCAACAACATAACCCATATATAAGACCACTAGTTACGGGCAATAAAATCAACATGAAATCGACCTCAGGTGTACAAATTTTAACGCCTAACAGTTCTTGTTATGCAGCGTTAAATGCTGAGAAAATTTGGCGTTCAGAGGCGTGAGAATGTTACACCCGCAGTGGCGGACCTTAGTATTACCCAAAGGGGGTATCCGCCCCATCTGGATTTAACGGGGAATTAATTTTACACTAATTTTTTTTAATCAAAAAATAAGGTTTTTTTTAGTGTTTACTCCCGTGTCACTATTTTCACCCCTCTGTAGTCGGGCTCGAGTTCTGCCACTGTGCACCCGTTTTCGACCGATCAAAACTTAACAATATATATATATATATATATATATATATATATATATATATATATATATATATATATATATATATATATATATATATATATATATATATATATATATATATATTTATATATATATATATATTCTTTTATTAATTTATTTATTTTTCACTCAATTTTTAATCTTATTTTAAAAAATCACTCATAAATTTTCTCACACAAAATTAACATTAACCATAACACAATTTCAAAATTTAACACTTCCATCTCGCAGTTAAAATTTTCTATCTCAAATTTTCTCAAAATTTCCAAATCACCCGTTTTCGCAGTTAAAATAACACAATTTAAAATTTAACACCTCCACCTCACAGTCAAAATCTCATCTCTCTTTCTAAACGTACAATTTTTGACTCAACGTCACAGTAAAGTCAAGGTAACTCATGGTCTAAACCCACAAGTGTGACGACCCGAAAATTTTCGACCAAATTTAAACTTAATCTTTATATGATTTCGACACGATAAGCAAAGTCTGTAATATTGAGTCTCAAAATTTTTGGAACTGTTTATATGAATTCATTTGTCCTTCGACTATTCCCGACGATTCACGAATAATTGTGTGTAAATAAACATGTATATATATAATATATATATATATATATATATATATATATATATATATATATATATATATATATATATAAGTATTGAAAATACTAAAATGTAATTAAATCATTAGAATTAAATATGAAAAATAATATACAAGATAAGGAAGTTGTTATTAAAATAAATCTATGTATAGATGTATATGAAATTCTATACATAATTATTATAGGTATATAGGGATATATATAAAAGTTATAGATATTATATAACTATTAAATATTACATAATAGGTAATATTAATATATTAGATATAATTACAAGTTAAGGAATAGTTATCATATTATTATTACTAATACTAATATCAATATTAGTATTAATTATATTATTATTAGTACTGTTACATTTGTAATTAATAAAGTTCTAATAATATTAGGGTTATCATAATAATGATTTTTAATATAAATATTATTATGAGAAACAAATTACAAATTAGTTATGACTTAAATAAATTATTAGTTATTATTATTATTTTTTATTATCATTTTTATGTTTATCATTACTATTATTATTAACACTATGAAAATTAAGATTTTAATCACTTTATTAAAGTTATAAAAATAAAATAAAAATTTAAAACAATTATGAGAATGATAAAATTTTAATTATCATTAAACTTATCATTTTAATATTTTCATTATCATTATTATTATTTTTTTACATTATTTTTACCATCATTTTTATATACAGTACTATTAATTATTATTATTATTTTTATAGTATTGCAACATTTTTATAAATATATTTAAATTATTAATTAATTATTAATATTAATATAATATATAAAATAAAAAAATAAATTAATAATATAAATGTACGAATCTGTATCATCATCGATTTTTTTTGTTTTCTTTCTGATTCTTGCAGTACATCGACTTTCCAATTGTATCAAATCCGTTAACCATCACTGTCTATATGAAATTTTTACTTTTAATTGATTCTCCCTGTCTGAATTTTTTTACGTGTCAAAATCAACTTTCGATACAAACAAAATTTAACGAATCTTATGTACTAACTCAATTATATGATTACCATCTATATTTAATCCTATCTCCACTCTGCAATTGGAGGAATTAAGAAAAATCAAAATGAAAACAAATATAACACAGCTTTTTCCTCTGTTTCGTGTTCATTTTTTTAAAAGCTCGAATTCAAAATTAATTCTAAAATGTAATAATGCAGTCTTGTTTGAAATCTTTCACTCAATCTACCTGCAAAGTTTCAACCTCCAATTCCAACTATCGAGTGCTAATTTTGAAGTCAAAGTTTTGGTTTGTAAAAGTCAAATAATGTTCTTCAATCAAATTCGTGTTATCTGTTATGAATCAAGATAAATTGATGATTTGAAAAGTTTATATGAACGAGATACAACCTTTTTCATGTTATAACAATTGACCAAAACGTTCTCAATTTCGAAATCAATTTTTTTTTCCCTTCTTTGAGTCGCGAACAGCAGCACTCTTTCTATGCTTTTTATTTTTTTTATTTTTATTTATCCAAATTATATCAAATAATCGTCTACGTGTTGGATATTAAATCCTAAAATCAATTTTGTAACCATTATTAAGATTTAAAGGGATTTTGGTTTGATTTTGATTTTGAAAAGGGGAAGATGAAGTAGAAACAGAAAGAGTGATATATATTTACATTAGGGGGTTTAATTCCAGAAAAACAAAATGGTTCAGCTTTTTTGGGTGTTTGATGGGTGAACGAGAGGTCACGGGTTCGAGCCCGGCCCAGGGCATTTCGTTTTAGAAAAAGCTTTTAAAGGGGTATACACTCTTATTTTTATTTCTATCATTATTATTATTAGTTATTATTATGTTTATTATTATTATTATTATTATTATTATTATTATTATTATTATTATTATTATTATTGTTATTATTATTATGATTACTATTGTAATTGTTATTATTAGTATTATAATTATTATTATAAGTATCATAATTGTTATTATTATTATTATTATCATAAATATAAGTATTATATCTATTATTATTATTATTATTATTATTATTATTATTATTATTATTATTATTATTAATTATTATGAGTATTACTTATGATATTATTATTAATTTTAAAACTTTAATATTATTATCATTACGATGAAAAGGTTTATTATTGTTATCATTATGAAAATAATACAAATTATTATTATTTTCGTAAATATTAGTATTAGTATCTTTTTATAAATCATAGAATTGTTAATATTAACATAAGTATTATTATTATTTATATTATCATGAGTAATATTATTATGTAATTACTAAAATCATTATCATAACAATCGTTAACAGTAAAATTAATATTATTATCATTAATATCATTATTATTATTATTATCACTAATAGAATTATTAACATTATTACCTTTATTAATAAAATTAAGTAATTATAATTATTATTATTTTTACCATATTTAATATAATTTTAGTATTGTTATAATTACTATTTTTAACAAACAAATGATATATATACATATATATATATATATATATATATATATATATATATATATATATATATATATATATATATATATATATATATATATAAGATACTTAATATATATGACATAACAAAATTTATATTTATATATACAAAATGAATATATAAAACATATAATATAAGTATGATATAACTAATAAATTTATTTATATATATATTTGTTCAATTACAAATACATGGTTATATATATATATATATATATATATATATATATATATATATATATATATATATATATATATATATATATATATATATATATATATATATATATATATATATATATATACGAATGATATAGGTTCGTGAATCCGAGGCCAACCCTGCATTGTTTAGTATCGTCGTATGAATATTTTTACTACAAAATATTGTATCGTGAGTTTCATTTGCTCCCTTTTTAAATGCTTTTGCAATATATATTTTGAGACTGAGAATACATGCGCTGCTTTTATAACTGTTTTACGAAATAGACACAAGTGCTTGAAACTACATTCTATGGTTGAATTATTATACCGAATATCACCTTTTTTAGCTTGGTAGCCTAAGAATTTTGGAACAGACCCCCAAATTGACGCTAATCCTGAAGATAGATCTACGGGCCTAACAAACCCCATCCAGGTTATGAATGCTTTAGTACTTCGATTTTTATATACAGATGAGTGTACCTGTATATTTGGGGATATTCTAGATGCATTTGTTAATGCCGGTTACCAGGTGTTCACCATATGAATGATTTTTAATTAGCAGGTTATGCGTACTATTTTGTACTCGGGTTACGTGTACAATTAAATATCTGAAATCTTGTGGTCTAATAAAATATTGAAATGATTGTTAGGATAAACCTATGAACTCACAACATTTTGGTTGACACTTTTAAGCATGTTCATTCTCAGTATGAAAGAAATCTTCCGCTGTGCATTTGCTCATTTTAAAAATATTACTTGGAGTCATTCATGGCATATTTCAAAAGACGTTGCATTCAAGTCATTGAGTTCAAAAAGACTGTTATAAAAGATTAGTCATTCATATTAGGAGAATCATATATCATTTGTATCGAAAGGTTATATTTTGAAAAGAGTTGTCTTTCAACGAATGCAATATTTATAAAACGTATTATATAGAGGTCAATACCTCGCAATGAAATCAATTGAGATGAATAGTTTATAATCGATATGAACGGGTCGTTAAAACAAGTTCCCTAGTACTTAATACAAATTCATCTTTTGATCGACACTTCAATTATTTTTACACAAACAAATGAATAACTTGACATGTTTTCTACAACTATAAGTGTCACAAAATTGAAACTGTGAAAAATATAGTGCAAGAAAATTGAAGTGTCAATAAATATGGTGTCAAAATTTTTAAGTGCTATTAACTTTTTGACACTTTTAAGTATTACTGGGTTTTCCTTTATTATGCTTTTAAGTGTAAAAACTTTGCGACATTTATAGATGTCAAATTATTCACATTTGAAAGCGTCAAAAATAATAAAAGTGTAAAAAAATGTGACGTTTTTGATAATGACCTTATAACCTTAGTGATAGAAAGAGATAGTGATAGAAAGAGATTTTCAAGTGTTTATATGCATATATTAGTTTCATTTTAACTTCCTATGTAGAACAAGATTACCCAAGATTAATATAATAGAACATTTCTCAATTCAAACACTATTACCAGAACTTATAAATTAACATATTCGATATATCGTTAAGCTAGTTGATCTATCACAAAATGACACTAACGGCCTGTCATACTCATGTGCAAATGGATTGCGTACTACACTTACAATGACCATGTAACCGTATGTGCATATATATCGTATTATACAATAGTAAATACATAGACTTGCATGTAGTTGATACATGTTTTTTTTTTAATCATGATTTCGACCTTTAACCGACTATTAAACAGAATTTGCGTCCACCGCCAATTTGTATTAATTTAGTGACCGGATATTTTTCAATTGTTCATGTTTGTTGAAATAATGCATGCAAACTTCTTTTATGTTTACTTGCAAATTATAAATCTAGAACTGTAAGTTTTTATGTATTATCACATTCGCAATTTGGGCAAATAAATAAGTACATAATGAATGAAATTATGGCAAGCAGTTAGGATATATAGATAGGAAATTGTGTCCTCTTGGGTATCCATTAATGAACGAATTCAGGAGGAATCCAATGTTACTTGTACTATAAGTGGGCCTAATTATCACATCATTATATATATGCACATCAATTCAATTATATAGATCGAATCGATATATCTTATTGATTAGAGTCTATATTTGTAGTTATTCTTATCTTAATTTTTTTTTGCTAGAACGGTAATTTTGACATCGAAGCCTCTCATTTTCACCCACAAACCCGTTAGGAAGAAACTCCTCACATCAATCACGCATAGCGTTTTCGGAATGCTTTTGGTTAACTGTTTGGCCCGCACACTGTGAAGTATACCGGAGGCACAACCTTGGAGAAAACTCCCCACATGATTTGAACCTGCACCTATCTTTTCAAGAATACGAGCCTAGAATCAACTGAGATTTTTTAGCACTCAACCGTAAAAAGTTATATGTCTGACTAATGAATACCAAAATAAAATAGAACATTGAAACATAAAATTAGTTGCGACGATCATCGTCGCAAAAGAAAAGCTTGACAAAAGTCAAGAAAGTGAAATATTTGAGCTCGAAAAAATGTCGTGTTCTCATATTTCTAGTAGCGATAAGCGATAAACTTAGTTTTTTTTAATAAGAACATGTCCAGTGGCGGAAATAGGATTTTTTTTTCACCTGAGGCGAAATTTTTTTTTAACCGTAACACTTTTTTTGGTAAAAAATGGAGGTTTTGGGGCAAAAACGGGGTTTTTTATGGAAGATTTGGAGGTTATTTTGCAAAATTTTAAGGTTTTGGACAAAATTCGGAAATATTTGAAGGTTTTGCCTCGAACTATATAGGTTTTGAGGAAAAAAAAATCCGCCGAGACAAAGTCGAAAAATCCACAATTTTTCCAATAAAATTTCAAAATCGACTGGGGGCGGGTGCTCCACGGTCCCTTCATAAAAACGCCCAGCGGACTGTTTCATATTCTTGATTTTAACATATTCATGAATAAGTTTGGTTCAAGAACTACTATATATCTTCAAAATGAACAAGAATGAAGTACATATATAGATATAGAATTCAAACATATAAATAACAAATTGTGCTCTTATTAATGATATATATTTATCACCATAACCAATTAAACAGAGCTGTACTTAGCTAGAGATTGAATTAGGCAATCTGCATCAATGGAGTTCCAGCAACTGTATATATATCCAGTCCATCAACAGAAATTAATCTTGTATGCCATGTCCACCTGAATATAAATAAAATAATTGTTATTGTTATTTAATTAAAAAACAAAAAGGTAAAAATCAAAATCTTCTGATATATGTGCATGTACACAATTCACATGGACTCAAATAATTGACACGAACGGTTTCAAGATTTACAAATTTGGGATATGTGTTGGGTGGAACCCATGTCTCACAATGGAAATTGAAATTAAAAATTCGATCTGCATATAAGCTTACGAGTTATACACTTTATCACCAATTAATTTTAGAGTATAAGAATGTACCATAGTACGTAAGCTTATGTGTTAGACATATTCTAACCAGGCTAAGAAATAGCTCAATCCCATCAAGTGGTATTAATTAGAGCTACTGTTGTAGCTCGGATGTTGATCATGCAGCATGGCGCCGTATACCCCATCATATATATTGATCGACCTTAGATTAGTCGACTAATCGATTCACAAGTCTTGTACCGAAAGTCTCTCACCCGTGTCAGATTGAGAGTTACGAGTTTGCATACATGCTATACGATCTTATTATCGTATGCTTAAGGAAGTAACTAACGCTTTCTTAAGAGGTAGCTAGATGTGTGATAGATGATTAAATTGCATTATTGTCTCTTTCAACATCGATTTAGCATGCAACGAAATCCGAATTGATTAAACTTACTCTCTTTAATAATTTGTAAGTTAGTCCCATGTAAAGATTAAAAGCCGTTAAATTGATGACATATTAGTATCAAAGCTTGAACTTTATTTGGTAAATTAACTCATTAACCATATCTATGCATTGAATTGGTAAACCATACTTAATTTCACTACAAGTTTTCCGTTTCTTTCGTGGCTATTGTTAAAACAATTTTGGGACCATTATTGTTTATCAAGATCTTACTATAGTTATGATAAAAAACGAACATGCTGCAGTCACTAGCATGTTTTATATATACAAGCAATGTATTTCTTCTAGATATGGGCATATATACAATCATGAAGTAATTAATGGTAATATTACATACATAATACTGTATTACTTGAGCCTTATAAATTTACATTTAATTGTATAGTAGATAGTAGATGGCTCTCAAATTATCAATCTAATGATAGAGAAATTACAGGTAATAATTAATCTGTTTATACTATATACTATGTTGCATAATCAAACAAACAAACAAGACACACACACACAGACTACTGTGTGACTGTTAATGGGAGTATAGTATGTTATGCTATAGTAGTAATGATTCATTTTATTAGTTAACATACACTCATATTAATTGTGTTAATTATATTTCAGGTAAATCCTGATGGCACTCTATATAGTGCAGAATCCCAAAAGAGACAAGATTAGCAATTTCTAAATAGTACTTAATAAAGGAGAATTTTTTTCACATAAAATATATAATATTAAAATATCCACGCAATTAATTAAATTAAAATTAATTATGTTCCGAATTTGTTCTTATTAGATAGGAAACCTGTAAATGCAGATAGAGAATACTAGCTGATTACTAAAGTGTTCTCCATGCAAACTAGGGTTTCTAGAATCATATGCAGTCTGCTAGGGCTTTTACCTTTTCCCCCAACAATACTTACTTTTTGGATTATAAATTTTAGGGTTTGTGATGTATGCAAGTATATATACATGATCAATTCAATTTATGAAGAAAAAAAATATAGCTAGCACATCAAGTGATTAATTAATAGATCAATTACCAATTTCTTGAAGAAGAAGCATATATAGATCATGATCATTGTTGCATGCGAAAACTCGATGATTCTTCATTCGTTTTTAGAATCGGGGTATTTTTCTTCTTCTTTTTCTTCTTGTAAGGAATCCCTCTAGCTTTTGCTTGTGAATCGCGAATTTCTCTCAAGTAAACCCTAATCGCGCCACTAGCAAACGGGTTCATTTCTGGTAACCCACCGTTTTCTTCGTAAGCTGCCCGAAGTCGTCCAATAAGGGCGTCAAGGCTGCCCCAAGCTTGCCTAAGTGGACAAGTACAAGGTCCAGCTGGATCCGGATGACCGAAATACACACAACCTTGTAAATGAACCTTAGTTTTTCCAAATTGGTCAAGGTACCTAAGGAAATCTAGTACATGACTATAGTTGCAATGAGACAAAGCAACTGGTGGTCTTTGGTTCTTTAAGTATTGCCCAAAAGTATTCCAATCGCGCCGTTTTTGTGACTCGTATCGACTTAGTTGTGGTGGCGGTGGTGGTTGTGTATCAGAAGGTACAAGTACGCCACCACCGCCATCGCCACCACTACTACTACCACCACCACCTCTTGATGATCCTTCACCTATTTCTGATCTACCCTTGTTTTGTTGATCACTAGACATTAGATTTTAGTAAGTGATGATGAGTTTTTATATGTAAGAAAATTTGTTTAGAGAGAACAGAGAAAGATATTTAAAGATGATATATAATTGAAGAGAGATGAGAAATTAATAAAAATGGAAATTTGCTAAATCAAATCATGGAGGAAGAGGAGGTATTGAGAAGACAAGACATGGGTCCATTTGAAAGTGCTTTAAGACAATTAGGCTTTATTTTCTCATCAAATTGTGTTATTCCCATCCTTTAATTGGCACTATATACAATACCTTTATACTAGTAATATTTTTTAATTAAGTTATATGTGTAATTATACAACTTTTAAATTTCTTGCTTATTTATTCGCACGTACTACAACCAATAAAGTATTGATAAGTATGTATCAAACTTTCAAGAAAAAATCCAGCCGAAATTGGGAAACATTAAATTAATAGTGTATGGAGTCAAAACCTAGCTCTAACGGGGTTCAGGTTCTGTTTTTGATTTGGAGTTAGACCATATATAGTGGTGTGAGTTTTCTCCGTCATATGAGGTAGCATCACATTTGGTCAAATTTGACAACCACTGATACTTTTAACATAGCGTCATTTTTGACAGAATAGGGGCGTCAGTCATGCACGAAAGTAACCGAAAAAAATGTCACTTTTTTAGAGGAAGAGTACACGCCGGCTCGTCGTCCGTGAAGTTTAAACATTCTTGAAAGGGTTGAAGAACGTATTAGAATTGACGCCGAATACGAGATTCCACACTTCCAACGTTCCAACTAATGAAGCGGGACCTTCAAACATTATCTCGGACAAAGAAGAAGGATGACGAAGATACTGAAGATAGGCGAAGATGATGAGTGATTTTATATAATTAAATTATGTTTAGTAATAAATAAATATATAATAAATATATAATAATATACGAAAATAATAATAATAAATATATAATAATATATATTATTATATTTAGATGATAATAATATAACATTATTATGTTTTATATTATTATGTTTAAATGACAATAATATACGATAATAATTGGAAATATATATATAATATAATAATAATAGTAATAACTAATTTTTAATACTAAAAAAAAGAGGTGGGTTCATTAACAAGTATGTTTCATGGTTGAAAATGATATGTCTTAGGTTAGGCATTTTGTTACCCTATTGTTCCAACGTCGTGGGTTGACGACATGACAATTCCAACGCCTTCACTCATTCATGTTATGGTGCGTGTCCCCCATTTTTTGGAGTCCGTTGGAAAGTCACGGACTAAACAACGTACGTTGCATGAATATGATTAATATGATTGGTTCAATTTATTTTTTAATTATTTATACTATTTCTAGTTTATTTATTTTTATTTTCTTTTTAATCAACTCCAAATTATAGTTTATGAAACGACTCAAACTCGTTTATGCAAATCGAGACATTTTTTTAAAAACAGTGCATTTGCGCGACGCACCATAAGGCTGCGCACGCGCACCACAAGGGAATTTCAATCCTGAAGCTTTACCAAACACTGATGCCAGACTCTGTTATACTGCGCGGCGCACCAAGACCTGCGTGGCACGCAGTAGCACACAAACCCGAGCTGCAGTTTCAAAAATGTTTATTCGCACAAATTACAACAACCAAGTACTTTAATCATTCCCAAACATGTTTTAGTCAAATACACGTTATCTTTGAAATGTCTCGTTCATATTGATTATAAACGTTCCATATTAATTGATTTCGTCGCGAGGTTTTGACCTCTATATGAGACGTTTTTCAAAGACTGCATTCATTTTTAAAACAACCATAACCTTTATTTTATCGATAAAGGTTTTAAAAAGTATTACGTAGATTATCAAATAATGATAATCTAAAATATACCGTTTACACGCGACCATTACATAATGGTTTATAATAAGAATATATTACATAAAAAATAAGTTTCTTGAATGCAGTTTTTACATAATATCATACAAGCATGGACTCAAATCTTGTCCTTATTTTAGTATGCAACAGCGGAAGCTCTTAATAATCACCTGAGAATAAACATGCTTAAAACGTCAACAAAAATGTTGGTGAGTTATAGGTTTAACCTATATATTATCAAATCATAATAATAGACCACAAGATTTCATATTTCAATATACATCCCATACATAGAGATAAAATTCATTCATATAGTGAACACATGGTAACCGACATTAACAAGATGCATATAAGAATATCCCCTATCATTCCGGGAAATCCTTCGGACATGATAAAAACTAATTCGAAGTACTAAAGCATCCGGTACTTTGGATGGGGTTCGTTAGGCCCAATAGATATATCTTTAGGATTCGCGTCAATTAGTAGATCGGTTTACTAATTCTTAGGTTACCAAGCAAAAGGGGCATATTCGGCTTCGATCATTCACCCATATAATGTAGTTTCAATTACTTGTGTCTATTTCGTAAAACATTTATAAAACTGCATGTATTCTCATCCCAAAATATTAGATTTTAAAAGTGGGACTATAACTCACTTTCACAGATTTTTACTTCGTCGGAAAGTAAGACTTGGCCACTGGTCGATTCACGAACCTATAACAAATATGTACATATATATCAAAGTATGTTCAAAATATATTTACAACATTTTTAATACGTTTTAATGTTTTAAGTTTATTAAGTCAGCTGTCCTCGTTAGTAACCTACAACTAGTTGTCCACAAATAGATGTACAGAAATAAATCGATATATATTATCTTGAATCAATCCACGACCTAGTGTATACACGTCTCAGGCTAGATCACAACTCAAAGTATATATATTTTTGAAATCAACCTCAACCCTGTATAGCTAACTCCAACATTACTGCATATAGAGTGTCTATGGTTGTTCCAAATAATATATATACATGGGTCGATATGATATGTCAAAACATTTGCATACGTGTCTATGGTATCCCAAGATTACATAATATATTAGAATATATGTAATACAATATAAGTTAGCTAGGATATAATTTGTATAGAATTGTTACAATATTTCCCGTAGCTACAACAATAAAAAAATATCCAATCTTGTTTTACCCATAACTTCTTCGTTTTAAATCCGTTTTGAGTGAATCAAATTGCTATGGTTTCATATTGAACTCTATTTTATGAATCTGAACAGAAAAAGTATAGGTTTATAGTCAGAAATATAAGTTACAAGTCGTTTTTGTAAGAGGTAGTCATTTCAGTCGAAAGAATGACGTCTTGATGACCATTTTGAAAAACATACTTCCACTTTGAGTTTAACCATGATTTTTGGATATAGTTTCATGTTCATAATAAAAATCATTTTCCCAGAAGAACAACTTTTAAATCAAAGTTTATCATAGTTTTTAATTAACTAACCCAAAACAGCCCGCGGTGTTACTACGACGGCGTATATCCGATTTTACGGTGTTTTTCGTGTTTTTCGGTTTTAAATCATTAAGTTAGCATATCATATAGATATAGAACATGTGTTTAATTGATTTTAAAAGTCAAGTTAGAAGGATTAACTTTTGTTTGCGAACAAGTTTAGAATTAACTAAACTATGTTCTAGTGATTTCAAGTTTAAACCTTCGAATAAGATAGCTTTAAATGTATAAATCAAATGTTGTTATGAACATCATTACTACCTCAAGTTTTGTGGATAAAGCTACTGGAAATGAGAAAAATTGATCTAGCTTCAAAGGATCCTTGGATAGCTTGAAAGTTCTTGAAGCAGAATCATGACACGAAAACAAGTTCAAGTAAGATCATCACTTGAAATAAGATTGTTATAGTTATAGAAATTGAACCAAAGTTTGAATATGAGTATTACCTTGTATTAGAAAGATATCTTACTGTAAATAAGAAATATTTCTTGAGATTGGATGATCACTTTACAAGATTGGAAGTAAGCTAGCAAACTTGGAAGTGTTGTTGGTGTGTTCTTGAGTAGTGGTTTTGTATGTTGATCTAGGTTACCTAGATTGAACTAGATTGAGTTAGATTATGAAGAACAAGATGAAGAACACTTAGAACACTAAGAGAGTAATTGAGAGAGAGTAATTTGATGCAATTAAGTTGAATGAAAATGTGTTTGTGGTGGTGAAAGTTCACGTGAACTTTAGGTGTAGATAAAGGGTTCATTAGTTTGTAATTTAGCTTAATCATTCATGGTAAATGACAAAGAATGATCCCTACATGTTGCTATAATGGATGATGATTCATTTAGGGTTGCTAAGATCAGATGATTGAGTGTATATACTAATAGTACATACATCTAAAACCTGTGTATTGTACGAGTACGAATACGGGTGTATACGAGCGGAATTGTTGGTGAAACTGAACGAGGCTGTAATTGTAAGCATTTTTGTCAAGTAGAAGTACTTTGATAAGTGTATTGAAGTCTTTCAAAAGTGTATAAATACATATTAAAACACTACATGTATATACATTTTAACTGAGTCGTTAAGTCATCGTTAGCCGTTACATGTTAATGTTGATTTGAAACCTTTAAGTTAACGATCTTGTTAAATGTTGTTAACCCAATGTTTATTATATCTAATGAGATGTTAAATTATTATATTATCATGATATTATGATATATTAATATATCTTAATATGATATATATACATTTAAATGTTGTTACAACGATAATCGTTACATATATGTCTCGTTTCAAAATCCTTAAGTTAGTAATCTTGTTTTTACATATGTAGTTCATTGTTAATATACATAATGACATGTTTACTTATCATTTATCATGATGATTAAACATAGTGTATCAATATCTTAATATGATTCATGTAGTGACCCGAACTTTTCCATGTTTACATATATTAATTGAGAGTGATATTTACATGATTAAATGTTTCCAACATGTTAAACAATCAAACTTGTTAAGACTTGATTAATTGAAATAGGTTTCATATAGACAATTGACCACCCAAGTTGACCGGTGATTCACGAACGTTAAAACTTGTAAAAACTATATGATGACATATATATGGATATATATATATATATATATATATATATAGTTAACATGATATTATGATAATTAAACATATCATTAAGTATATTAACAATGAACTACATATGTAAAAACAAGACTATTAACATAATGATTTTTAAACGAGACATATATGTAACGATTATCGTTGTAAAGACATTTAATGTATATATATCATATTAAGAGATATTCATACATGATAATATCATGATAATATAATAATTTAAAATCTCATTTGATATTATAAATATTGGGTTAACAACATTTAACAAGATCGTTAACCTAAAGGTTTCAAAACAACACTTACCTGTAACGACTAACGATGACTTAACGACTCAGTTAAAATGTATATACATATAGTGTTTTAATATGTATTCATACACTTTTGAAAGACTTCAAGACACTTCTCAAAATACTTCTACTTAAAAAAAATGCTTACAATTACATCCTCGTTCAGTTTCATCAACAATTCTACTCGTATGCACCCGTATTCGTACTCGTACAATACACAGCTTTTAGATGTATTTACTATTGGTATATACACTCCAATGATCAGCTATTAGCAGCCCATGTGAGTCACCTAACACATGTGGGAACCATCATTTGGCAACTAGCATGAAATATCTCATAAAATTACAAAAATATGAGTAATCATTCATGACTTATTTACATGAAAACAAAATTACACATCCTTTATATCTAATCCATACACCAACGACCAAAAACACCTACAAACACTTTCATTCTTCAATTTTCTTCATCTAATTGATCTCTCTCAAGTTCTATCTTCAAGTTCTAAGTGTTCTTCATAAATTCCAAAAGTTCTAGTTTCATAAAATCAAGAATACTTTCAAGTTTGCTAGCTCACTTCCAATCTTGTAAGGTGATCATCCAACCTCAAGAAATCTTTGTTTCTTACAGTAGGTTATCATTCTAATACAAGGTAATAATCATATTCAAACTTTGGTTCAATTTCTATAACTATAACAATCTTATTTCAAGTGATGATCTTACTTGAACTTGTTTTCGTGTCATGATTCTGCTTCAAGAACTTCGAGCCATTCAAGGATCCATTGAAGCTAGATCCATTTTTCTCTTTTCCAGTAGGTTTATCCAAGGAACTTAAGGTAGTAATGATGTTCATAACATCATTCAATTCATACATATAAAGTTATCTTATTCGAAGGTTTAAACTTGTAATCACTAGAACATAGTTTAGTTAATTCTAAACTTGTTCGCAAACAAAAGTTAATCCTTCTAACTTGACTTTTAAAATCAACTAAACACATGTTCTATATCTGTATGATATGCTAACTTAATGATTTAAAACCTGGAAACACGAAAAACACCGTAAAACCGGATTTACGCCGTCGTAGTAACACCGCGGGCTGTTTTGGGTTAGTTAATTAAAAACTATGATAAACTTTGATTTAAAAGTTGTTATTCTGAGAAAATGATTTTTATTATGAACATGAAACTATATCCAAAAATTATGGTTAAACTCAAAGTGGAAGTATGTTTTCTAAAATGGTCATCTAGACGTCGTTCTTTCGACTGAAATGACTACCTTTACAAAAACGACTTGTAACTTATTTTTCCTACTATAAACCTATACTTTTCTGTTTAGATTCATAAAATAGAGTTCAATATGAAACCATAGCAATTTGATTCACTCAAAACGGATTTAAAATGAAGAAGTTATGGGTAAAACAAGATTGGATAATTTTTCTCATTTTAGCTACGTGAAAATTGGTAACAAATCTATTCCAACCATAACTTAATCAACTTGTATTGTATATTATGTAATCTTGAGATACCATAGACACGTATACAATATTTCGACCTATCATGTCGACACATCTATATATATTTCGGAACAACCATAGACACTCTATATGTGAATGTTGGAGTTAGCTATACAGGGTTGAGGTTGATTCCAAAATATATATAGTTTGAGTTGTGATCAATACTGAGATACGTATACACTGGGTCGTGGATTGATTCAAGATAATATTTATCGATTTATTTCTGTACATCTAACTGTGGACAACTAGTTGTAGGTTACTAACGAGGACAGCTGACTTAATAAACTTAAAACATCAAAATATATTAAAAGTGTTGTAAATATATTTTGAACATACTTTGATATATATGTATATATTGTTATAGGTTCGTGAATCAACCAGTGGCCAAGTCTTACTTCCCGACGAAGTAAAAATCTGTGAAAGTGAGTTATAGTCCCACTTTTAAAATCTAATATTTTTGGGATGAGAATACATGCAGGTTTTATAAACGATTTACAAAATAGACACAAGTACGTGAAACTACATTCTATGGTTGAATTATCGAAATCGAATATGCCCCTTTTTATTAAGTCTGGTAATCTAAGAATTAGGGAACAGACACCCTAATTGACGTGAATCCTAAAGATAGATCTATTGGGCCTAACAAACCCCATCCAAAGTACCGGATGCTTTAGTACTTCGAAATTTATATCATATCCGAAGGGTGTCCTGGAATGATGGGGATATTCTTATATATGCATCTTGTTAATGTCGGTTACCAGTTGTTCACCATATGAATGATTTGTATCTCTATGTATGGGATGTGTATTGAAATATGAAATCTTGTGGTCTATTATTATGATTTGATATATATATAGGTTAAACCTATAACTCACCAACATTTTTTTGTTGACGTTTTAAGCATGTTTATTCTCAGGTGATTATTAAGAGCTTCCGCTGTCGCATACTTAAATAAGGACGAGATTTGGAGTCCATGCTTGTATGATATTATGTAAAAACTGCATTCAAGAAACTTATTTTGTTGTAACATATTTGTATTGTAAACCATTATGTAATGGTCGTGTGTAAACAGGATATTTTAGATTATCATTATTTGATAATCTACGTAAAGCTTTTTAAACCTTTATTGATGAAATAAAGGTTATGGTTGTTTTAAAATGAATGCAGTCTTTGAAAAACGTCTCATATAGAGGTCAAAACCTCGCAACGAAATCAATTAATATGGAACGTTTTTAATCAATAAGAACGGGACATTTCAGTTGGTATCCGAGCGTTGGTCTTAGAGAACCAGAATTTTGTATTAGTGTGTCTTATCGAGTTTGTTAGGATGCATTAGTGAGTCTGGACTTCGACCGTGTTTACTTGAAAAATGATTGCTTAACAAATTTTGTTGGAAACTATATATTTTTAACATGTGAATATTATGTGATATATTAATCTCTTAACGCATTTGATATTATGTGATAGATGTCTACCTCTAGAACAAGTCCCATTGACTCACCTAATAATAATGAAGAGTCAAATGTAAATTGGAATGATTCGTGGACTGATTCACAAATTCCTGAAGAGGAACCAGAAGAAGAATCGGAACCGGAAGAAGAATCAGAACCGGAAGAGGAGGAACCGGATGAAGAAATAGAACCGGTGGGGGAAATAATAAAACGGTTAAGTAAAAGAAAATCCTCAACCAACCGACCAAGGTTAATTATGGTCAATGGTGTTTCCGCCAAGGAAGCAAAATATTGGGAGGATTACCAATTCTCCGATGAATCGGATTCCGACGAGAATTCCGATGATGTTATAGAAATTACCCCAACTGAATTTAAAAAGGCAAAAGAAAATAATAAGGGAAAGGGCATAAAAATAGAGAAATCTAATTCCAACCCCGATGAACTTTATATGTATCGTCAACCCCCGAAGTCCTTAAGTTGTAACAATGACCCGGGAACCTCTAAACCACCAGGTTTTTCTAAACCAATGTGGAAAATTACGGCTCGTATTAGGGGAACATCATATATCCCTAGAAACTTGGCAAAACGAACCAAAACCGAAGAAGAAGAAACAAGCGAGTCAGAATAAGATAGTTGTATTCGTGTGGTGTAATATATGTAATATAGTGTGCTTATGCTTTATGATATATGTAAAAATTGCTTGTATTAATAAGTATTTTTTTTTTATGAATCTAACTCTTGTCTATTTTACAGTATAAAAACACAAAATGGATAGACAACCCAATATTTTAAGAGACCTACCCGGAGACATGATTGATGAAATCTTGTCTAGAGTCGGTCAGAATTCTTCGGCACAACTATTTAAGGCGAGATCAGTTTGTAAGACATTCGAAGAACGTTCCAAGAATGTCTTGGTTTATAAGAGACTTTCGTTTGAAAGATGGGGGATATCACATTGGGAAACCAATAAGTTACGATGTGTTTACTTTGACGCATATATTGCGGGGAACCCAAATGCTATTTTACGCAATGGGTTAAGAAATTATTTTGACTCAATATATCCGAATATTGGACTTCGTGATTTAGAAAAAGCAGCTAACATGCAACATAAAGAAGCATGTTATGCTTACGGATTAGTAATGTTCGCTTCTCACCAAAGTGAGAACAAGAACATCGGGCTACAACTATTAAACAAAACGTTTCCACAAGTGACGGAGTCGGTAATTGGGGTAAGAAATGAGGTTTTTAGATTATTACGGGACTGTTGGACATTAAGTAACCCTCGTCCCTTTGACGACGTTACAACACGCTGTCTTATCAACGGCCATAACGGTTATGTTCCACAAGACCAAGGATGGGAAGTAGTCCTAGTAAAACCAGAATGCATGACTTGTTTCTGGACGTATGAATTACGTGTCTTTATTGCCTTTGCTGAACGACTTGTGTACTAGCTAGAATTATCTTCACAACTATCTTGTATCAAAGTTATTGTGTGCTATATTTCATGCTTTATGTAAAATAAGCGGTATTGTAAGTTTGTAAAATATTGTATAAAAGTTTGAACGCGAAATATTATTATAATCAGTTTTTCATATAGAATTGTAGTAGTTGAATTGTATATTAGCTACTAAGTATGAACTTAACGGGTAGGTACTACCCGAATTTAAACTTATAAAACGCTAATATGAAGAAAAAGCTTTTATAAATGAGTTCATATTATGCTACGAAATACTATTAACTACTCTTAATATTCTGTATGATTAACTTGTTCCATTTGACTATTTTGAAGGAAATGGCACCGACTACTCGACACACCGTGAATATGAATGAAGAGGAATTCCGTACTTTTCTAGCTTCAAACATAGCAGCAGTACAGGCTGCGCTACATACCAACAATAACCTTAGATCTAGCAGTACAGGAAATCGTGTAGGATGCACCTACAAAGAATTCACTGCCTGCAAACCTTTGGAATTTGATGGAACCGAAGGACCGATCGGATTGAAACGGTGGACCGAGAAGGTCGAATCGGTGTTTGCCATAAGTAAGTGTACTGAAGAGGACAAAGTGAAGTACGCTACGCATACCTTCACAGGTTCTGCGTTAACATGGTGGAATACCTATCTAGAGCAAGTGGGACAAGACGATGCGTACGCACTACCGTGGTCAGCATTCAAGCACTTGATGAACGAGAAGTACCGTCCCAGAACCGAGGTCAATAAGCTCAAGACAGAACTTAGAGGGTTACGAACCTAAGGATTTGATATTACCACGTACGAAAGACGATTCACAGAATTGTGCCTATTGTGTCCGGGAGCATTCGAAGATGAGGAAGAGAAGATCGACGCATTTGTGAAAGGATTACCGGAAAGAATCCAAGAAGATATAAGTTCACACGAGCCCGCCTCCATACAACAGGCATGTAGAATGGCTCACAAACTAGTGAACCAGATTGAAGAAAGAATTAAAGAACAGACTGCTGAAGAGGCCAATGTGAAGCAAATCAAAAGAAAGTGGGAGGAAAACGGTGATAAGAATCACCAATACAACAACAACAGCAATTACAACAATAATCGTAACAATTATCCCAACAATCGCAACATCAATCGCAACTACAACAAACGGCCCAACAACAACAACAACAACAATCATCCCAACAACAATAATAACTGCAACAACAACAACAATCAGAAGCAGCTATGCCAAAGGTGTGAAAAGTATCACTCGGGGTTCTGCACCAAATTTTGCAACAAGTGTAAAAGAAATGGTCATAGCGCGGCGAAGTGTGAGGTCTACGGACCAGGGGTTAATAGAACGAAAGGAACAAATGGTGTCGGAACGAGTAATGGCGGAGCAAGTAGTGTCGGAGCAAGTTATGCCAATGTAGTTTGTTATAAATGTGGAAAACCGGGCCACATTATTAGAAATTGCCCGAACCAGGAGAACACGAATGGACAAGGCCGCGGAAGAGTTTTCAATATTAATGCGGCAGAGGCACAGGAAGACCCGGAGCTTGTTACGTGTACGTTTCTTATTGACAATAAATCTGCTTACGTTTTATTTGATTCGGGTGCAGATAGAAGCTATATGAGTAGAGATTTTTGTGCTAAATTAAGTTGTCCATTGATGCCTTTGGATAGTAAATTTTTACTCGAATTAGCAAATGGTAAATTAATTTCAGCAGATAATATATGTCGGAATCGAGAAATTAAACTGGTTAGCGAAACATTTAAGATTGATTTGATACCAGTAGAGTTAGGGAGTTTTGATGTGATAATCGGTATGGACTGGTTGAAAGAAGTAAAAGCAGAGATCGTCTGTTACAAAAATGCAATTCGCATTATACGAGAAAAAGGAAAACCCTTAATGGTGTACGGAGAAAAGGGCAACACGAAGCTACATCTTATTAGTAATTTGAAGGCACAAAAACTAATAAGAAAAGGTTGCTATGCTATTCTAGCACACGTCAAGAAAGTACAAACTGAAGAAAAGAGCATCAATGATGTTCCCATTGCAAAAGAATTTCCCGATGTATTTCCGAAAGAATTACCGGGATTACCCCCACATCGATCCGTTGAATTTCAAATAGATCTTGTACCAGGAGCTGCACCAATAGCTCGTGCTCCTTACAGACTCGCACCCAGCGAGATGAAACAACTGCAAAGCCAATTACAAGAACTTTTAGAGCGTGGTTTCATTCGACCAAGCACATCACCGTGGGGAGCTCCTGTTTTGTTTGTCAAGAAGAAAGATGGTACATTCAGGTTGTGTATCGACTACCGAGAGTTGAACAAACTTACCATCAAGAACCGCTACCCACTATCGAGAATCGATGACTTATTTGATCAACTACAAGGCTCATCTGTTTATTCAAAGATTGACTTACGTTCCGGGTATCATCAAATGCGGGTGAAAGAAGATGATATTCCAAAGACTGCTTTCAGAACACGTTACGGTCATTACGAGTTTATGGTCATGCTGTTTGGTTTAACTAATGCACCAGCTGTGTTCATGGACCTTATGAACCGGGTGTGTGGACCATACCTTGACAAGTTTGTCATTGTTTTCATTGATGACATACTTATTTACTCAAAGAATGACCAAGAACACGGTGAACATTTGAGAAAGGTGTTAGAAGTATTGAGGAAGGAAGAATTGTACGCTAAGTTTTCAAAGTGTGCATTTTGGTTGGAGGAAGTTCAATTCCTCGGTCACATAGTGAACAAAGAAGGTATTAAGGTGGATCCGGCAAAGATAGAAACTGTTGAAAAGTGGGAAACCCCGAAAACTCCGAAACACATACGCCAGTTTTTAGGACTAGCTGGTTACTACAGAAGGTTCATCCAAGACTTTTCCAGAATAGCAAAACCCTTGACTGCATTAACGCATAAAGGGAAGAAATTTGAATGGAATGATGAACAAGAGAAAGCGTTTCAATTATTGAAGAAAAAGCTAACTACGGCACCTATATTGTCATTGCCTGAAGGGAATGATGATTTTGTGATTTATTGTGACGCATCAAAGCAAGGTCTCGGTTGTGTATTAATGCAACGAACGAAGGTGATTGCTTATGCGTCTAGACAATTGAAGATTCACGAACAAAATTATACGACGCATGATTTGGAATTAGGCGCGGTTGTTTTTGCATTAAAGACTTGGGGGCACTACTTATATGGGGTCAAAAGTATTATATATACCGACCACAAAAGTCTTCAACACATATTTAATCAGAAACAACTGAATATGAGGCAGCGTAGGTGGATTGAATTATTGAATGATTACGACTTTGAGATTCGTTACCACCCGGGGAAGGCAAATGTGGTAGCCGATGCCTTGAGCAGGAAGGACAGAGAACCCATTCGAGTAAAATCTATGAATATAATGATTCATAATAACCTTACTACTCAAATAAAGGAGGCGCAACAAGGAGTTTTAAAAGAGGGAAATTTAAAGGATGAAATACTCAAAGGATCGGAGAAGCATCTTAATATTCGGGAAGACGGAACCCGGTATAGGGCTGAAAGGATTTGGGTACCAAAATTTGGAGATATGAGAGAAATGGTACTTAGAGAAGCTCATAAAACCAGATACTCAATACATCCTGGAACGGGGAAGATGTACAAGGATCTCAGGAAATATTTTTGGTGGCCGGGTATGAAAGCCGATATTGCTAAATACGTAGGAGAATGTTTGACGTGTTCTAAGGTCAAAGCTGAGCATCAGAAACCATCAGGTCTACTTCAACAACCCGAAATCCCAGAATGGAAATGGGAAAACATTACCATGGATTTCATCACTAAATTGCCAAGGACTGCAAGTGGTTTTGATACTATTTGGGTAATAGTTGATCGTCTCACCAAATCAGCACACTTCCTGCCAATAAGAGAAGATGACAAGATGGAGAAGTTAGCACGACTGTATTTGAAGGAAGTCGTATCCAGACATGGAATACCAATCTCTATTATCTCTGATAGGGATGGCAGATTTATTTCAAGATTCTGGCAGACATTACAGCAAGCATTAGGAACTCGTCTAGACATGAGTACTGCCTATCATCCACAAACTGATGGGCAGAGCGAAAGGACGATACAAACGCTTGAAGACATGCTACGAGCATGTGTTATTGATTTCGGAAACAGTTGGGATCGACATCTACCGTTAGCAGAATTTTCCTACAACAACAACTACCATTCAAGCATTGAGATGGCGCCGTTTGAAGCACTTTATGGTAGAAAGTGCAGGTCTCCAATTTGTTGGAGTGAAGTGGGGGATAGACAGATTACGGGTCCGGAGATTATACAAGAAACTACCGAGAAGATCATCCAAATTCAACAACGGTTGAAAACCGCCCAAAGTCGACAAAAGAGCTACGCTGACATTAAAAGAAAAGATATAGAATTTGAAATTGGAGAGATGGTCATGCTTAAAGTTGCACCTTGGAAAGGCGTTGTTCGATTTGGTAAATGAGGGAAATTAAATCCAAGGTATATTGGACCATTCAAGATTATTGATCGTGTCGGACCAGTAGCTTACCGACTTGAGTTACCTCAACAACTCGCGGCTGTACATAACACTTTCTATGTCTCGAATTTGAAGAAATGTTTTGCTAAAGAAGATCTCACTATTCCGTTGGACAAAATCCAAATCAATGAAAAACTTCAATTCATTGAAGAACCCGTCGAAATAATGGATCGTGAGGTTAAGAGACTTAAACAAAACAAGATACCGATTGTTAAGGTTTGATGGAATGCTCGTAGAGGACCCGAGTTCACCTGGGAGCGTGAAGATCAGATGAAGAAGAAATACCCGCATCTATTTCCAGAAGATTCGTCAACACCTTCAACAGCTTAAAATTTCGGGACGAAATTTATTTAACGGGTAGGTACTGTAGTGACCCGAACTTTTCCATGTTTATATATATTAATTGAGAGTGATATTTACATGATTAAATGTTTCCAACATGTTAAGCAATCAAACTTGTTAAGACTTGATTAATTGAAATAGGTTTCATATAGACAATTGACCACCCAAGTTGACCGGTGATTCACGAACGTTAAAACTTGTAAAAACTATATGATGACATATATATGGATATATATATATATATATATATAGTTAAAATGATATTATGATAAGTAAACATATCATTAAGTATATTAACAATGAACTACATATGTAAAAACAAGACTATTAACTTAATGATTTTTAAACGAGACATATATGTAACGATTATCGTTGTAAAGACATTTAATGTATATATATCATATTAAGAGATATTCATACATGATAATATCATGATAATATAATAATTTAAAATCTCATTTGATATTATAAACATTGGGTTAACAACATTTAACAAGATCGTTAACCTAAAGGTTTCAAAACAACACTTACCTGTAACGACTAACGATGACTTAACGACTCAGTTAAAATGTATATACATATAGTGTTTTAATATGTATTCATACACTTTTGAAAGACTTCAATACACTTATCAAAATACTTCTACTTAACAAAAATGCTTACAATTACATCCTCATTCAGTTTCATCAACAATTCTACTCGTATGCACCCGTATTCGTACTCGTACAATACACAGCTTTTAGATGTATTTACTATTGGTATATACACTCCAATGATCAGCTCTTAGCAGCCCATGTGAGTCACCTAACACATGTGGGAACCATCATTTGGCAACTAGCATGAAATATCTCATAAAATTACAAAAATATGAGTAATCATTCATGACTTATTTACATGAAAACAAAATTACATATCCTTTATATCTAATCCATACACCAACGACCAAAAACACCTACAAACACTTTCATTCTTCAATTTTCTTCATCTAATTGATCTCTCTCAAGTTCTATCTTCAAGTTCTAAGTGTTCTTCATAAATTCCAAAAGTTCTAGTTTCATAAAATCAAGAATACTTTCAAGTTTGCTAGCTCACTTCCAATCTTGTAAGGTGATCATCCAACCTCAAGAAATATTTGTTTCTTACAGTAGGTTATCATTCTAATACAAGGTAATAATCATATTCAAACTTTGGTTCAATTTCTATAACTATAACAATCTTATTTCAAGTGATGATCTTACTTGAACTTGTTTTCGTGTCATGATTCTGCTTCAAGAACTTCGAGCCATCCAAGGATCCATTGAAGCTAGATCCATTTTTCTCTTTTCTAGTAGGTTTATCCAAGGAACTTAAGGTAGTAATGATGTTCATAACATCATTCAATTCATACATATAAAGTTATCTTATTCGAAGGTTTAAACTTGTAATCACTAGAACATAGTTTAGTTAATTCTAAACTTGTTCGCAAACAAAAGTTAATCCTTCTAACTTGACTTTTAAAATCAACTAAACACATGTTCTATATCTGTATGATATGCTAACTTAATGATTTAAAACCTGGAAACACGAAAAACACCGTAAAACCGGATTTACGCCGTCGTAGTAACACCGCGGGCTGTTTTGGGTTAGTTAATTAAAAACTATGATAAACTTTGATTTAAAAGTTGTTATTCTGAGAAAATGATTTTTATTATGAACATGAAACTATATCCAAAAATTATGGTTAAACTCAAAGTGGAAGTATGTTTTCTAAAATGGTCATCTAGACGTCGTTCTTTCGACTGAAATGACTACCTTTACAAAAACGACTTGTAACTTATTTTTCCTACTATAAACCTATACTTTTCTGTTTATATTCATAAAATAGAGTTCAATATGAAACCATAGCAATTTGATTCACTCAAAACGGATTTAAAATGAAGAAGTTATGGGTAAAACAAGATTGGATAATTTTTCTCATTTTAGCTACGTGAAAATTGGTAACAAATCTATTCCAACCATAACTTAATCAACTTGTATTGTATATTATGTAATCTTGAGATACCATAGACACGTATACAATGTTTCGACCTATCATGTCGACACAACTATATATATTTCGGAACAACCATAGACACTCTATATGTGAATGTTGGAGTTAGCTATACAGGGTTGAGGTTGATTCCAAAATATATATAGTTTGAGTTGTGATCAATACTGAGATACGTATACACTGGGTCGTGGATTGATTCAAGATAATATTTATCGATTTATTTCTGTACATCTAACTGTGGACAACTAGTTGTAGGTTACTAACGAGGACAGCTGACTTAATAAACTTAAAACATCAAAATATATTAAAAGTGTTGTAAATATATTTTGAACATACTTTGATATATATGTATATATTGTTATAGGTTCGTGAATCAACCAGTGGCCAAGTCTTACTTCCCGACGAAGTAAAAATCTGTGAAAGTGAGTTATAGTCCCACTTTTAAAATCTAATATTTTTGGGATGAGAATACATGCAGGTTTTATAAACGATTTACAAAATAGACACAAGTACGTGAAACTACATTCTATGGTTGAATTATCGAAATCGAATATGCCCCTTTTTATTAAGTCTGGTAATCTAAGAATTAGGGAACAGACACCCTAATTGACACGAATCCTAAAGATAGATCTATTGGGCCTAACAAACCCCATCCAAAGTACCGGATGCTTTAGTACTTCGAAATTTATATCATATCCGAAGGGTGTCCCGGAATGATGGGGATATTCTTATATATGCATCTTGTTAATGTCGGTTACCAGGTGTTCACCATATGAATGATTTTTATCTCTATGTATGGGATGTGTATTGAAATATGAAATCTTGTGGTCTATTATTATGATTTGATATATATATAGGTTAAACCTATAACTCACCAATATTTTTTTGTTGACGTTTTAAGCATGTTTATTCTCAGGTGATTATTAAGAGCTTCCACTGTCGCATACTTAAATAAGGATGAGATTTGGAGTCCATGCTTGTATGATATTATGTAAAAACTGCATTCAAGAAACTTATTTTGTTGTAACATATTTGTATTGTAAACCATTATGTAATGGTCGTGTGTAAACAGGATATTTTAGATTATCATTATTTGATAATCTACGTAAAGCTTTTTAAACCTTTATTGATGAAATAAAGGTTATGGTTGTTTTAAAATGAATGCAGTCTTTGAAAAACGTCTCATATAGAGGTCAAAACCTCGCAACGAAATCAATTAATATGGAACGTTTTTAATCAATAAGAACGGGACATTTCAATTCATATGTATTTAGTAAGACGTTGTTATAACGATAATCGTTATATATATCGTTTCAAGTTTCTTAATTCAATAAACTCAATTTTATGTATATAACTCATTGTTAAAATACCTAATGAGATACTTACTTATAATAATATCATGTTAACTATATATATAATCATATATATGTCATCATATAGTTTTTACAAGTTTTAACGTTCGTGAATCACCGGTCAACTTGGGTGGTCAATTGTCTATATGAAACCTATTTCAATTAATCAAGTCTTAACAAGTTTGATTGCTTAACATGTTGGAAACACTTAATCATGTAAATATCAATTTCATTTAATATATATAAAATTGGAAAAGTTCGAGTCACTACAGTACCTACCCGTTAAATAAATTTCGTCTTGAAATTTTAAGCAGTTGGAGGTGTTGACGTATCTTCTGGAAATAAGTGCGGGTATTTCTTCTTCATCTGATCTTCTCGTTCCAAGGTGAACTCGGGTCCTCTACGAGCATTCCATCGAACCTTAACAATTGGTATCTTGTTTTGTTTAAGTCTTTTAACCTCACGATCCATTATTTCAACGGGTTCTTCGATGAATTGAAGTTTTTCGTTGATTTGAATTTCGTCTAACGGAATAGTGATGTGACGACCCGGAAATTTTCGACTAAATTTAAACTTTATCTTTATATTATTCTGACACGATAAGCAATGTTTGTTAAGTTAAATCTTAAGGATTTTAAACTATGTTTATACATTCATTTAAACCTCGACCAAATTTCAATGATTCACGAACAATTAAATGAACATATATGAATATGTATGTATATGTGTATATGTTATAAATTGAAAATGTCAACAAAGTATTTAAACGTATAATGCTTTTATATGAACATATTTGTTTCAATATGATTATCGACGAAATTAAAAAAAATATATTAAATGATTGAATTATCAGAAATATTGAATTATGATTACAAGTCTGTGTTGAGAGGCCCACTATGATTTGAGAAAATCTATTCCTCTTAACGATATTCAGAATAATTTGTAAAGCTATTTATAAATAAAAATAAAAAGTGTCATTTACGAAAGTTAGACAAAAGCTAGTGGAGAATTGGTTTCCATAATATTCTATTAATCTATTTTCAAACGTACAAAAACGTTTTCAGTTTAAAAAGAACTTTATTATTAAAACGTATATAACTTTTATAAATATCTAGAATCACTTTTGACAACTCATTACTTAACCAGTATAATAAATATAACGATATTTATATTTTATTTCATTAAATATATATAACGATTTAAATTAATATTATATATATTTATACGAATATTATACATACATAATTTTTATACTTTTACTATACTTTAACTTTACCTTTACTTTACTTTTACTTTACTTTAACTTTAATAATTCATACTTTAATAATTCACTTTAATAATTCATACTTTAATAATTCACTTTAATAATTCATACTTTAATAATTCACTTTAATAATTCATACTTTAATAATTCACTTTAGTAATTCATACTTTAATAATTCATACTTTAATAATTCACTTTAATAATTCAAAAATCTATTATAAATAGAATTCAATAGGTTTTATTATTTCATAAAAACTTAAAAATATATTTCTCTAAACTCTCTCAATCGATTTACATATATATATATATATATATATATATATATATATATATATATATATATATATATATATATATATATATATATATATATTTGCTCTGTATTATTTCAAGATATTATTAGTATACATAAAATATTACGACGGAGTGATGTCCGAGTGATTTCAAAATAGTTTTTGAATGATTCGAAGCTAAGAAAATTATGGGTTATCGCTATGGAGGTGATGGGTATGGTTCATGGGTATGCTCGTGAGGTCAATCTAGTGTTTATCATCTCCGTTGCGTCTACGTACTTTCCTGCAATATTGAATCTCAATATTGATACGTTCGTGAATCCGAGGCCAACCTTGCACTTGTTAAATGACGTTACATGTATTTTTACTACGAAATACAGTATGGTGAGTTTCATTTGCTCCCTTTTATATATATTTTTGGGACTGAGAATACATGCGCTGTTTTTATAAATGTTTTATGAAATAGGCACAAGTACTAAAACTAATTCTACGTGGGTTTAAACCAGAAATATACCCTTAGCTTGGTAACATTAAACTACTTGTCTATGTATGGTAGGCGCGAATCCTAAAGATAGATCTATTGGGCCTGACAAACCCCATCCTGACTATGGGATGCTTTAGTACTTCGAGGTTATTTTAAACACCCCTGATCTGGTGTACTTCAGAGGGTAAAACATGAACGTTAAGGCTTGTTACCGGGTGCCTACAACTTATAGAATACTTTTATACACTTGCGAGTGTACATATATTTATAAACGGAAATCTTGTGGTCTATTAATATATTGAAATGATTGTTATGATAAACCTATGAACTCACCAACCTTTTGGTTGACACTTTAAAACATGTTTATTCTCAAGTATTAAAGAAATCTTTCGCTGTGCATTAGCTCATTTTAAGGATATTACTTGGAGTCATTCATGGCATATTTTGAAAGATGTTGCATTCGAGTCATTGAGTTCATCAAGATTATTATTATGTCAATTATAGTTGGATGTATTATAAAATAGTGTGCATGCCATCAATTTTCGTTGTAAAGAAAGTTTGTCTTTTAAAAACGAATGCAATATTTGTAAAATGTATCATATAGAGGTCAAATACCTTGTGATGTAATCAACTATTGTGAATCGTTTATAATGTATATGAACGGGTCCTTTCAGTTGGTATCAGAGCGGTGGTCTTAGCAAACCAAGTCTGCATTAGTGTGTCTAACTGATAGTCGTTAGGATGCATTAGTGAGCCTGGACTTCGACCGTGTCTGCATGTCAAAAGTTTTGCTTATCATTTTTGTCGAAAATTGCCTGCTTATCATTCTTAGTCTAGACACGTCTTACTGCATTGATTGCATGAATAGTGTATAGACAAAATTCATATCTTAGCGTATCTGCTAATCCATATCTTAGCGTATCTGTTACTGTAAACTTTGTCTGACATATCCCGTAAATTTTCGACTAAATTTAAACTTTATCTTTATATTATTCTGACACGATAAGCAATGTTTGTTAAGTTAAATCTTAAGGATTTTAAACTATGTTTATACATTCATTTAAACCTCGACCAAATTTCAATGATTCACGAACCATTAAATGAACATATATGAATATGTATGTATATGTGTATATGTTATAAATTGAAAATGTCAACAAAGTATTTAAACGTATAATGCTTTATATGAACATATTTGTTTCAATATGATTATCGACGAAATTAAAAAAAATATATTAAATGATTGAATTATCAGAAACATTGAATTATGATTACAAGTCTGTGTTGAGAGGTCCACTATGATTTGAGAAAATCTATTCCTCTTAACGATATTCGGAATAATTTGTAAAGCTATTTATAAATAAAAATAAAAAGTGTCATTTACGAAAGTTAGACAAAAGCTAGTGGAGAATTGGTTTCCATAATATTCTATTAATCTATTTTCAAACGTACAAAAACGTTTTCAGTTTAAAAAGAACTTTATTATTAAAACGTATATAACTTTTATAAATATCTAGAATCACTTTTGACAACTCATTACTTAACCAGTATAATAAATATAACGATATTTATATTTTATTTCATTAAATATATATAACGATTTAAATTAATATTATATATATTTATACGCGTATTATACATACATAGTTTTTATACTTTTACTATACTTTAACTTTACTTTTACTTTACTTTTACTTTACTTTAACTTTAATAATTCATACTTTAATAATTCATACTTTAATAATTCACTTTAATAATTCATACTTTAATAATTCACTTTAATAATTCATACTTTAATAATTCACTTTAGTAATTCATACTTTAATAATTCACTTTAATAATTCAAAAATCTATTATAAATAGAATTCAATAGGTTTCATTATTTCATAAAAACTTGAAAATATATTTCTCTAAACTCTCTCAATCGATTTACACACACACACACACATACACACACACACACACACACACACACACATATATATATATATATATATATATATATATATATATATATATATATATATATATATATATATATAGATATATATATTTGCTCTGTATTATTTCAAGATATTATTAGTATACATAAAATATTACGACGAAGTGATGTTCGATTGATTTCAAAATAGTTTTTGAATGATTCGAAGCTAAGAAAATTATGGGTTATAGCTATGGAGGTGATGGGTATGGTTCATGGGTATGATCGTGAGGTCAATCTAGTGTTTATCATCTCCGTTGCGTCTACGTACTTTCCTGCAATATTGAATCTCAATATTGATACGTTCGTGAATCCGAGGCCAACCTTGCACTTGTTAAATGACGTTACATGTATTTTTACTACGAAATACAGTATGGTGAGTTTCATTTGCTCCCTTTTATATATATTTTTGGGACTGAGAATACATGCGCTGTTTTTATAAATGTTTTATGAAATAGGCACAAGTACTAAAAGTAATTCTACGTGGGTTTAAACCAGAAATATACCCTTAGCTTGGTAACATTAAACTACTTGTCTATGTACGGTAGGCGCGAATCCTAAAGATAGATCTATTGGGCCTGACAAACCCCATCCTGACTATGGGATGCTTTAGTACTTCGAGGTTATTTTAAACACCCCTGATCTGGTGTACTTCAGAGGGTAAAACATGAACGTTAAGGCTTGTTACCGGGTGCCTACAACTTATAGAATACTTTTATACACTTGCGAGTGTACATATATTTATAAACGGAAATCTTATGGTCTTTTAATATATTGAAATGATTGTTATGATAAACCTATGAACTCACCAACCTTTTGGTTGACACTTTAAAACATGTTTATTCTCAAGTATTAAAGAAATCTTCCGCTGTGCATTAGCTCATTTTAAGGATATTACTTGGAGTCATTCATGGCATATTTTGAAAGACGTTGCATTCGAGTCATTGAGTTCATCAAGATTATTATTATGTCAATTATAGTTGGATGTATTATGAAATGGTGTGCATGCCGTCAACTTTCGTTGTAAAGAAAGTTTATCTTTTAAAAACGAATGCAATATTTGTAAAATGTATCATATAGAGGTCAAATACCTCGCCATGTAATCAACTATTGTGAATCGTTTATAATGTATATGAACGGGTCCTTTCAGTTGGTATCAGAGCAGTGGTCTTAGCAAACCAGGTCTGCATTAGTGTGTCTAACTGATAGTCATTAGGATGCATTAGTGAGCCTGGACTTCGACCGTGTCTGCATGTCAAAAGTTTTGCTTATCATTTTTGTCGAAAATTGCCTACTTATCATTCTTAGTCTAGACACGTCTTACTGCATTGATTGCATGAATAGTGTATAGACAAAATTCATATCTTAGCGTATCTGCTAATCCATATCTTAGCATATCTGTTACTGTAAACTTTGTCTGACATATCCCGTAAATTCCTCCGTAATCTACGAAATCTTTTGCGCTATATATATAGATATTCTATGTAATTAGAATACCACCCGATAGCTGAAAAATCATTTCATATCGAAAAATCCTTTATTCAATCGAACAAAATGGAATTCGTCATTAGTTAAAGTCTCTCGAATTCCGATATGGAATCCCACTCAAGCTCCGAAAGCAGTGTGACCGGAATGATCAACCAATTAGCCATCATCTATTCTGGATGAATTGGGGATAGGTTCGTAGCCTCCTTAATAATTGGAGACAAGAAGAAGGTGATCCCTTCCATCCACCACATTGCCCTCTTGGCGATGAACCTGAAGCACTTACCGGCGAACCGGTCTGAAACACCATTTTCTCTCTCATTTCCAGAGTATCTGGTCACGATTATATACTACATCAAATTCTAGATTTTATTTATCCACTCGTTCGAACCGACAATCACCCCGGTGTAATAGAAGAAGTCAACGCGCTTCGCGCTCGAGTAGTGGCTTTAGAGAATATGGTGCAAGGGTTACAAACACCAACAAATAACGAAGTATTAATTCATAATTTCAATTTTATTGAATAAATACTCCGTAAAAGTTATGTAATTTCTAAAGTCTTTAGGGATTATTCAGTTCTAGTTTCAACCGTAAATTAAATGAGTTTAATTTAATATTAACTCATTAAATCTATGTTACTTCTGAAGAAAATATGCACATATATATTTTCATAAAGACTGTAATAAAATTCTGTTGTACAAAATATTAATTGTGAAAAAAAAAATTAACGGGTAGGTAATACCCGAGAGATATATAAATTCACAATTAATATGTTACATTTTTAGAATCTGATTAAGCAAATCATCAACTATACTCCCAAAATCTCACAATAATATACATTCTTGTATAGTAATCAAAACAACCATTCTCACCCAAATTTGATTACGCATTCTGATTTTGATAAATCAAAATCCAAGTCATGATTTAACAGAAGACATCACTCTTAGATTCCTACATCTTTCAAAGCTATACTTTGACTTCAAAACGGTGTTAGAATATCATATGTATATTAACGATTACAAACTGTGTTCAAACTCTCCGAAGTTTTCGAAGACACTTCAAACAATGAACAATCGAGATGAAGATCCAACCACATATTACCCACATTTATGTACCTAAAAAGCTCTCGAAGCCAAAGTCATAGTTCGACCCGTATCCGTGTCAGACCCTTTGGCATTTATTAGCTAAAATGACTTTTCAATTCCTTTCCAAAGTAGACAGTTTTGTCACAGCTCCAGCAAGTCAACTTCGACTTTACAGTCGGACTAGTCTTATTATAACCTCGATAGATACGTTGCCCTTTCGCCATCATTACTGGGGACCTTTCATATCTCGCCACCTTAGCAATAAACTTACCAACAACTTCAATTATCTTTGACTTTTCGAAAAATCATTATATTTATTGAAATCACATCATTTACTCATTCGCATCTTGTAACGAGAATTGTCATACGAATCATCGGAAAACAGTAACCAGTATTTTGAAATCTCGCAGCATGTCTACGCCAACAGTTATATGTGTACGTAAAACGTCTATCTCCTGGACTTACATACTTTGAATGTGAAGTTCTGAAAAATATTTTGAACTGCAAACTAGTTCTTGAAATGCTGACGAAGCATCAAAAACTGTAAACGATCTTAACAGTAAAAAGTTTGATGACAAAGAATAGTAAGGTGGTAAAGCTGAGAAAAAGAGAAGGTTTGGAACTGGAAAACAGATTGAACAGACTATGAAGGAGGCTGTGGACAAATCACAAAGACTAAATCTGCCTTCAAAGAATCCAAATGATTCAGTGCCTGCTAAAGTCATTAACGAATACCTTACTCTTTATTCTAAACCTTTACAAACAAATCTTCATCATCATCCATCAATATTAGAAATTCTAAGATATTATCATATCTTTCATTATAAATATCCGCGATATTTCTGAAGATATTTTCACAACTAATCTTATCTGAAGTCATTTATCTCTTTGCGCTATCAGTGTTACATCATATAAGAAACTATTAGTTTATATATTCTATAAACTTTCGAGTTTAAATTATGAATGTTTTGAAGTAGTGTTGGGAACTGAAGCACGAGTTAGTATAATATAATGACACTTGATCAACGTGATTATATTACAGTAAGTCATGCTGAGTTTCTAATGGGACATGATGATTTACAGACCATGCCGTCATCATGTTCCATGTTACACGACTCTTGTATTCTATTTAATCTCTAAAAATATCAAGAATATATTTTCTTGATGATTCGGTCTTTTCAGGGTATTCTGGTAAATTAACAAATCAAGATCGTGCCATTACCATTTCCTTCTTAGAACATTAACTATGTTCATTCTGAAATTCATATCTGCGAATACTGGACCATTACAAACGTTGCTTAATCGCAAGAAGAAGAAACGAAAGGACAAAACTCCAAAATAGAAATTGGAGTATAAATCGCAGCAAATAGAAGGGATCATTAACTATGGATGTCAATGATTATAGAAGACAAAAGCAGGGGCTTTGAAATATAAGGGAAGATATAAAACCCAACAACCACCTAAAAATTATAAACCGTATATATCGATGCATATAGCAATATAAAGACACGGAAGAACTAAAAACACTATAAAATCGAGAGTATAGTAGAAGTAAATAGATTCTTCCGGAGGCAGATGAAAAAGAAGAATGACAGATATGAAAGTGAGGAGTATATCGAGAATCAGTACTGGATGAAGCATATTGACAAATACTTTAAAATATGAGTTGAGGGAGAAAGAATAGAAGGTGTGAGTTGTAAGGAAACGAAGGAGGTGGATTTATAGTGAAATACCCGACAGAGAAATCAAGATGGATTATCGTATTAATTCGAAGAGAATCATAATCTCCTTAATCACCGAAGCATCAAATCCAACATAGATTTTCTTTAAATTCAGAGATCAATTGTGATGACGTCAAAAGATATGACGAATCACTATAATCTTATTTCCTTCATTTACGATAACTTCCCTCATACGCTTCGAGTAATCGAATTATTTTATCCATACTTCTTAGACATGATAAAACTTCATAATCATTACGTCATGATAACATTCTCATTGTTAGCCATAACGACCTCTATCAAATTTCGGGGACGAAATTTCTTTAACGGGTAGGTACTGTGACGACCCGGAAATTTTCGACTAAATTTAAACTTTATCTTTATATTATTCTGATACGATAAGCAATGTTTGTTAAGTTAAATCTCAAGGATTTTAAACTATGTTTATACATTCATTTAAACCTCGACCAAATTTCAATGATTCACGAACCATTAAATGAACATATATGAATATGTATGTATATGTGTATATGTTATAAATTGAAAATGTCAACAAAGTATTTAAACGTATAATGCTTTATATGAACATATTTGTTTCAATATGATGATCGACGAAATTAAAAAAAAATATATTAAATGATTGAATTATCAGAAACATTGAATTATGATTACAAGTCTGTGTTGAGAGGTCCACTATGATTTGAGAAAATCTATTCCTCTTAACGATATTCGGAATAATTTGTAAAGCTATTTATAAATAAAAATAAAAAGTTTCATTTACGAAAGTTAGACAAAAGCTAGTGGAGAATTGGTTTTCATAATATTCTATTAATCTATTTTCAAACGTACAAAAACGTTTTCAGTTTAAAAAGAACTTTATTATTAAAACGTATATAACTTTTATAAATATCTAAAATCACTTTTGACAACTCATTACTTAACCAGTATAATAAATATAACGATATTTATATTTTATTTCATTAAATATATATAACGATTTAAATTAATATTATATATATTTATACGCGTATTATACATACATAGTTTTTATACTTTAACTTTACCTTTACTCTACTTTTACTTTACTTTAACTTTAATAATTCATACTTTAATAATTCACTTTAATAATTCATATTTTAATAGTTCACTTTAATAATTCATACTTTAATAGTTCACTTTAATAATTCATACTTTAATAATTCACTTTAGTAATTCATACTTTAATAATTCACTTTAATAATTCAAAAATCTATTATAAATAGAATTCAATAGGTTTCATTATTTCATAAAAACTTGAAAATATATTTCTCTAAACTCTCTCAATCGATTTATATATATATATATATATATATATTTGCTCTGTATTATTTCAAGATATTATTAGTATACATAAAATATTACGACGGAGTGATGTCCGAGTGATTTCAAAATAGTTTTTGAATGATTCGAAGCTAAGAAAATTATGGGTTATAGCTATGGAGGTGATGGGTATGGTTCATGGGTATGCTCGTGAGGTCAATCTAGTGTTTATCATCTCCGTTGCGTCTACGTACTTTCCTGCAATATTGAATCTCAATATTGATACGTTCGTGAATCCGAGGCCAACCTTGCACTTGTTAAATGACGTTACATGTATTTTTACTACGAAATACAGTATGGTGAGTTTCATTTGCTCCCTTTTATATATATTTTTGGGACTGAGAATACATGCGCTGTTTTTATAAATGTTTTATGAAATAGGCACAAGTACTAAAACTAATTCTACGTGGATTTAAACCAGAAATATACCCTTAGCTTGGTAACATTAAACTACTTGTCTATGTACGGTAGGCGCGAATCCTAAAGATAGATCTATTGGGCCTGACAAACCCCATCCTGACTATGGGATGCTTTAGTACTTCGAGGTTATTTTAAACACACCTGATCTGGTGTACTTCAGAGGGTAAAACATGAACGTTAAGGCTTGTTACCGGGTGCCTACAACTTATAGAATACTTTTATACACTTGCGAGTGTACATATATTTGTAAACGGAAATCTTGTGGTCTATTAATATATTGAAATGATTGTTATGATAAACCTATGAACTCACCAACCTTTTGGTTGACACTTTAAAACATGTTTATTCTCAGGTATTAAAGAAATCGTCTGCTGTGCATTAGCTCATTTTAAGGATATTACTTGGAGTCATTCATGGCATATTTTGAAAGACGTTGCATTCGAGTCATTGAGTTCATCAAGATTATTATTATGTCAATTATAGTTGGATATATTATGAAATGGTGTGCATGCCGTTAACTTTCGTTGTAAAGAAAGTTTGTCTTTTAAAAACGAATGCAATATTTGTAAAACGTATCATATAGAGGTCAAATACCTCGCGATGTAATCAACTATTGTGAATCGTTTATAATGTATATGAACGGGTCCTTTCAAGTGAGATCTTCTTTAGCAAAACATTTCTTCAAATTCGAGACGTGGAAAGTGTTATGTACAGCCGCGAGTTATTGAGGTAACTCAAGTCGGTAAGCTACTGGTCTGACACGATCAATAATCTTGAATGGTCCAATATACCTTGGATTTAATTTCCCTCGTTTACCAAATCGAACAACGCCTTTCCAAGGTGCAACCTTAAGCATGTCCATCTCTCCAATTTCAAATTCTATATCTTTTCTTTTAATGTCGGCATAGCTCTTTTGTCGACTTTGGGCGGTTTTCAACCGTTGTTGAATTTGTATAATCTTCTCGGTAGTTTCTTGTATTATCTCCGCACCTATAATCTGTCTATCCCCCACTTCACTCCAACAAATCGGAGACCTACACTTTTTACCATAAAATGCTTCAAACGGCGCTATTTCAATGCTTGAATGGTAGCTGTTGTTGTAGAAAAATTCTGCTAACGGTAGATGTCGATCCCAAATGTTTTCGAAATCAATAACACATGCTCGTAGCATGTCTTCAAGCGTTTATATCGTCCTTTCGCTCTGCCCATCAGTTTGTGGATGATAGGCAGTACTCATGTCTAGACGAGTTCCTAATGCTTGCTGTAATGTCTGCCAGAAACTTGAAATAAATCTGTCATCCCTATCAGAGATAATAGAAATTGGTATTCCATGTCTGGAGACGACTTCCTTTAAATACAGTCGTGCTAACTTCTCCATCTTGTCATCTTCTCTTATTGGCAGGAAGTGTGCTGATTTGGTGAGACGATCAACTATTACCCAAATAGTATCAAAACCACTTGCAGTCCTTGGCAATTTAGTGATGAAATCCATGGTAATGTTTTCCCATTTCCATTCCGTGATTTCGGATTGTTGAAGTAGACCTGATGGTTTCTGATGCTCAGCTTTGACATTAGAACACGTCAAACATTCTCCTACGTATTTAGCAACACCGGCTTTCATAACCGGCCACCAAAAATATTTCTTGAGATCCTTGTACATCTTCCCCGTTCCAGGATGTATTGAGTATCTGATTTTATGAGCTTCTCTAAGTACCATTTCTCTCATATCTCCAAATTTTGGTACCCAAATCCTTTCAGCCCTATACCGGGTTCCGTCTTCCCGAATATTAAGATGCTTCTCCGATCCTTTGGGTATTTCATCCTTTAAGTTTCCCTCTTTTAAAACTCCTTGTTGCGCCTCCTTTATTTGAGTAGTAAGGTTAGTATGAATCATTATATTCATAGATTTTACACGAATGGGTTCTCTGTCCTTTCTACTCAAGGCGTCGGCTACCACATTTGCCTTCTCTGGGTGGTAACGAATCTCAAAGTCGTAATCATTCAATAATTCAATCCACCTGCGCTGCCTCATGTTCAGTTGTTTCTAATTAAATATGTGTTGAAGACTTTTGTAGTCGGTATATATAATACTTTTGTCCCCATATAAGTAGTGCCTCCAAGTCTTTAATGCGAAAACAACCACGCCTAATTCCAAATCATGTGTCGTATAATTCTGTTCGTGAATCTTCAATTGTCTAGATGCATAAGCAATTACTTTCGTTCGTTGCATTAATACACAACCGAGACCTTGCTTTGAGGCGTCACAATATATCACAAAATCATCATTCCCTTCAGGTAATGACAATATAGGTGCCGTAGTTAACTT
Organism: Rutidosis leptorrhynchoides; assembly: GCF_046630445.1. Classification (NCBI taxonomy): domain Eukaryota; kingdom Viridiplantae; phylum Streptophyta; class Magnoliopsida; order Asterales; family Asteraceae; genus Rutidosis; species Rutidosis leptorrhynchoides. Next base: position 80,946,188 of record NC_092334.1, read on the forward strand.
TTTCTTTAACAATTGAAATGCTTTTTCATGTTCATCTTTCCATTCAAATTTCTTCCCTTTATGCGTTAATGCAGTCAAGGGTTTTGCTATTCTGGAAAAGTCTTGGATGAACCTTCTGTAGTAATCAGCTAGTCCTAAAAACTGGCGTATGTGTTTCGGAGTTTTTGGGGTTTCCCACTTTTCAACGGTTTCAATCTTTGCTGGATCCACCTGAATACCTTCTTTGTTCACTATGTGACCGAGGAATTGAACTTCTTCCAACCAAAATGCACACTTTGAAAACTTAGCGTACAGTTTTTCTTTTCTCAGCAACTCTAGCACTTTTCTCAAATGTTCTTCGTGCTCTTGATCATTCTTCGAGTAAATAAGTATGTCATCAATGAAAACAATGACAAACTTGTCAAGATATGGCCCACACACCCGGTTCATGAGGTCCATGAACACAGCTGGTGCGTTAGTCAATCCAAACGGCATAACCATAAACTCGTAATGACCGTAACGCATCCTAAAAGCAGTCTTTGGAATATCATCCTCCTTCACCCGCATTTGATGATATCCAGAACGTAAATCGATCTTCGAATAAACAGACGAGCCTTGTAGTTGATCAAATAAGTAGTCGATTCTCGGTAGTGGGTAGCGGTTCTTGATGGTAAGTTTGCTCAACTCTCGGTAGTAGATACATAACCTGAATGTACCATCTTTCTTCTTGACAAACAGAACAGGAGCTCCCCATGGTGATGTACTTGGTCGAATGAAAGCACGCTCTAAAAGTTCCTGTAACTGACTTTGTAATTCTTTCATTTCGCTGGGTGCGAGTCTGTTTGGAGCACGAGCTATTGGTAAAGCTCCTGGTACAAGGTCTATTTGAAATTCAACGGATCGATGTGGGGGTAATCCCGGTAATTCTTTCGGAAATACATCGGAAAATTCTTTTGCGACGGGAACATCACTGATGTTCTTTTCTTCAGGTTTAACTTCCTCGATGTGTGCTAGAATGACGTAACAACCTTTTTTATTAGTTTTTGCGCCTTCAAACTACTAATAAGATTTAATTTCGCGTTGTTCTTTTCTCCGTACACCATTAAAGGTTTTTCTTTTTCACGCATAATGCGAATCGCATTTTTGTAACAAACGACCTCTGCTCTCACCTTTTTCAACCAGTCCATGCCAATTATTACATCAAAACTCCCTAACTCGACTGGTATTAAATCAATCTTAAACGTTTCATCACCCAGTTTAATTTCTCTATCCCGACATATATTATCTGCTGAAATTAATTTACCATTTGCTAATTCGAGTAAAAATTTATTATCCAAAGGCGTCAATGGGCAACTTAATTTAGCACAAAATTCCCTACTCATATAGCTTCTATCCGCACCCAAATCAAATAAAACATAAGCAGATTTATCGTCAATAAGAAACGTACCCGTAACAAGCTCCGGGTCTTCCTGTGCTTCTGCAGTATTAATATTGAAAACTCTTCCACGGCCCTGCCCATTAGTATTCCCCTGATTCGGGCAATTTCTAATAATGTGGCCCGGTTATCCACATTTATAACAAACAGCGTTGGTATTACTTGCTCCGACACTATTCGTTTCGGCATTACTTGTTCCGACATTATTTGTTCCTTTAGTTCTGTTAAACTTTGGTCCGTAGACCTCACACTTTGTCGCGCTATGACCATTTCTTTTACACCTGTTGCAAAATGTCGTGCAAAACCCCTGATGATTTTCTTCACACCTATGACATGGCTATTTTTGGTTTTTGTTGTCGTTATTGTTATTGAGGTTGTTGTTGAGATTGTTATTGTTGTTGAAACGATTGTTGTAGTTGTTGTTGTTGGGCTGTTTGTTGTAGTTATTGTTAGGATTGCGGTTATTGTTGCAATTGTTGTTGCGGTTGTTGGGATAGTTGTTGCGATTGTGGTTGTAATTGTTCTTGTTGTACTGGTGACTCTTGTCACCGTTTTCCTCCCACTTCCTCTTGAGTTGTTTCGTGTTGGCTTCTTCGGCCGCCTGTTCTTTAATTCTTCCCTCAATCTGATTTATGAGTTTATGAGCCATTCGACTTGCCTTCTGTATAGAAGCGGGCTCGTGTGAACTCACATCTTCTTGAATCCTAACTGGTAACCCTTTTACAAATGCGTCGATCTTCTCTTCTTCATCTTCGAATGCTCCCGGACACAATAGGCACAACTCTGTGAATTGTCGTTCATCTGTGGTAACGTCGAACCCTTTTGTTCGTAACTCTCTAAGTTCTGCCTTGAGTTTATTAACTTCGTTTCTAGGACGGTACTGCTCGTTCATCAATTGCTTGAATGCCGACCATGGTAGTGCGTAAGCAGCATTTTGCCCTACCTGTTCAAGATAGGTGTTCCACCACGTTAACGCAGTACCTGTGAAGGTATGCGTAGCGTACTTAACTTTGTCCTCTTCAGTATACTTACTTATGGCAAACACCGATTCGACTTTCTAAGTCCACCGTTTCAATCCAATTGTTCCTTCGGTTCCATCAAATTCCAAAGGTTTGCAGGCAGTGAATTCTTTGTAGGAGCATCCTACACAATTTCTTGCGCCGTTAGCTGCATTGCTATATTCAGAGTTATTGTTGGTATGTAGCGCAGCCTGTACTGCGGCTATGTTTACAGCAAGAAAGGTACGAAATTCCACTTCGCTCATATTCATGGTTTGTCGAGTAGTCGGTGCCATTTCCTTCAAAATAGCCAACTGAATCGAGTTAATCATACAGAATATTAAGAGTAGTCAATAGTATTTCGTAGCATAATATGAACTCATTTATAAAAGCTTTTTTTTCATATTAGCGTTTTATAAGTTTAAATTCGGGTACTACCTACCCGTTAAGTTCATACTTAGTAGCTAATATACAATTCAAGTACTATAATTCCATATGAAAAACTGATTGTAATAATATATCACATACAAATATTCTTCAAACTTACAACTTCGCTATATTACATATAACATGAAATATAGTACACTTTGATACATGACAGTTTTGAAGATAAACCTAGTTAATACGCAAGTTGTCATAACCCTAGCTTTTCGACTTAGGATATCTAGTTCAACTTCTTTAAAAATTTCAATTTCCAACTTGACAAGTAAACTTAATGATTTATGTCTTGGTTTGTTTTAGAGTTGTGTAACTCTTCGGTCGTATTTAGGTATTACTTGTCTAAGCATTGTATTTTGCATTTTTGCATATTGTCCTGAAACCTCGGCTTATTACCATGAACCTTGGATTTTTCTATGCTTTATATATTACGACTTAATAAAACCAACCTTATTAATTAAATACTTAGATTTAAGACTCTTGATTTATTTCGCTTGGACGTTAGAAAATAAGTTAAGACTTTTTGACATTTAATCGTTCTCGCACCTAGTCTTGATCACTTGTACTTAGTCATTACTTTCATTTAAACAAATCCATTCTATCTTGATTTAGAGCCAAAATAAGTTTACTATCTAAATCATGAACTTATCATTCAACACCTTAGAGTACACATTTGTTAAACTACACTAGTACATGTACATTTAATTAACCAAGTATCCTCCATGGACATCACCAAAACCGCCACCTTCATCATAATCAATATCATTATCATCCCATGATTAAAACACATGTACACTTCCTAATTATATTGTTTACTAGATATCAAACAATTATGCATGAGATTACATAGAATATTAGGAAACATGGCTAGTCATCCTTTCCTTTCTTCCTTGTAATGCCACGCACCACCACCTCCTCACCATCATTCCATAAGGCTTCTTTGTTACATGATACTTAACATATCCTAATCTTGTCTTCAAGATACTAAACATAAGTGCATGGAATAAGACTTGTCATTCTTCTTTTCTTCCCTCCTTGTGCCATGAATTCAACATCACCACCATCATCATACATATCATTCCAACCAAGAAACACAAGCATGCCATTAAACTAATCCTCCATGCAAGCATGCCATTAAACTAATCCTCCATGCAAGCATGCCATTAAACTAATCCCCCATGCAAGCATGTTTTGCATAAGCTTTAGTGCAAGATTATGAGTCATGATCTTCCTATCACCACCACCTTACACGTCCACCATCACCATGCACATATATACCATCTCAAACTCCACTCTTGCCATTAGATCACTCTCTTCACACACTTACACTTCCATTTACAGATTCAAAGCATCATCTTCTTCACCTACTTGAACCTAGAAGAACCTTTATCTTCAAGGTATAACCATTTACTTCATTCCTATCATCTTTACTAGTCATCTTCAAGAGTTATTAAGGTATAAATGCTTGATCTAAAGTGTGTAAACACTTAATGATGATCACATGGCTAACCTTAATCTTGATTATGGATGAGTAACCTTAAGTTTCCTACATATCCTATATTTTAAAATAAACTTTAAACATGAATTTTGTTGACTAAAATACATAAAACAGTTTCATCAGGATTCTGTCCAAAACAGCCCTGAAATGTTCAGAGGTTAAAAAGTTACTTAGACTCTGAATTTGAACCTAATAAATTAACCACATGTCCACATATATGTTGTAAGCTTCCTGTAAATTTTCCATGATTTTACCTAAAGTAAAAGGTATTTTTCATTTTTATTTACTCACTAAGTGTCTAGACTTTCTTGAATCTGACCTAAGTCTAGTGTGACTTGAATAAATCAAAAACTATATAGTTTATTAAGATATATCCTTCTATACTTAAAAGGGTACTAATAGAGGAACAAAACAAGACTTGATTCACTAAAATCCATGTAGTAGTTTAGGAGAAAAGGCTATATAGATTTAATAAAGAAAACTTTTGTAGTCTGATTTTGGTCTAAAGTATGGTCTTGAAAAACTAACCAAATGAATAGCTGGAAGTTAATCCTTTTTACCATGTGTTATTTTATATCTTTTTAGTGTTTTGTAAAAGCCACAAGTCAAACAAAGGTGATTTACTAATTATAAGTATGCATGGAAGCTTATAGTATAAATCTGGACAGAATTGCACACTTGTAGGAAATCATAAATTTGACCAATTTATACTTTGAATCCAGAAGCTAACCTTACATGGTTGGATTAGGGACTTAATAACCTTTCCAGAGGTGGTAATCTCACCTTAAATGGATATCTAGATTGGTAGAAACACATAATATAATGTGAAGGTAAAACTGGACAGATTTGCTGAAACTTAAAACTACGAATTATATAATGTTTCCAATCAAAAATCGAAATGGACATGTAAGAATACTTGGGGACTGATCTTAGACTCGTTCTAAATACTATATGGGATAGTATGACCTCTGACCTCATAATATTCATTAGGTCTCAAGCCCGGATCACCGCACACTATTTAAACCGACTACCGTGTATACCTTACACCGCATCAAGTGAGTTCGTAGTCCCATTTTTAATGAACCTTTTATACTTTTGGGATGAGATAATACTTGTTTACTATTTTAAATATTGGAATCAAGTACTTACAACTATATTCTATGTTGAGTAACAAAGGTCAATTTATAAATCCCGATTTTGATATCGTTAATTACCGGTTTGGTAAACGCGAATATTATGAATAGATCTATTTGAGGATGACTCCTCACATCAAGATAGGCCTAATAGGCTATCGGATGCATAACCTTCAACCACTTGCACTTAGACCTTAAGTGACGCTTGTTTTCGGGTACTTTTACGTTAACGTTCGATATCAAAAGCTCATGAACTAGAATAACTTTTCAACTATTTTGTACATGAAATCTTGATGTCCATTAAATATGCATTGTAACTAAACCTATGAACTCACCAATATTTATATTGACGTTTTAAGTATTTATCTCAGGTACTTAGCTTTTGGAGCATTTTCAGGTCGGGCATCGTGGAAGTTTAAAAATGTCTTTTGTTAAATCTAGTATTGATAGGCTAGATTATGATATATTGGTATTTGTACTACGTCTGTACTTGTATTTTTCAAACACGATGTACCAAAACTAAAAACAGAGACCGTGATGTAATAATATTTATGTTTCCACTGCTACGTTGACTATAACCTGGGACACTATGTTAAAGTTCACACCACGTCTTGGGAAATCGAGACGGGGGTCATGACAGACATGGTATCAGAGCCTGGGTTATAGGGAATGTGGACGGCATTAGTGTGTCTAGACCTGACCAACTAGGATTGCATTAGTGTGTCCCACCTATAACCGAGTCAAAATTTTCCGTTCTCTACTATTTTTTGAGTCATATATTATTATTTTTACTCGTCGGAAATTCTATAGGCTAACCTTTATATGTTGTATATGTTAAGATGGCCTCGTCTAGCTTCACTGGTTCCACAGGATCCAACTCTACCGTACCTATAGAGATTAATCCGGACAACGACTCTGACATGAATGAGTTCGCAGCGTACCAACCATTCTGGCAACGATGGATGTGGGTTCGTGACCTTTTAGGTAGATGGAATCATCAAGAGGGAACCCCGTACCATGAACGTAATGTACCTCCGACCATTAATGGAAGGGACGGATTAATGGGTCAATCACAACAGGACACGATTTACACTTTGTTAGCTAGAATTTTTAGGCATGAGGGATGTATTGAACGACTTCAAGGAACTGTTGACTATTTGTATGTCCAAGAGAATCAGGATGGTAATTATTCTCATTTTAATGAAATCGAGGGTGTTCAGTGTACGCAACAGGAGGAGATCGAGTTGTTGAAGTACCATGTGGATGACTTGTAAGCAAGGAATCAAGAATTTGTAACAAAAGTAGTGAGTTTGGAAACCCAGCTGCACAAGATGGTTATGGTGGTTAACACCATTGTGCCACTTTAGATCTACCATTAGTAACTATGAGTGTTAATTTTCTTGCCTACACTCTTAATAGTATGCATGTATAACGGATATGATAGGAAAGGTAGCTTGTGTGTGCTAGGATCAGTAATCGGTTGTGTTAGGATCAATTATCATATATGCCATATAGTGTGATAATAGTTTATGTACATTATGTGTGTGAACTAACGGGTAGGTGAATACCCAAATTTTGTAATGATTAAAAGTTTTAATCGAGTTTTATCTATTATGAGTATTTAGTTCATTTTCATAACACTTGTATGATGTACATTTACCACTATGCTATTCTTATCACTAGAGGAATGAGTGCCACTCAGAATGAGGAAATGGTAGCTCAAAGAGTAGCTGAAGCCCTTTCTAATGCTGAAGTTGGGCGTGCAGCAAATGCCGCGAATGGAAGGAGACTCGAAGTGGAAAATGTCCAGCAGAAATGCAATTACAAGGCTTTTTTGGGTTGCAAGCCCCAGAGTTTTTCAGGACAGAAGGACCCGTAGGGTTAATAAGGTGGCTTGAAAAACTAGAATCGGTATTTAGAAATTACTGAGTACGCAGACAATGATCGAATGAAGTTCGCATCATGTACTCTCTTAGATGGAGCCTTAACTTGGTGGAATTCCTTTTTCCAAATCAAAGGGCATTGATGAAGCATATGCTACCCCTTGTGAGGAATTTAAGAAGATAATGATCGATGAGTATTGTCCACGGAACGAAATTCAAAGGCTAGAAACCGAGTTGTGGAACTTAAAACTTGAAGGAACTGATATCGTAAGATATATTAATAGATTCCTGGAATTAGCTTTAATGTGCCCAACTATGGTTACCCCTGAATATAAGAAAGTTGAGAGGTATATTTGGGGTTTGTCAGAAGACATTCGAGGGAATGTTCTATCATCAAAGCCAGAAACGATCCAGAGTGCAATCCGTATGGCACATGATTTGTGATGCAAGTAGTGCGACGTTAGCCAATCAATGTCAAAATGGATGTGAAGATCACGACTGAGAAGCGTGAGTGGAACGGGAATCTAGAAGGAAATTCCAAGAAGCAAGGAAACAAGAAGTTGGGGGTTCGAGGAATGGTTATGAAGGGAAGATACCATATTTGCAATAGATGTACGCGACATCATTTTGGTACGTGTACTGTAGTCTGCCAGCGATGTAAGAAGCAAGGGTATCTCGCGAAGGATTGTAGAGTTCAATTGTTAGGAAATGATAATAATGAAAAGGGGAAACAGAGTGGTTGCTTCAATTGTGGGCAAGCAGGGCATTTCAAGAAAGAATGTCCTAAGGCGAAGAAGGGAGAAGTGGCTAAGGGTCGAGCTTTTCAGATCTCCACTAAAGAAGCTCGTGAGGACCCAGAGTTAGTCACGGGTACGTTCCTTCTCGATAATCGTTTAGCATCTATTTTACTCGATACCGGTGCTGATAAAAGTTTTATAGCCAAAGATTTTAGTGTTGCAATCAATAGGCCTTTAACCGCCTTAGACATTAGATATGCTATAGAATTGGGAACCGGTAAGTTAATAAAAGCAGATAAGATTATGAGAGGTTGTGTTTTGAATCTGTCAAACAATCTGTTTGAAGTTGATTTAGTGCCCTTACAGTTAGGAAGTTTTGATGTTGTCATTAGTATGGGTTGGTTGTCCAAGAATTGTGCGAACATTAATTGTAAGGAAAAGTCTATCCGTATACCTCTCGAGAGTGGTGAGGTATTAATGATCCAAGGAGATAGAGTTAAGACGAATCTCAATATCATTTCCTGCATGGAAGCTAGAACATATCTAATGAATGGATATCTAGCTATTCTCGCACATGTAAATGAACTTAAAACCAAAGAAATTTGGTTAGAAGACGTTCCAATTGTCCGAGATTTTCCCACAAGTATTCCCAGAAAGATTTACCAGGTTTACCTACGTATAGGCAAGTCAAATTTCAGATTGATTTAGTTCCAGGAGCCGCACTATTTGAGGCCCTGTACGGAAGAAAGTGTAGATCACCACTGTGTTGGAGTGAGGTTGGGGATACACAATTGACAGGCCCAGAGATCATACATGAAACAACCGAAAAGATCTTTCAGATCAAAGAAAGGTTGAAGACTGCAAGAACTAGACAAAAGAGCTATGCTGATATTCGAAGGAAACCCTTGGAATTTCAAGAGGGTGACAAAGTCATGCTCAAAGTATCTCCATGGAAGGGAGTAATACGTATTAGGAAGCGAGGAAAACTAAGCCCGAGATATGTAGGACCTATTGTGATTACTAAGAAAATTGGTCCAGTTGTATATAAATTAAAACTACCACTGGAGCTTAGTGGTATTCATAATGCATTTCATGTTTCGAACTTGAAGAAGTGTTTAACAGATGAGAATTTAGCAATTCCTTTAGAGGAACTAAGAATCGATGACAAATTGCATTTTGTCAAGGAACCAATAGAAGTGATGGATCGTGAAGTGAAAAAGTTGAAGCATAGTAGGATTTCGATTGTTAAGGTCCGTTGGAATGCACGTAGAGGTCCAAAGTTCACGTGGGAATGTAAGGACCATATAAGGCAGAAATATCCTCATCTATTCGATAATCGAAGTACTTCTTAAATTTTGAGGACGAAATTTTTCTTAACGGGTAGGTAATGTCATAACCCTAGCCTTTCGACTTAGGATATCTAGTTCAACTTCTTTAAAAATTTTAATTTCCAACTTGACGAGTAAACTTAATGATTTATGTCTTGGTTTGTTTTAGAGTTGTGTAACTCTAAGGTCGTATTTAGGTATTACTTGTCTAAGCATTGTATTTTGCATTTTTGCATATTGTCCTGAAACCTCGGCTTATTACCATGAACCTTGGATTTTTCTATGCTTTATATATTACGACTTAATAAAACCAACCTTATTAATTAAATACTTAGATTTAAGACTCTTGATTTATTTCGCTTGGACGTTAGAAAATAAGTTAAGACTTTTTGACATTTAATCGTTCTCGCACCTAGTCTTGATCACTTGTACTTAGTCATTACTTTCATTTAAACAAATCCATTCTATCTTGATTTAGAGCCAAAATAAGTTTACTATCTAAATCATGAACTTATCATTCAACACCTTAGAGTACACATTTGTTAAACTACACTAGTACATGTACATTTAATTAACCAAGTATCCTCCATGGACATCACCAAAACCGCCACCTTCATCATAATCAATATCATTATCATCCCATGATTAAAACACATGTACACTTCCTAATTATATTGTTTACTAGATATCAAACAATTATGCATGAGATTACATAAAATATTAGGAAACATGGCTAGTCATCCTTTCCATTCTTCCGTTTAATGCCACGCACCACCACCTCCTCACCATCATTCCATAAGGCTTCTTTGTTACATGATACTTAACATATCCTAATCTTGTCTTCAAGATACTAAACATAAGTGCATGGAATAAGACTTGTCATTCTTCTTTTCTTCCCTCCTTGTGCCATGAATTCAACATCACCACCATCATCATACATATCATTCCAACCAAGAAACACAAGCATGCCATTAAACTAATCCTCCATGCAAGCATGCCATTAAACTAATCCTCCATGCAAGCATGCCATTAAACTAATCCCCCATGCAAGCATGCTTTGCATAAGCTTTAGTGCAAGATTATGAGTCACGATCTTCCTATCACCACCACCTTACACGTCCACCATCACCATGCACATATATACCATCTCAAACTCCACTCTTGCCATTAGATCACTCTCTTCATGCACTTACACTTCCATTTTTAGATTCAAAGCATCATCTTCTTCACCTACTTGAACTTAGAAGAACCTTTATCTTCAAGGTATAACCATTTACTTCATTCCTATCATCTTTACTAGTCATCTTCAAGAGTTATTAAGGTATAAATGCTTGATCTAAAGTGTGTAAACACTTAATGATGATCACATGGCTAACCTTAATCTTGATTATGGATGAGTAACCTTAAGTTTCCTACATGTCCTATATTTTAAAATAAACTTTAAACATGAATTTTATTGACTAAAATACATAAAACAGTTTCATCAGGATTCTGTCCAAAACAGCCCTGAAATGTTCGGAGGTTAAAAAGTTACTTAGACTCTGAATTTGAACCTAATAAATTAACCACATTTCCACATATATGTTGTAAGCTTCCTGTAAATTTTCCATGATTTTACCTAAAGTAAAAGGTATTTTTCATTTTTATTTACTCACTAAGTGTCTAGACTTTCTTGAATCTGACCTAAGTCTAGTGTGACTTAAATAAATCAAAAACTATATAGTTTATTAAGATATATCCTTCTATACTTAAAAGGGTACTAATATAGGAACAAAACAAGACTTGATTCACTAAAATCCATGTAGTAGTTTAGGAGAAAAGGCTATATAGATTTAATAAAGAAAACTTTTGTAGTCTGATTTTGGTCTAAAGTATGGTCTTGAAAAACTAACCAAATGAATAGTTGAAAGTTAATCCTTTTTACCACGTGTTATTTTATATCTTTTTAGTGTTTTGTAAAAGCCACAAGTCAAACAAAGGTGATTTACTAATTATAAGTATGCATGGAAGCTTATAGTATAAATCTGGACAGAATTGCACACTTGTAGGAAATCATAAATTTAACCAATTTATGCTTTGAATCCAGAAGCTAACCTTACATGGTTGGATTAGGGACTCAATAACCTTTGCAGAGGTGGTAATCTCACCTTAAATGGATATCTAGATTGGTAGAAACACATAATATAATGTGAAGGTAAAACTGGACAGATTTGCTGAAACTTAAAACTACGAATTATATAATGTTTCCAATAAAAATCGAAATGGACATGTAAGAATACTTGGGGACTGATCTTAGACTCATTCTAAATACTATATGGGATAGTATGACCTCTGACCTCATAATATTCATTAGGTCTCAAGCCCGGATCACCACACACTATTTAAACCGACTACCGTGTATACCTTACACCGCATTAAGTGAGTTCGTAGTCCCATTTTTAATGAATCTTTTATACTTTTGGGATGAGATAATACTTGTTTACTATTTTACATATTGGAATCAAGTACTTACAACTATATTCTATGTTGAGTAACAAAGGTCAATTTATAAATCCCGATTTTGATATCGTTAATTACCGGTTTGGTAAACGCGAATATTATGAATAGATCTATTTGAGGATGACTCCTCACATCAGGATAGGCCTAATAGGCTATCGGATGCATAACCTTCGACCACTTGCACTTAGACCTTAAGTGACGCTTCTTTTCGGGTACTTTTACGTTAACGTTCGATATCGAAAGCTCATGAACTAGAATAACTTTTCAACTGTTTTGTACATGAAATCTCGATGTCCATTAAATATGCATTGTAACTAAACCTATGAACTCACCAATATTTATATTGATGTTTTAAGTATTTATCTCAGGTACTTAGCTTTTGGAGCATTTTCAGGTCGGGCATCGTGGAAGTTTAAAAATGTCTTTTGTTAAATCTAGTATTGATAGGCTAGATTATGATATATTGGTATTTGTACTACGTCTGTACTTGTATTTTGCAACCACGATGTACCAAAACTAAAAACAGAGACCGTGATATAATAATATTTATGTTTCCGCTGCTACGTTGACTATAACCTGGGACACTATGTTAAAGTTCACACCACGTCTTGGGAAATCGAGACGGGGGTCGTAACACAAGTTGTTCAGCAAAGGAAATAAAGACACGTAATTCATAAGTCCAGAAACAAGTCATGCATTCTGGTTTTACTAAGACGACTTTCCATCCTTGGTCTTGTGGAAAATAACCGTTATGACCATTGGCTAGGAAGCATGTTGTAATGTTGTCAAAAGGAGGAGGGTTTCGTAATGTCCAACAGCCCCGTAATAATCTAAAAACCTTGTTTCTCACCCCAACTACTGAATCCATCCATTGTGGGAAGGTTTTATTTAAAAGTTGCAATCCGATGTTCTTTTTCTCATTTTGGTAAGAAGCGAACATCACTAACCCGTAAGCATAACATGCTTCTTTATGTTGCATGTTAGAAGCTCTTTCTAATTCACGAAATCCTATGTTGGGATATGTCGAGTCAAAATAGGTTCTTAACCCGTAGCGTAAAATTGCATTTGGGTTCCCCGCATTTAACGCTTTAAAGAAAACACGGCGTAACTTACGGTCTCCCCAATGTGATATACCCCATCTATCAAAGGAAAGCCTTTTATAAACTAAGTTCTGGAAAGTCTTTCAAATGTTTGACAAGTTAATTTCGCTATAACTAAATGTGCTGATGAATTCTGACCGACTCTAGACAAGATTTCCTCAATCATATCCTCTGGTAGGTCTTCTAAAATTTTCGGTTGTCTACCCTTAACGTCTATTTTATTTTTAAACTGTAAAATAGACAAGGATTAGATTCGTAAAAGATAATTAATAAACAATACAAGCAATTTTTACATAGAACATAAAAGTACAAGCACACTACAATACATATAATACACAACATGATTACAACCCTCTAATCTGAATCACTGGTTTCTTCTTCTTCGGACTTGGTTCGTTTTCCTAATTTTCTAGGAATATATGGTGTTCCTCTAATACGAGCCGTCGTTTTCCATAATGGTTTAGAAAAACCTGGTGGTTTAGAGGTTCCCGGGTCATTGATACATTTTAGGAAATATGGATGTTGTCGATACATAAAAAGTTCATCGGGGTTGGAATCGGGTTTCTCCATTTTTATACCTTTTTGATAGTTTGAGCAGAGTGGTATAAAATACTATTAATTTTAGCAGGAAAATACTATTAAATACGATACAATTTTACACAAGATATTTATTTATTTAGAGAATGGATATACTTAAACCTTGCTACAACACTTATAGGCAGTGTACCTAATCGTACAGTAGTGTAGTTTTTAGTAAGTCCGGTTCGTTCCACAGGGAAAATCTTTAAACAAAGCTTAACGCTATATTAGTTTACTTTTATAAAAATACAAATATATATATAAGTAATATTATTATTATAAAGGGGGGTTTTTACCGTTTAATGACCGGTTTGTCGATTTTAAAACTTTAGTCGCAGTTAAAACCAAATGTAAAATATTAAAAATAAATACAAGACTTAAATTAAAGCGTAAAGTAAATAACGATAATGAAATTTCGAATAATAAAAGTGCGATAAAATAAACTTGTGATAATTAAAAAGTACGATAATTAAAAGTGCAATTAAATACAATAACAATAAAAATGTGATAATTAGAAGTGCAATTAAATATAAAATAAAGGAAATTAAATATGAAATAAAAGAATTATGCTTATTTAAACTTCCGTAATCATGATGTTTGACGTGTTGATTTTTAGTTTATTCCCATGGGTTAATTGTCCTTTATCCTGGATTATTTAATATGTCCGTCTGGTTTTTTTCCATAACAGTCCATCAGTCATAAATATAAAGTGCGAGTGTCCTCGTCAAATTATCCTTATACCCGAAGTTAAATATTCCAACTAATTGGGGACTTAAACTGTAACAAGATTTTAATACTTTGTTTAATAATTACACCAGGATGTCGACTGAGTGTAACCCAAGGTTTTAATACTTTGTTATCAATTATACCAAGTGTCCTTGTACATAATTTCACCCCTGTTTTAATTATTCTAGTGGCTATTAATCCATTCCCATGTCCGGTTAAATGAACGATTATTCGTACATATAAATACCCCGCCCATCGTGTCCGATCGAGTGTATATGGTAATTTATAGGGACGTCCAATTGTAAATCTTTATATTAACATTAACAAACTATCATTTAGTTAAATAAATATAAAGCCCATTAATAGCCCATAGTCTAATTTCCACAAGTGTCGTTCTTTTGTCCAAACCCCAATTATGGTACAAAGCCCAATTACCCAATTTTAGTAATTAGCCCAACATCATGATTACTTCGGATTAAATAAGCATAATAATAACTTAGCTACGAGACATTAAATTAAAAAGGTTGAACATAACTTACAATGATTAAAAATAGCGTAGCGTTACACGGACAGAATTTCGACTTACACCCTTACAACATTTGCTAACATACCCTTATTATTAGGATTAAAATTAAAATTAAAATATAAATATATATATTTACGTATAGATATAGAGAGGATGGATATATATGTTTTTGCGTTCACCAAACTGCGAATTTATAGGAGATGTGGCCTGACTTTTCATGCCATGCGATCGCATGGACTTTCTTCTTCCTGGCCATGCGATCGCATGGCCAGCTGGGAGAGCTCACATGTTGCTTGTTTCCTTGTGCCGACGTTTTATAAATATAATATATATATTAATTTTAAGAATTAATTATATATTATATTATATTCATATGCATAGTTGACTTGTAATTTTTAGTCCGTTGCGTCGAGCGTTGAGAGTTGACTCTGGTCCCGGTTCCGGATTTTCGAACGTCCTTGCGTACAATTTAATATCTTGTACTTTGCGTTTTGAATCTTGTACTCTTGTAATTTTGAGACGTTTCTTATCAATAATTGGAACCTCTTTGATTGTCTTTTTTACTTTTGAACTTTTTGGTCGTTTGCGTCTTCAATTCGTCGAATCTGTCTTTTGTCTTCACCTTTTATTATTTAAACGAATATCACTTTTAAATAGAACAATTCCAACTAAAAGCTTGTCTTTCTTGAGGAATAATGCTATGAAATATATGTTCGTTTTTAGCATTATCAAATATTCTCACACTTGAGCGTTGCTTGTCCTCAAGCAATATCGTCTTGAAATACTAGAATCACTTCTTTATTCTTCACACTTTGTACATCGGTGATTTCTATACGGCGGTATAAACAATGGTAGTAACGATATGGTTTACAGTCCCACATGACTATAAAAATTTAGATCCATTAAGGAAATTGGATCTTTATGAAAACATTTGATCTTTTGAAAATTAAATCTAGTTTTTACCCTAGATAAGTTTTCCGGAATAACCCTTCACCGGTGTTTGCAAAATATTTTTGTGGGCTTGGTGGGTTTCAGATTTGAAAATTTTAGCTCAAAACTTGCGGTTTTGTGTCACCCACTTGCTAACCTTGTATTAGGAAAGCAACACGTCCAGTTTACTTGTCCCGTATATTACCTTTCGGTAAACTACCGTCCGGTTGTAAAGGAAAGCGTTGAACAAGCAACTGTTAAGGCAATGTCCCCTGGCATGCTTTTAATTATGGTCTATAACGTGTCAGACACAATTACTATCCTTTGTAGGAGCAATAGTAAAGCTCACCCTTATAATTTGTAGGTTTGGCACAAGGTCCTGTCTTTGATCACTATGCAAGCACCGTTCTTACGGTTGACACCCGATTTGGTTCAGGTGACCTAATGAATTCCAGGTGAATTCCTAGGATTTTACGTTCAATGATAATGAACGCATTGAAAATGAGTTTTTAGAAAACAAATCGGTTTGTAATTTTATCAAAATATTTTCTCGTTCAAGCTCGAGTTTAGATATCATTGAATTCCATGAGTTTGAATTCTCAATCTTTAAGGTCAATCTCTAGGATTGAGTAATATCAGGCTTAAAAGCTGATTTTTAATCTTTAAGGAGATTATCCTTTCTGGGGATCTGATTCATTAGTCTTATCCAGCTAATTTGCATGGTGCCCCCCCATTGTATGAGATAAATCCTTCTCATGGTTAGGATAAATCTGAACACTTGGCGACCCTGTTTAATGCTGAGGTCCGTGGATTTCCTGCTGATTTTAGTGATGACTTTTCTAGATTTTTCGTCAACCTACAGCTGGTCTGGACGACAACTTCTTGACCTAAATCAAGAAGCGCGTGTCTTTTTCGGAAGACTTTACTTCCTTTTAATGATGGAATTGATTCATCGTGTAGATCCATATCTTCTTTTCTTTCATCGGGTAAAATAGTTTAGTTTAGTCCAAAGCAAAAGTATTTTCAGTTATTTGTTACAGAAATATGTGACATATGTTTAAGATAACTTGGAAATTTTTCCCACACTTGGCTTTTATTTTCCTTTTTATTGTCCTCTATTCCATTTTAAATGAATTTTAACATTTTGGTTTGTTTCTCAATATATGTCCTTTCTGAGGTAACAATAATTTCGGTGTTAAAACCTAGTTTTATCGTTCATAAAATTGTATAAACATGATTTTGAGTTCATTTAATTGAAAATTTTGAAAATTTTTTACTAGAATTGGGTAGTAAGTATATAAGACTAGGGCTGTTCTTTATTATCAGAGAGCACTAGATTCTAATACAACTACTGCTTTACTAGTATTTTTAATGGTAACCAAGTGTTTATGATAAAAATTTAAAAAATCCGAAAGAATTTAACCCCTTCCCACACTTAAGATCTTGCAATGCCCTCATTTGCAAGAAATCAGTAACAATTTAAATTATTACAATCGACAATATACATACATACAAATATAATCATGCATGACAATTTGAAATGGGACTCAATATCCCACTTTCAAATTCTAAATATGAAATATTAGTACACAATAATAATAAAAATAATAAAAATTACACAAATATATCCAATAACATAAGTTTAAACATGAAAAAGTCAAAAGATAAAAACATAAAAATTATAAAAATAACCAAATGGAACTAAATCAGTCTGGATATGGGTTCCAGTTCATCTCGTCAGGTGGGTTCCATTGTTGGTTATAGGTGTTTTGATAGGCTTGGTTATAGTCATACCGGTTAAAGGGTGGTCGGATATCGGGGCTATGTGGCGGAAAATGAGCAGGTCGAGTAGGTACATAGTTATTTGGTACCTGATATGATAGCTGGCTCATGATTTGGTGCTGATGAACTAACCAGCTATCGTGTTGGCATCGCCTATAATCCTAGTATACTCGCTCGGAGTTCCACTGCTCATACATACTATGTCTGGCCGCGTTCGTCATTGCTTCCTCATCTATACGAGCGTGGACGTCAAGAATAGCATCTCGAAAGACATCCCTAATGTCTTCCGCCTCCTCCATTTCCTCGTCTGAGCCTCTCTCTACCTGAGGATGAGATCCCTCATAGGGTACTGCCTGGTTACGTCTACTTTTCAATACCTTAGCACCCACATAAACTTTCAATCCTAAGGGCTCAACCTGTTCTCTACAAAGCTGTAATGGACCCCCTTGGTTCCTATCAACACCTAAATACTCTCCAATGAGAGTCACAAAAATACCTCCTCCTATTATACTCCCGTCCTGCATTCCCTCTACCATTTTAGATAAATAAAAAGCAACACAGTAAGGGATATTGACAAAGCTTCTAGGATCCCGAATACACTTTAGGTAGAATAAATCATGTAAGGTAATTTTTTCTTTATTATGACCTCTCTGTGTAATCGAGTTAGCCAAAAATCTATGAATAATACGAAGCTCGGCTCTGTCAATATGTGTATAGGAGTGTCCTCCTGCTCGTGTAAAAACATCAAAATGTGACATACGCCTCCAAATGGCGTCAGCGTCAAAGTTACTATCTACCCTTTCACCATAATGAATCAAATTTGTACAATCGGGTAATAGCAACTCACCAGGAGTATATATCTGTAAGGCCCTGGCCATGTCCAACATGGACATTCTGTACATCCTACCGCCAAGGATAAACCTAAGAAATCTTCTATCATCTATTCTAACTATATTTGCATCAAGTGATACAGTACTCATCAACTCAACACACCATTCCTTATATACAGGTCTACGAATGGTGAAAAGACGTTCCCAATCTGTAAAAGAAGAACTGCCATACCTTTGAACTAAAAGCTATCTAACACGGTCAGTTAGATGGACCGTTTCCAAAGGGGCCCAATCGATTACCCTTGGCACCTCTACATTTTTTTGTTACCAATTTGAATTTGTTCCTTTGATATGTCTCGTAATCTCTCCATCTCCTATCAAATCTCAGATTAGGATGCAGAGTGTGCTCAGGAATCGTTGGGAATTCTACTGGCGGCCTCATTGGGAATACTATGAATTCATCAACAAACTGTACCGAATCATAATAAGGTATGTGCTGATCAGGCTGTTGTTGTTCCTGTTGTGGTTCTTGTTCGTGTTGCATTTCTGGTTCTGGTTCTGGTGCTGGTCGTCTAGATGATGATGCTCCTGAACCTCCAGTATCGGCTTTCTGCCAAACACATTAAACACAAAATTTGTGCATTCAAATGTGCATTAGTGTTAGCAAAATAACAACTTAAAACAATCACTATAACATGTTAAATCAAAATTAAACTTATACACATTTTCACAATTTTTCTCAATTCTACATTTTTCAAATAAGCACATATGAAAATGTATATAAAGTTCATAAGCTTTTAACTCAAATAACATGTCAAAATATTCATTACTAATAATTAAACAAGTCTCAAATGGCAATTACATCAAATTAATCAAGTTCATAAATTTTGGACTTAAAAAGTCCACTTTAATCTCCAAAAATCATGTTTAGGATCATTGTTTGGATCATTTAACTATCTAAACATGTTACACTACTCAATTTAGCAATAATTCATGACAAAAATCGGCCATAACCTGTTTATATCAAAAAGCCCCAAATTGTTCAAGAACACAAACCCTAGATTTCTAAAAATTTTGAAGTTTTTGGCTTCAAATCATGTTAAATAGCATCAATCTAGGTTATACATGCATAAAATACTAACAATTTAACACTAATTACACTAGAAATTAACAAAATTGCATTAGGTAAAAAAAATTGGTAATTATCACAAAAACTAGGAATTTATAGAGTTTAGGGGTGTAATTTTTACCAATTTGCTGAAGAATGAGAATCTAGGCATGATTAGAGCAAGAAAAATGACGAATTACGTTGAATTTTGGTGAAATTTGGAGAGAATTTGAGTGTGTTTTCGGGTATGTGTGTGTTTTTGTGGAGAAAGACAGACCAGTCGACTGTCTTGTATCAGGTCTGATTTTTGCCTCCATGCGATCGCATGGAGGTATAGTGAAAATCCCATGCGATCGCATGGGGGTCCGGGTACAGTGTTTTTTTTTTTTAACTTTAACTTATAAAACAATTAAGTGATTAATTTTAAAATTTTGTTTCCCTTTTTCTTAGGACGAGGTCGTTTCGGATCGATGTCCTAGTCCGTCCTTCGACAAAATTTTAAAATTTGTCTTTTTCAAGCGATTGTTTTAAAAGCTTAGATTTTTGGGTTTTTTAATTTTTTTGGCATACCTTACTTCAATAAGATTAAAAATAGTGATAATAAAAGTTCTCGTCCCTCCCTTGGGTAAAGCAATTTCGGTTCAAAGACCTAGTCTTCAACTTACGAAGAATTTTAAAAATCGTATTTTTAACTTAATGAGATAAAGTAAATTTTTGTTTTTAAATTCACACAACTTAAATATAAAATTCAAAATTAATATTAAAAATTCACACCAAACTTAAAATTTGAAATGCATAAAATTAAAAATTCATATTTTAAAAATTAAAAATTCACATCAAACTTAATTTAAAAATTCATATTATAAATTCACACCAAACTTATATTAATTTTTACAATTTTAAATATATTATTTTTATAAAGTTTACAATATTAATTTAAGATTTATATATTAATTTTAAAAACATGGTAAAAATAAAATTAAAAATCTTTTTGGCTTTTTATCCCACTTTAATCAATCAAATATTATCAAAACTATGCGCCCCTCTTTTCGGTAAAGTAATTTCAGTTTCATGACCTAATTTAACTCATGACGAATTTTTAAAATATTTTGGGTTGATTGATTAAAGATATTTATACCTTAAGAATAAACGTTAAATTTCGCAGTGATGTAATAAATTTTTGAATAATATCAATAATTTCGATCGCCAAACCTAATTTTATTCAATACCAATTTAATACTTTATAGCGAACAAATTAGCGTTTATTATCAAAAGGTTAAAAATAAAAATAATAAAAACTGTACAAACATACCTGTGAAATAGATTTCTTAGTTATATGATCTATCCCATTCATAAGATAGTCGGTTTAATTGGTTTTCCATGGCTACATAGGCGTAACCTCGAGCATTCAGTGTCTTTTCTTCTAAACATATGAACGGTCCGTCTCTGCATAAAGTAACAAATTTGGTATTTGAATAGGTTTGATTCTTTGAACATTTACCTCCATGTGACCATTTTCCGCATTTGTGACATCATTCTAGGTGTCGTGCTCTTCTTTTCGCTGCGGATTTTGATTTTCCTTTACCAAATTGTAACTTATTATCTTCGCATCTGGATTCTTTTCTAACTCCGTCCAATCTTTCTCTGATTACTGATACTATTTCACTCGGAAGTGTGTCATTATTACGTTTAGTGATCAAAGCGTGTAGCATTAGACCATGGTTTAGTTCACAGGCAGTCTTCATTTCCTAAAAAAATAAAAATTCAGAATGGGGGGAGAAGACTAGTTCTTTAGGGTCTGCTAGGGAAAGACCATTCGGGTTCCATTTTCGAGAACTACATGAAAACAGACAATCTAACTCTAACAGAAATACATATTATCCTTTAAAGACTTGATTCTCCCCACACTTAGTTAGCTGTGGTGTCGAAATTGTGATTAACTTCATCATCGAATTTCATTGGACTATCTATGTAGTGTTTAACTCTGTGACCATTAACTTTAAATTCAATCCCATTTGAATTTATTAATTCTATCGTTCCGTATGGGAAAACTCTTTTGACTATGAATGGTCCAGACCATCTTGATTTCAATTTTCCAGGAAATAGCTTAAATCGTGAATTGAAAAGAAGAACTCTGTCTCCTTCTTTAAATTCTTTTAAACTTCTGATTCTTTTATCATGCCATTTCTTCGTTCTTTCCTTATAGATTAACGAATTTTCGTATGCTTCATGTCTTAATTCTTCTAATTCGTTTAGTTGACTTAATCGTAGACGTCCGGCTTCATGTAAATCAAGATTACATGTCTTCAAAGCCTAAAATGCTTTGTGTTCAATTTCTACTGGAAGATGACATGCTTTTCCATAAACAAGTCTAAAAGGTGTGGTTCCAATTGGAGTTTTGTAGGCTGTTCTAAAAGCCCAGAGTGCATCCTCCAATTTAATGGACCATTCTTTCGGATTTGATCCTACGGTTTTCTCTAGAATACGTTTTAAAGCTCGGTTGGTATTTTCAACTTGTCCACTTGTTTGTGGATGATATGCGGTGGAGATTTTATGAGTTACTCCATATCTTTTAAGAACTTTCTCAAGTTGATTATTACAGAAATGAGTACCCCGATCACTTATTAAAGCTTTCGGTGTTCCAAACCTTGCAAAAAGACGTTTTAAAAAGTTGACTACAACTCGTGCATCGTTAGTTGGGAGAGCTTGTGCTTTCGCCCATTTAGATACATAATCAATGGCTACGAGTATATATAGATTATTATGAGATTTTGGAAATGGACCCATAAAGTCAATACCCCAAATGTCAAATACTTCACATACTTGTATGACATTTTGTGGCATTTCATCACGTTGACTTATTTTTCTGGCCATTTGACAAGCATCACAGGATTTGCAAAGAAGGTGTGCATCTTTGTAAATTGTAGGCCAATAGAATCCAGCATCATAAACTTTTCTTGCTATTAGTTGAGGCCCATAATGCCCTCCTGTTGGTCCTGTGTGACAATGGTTTAATATTTTACTAGCTTCATCTCCAAATACACATCGGCGTATTATTCCATCGGGACAACTTTTAAACAGATGTGGATCTTCCCAAAAATAGTGTTTTATATCACTAAAGAATTTCTTTCGTCTTTGGTACGATAATCCTTTTTCAAGGAATCCACAAACTAAGTAGTTTGCATAGTCTGCAAACCATGGAATTTCTTTATAATCTATCTTCAATAGATATTCATCAAGAAAGTTGTCTTGTATGGCCAATTCATTTAGAACTTCTAACTCAGGATTTTCAAGACGAGAAAGATGATCAGCGGCGAGATTTTCTGCTCCTCTTTTATCTCGGATTTCAATATCAAACTCTTGTAAGAGTAAGATCCAACGGAGTAATCTTGGTTTAGCATCTTGTTTCGAAAATAGGTATCTAAGAGCAGAATGGTCGGTATAGACCACCGTTTTTACTAGAACGAGATATGATCGAAATTTGTCAAAAGCAAAGACAATAGCAAGGAGTTCTTTTTCAGTAGTTGTATAGTTCGTTTGTGCTCCTTGTAACGTCTTACTAGAATAATATATAGGTTGAAATCGTTTTTCAATCATTTGTCCTAAAACGACTCCCATTGCAAAATCACTTGCATCGCACATTAGTTCAAATGGTAGATTCCAATTTGGTGTTATCATGATCGGCGCATTAGTGAGTTTCTCTTTAAGAATATTAAAAGATTTGATACACTCATCTGAAAAAATGAATGGAGCATCCTTTTCTAGGAGTTTATTCATAGGAGTGGCAATTTTAGAAAAATCTTTTATGAAACGTCGGTAAAAACCAGCATGCCCTAGAAAACTCCTAACTCCTCTAACATTGGTGGGATGTGGAAGTTTAGCAATTACATCTACTTTAGCTCTATCCACTTCAATTCCTTCTTTTGAAATTTTATGACCAAGAACGATGCCTTCTTTAACCATGAAATGGCATTTCTCCCAATTAAGAACTAGATTTGATTGTTCGCATCTAATAAGCATTCGTTCCAGATTAGCTACACATGATTCAAATGTATCACCGAAGACTGAAAAGTCATCCATGAAAACTTCCATGCATTCTTCTATCATGTCATGAAAAATCGCCATCATACACCTTTGAAAGGTTGCAGGGGCGTTACAAAGTCCAAATGGCATGCGTTTGTAAGCAAAAGTACCATAAGGGCACATGAATGTGGTTTTCTCTTGGTCTTCGGGTGCTATTGGAATTTGAAAATATCCGGAAAATCCATCTAGGAAACAATAGTAACTATTTTCAGCTAATCTTTCCAACATTTGATCTATGAAAGGTAAGGGAAAGTGATCTTTTCTGGTGGCGTCATTTAATTTTCTATAATCAATACATACACACCATCCTGTTACAGTCCTAGTAGGAATAAGCTCATTTTTTTCATTTGTAATGACAGTCATGCCACCCTTCTTAGGCACGCATTGAACTGGGCTTACCCATGGACTATCAGAGATTGGATAAATTAGACCTGCATCTAGCAGTTTAATAATCTCTTTCTTAACTACATCTTGTATATTAGGATTTAGTCTTCGTTGGCGTTGCACATACGTTTTATGACCTTCTTCCATAAGGATTTTATGTGTGCAATACGAAAGACTTATTCCTTTAATATCATGAATCTTCCATGCAATGGCTGGTTTATGAGCTTTCAACACAGAAATGAGTTGTGATTTCTCATTTTCAGTAAGAGAAGACGATATTATTACAGGTAATTCAGATTCACCATGTAAATAAGCGTATTCCAAATGGTTTGGAAGTGGCTTTAACTCTAATTTCGGAGGTTCTTCTATCGATGATTTGTATCAATATCTGTCTTCTTCTTTTAGCATTTGAATTTCTTCTGTTATTGCTTCATATCCATTAGCTATAAGTGTAGCTAACATTTCAGTTTCATCAATTGGTTCATTACCTTCTCCTAAAGAACATTCTCCTGTTCCTTGTAATTCTGGAAATTCTTCTAATAATTCTGCATGTGCATCTATAATTTGAATATAATAACATGTATCATCTGCAGATTGCGGTTGTTGCATTGCTCTATCAACTGAAAAGGTAACACTCTCGTCCTCTATACTTAGGGTCAATTTCTTACCGAACACGTCTATCATTGCTTTAGCCGTGTTTAAGAATGGTCTTCCTAATATGAGAGGAACTTGAGAATCTTCTTCCATGTCCAGAACAACAAAATCTACTGGAAATACTAAAGTACCAACTTTAATTAGCATGTTCTCCATTATCCCTCTAGGATATTTTATTGATCTATCGGCTAGTTGTATGCTTATTCTGGTTGGTTTCAATTCTCCAAGGTCTAGTTTAGTGTATAGTGAATACGGCATTAGATTTATACTAGCACCTAAGTCTGCCAATGCTTCTATTGAACTAAGACTACCCAGAAAACATGGAATTGTGAAACTTCCTGGATCAGATAATTTTTCTGGTATCTTATTCAACAGCACTGCTGAACAATTAGCATTCATAGTAACAGCCGAGAGTTCTTCCATTTTCTTTCTATTTGAGATTAGATCTTTCAAGAATTTAGCATATCTAGGCATTCCTGAAATCACATCAATGAAAGGAAGATTTACATTTATCTGTTTAAACATATCCAAGAATTTAGATTGCTCGGCTTCAAGTTTCTCTTTCTTCATTTTACTCGAGTAAGGAAGTGGTGGTTTGTATGGTTTAACATAAGGTTTAGCCTTAACTGTGTTATCTTCATTAACCTTTTCAACTACCGGTTCTTTTTCCTTATCTTGATCAGGTTGTGGTTCTTGTGGAGTAGGAATAGCTTCATCAGAAGTTATAGGTATTTCAGGTGGTTTAAGTGTTGTACCACTTCTTGTGGTAATAGCTTTAGCTGTTTCATTTCGGGGGTTAGCATTTGTATCACTAGGTAAACTTCCCGGTTTTCTTTCACCTATTAACCTTGCTAGGTTACTTACTTCTTGTTCCAGATTTTGAATAGAAGCTTGTTGATTTCTAAATGCTTGAGCATTTTGTTCATTAGTTTGTTTCTGAGATGTGAAAAACTGCGTTTGAGTTTCAACTAGCTTCGTCATCATATCTTCTAAATTCGGCTTTTTATCATCGGTTTGTTGTGGTGGTTTGTTTTGAAAATTTGGTCTTTGCTGATTGTAAGTATTATTGGATACTTGTTGATTGCTAAGACCTTGTTGGTTGTTGTATGGAATATTTCTGTTATAATTCTGGTTTTGATTGTAAATCAGTCTTGGCAGTTGATAATTATTCTGATAATTATTTCCAGGCCTTTGGTTTATGTATGAAATATTCTCTCTTTGTTCCATTGTTAATTCAATACTGAGACAATCTTTTGTCAAATGTGGTCCTCCACACTGCTCACAACTAATTCGTATTGAGTGAATATCTTTAGTCATCTTTTCCATTCGTCTCTCGACAGCATCTATCTTTGCGGAAATGGAATCTAAGTCAT
Source organism: Rutidosis leptorrhynchoides (assembly GCF_046630445.1). Classification (NCBI taxonomy): domain Eukaryota; kingdom Viridiplantae; phylum Streptophyta; class Magnoliopsida; order Asterales; family Asteraceae; genus Rutidosis; species Rutidosis leptorrhynchoides. Next base: position 80,972,191 of record NC_092334.1, read on the forward strand.
GGCTAGAATCGGCTCTAGCTGCTTTAGATGATCTAACGATATCTTTTTCTTGGTGCCACTCATGTGAGTGGGAAGCAGTGTTATCAATAATTTTGTAAGCATCAGTTTCGGTTTTCTTCATAATAGAACCACCAGCTGCTATATCTATGTCTTTCCTTGTAGTGATGTCGCATCCTTGGTAGAATATTTGTACTATTTGACAGGTGTCTAAACCATGTTGCGGACATCCTCTTAACAACTTTCCAAATCTTGTCCACGCCTCATATAGAGTTTCATTTGGCTTCTGTGTAAACGTAACAATTTCTGCTTGAAGTCTTACGGCTTTAGATGCCGGAAAGAATTGTTTAAGAAATTTTTCAACTAAAACGTCCCATGTATCAATCGCCCCTTCAGGTAACAATTCCAACCAATCTTTGGCTTCTCCCTTTAAAGTCCAGGGAAATAACATGAGATATATCTGTTCATCCTCCACTTCTCGGATTTTAAATAGTGTGCAGATCCTATTAAAGGTACGTAGATGTTCATTTGGATCTTCCTTCGGCGCACCACTAAATTGGCATTGATTAGTCACCATGTGTAAAATTTGTCCTTTGATTTCATAATCTGGCGCATTAATGTCTGGATGAGTAATTGCGTGACCTTGGCCAGTGCGTTTAGCTCTCATTCGGTCTTCCATACTTAAAGGTTCCAGATTCTCCATAATTGAATTTGTTGAATCGGAATCACTAGAGGATTCTGATTTAATGGTTCCTACCTCAACAATCTCTGTTTGAATGATTGGTGGTTCCGGAAGAAAATTTAATGGTTCAGGATCTACGAATCGTTCCTGAATATTCTCCGGATTCTCAATTGTGAGGTCGGGTTCAAAAAATGGATTATCGGAAATTTGAACTAGAGTACTTGGTCGACTGGATGATGATTCTAAAGAAAAATCAACGGCAGTAATATTTGCTAAATGTCTTGATCTAGTTACAGGTGGTGAACGTCTTGCTCGGTGCATTCACTGAATATCCTATTAGTTTTTAAAAGGAAAGAAAAATTATAATAAGTTATCCAATCAATCGACTTTTCTGATTTTGCCCACGTTTCGAATAGCCAAAAGATGCAGCAGAGGGGCAGGATTCGTTTGGTCTCAATATAATTGAGGACTGTTTGTCTCCAATAACCCGGTCCACGTACAAATCCAACTATTACTACGAACCAGAAAATTTTGATGTCTATTAATTTAACCACTTAAAAAAAATTTTCGTAATTTTAAGAAATTTAGATAAGAAGTAGATTAAAAATCTATGTCCTAAAAACTAGAATGGCGAGAAATAAGAAAGAAAAAGAGTTCGTCGGAAAAAGATCGAAAAAGAAAAATAAGAAAGAAAAATAAAAGATGACGGAAAAATAAAAGAAACTTATAACACTTAAAAACACTTGACTAACCTAACCTTATTACTACAACTAACTTAAAATTATAATCGCAAATTGAGATTACTAATTGGAATGATAATTGATACATAGGTAAAAGGCGTCTAAAAATATTAAAGCTTACAAGTAAAACTATATCCCAAATGGCAATATCTTATAAAGGTACTAAAACTTAAAAAGGCGTCGCAAAATTCTAAAGCACCTAAATCTTAGTCTAAAGAAAAAGCACTTAAGAGATTTTACGGCAAAGCCTAAAAATCTAGAAGTAAAAATAACTATGGCAAAAAATATGAGTTAAAAATAAATACGAGCGAAAAATAAAAAAATTACGCTAAAACTATTAAAAAGGGACAAAATATAAAAATATACAAAAAGTTGTAAAAAGTACAATTTTTATAAAAATATTATTTTTATATTATTTATTTATTAAAACTATTAATTTTATAAACTAATTAACTAAATAATATAAATTAAATAAATAAAACTAAATTAATTATTTAAAATACTAACCCTAATTAGGGTTTTAATTAAATAATAATAATAATAATTATTACACCGTAATTAATGCAGTTGACAGACTAATCAGACGTGTCAGGTGAGCTCATGCGATCGCATGAGTTCTATGTTACCCGGCCATGCGATCGCATGGGCTAGGGTTTCGGGCCAGTTACTGGGCTGCTACAGTACTGGACTCGAGTGTTTTTTTTCTTTCTTTTCTGATTTGTGTTTTATTTTTCTGTTTTATATATTTATATAATATATTTATATAAATTAAATAAAACTTATATTTTTATAAAATAAAGATAAAGAAACTTTTATAGAACTTAAATATTTAACAAACTCTTAAAAATATTTATATTTTTATTTTTCTTTTTATATTTTAGAATATTTAAAACGTATTTTTACAAAAGCGTATTTTTTTTATAAAAGTAAACTTTAAAAATAAAAATCTTTTTTTTTATATATATAGCGTTGCGCTTCCGGCTTTTAAGCAAGAAATTGAGTTCCCCGGCAGCGGCGCCAAAAATACTTGATAGTTTGAGCAGAGTGGTATAAAATACTATTAATTTTAGCAGGAAAATACTATTAAATACGATACAATTTTACACAAGATATTTATTTATTTAGAGAATGGATATACTTAAACCTTGCTACAACACTTATAGGCAGTGTACCTAATCGTACAGTAGTGTAGTTTTTAGTAAGTCCGGTTCGTTCCACAGGGAAAATCTTTAAACAAAGCTTAACGCTATATTAGTTTACTTTTATAAAAATACAAATATATATATAAGTAATATTATTATTATAAAGGGGGGTTTTTACCGTTTAATGACCGGTTTGTCGATTTTAAAACTTTAGTCGCAGTTAAAACCAAATGTAAAATATTAAAAATAAATACAAGACTTAAATTAAAGCGTAAAGTAAATAACGATAATGAAATTTCGAATAATAAAAGTGCGATAAAATAAACTTGCGATAATTAAAAAGTACGATAATTAAAAGTGCAATTAAATACAATAACAATAAAAATGCGATAATTAGAAGTGCAATTAAATATAAAATAAAGGAAATTAAATATGAAATAAAAGAATTATGCTTATTTAAACTTCCGTAATCATGATGTTTGACGTGTTGATTTTTAGTTTATTCCCATGGGTTAATTGTCCTTTGTCCTGGATTATTTAATATGTCCGTCTGGTTTTTGTCCATAACAGTCCATCAGTCATAAATATAAAGTGCGAGTGTCCTCGTCAAATTATCCTTATACCCGAAGTTAAATATTCCAACTAATTGGGGACTTAAACTGTAACAAGATTTTAATACTTTGTTTAATAATTACACCAGGATGTCGACTGAGTGTAACCCAAGGTTTTAATATTTTGTTATCAATTATACCAAGTGTCCTTGTACATAATTTCACCCCTGTTTTAATTATTCTAGTGGCTATTAATCCATTCCCGTGTCCGGTTAAATGAACGATTATTCGTACATATAAATACCCCGCCCATCGTGTCCGATCGAGTGTATATAGTAATTTATAGGGACGTCCAATTGTAAATCTTTATATTAACATTAACAAACTATCATTTAGTTAAATAAATATAAAGCCCATTAATAGCCCATAGTCTAATTTCCACAAGTGTCGTTCTTTTGTCCAAACCCCAATTATGGTACAAAGCCCAATTACCCAATTTTAGTAATTAGCCCAACATCATGATTACTTCGGATTAAATAAGCATAATAATAACTTAGCTACGAGACATTAAATTAAAAAGGTTGAACATAACTTACAATGATTAAAAATAGCGTAGCGTTACACGGACAGAATTTCGACTTACACCCTTACAACATTTGCTAACATACTCTTATTATTAGGATTAAAATTAAAATTAAAATATAAATATATATATTTACGTATAGATATAGAGAGGATGGATATATATGTTTTTGCGTTCACCAAACTGCGAATTTATAGGAGATGTGGCCTGACTTTTCATGCCATGCGATCGCATGGACTTTCTTCTTCCTGGCCATGCGATCGCATGGCCAGCTGGGAGAGCTCACATGTTGCTTGTTTCCTTGTGCCGACGTTTTATAAATATAATATAATATATATATTAATTTTAAGAATTAATTATATATTATATTATATTCATATGCATAGTTGACTTGTAATTTTTAGTCCGTTGCGTCGAGCGTTGAGAGTTGACTCTGGTCCCGGTTCCGGATTTTCGAACGTCCTTGCGTACAATTTAATATCTTGTACTTTGCGTTTTGAATCTTGTACTCTTGTAATTTTGAGACGTTTCTTATCAATAATTGGAACCTCTTTGATTGTCTTTTTTACTTTTGAGCTTTTTGGTCGTTTGCGTCTTCAACTCGTCGAATCTGTCTTTTGTCTTCACCTTTTATTATTTAAACGAATATCACTTTTAAATAGAACAATTGCAACTAAAAGCTTGTCTTTCTTGAGGAATAATGCTATGAAATATATGTTCGTTTTTAGCATTATCACTTTTCCCCTATTATTTTCTTTCACTTTATTAAATTGGGTCGAGGTAATTTCTATAATATCATCGGAATCCTCATCGGGATCCGATTCATCGAAAAATTGGTAATCTTTCCAATATTTTGCTTTCTCGGCGGAAACACCATTGACCATTATTAACTTTGGTCCGTTGGTTGAGGATTTTCTTTTATTTAAACGAATTACTGTAGGTATCAATATTTCTTCCTCCGGAACCTCTTCCTCTTCCGGTTCCTCCTCTTCCGGTTCCTCCTCTTCCGGTTCCTCTTCTTCCGGTTCTTCTTCAGGAATTTGTGAATCTTCCCAAAATATATTCGACTCTTCATTATTATTAGGTGAATCGATGGGATTTGTAGTAGTGGTAGACATCTATCACATAATATCAAACACATTAAGAGGTTAATATATCACATAATATTTATATGTTAATGATATATAGTTTCCAACAAGAATGTTAAGCAATTGTTTTTAAAGAAAACACGGTCGAAGTCCAGACTCACTAATGTATCCTAACAAACTCGATAAGACACACTAATACAAATTTCTGGTTCTCTAAGACCAACGCTCGGATACCAACTGAAATGTCCCGTTCATATTGATTATAAACGTTCCATATTAATTGATTTCGTCGCGAGGTTTTGACCTCTATATGAGACATTTTTCAAAGACTGCATTCATTTTAAAACAACCATAACCTTTATTTTATCGATAAAGGTTTTAAAAAGTATTACGTAGATTATCAAATAATGAAAATCTAAAATATACCGTTTACACACGACCATTACATAATGGTTTACAATAAGAATATATTACATCAAAAATAAGTTTCTTGAATGCAGTTTTTACATAATATCATACAAGCATGGACTCCAAATCTTGTCCTTATTTTAGTATGCAATAGTGGAAGCTCTTAATAATCACCTGAGAATAAACATGCTTAAAGCGTCAACAAAAATGTTGGTGAGTTATAGGTTTAACCTATATATTATCAAATCATAATAATAGACCACAAGATTTCATATTTCAATATACATCCCATACATAGAGATAAAATTCATTCATATGGTGAACACCTGGTAACCGACATTAACAAGATGCATATAAGAATATCCCCTATCATTCCGGAAATCCTTCGAACATAATAAAAATGAATTCGAAGTACTAAAGCATCCGGTACTTTGGATGGGGTTCGTTAAGCCCAATAGATCTATCTTTAGGATTCACGTCAATTAGTAGATCGGTTTACTAATTCCTAGGTTACCAAGCAAAAGGGGCATATTCGGCTTCGATCATTCACCCATATAATGTAGTTTCAATTACTTGTGTCTATTTCGTAAAACATTTATAAAACTGCATGTATTCTCATCCCAAAATATTAGATTTTAAAAGTGGGACTATAACTCACTTTCACAGATTTTTACTTCATCGGGAAGTAAGACTTAGCCACTGGTCGATTCACGAACCTATAACAAATATGTACATATATATCAAAGTATGTTCAAAATATATTTACAACATTTTTAATACGTTTTAATGTTTTAAGTTTATTAAGTCAGCTGTCCTCGTTAGTAACCTACAACTAGTTGTCCACAATTAGATGTACAGAAATAAATCGATATATATTATCTTGAATCAATCCACGACCCAGTGTATACACGTCTCAGGCTAGATCACAACTCAAAGTATATATATTTTTGGAATCAACCTCAACCCTGTATAGCTAACTCCAACATTACTGCATATAGAGTGTCTATGGTTGTTCCAAATAATATATATACATGGGTCGATATGATATGTCAAAACATTTGCATACGTGTCTATGGTATCCCAAGATTACATAATATATTAGAATATATGTAATACAATATAAGTTAGCTAGGATATAATTTGTATAGAATTGTTACAATTTTTCCCGTAGCTACAACAATCAAAAAATATCCAATCTTGTTTTACCCATAACTTCTTTGTTTTAAATCCGTTTTGAGTGAATAAAATTGCTATAGTTTCATATTAAACTATATTTTATGAATCTAAACAGAAAAAGTATAGGTTTATAGTCAGAAATATAAGTTACAAGTCGTTTTTGTAAGAGGTAGTCATTTCAGTCGAAAGAACGACGTCTTGATGACCATTTTGAAAAACATACTTCCACTTTGAGTTTGACCATGATTTTTGGATATAGTTTCATGTTCATAATAAAAATCATTTTCCCAGAAGAAAAACTTTTAAATCAAAGTTTATCATAGTTTTTAATTAACTAACCCAAAACAGCCCGCGGTGTTACTACGACGGCGTATATCCGGTTTTACGGTGTTTTTCGTGTTTTCCGATTTTAAATCATTAAGTTAGCATATCATATAGATATAGAACATATGTTTAATTTATTTTAAAAGTCAAGTTAGAAGGATTAACTTTTGTTTGCGAACAAGTTTAGAATTAACTAAACTATGTGCTAGTGATTTCAAGTTTAAACCTTCGAATAAGATAGCTTTAAATGTATGAATCGAATGATGTTATGAACATCATTACTACCTCAAGTTTTGTGGATAAAGCTACTGGAAATGAGAAAAATGGATCTAGCTTTAAAGGATCCTTAGATAGCTTGAAAGTTCTTGAAGCAGAATCATGACACGAAAACAAGTTCAAGTAAGATCATCACTTGAAATAAGATTGTTATAGTTATAGAAATTGAACCAAAGTTTGAATATGAGTATTACCTTGTATTAGAAAGATATCTTACTGTAAATAAGAAAGATTTCTTGAGATTGGATGATCACTTTACAAGATTGGAAGTAAGCTAGCAAACTTGGAAGTGTTGTTGGTGTGTTCTTGAGTAGTAGTTTTGTATGTTGATCTAGGTTACCTAGATTGAACTAGATTGAGCTAGATTATGAAGAACAATATGAAGAACACTTAGAACACTAAGAGAGTAATTGAGAGAGAGTAATTTGATGCAAGTAAGTTGAATGAAAATGTGTTTGTGGTGGTGAAAGTTCACGTGAACTTTAGGTGTAGATAAAGGATTCATTAGTTTGTAATTTAGCTTAATCATTCATGGTAAATGACAAAGAATGATCCCTACATGTTGCTATAATGGATGATGAGTCATTTAGGGCTGCTAAGATCAGATGATTGAGTGTATATACTAATAGTACATACATCTAAAACCTGTGTATTGTACGAGTACGAATACGGGTGTATACGAGTGGAATTGTTGGTGAAACTGAACGAGGATGTAATTGTAAGCATTTTTGTTAAGTAGAAGTACTTTGATAAGTGTATTGAAGTCTTTCAAAAGTGTATAAATACATATTAAAACACTACATGTATATACATTTTAACTGAGTCGTTAAGTCATCATTAGCCGTTACATGTTAATGTTGATTTGAAACCTTTAAGTTAACGATCTTGTTAAATGTTGTTAACCCAATGTTTATTATATCTAATGAGATGTTAAATTATTATATTATCATGATATTATGATATATTAATATATCTTAATATGATATATATATATACATTTAAATGTCGTTACAACGATAATCGTTACATATATGTCTCGTTTCGAAATCCTTAAGTTAGTAGTCTTGTTTTTACATATGTAGTTCATTGTTAATATACATAATGACATGTTTACTTATAATTTATCATGATTAAACATAGTGTATCAATATCTTAATATGATTCATATGTATTTAGTAAGACGTTGTTATAACGATAATCGTTATATATATCGTTTCGAGTTTCTTAATTCAATAAACTCAATTTTATGTATATAACTCATTGTTAAAATACCTAATGAGATACTTACTTATCATAATATCATGTTAACTATATATATAATCATATATATGTCATCATATAGTTTTTACAAGTTTTAACGTTCGTGAATCACCGGTCAACTTGGGTGGTCAATTGTCTATATGAAACCTATTTCAATTAATCAAGTCTTAACAAGTTTGATTGCTTAACATGTTGGAAACACTTAATCATGTAAATATCAATTTAATTTAATATATAAACGTGGAAAAGTTCGGGTCACTACAATCTTAGCGATATTTCAAAACGTTTAATATATTAAGACGACCTTTGGTACTCAAATGACCCATTATGACAACCGAGAGTAATTTGAACCCAATTACACAAATACAAAAGTTAAGACTCAATATCCCAAGCCGGTACCAAGAGCATGATTCCGGAGACTATCCATCCCCAACTAAGGCCAAATAATCAAAAGCTATTCCGCCAAGCTCAAGCAACACCATAACATCTAGTCTAAAAACTAGGAACCTTCACCAATAATCCAGTACCTATAAAAAGGTAAACAACACGAGGGGTAAACATATAATTTAGTGAATGCAATAATTATACACATATGCATACAACATACCTACTTGCATCAACATCATAACAAAGCATGCAATAATCACCGCAACAAGCATTACAACAATCATATAATCAAAGTAGCATGCTAAATAACAACAACACACACCTCATGGTTAACCATAAGCACAAGGGAGTGGTTCTCGCAAATGACCACCGGTGTTCACAACAACCATTAGTGCACATACAAACCCGATGTTATATTAATTCCATGAGTGGTATCGAACGCCCGAACATAAACCCACCCGTTACTCTCAATGTAGTATTGAATGCCTGAACTTTAAACCCACATTTCACGCCACATGTAATGATGTGGTATCGACTCCCGAACTTTAAATCCACATCACACGCCAATGCACATGATGATATGGTATCGACTCCCGAACTTAAACCCATATCACATGTCAACACACATGATGATATGGTATCGACTCTCGAACTTTAAACCCATATCACATGCCAACACGATGTGGTATCGACTCTCAAAATTCAACAGACATCTCACACACATAAGTAAATAAATTATATGCATACATATATAATTATCCCACTCATCTTGGTATGCACGCACAAGCCATGTATGTGCAACCACCGTCATCGCATCCGAGCAAGTAATCACTTATATATATATAGGCATACAGACACATAAATACCCTTTCTCTATCAGAGAGTCCGACACCAACACCCTTAGTCAATGGTTTCCACTTTGCTCACTACAACCCGCCCATTTAGACACCTAAATGGACACCACCAAATTACCACTATTGGTGGTAATTCTAACACACACACAAGCAAGTACAATTAACCAGATTGTACTTGACCAATAAAGGACTCGGCCCATCACCACTACATGTGGTAATTCAAGCCCAACAACCCCCAAAAGTTATTGACACTTGTACCATGCCCAAAATCCCAAAACAACAACACTTTGTTCACTTTTAGCCAATTACCCAAACTCGGCAGCCCTTTTGTCCCTTAATTCTGACTCGTTTAAACACCGAATCAGAGAAGACAAACTTATCCGTTGAAAAGTATACACAATAACTTTCTGAAAAGTGCTCACACATCTCAAATGGAGCTACGGTTTGCAAGATATAACCGTTTGAAAACGACACACCGAATCTATCCAAAATACGAAATTTACCAAAATGACACCATTTCAACCCAAAATGAACCATAACGCTTTTATTTGATCAAAATCAGTTTATACACACTTAAAGGACTCATTTTAACAACAAATATCATCATCAACAACAATTTATGGTTGGGGCATTTCATCAAACACTTAATGTGCATTACCCATTTTCTTGACAATCTAACACCCATAATCACTCAACTCTTGTTCATCAATAATAATACACTCAAAACCAAGACTAAGTGTTCTAAATTCGTCATCTAACTCAAAACCTACAAGATTAGGGTTCTCATCCCCAAACTTACACCAAAACCCCTATATTTCAAAGGAAATAGGGTTTATATCCCACCACTAACTCAAACTTTAACCCGAACTCGAAATCAAAAGATAAAATTTGGATTTAGGTTTTACCTTAGAAATAAAACGAGCTAGGAGGGCTGCAACACTAGGATTTGGTTCCAATTTGAATGGATTTAGCTTCCTTATTCAATAATTGGTGCTTTCTTACTCTAAGCTCACTTCTTTTACTAAGTGTAAGTTTTTTTGATGAAGATGGAAGTGAGAAGAGTGTGTTTGGATTTGCCATCTTGACCCAATAAACGCCCATGAAAAATTGCAACTTGGTCCCTTATCTATTTTAAACAAATTGCAAAGCAATCCTTCCTGATCAGCTCGTTCATGCGGCGCAGATTAATGGGGCGGCGCGCCATTCCATTGAAAATCGAATCAGGGTCTTACATTTTGGCACATCATCACAACAATCCCAACAAACACTCAAACCCACACTATCATGTCATGAAAAAACTCACACCACCTACCTACACCACACACCGTAACAAATAGTCTTAGTAATGAGAAGGAAATGTTAAAATGACGCTAATATAATATTGTGTTAATCAAAACACGAGTTTTATAGTTGTGAGTGATCTTAGAACACACAACATATATCCATTTTGGTAGGAAAAACATCTAGAAGGGTCGATTATCCCAATTAGGCTGCTTAGGCCCCCTAAACCCCTTTTCTAACTAGGTGGCACAACCCTTAAAACCCCGGCAAAAAGCCTCACTCTTCTTAAATAAGCACAAGACCCTTAATCTATAGTTTATATTAAAATCCTATAGTGATGACGTTATTATTAGACTAATTCATTTGTTAAAAAAAATCAAAAAACAAAAGAAAAAAATCTAAGCATGGTGGGTGATGCCATTAATCTAAATAATTTAGAATTAAAATTAAATATTATTAATTAATTAATTATTATTAAATCTTATTAATATTTATTTTAATTATTAAAATTAAATAATTTTGAATTATTTTAATTAATTATTTTGAATTGAGTACGAGAAGGTATAAAAGCTAGGCAGAAGGAAACTAATTCTAAATTTATATTTTACTTTACACTTCTAAAATAAAATGACAACCAATATTATCTCTTATGATTGGATGTGAATTGTTTAATATGCATTTTAGGTGTTTGATGAAATGTTCAGCTGACGAGTTTCTTAGTCGGACTCTGTGGTTCCACGGGTCATTAAACTAAATGACTTTATCATTTGCGTTCACTGAATACCTAAAATATATCATTAAACTGTTTCGTTTAAACAAACATGCAGTTCCACAGGTCATTTCACTAGTTTCATATGACATCTAAAAAGAAAAAATTAAACACCACATATCTTAACTTGTAAAAATCTTTTAGTACAAGTCATCACTACGTCAACACTACCTAAAAGTTACGAACAATAAGTATATACATGGTGTTATCAATGGTCTACAATTAATTTTTATGAAGTATTATTTTTATGTGTATTTCAATCTGTAAGTGATGAAAATGATCATGGTAGCTCTAAAAACTTGCCCTATTGTGTGGGGCGCAAAAAATTTCATTAAAATAAAGGGCAAATGGTCTTAAAAAAGATTACACATGTTATTAGATTTGTCACTAAAGGTAATATAAATTTTTCAGATACTTGAAAAGGATTACATGTTTTAATTTTTGTCTGAAAAAGATTATGATTTGTAAAAGTCTGAAATTAAAGGTAATATTGTTAACTTCATTAACGACCGTTAGTTAAATTTCATTAAGTGCTCACATGTGCTTGGTATGCGCCGAACAAAATTACACGGTTGATCGATGAACTTTATAAAAGATAGATAAAAAATAATAAATAAATAACAAGTATAAATAAAAAATAAAAAAAAATTAAATAAATAAAAATAAAAAAGTAACAAAAAATTAATAATAATAAATAAAAAAGTAATAAAAGTAAATAATATTAAATAATAAATAATAAAAAAATTAATATTAAATTAAATTTTTTATTTTATTGAATTTTTTGTTATTTTTTAATAAAAATAAAAAAGAAAAAAATTTAATAAAATATTAAAATATAAGAAAAAATAATTTTTTTTATTATTTTTTACTTTCATATTTTTATTATTATTATTTTATTATTACTTATTTATTTATTACTTATATATTATTCATTTATTTTTTATAAGGTTCAAAGACCAACCGTGTAATTCTGTCTCTCATATACCATTCACATATGAGCACTTAACGAAATTTAATTAACGGTCGTTAATGAATGGGTGATGATAATACACAAACACTTTTTACAAATACACAACCAAACATGCTTTACAGTGTTGTACAACTGTAAATCATGTTTGATTGTGTATGTGTAAAAAGTGATTATGTACATATCGCTCCCCTTAATGAATTTAACAATATTACCTTCAATTTCTAATTTTTTCAAATCATAATTGTTTTTTAGCAAATATTGAAATATGTAATTCTTTTCGGGGATATGTAATAGTCATATTGTATATATATTCATTTAGAAAATTGATGAACAGTAACTACCCAATTTAATTTCAATTTAATTTCACGATTTTTAAAGCTAATAAATAGTAAACACCCTAATTCTAAAACAAAAGCGAAGTTGGCGGAGTGGCATTGGTAACGTTTGCTAGATGGTAGGTCGCGGGATCGAATCCCATGGGCACTATTTTTATATTTTCAAACTCAATTTGTTTCTATTTCAACTTAATAAATACTCAAATAAATAAAAAATCGTGGTTGGTTGAGTGGTCCTGGTGTTCTTTTTTAAATTAAAGGTTGTGAGTTCAAAACTTGGCAACCAATTTTTTTTTTATTATTTTAAAACCCATATTGTTTATCTTATAAATAACAATAACAAATAACAAATGTGGTAATAATAGAACAAAAGCACGTTAGAGGAGTGATCATGGAGTGTTTATTATCTTAATGGTTGTGTTTCAAAATCATGCGACCTTTTTAAAAAAGAAAGAATTTTTTTTATTTTGATTTGTTTAAATCCTAAATTAATAATGTTCTATTTAAAACCCAAAAAAATTAATGGATGGATGGATGGTTAGGTGTCTTCCATCGGTACCAGATAGTTGTGGGTTCGAGCCATTAGAGCCTTTTTTTTCTTTACAAAAATCAGCGATTTCTTACATGGTCAACCGCACTTCGATCGCATCGAAGCGCGGTTGACCTAAAAACTTGTTACCTTTATTGACAAATTTAATGACATAAGTTTTTTTCCGAAACATTTGTCCTAAAATAAAGATGATGCTATTTAACAACTTTACATATAATATACTACATCGAGAAATATTTCGATCATCAGGACCTGACCCCAACATGATCAGTGGTGGCTCCGCACCTGGTTGGCTGGTTCTAGTGATTATTGCTAGTCTTTGGTAGTATGCACGAAATTTCATTAAGAATTGAAGTTGTTAGTAATTTTCTAGTTTTTGTTGGAGTGTTTAACATATGTTAATACTCTTTGAAGCATTTAAATATTTTTTTTTAAGTAATATTAGTAGTAACCGTGGGTGGTCTTCTGGCCTTTTCCTATGATTCCTGTTTCCACGGTAGTTGGTGGCAGATCATCAGAGTCTATGGCACTAGGTAACATTAGCGATTGTGCTTTTTTTTTTAAGGAAACAATATATCGCTCTTTAATTTCAATGATTGAGATAATTATTGATTTCACTAAATTAAAAAGTTTTCACCACTAGATCTGAGCTTATCCAGTATGTTGTAGTAATATATTAAGGGTTTTTTAAAGAGTGCCATAGGGCACGTGATAAGAAATAATTAAATTATCAGAACCTTCAATGAATAATACTATCCGTAATTAATATGAATATACATATGGAAATATAGAAAGTTTATTAAATGCTTAATATGTTATAATTGAAAAGTTTGAGTGAATTGAATGTTTTATGGTATGCTCTAAGGGCACACGTTAGACATTCCCTATTTTGAATTATCAAACTTAAAAACTAATTAACATAATTACTACGTGTATATGACAGAGTTAAACAGTAGATACTTACAGATTTAAACATGGAATATTCGCAAATTTCGAGTGATTATTGATTAAGATCTTGTCCCCTCATTAGCTTTTTCTTTACTTTCGTTTTCATTATGTCTATTCATTTCTTTTGTGCTTGAAACACAAGTGTTCATAATATATTTGAAAAAACATATATGAAGTACGATAATAAAATTAAGGGTACATTCACAAATTATATTACTTATGTTTTAACAATGGTAAATATTCATGTAACATAATCGTTTATAATCTATAGATCACTTCTGTTGCATTTTTTTGTTTCAAATACTTATCTCGTAAAATTTTAATTAAATCGTAGAACGTACATATATTTGTATTTTTTTAACAGTAAAAAATGGGATTTTAGTTAAACATAACCATACAAGATTCTAGAGAAAAAAGGAAATAAAGAAATTACTAAGACTTTTCTAATCAAATAGTTCTCTTAATTTGTTTGTCTATTCAAATGTAACAAATTCAATTTTTTTTCCTTCAATCGTTATCACAATCACCATCTTAATGACCCGTACAGCTATTATAGTCGAACATTAAATTATGTTATTATTAGAAGTTTTTTTGTGAAATATATAACATAATCAGGTTTTGTGACATGTTAATTTGATACGTTTATTATATAAGTTTATATGTACAGCAATACTATTTTTACTTCTCTATATATTAATATTAATATTAATATGTTAATATTTATTTCTCTTTGAGAAGATAGTGCTGTTTATATAAATATTCGAAAAGAATTTCAATATTGGTTGTTCGATGATGAAAGGTTTTTCCATCAAAACACAAGAATCTAAGGTCAGTTAAGATACTATATATAGCATTTTATGGCATTTCAAGAAATGTCAATTTTCTTGAAAATACTACTATCACCCTTATAAAATGATTAAAATTAAACTTATTCCACAACATTACAAATTTATAATTGTTAAAATTGTTTAAACTAACTAGAAAAGTCATAAATCTGTCTAATTAATTAATTAAAGAATATTAGGGTGCCCCATATCACAATAGAAAGTTAATCTAGCTACACACTAAAATCCTAGTCTCAAATTTATATTCTAAGATGATCTTGTTGACTTTTAAAGATTTTCTTGATATTAATCAATTATTATAATACAAAAAGTGTACGACAATTTATATTTGCATAATTCATCAGTAACAGTAGAACACATGTCATCGAGCATTATCCATGTACAAACTGCAAAAGTAGAAGCTAAAATGATAAATTGCAACATGTAAAAAATCCCACTAAAATGTAAAGATTTGTTTATTTTGTTTTTAAAAAAGAAATAATTAAAAAACATAAATCATCTAGAGCTCAAATAAGAGAAAGCCACGCATAGAAAAGTACAATAACGTTTGAATCATGGAGATTATTATGTGTTTGAGGAAACATTGTTTTTACTCCATTATTATTCCTTTTTATATTAATTATTAGTTTGATACGTATTTTGTTTACTGTATTAGTATTATATATTATATATTATATATTGTATATACATGAATATGAATATGAATAGGCGTTGATGTTTTTGTTTTTTTTTTTTTTATTGTTTTTGAACAGAGCTGAATTTGAGTAATATATAGTAGTAATATTATATACTTAAATTAGCCTACAGAATTTGAAATCTTATAATTACTCCTTTTGTTGCATGAATTCAATGCTTGTGAACTTTTATTCTATATGAAAATTTAAAAGTATTAATAACATGAAAGGGTGGAAAGATCTAATGATTCCCGAAACCATATCTACAACGGAATAAACCATATTCAAAGATTCAAATAAACTTATCGGTGGTGGTAGAATTGTGAGCTTCGAACGTATAAATGTAAGAAAATTAAATAAACCATATCTAGTGATCATGCATATTTCAACCGTGGGGTTTAACATGCCTGCTCAATACATAACGAGGGGTTTAAGGATCTTAGAACGTGGCTCTCCGGTCCGGCTACCGTGAATAACCCTGGCCGACATGATGATGTCGGCGGGGTGGCCAAGTGATTAAGTCCACCTTCGATAGCGGTCGCTGATCGGAAGGCCCCAAATAAGGTCGTAGGTACTAGCTTACAAAAGACTAACCTGTTAACCTTGAAAAGATGCTGAATGATGCCATTTTACGTAATGTGTATCGTATGCGATGGTTACGTAATGTGCTGTGTGTGGTAAACGATGATTAGGGTTTGTATTTATAAGCAAACCTTAATTCTAGAACCGTCCCAGATCATGATAATCTCATCCATAACTGACTCCCCCGAAATCGCGGATATAATTATGGAAAAGATATTTACTTGACAGCTAAGCAACCGCCGTACCGGAAACAAAGGCATTCACACGCCGCATACCGCACACAAGAACACGCATACGCACAATAGTGATTGTCCGCATACATTTGCGGTGCGCCTGCGGGTCGCGGTTTCATTATGTCCCCCCAGTTTGATGTTATATGGCGCGAGGCGTATGATATCAAACTATTAAGCGAAAGAAAAAACAAGAAAACGGCTAGCATTTAATATTCCGCGTGCGCCTCGATGCCATTAAATGCCTGTCACAATCGCAGAAGCCCATTCGGCGGACATGACATAAAGTGGCAGTGTGTCAGGCGCGTGCCAACCACGCGCGTACATGTAATCATACCCAACTGGCATCCACGCGCATAAATAAAGTGCTGGCCGTCGATTGCGTAACACGTGTACAGCCACGATCACACCACTCCATCCAATCTGCCCTATAAATACCCCATTTTGCAGCCCATTTCCACTTTCCTGCTTCAAGCTTCCTCGTTACGCTGCCAATTTGAATTCCGATCAAAAATCGAACATTTCGGCCACCGTTTAAAGGTTAGTATTCATCCGATTACTCCTAGAAAATGACTAAAGCTAACGAGACGTATGTAGATAGCGTAGAGTCTGTTATAGAGCAGAAGCACATAGATTACTTAGTGAAACAGTATCCTCCCTTAGCCAAGTACAATCCGGTGCCACCCCTACCCCATCAGCGTGCTCATGTGCCACCGGAGAAGAAAGTGGCCATCTATGAACATGCGTTCAAGCATGGTAACTTTAGGGTTCCTCCCTATGACTTCTTCTTAGGCGTATTAGATCACTTCAGAGTGGGATTAGGGCAACTACACCCGTATGCCATAGGCAAAATAGTTCTTTTTGAAATGTGGTGCGCCGCAATCGACAGGGTACCGTTGGTTAAAGTTTTCTGTCATCTATACCGCCTAGCTAATCACCATAAATCTTGGTTCACCTTCTTCGCCAGACAAAATTTCACCAAAACCCCAAAGTCGAATGCGGGTAACTGGAAAGAATCTTTCTTTTTCATTGACCAAACTGTAGTTGGTACCGCTTTTCCGCAAACGCTTATATGGTGCGAGAAGGTGGAAAAGGATGTGAACAAAACCCCGGTCCTTGATGACGAGGAAACAAAACTGTTAGTGGAGTGCGCTAACGCACAGCTGGTGCACCGGTCATACGGGAACGTGATGTTGCGGCTAGGGAAGATATCCGCACATTGGCCATGGGAGGATGTGCGTCCAGCCATAGTCGGACCGGATGGAAAGGGTAGGAATAGTATAATCACGTACTAACAACAGTGCTATTTATGTGTTCTAACGCATGCGTGCATTTTTGCAGAGATGAAGATGAAGAGAGTACTGACTGCGGAGGAGATTGCGGGCATCGCCTTCCGCAAACAGAATGTGAACCAGCCGTTAGAGCAGGAGAAGACTGGCGAGAATGCTCCTGCCACCTCCGGCAATAAGCGCAAGGCCGCCGAAGCCTCCCCATCCCAACAGAAGAAGAAGAAACTCACTCCCAAACAGAGGGAGGACAAGCGGAACGATAACTTCGTTCCCATCGAACCCCGTTCTGCGGATCTACCTCCCCCATCTGGTAAGACTTCAGCTTTCGCGCATACTGCACATTTAAGTTTGCATTTATATAACCACTTATTAACACGCAGGGCATGCGGAAGAAACTCATCACACCCCACCGCGGGTCAATCCGGACCTCGAAGCTACTACCGAGTCAAAGGATAAGACGATACACCTGGACTCCGAGTCCACACCAACCCCGCCACACGGTAGCTTCCGATTGGCAAACCTGGCGCAGCTCACCCAGATATCGGCAGAAAATGCCGCAGAGCAGTCCGCCTTCCTCCAACAAATCTTCCCAGCTGAGTTCCGCAGCCAACTAGCCGCACTGCCTTTTAATCAGGCGCTCAACGCCTTCGTCCAAAACGGCCTTGTCTTTTTTGGCATGGTTGCAGATCAAGCCCGCCGTTCGACGAACTTGTATCAAGTGGCCTTGAGGAAAGAAACAGAGCTAGGGCTGCTGCAAGCGGGGGTTGATCAGGTGAAGAAAGACAGGGACGCCGCAGAAGAAGCGCGCAAGGCGGTGGAGTTAACCGCGGCGGAAACCAAAACTGCACTGATTGAAGAGAGAAAGAAAAACCGCGAGCTGGTTGGTGCGGTTGACCAGTCTAAGGGGGAGGCGGAGCGTCTGCGGGTGGAGCTGGAAAGGGTGACGAGGGAAAGGGATGACGCGGTAACCAACCGCGAGCTGGCAGAGGCGGATCTGGCGAAGCTGCGCACTGCACTCCCCACCATTGCGCAAAAGGTGATGGATTCTGGGCCAGTTACCGATAAGTTCAATGCCTATGTTGACGCGGTGAAAGACCACGAAGTCAACAAGGCAGTCTTAGAGGTGATTCAAGCCTGCAGCCTCACACCACCGTACCCTGACGCTGTGCAGAAGAAATTGAAGGAGGGTACGGCTGCGGCATTGCTGGAAGCGGAGAATGCTACCACCACCATTCCGATCCCTCTAATCGATGCATTTGCGGCGGACCCAAACATGCCGATTGATGGGTTTCTCAAGGAGGATTTTTAGTGTTTTTGTGATGGTTTGCGCCGTAAGTCCTATGCTTAGGCAGGCAATTGTAAATGTATTTTTAAGCCCTAAGTCCCATGTCGGGCAGGCGTTACAAACAATTACCTCTTGTGTAACAACTTTATTTGATGTATATATATTCCTGATATGCATGCGTAGTGTGTTTATTTGTTTATATATCGCGAATCAAAACAAAATGTGAACCGCATGCCCATGCGCATAGTTAACCAAAACTCATGCGTATGCGGATGGTACTGCGTAAAATAAACCAATATTTTGACAATTATCCTTTAATAATTTAGACTCGAAAGCTACTGCGTTATCACTTTGTCATGTACTAGAGGTGCACTATAGCTGTATGGTAAGCAACGCAACTAAAAACAAGCCAATGTTTTTATGCTTTGAGTTCCTCAAGCAAACCAATGCGAGAGTAATTACGCACAAGCAAACCAATGCTTGTAATTTTTTAAGTCGACTTTGCAGCCTTCTAGTCTGCGTGGCCCTTGGCTAGGGGAAAACCAATTCCCTTTGCCTGCCGTTAGCGTCTAGCCTTGTAACCAAACAGGCTTCTACCGCACGTGGGCTAGAGGACACCCCTTAAGTAGGCAGGAACCGCATACAAAAAAGATTTAAACAACAAAAGTATGCGCGAGTAAATATTTAATTGGCATTAATCACAATTACAACCGCGACACATCCAAACGGACGAAAAATACATAGAAAAAATAATGTGCTACAATAAACTAGAGTGATCAGGTCCACCTAGCTACATATAACATTTTTTCAATAACGTCGCATGCCAAGTGCGTTTCACAGGTTTTCCATCTAATGTCTCGAGATGGTACGCCCCGGTATTGCTTGCCTTCGCTACCCTGTATGGACCTTCCCAACGGGGGCCCAGTTTCCCAGTATCCTCCGCATGACTTGCGTCGTTCTGACGCCAAACCAAGTCACTGCACTTGTAAAAGCGCGAACGCACACGCTGATTATAGTACTTTGCAATTTTTTGCTTGTTATTTGCTTCGTTGACAGCCGCAGAGAGTCTGCGTTCTTCCAGCAAATTAAGATTTTCCCGCAAAGCTTCAGAGTTATTTTACTCATCAAAATTTTGTATGCGGAACGTTGGTACCCCAATTTCTGCGGGTACAACAGCTTCTGATCCATAGACCAAACTGAACGGGGTCTCACCAGTGCTTGCTTTGGGTGTTGTTCTATGCGCCCATAAAACCTTTGGTAGTTCATCCACCCAACCAACGCAACCTTGACCCAACCTAGCTTTGATTCCAGCTACTATATCCCGGTTGGTGACTTCGCACTGGCCATTCGCCTGCGGATGCACGACAGATGTAAAAGTTTGCTTAATATTAAGCTCCGCGCACCAGCTGCGGAAAGGGTCACCCGCGAACTGCGTACCGTTATCGCTAACAATTTCGTTTGGTATACCAAATCGACAGACGATGTCTTCCCATACAAAATTTCGCACCCTTTTTCCTGAGATTGCTGCCAGCGGTTTCGCTTCGACCCACTTTGTGAAATAGTCGATTGCAACAATCAAGAATTTGATGTTCCCTGCGTGCGCAGAATGTGTGTAAGATACTGATGTGAGTAGCATGTTTAGAAAATAAATGATAAAATTACCTCGGCCTTTTGGGAATGGTCCGACTATGTCGATTGCCCATTTGCAGAATGGCCACGGCGAGGAGACTGGTATCATTGGATGCGCAGGTGCTCTGCTAATAGGTGCATGTATTTGGCATGATTCACATTGCTTAACTATGCGCGCAGTATCCGCGTACATGGTGGGCCAATAATATCCTAGCCGCATTATTTTTGACACAATGGACCTGTGCCCCGAATGGAGTGTGCATGCACCCTCATGCACCTCGCGTACAACTTCTTCCGCCTCTTTCGGGCCAATGCACCTTAAGTGCGGCCCCAAATAATTCTTTCGATATAGGACGTTACCCTCAAGGGCATACAGCAGTGCCTTAACGCGGACTTTCTTTGCGTCAGCGGAATCTACAGGAGAAGTGCCATCCCGCAGAAAAGCCACGATAGGCGTCATCCATGTTGAGCTTGATTCCTCAACTGGTGCCACTAAAGGCATCATAACAATGGATTTCGCATTGAGTTCTTCTATTAGAACTTTCTTCCCCATATGATCAAAAGCCAAGGCAGCCAGTTTGCTTAGCGCATCCGCTTTCTTATTTTGCCCCCGCATTACGTGGGAGATTTGAAAAGCTTCAAACTGGTCAGCGAGGTTGTGAACAAGCGATAGATATTGCTGCATGGCTATGTCATGCGCTTCGAAATCTCCGCTGACTTGACTGCATACTAGCTTTGAATCCACATAAGCGTGCAAAATTTTAACATTTAACTTATGCGCAATGCGCATACCCGCTAACAGAGCCTCATACTCTGATTCGTTGTTTGTAACAGCAAAATTAAACCGCAGTGCGTATGTATGCTCTTCGCCATCCGGGCCTGTTAAAATTACACCCGCACCTGCACCAGATGCGCTGCACGCACCATCGGTGTACAATTCCCATGGTGACAAAGTTGGTGCAGGTGGATCCTGATGTTCTGCTGATACCTCGACATCCGTAGGTAATTCTGCTAGGTAATCAGCAAGTATTTGACCCTTAACCGCACTGCGCGAAGAAAAATTTATTTCATGTTCACCTAATTCAACTGCCCACTTAGCCATTCGGCCAGAAATCTCAGGCTTGTATAACACCTAAAAGAAAAATGATTGCGTTAGTCAATGCGGTAACCCCGGTCATTGCCGCAAAGTAGGCGTTTACCAACCTGTTTGATTGGTTGATCAGTTAGAACCACGATTGGATGTGCTTGAAAATATCGGCGCAAACGCCGCGCCGTATGAACCAGCGCATATACAAACTTTTCTATTGGTGAGTAGTTTACTTCGCTTGATGTCAGCGTCTTGCTTACGAAGTATACCGGCATTTGCGTCTGAGAAAAACCTCAGTCGTTAAATTTCTGCGATATAAATAAAGCATGTAAATTAATGGATTACCTTTCCGCGATCCGCGATGAGGACTGAGCTGACAGCTTCCTTCGATGCCGCGAGGTACAGCGTTAGCGTTTCTCCTGATACTGGCGCAGTAAGTGTTGGTAATTCTGCGAGCACCTTTTTCATCTCCTGAAAAGCTGATTCTGCTTCCTGAGTCCATACGAAGTCTTTTTTCTTCAAACAATTTTTCAAAGTATTGAAGAATGGTAACTGTCGTTCTGCGGCTTTCGATAGAAACCGCGTGATAGCCGCAAGCTTCCCCGTTAGACTCTGCACATCTTTCTTTATCTTCGGAGATGGCAAATTATCAATGGCTTCAATATTTTTGGGATTGGCCTTGATACCCCGCGCTGTCACCACATGACCTAAAAACTTGCCTTCCTCTTCCCCAAAACTACATTTAAGCGGGTTAAGCTTCATGTTGATCCTGCGCAGAGATGCAAACGTTTCCAGGATGTCCGTGAGCATGTCTTCTTCAGTGTTACTTTTGATTACCAAGTCGTCGATGTACGCTTCAAGATTTCTACCGATTTGGTGCTTGAATGATGCGTCAATTACACGCTGATAGGTCGCGCCAGCATTCTTCAAACCGAAAGGCATCTTCGTGTAACAATAAATACCCTGCGGCGTATGAAAAGCGGTCTTGTCCTCATCTTCCGCAGCCATTAAGATTTGGTGATAACCCTTGTATGCGTCAAAAAAACACTTGTACCTAAATCCCGACAGTGATTCCACCTTCCAGTCTATCTCCGGGAGAGGGTAGTTGTCCTTAGGACATGCCTTATTAATGTCTTTGAATTCAACGCACATTCGCCAGTTACCGTCAGCCTTTTTTACCAACACAGGATTTGCAACCCATGTCTGATAACGAACTTCCCGCAGAATGTTTGCTTTGACAAGGTTGTCCACCTCTGCGCACAACCAATCACTGCGGTCGAGGGCCATATGCCGCTTCTTTTGCCTAACGGGTGTCAATGATGGATTAACGTTTAACTTATGTTCCGCAATATCCCGCGGAACCCCTGTCATGTCTGACTCGCCCCATGCGAAAATATCTGCGTTAGCTGACAGTATTCCATGCAACTTGCCCTTCGTTTCGGCTGACAAGACTGCGCCGATTTTAATTCGCTTATCCGGATGCAAGCGGTTTGCTATTACTGCACAGTTTGCAAGTTGCTCTCCCACGCTAGGAGTGCTTATAGGCGCAACTGAGCCACACAACTCGGTTGTTTGATGTGACGCAACCGTGGCAACGCCTCCTACTGTGGGAAACTTGATCAAACCATGCACTACCTATGGTATGATGTTGAAACGCCGTATGAAGTTTCTCCCTAGCAGTGCGTTATATCGTGAAGTTGAACGAACCACATAAAAATCGACCAACTCATGCCTGATCATCTGCGGGTTCCTGTCATCCGCAAGTTCTACCATTAATTCTATTCGGCCTAGCGGCCACGAGTTTTCTCCGGAAAACCCTGATAGCGTAATATCAGGCTGGCGTAAATGCGCTTTGACTTCTGCCGGAAGGAAACGATAACAATGCTCATACATAATATCGACACCGCTGCCAGTGTCAACATGCATGCGCTTAACCTGGATTCCGCAATCAGGAATGCGACACTTGATGATAATGGGCTCATTAATAGAATCAATTGACATTACAGGAGGGAAAGTGATTGGGAGAAGCTCCCAATCTTGGTGATCATTGTACTTTCTCCGCTGGCTGATTTTCTCTGCGTCAACCATGTTAATGGTTAAGTCGGCATTTTTCGCTTTGTCAACTTTCTGCCACGCGAAAGTCTTAGACTTAGAAGCCTCTTCTGCGGCCTTTCCCTTGTCCTTTTTAGGTGGTTTTAGATGATCCAATTTGCCCGCGCGAAGCGCCTCCAGAACCCGTTCCATCAAGTTTTTACACCGATTGGTGTCGTGACCATAATCGTCATGAAATTCACAATACTTTGTTTTGTCCCGCTTACCAAATTCCGTAAGCGGAGTTGGGACCGCAAAGGTTGCGCACACCGGTTCGGTTGCCAAAATTTCTTTTGGCGTTTTGGACAAACTTTTAAGCAGCGCATAGTTCTGATTATTGATGCCGCGCTGATTATTGTTTCGATAATTGCCACTTGATTTCCCTTTATCATTCCTGATGGGTCCACCGCTAGGATACCTTCCACGAGAGTTGTTACCAAGATTTTGATCGCGCGAACGATCATCATCGTCCTTCCTCTCGTTGCGTGAGCTAACTGTTGGAATGTCATTATCTTCGCCACTCCGCATATAGTCGTGGCATTCATTAAGCGCCTCAGCATAAGTTGTTGGGACTGTATGGCGCAGACGCCTTACCAGTGTTGGATGACGTTATGAGTTTATACCATGTATGAGTCCGGAAATCTGTTGCTCTGGTTTGAGATCTGGTATACGCAGGCACTCATTAGTATACCTTGTGAGAAATTCGCCCAAAGATTCCTTGGACTTCTGCACGATGTCATGGCATTCAATGTGAGTGCGCTTGCGTGGTCTCTGATTCAGATATTGCAGCAAAAACTTTGTACGCAGATCCATAAACCCGGCAATACTACCCACCGGCAACTTATTAAACCACTCACGAGCAATACCCTGCAGTGTCATAGGAAATATCTGACACGCAACCGGATCCACCCAGCCTTGAGTGCGCATTGCGCCTTCGAAGCGCTGTAAAAAATCATCTGGATCGGTCAGGCCATTGTAAGTACCCAACGTGCTAGGTATCTTTGGTGCTGATGGAAACGGGTATGCGGATATATGCGGAGGAAACTTGTCAAAGGTAGTCGGTAACTCGAAGGGTGGTTTAACAGGATCCCCTTTCAAGTTTGCAAAGAAACGCTTCATCATGTCCTGAACAAAGTCAGGTTGTGAAAATAAGTTAACCATATCAGGAGGTGCGGCCTGCATGAATTGACTTGCAAGATTTTCCTGCCCTTGAACATTTTGCCAAGGTTGACCCTGCGTCTGCGGATATAACCAAGGCTGCTGCGTTGGAAAAGAGGGATAACTTGAAGACGCAGAGTACACAGGTGGCTGTAAAGGAAGCGAAACCTGTGGCGCAGATATCTGCGAAACTTGAGGATACACACTTAAAAGCCCAACTGTATGTGCTGTGCTTTGCTGCTGCGCTGTTATCGGGGCCCAATGAGAGTTTGCATCTGGGATGACACCAAATCCCCAACTATTAAGTAACGCCTGCGCATCCGCAGGAGTTAAAAATTGTGAAACTGGGCGCGGTGGTTGCCAAGGTTGCAACGGTGTAAATGACGAATTCTGCTGAATGTTCTGCGTATGCAGAGGTATTGAAACAGTGGTACTGTAAATAGGTACCTGGCCGCAGCAAACCACATGCGGCCCCGTTGTTCCACCGCTAGTGTCTGCAAAGATGACCCTTGGATCCACTGACGAAAAGTCCAGCCGCGTGGTTGTGACTGGTGAGTTTGCTCTCGGCGGTGTGACCCCGTCTGAATATATCAGCTTGTACCTCTGAAAAGGTTCGCCGGATATAGGTGGAGGGTATATCGTGTACCCCGCCTGAGTAGCGGCCCCCGTAGTCATAACAGTTGTATGTTGACTACCAGACGGTGCGTTCTGAACATCTGTTTGGGTATGTTCCGATGATTCCTCGGAAGTCATGATACTGTTAAAGAAAAAATTCAAAAATTTTGTAAATAACGAGTCATACAATTCAAAACCCTAAAAGAAAAAGCAATTAAACAGTCTTGAATTAATTCGGCTCTCAATGAAAGCACCACTTGATCATGCATATTTCAACCGTGGGGTTTAACATGCCTGCTCAATACATAACGAGGGGTTTAAGGATCTTAGAACGTGGCTCTCCGGTCCGGCTACCGTGAATAACCCTGGCCGACATGATGATGTCGGCGGGGTGGCCAAGTGATTAAGTCCACCTTCGATAGCGGTCGCTGATCGGAAGGCCCCAAATAAGGTCGTAGGTACTAGCTTACAAAAGAATAACCTGTTAACCTTGAAAAGATGCTGAATGATGCCGTTTTACGTAATGTGTATCGTATGCGATGGTTACGTAATGTGCTGTGTGTGGTAAACGATGATTAGGGTTTGTATTTATAGGCAAACCTTAATTCTAGAACCGTCCCAGATCATGATAATCTCATCCATAACTGACTCCCCCGAATCACGGATATAATTATGGAAAAGATATTTACTTGACAGCTAAGCAACCGCCGTACCGGAAACAAAGGCATTCACACGCCGCATACCGCACACAAGAACACGCATACGCACAATAGTGATTGTCCGCATACATTTGCGGTGCGCCTGCGGGTCACGGTATCATTATCTAGAGTCACTTTTTATAATAATAACTATATATTAAATTAAATTCTACATATCTTGCATTTAGAAAAATTACGTGGTTGATCCTTATATATAATTTACTCTAAATTATTTGCCGTTCCTTGTATTTTTCTAACAAGATTGATCATAGTAGTTTGCACAAGTACACAGGTGACCTATGTCAGTAACTATCGTTAAAGAATTTAGTTCTCATAACATGGCAACACACATGAGGGTAAAATTTTCTTGTACCTTCTAACCCACATTTCTTCAACCCACCTACTTTTCCATGACTATACTCTCAGACGCATTGCACATTTTATTAGTCAACGGAGTTTTTAGCGATCGTTGGTGTTTACGACCATCAACATAATTTATAATTTATGTAAATCACGATGATCTATCATGTTAAAAGAAGTACAAGGGCCACCAACGTAATCGAGAGTAAATTACATAACCAACGGCGTACTTTTTTATATAGTTTTGTGATTGAGTATTGTTAAGCATGATAGTGATAGTGATGATATACGTTGTGTGTTGTTTTCAAATATCTTGTTCCAAAAAGCCTTACGTTTTCTCATGACTTGTTTTTGTATCTATTGTTGAAAATAAGCCCACAAAACAATAGATGCCCAAGGTGTGAAAATAGACCATATTTCCATCTTGGGAACTCAATTGACAAAAAATCAACAAATATAGTACATGCTTATATCGTGAAATTGTCTTATTTTATTTCACTCTTTGGAACACGTAAATTTTCTCTCATATTGATGAAGACAATCCCATCAAGCATCAAACTCAATACCCATGTTCCCTTTTAAAAAATGTAAAAAATACTGCGTATAAATAAATTAAAATGCTACTTTCACATGAAAGTTAAGAAACCCGATAGTGAGTATTAGTGAAATTTAAGGTCCGAACAGCATATCATATTCTTATGTGTATATATACATACGGATTACTTCCTTTTATCCTTAAATTAAAATTGCGTGTATGATAAAACAAAATTCATTCGTTGAAGGGTTCGAAATCCAAATAATTTAGAAGCTCTGATTAGATATGTTCTTAAATGAAAAAAAAGAACACTTTTAATAAATATTTCAGTGAACACTGATCACAATGATGCAAATTATCGTATTAACCTTTTATATGAATAAATAAAATTATACTGTTTCATACTTCTTGTAGTATTATCAAAAGCTGTTCGAGCAAGTCCCCAACACAGGCCTGACTTTACCAGCCTACACGAACTTCAGGTAGGTCTATCACCTCTGATGAGGCGGAAAGGTTGGAAGCTAAGTTCACGAAATTGGAAATTTGGTTGGCACTAAAAGATTGTGGCGACTCAAAGGCCTCGGGACCGGACGATTTCAACCTTAATTTTCTCAAGAAATTTTGGTGGCTTGGAAAGGACGATCTCGTAAAAGCGGTGGACTGGTTTTGGTCGAATAAATCTTTCTCTAGAGGGTGTAACGCTTCTTTCCTAACCTTAATTTCAAAAAAGAAAACCCCAATAGGGTTAGTCGACTATCGTCCCATTAGTTTGGTCGGTAGCTACGATAAGATTATAGCGAAATTGTTTGCCAATCGAATCAAAAAGGTGGTTTCAAAGCTTCTTGGAAGTGAGCAAAGTGTGTTCATTAATGGGCGTTATATTCTAGATAGTATTCTTGTTGCGAATGAAGTAGTAGAAGAACTTAAGTGCCAAAAACGAAAAAGTCTAATTTTAAAGAGGATTCGAGAAAGCATTTGACTCTCTAATTTGGCAATACCTTCTAATGGTTTTGAAACTAATGGAATTTGGAGAGAAATGGAGGTCGTGGATTTTTTCTTGACTTAACTCCGCTTCAATTTCCATTTTGGTTAACGACTCCCCAACAAAGGAATTTCCACTTAGGAGAGGGGTAAGGCAAGGAGATGTCATTTCCACGTATCGATCTTCATCTTAGCCACAGAGGGCCTCAACCTTCTAACCAAAAGAGCTATTGAGAAAAAGCTTGTGAAAGGAGTTGAAATCGGGATGGACAAGATTACGGTGTCGCATCTCCAATATGCGGACGACACCATATATTTCGAGGAATGGAGTATAAAAAACGCAAAAATCTCATGAAGCTCCTAAAGTGCTTCGAGAAGATATAAGGGCTAAAGGTCAACCTCTCAAAAAGTTGTTTGTATGGGGTGGGGGTATCAAATGATTCCATTGAGCCTTTGGCTTCGACCATTGAATGTGACATGGGTAAATTTCCTATGACTTATCTCGGTCTCCCAATTGGGTTAAAAATGAATAAACAAAAGATTGGGACAACATTATTGAGAAATTTCGGGGAAGGTTAGCGGATTGGAAAGCAAAATCGATGTCCTTCGACGGTCGACTCACCCTCATAAAATTGGTTCTTAATAGCCTCTCGTTGTATGCTTTCTCCCTATTTTGTGCTCCATCGGGTGTCATCAACTTGCTTGAAGGTATGAGACACAAATGTTTTTGGGGAGGGTCGGGGGATAACAATAAAGTGTGTTGGGCTAGTTGAGATTACATTCTTTCTTCCTATGAAAAGGACGGGTTACATATCGGGTCCCTTAAAGCTAAAAATTTAGATCTAATGGGAAAATGGTGGCGGAGATTTCGAATTGAAAATAGTTCACTTTGGGTCAAACTGATAAAAATCATTTATGGTCGGGATGGGGGGTTGGGATCAAACGTGCAAACCACACTTTCAGAAAAGGCTCGACTTGGCATTCGATCCGAACATTGATTCAGAGCTTATGAAACTGAACATCAACTTCACTAATTCTTTTTATAAATTTTTTAGCAATGGGGCAAATACTTTGTTTTGGAAAGATACTTGGCTCGATAACTAATTTTTGTGCGAGAAATTTGGAAGACTTTACAGGTTAGACGCAATGGAAGACGCATCGATTTCTGATCAAAGATGGCTGCTCTTGGACTCTAAATTGGCAATGGAAGGAGACCCCTGCTGGTAGATGATAGTTAAAGCTAAGGGGTATAAAATACTATTAAATTTTACAAGGAAATACTATTAAATACGATACAATTTTACACAAGATATTTATTTATTTATTGAATGGATATACTTAAACCTTGCTACAACACTTATAGGCAGTGTACCTAATCGTACAGTAGTGTAGTTTTTAGTAAGTCCGGTTCGTTCCACAGGGAATCTTTTTCACAAAGCTTAACGCTATATTAGTTTAAATTTATAAAAATACAAATATATATAAGTAATATTATTATTATTATAAAGGGGGGTTTTTACCGTTTAATGACCGGTTTGTCGATTTTAAAACTTTAGTCGCAGTTAAAACCAAATGTAAAATATTAAATAAATAAAAGACTTAATTTAAAGCGTAAAGTAAATAACGATAATGAAATTGCGATAAATAAAAGTGCGATAAAATAAACTTGCGATAATTAAAAAGTGCAATTAAATACAATAACAATAAAAGTGCGATAATTAGAAGTGCAATTAAATATAAAATAAAGGAAATTAAATATGAAATAAAAGAATTATGCTTATTTAAACTTCCGTAATCATGATGTTTGACGTGTTGATTTTAGTTTTATGCCCATGGATTAATTGTCCTTTGTCCTGGATTATTTAATATGTCCGTCTGGTTTTTGTCCATAACAGTCCATCAGTCATAAATATAAAGTGCGAGTGTCCTCGTTAAATTATCCTTATACCCGAAGTTAAATATTCTAACTAATTGGGGACTTAAACTGTAACAAGATTTTATTACTTTGTTTAATAATTACACCAGGATGTCGACTGAGTGTAACCCAAGGTTTTAATACTTTGTTATCAATTATGCCAAGTGTCTTTGTACATAATTTCACCCCTGTTTTAATAATTCTAGTGGCTATTAATCCATTCCCGTGTCCGGTTAAATGAACGATTATTCGTACATATAAATACCCCGTCCATCGTGTCCGATCGAGTGTAAATGGTTATTTATAGGGACGTCCAATTGTAAATCTTTATATTAAAATTAACAAACTATCATTTAGTTAAACAAATATAAAGCCCATTAATAGCCCATAGTCTAATTTCCACAAGTGTCGTTCTTTTGTCCAAACCCCAATTATGGTACAAAGCCCAATTACCCAATTTTAATATTTTTAGCCCAACATCATGATTACTTCGGATTAAATAAGCATAATAATAACTTAGCTACGAGACATTAATGTAAAAAGATTGAACATAACTTACAATGATTAAAAATAGCGTAGCGTTACACGGACAGAATTTCGACTTACACCCTTACAACATTCGCTAACACACCCTTATTATTAGAATTAGAATTAAAATTAAAATTAAAATATAAATTATAAATATAAATATTACGTATAGATATAGAGAGGATGGATTATGGATATTTTTGCGATCAAACTGCGTTTGCTTTTATAGGGATTTGAGTCCAGGTGAGCTCCGCGAGTCGCGTAATTTTTTGCCTTCAAACTCCGCAACTCGCGGAGTTTGAAATTACAGCTCACCCAGCTTTGGCTCTTTGTTTGCCGACGGATTTTTAATATAAATATAATATATAAATAATTTTAAGAATTATTTAAATATTATATTATATTTACGTGCATAGTTGACGCGTAATTTTTAGTCCGTTGCGTCGAGCGTTGAGAGTTTACTCATGTCCCGGTTCCGGATTTTAGAACGTCCTTGCGAATAATTTAATATCTTGTACTTTGTGTTTTGAATCTTGTACTCTTGTAATTTCGAGACATTTCTTATCAATAATTGGAACCACTTGTGATGACCCAGGAATTTTCGACCAAAATTAAACTTAATCTTTATATGTTTCCGACACGATAAGCAAAGTCTGTAATGTTGAGTCACAAAAATTTTGAACTGTTTCATATATTCGTTTGACTTTCGACCATTCCCGACGATTCACGAACAACTATTTGTAAATAGATAACATATATATTTAAAAAGGTATTTATAATTTGAAATATAATTTAGAATATTATATAATTTAATTATTAGAATTTATGTTGTAAAAATAAATAAAATGCGATGTAATGGAAATTATATTTAATTTTATATATATATATATATATATATATATATATATATATATATATATATATATATAACTATGTATATAAACATTACTATATAATACTAATAATAAAATTTTAAGTATGAGTTAAAATATTAAAGTTATATTATTATCATTATTTTCATTAATATTATTATTAATATTAAGATTAATATTTGTAACATTAATGTTAGTATATAAACATATAAGTTTGATAAGTATAAGTCGTTATATTATTATTGTTATTATCAACAATATTAGTATTATTATAATTAGTATTATTGTTATACAATTTTTTTTATTTAATAATCATCATTATTATAATACTATTATTATTACTATTATATTGGTATTACTATTATTTACTAAGAGTATTATTATTATAATTAATAAGATTAATTTATAATCTATAAAAAAAAAACATATAGATATAATAGGTATATATATAACATCGGATATAAAAACAGACATATAAGAAAATTCGATATGTAGAGTTATATAAATACCTACACATTATTAGGATTTCCAAATTAGATACAAACAAATATGTTAGATATATACATCAAATATAATTGAAATCAGATTTCCATCGATTTCACTTTTCTTATTTTATTTTCTGTATCGTCCTTCCTGTTAGATGCTGTTACACGTCTAATTCAATTCATAATACAAACAAATTTGATCAGGCAATCAGGTACAAGAATGGTTACAAGTCGTTATCCCTTTTTATTTTTTTTCCTGTGTGATATCTTTTCTTTTCTTTGTCGATTTCAGTAGGAACAAAGCAAATCAATCCTCTCTTTTTATGAAACTCTTGGACAATCATTCACTTATCTCTCTCTCTTCTTATAACCCTCAAACACCAATGAAATCATCAAACCACAATCACCATTTACAAACCACGATCACCACTCTAAAAACATTGACGCTACACTTGTTCCTGACCAACTATGTGAACCAAAATCATCATCTCATCGTGAATCCACTGGCACCACTCCCTCTACCTGTAATTTTTCTATTTCTCTTTCGTTGTTATAGCTTCTATATGCCCGTTGCTATAGCAGCTGCTATACTATTCGTTTTCTGTTTTATTCGAACAACAAATCTGTTGACAAACTTGTAACCCTTCGTGAAACCCATCAAATCACTCATATTGTATATATATACTCGAATTGTTGCTACTACTATTATTTTATACTTGGTCCTCTAGTTCATCAATCCAAACACCACATCACCAAATTTTTTTTTTATGAAACCTATCAATCAAACTTTCATCTATTACGTGAGGCTACTACTGCACTGAAACGACCCGACCCAATCCATAGGGACGAATACAATAACATATGATTACATCACGAGGCATTTGACCTCTATATGATACGTTTTATAAACATTGCATTCTTTTGAAAAGATATACCATAAATGAATATTTAAAATTCAATGTTTTCGACATCTGATGATTTCTACATATAGACAATCACCGTAAATAACAGTTTACAAGAATACTTCCGTTGACAATGCAGTCAAAATAAATACACGGTGATGATTTTGTGAATGCAATGCTTCCTCGAATAAAACATGTATGACTCCATGCACATGGTTTCTCTAACATATATTCAAACAGCGGAAGACTTCTAGGAACCTGAGAATAAACATGCTTTAAACGTCAACATAAAGTTGGTGAGATATAGGTTTAATGCTAGCAGCGTTATAAATATAGACCACAAGATTTCATATACATAAACGTTTTAATAAAAATATTCTAAGTGGTTGAGCACTTGATAACCATACTTAACATTTAATCAACGTCGCATATTCCCTTTATTATGAAATCTCACTACACTGTACCAAGTGTAGTCACCAAAACGAAGTACTGTGCAACCGTTGAATACTGGTCGTCCAGTCCGGTTGGGGTTGTCAGGCCCGATAGATCTATCAACAGGATTCGCGTTTACAATACCACATGTAAATAGTAGTTACCAAGCTACAGGGAAGTATGCCAGTGGTACAACTCAACGTAGAATATATTTTTTTATCACTTGTGTCCATAACGTAAATCATAAAATGCATGTATTCTCATCCCGAAATATTTAGAGTTTAAAAGTGGGACTATATACTCACTTTTTCCTTGAAGGTATTTAACTCGACTTGGTCTCCGATAGATATCACGAACCTAACCATATATATATAATATATCAACATATTTTCTTTTCAAGTAATCGTTACATATATATATATATATATATATATATATATATATATATATATATATATATATATATATATATATATATATATATACTTATAATACTTTTAATATTTTCTTAGTCCTTAGTTAGCAGTCCAATGTTAGTGGTCCACAATTAGTTGCTCAATAAAATAAATAAAGACCCCATCGTATTCGTATTGATCAGAATTAATCTCGACCCATGGTACCATGTTGTCAAATGACGTGTTGCGTACATAAAGTACCGTGTTGTCAAATGACGTGTTGCGTACAATCATGAGGTCTTATGATTAATCTTCTCGTGTTGTTTACGGGTGGTCCTGAAATATATAAAATCAAATCATAAGTAATTATATATAAAATATCATATTAATTAGAAAAGATATGATTAATTTACTTTATCTCCAAATATTTTCGTAGCTAAACTAGCTTCGGATACCCAATCTTGTTTTAGTCGTAGTTTCTTCATTACAACTCTGTTTTTGTTGGTTCAACTTGCCACTTCCTTGGATCGAGTCAAAATTTAAGAATATGAACTGAAAATACCTTAGTTTGTATTCGAAATCACAGGTTATAGGTCAAACTTTGGTAAAACTTATGAAAGTGATCATTTTTCATCATAAAAACAACATTTAATGATTATTTTTCTAAAAATACTTACACTTTGAGTTAAACCATGAAATTTTTATGTGTTAACATATTCATAAGAAATATCATTTTTCCAGAACATGAACTTCCAATTCAAAGTTCAAGATGGTTTTTTAATTATCCAACCCAAAACAGCCCCCGGTTGCACTCCGACGACGTAGATTCAGTTTTTAAGGTGTTCTTTGTAAAACCAAGTTATATCTTGTTAAGTTAGCATATCATTATGATATATTACAGGTCTTGAAGTGTTTTAAAAGTTAAGTTAGAAGGATCTATTTAGTTTGCAAACAAGTTTGAAATCATTCAAACTATGTTCTTGTTGTTAAAATTTTACAACATAAAATAAGATAGCTATATAATTATGAATCGAACAAGATTATGAACAAGGTTACTACCTCAAGTTACTTGGACAAAGTTACTGTAAGAGATAAGAAAAAATCTTGGAATCAAAGAGTGGTGGAGTTAGATCAAAAGGTTGGAAGTATACTTCTTCAAATGGGTGGTTATTTTGATATGTTCTTGAAAGAGTTTTCTTATGGTGTTTAAGGCTTGTAATTGAAGCTAAATGATGGGGAAAATGCTTGGAGATGATCAAGTATGAAGTTAGGAGTATTTTGAGAGAGAAATGAGGGTGTAGGTATGAGAAAATGGAGTGAAGAAATGGTGTTCATTCATAAAAACGTTTTTAGTTTATAAAGAAAGAAAAGGATTCCTAATTTTATTTTCTTACTAATAATTTATGCTACTTGACAAATCCTAGTTACCTCATATCTAGGGCAGTAATAATGTTGATTAAGATGTTGATTTGATGTGTATATACCAATAGTAAATACATATAGAAGCTGGGTATGATACGGGTACATATACCCTAGATATACGTATAGAAATCTTGAGGAAACGGAATGAGAATTCAAATATAGCTATCTTTTGTGAATATACTTATATTGTTTTATGTATTTAAGTCCTTAAAAAGTGATTAAATACATTATATATACGATACATGTATAAGCATTATAGGTTATAAGTATATACATCAAAGAATGTTACGTATAGTTATCGTTTTGAAAACTTAAGTTAGTAGTTTCAAAATATACTTATAACTCATTGTCATTAGTACACAATGAGATGTTAAACCATCCTTAGATCATGTTAAATGTATATAAATACATATATATACACAAACATATAATTATCGTATGTTATATAGTTCGTGATATCATCGGTCAAATTGGACGGTCAAACGTTGTGTAAAACTCTTTTCAAAAACACAAGTCTCAACAATTTGGATTGCTTATCATGTTGGTAAGGTTTAATTTATGTAAATATTAATCTCATAAGTATAAAACGATTGGAAAAATCCGGGTCGTTACAGTACCTACCCGTTAAATAAATTTCGTCCCGAAATTTTAATGGGATGGTCATGGCTGACAATAAGTATGTTTTCATGACGTATACGAGTTGGAAATTAGAGTTTTATTATCATCAAGTAATATTGATAAAGCAATTTGATTTTTGTGAAGAGTACGAGTGAGGCTATCACCAAAGGGTGAAATGAGTAGGTATAGATTCGTCATATCTTTTGACGTAGATAGGATTGATTTCCAAGTTCAAGAGATTTGGAGTAAAATCTTCATAATGAGATTTGAATCTTCGATAATCAAGGAAATTAGAATCCGCTTTAAATGCGATCATCTATTTTTATTGCTCTGTCGGATCTTTTACTATAAATCCACCTCCCTTCATTTTCTTACAACTCATACCTTCTATTCTTCCTCCCTCAATTCATACTTTAAAATATTTATCAGTATGCTTCATCCAGTACTGATCCTGGATATACTCTTAACTTTCATCTCTGTCATTCTTCTTTTTCATCTACCTCCGGAGGATTTTATTTATTTCTACTATTACCTTGGGGTTATAGTATTGTTAATACTCCCGTGCCTTTATGTTGCAATACGTATTGATATACACGGTTTGTAATTTATTTGTTGTTGTCGAGCTTTATATTTTCTTTTATATTCAACAGTTCCATACTTCTGTTTCCTCTTCCTGACTTCGAGTCAAGCGAATAATGGTCCGGAATTCGTAGGTATGGATTTTGAAATAAACATAGTTAATGTTCTAAGAAGGAAATAGTAATTGCGCGATCTTGATTTGGTAAGTTACCAGAATGTCCGAAAAGATAGAATTATCAAGGAGATATGTTCTTAATATGTTTGGAGATTGGGTAGAATGTAAGAGTTGTGTAACATGGCACATGATGATGTTATGATCTGTGAATCATTATGTTCCATTTAGAAACTCATCATGAATTATTGTAATATAATCACGTTGATCAAGTGTCATTATATTATACTAATTCATGCTTCAGTTTCCAACACTACTTCAAAACATTCATATTTTAAACTCGAATTTTTCTGAATTTAGAAACTAACACAGTTTCTTTTATGTTGTAACGCAAATATTGTGAAGAGATAAATGATTTTTGATGAGGATAGTTGGGAATATATCTTCAGGAATATCGGAGATATTTATAATGAAAAATACGTTGATATCTTAGAATATCTAAGATCAGGGAATGACGCGGAAAATCTGTCTGTGAAGGTTTAGAATAAGGAGTAAGGTTCTTACTAACGGTTTCAGTAGACACTGAATCATTTGAATCCTTTGAAGGTAGATTTCGTCATTGTGATTTGTCCACGACCTCCTTTATACTTTGCTCAATCCATTTTCCAGTACCAAATTTTTCGTTCGAGCTTTTCCAATCTATTATTCTTTATTGTCAAACTTCTGACTGTAATTGTTGTCTACTGTCTTTACCACTTTATCAGTCTTTTCCAAAACTTAATAGAACTAATTCGTAGACTGGAGCATTTTTCAGAAACTTCACATTTGAAATATGTAATTCTTGGGGATAGACGTTGTACATATATATATATATATAACTGCCGAAATAGAAATGCTGCGAGATTTCAAAATACCAATTGTTGATTCCGCCAAAGGGGTAACGAGTTGCTGGTACATCTTCTGATAATGTCGTGGAATATAAAAGGTTCCCTGGTAACAAAAGGGTAATCGTATGTATTACAGGTTATAATAAGGCTACTTCGAATGGAAAGTCGAGGTTGACTTGCTGAAACTGTGACAAAATTTGCTATTTTGAAAAGGAATCGCAAAGTTATTTTTGCTAATAAATGCTAAAAGATTTAACGCGAATACGTGTTAAATTATGTCCTTGGTTTCGAGAGCTTTTCAGGTGCAAGACTGTGGGTAATGTGTGGTTGGATCATCATCTCGATTGTCCATTGTTTGAAGTGTCTTCAGGAATTTCGAAGGGTTTGATCATAGATTGTAATTGTTAATATACATATGATGTTTTAGGACTTTGAATGATACAAATATTTTTCTGGGTTCCAAGAATCGAATGATGTTCTAGCATAGTTTTGAAGTCAAAGTATAGTTTTGAAAGATGTAAGAGTCCTAAGAGTGATGTCTTCTGTTAAGTCTTGACTTGGATTTCGTTTTGTCGTAATCAAATTTGAATGAGAATGGTTGTTTTGATTTCTATGAAAGAATGTATATTATTGTGAAGGTAGTGAATATAGTTGATGATTGTTGAATCAGAGTCGAAGAATATAATCATATTAATTGTGAATTTATATATCTCTCGGGTATTACCTACCCGTTAAAAAAATTTCACAAGTAATATTTTGTACCAGAGAATTTTATTACAATCTTTATGAAAATATATGTACATATATATCTTCTTCAGATGTAATCATGAATTTAATAAGTCAATATAATATTAGACTCATTTGATTTTTGGTTTGAGCTAGAATAAGAAATCTCTAAAACGATTAGGAACCACATATTCTTCACAGAATATTAATGAAGTTATGGATCAATACTTCATTATTTATTCTTATATATATTTCTTTAGTGAATCATGCTGATACTCATTGAACTCTTGCTAACTTCGCAAGATATGAATGTTGTTTCCCAGTAAGCTTCGAGTACATTGAAGATGAAAGTGTAAAATCAAACATATTATTGAATAATACACTTGGTTTATTATAAAACGAAATTCATTGAATTGAAATAGGGATTGTAGTTAACGATGATTAAGTTGCTGACGAAGGACGTACATCATTGCATATTTGTAGTATGAATTTAAACGAGTAGTATCTACCCTTTTTCAATTCATACTTAATAGCTTAGTACGAAAAGATTTATTTTGATTTCCGAATTCATATATATAAAATATTTATATAAATTCTTCAGAAGAATGAGTTAATACTTCATAACTCGTTGATGCAATATACGCGTTATTGATGATGTCCACGGTGATTCTTGAACTGGTGGAGCTTGTGATGTTAAAGTTGCTGACGATTCTAACGATGTTGACAGCACTGACTGTGTTGGTGAGGCTAAGGGTACTGCTGATGCTGTTGGTAAAACAAGTCTAGCTTGTACCTTACGCATCATTCTTGTCGGGGTTTCTACTCTTCCTTTTATCATTTCTGTCCACTCATCTGATTTATGGTTAAGGCAGAAATAGGTAATCTCTATGTCTTTAGAGATTACATAATCACCATAGAATGTTTCTCCGATGAAGTTATGAATCAATACTTCATCGTTTGTTGTTGTTGGTACTTCTTGGTATCTATGGTGCGTGTGATGTTGATATCCGAGGTACGGATGGTGATATTGAGGCGTGTGATGTGGATGTGATTGTTGGTGGTGGTAATGATCCTGTTGATGTTGACGATGGTGATAACGTTGATGCTGGTGATGCTGCTCGTGCTTAGGGTATTGAGGCTTGCGATGTTGATGTTATTGACGGTACTGGTTATGCTGCTGATGCTGCTGATGGTGTTTGTAACCTTCGTACCGTGTTCTCCAAAGTCACTACCCGAGTGCGAAGCTCGTTGACTTCTTCTATTACACCGGGGTGATTGTCGGTTCGAACGAACGGATAAATAAAATCTAGAATTTGATGTAGTATATAATCGTGACGAGATACTCTGGAAATGAGAGAGAAAATGGTTTCTCGAACAGGTTCGCCAGTAAGTGCTTCAGGTTCATCGTCAAGAGGGCAATTTGGTGGATGGAAGGGATCACCTTCTTCTTGTCTCCAATGATTGAGGAGGCTATGAACCCATCCAACAATCCATCCAAAATAGATGATGACTGATTGGTTGATCCATTCCGGTCACACTGCTTTCGGAGCTTGAGTGGTATTCCATATCGGAATCCGAGGGACTTCAACTAGTGACGAGTTCCATTTCGTATGATTGAATAAAGGATTTTTTGATATGAAATGATTTTCCAGCTATCTGGTGGTATTCTAATTATATAGAATATCTACATATATAGAACAAAAGATCTCATAGATTACGGAGGGATTTACGGAAAATGTCAGACAAAGTTTACAGTAACAGATACGCGTAGATATGAATTAGCAAATACGCTAAGATATGAATTTTGTCTGTACACCATTCATGCAATGAATGCAGTAAGACGCGTTTAGACTTAAGATGATAAGCAGGTAATTTTCTACAGATGATAAGTAGATGATTTTCGACACAAAATGATAAGCAAAATTTTGACATGCAGACACGGTCGAAGTCCAGACTCACTAATGCAACGTAACGACTTATCAGTTAGACACACTAATGCAGACCTGGTTCGCTAAGACCACCGCTCTGATACCACATGAAACGACCCGACCCAATCCATAGGGACGAATACAATAACATATGATTACATCACGAGGCATTTGA
The DNA here is from genome assembly GCF_046630445.1 of Rutidosis leptorrhynchoides. Lineage (NCBI taxonomy): Eukaryota > Viridiplantae > Streptophyta > Magnoliopsida > Asterales > Asteraceae > Rutidosis > Rutidosis leptorrhynchoides. Next base: position 81,012,547 of record NC_092334.1, read on the forward strand.
CCTCTATATGATACGTTTTATAAACATTGCATTCTTTTGAAAAGATATACCATAAATGAATATTTAAAATTCAATGTTTTCGACATCTGATGATTTCTACATATAGACAATCACCGTAAATAACAGTTTACAAGAATACTTCCGTTGACAATGCAGTCAAAATAAATACACGGTGATGATTTTGTGAATGCAATGCTTCCTCGAATAAAACATGTATGACTCCATGCACATGGTTTCTCTAACATATATTCAAACAGCGGAAGACTTCTAGGAACCTGAGAATAAACATGCTTTAAACGTCAACATAAAGTTGGTGAGATATAGGTTTAATGCTAGCAGCGTTATAAATATAGACCACAAGATTTCATATACATAAACGTTTTAATAAAAATATTCTAAGTGGTTGAGCACTTGATAACCATACTTAACATTTAATCAACGTCGCATATTCCCTTTATTATGAAATCTCACTACACTGTACCAAGTGTAGTCACCAAAACGAAGTACTGTGCAACCGTTGAATACTGGTCGTCCAGTCCGGTTGGGGTTGTCAGGCCCGATAGATCTATCAACAGGATTCGCGTTTACAATACCACATGTAAATAGTAGTTACCAAGCTACAGGGAAGTATGCCAGTGGTACAACTCAACGTAGAATATATTTTTTTATCACTTGTGTCCATAACGTAAATCATAAAATGCATGTATTCTCATCCCGAAATATTTAGAGTTTAAAAGTGGGACTATATACTCACTTTTTCCTTGAAGGTATTTAACTCGACTTGGTCTCCGATAGATATCACGAACCTAACCATATATATATAATATATCAACATATTTTCTTTTCAAGTAATCGTTACATATATATATATATATATATATATATATATATATATATATATATATATATATATATATATATATATACTTATAATACTTTTAATATTTTCTTAGTCCTTAGTTAGCAGTCCAATGTTAGTGGTCCACAATTAGTTGCTCAATAAAATAAATAAAGACCCCATCGTATTCGTATTGATCAGAATTAATCTCGACCCATGGTACCATGTTGTCAAATGACGTGTTGCGTACATAAAGTACCGTGTTGTCAAATGACGTGTTGCGTACAATCATGAGGTCTTATGATTAATCTTCTCGTGTTGTTTACGGGTGGTCCTGAAATATATAAAATCAAATCATAAGTAATTATATATAAAATATCATATTAATTAGAAAAGATATGATTAATTTACTTTATCTCCAAATATTTTCGTAGCTAAACTAGCTTCGGATACCCAATCTTGTTTTAGTCGTAGTTTCTTCATTACAACTCTGTTTTTGTTGGTTCAACTTGCCACTTCCTTGGATCGAGTCAAATTTTAAGAATATGAACTGAAAATACCTTAGTTTGTATTCGAAATCACAGGTTATAGGTCAAACTTTGGTAAAACTTATGAAAGTGATCATTTTTCATCATAAAAACAACATTTAATGATTATTTTTCTAAAAATACTTACACTTTGAGTTAAACCATGAAATTTTTATGTGTTAACATATTCATAAGAAATATCATTTTTCCAGAACATGAACTTCCAATTCAAAGTTCAAGATGGTTTTTTAATTATCCAACCCAAAACAGCCCCCGGTTGCACTCCGACGACGTAGATTTAGTTTTTAAGGTGTTCTTTGTAAAACCAAGTTATATCTTGTTAAGTTAGCATATCATTATGATATATTACAGGTCTTGAAGTGTTTTAAAAGTTAAGTTAGAAGGATCTATTTAGTTTGCAAACAAGTTTGAAATCATTCAAACTATGTTCTTGTTGTTAAAATTTTACAACATAAAATAAGATAGCTATATAATTATGAATCGAACAAGATTATGAACAAGGTTACTACCTCAAGTTACTTGGACAAAGTTACTGTAAGAGATAAGAAAAAATCTTGGAATCAAAGAGTGGTGGAGTTAGATCAAAAGGTTGGAAGTATACTTCTTCAAATGGGTGGTTATTTTGATATGTTCTTGAAAGAGTTTTCTTATGGTGTTTAAGGCTTGTAATTGAAGCTAAATGATGGGGAAAATACTTGGAGATGATCAAGTATGAAGTTAGGAGTATTTTGAGAGAGAAATGAGGGTGTAGGTATGAGAAAATGGAGTGAAGAAATGGTGTTCATTCATAAAAACGTTTTTAGTTTATAAAGAAAGAAAAGGATTCCTAATTTTGTTTTCTTACTAATAATTTATGCTACTTGACAAATCCTAGTTACCTCATATCTAGGGCAGTAATAATGTTGATTAAGATGTTGATTTGATGTGTATATACCAATAGTAAATACATATAGAAGCTGGGTATGATACGGGTACATATACCCTAGATATACGTATAGAAATCTTGAGGAAACGGAATGAGAATTCAAATATAGCTATCTTTTGTGAATATACTTATATTGTTTTATGTATTTAAGTCCTTAAAAAGTGATTAAATACATTATATATACGATACATGTATAAGCATTATAGGTTAAAAGTATATACATCAAAGAATGTTACGTATAGTTATCGTTTTGAAAACTTAAGTTAGTAGTTTCAAAATATACTTATAACTCATTGTCATTAGTACACAATGAGATGTTAAACCATCCTTAGATCATGTTAAATGTATATAAATACATATATATACACAAACATATAATTATCGTATGTTATATAGTTCGTGATATCATCGGTCAAATTGGACGGTCAAACGTTGTGTAAAACTCTTTTCAAAAACACAAGTCTAAACAATTTGGATTGCTTATCATGTTGGTAAGGTTTAATTTATGTAAATATTAATCTCATAAGTATAAAACAATTGAAAAAATCCGGGTCGTTACATGCACCCTCCTACTACTAGTTTCTGTTGTGAACGAAATAGAGGAATGAAGATAATATTGTGAAGTAAATTATATCGAAGAAGTAGATGAACAATAACAAAACAATTTCGATACCTGTTATAATTTCCTCTTCTAATTCTAACCAGCTTGCTATATCGCCATCAAACGACCCACACTTATCTTATCGATACTATTACGTTTTCTCTTTCAAGAACCCAACACCACTGTGAATTACCTTAGAACGAAGAAGGCATGCTGCACCTGCATAGCTCGCTGTTATTTTTTTTTTCTCTTCTCAAAAGGTGCCACCAAAACTACAGCTTCTATTTTCCTGCCTTCATTTATATGTTGATAAATTAAGTCGATGATGATTATAAATAAAAGAGATGAAAGTGATGCAGGAAGAAATAATGATAAAGTGGATAGAATATTAAGGGGCATGTCGACATATTGATAAGGATGATATGGTTTTGGTGATAAAGAACTGATTGATATTTATATTGCTGTTATCATATTGTTTTCCTTCTAAAAGTCGAACCCCACAAACCTAAAATTTCCAGCTGTAACTCACGATTCATGTACAAGGAAAACCCCTAATATTATACATATATGGTTGCTTTTAACGTCACAGGAAAAACCATCAAAAACCCCACTTTCTAAACCGCTATTATAATCAATTCGTGGCCACGGTTGCTTTATTTTTTTATTTTTTTTTCTTTCGAATTCCAAAAGCAAATAATCCCATTTGATAAAGGTGAGATAATGGTAGGGTTGCTAAGTTGATTTTCTTTTTCTTTTTACGCCAACTATACAAGTGAAATTGGGAAGGACCGACACTTTAAAGGGTTTCTTAATTTTGTTAACGGGTTGTAACTTGGATGGAGAGGATTCGGCCCACTAGTCTAGTAACGGGCTACATCTCGAGTTCTCTATTGCATTACATTTTTTTTTACTGCTTCTATTCAACCGATGATGATACATGGTTTATGATGATGATGATGATTATGATGATACCTATAGATGATGAGATAAGTGATGATCATAAGTTGATGATGAAGTTGCAAATGGGTTTTAAGAAGAAGAACATGAAAATAAAACGGGTTAAAAGGTTTAGGCTGGGATTGAAAACAGAAAAGTAAAAGGCAGCTAGATGGTTAGGAGGTTTGTTAAGGAACGAGAGGTCTCGGGTTCGAGCCCGAGCTGAAGCATTATTTTTTTGGCCTATTCTTGAGGTAGTTTCTTATTATTTTTCTTATTATTGTTATTATTAATATTATTATTATTATTATTATTATTATTATTATTATTATTATTATTATTATTATTATTATTATTATTATTAATAATAATAATAATAATATTATTATTATTATTATTATTATTATTATTATTATTATTATTATTATTATTATTATTATTATTATTATTATTATTATTATTATTATTATTATTATTATTATAATCATTATATTATTATTGTTATCCTCATTAGTAAAATTATTATTATTAACATTAATCATATAGATATTACATTAAACAAATTATTAATTTTTTTTAATATAATATCAATTACAAAAATATATATAAACATATATATATATATATATATATATATATATATATATATATATATATATATATATATATATATATATATATATATATATATATATATATATATATATATATAACTATATGTATGAATATTGATTATTTTACAAAATAACTATACGTAAAATATAACTGAATATATAAAGTATATATATGTATATAACTACAACATTTAATATATATATATAAATATTATATAGAAGGAATTATGTGATTATATGTGTTAATATATATACATGATATAGGTTCGTGAATCCGAGGCCAACCTTATACTTGTTCAATGTCGTTCTATGTATTTTTACTACAAAATACATTAGGTGAGTTTCATTACTCCCTTTTTAAATGCTTTTGCAATATATATTTTTGGGACTGAGAATACATGCGCTGCTTTTTATAAATGATTTACAAACTAGACACAAGTACGTGAAACTACATTCTATGGTTGAATTATCGAAATCGAATATGCCCCTTTTTATTAAGTCTGGTAATCTAAGAATTAGGGAACAGACACCCTAATTGACGCGAATCCTAAAGATAGATCTATCGGGCCCAACAAGCCCCATCCAAAGTACCGGATGCTTTAGTACTTTGAAATTTATATCATGTCCGAAGGAGGATCCCGGAATGATGGGGATATTATTATATGCATATTGTGAATGTCGGTTACCAGGTGTTCAATCCATATGAATGATATTTATGTCTCTATGCATGGGACGTATGTTTATGAGAAATGGAAATATGAAATCTTGTGGTCTATTAAAATTATGAAATGATTATTTATGCTAAACTAATGAACTCACCAACCTTTTGGTTGACACTTGAAAGCATGTTTATTCTCAGGTACGAAAGAAATCTTTCGCTGTGCATTTGATCATTTAAAAGATATTACTTGGAGTCATTCATGACATATTTCAAAAGACGTTGCATTCGAGTTGTTGAGTTCATCAAGATTATTATTAAGTCAATTATATTTGGATATATTATGAAATGGTATGCATGCCGTCAACTTTCGATGTATTGAAAGATTGTCTTTTCAAAAACGAATGCAATGTTTGTAAAAATGTATCATATAGAGGTCAAGTACCTCGCGATGTAATCAACTGTTGTGAATCGTTTATAATCGATATGGACTTCGTCCGGATGGATTAGGACGGGTCTTCACAGTTGGTATCAGAGCGGTGGTCTTAGCGAACCATGTCTGCATTAGTGTGTCTAACTAATAAGTCGTTAGGATGCATTAATGAGTCTGGACTTCGACCGTGTCTGCATGTCAAAAGTTTTGCTTATCATTTTGTGTCAAAAATTACCTGCTTATCATTCTTAGAGAATCACTTGCTTATCATTCTTAGTCTAGACACGTTTTACTGCATTGACTGCATGAATAGTGTATAGACAAAATTTATATCTTAGCGTATCTACTACTTCATATCTTAGCGTATCTGTTACTGTAACTTTGCCTGACAACTTCCGTAGATTCCTCCGCAACTTATGGGATTTTAGTATTATATATGCATATGTAAATTATGTATTGCAGGGTACTAATCTACATCCTATAATCTATTTCTTATCGAAAATCCTTCATCTGATCGTACGAGATGAATCCTGCAACCAGTTCGAGTCCCTCAGATTTCAATAGCTATTCCGATAGTTATTCCGACAGCTATTCCGACATAGATGTTCACCTAAGCTCTGAAAACAGCGACATCAGCATGAATCAACCAATCAGCCATTATCAATTCATCTGATGGGTTCGTAGTCGACTTAATTAATGGAAACGCGCAGAAGGTAATCCCTTCCACCAACCAAATTCACCTTTTGACAATGAACCTGAAGCGTTTACCGGCGAACCTGTTCGAGACACCATTTTCAGTCTCATTTCCAGAGTAACTCGACAAGATTATATTCTATCCACAATTCTAAACCTTATTCATCCGCTCGTTCCAACCGACAATCATCCTGGAGTAATAAGTCAACGAACTTCGCGCTCGAATAATCAATTCGGAGAATATGGTGCAAAATGTACCAGCTTCAGCAACATCACCGGCACCAACAGTACCATCAATAACAGCACCAGTACCATCAATAATCCATGCTTCAATATCATCATCTGTACTTTAGGTATGATCTTCGTTCTACGTATCATTCTACCTCATTTATCTTCGTTCGACATGGCGAATATGTAATCTCTAAAGTTTTAGAGATTATTTATTCTAGTTCCAACCAAAAACCAAATGATTTTAATATCATATTAACTCATTAAATCCATGAATACATCTGAAGAAAATATATATGTATATATATTTTCATAAAGATTGTAATTAAAAATTCTCTGGTACAAACTGTTAATGGTGAAAATATTTTAACGGGTAGGTAATACCCGAGGAATATTTAAATTTCACATTAATAAGTTACATTGTACGTTCTTCGAATCTGTTTCAACAGTCATATACTATCCTACTTACATCCACCGATATACAAATCTGTTCACCACAGAATAACCATATTCATCCAATTTCATATTTGGATTTTGATCTATCAGAATCCAACAAGTGGCATAATGAAGAAATAATGGACACAATAAAAATTGATTAGAAACAGACTAATTAACAATATGAAATTTTGTTAAGAAACCACGCTGACAAGATCCTAGCTAACTGTTCCTAGCAAACTGTTAATTCCGTATTACATTTTATTTTATCAAAATTTAATTATCGCAATTTATTTATCGCAGTTTATTTATCGCAATTTATATTCTAGAAATTTTATTTATCGTCATTTAATTTCTGTATTTATTTTACGCACTTTAAATATCGGGACACGTATACAATGTTTTGACATATCATATCGACGCATTTATATACATTATTTAGAAAAACCATAGGCACTCTATATGCAGTAATGATCGAGTTCTCTATACAAGGTTGAGGTTGATTCTATAATAATATATATACTTTGAGTTGTGATCGAGTCTGAGACATGTACACGGGTCACGACACGTATTAATTAATTCGAATAATATATAGTAAACTATATATGAATTATTATTTGTACAATGCTAACTGTGGACTATCAACTGAGAATTATCAACATTGGACAATTAAAATGAATTAAAATATTGACTATAACATATGAAACTAAACAATTCTTTAAGTTTGCCACTTGATTTCATCTTAAACCTCATTTGTATTTTGATGATTACAATCTGCGTTTAAACCTTTCATGATTCTTGAAAACACCTCAATCAAGAGGATGAACCAACCGCACTTCATCTATGGAAGAAAAGATTGACGCATATAGTTATGCACCTGAAAACTCCTGGACCCTAAGTAAAAGTTTAACACGTGTCTGTGTTAGCTCCTTTGGCATTGTTATTATCGAAAATAACATTGCAACTCTTTTTCAAATTAGCCAATTTTATCACAGCTTTAACAAATCAACTTCAACTTCCATTCGAATTAGCCTTATTATAACCTCGATATATAAGTTTGACTGTCGTCATCGTTACCGGAGAACCGTTTATATTTTACCACATTAGCAGTAAAATTACCAGCAACTTCAATGAATTTGGACTTTTTGAAAAATCATTATACTCATTGAAACCCCATCTTGTATTCATCTATACCTTGTAACAATAATTGCCATACCAATTACCGGGAATCAGCAATCAGTATTTCGAATCTCGTAGCATTTCTACATCAATAGTTATATGTATACATATAACAATTATCTCCTAGAATTACGATCTTCAATTCTGGAATTTTGAAAAGGCACCCAGTTTACGAATCGATACTCTGAATGTTAAAAAAGCTGAATGAAGCAGCAGAAACTGTAGGCAACCTTAAACGACCTTAGTCATCGGAAGTTTGATGATAAAGAATAATATGTTGGAAAATCTCAAAAACGTTGGAACTGGAAAACGGATAAAGTTAACCATGAAGGAGACCAAGGACAAATACAAGGACCATACCCTATATTCAAAGAATCCAGATAATTCTGGATCCGTTGAAATCTTTAGAGAATATCTTGCTCCGAAGTCATGTTAAAATCTTGCGGAAAATCTTTCTCCATCAACCATCGAACTTAGAAATTCCCAAAATATCATCATCAATATCTTCGATATTTCTGAGGATATTTTCATAAATATTCTCGTTCGAAATTATATACCTCTTCATGCTTCCTGTGTATCATTATATTGGAAACATTCAATAGAAAATTTAGTACCGAAAAGCAGATTATGCGAAACTATGAAGAAAGCCGTGGACAAATCACAAAGAATAAGTTTGATTTCAAAAAAAAAAAAATCCAAATGATTCAATTTCTGCTAAAGTCTTTAGTGAATATCTTGCTCTTTACTCTAAACCCTTGCAGACAATAGTTTCTATCATCCTTTGATCTTAGATATTTTGAGATATTATCGTATCTTTCATTATAAATATCCTCCATATTTCTGGAGATATTTTTATAAATATTCTTATCTGAAATCATTAATCTCTTCGTGCTATCAGTATTACATCATATAGAAACTGTTAGTTTCTATATTCTGTAAACTTTCGAGCTTAAAATATGAATGTTATTGAAGAAATATTGGGAACTGAAGCATGAGTTAGTATAATATAATGACACTTGATCAATGTAATTATATTACAGTAAGTCATGCTGAGTTTCTAATGGAACGTGATGATTCACAGATTTTAACGTCATCATGTGCTATGTTACACGACTCTTACGTTCTGTCTAATCTATAAACATATCAAGAACATATTTTTCTTGATAGTCCTATCTTTACTCGAATTCTGGTAATTTGACAAGTCAAATTGTGCTATTACTGTTTCTTTCTTAGATCATTAACAATGTTCATTCTGAAATTTGTATCTGCGAATTCTGGACCATTACCAGAGATGCCCAATCGCAAGAAGAAGAAACGAAGGGACAAAGCTCCGAAATAGAAATTGGAGTATAAATCACAGCAAATAAGGGGAAGTATTAACTGAGGATGACAATGATTATAGAAAACAGAAGCAAGGACTTCGAAATATAAGGGAGAATATAAAGCCCGATAACAACACATAAATTACAAACCATGTATATCAATGTTTATCGCAACATAAAGACACGGGAGAATTAAAAACACTATAACCTCAAGGGCGAAGTAGAAGAAAACAGATTCCTCCGGTGGAAGTTGGAAAAGGAGAATGATTGTGGCGATAGTCAGGATAAGGACAAGGATCAGAACTGGATTAAGCATTTTTTTACAATCGTTGGGATGTATGAACTAAGAAAGAAAGTATAGGAATGATGAGAATAATTGAACGGAAAAATTTAATTTATAATGGAAATAACAGACAGAGTAATCGAGGGAGATCACCGTATTTAATTATAGTAATCTTAATTTTCCTTATTCGCCGAAGAAACAAATCTTTTGGATTTAGAAGAATTTTTTTTTTTAAATCCCTTGAATTTCGAAAATTCAACCCTCTATGTCAAAAGTTAAGACGCACCTTATTTTTTTTAAATTCCACCGTGATTACGTCAAAAGTTAAATCTCTATCTCAATCTGTTGTGATAGTTTCATTCGTACGCTTCACCTAATCGAATCGTTTTATCTATATTAGTCAATAATGATAAAACTCCATTTATCAACTCATATTTGTCATGAAAACATTTTTATTGTTAGCCATAACCACCTCACTCAAATTTCGGGACAAAATTTCTTTAACGGGTAGGTACTGTGATGACCCGAGAATTTTTGACCAAAATTAAACTTTACTCTTTATATGTTTCCGACACGATAAGCAAAGTCTGTAATGTTGAGTCACAAAAATTTTGAACTGTTTCATATATTCGTTTGACTTTCGACCATTCCGGACGATTCACGAACAACTATTTGTAAATAGATAACATATATATTTAAAAAGGTATTTATAATTTGAAATATAATTTAGAATATTATATAATTTAATTATTAGAATTTATGTTGTAAAAATAAATAAAATGCGATGTAATGGAAATTATATTTAATTATATATATATATATATATATATATATATATATATATATATATATATATATATATATATATATATATATATATATATATATATATATAACTATGTATATAAACATTACTATATAATACTAATAATAAAATTTTAAGTATGAGTTAAAATATTAAAGTTATATTATTATCATTATTTTCATTAATATTATTATTAATATTAAGATTAATATTTGTAACATTAATGTTAGTATATAAACATATAAGTTTGATAAGTATAAGTCGTTATATTATTATTGTTATTATCAACAATATTAGTATTAGTATTATTATAATTAGTATTATTGTTATATTATTGTTATACAATTTTTTTTTTATTTAATAATCATCATTATTATAATACTATTATTATTACTATTATATTGGTATTACTATTATTTACTAAGAGTATTATTATTATAATTAATAAGATTAATTTATAATCTATAAAAAAAATTAAACATATAGATATAATAGGTATATATATAACATCGGATATAAAAACAGACATATAAGAAAATTCGATATGTAGAGTTATATAAATACCTACACATTATTAGGATTTCCAAATTAGATACAAACAAATATGTTAGATATATACATCAAATATAATTGAAATCAGATTTCCATCGATTTCACTTTTCTTATTTTATTTTCTGTATCGTCCTTCCTGTTAGATGCTGTTACACGTCTAATTCAATTCATAATACAAACAAATTTGATCAGGCAATCAGGTACAAGAATGGTTACAAGTCGTTATCCCTTTTTATTTTTTTTTCCTGTGTGATATCTTTTCTTTTCTTTGTCGATTTCAGTAGGAACAAAGCAAATCAATCCTCTCTTTTTATGAAACTCTTGGACAATCATTCACTTATCTCTCTCTCTTCTTATAACCCTCAAACACCAATGAAATCATCAAACCACAATCACCATTTACAAACCACGATCACCACTCTAAAAACATTGACGCTACACTTGTTCCTGACCAACTATGTGAACCAAAATCATCATCTCATCGTGAATCCACTGGCACCACTCCCTCTACCTGTAATTTTTCTATTTCTCTTTCGTTGTTACAGCTGCTATATGGCCGTTGCTATAGCAGCTGCTATACTATTCGTTTTCTGTTTTATTCGAACAACAAATCTGTTGACAAACCTGCAACCCTTCGTGAAACCCATCAAATCACTCATATTGTATATATATACTCGAATTGTTGCTACTACTATTATTTTATACTTGGTCCTCTAGTTCATCAATCCAAACACCACATCACCAATTTTTTTTTTATGAAACCTATCAATCAAACTTTCATCTATTACGTGAGGCTACTACTGCACCCTCCTACTACTAGTTTCTGTTGTGAACGAAATAGAGGAATGAAGATAATATTGTGAAGTAAATTATATCGAAGAAGTAGATGAACAATAACAAAACAATTTCGATACCTGTTATAATTTCCTCTTCTAATTCTAACCAGCTTGCTATATCGCCATCAAACGACCCACACTTATCTTATCGATACTATTACGTTTTCTCTTTCAAGAACCCAACACCACCGTGAATTACCTTAGAACGAAGAAGGCATGCTGCACCTGCATAGCTCGCTGTTATTATTTTTTTTTTCTCTTCTCAAAAGGTGCCACCAAAACTACAGCTTCTATTTTCCTGCCTTCATTTATATGTTGATAAATTAAGTCGTTGATGATTATAAATAAAAGAGATGAAAGTGATGCAGGAAGAAATAATGATAAAGTGGACAGAATATTAAGGGGCATGTCGACATATTGATAAGGATGATATGGTTTTGGTGATAAAGAACCGATTGATATTTATATTGCTGATATCATATTGTTTTCCTTCTAAAAGTCGAACCCCACAAACCTAAAATTTCCAGCTGTAACTCACGATTCATGTACAAGGAAAACCCCTAATATTATACATATATGGTTGCTTTTAACGTCACAGGAAAAACCATCAAAAACCCCACTTGCTAAACCGCTATTATAATCAATTCGTGGCCACGGTTGCTTTATTTTTTTATTTTTTTTTCTTTCGAATTCCAAAAGCAAATAATCCCATTTGATAAAGGTGAGAAAATGGTAGTGTTGCTAAGTTGATTTTCTTTTTCTTTTTACGCCAACTATACAAGTGAAATTGGGAAGGACCGAAACTTTAAAGGGTTTCTTAATTTTGTTAACGGGTTGTAACTTGGATGGAGAGGATTCGGCCCACTAGTCTAGTAACGGGCTACATCTCGAGTTCTCTATTGCATTACATTTTTTTTACTGCTTCTATTCAACCGATGATGATACATGGTTTATGATGATGATGATTATGATGATACCTATAGATGATGAGATAAGTGATGATCATAAGTTGATGATGAAGTTGCAAATGGGTTTTAAGAAGAAGAACATGAAAATAAAACGGGTTAAAAGGTTTAGGCTGGGATTAAAAACAGAAAAGTAAAAGGCAGCTAGATGGTTAGGAGGTTTGTTAAGGAACGAGAGGTCTCGGGTTCGAGCCCGAGCTGAAGCATTATTTTTTTGGCCTATTCTTGAGGTAGTTTCTTATTATTTTTCTTATTATTGTTATTATTAATATTATTATTATTATTATTATTATTATTATTATTATTATTATTATTATTATTATTATTATTATTAATATTATTATTATTATTATTATTATTAATATTATTATTATTAATATTATTATTATTATTATTATTATTATTATTATCATTATATTATTATTGTTATCCTCATTAGCAAAATTATTATTATTAACATTAATCATATAGATATTACATTAAACAAATTATTAATTTTTTTAATATAATATCAATTACAAAAATATATATAAACATATATATATATATATATATATATATATATATATATATATATATATATATATATATATATATATATATATATATATATAACTATATGTATGAATATTGATTATTTTACAAAATAACTATACGTAAAATATAACTGAATATATAAAGTATATATATGTATATAACTACAACATTTAAAATATATATATAAATATTATATAGAAGGAATTATGTGATTATATGTGTTAATATATATACATGATATAGGTTCGTGAATCCGAGGCCAATCTTATACTTGTTCAATGTCGTTCTATGTATTTTTACTACAAAATACATTAGGTGAGTTTCATTACTCCCTTTTTAAATGCTTTTGCAATATATATTTTTGGGACTGGGAATACATGCGCTGCTTTTTATAAATGATTTACAAACTAGACACAAGTACGTGAAACTACATTCTATGGTTGAATTATCGAAATCGAATATGCCCTTTTTATTAAGTCTTATAATCTAAGAATTAGGGAACAGACACCCTAATTGACGAGAATCCTAAAGATAGATCTATCGGGCCCAACAAGCCCCATCCAAAGTACCGGATGCTTTAGTACTTCAAAATGTATATCATGTCCGAAGGAGGATCCTGGAATGATGGGGATATTCTTATATGCATATTGTGAATGTCGGTTACCAGGTGTTCAATCCATATGAATGATATTTGTGTCTCTATGCATGGGACGTATGTTTATGAGAAATGGAAATATGAAATCTTGTGGTCTATTAAAATTATGAAATGATTATTTATGCTAAACTAATGAACTCACCAACCTTTTGGTTGACACTTGAAAGCATGTTTATTCTCAGGTACGAAAGAAATCTTTCGCTGTGCATTTGATCATTTAAAAGATATTACTTGGAGTCATTCATGACATATTTCAAAAGACGTTGCATTCGAGTCATTGAGTTCATCAAGATTATTATTAAGTCAATTATATTTGGATTTATTATGAAATGGTATGCATGCCGTCAACTTTTGATGTATTGAAAGATTGTCTTTTCAAAAACGAATGCAATGTTTGTAAAAATGTATCATATAGAGGTCAAGTACCTCGCGATGTAATCAACTGTTGTGAATCGTTTATAATCGATATGGACTTCGCCCGGATGGATTAGGACGGGTCTTCGCACCACTTTGATTGTATTTTGTACTTTTGAGCTTTTTGGACCTTTACGTCTTCAATTCGTCGAATCTGTCTTTTGTCTTCACCTTTTATTATTTAAACGAATATCACTTTTAAATAGAACAATTGCAACTAAAAGTTTGTCTTTCTTGAGGAATAATGCTATGAAATATATGTTCGTTTTTAGCATTATCAAATATTCCCACACTTGAGCGTTGCTTGTCCTCAAGCAATATAGTCTTGAAATACTAGAATCACTTCTTTATTCTTCTCACTTTGTACATCAGTGATTTCTATACGGCGGTATAAATAATGGTAGTAACGATATGGTTTACAGTCTCACATGATTATAAAAATTTAGATCCATTAAGGAAATTGGATCTTTATGAAAACATTTAATCTTTTGAAAATTAAATCTAGTTTTTACCCTAGATAAGTTTTCCGGAATAACCCTTCACCGGTGTTTGCAAATTCTTTTTGTGGGTTTGGTGGGTTTCAGATTTGAAAATTTTAGCTTAAAACTTGTGGTTTTGTGTCACCCACTTGCTAACCTTGTATTAGGAAAGCAACACGTCCAGTATACTTGCTCCGTATATTACCTTTTGGTAAACTACCGTCCGGTTGTAAAGGAAAGCGTTGAACAAGCAACTGTTAAGGCAATGTCCCCTGACATGCTTTTAATTATGGTCTATAACGTGTCGGACGCAATTACTATCCTTGGTAGGAGCAATAGTATAGCTCACCCTTATAATTTTTCGGTCTGGCACAAGGTCCTGTCTTTGACCATGCTATGCAACCACCGTTCTTACGGTTGACACCCGATTTGGTTCAGGTGACCTAATGAATTCCAGGTAAATTCCTAGGATTTTACGTTCAAAGGTAATGAACGCATTGAAAATGGGTTTTCAGAAAACAAATCGGTTTATAATTTGATAAAAAATATTTTCTCGTTCAAGCTCAAGTTTAGATATCATTGAATTCCATGAGTTTGAATTCTCAATCTTTAAGGTCAATCTCAAGGATTGAGTAATATCAGTCTTAAAAGCTGATTTTTGATCTTTAAGGAGATTATCCTTTCTGGGGATCTGATTCATTAGTCTTATCTAGCTAATTTGCACGGTGCCCCCCCATTGTACGAGATAAATCCTTCTCATGGTTAGGATAAATCTGACCACTTGGCGACCCTGTTTTATGCTGAGGTCCGTGGATTTCCTGCTGATTTTAGAGATGACTTTTCTAGATTTTTCATCAACCTACAGCTGGTCTGGACGACAACTTCATGACCTAAATCAAGAAGCGCGTGTCTTTTTCGGAAGACTTTACTTCATTTTAATGATGGAATTGATTCATCGTGTAGATCCATCTTTCATTACAGTAAATCGGGTAAAACAGTTAATTTAGTCCAAAACAAAAGTATTTTCAATTATTTGTTACAGAAATATGTGACATATGTTTAAGATAACTTGGTAATTTTTCTCATACTTGGCTTTTATTTTCCTTTTTTTGTCCTCTATTTCATTTTAAATGAATTTTAACATTTTGGTTTGTTTCTCAATTTATGTCCTTTCCGAGGTAACAATAATTTCGGTGTTAATACCTAATTTTATCATTCATAAATATGTATAAACATGATTTTGAGTTCATTTAATTGAAAATTTTGAAAACTTTTACTAGAATTGGGTAGTCAGTATATAAGACTAGGGCTGTTCTTTATTATCAGAGAGCACTAGATTCTAATACAACTACTGCTTTACTAGTATTTTTAATGGTAACCAAGTGTTTAAGATAAAAATTTTTAAAAATCCGAAAGAATTTAACCCCTTCCCACACTTAAGATCTTGCAATGCCCTCATTTGCAAGAAATCAGTAACAATTTAAATTATTGAGGGTGATTAGCGTAGAAATGATTAAATTTTATCAAAGTTTCCAAACATATTGTTGTTTGTGTTGAATGATAAATGGTGCACATCATTTGTTCATTCCGTCTTGTTGTTATTTCACATATATTTTGCATCTTGTCGTCAAAATTAGTTGCTTTTGCTGAACTTAATGCCAGTCTTTGAAAATGCGTTGTTTTACCCTGTTGTGTACATAAGATAAACTGCAAACATATATACATATTTTTGAAGTTTGGTATATTACCCCACACTCAAAAATTATTAAAATCTAATAAAAAAATTAGAAAATTATAAAAACTATTACAATATTAACATAAGTATTAAATGTATCAACATTACAAATAATAAAATAAATAAAACTAAGTAGACTAGGGATGATACTGATACCAGTAGGGGTTCCATGCATAACCGTATGTGTTATAGAATGCTTCGGCTGGGTTATACGTAGGATACGGTGTTTGGATCTCTATAGACCAGGGAGGAAATACGGGCGATGGAGTAGGAATATAGTTTCTACCTACATGTTGGCAATGAGCTATGATTTGGTTTTGATGAACTTGCCAATCTTCAAATGCTCGATGTCTAGCATTTTCATACTCTTGTGAAGCTATAAACCTTTGCATTTCTGTCATTTCATTTCCCCCTCCCACATTACCTGGCTGTTGGTTTCTCTCAACCTGTGGATGTCTACCATGGTATTGTACTGCGGCGTTATTTCGCCTCTTCAAAACCTTCGCACCATGGTATACATTTAAACCTATTGTATCGCGGGGTTCTGGTTCTTCGACTAATAATCCCCCCCGACTTATATCCACATTGAGATACTCAGCAATTAATGTAATAAATATACCACCTCCTATTATACTGTGTGGTCTCATCCCCCTAACCATATCTGATAAATAATAACCCACATAATACGGTATACTTACAGTGCTTTGTGGGTCTCGAATACACATGTGGTAAAATAAATCCTGTTCATTTACCTTTTCCTTATTCTTACCTCGTTGTGTAATCGAATTGGCTAAAAACCTATGAATTACTCTTAATTCAGCTCTATCTATATCCAAATAAGAGTAATTTCCCCCTTTAAATCGGTGATGGCTAGTCATTTGACTCCATACGCCCTGCGTATCAAAATTTTCATCAATTTTCCTACCGTTCAATATCAACCCTCTACAATCGACAGATGCTAACTCCTCAGGCGTATATATACGTAAGGCCTGAGCCATGTCTAGTAGAGACATGTGGCGCATCGAACCTCCTAACAAAAATCTAATAAAAGATCGATCGGTTAAACTAGCTACCCGATCATTTATTTCTATACTACACAACAATTCTTCACACCATACTTTATATACATGTCTACGCATGTTGAATAATCGTACCCAATCGTTAAAAGTAGAATTACCATACCTCTGTGTAAGTAATTCCCTAATTGGCCCGGCCAATTCTACAGCTTCTAACGGTTCCCATTCTATTACCCTAGGTACTTCAACAGCTTTAGAATGAAGAGTATGCAAGCCCCTTTGGTATTTTGGATAATCTATCCAAAGTCTGTCAAATCTCAGGTTCGGGTGCAAATCTTCCAAGTGCATATCTGAAAATGTCATAACTGGATGAGGTATATCTTATTTATAATAGCTATCAACATCCTGTTGTTCCGCATTCTCAGGAGGAGCATTGCGAGCTTGGGATGAAGATTCGCCCCTTTCAGTCGTTTTTCTTGAGTAATTCCTTGATAGCATCCTTCTCAACATGATTTTAGTAAAAGATTGATGATTTTCGGTGAAAAAATTCGATTTTGGGAGTAATTTTTTGGTATTTTTCGCAGTTTATGTGGGTGTTGTGTGTGGACTGAGCTGATTCCAGCGTTTTTATTTTTTTCTGTAATTTCTGAACTCCGCGAGTCGCGGTGATTTTGCCCATCAAACTCCGCGAGTCGCGGTGCTTTTTTTTTTTATAAATCTTAACTTATAAAACAAATATAAAATAAATTTAAAATTTTGTTTTCCTTTGTTTTAGGACGAGGTCGTTTCGGATCGATGTCCTAGTCCGTCCTTCGACAAAATTTTAAAATTTGTCTTTTTGTAGCGAATGTTTTAAAAGCTAAGATTTTTGAGTTTTTTTAATGTTTTTGGCATACTTTAATTCAATAAGATTAAAAATAATGATAATAAAAGTTCTCGTCCCTCCCTCGGGTAAAGCAATTTCGGTTCAAAGACCTAGTCTTCAACTCACGACGAATTTTAAAAATCATATTTTTAACTTAGCGAAATAAAGTAAATTTTTGTTTTTAAATTCACACCAAACTTAAATTTAAAATGCATAAAATTAAGAATTCATATAATAAAAATTAAAAATTTACACCAAACTTATATTATATTTTTGTTTTTAAACATACAAACTTATATTAAAAAGATTAATTTTTCAAATATTTACAATTTTAAATATATTAATTTTAAAAAGTTTACAATATTATTTTAATTTTTATATATTAATTTTTTAAAACATGGTAAAATTAAAAATATTTTTGGCTTTTATCCCACTTTAATCAATCAAATATTATCAAAAATATACGTTCCTCTTTTCGGTAAATTAATTTCGGTTCCATGACCTAATTTAACTCATGACGAATTTTTGAAATATTTTGGGTTGATTGATTAAAGATATTTATACCTTAAGAATAAACGTTAAATTTCGCAGTGATGTAATAAATTTTTGAATGATATCAATAATTTCGGTCGCCAAACCTAATTTTATTGAATACCAATTTAATACTTTATAGCGAACAAATTAGCGTTTATTATCAAAAGGTTAAAAATGAAAAAAAAAATAAAAAAATAAAAACTGTACAGACTTACCTGTGAGATAGTATTCTTAGTGATATGATCTATCCCATTCATAAGATAGTCGGTTTAATTGATTTTCCATGGCTACATAGGCGTAACCTCGAGCATTCAGTGTTTTTTCTTCTAAACATATGAACGGTCCGTCTCTGCATAAAGTAACAAATTCGGTGTTTGAATAGGTTTGATTATTTGAACATTTACCTCCATGTGACCATTTTCCGCATTTGTGACATCTTTCTAGGTGTCGTGCTCTTCTTTTCGCTGCGGATTTTGATTTTCCTTTACCAAATTGTAACTTATTATCTTCGCATCTGGATTCTTTTCTTACTCTGTCCAATCTTTCTCTGATTACTGATACTATTTCACTCGGAAGTTTGTCATTATTACGTTTAGTGATCAAAGCGTGTAGCATTAGACCATGGTTTAGTTCACAGGAAGTCTTCATTTTGTAAAAACCTAAAAAAAATAAAAATTCAGAATGGGAGGAGAAGACTAGTTCTTTAGGGTCTGCTAGGGAAAGACCATTCGGGTTCCATTTTCGAGAACTACACGAAAACAGACAATCTAACTCTAACCGAAATACATATTATCCTTTAAAGACTTGATTCTCCCCACACTTAGTTAGCTGTGGTATCGAAATTGTGATTAACTTCGTTGTCGAATTCCATCGGACTATCTGTGTAGTGTTTAACTCATTGACCATTAACCTTAAATTCAATCCCATTTGAATTTATCAATTCTACTGTTCCGTATGGGAAAACTCTTTTAACTATGAATAGTCCAGACCATCTTGATTTCAATTTTCCAGGAAATAGCTTGAATCGTGAATTGAAAAGAAGAACTCTGTCTCCTTCTTTAAATTCTTTTGAACTTCTGATTCTTTTATCATGCCATTTCTTCGTTCTTTCTTTATAGATTAACGAATTTTCGTATGCTTCATGTCTTAATTCTTCAAATTCGTTTAGTTGACTTAATCGTAGACGTCCAGCTTCATGTAAGTCGAGATTACATGTCTTCAAAGCCCAAAATGCTTTGTGTTCAATTTCTACAGGAAGATGACATGCTTTTCCATAAACGAGTCTAAAAGGTGTGGTTCCAATTGGAGTTTTGTAGGCTGTTCTAAAAGCCCAGAGTGCATCCTCCAATTTAATGGACCATTCCTTCGAATTTGATCCTACGGTTTTTTCTAGAATACGTTTTAAAGCTCGGTTGGTATTTTCAACTTGTCCACTTGTTTGTGGATGATATGCGGTGGAGATTTTATGAGTTACTCCATATCTTTTGAGAACTTTCTCAAGTTGATTATTACAAAAATGAGTTCCCCGATCACTTATTAAAGCTTTCGGTGTTCCAAACCTTGCAAAAAGATGTTTTAAAAAGTTGACTACAACTCGTGCATCGTTAGTTGGGAGAGCTTGTGCTTTCGCCTATTTAGATACATAATCAATGGCTACGAGAATATAGAGATTATTATGAGATTTTGGAAATGGACCCATAAAGTCAATACCCCAAATGTCAAATACTTCGCATACTTGAATGACATTTTGTGGCATTTCATCACGTTGACTTATTTTTCCGGTCCTTTGACAAGCATCACAGGATTTGCAAAGAAGGTGTGCGTCTTTGTAAATTGTAGGCCAATAGAATCCAGCATCATAAACTTTTCTTGCTGTTAGTTGAGGCCCATAATGCCCTCCTGTTGGTCCTGTGTGACAATGGTTTAAAATTTTACTAGCTTCATCTCCGAATACACATCGGCGTATTATTCCATCAGGACAACTTTTAAATAGATGTGGATCTTCCCAGAAATAGTGTTTTATATCACTGAAGAATTTCTTTCGTTTTTGGTACGACAATCCTTTTTCAAGGAATCTACATACTAAGTAGTTTGCATAGTCTGCAAACCATGGAATTTCATTATAATCTATCTTCAATAGATATTCATCAGGAAAGTTGTCTTGTATGGCCGATTCATTTAGAACTTCTAATTCGGGATTTTCAAGATGAGAAAGATGATCAGCGGCGAGATTTTCTGCTCCTCTTTTATTTCGGATTTCAATATAAAACTCTTGTAAGAGTAAGATCCAACGGATTAATCTTGGTTTAGCATCTTGTTTCGAAAATAGGTA
Organism: Rutidosis leptorrhynchoides; assembly: GCF_046630445.1. Classification (NCBI taxonomy): domain Eukaryota; kingdom Viridiplantae; phylum Streptophyta; class Magnoliopsida; order Asterales; family Asteraceae; genus Rutidosis; species Rutidosis leptorrhynchoides. Next base: position 81,033,965 of record NC_092334.1, read on the forward strand.
TCTAAGAGCAGAATGGTCGGTATAGACCACCGTTTTAGCTAGAACGAGATATGATCGAAATTTGTCAAAAGCAAAGACAATAGCAAGGAGTTCTTTTTCAGTAGTTGTGTAATTTGTTTGTGCTCCTTGTAACGTCTTACTAGCATAATATATAGGTTGAAATCGTTTTCAATCCTTTGTCCTAAAACGGCTCCCATTGCAAAATCACTTGCATCGCACATAAGTTCAAACGGTAGATTCCAATTTGGTGTTATCATGATCGGCGCATTTGTGAGTTTCTCTTTAAGAATATTAAAATATTTGATGCATTCATCTGAAAAGATGAATGGAGCATCTTTTTCTAGGAGTTTATTCATAGGAGTGGCAATTTTAGAAAAATCTTTTATGAAACGTCGGTAAAAATCGGCATGCCCTAGAAAACTCCTAACTCCTCTAACATTGGTGGGATGTGGAAGTTTAGCAATTACATCTACTATAGCTCTATCCACTTCAATTCCTTCCTTTGAAATTTTATGACCAAGAACGATGCCTTCTTTAACCATGAAATGGCATTTCCCCCAATTAAGTACTAGATTTGATTGTTCGCATCTAATAAGCATTCGTTCCAGATTAACTAGACATGATTCAAAAGTATCACCGAAGACTGAAAAGTCATCAATGAAAACTTCCATGCATTCTTCTATCATGTCGTGAAAAATCGCCATCATGCACCTTTGAAAGGTTGCAGGGGCGTTACAAAGTCCAAATGTCATGCGTTTGTAAGAAAAAGTACCATAAGGGCACGTGAACGTGGTTTTCTCTTGATCTTCGGGTGCTATTGGAATTTGGAAATATCTGGAAAATCTATCAAGAAAACAATAATAACTATTTCCGGCTAATCTTTCCAACATTTGATCAATGAAAGGTAAGGGAAAGTGATCTTTTCTGGTGGCGTCATTTAATTTTCTATAATCAATACAAACACGCCATCCTGTTACAGTCCTAGTAGGAATAAGCTCATTTTTCTCATTTGTAATGACAGTCATGCCACCCTTCTTAGGCACGCATTGAACTGGGCTTACCCATAGACTATCAGAAATTGGATAAATTAAACCTGTATCTAGCAGTTTAATAATTTCTTTTTTTACTACATCTTGCATATTCTGATTTAGTCTTCGCTGACGTTGCACATACGTTTTATGACCTTCTTCCATAAGGATTTTATGTGTGCAATACGAAGGACTTATTCCTTTAATATCATGAATCTTCCATGCAATGGCTGGTTTATGAGCTTTTAACACAGAAATGAGTTGTGATTTCTCATTTTCAGTAAGAGAAGACGATATTATTACAGGTAATTCAGATTCACCATGCAAATAATCGTATTCCAAATGGTTTGGAAGTGGCTTTAATTCTAATGTCGGTGGTTCTTCTATCGATGATTTATATCGATATCTGTCTTCTTCTTTTAGCATTTGAATTGCTTCTGTTGTTGGTTCATATCCATTAGCTATTAGTGTAGCTAACATTTCAGCTTCATCAATTGGTTCATTACCTTCTCCTAAAGAACATTCTCTTGTTCCTTGTAATTCTGGAAATTCTTCTAACAATTCTGCATGTGAGTCTATAGTTTGAATATAATAGCATGTATCATCTGCAGATTGCGGTTGTTGCATTGCTCTATCAACTGAAAAGGTAACACTCTCGTCCTCTATACTTAGGGTCAATTTCTTACCAAACACGTCTATCATTGCTTTAGCCGTGTTTAAGAATGGTCTTCCTAATATGAGAGGAACTTGAGAATCTTCTTCCATGTCCAGAACAACAAAATCTACTGGAAATACTAAAGTACCAACTTTAACTAGCATGTTCTCCATTATCCCTCTAGGATATTTTATTGATCAATCGGCTAGTTGTATCCTTATTCTTGTTGGTTTCAATTCTCCAAGGTCTAGTTTAGCGTATAGTGAATACGGCATTAAATTTATACTAGCACCTAAGTCTGCCAATGCTTCTATTGAACTAAGACTACCCAGAAAACATGGAATTGTGAAACTTCCTGGATCAGATAATTTTTCTGGTATCTTATTCAACAGCACTGCTGAACAATTAGCGTTCATAGTAACAGTCGAGAGTTCTTCCATTTTCTTTCTATTCGTGATCAGATCTTTCAAGAATTTAGCATATCTAGGCATTCCTGAAATCACATCAATGAAAGGAAGATTTACATTTATCTGTTTAAACATATCCAAGAATTTGGATTGCTAGGCTTCAAGTTTCTCTTTCTTCATTTTACTCGGGTAAGGAAGTGGTGGTTGGTATGGTTTAACATAAGGTTTAGCCTTAACTGTGTTATCTTCATTAACCTTTTCAACTACCGGTTCTTTTTCCTTATCTTGTTCAGGTTGTGGTTCTTGTGGAGTAGGAATAGCTTCATCAGAGGTTACAGGTATTTCAGGTGGTTTAAGTGTTATACCACTTCTTGTGGTAATGGCTTTAGCTGTTTCATTTCGGAGGTTTGCATTTGTATCACTAGGTAAACTTCCCGGTTTTCTTTCACCTATTAACCTTGCTAGGTTACTTACTTCTTGTTCCAAGTTTTGAATAGAAGCTTGTTGATTTCTAAATGCTTGAGCATTTTGTTCATTAGTTTGTTTTTGAGATGTGAAAAACTGCGTTTGAGTTTCAACTAGCTTCGTCATCATATCTTCTACATTCGGCTTTTTATCATCGGTTTGTGGTGGTTTGTTTTGAAAATTAGGTCTTTGCTGGTTGTAAGTATTATTGGATACTTGTTGATTGCTAGGACCTTGTTGGTTGTTGTATAGAATATTTCGGTTATAATTCTGATTTTGATTGTAAATCGGTCTTGGCGGTTGATAATTATTCTGATAATTATTTCCAGGCCTTTGGTTTATGTATGAAATATTCTCTCTTTGTTCCATTGTTAATTCAATACTAAGACAATCTTTTGTCAAATGTGGTCCTCTACACTGCTCACAACTAATTCGTATTGAGTGGATATCTTTAGTCATCTTTTCCATTCGTCTCTCGACAGCATCTACCTTTGCGGAAATGGAATCTAAGTCATGGCTAGAATCGGCTCTAGCTGCTTTAGATGATCTAACGATATCTTTTTCTTGGTGCCACTCATGTGAGTGGGAAGCAGTGTTATCAATAATTTTGTAAGCATCAGTTTCGGTTTTCTTCATAATGGAACCACCAGCTGCAATATCTATGTCTTTCCTTGTAGTGATGTCGCATCCTTGGTAGAATATTTGTACTATTTGACAGGTATCTAAACCATGTTGCGGACATCCTCTTAATAACTTTTCAAATCTTGTCCACGCCTCATATAGAGTTTCATTTGGCTTCTGTGTGAACGTAACAATTTCTCCTTGAAGTCTTACGGCTTTAGATGCCGGAAAGAATTGTTTAAGAAATTTTTCAACTAAAACGTCCCATGTATCGATCGCCCCTTCAGGTAACGATTCCAACCAATCTTTGGTTTCTCCCTTTAAAGTCCAGGGAAATAACATGAGATATATCTGTTCATCCTCCACTTCTCGGATTTTAAATAGAGTGCAGATCCTATTAAAGGTACGAAGATGTTCATTTGGATCTTCCTTCGGCGCACCACTAAATTGGCATTGATTAGTCACCATGTGTAAAATTTGTCCTTTGATTTCATAATCTGGCGCATTAATGTCTGGATGAGTAATTGCGTGACCTTGGCCAGTGCGTTTAGCTCTCATTCGGTCTTCCATACTTAAAGGTTCCAGATTTTCCATGATTGAATTTGTTGAATCCGAATCACTAGAGGATTCTGATTTAATGGTTCGTTCCTCAACAATCTCTGTTTGAATGATTGGTGGTTCCGGAGGAAAATTTAATGGTTCAGGATCAATGAATTGTCCCTGAATATTCTCCGGATTCTCAATTGTGAAGTCGGGTTCAAAAAATGGATTATCGGAAATTTGAATTGGAGTACTTGATCGACTGGATGACGATTCTAAAGAAAAATCAACGGCGGTAATATTTGCTAGATGTCTTGATCTAGTTACAGGTGGTGAACGTACAAAAGGTGGTGAACGTCTTGCTCGGTGCATTCACTGAATATCCTATTAGTTTTTAAAAGGAAAGAAAAATTATATAAGTTATCTAATTAATAGACTTTTCTGATTTTGCCCACGTTTCGAATAGCCAAAAGATGCAGCAGAGGGGCAGGATTCGTTTGGTCTCAATATAATTGAGGACTGTTTGGCTCCAATAACCCGGTCCAGAAAATTTTGTACGAAACAGAAAATTTTGATGTCTATCAATTTAACCACTTAAAATAAATTTTCGTAATTTTAAGAAATTTAGATAAGAAGTAGAAAAAAAAAAATCTATGTCCTAAAACTAGAATAGCGAGAAATAAGAAAGAAAAAGAGTGCGTCGAAAAAGAAAAAGAAAAGGGTTGAAAAATAAAAGGCGTCGGAAAATAAGAAATAAAAAGAAATGACTTATAGAACTTAAAAACACTCGACTAACCCAACCTTATTACTATCACTAACTTAAAATTATAATCGCAATTTGAGATTACTAATTGGAATGATAATTGATACATAGGTAAAAGGTGTCTAAAAATATTAAAGCTTACAAGTAAAACTATATCCCAAATGGCAATAACCTAAAAAAAAATAATAATAAAATTTAAAAAGGCGTCGCAAAATTCTAAAGCACCTAGATCTTAGTCTAAAGAAAAAGCACTTAAGGGATTTTACGACAAAGCCTAAAAATCTATAAATAAAAATAACTATGGCAAAAATTAAGTTTAAAACTAAAAACTAGCGAAAAACACAAATATTACGCTAAAACAATTAAAAGGGGACAAAATATAAAAATATACTAAAAGTTGTAAAAAGTACAATTTTTATAAAAATATTATTTTTATATTATTTATTTTATAAAATTATTAATTTTAAATTTTAATTAAACTAATTTAACTAAAAATACAAAATAATAAATAAACTAAAGTAAATTAATTAAAATAATTAAACCTAATTAGGGTTAAATTTAAATAATAAAAATAAAAACCCGTAATTAATGCCTGATTAGGGTTCTGTGTACCCGTGTCAGGGTTCCTCCGCCAGTCGCGGTTCCACCTGGCAAAAATCTCCGCGAGTCGCGGGGTTCGAAATTCTGGATGACAGGCTGTTTCGGTTGACACGTTTCGACGTAATTAAATTATTTTTTTTAAATTATATTTTTCTGTTTTTAATTTAATTAAAATATTTATATAAATTTAATAAAACTTATATTTTAAAAACTAGAATAGAAATAAAAATATGTTTCAATTTTATAAATAAAAATCTTAAAACTAGATTTATATATAAATTTTTTTTTTTCGGTTTTTGATTTTATGATTTAAATAAAAACAAAATATTTAAATAAAACTTATATTTTTATAAAATAAAAATAAAGAAACTTTATAAAACTTAAATATTTAACAAACTCTTAAAAATATTTATATTTTTGTTTTCTTTTTATATTTTCGAATATTTAAAACGTATTTTTACAAAAGCGTATTTTATAAAAGTAAACTAAAAATAAAAAAAATCTTTTTTTTTTATATTTAGCGTTGCGCTTTCGGCTTTTAAGCAAGAAATTGAGTTCCCCGGCAGCGGCGCCAAAAATACTTGATAGTTAAAGCTAAGGGGTATAAAATACTATTAAATTTTACAAGGAAATACTATTAAATACGATACAATTTTACACAAGATATTTATTTATTTATTGAATGGATATACTTAAACCTTGCTACAACACTTATAGGCAGTGTACCTAATCGTACAGTAGTGTAGTTTTTACTAAGTCCGGTTCGTTCCACAGGGAATCTTTTTCACAAAGCTTAACGCTATATTAGTTTAAATTTATAAAAATACAAATATATATATATATAAGTAATATTATTATTATAAAGGGGGGTTTTTACCGTTTAATAACCGGTTTGTCGATTTTAAAACTTTAGTCGCAGTTAAAACCAAATGTAAAATATTAAATAAATAAAAGACTTAATTTAAAGCGTAAAGTAAATAACGATAATGAAATTGCGATAAATAAAAGTGCGATAAAATAAACTTGCGATAATTAAAAAGTGCAATTAAATACAATAACAATAAAAGTGCGATAATTAGAAGTGCAATTAAATATAAAATAAAGGAAATTAAATATGAAATAAAATAATTATGCTTATTTAAACTTCCGTAATCATGATGTTTGACGTGTTGATTTTAGTTTTATGCCCATGGGTTAATTGTCCTTTGTCCTGGATTATTTAATATGTCCGTCTGATTTTTGTCCATAACAGTCCATCAGTCATAAATATAAAGTGCGAGTGTCCTCGTCAAATTATCCTTATACCCGAAGTTAAATATTCCAACTAATTGGGACTTAAACTATAACAAGGTTTTATTACTTTGTTTAATAATTACACCAGGATGTCGACTGAGTGTAACCCAAGGTTTTAATACTTTGTTATCAATTATGCCAAGTGTCTTTGTACATAATTTCACCCCTGTTTTAATAATTCTAGTGGCTATTAATCCATTCCCGTGTCCGGTTAAATGAACGATTATTCGTACATATAAATACCCCGCCCATCGTGTCCGATCGAGTGTAAATGGTTATTTATAGGGACGTCCAATTGTAAATCTTTATATTAAAATTAACAAACTTTCATTTAGTTAAACAAATATAAAGCCCATTAATATCCCATAGTCTAATTTCCACAAGTGTCGTTCTTTTGTCCAAACCCCAATTATGGTACAAAGCCCAATTACCCAATTTTAATATTTTTAGCCCAACATCATGATTACTTCGGATTAAATAAGCATAATACTAACTTAGCTACGAGACATTAATGTAAAAAGGTTGAACATAACTTACAATGATTAAAAATAGCGTAGCGTTACACGGACAGAATTTCGACTTACACCCTTACAACATTCGCTAACACACCCTTATTATTAGAATTAGAATTAAAATTAAAATTAAAATATAAATTATAAATATAAATATTACGTATAGATATAGAGAGGATGGATTATGGATATTTTTGCGATCAAACTGCGTTTGCTTTTATAGGGATTTGAGTCCAGGTGAGCTCCGCGAGTCGCGTAATTTTTTGCCTTCAAACTCCGCAACTCGCGGAGTTTGAAATTACAGCTCACCCAGCTTTGGCTCTTTGTTTGCCGATGGATTTTTAATATAAATATAATATATAAATAATTTTAAGAATTATTTAAATATTATATTATATTTATGTGCATAGTTGACTCGTAATTTTTAGTCCGTTGCGTCGAGCGTTGAGAGTTTACTCATGTCCCGGTTCCGGATTTTCGAACGTCCTTGCGAATAATTTAATATCTTGTACTTTGTGTTTTGAATCTTGTACTCTTGTAATTTCGAGACGTTTCTTATCAATAATTGGAACCACTTTGATTGTATTTTGTACTTTTGAGCTTTTTGGACCTTTGCGTCTTCAATTCGTCGAATCTGTCTTTTGTCTTCACCTTTTATTATTTAAACGAATATCACTTTTAAATAGAACAATTGCAACTAAAAGCTTGTCTTTCTTGAGGAATAATGCTATGAAATATATGTTCTTTTTTATCATTATCAAATATTCCCACACTTGAGCGTTGCTTGTCCTCAAGCAATATAGTCTTGAAATACTAGAATCACTTCTTTATTCTTCACACTTTGTACATCAGTGATTTCTATACGGCGGTATAAACAATGGTAGTAACGATATGGTTTACAGTCTCACATGACTATAAAAATTTAGATCCATTAAGGAAATTGGATCTTTATGAAAACATTTAATCTTTTGAAAATTAAATCTAGTTTTTACCCTAGATAAGTTTTCCGGAATAACCCTTCACCGGTGTTTGCAAATTCTTTTTGTGGGTTTGGTGGGTTTCAGATTTGAAAATTTTAGCTTAAAACTTGTGGTTTTGTGTCACCCACTTGATAACCTTGTATTAGGAAAGCAACACGTCCAGTATACTTGCTCCGTATATTACCTTTTGGTAAACTACCGTCCGGTTGTAAAGGAAAGCGTTGAACAAGCAACTGTTAAGGCAATGTCCCCTGACATGCTTTTAATTATGGTCTATAACGTGTCGGACGCAATCCTTGGTAGGAGCAATAGTAAAGCTCACCCTTATAATTTTTCGGTCTGGCACAAGGTCCTGTCTTTGACCATGCTATGTAACCACCATTCTTACGGTTGACACCCGATTTGGTTCAGGTGACCTAATGAATTCCAGGTGAATTCCTAGGATTTTACGTTCAAAGGTAATGAACGCATTGAAAATGGGTTTTCAGAAAACAAATCGGTTTATAATTTGATCAAAATATTTTCTCGTTCAAGCTCGAGTTTAGATATCATTGAATTCCATGAGTTTGAATTCTCAATCTTTAAGGTCAATCTCAAGGATTGAGTAATATCAGTCTTAAAAGCTGATTTTTGATCTCTAAGGAGATTATCCTTTCTGGAGATCTGATTCATTAGTCTTATCCAGCTAATTTGCACCGTCGATAGAATGGAACCAATGGCTCTTAGATCCTAGTAGCTATGATGATCATGGCTGAGAAACCCATTCTTCTTTTATTAATATTCGAATGTTTTAAAATCTGTAACTATAGGCATGTATGTCTCTAGCCTCCTGTGCTAGCTCATTTTATACAGCATATCACTATATGCTGCATATGTAAATTTCTCTGATTAATAGAAAGTTTTCTTCCTTTCAAAAAAATAATAATAATTAAAATAAGATATTAAATAAAAATAGAGGTGTTAATAGCTTAGAAAGTAGTTCAATTCTGAATGATTCAGTTTAGTCATTCAACATCATCCATCTGTATGAATTAATACACAAACGTGTGTTGGTGATTTTAATGTCATCTAACAATCATTTTAGGTAATTGGAATTTACTTGAAAAACAAGAGTTATCTAGTTATACTTAGTAACGGGTTCGGAGAGTGCGGAGTGCACCCCCGTAAGGGTTGACTAGACACTGTCGCAATATAATGGGGGTCAAATGTGACGATCGCTCCAAATCCATATGGACGAACACGTCATTCATCGATTTCATTGCGAGGTATTTGACCTCTATATGATACGTTTTGTAAACATTGCATTCTTTTGAAAAGGCACACCATAAATGAAAATTTAAATCAAAGGTTTTCGACATCTGATGATTTTTACATATAGACAATCACCGTAAATAAGTTTACAATAGTACTTCCATTGGCGATGCAGTCAAAATATGATGCATGGTGATGATTTGGTGAATGCAACGTTTCCTTGATAAATATGCCATGTAAGACTCCATGCACATAGCTTGTCTAACATATAAGCAAACAGCGGAAGACTTCTAGGAACCTGAGAATAAACATGCTAACAAGTGTCAACACAGAGGTTGGTGAGTTCATAGTTTTAGTGTTTCGCATAATCTGTATATAAAAGTGGATCACAAGATTTCAGTTATTTCATCCAGAAACGTTTATCAAAATATTCTACAAAATTGAGCACCCTGGTAACTAAACTTAACGTATATATAATTTGTACCCTTTGTATAATCATCTTAATAATACACGTAAACCAACGTGTACGTTTCTCAAATAGCATACGTCCGTTAAAAGGCTAGTGCTCTAGCTCGGAAGGGGATATCAAGCCCTATGGATCCATATACTACTACTCGCGCCCACCAGTTCTTATAACTGGCAGTTACTAGTTACCAAAGCTATGGGATTTTCGGTTCAAACTCAGTATAGAATTTAGTATGTACTTGTATCCATTGTGTTTAAAATAAAGTGCATGTATTCTCAGCCCAAAAATATATATTGCAAAAGCATTTAAAAAGGGAGTAAATGAAACTCACCTTAGCAGCATATAAAGTCGTTCACCAAAATGTGATCGAAACACGGATTACCAAATAACCGTAGATCTCAACCTAGAGAACATATGTTGGTCAATAAATGTCTATCAAGCTAGGTCAGGTCATAGTGTATCACAATCCTAATGCTCGATATCGACATACAAAAGTTATCCAATGTTGTTTCAAAAAGTCAATTTTGACAATAGTTTAACAAAACGAGACGTACCTTATATAAGGATTCATTTACCCGGTTGGTAATATTCAAAAATCCATTTTATCAATCTTGTAAACAAGTTGTTTAAATCTTAATTGCAGATTCAAAAGCAATTTCAATTAACGTCAATCATAATTCAGTTTATCATATCTTTTAATACGTTCATCGAAACTATTCGGTATCTAAATGAAAAGTTATTGATTTTTCGCCAGCTTTCCAAAAACATGTATATCATATACCTTTTACTAGTAATATATGTATTTAATTCGCGATTCATTATAAACTATTTAATGACGAAATTTAGCATACAAGTATATATAAATATATATACTCGAGCACTAGACATGGATACACAATTAATATATAAAAGATAAGATATGAATACTCACGTATCAATATTGTGATTCAATATTGCAGGAAAGTGCGTAGACGCAACAGAGATGATAAACACTAGGTTTGATTTGCAAACAATACTCATGAACATTACCCATAACCTCCATAGCTATAACCCATAGTTTTCTTAACCCTATTCCGCTCGAAAAACCATTTTGAAAGTGACATGCTCATGACCTAGTCGTAGTATTTTATGTATAATACTAATTAGTAATATTACTACTAATAATATTAAGATTAATAATAATATTAATCTTAATAATAATAATAATATTAATATTAATAATAATAATAATAATAATAATAATAATAATAATAATAAATATAAATATAATTGAGAGACAGAGAGATTTGAGAAGAAGAAAGTAAATAAATTTGAAAAAAACTGCGAGCTTTATAGACCTGGCCTGATTTCCACTGCCATGCGATCGCATGGCTGGGCAGTGTAATTCCCATGCGATCGCATGGGAAACTTTTCCAGCTCACAATGTTTTGGCAACTAGCTCGTCGACATATTTTTATAATATATATAATATATAATTTAAATTAATTAATTATATATTATATTTTATTCTCGTGCATAGTTGATTTGTAATTTTTGTTTCGATAAGTCGTACGTCGTCACTCGACTTATGTCCCAGTTCCGGTTTTTCGAATGTCTCTTCGTACGCTGAGAAAACTTGTACATTACATTTTGGGACACGTACCTTAGTCAAAATATAACCTTAAATTATCCCTAAATTATATCACTCAAAATATAACTTATACATTTGAGTGTTTTGGTTATTTACTTCTATAAATCATCGTCTCGTTATTTGTTAAAATACATTTTAAAATAGTGTTTACTGTAGCAAAGTTACTGTAGCAATTCACTGTAGCAAATTCAATTTCACTGTAGCAAGTAGTGATTTTCGAAAACACTGTAGCATTTTGGGTACTGTAGCAATTTGAAAATACTGTAGCAAATTAGTGTTTTACTGGTTCATCTTAAACGCTTTAGTTAACTTATCTGAATATCAATCGAATCAATAAATGAATGTTACTATCGTTTACTAAATAACTTAAAATTATATATATGTATATATCTTTTTAATATACATAAATCAGTTTTTAAATACACATTGGAAGTTATTTATAAATAAATTTTAATAATAAATATTTCAACTTATCATATATATTCAAATAGATATTTAAACCAATAAGTTTAATGTACGGTACCAAACAATTAATACATTGTTACCTTTTCAAGTTATAGTATATATGTATCTATTTACATATAATTGTTCGCGAATCGTCGAAAACAACCGAATGGTATTTAAATATATAAAAGTAGTTCAAAAATTTTGAGATTCAGTTTTACAGACTTTGCTTATCGTGTCGGAAATGTTAATCATACAAAGATTAAATTTAAATTTGGTCAGAAATTTCCGGGTCATCACAGTACCTACCCGTTAAAGAAATTTCGTCCCGAAATTTGCGTGAGGTCGTCATGGCTAACAATAAAAATGTTTTCATGACGAATATGAGTCGATAACTAGAGTTTTATCACGGTTGAATAATATAGATACAACAATCCAATTACTCGAAGCGTATGAGAGAAGTTATCGTAATCAAGTGAAATGGAGAATAAAGATGCGTCTTATCTCTTGATGTAGTAACAATTGATTTCCGGATTTTAAGGAATAGAAAATCTTCATAATCTAAATAAGATTTGATTCTTCAGAATTTGCGGAAATTAGGATTTTCTTTGATTAAATGCATAATCTGCCTCGATTGCTATGTCTGATATTTCGCTTATAAATTGACCACTTCCATTTCATTTATTTTCACCATTCCTATAATCTTCTTCCTTATTTCATACTTACAAAAGATTTGTGAAAATGCTTCATCCAGTTCTGATTCTTGATATTTTCTTGGCTATCATATCATTCATGCTTCATCCGAAACCTCAACTGAAGTGGTACTTTACTTTGTATCGAAAAGTTCCCGCCAAACGGTATGACTTTTGGTCAACCGATTTCCCGCCAAAAATGAAAATTTCCACCCTTTTATTTCACCCGCCGAAATTAACGAATATTCATTTTCGTTTTGGCAGCTTGCTTTTTTATGAATAAAAACAGAATTAGAAACTCATTCTCACTAATACTATAATTTGACCTCTTCTTGCCTAGAATCAGATTGCGTTCTTGTCTTATCCCAATTAAAATTTTGTGCAACCCGAGGCAGGAAAGAGTCGAAATACTTAATTTGAAAAGTGTTCCGTGATTCAAGAATCAATCAATGATTATGAATCTGCAACCCGTTTTATAACTACGTGATGAATATTAAATGATTGAACATTTCGATTCTAAACATTTAAATTAAAAAGTAATTAAACAGTTTATAACCATAACCATTTACACAAAAGTAAATACAATGGTTAATGTACGTAAAGTAAAACAGCCATCAAACTTAAAACGAGAATGGCTCTTTAACCAATTTTCATTCCGACTTTTATCTCCTTCAGTCTCTTAGTTCTAGCCCATTGAGCATGTGGCATCCCTGTCGTTTTTTGACGTATTTGATCCCCATATTTTAAAAATGTTGTATGGGTGGTCACTCCGGCTAACTTCCGTTTAAAAAAGTCTATTAATTTTTATCATGAGAATTGCATGTGAGGGTAAATACTTTTCTTCTCTTTTTTTATCTTCTAATTTCATCATCTATCTCTATCTTCCCCAAGTCAAAAACACCATTTAAACTCTAAACTAAAACTCAAGCTAAAATCCAACAACGAACCCACAACCATATCATATATAAATCAAGATCTGAAAACTTGAAACTCATTATAACCCACGGTTTGTTCACACCGGAGGTCGTAAACAAAGCTAGAAACCCTTCATATATTAAAAGCTACAATCTCACACACATATACACAAACTCATTAGTACGAAGTTATAAAAATAAAATCACACACCTACAAATTCATATCGATATTACCTTCCATAAATATAATCACCACTAAATCCCAACTTAAAACCCATTAAATTCTTAAAATAAAACCTAATCTTAGCAAATCACCACCACTGAGAAGTCGATGAAGAACAGAGACATCGGTGTTTGTCGGAATTTGTCGGTGGAGCTGCGGTGGTTTGAAATACAAACTCCTTACGTTCTCCACCTTCAGATTTACTTTTATAGAGCATCATGCTGTTACTATTCTTAAATTCCGAAGCACTCCTGGGCCAACGATGAGGAAGTGCCACCATCACCAATTTATGGTAACCTCAACTTAAATTTTAATTTAATCAAGCTAAGTAACGGCGAGATCACTTGAAGTGATTGGAAAAACTAAAAGCCCCAATCTTAATTTTATGAGGTGCTGAATTGAAAGCATTTATTTGGCTATAAATGTAAATGAACTGGAAAAAATTAGTTTTTAAAAGGAAGGTTCCGACTTATGCACACGAAGGTCCTTTTTGATTTTTATTATTTATTATTCTTTAATTTCAGAGTTATGAACACGATAGAGTTTCGGATATGAATGATTTTAGTTAGTGGTTTTTAGAACATGAGTTTTTCAGCTTCTTATTTTTAACTTAAAATTGTAGTGACGGGTTTGTGTTAGCAATGATTCGGAGGTGGTGATTGTGTTCATATTTTCAGAACTAGGGAGTTACTTTTTTATTTGTGGATATGAATATGAATATATTTATGAATTAAGTTTGTGTTATGAATCTAAAGATGTGGTTGGGTTTTGATTTGGTTTTAAGTTTGTGTTATATTAAGTTGAAGATGAAGATGAAGGGTAATTTACCCTCAAATGCAATGCTCACGTCAAGAATTAACAGAGACATTAAACGGGAATTTGATGGAAGGACCGAAGCACCATTTATAAAATACATAGATCAAGTACGTCAAAAAATGACAAGGACGTCACATGCAAAATAGACTAAAATCAAGGGACTAATGGAACAAAAAAGTCTTTCCTTTCTAAAACAAATTTTTTTTATAAAGTTGTTGTCAATAAAATTTCATTTTTTTCTTTGCATTGAAACTGAGCAATTACTATTGCATGATAACTGTTTTGCTATGTATCATCAAATTTTGGCATATATCATGAATTGAATACTTAATTTATAAGGCTGATTTTTCAGGATAGCCAACTAGCATACACGTCTTGACGTCTAAATTCTTTTTGTAAGTTTAGATAAAATTTATTTATATATCAAAACAATTATATAGTTGAATTTACAGTCTGGCGAAACTAAACATGATAAACATAACAATGTACATGAACCATAAAATAGCAGACAACTTCTTTGTTGCATTTTGTAGTTTAGGTAATTCCCCTAATGAGTTGATTAGCTAATTTCAGTTTGAACATTCGGGTTAAAACATATACTTTTGGGTTGAATAGCCATGTGAGCCAAACTATACCACATTTCTTTCAAGAGTCAAAGATCCAATCAAAACTTTTAATTTGAATTTCATTAACGAATGTTGCATAGTTAAGACGATCTTTACCAAATGCGAAGGTGATATGGCTCAATTTACACATAATTATCTCGCAATATTGGGTTCCATTCGAGTTTTTTCCTGTTTAATAATGAAGATATTATGATGATTTTAGTGGAAGATTACACCTTTTATGTCAAGGTGGGGTTTTGGTTGATAGTTGGTAATTTATGGTGGTTTTCGAGTGTTTCGGAGCTAAAATATCATCTATAAAGTTCCACGTTCGAACCCAAGTTTACGCCAAAAGTTAAAGTGAGTTTTTAAGCTTCAAGTGATGTTTCAGGTTTCGCTATCGCGAGGTTTTGTTCCCAATTCACGAGAAGGAAGTCGAAGGCATGTACATGAATTGAGAAAGTGAAAATCGAACGTGAATTCCAGAAATAACAGGTCTTGTGATCGCGAGCCTGTAGGTGCATCTGACCTCGCGATCGCGAGGTAGTCTGGTACCAAGTTGTTTTGTTTAAATACCTATTTTCGAGTAGCTTTTAGAGATATATGTTTTTGGACGAATAGAAGTCGTTTTTAGGTGACTTTAGGGTTTCAAAGGCCATTCTTCACCAAAAAAAAAAAAAAAAAAATCTAAACATCAAAGTTGAAGATTGGATCATTACAACATCATTGGTACTCTAGTATTCCATTATATTAGTGATTTTATGATGAATTCTACTGTTTTCAATTATGTGTTTGATTTTATTTTGAACATGTCAGGATAAAACGATTAGTGTTTACTTAAATGTATTAACTTTTGGTTGTGGATTGTTCTTAAACTTTTGGATTTATGTCTCATTATTGAATTATAATAGTTGAGCTAGATAAAAAGAACCATTGTTGCGTTTATTAATTACTTTAGATTAGTTACATAACATGTTGACTAGTTTATGAGAATTTCCTAGTGATAAAACAGGTTATACTTCAACACTTAGTGATCTAGACAATTACATGTGAGTGTAATTGGTGATTAATTGGTAACTCGATAACGTAGTCATGTAATTGCTTCGAGTTATCGTTTTAAATAAGGTTTTATGTGAATTTAACCTGGATTGAGTCTCAATAGTTTAATCAAGTGTAGTTTAATCTTTCAAGGGTAATTTATGTGATTTCACTAACTTTGTTAGACTATTCACTAACTTTGTTAGACTAAGACTTTGTGAAAAGCCATAAAACTATATAATTAAACGTTTAATTAGTTATAAGTAAAAGAACAATCCGCACCAATCGTGAACCATTTGAGTGGACACTGTTTCATCTATTGATTGTTATTTGATTATTTCAATTCATATTTAGTTATATTAAAATCCCCAATTTTCACAACTTTATCTTTAATACAATTATTAGTCTTTTAAATTCTAAACAACTACTCTCTGAGGAACAAATCTGTGCTTGCAAAATCTTTACTGCATTGATCATGATAGTTGCCTGATTAGTGTGTTAAAACCGTTTAGTTTTGTATGGATCTTAGATGTAGTTTTACTACATCAACGTTTTGGCGCCGCTGCCGGGGAGCGGTGTTGCTTTGGGATTTAAAGCTTTTAGTTCTTCGATCCTTTCGTGGGAACTTCTTTCTACTAAAGTTTCTTTTTGTTATTTTATTTTGTTTGGGTTTTACACACTTGTGTTTGTCGTGGTGTGATCACGGGTTAGATGAAACTGAACTCTGGAACCGTCTAGAGCTTACCACACGCGCAACAAGGTTAAAGAAGAGCAGTCGATTTTAGAGGGTTTTGCTGCGTTACCCTGTTATATCTCAGATTCTGAGTTTGTTAAAGAGGAGCCACCAATGGTAGATCCTAATGATCAACTGATGTAGAGTGCTAGGCAAACCGCACCGCCTACACTACCACCTCCGATTAGAAGACCAGATATTACGATTGAGACATTTGTGGTTAAGCCTCAATTTATTCATATGGTCCGGGAAAACATGTTCGACGGAAGAACCGGTAATGCATTCTAGCATATAGAGCAGTTTGATGAGATGTGTGGTTTGTACAAGAAAAAGGATGTGAGCATGGATGCATTAAAGTTGAGACTTTTCTCTTATTCTCTTACGGGGGATGCTAAGGATTGGTTGAAATCTCAACCATCTAATTCTATCACTACATACATAGATCTTTGCAACAAATTTATTAATCAATATTTTTTGCCAGTAAAGATTGAAAGGTTGAAAGGTGAGATCAATTCATTTGCTCAGAAGTTTGGTGAGTCTCTACACGATGCATGGAACAGGTCGAAGAATATGTTGCGTGACTATCCTCAACACGGGTTAAATGTTGGTCCAATTGTGCAAATATTTTATCAGAGTATTGATGAGCTCACACGGGGTATCTTAGACTCCTCAGCTGGAGGAGTGTTTCTTTATAAGACGCCAAATCAGGCGTACCAGCTTTTAAAAGATATGCCCCAACACACTTCTGAATGGTCATCAAGCAGGAATATTCCAATGAAGAAGATAGTTTATAGTGTGTATGATGAAGATGATGGTAATGGTATGACTCTTGCTTCATTCTCAAATCAGATGATGACTTTTGGTATAGAATTCGAAAATTCAAACAAGATTGTGGTTGCGATGCAAGTGGGTTGTGAGCGTTGTAAAGGGCCACATTTGATCAAAGATTGTGATATTAATGATAGGCTGATGATTGATTAAGTTCATTATGCGTGAAATCAGTTTCAAGGTAGTTCACGTTATCAAAGAAATGGACCACCGGAGTTCTACAAACAAAACTACGAACAACCTTTTAACCAAAATCAGTATGTGCAAACAACCGAACCTTAAGCTGTAAACAATTTTGGTTTGGAAGATATGATTAGAAGTTATATGGTGAAGCAAGAGGAAAAAGAGGAGTTTTGAAACAGAAACTTCGCAATCAGCAGGCTACTATTCAAAACCTCAAGAGGGATATGGGTCGTATTATTGTTAATGGAATGACCACCGGGTACTCTTCCATCTAATACCCAAGTCAACCCTAATAATCATGTTAATGGAAGTCAGAATGTTGGTTCTTCAGATGGTCTTCAAAAGAAAAAAGAACCTGAAGTTTCTCATTTTTCGCAAGTTAATGCTGTGATGCCCCGTACAAAACCATCGTGTACGAATCATCAACAACAAAATCATTACAAGGTCAAATACTATATGCGGTTTCAAAACAAGTTTGCACACATGAATAAGGGTGACATTTTAACCAACGTCAAATGTTTCACAACCAAAAGTATGCTTCTACGAATAGCAAGCACAAATAATAATACGTGACCCATCGGTCGTTACAAATACATCGTTTCAAAAGTAATATAGTTTGAATGCAAAATAAGCATTTCATGTGGTGACATCTCTAATAAGCGCAGCGGGTGTCTACAAAGCATGACTAGTACAGCGGAAGCAAGCAAACCTTAAGCACCTGAGAAAAACATGCTTAAAAACGTCAACACAAAGGTTGGTGAGCTATAGTTTAAGTATAACAGTAATGTAAGGTAGGCCACGAGATTTCAGTGCTTCAACAGCGTTTCAAAACAGTATGAAAAGTATATGTATAACCGTGGGCACTTGGTAACTAACTTAACGTTTATCACCCCCTAAAAGTACACTTGGCGAGTGCGTATATTTACGAAGTATTAAACACCCGTTAAATGCTAGCACTACTAGCCCGAGTGGGGATTTCAAACCCTATGGATCCATATCTAAGATTCGCGTTCACCGGTTCAAAAACCAATGACTAAACGTTTCCGAGCTAAGGGGAAAGTTTATGCCGTTGTATAACCCACACATATATAAAGTTTAAGTACTCGTGCCTAGTATGTAAAATGTAAAATGCGCATGTATTCTCAGTTCTCAAAATAGTTAAAGTAAAAAGGGATACTATAACTCACAGTGGAAAGTGGTAAAAGTCGATACGCGGAAAGGTAAGCAAAGTAGTTTGGTCCGGAAGGTCCTCAACCTAAGTCAAAAGTTACTAAGTCAGTAAATCATTCCTAAAGGTTTAAAAGTATGTAAATTAGGTCTTAAGTACCATCATCATTCATCATTAAAAAAAAAGCGTAAAGTAAGTTTTAAGTCAAGACTAGGGTTTGAAATAAAGTCTGACTTCGTTTATTCGCCACGACCTCTATACAAACTTAAATGAGGTGAGACCAGTGGCCATGGCTCCGTATATGAGTCCCCTAGAGGATGAAAAATTTACAGAACAAAACTCGTCTTCATTTGACCGTGGTGATGGTTTAAGTGCGAGTAGGTCAGAAATTTCAGCACAACGTTAATAGGGTGTAGTGACTTTCGGGAGGCCATAGATCCTAAACCGTAACTCGGATTAAGACAAGGTCTAAACAAAAAATCATCTACTCGAACCGAACTAACTGAAAATTAACTTTATAGTAGCCCAGGTAGTCTGATCAGTTCCAGAAACAGTAAGAAATGTGTTCCGGTGGGTTCTTGGTGTTTGATGCTCATCACGGTTCTCATCCTAGATGCGTATAGCTTCAAGTGTACAACTCGTTGATGGGTTTGCATCATATTTACCAAGTTTTGACCATCATAACACTAGTGTAAGTCTAAGATAAGTAGCACAACTCATTTAAGTGTTGTAAGTAGTTTGATGAACCAAAGTTACATCAAGATCTTAGATCCGACACATACATGAATTATAAAAGTAATATTATGCTACAAACTTGAAAGTAAACTAAATAATCAAGATCATAAGTTGTAGAACTTAGATCTTAGCTAGATCTTAAAGATCCTAGACTAGAAAGTCTAGATCTAGTGTTCTTAAGTTAGATCCTAAGTTACAAAACTTGGATCTACACTTTAATGAAACCATAAGTTAGGAAACTTAAATTTTCAACTTGAAAAATGTATGTAAGCTTGTAAGCTCTTATTTACAACAAAATTAGAAGACCATAAGCTATAGAAACTTAGATCCAACACAAGTATATGAAGTTATAACTAGAAAGTTATACTTCCATATTCTTGAACTTATAAAGTTAACTTTTAGTTCCAAGAAATATGAGATCAAGATTAACTAGTAATACTTGACCAAAATAACAATATTACAACTTTAATGTACTTACAAAAGAAAGAAATAAACTAAAGTACAAGTATTATGTTCATGTTTGTTTCATACTTAGGAAGATTAAAATCAAAGTTTGAATCTTAGGATTTAAGTCTACAAACATGAACACAAGTATGATAATGAAACTTATGAACTTTAAATCTTGAAAACATTTAAATGTAGAACCATAAACTAACAAGTTTAGGTTCTTGTTCTTGGTTCTTCATCAAACAAAAGATGGAAGAAAACAAGATTTATGAAGATACAAACTAACAAGTTTGATCTTTAATCAACACAACAACAAGTAACTAGTAAATGATGATGATGGAACTTGAATTTAAAAGAAAGAAAAGAAAGAAAATAAGTTTATTACTTACAAAGTTTTGAGAGAAAAAAGAGAGAAAAAAAGTGCAAGTAAGTATGTGTGTGTAAAAGTGAAGTGAACTAGCAAATAAGTATCAAGAAAAATTGAAAAATGAACTCCCTCCCACCCCATCAAACCCACGGTTTTTGTAGCTCAAAAGGGAAGGGTCCAAATCTACTTTCTTGTGTTGGAGAATAGTGAGAGCTTGGAATGGCATTAAAGCTAAATGTTTTGGGAAAATGGTGTAAGTAAACTTGTAACTAGATTCCTTACTTATGTTAATTAATCCATGCTTTCATAAATAAATCACTAGCTTAAAAGATGGGCTTACTAGTCCATTAAGTGTGTAGGGTGGGCTTCCAAGTCCATTTCCAATAATAAAAGCCCAAGTCCAAGTAAGTATGCAATTAACCCAAATAAAGCCCAAGTAATTTACTAGTAACCTTAGTTAATTAAAATGATTAATAATAAATAATCATGAATGTAAAGAATATTCAAAAATATTATTCGTGAAAAATACGTGCAACACAAAGACAAGTCGGGCCATGAAAAGTTAAATACGGTAACAAGTAACACGTATACGAACACGTTTATTTAAAACGCAAGCATTAATAATAAATTATTAATAATTAAACGTTAGAAAATCCAGGGTCGTTACATTACCCACCTGTTAAAGAAAATTTCGTCCCGAAATTTTAAGCTGATGTAGATGGAGGAGTTGGGAAAAGGTGAGGATACTTCTGCATCATTTGATCCTCTCGTTCCCAGGTAAACTCAGGTCCTCGTTTGGCATTCCATCGTACCCTGACGATCGGAATCTTGTTGTGTTTCAAAGTTTTGATCTCACGGTCCATAATTTCAACAGGCTCTTCCACGAAGTGGAGTTTGTCGTCAATCGTAAGTTCCTCCAATGGTATGACATGTTCCAGTTCAGCAAGACACTTCTTCAAATTTGATACATGAAAGGTAGGATGAACGGAGCTCAATTGAGTTGGAAGATCCAAACGGTAAGCAACGGGTCCACACACTCCAAGATTTCAAAAGGACCAATGTATCGCGGGTTTAACTTTCCGCGTTTTCCAAAACGGTTCACACCTTTCCAAGGCGCGACCTTCAACATTACACGGTCACCCACGTTGAATTCGAAGTCCTTACATTTAAGGTCGGCATAACTCTTTTGACGATCACAGGCCGTCTTAAGTCTCGCTTGAATTTGGACAATCTTCTCAGTAGTTTCATGGACTATCTCGGGTCCGGTGATTTGCGTTTCGCCTACTTTGGCCCAACAAATAGGAGATCGGCACTTGCAGCCATACAATGCTTCAAAATGTGCGGCATTAATACTCGAATGATAACTGTTGTTCTAAGAGAATTCGGCTAGCGGAAAATGCCTTTCTCAGGCCTTTCCAAAATCAATGACACATGCACGCAACATGTCTTCCAAAGTCTGAATCGTGCGTTCGCTTTGTCCGTCGCTCATGTCGAGACGGGTTCCCAAGGCTTCTTGCAAAGAACGCCAAAATCTGGAAGCAAAACGGGGATCGCCATCTGAGATGATCGATAAGGGCACACCATGACGAGATACAACCTCTTTTATGTATAATTGAGCGAGTCTTTCCATCGTATCCGTTTCCTTCATGGCTAAAAAGTGTACAGATTTAGTGAGTCGGTCAACAATAACCCAGATGGTATCGTATCCGCCCACCTTCTTTGGTAACTTCGTAATGAAATCCATTGTTATCCTTTCCCACTTCCATTGCGGGATTTCTGGTTTTTGAAGTAACCCAGAAGGCCTTTGATGCTCGGCCTTAACTTTCGAGCAAGTCAAACACTTACTAACATAAGTTGCAACGTCCTTCTTAAGATTAGGCCACCTGTACTGTTCCTTAAGATCGTGGTACATTTTGCCGGCTCCTGGATGAATCGAATATCTCGACTTGTGGGCTTCATCTAGTATAAGGTTCCGTAGATCTCCATAACGAGGTACCCAAATTCTTCCGGCATAGCATCGGAGTCCAGTTTCCTTAACCTCGAATCGTGAGGCAAGAATGTTCAAGTATTCCTGAGATATATTCTCCTCCTTGAGAGCCTCATCTTGGGCTGCTCGGATCTGGCTATTGAGGTTCGAATGAATGGTGATGTTCAGTGCCCGAACACGAAGAGGTGCCATCCTCTCCTTGCAGCTCAAAGCGTCAGCCGCAACATTGGCCTTGCTAGGGTGATAACGAAGTTCACAATCATAGTCGTTCAGCGTCTCGATTCATCGACACTGTCTCATATTCAGTTGCTTCTGATCGAAGATGTGTTGGAGGCTTTTATGATCGGTGAAAATAGTGCTCTTAGTTCCATAAAGATAGTGTCTCCACAGCTTTAATGCAAAGACAACGGCTCCAAGCTCGAGATCGTGCATAGTGTAATTTCGCTCGTGAATCTTCAGTTGTCGGGAGGCGTAAGCAATAACCTTTGTTCGTTACATCAGTACACAACCAAAGCCACTTTTCGAAGCATTGCAATAAATGACGAAATCGTCACTGCCTTCAGGAAGTGATAAGATTGGTGCGGTGGTTAACTTCTTTTTCAAGGTTTGAAATGCTGATTCTTGTTCGGGTTCCCAAATGAACTTCTTCCTTTTTGTGAGTCAGCGCGGTCAAAGGACGCGCAATCAGAGAGAAACCTTCAATAAATCTTCGGTAGTAACCGGCGAGACCTAAAAATTGGCGGATATGAGTTGGAGTAGTGGGGGTTTCCCACTTGCTGATAGCTTCAATATTTGCGGGATCAACTTTGATACCTTGATCACTTACAACGTGACCCAGAAATTTGACTTCCTTCAACCAAAACTCACACTTGGAGAATTTTGCATAAAGTTGCTCTTATCTCAAGAGTTCCAACACTAGACAAAGATGTTGTTCATGTTCTTCTTCGCTTTTGGAGTAGATGAGGATATCATCTATGAAGACGATAACGAACTTATCCAGGTATGGCTTGTAGACACGATTCATGAGATCCATAAACACGACAGGTGCGTTGGTTAAACCGAATGGCATCACGAGAAACTCATAATGACCATAACGAGTTCTGAATGCAGTCTTCATCACATCGCTCTCTTTCACCCTCAACTGGTGATAACCGGATCGCAAATCGATCTTAGAGTAAACACTCGATCCTTGTAGTTGATCAAAAAGATCGTCAATTCGGGGAAGAGGATACCGATTCTTGATCGTCAATTTGTTGAGTTCACGATAGTCAATACACATGCGGAATGATCCGTCCTTCTTCTTCACAAATAAAACAGGTGCGCTCCAAGGCGAGTAACTTGGTTGGATAAATCCACGGTCTAGCAGTTCTTGTAATTGGCTCTGCAACTCTTGCATTTCGGAAGGTGCGAGTTGATAAGGTGCACGAGCTATAGGTGCAGCTCCTGTTACCAAGTCGATCTGAAACTCCACTGTTCTCGGTGGCGGTAATCCAGGAAATTCTTCCGGAAAGACATCAGAAAATTCGTTCACAATCCGTACTTCATCCACGCTCTTCACTTCGGTTTCTAATGTTTTCACTTGTGCTAGAACAGCAAGAGACGTCCTTTCTTCATGAACTTTTGCGCTTTCATGCAACTAATGAGATTCAGTTTTGAGCTACATCTCTCTCCGTAAATAATCAGTGGCTCACCGTCCCCGTGTGGTATACGAAGAGCTTTATCTCCACAGATAATGTCGGCCCTTATCTTGGTCAACCAGTCCATACCGACAATAACATCAAAGCTTCCCAACTTAATGGGTATTAAGTCAATCTCGAAATCTACACCAGCTATGTTGATAATAGCTCATCGGCTAATTTGGTCAACTTTCTCAAGTTTTCCATTGGCTAACTCTACAAGCATACTCTCCTTTAAAGGAACTAACGACCAATTTATCTTTGAGCAAAAGTGTCTACATATGTAACTCCTATCGGCACCAGTATCAAACAGAATAGAAGCTAATAAATTATTTATAGTGAATATACCTGTGACCAAGTCGGGCTTCTCACGGGCATCCCTTGCATTTACATTGAATGCTCTTCCACGCGGTGGTCCGCAGTCCTTTCGCTTGTTGGGACACTCATTTCTGAAGTGGCCCATCTGTCCGCATTCATAACACTTTCTCGGTCCATTGGGGTTCGGCTTCCCAGTCACGGTGGTGATCTTGCAGTCTCTGCCAATATGCCCGGTCTTTTTGCATTTTTCACAAACAACGTTACAATACCCGGTATGGTGCTTGTAGCACCTCTTGCACTATGGCAGACTACCCTTGTAGTTGGGGTTCGAGTTGGTGTTCGGGTTGGGGTTCCTTCCATCGTTGTGCCTCTTGGCGGGGGTTTGATCATAGGCTCTCCCCTTATTGTTATCCCACTTACGCTTATCACTACTACCCGCTTCGGACTTAGCCTTTTCCGGTTCATCGATGATAATTTGATTCATAAGGGTATGCGCCCTGCGCATAGCTTCTGGGACGTTGGGTGGCTTAGACGAGGTGACATTTCCCTTAATGGACTTAGGAAGTCCCCATAAATACCTTTCCATACGCTTAAACTCCGGGGTAACCATGGTAGGACACATCAAGGCTAATTCTAGATACCTACGGTTGTAACCATCGAGATCGTTTCCCACAACCTTCAACTGCATAAACTCAATCTCCATTTTCTGGATCTCTGTCCTAGGGCAATATTCCTCAATCATGGCCCCCTTAAACTCTTCCCATGGAGTGGCATATACCTCATCAATACCCTTTGCCTTAGCCAATGTGTTCCACCAAGTTAGTGAGTCGTCTGACAGCGTACATGAAGCATACTTAGTTTTGTTCGCCTCTGAGCAGTTACTTACTCGAAACACAGATTCTAATTTCTCAAACCACCTAGTGAGACCAACTGGCCCCTCAGTTCTACTAAAGTTGTGGGGCTTGCAGCTTTGAAACTCTTTGTATGTGCACCCATTACGAATGGGCTGGATAACCGGTGGCGGTGGAGCTTAGGGGTTCATTTTCGCTAAAGCTGCGACGACTCGTTCATTGATCATTTCCTCGATTTGGGCTGCGGTGGGTGTTGATCTTCCGTTGGCCATTGATGTTCTAAACAAAAATTTTGACTCAAGTCAAAATCCAGTATTCAAATAGTAATAATACAGTATATGGTAACCAGCATGGAATCAACACAACACATGCTAATTAAGTAACGCAAATAGATTCAGATACCACAAAGTCATCACACAGTAATGCAAATAGAACACTGTGCAAGAATTAAACAATACAAAGTTCCATTCATTAATAATAAGTTGCATACATCCGCATATGTTAGTACAGTACATAAGTAATACATGAAACTACAAATGAAATTACATAATAAAATCTAATACAAATGTCCTATGGTGATGGTGGGTGAAGGATGTCCATTATGTGGGACATCTGGTCCTCGAGCTCAGCTACCCGAGCACGGAGGATCTACACCTCTCTCGTCAGTTCCTCGACAGAAGGAGATGGTGGGGCAGGCGGTGCAGTTGGTACGGGTGGTGCCGGTGGTGCAGATGGTCCGGCTCCAGAAGTGGATGGTGCACAGCGGTAAGGCTTACGGATGAAGGGATCAGCAGGATACGACACAAGCCGCTTATGGGCGGTAACTCTAGTCCTCAGTCCATGTGTGTTAACGGACGATCTCCCTCGTTAACCCCAGGAATAACAGTACTGTCGAAACGATACCGCTTCTTCGGCGGGGTAGAGGGTGGCTGCACGGGTGCCTCATCAGGGTCCTCATCGGAATCCTCATCATTGGAGTCGTCGAAGGATGAGTCGTCAGATGATGGGTCGTCTAGATCAACTGGGGGTGGCTGCACGGGTGGCTCTCCTCGGGCGGCCATCATCAGTTGGTATCTGAAGGGTGGAATAGGCACAAGACGTCCATCAGGAAGGCGTCAGCACCAATGGTTATGCTCATTACGGACCAGACCTTCCCCAAGTTCTGCGCAAATCACAACACCACCGGGATGGTGCTGTGGCTCCGGATGTCCTGGGGCAAGTGGAGCTAGAATCTCCGGTGGGTCCTCGGCTCCGTCTGAGGTAATCACTGGGCCGGGTGCATGGCTACTTGCTCCGGAGGACGAAGCGCCTGAGTCACTGGAGGGTGTAGATGACGGGATCGATTCAGCAATAATGGTGGGTGAGGTGGCCGGTCAGTCTGAGTCGCTCTCCAAGTGAATGATAGTGGGCGGGGCATCCGACATCTGAACAAGGAAAAATAACTTTTTCCATGTCAGTAAGTCATAAAGCAAACACGTATTAGGCAAAGTAACTACGACAGTCTAGATCATCTATAGCAGTAAGTAGCATGGCAATAACGACAAGTATCATGCAATCGAAAGCAGATAATAGCATGCAGTAGTGAAATCATGTAGTAGCATACGGCATATAGCAGTAAAAGTAAGCAGCAGCATGTAGCAAGTTCCGCAGAAACAAGTAAACTAGCAAGTTGTAGATTAGTCCTATTAGTGAATCCTACTCGGGTCGGTCCAGACTCACTAATGCAACCTAATTCCCTACAACCAATGCTCTGATACCAAATGTGATGCCCCGTACAAAACCATCGTGTACGAATCATCAACAACAAGATCATTACCAGGCCAAATACTATATGCGGTTTCAAAACAAGTTTGCATTCATGAATAAGGGTGACGTTTTATCCAACGTCAAATGTTTCACAACCAAAAGTATGCTTCTACGAATAGCAAGCACAAATAATAGTACGTGACCCATAGGTCGTTACAAATACATCGTTTCAAAAGTAATATAGTTTGAATGCAAAATAAGCGTTTCATGCGGTGACATCTCTAATAAGCGCAGCGGGTGTCTACAAAGCATGACTAGTACAGCGAAAGCAAGCAAACCTTAAGTACCTGAGAAAAACATGCTTAAAAATGTCAACACAAAGGTTGGTAAGCTATAGTTTAAGTATAACAGTAATGTAAGGTAGGCCACGAGAATTCAGTGCTTCAACAACGTTTCAAAACAGTATGAAAAGTATATGTATAACCGTGGGCACTTGGTAACTAACTTAACGTTTATCACCCCCTAAAAGTACACTTGGCGAGTGCGTATGTTTACAAAGTATTAAACACCCATTAAATGCTAGCGCTACTAGCCCGAGTGGGGATGTCAATCCCTATAGATCCATATCTAAGATTCGCATTCACCGGTTCAAAAACCAATGACTAAACGTTACCGAGCTAAGGGGAAAGTTTATGCCGTTGTATAACCCACACATATATAAAGTTTAAGTACTCGTGCCTTGTATGTAAAACGTAAAATGTGCATGTATTCTCAGTTCCTAAAATAGTTAAAGTAAAAAGGGATGCTATAACTCACAGTGGAAAATGGTAAAAGTCGATACGCGAAAAGGTAAGCAAAGTAGTTTGGTCCGGAAGGTCCTCAACCTAAGTCAAAAGTTACTAAGTCAGTAAATCGTTCCCAAAGGTTTAAAAGTATGTAAATTAGGTCTTAAGTACCATCATCATTCATCATTAAACAAAAAGCGTAAAGTAAGTTTTAAGTCAAGACTAGGGTTTGAAATAAAGTCTGACTTCGTTCAGTAGCCACGACCTCTATACAAACTGAAATGAGTTGAGACCAGTGGCCATGGCTTCGTATATGAGTCCCCTAGAGGGTGAAAAATTTCCAGAACCAAACTCGTCTTCGTTTGACCGTGGTGACAGTTTAAGTTCGAGTAGGTCAGAAATTTCAGCACAACGTTAATAGGGTGTAGTGACTTTCGGGAGGCCATAGATCCTAAACCGTAACTCGGATTAAGACAAGGTCTAAACGAAAAATCATATACTCGAACCGAAATAACTGAAAATCAAATTTACAGTAACCCAGGTAGTCTAATCAGTTCCAGAAACAGTAAGAAAAGTGTTCCGGTGGGTTCTTTGTGCTTGATGCTCATCACGGTTCTCATCCTTGATGCGTATAGCATCAAGTGTACATCTCGTTGATGGGTTTGCATCATCTTTACCAAGTTTTGACCATCATAACACTAGTGTAAGTCTAAGATAAGTAGCACAACTCATTTAAGTGTTGTAAGTAGTTTGATGAACCAAAGTTACATCACGATCTTAGATCCGACACATACATGAATTATAAAAGTAATATTATGCTACAAACTTGAAAGTAAACTAAATAATCAAGATCATAAGTTTTAGAACTTAGATCTTAGCTAGATCTTAAAGATCTTAGACTAGAAAGTCTAGATCTAGTGTTCTTAAGTTAGATCCTAAGTTACAAAACTTGGATCTACACTTTAATGAAACCATAATTTATGAAACTTAGATTTTCAACTTGAAAAATTTATGTAAGCTTGTAAGCTCTTATTTACAACAAAATTAGAAGACCATAAGTGAAATTTCCCGTTCTTATTGATTAAAAACATTCCATATTAATTGATTTCGTTTCGAGGTTTTGACCTCTATATGAGACGTTTTTCAAAGACTGCATTCATTTTTAAAACAAACCATAACCTTTATTTCATAAATAAAGGTTTAAAAAGCTTTACGTAGATTATCAAATAATGATAATCTAAAATATCCTGTTTACACACGACCATTACATAATGGTTTACAATACAAATATGTTACATCGAAATCAGTTTCTTGAATGCAGTTTTTACACAGTATCATACAAACATGAACTCCAAATCTTGTCCTTATTTTAGTATGCAACAGCGGAAGCTCTTAGTATTCACCTAAGAATAAACATGCTTTAAACGTCAACAAAAATGTTGGTGAGTTATAGGTTTAACCTATATATATCAAATCGTAACAATAGACCACAAGATTTCATATTTCAATATACATCCCATACATAGAGATAAAAATCATTCATATGGTGAACACCTGGTAACCGACATTAACAAGATGCATATATAAGAATATCCCCATCATTCCAGGACACCCTTCGGATATGATATAAATTTTGAAGTACTAAAGCATCCGGTACTTTAGATGGGGTTTGTTAGGCCCAATAGATCTATCTTTAGGATTCACGTCAATTAGGGTGTTTGTTCCCTAATTCTTAGATTACCAGACTTAATAAAAAGGGGCATATTCTATTTCGATAATTCAACCATAGAATGTAGTTTCACATACTTGTGACTATTTTGTAAATCATTTATAAAACCTGCATGTATTCTCATCCCAAAAATATTAGATTTTAAAAGTGGGACTATAACTCACTTTCACAGATTTTTACTTCGTCGGGAAGTAAGACTTGGCCACTGGTTGATTCACGAACCTATAACAATATATACATATATATCAAAGTATGTTCAAAATATATTTACAACACTTTTAATATATTTTGATGTTTTAAGTTTATTAAGTCAGCTGTCCTCGTTAGTAACCTACAACTAGTTGTCCACAGTTAGATGTACAGAAATAAATCGATAAATATTATCTTGAATCAATCCACGACCCAGTGTATACATATCTCAGTATTGATCACAACTCAAACTATATATATTTTGGAATCAACCTCAACCCTGTATAGCTAACTCCAACATTCACATATAGAGTGTCTATGGTTGTTCCGAAATATATATAGATGTGTCGACATGATAGGCCGAAACATTGTATACGTGTCTATGGTATCTCAAGATTACATAATATACAATACAAGTTGATTAAGTTATGGTTGGAATAGATTTGTTACCAATTTTCACGTAGCTAAAATGAGAAAAATTATCCAATCTTGTTTTACCCATAACTTCTTCATTTTAAATCCGTTTTGAGTGAATCAAATTGCTATGGTTTCATATTGAACTCTATTTTATGAATCTAAACAGAAAAAGTATAGGTTTATAGTCGGAAAAATAAGTTACAAGTCGTTTTTGTATAGGTAGCCATTTCAGTCGAAAGAACGACGTCTAGATGACCATTTTAGAAAACATACTTCCACTTTGAGTTTAATCATAATTTTTGGATATAGTTTCATGTTCATAATAAAAATCATTTTCTCAGAATAACAACTTTTAAATCAAAGTTTATCATAGTTTTTAATTAACTAACCCAAAACAGCCCGCGGTGTTACTACGACGGCGTAAATCCGGTTTTACGGTGTTTTTCGTGTTTCCAGGTTTTAAATCATTAAGTTAGCATATCATATAGATATAGAACATGTGTTTAGTTGATTTTAAAAGTCAAGTTAGAAGGATTAACTTTTGTTTGCGAACAAGTTTAGAATTAACTAAACTATGTTCTAGTGATTACAAGTTTAAACCTTCGAATAAGATAGCTTTATATGTATGAATCGAATGATGTTATGAACATCATTACTACCTTAAATTCCTTGGATAAACCTACTGGAAAATAGAAAAATGGATCTAGCTTCAACGGATCCTTGGATGGCTCGAAGTTCTTGAAGCAGAATCGTGACACGAAAACAAGTTCAAGTAAGATCATCACTTGAAATAAGATTGTTATAGTTATAGAAATTGAACCAAAGTTTGAATATGATTATTACCTTGTATTAGAATGATAACCTACTATAAGAAACAAATATTTCTTGAGGTTGGATGATCACCTTACAAGATTGGAAGTGAGCTAGCAAACTTGAAAGTATTCTTGATTTTATGTAACTAGAACTTGTAGAATTTATGAAGAACACTTAGAACTTGAAGATAGAACTTGAGAGAGATCAATTAGATGAAGAAAATTGAAGAATGAAAGTGTTTGTAGGTATTTTTGGTCGTTGGTGTATGGATTAGATATAAAGGATATGTAATTTTATTTTCATGTTAATAAGTCATGAATGATTACTCATATTTTTGTAATTTTATGAGATATTTCATGCTAGTTGCCAAATTATGGTTTCCACATGTGTTATGTGACTCACATGGGCTGCTAAGAGCTGATCATTGGAGTGTATATACCAATAGTACATACATCTAAAAGCTGTGTATTGTACGAGTACGAATACGGGTGCATACGAGTAGAATTGTTGATGAAACTGAACGAGGATGTAATTGTAAGCATTTTTGTTAAGTAGAAGTATTTTGATAAGTGTATTGAAGTCTTTCAAAAGTGTATAAATACATATTAAAACACTACATGTATATACATTTTAACTGATTCGTTAAGTCATCGTTAGTCGTTACATGTAAGTGTTGTTTTGAAACCTTTAGGTTAACGATCTTGTTAAATGTTGTTAACCCAATGTTTATAATATCAAATGAGATTTTAAATTATTATATTATCATGATATTATCATGTATGAATATCTCTTAATATGATATACATACATTAAATGTCTTTACAACGATAATCGTTACATATATGTCTCGTTTAAAAATCATTAAGTTAGTAGTCTTGTTTTTACATATGTAGTTCATTGTTAATATACTTAATGATATGTTTACTTATCATAGTATCATGTTAACTATATATATATATATATATATCCATATATATGTCATCATATAGTTTTTACAAGTTTTAACGTTCGTGAATCACCGGTCAACTTGGGTGGTCAATTGTCTATATGAAACATATTTCAATTAATCAAGTCTTAACAAGTTTGATTGCTTAACATGTTGGAAAAATTTAATCATGTAAATATCAATCTCAATTAATATATATAAACATGGAAAAGTTCGGGTCACTACAGTACCTACCCGTTAAATAAATTTCGTCCCGAAATTTTAAGCTGTTGAAGGTGTTGACGAATCTTCTGAAAATAGATGCGGGTATTTTGGTGAGTTATAGGTTTAACCTATATATATCAAATCGTAACAATAGACCACAAGATTTCATATTTCAATATACATCCCATACATAGAGATAAAAATCATTCATATGGTGAACACCTGGTAACCGACATTAACAAGATGCATATATAAGAATATCCCCATCATTCCGGGACACCCTTCGGATATGATATAAATTTCGAAGTACTAAAGCATCCGGTACTTTGGATGGGGTTTGTTAGGCCCAATAGATCTATCTTTAGGATTCGCGTCAATTAGGGTGTCTGTTCCCTAATTCTTAGATTACCAGACTTAATAAAAAGGGGCATATTCGATTTCGATAATTCAACCATAGAATGTAGTTTCACGTACTTGTGTCTATTTTGTAAATCATTTATAAAACCTGCATTTATTCTCATCCCAAAAATATTAGATTTTAAAAGTGGGACTATAACTCACTTTCACAGATTTTTACTTCGTCGGGAAGAAAGACTTGGCCACTGGTTGATTCACGAACCTATAACAATATATACATATATATCAAAGTATGTTCAAAAGTGTATAAATACATATTAAAACACTACATGTATATACATTTTAACTGATTCGTTAAGTCATCGTTAGTCGTTACATGTAAGTGTTGTTTTGAAACCTTTAGGTTAACGATCTTGTTAAATGTTGTTAACCCAATGTTTATAATATCAAATGAGATTTTAAATTATTATATTATTATGATATTATCATGTATGAATATCTCTTAATATGATATACATACATTAAATGTCTTTACAACGATAATCGTTACATATATGTCTCGTTTAAAAATCATTAAGTTAGTAGTCTTGTTTTTACATATGTAGTTCATTGTTAATATACTTAATGATATGTTTACTTATCATAGTATCATGTTAACTATATATATATATATCCATATATATATGTCATCATATAGTTTTTACAAGTTTTAACGTTCGTGAATCACCGGTCAACTTGGGTGGTCAATTGTCTATATGAAACATATTTCAATTAATCAAGTCTTAACAAGTTTGATTGCTTAACATGTTGGAAACATTTAATCATGTAAATATCAATCTCAATTAATATATATAAACATGGAAAAGTTCGGGTCACTACAATAAGCTATAGAAACTTAGATCCAACACAAGTATATGAAGTTATAACTAGAAAGTTATACTTCCATGTTCTTGAACTTATAAAGTTAACTTTTAGTTCCAAGAAATATGAGATCAAGATTAACT
Organism: Rutidosis leptorrhynchoides; assembly: GCF_046630445.1. Lineage (NCBI taxonomy): Eukaryota > Viridiplantae > Streptophyta > Magnoliopsida > Asterales > Asteraceae > Rutidosis > Rutidosis leptorrhynchoides. The sequence continues at coordinate 81,067,391 of NC_092334.1, forward strand.
AGTAATACTTGACCAAAATAACAATATTACAACTTTAATGTACTTACAAAAGAAAGAAATAAACTAAAGTACAAGTATTATGTTCATGTTTGTTTCATACTTAGGAAGATTAAAATCAAAGTTTGAATCTTAGGATTTAAGTCTACAAACATGAACACAAGTATGATAATGAAACTTATGAACTTTAAATCTTGAAAACATTTAAATGTAGAACCATAAACTAACAAGTTTAGATTCTTGTTCTTGATTCTTCATCAAACAAAAGATGGAAGAAAACAAGATTTATGAAGATACAAACTAACAAGTTTGATCTTTAATCAACACAACAGCAAGTAACTAGTAAATGATGATGATGGAACTTGAATTTAAAAGAAAGAAAAGAAAGAAAATAAGTTTATTACTTACAAAGTTTTGAGAGAAAAAAGAGAGAAAAAGAGTGCAAGTAAGTATGTGTGTGTAAAAGTGAAGTGAACTAGCAAATAAGTATCAAGAAAAATTGAAAAATGAACTCCCTCCCACCCCATCAAACCCACGGTTTTTGTAGCTCAAAAGGGAAGGGTCCAAATCTACTTTCTTGTGTTGGAGAATACACAAATGTGATGACCCAGAAATTTCCGACTAAATTTAAACTTAATCTTTATATATTTCCGACACGATAAGCAAAGTCTGTAATATTGATTCTCAAAATTTTTGAACTAATCTCTACCTTTTACAAACCATGTGGCTTAGTGCCACATGGCACCCATCCAGTGAATCCGTATCCAACTAGCCAAATGCTATATTCTTATTGGTCACCTTATAACACCTGTCCCACCACTTCTAACTGCCACGTGTCCGAATGAAGAAGCGAAAAAAAAAAACCATTGCTAATGTAAAAAAAAAACACACACATTAAACTGCTCAAAAAAAAAACCCCCAACACTATCTCCGGCGGTTATTCCGAACACCCTTCATTCAAGAAAACATAGTTGGATTATTAGTTTAACTAAGTGATTAAAAGCCTAATTATCTCGAATTATCAGTGTTATTTTCTTCTCCAAAAACCTTGCTTCAGTCAGGCTTTCAATTCAACTTTTTGGGATCAATCGATCGCAATATGATGTTTTCTATCATAATATATATAAAAGGCATTCTCATTCAACATCGAGAAATTAATCCAAGTAGAACAGCGATTTAATTCAAATCAGGTATATAGACGCTTTTGATTTTTAATAATCCTTTTTGATTTAATTTGATGTTGAAATAACTATTGTAATTTAGATCAGTAAGTTTATTGTACTGTGCAGGAAGTCAGGAATACAAGAAACTACTGGTATGTATTGCACACAATGCGTTTGATGAAATGCCTTAATGGGATGTGCTTGAATTTTACAGGCGATCATCTTCATCTTAGGATAAACCATCAAACATGAGTAGACCAGTATATGAATGGTTATCATGTACATGAATGCTTGCATTTTAGTAGTAATAATTTCATGCAGGTTAAAACAAGTTGGATTGATAATGCTATATGTTTGTTTTCCCATTTGTAGCTTTCTTACTAGACCCGACCATTTTGTCACCTATTATATTTGCTTGGAAGGTTTATTTTGAACCGGTCTCGGAGGCACACGAAGCTACTACTGCTTACAAATAATTTTTTAATGCTTCTTTTACTAGACAAAAAAATTTTAATGGTTAAGTTAATGTCACCAAAATTCATCAAAGTAACAATTCTTGATGTTAACTTTTCATTTACTTGTTGCAAATCACCACAATCTAAAGTTCTTCATTAAGGACATAACTAACTGAATTTATTTATACTCACTATACAATTTCACAAAATTAGATAATTATAGTCTTGACATCATTAGTTATTCATTTTTTCTAATGTATATCATATGTCTATAAGCATTTCTTTTCTTTTCTTGACCCGCGACTTTGACCATGCCAAAATCCACTTAGTAATTAGTATTAACCTCTTCTATCTGCCTCCCTGCTTAGAGTGACAATCTTGACCATTTTTCTTAAGTGGGTCAAACTTTGAAATTTTCTATTGATATTTATAGAATTTTGTAATATTCAAATATAATAAGCTCATTTTGAATCACTGGTATATGATAAAACTTTGTTAGCAACACATCATAACCGCCCAAGACGTATTCTGAGAAGCTTACACAATTTCAAACCATTTATCCTTAGTTTGTGACAACCATAAAACCACTGAATCACATGTGTGGCCTTTATATAAATGTAGTGTTAACTTTTTTTTTAATATGTTGTATGTTTTAGCTTTTATGAATACGTTGTATTTAGTTTTTTAAAAGGGTATTATGTTTACCCTATATAAGGGTTATCTATTAATTGTTTGATTCGGTTTTATCATTACCTAAAGTGGGATTAAGACTACAACTCGGGTGAGCAAAAGAATATGTGTTGAAGTATTCTTCTACATATTATGAGGTAGCATCTTACTATCTAAGTTTTTCAAGTACTACCTTCATCTGATAAAGTTGTTACCGTGCACCTGTGTTAATTTGCATGTTCATCCAAGATTGTATTTCATTAAAGTGAAAAGAGGTTGCTTTCTTGACTTATGTTGAAGATAGTATTTGTGTAAAGAGACAAGCTCACTTGATGCAAGTTTTAAAAGCTGAATCTGAATCCCAAACTCCCTACTAAATCTATTTGGTAATCCTCTGTTATAGGTTTTGAGATAGTTGGGTAATTTGGGCACATGTTATATGCTGTCTCAAATTTGGTAATTCTTTGTTCTTATACACCAAATTAGGAGAGAGTTGAGTAAATTGAGGTTGAACTGTTATATGTTGTGTAAAATATAGTAATTCTCTATTATACATGTATGATGCAGGGAGTACTATTGATGAAGAAACAATGTTTAGTTGCTGCTTATATACTTCAGGTTACAAACATTTTAATATTGTCAAGTAAGTCAAAGGATACGACATACTTCAATTCTGGATTTATTTTATGCAACGTAGGCACATTCAAGTATGTGCTCATTTGGAGCTACAATGGATTTGTGAGTCATATTGGCTTTTTGCATCGTTAATAACATTAACATAGAATGCTTCGTTATACCCGGTTAATCGAATAGAGGTAAACTATTGACTGAATCAGATCATCACAAGTAAATGGGTTGAGATAACACACAATGCAGTTAAAATAAAAAAGTGACTGGTCATTGGAAAGAAAATTTCATAACGGTGTTTCTCTATTTCTTTGTTTTAAATTTGTTTGAAGCGAGATTTTTTTAATTCATTGTTCGTATGTTTATGTTTTCTATATTATTCGCCAATATCTAAATCCAGTGTTTCATTGACTTTAAGGTTTCTTGAAGTTTTCTAGGATTCCGATTCTGTGACATGCTAGGCAAAGATAATCAGAGTGTGCTTGGAATAAAGAAAAAAAGTTATGAAACTGCATGTGAGTTGAAACAAATGATATGGGCGCATATTGAAAGGTGCCACTGCTACTTCTTACCCACAAGAGTGTCACTTAAACCATCACGATTCGCACCCTGAAAGGTTTGTTTCGATTTAGGGTTTCATTAATAAATATCATATTTTTTTAGGGTTTCGTTTATACACGCTGCATCGATTCCATTTTACTACCTATGATCTGTCTTGGCTAACATGCTGCATAGATTTAGGGTTTGGATAATACATATCATCATGATTTTTCCTATCTGAAAATAAGGTCAGTAATCCATCTTCATTTATAAATAATTAGGGTTTATTACGATTTACATTCATATACAACAAAAATGAATTGTTGATGCAATTTGTTCTGTTACTTTTTTACTGTATAACTACATCTGTTGATATGCACAAGGTAAATCAGAATTGAATTTATAAATATTGTTATTAGTAATGTTTTTAGGCCTTTGGTGTATTCTAAATATAATTGAATTTTTACATTAGGCATAATGGAAGCCAATATTGACATTCTGTTTAAAAAGTTATTAATTTGTGAAGGGTGCATTGCAAAACTTTGTTATTTGCACAACTTTGTTATTTGTTGAGATGATAATTTGGATTCATAGAGTTTGCAGATGTAATTATTGGATTTATTATTGATGCCAAACTAATTATGATCAGAGTATCTGAGAGTAAGCATGATTGTAACGATTAAGCTCAATTGTCATAACATTGAAAAGTAAGAACGTTAAAGTGGATTACCACATATATCTTGTGTTTTATAATTGAAATAATTATTGTTTTTACCTACTAGAGTGCCGACGGGCTTTTAATGTTAAGTGTGTGGGCCCAGGATCATTGAATAATTCGTTTCGGTATGGAATTACTGTTGAAAGCATGGAGACATATGTTTCGTTGAAATCTGTACCGAAGGTATATGCAGAATGGTCCATAAGCAGTAGGTGGTTGACAAATCGGTTAACTGTCCATTTGAATATGCGGATAACTATGAGTTTATGTCATTATGTGTTTGTATAAAGAAAGTTGGGTCATCTGAGTTTGAGGTTTATGAAGATGATGATGATGATGATGAGAACGAGTTTAACTTTGTAAATGGATCAATACAAGTAGTGATGAAAGATTTTGATGCATTGGTTTGTTCGATTTGCTCTGACCCATTGTCTACACCTGTGTTCCAGGTATGTGATCTTTTTCTTTTATCAGTGTTTATGTATATATTTATATATGGTCAATACTTTTATCAAGTGTACTACTATTATGGGTTTGATTTTTTTTTTTCGAACGACGGTTTGATTTTTTTTATTACTTATAGTATACTTCTACACATGGTTGTAAAAATCCCAATGAATCTCTAATTAATCCGTTTTTAAAAATAGTTAAACCGATTATATTTTCTAAAATCCTCTCCAACTAATCGGTCAATGGGTCAATATCATATAATTATCAAAGATGCTACTTTTTGGTTGATCTACCATCCAGATGCAAAGTTTTATGTTTATATGTTTTGGTATAACTTATTTGGCATTTGTATTATTTTGGAAAAGTGAAACTGGGATGTACATTAATAATCACTCCTAGGTTGTTTTTGATCATTTTGTAGTTGTCATGTAATTGTTATTTTGCACTCTCTTTATCGTACCGTTAATTAATATAACATATATGTTTCCAGTTTGTTTGATTAAGAGTTGTCGTGCAACATGTATATTAATTTATGAAATTTTTTTACACTTTCTTCTAAGTTCAGTAAAGTTTACCATCTTCATTTGATTGTTGTTACATCTTATAAACTTCAAACAAACCTGTAGGCATTTCTTTACATCCATCTTTTTTTTCTAGATTATTTTAGGGGTTTTAAATAAATAATGAGATTCTTAGGAAGAAACTGGATAAGCAGCAAATATTGACATGCAATGCAACATATGTTATCTTTTACCATCTAATTAGACATCCCTAACATCCATACTTATTTTAATGTTCATTTATGTTATATTTGATGGATTTGTAACACTGCTTGAAATAAGAAATTCAAATTCATTGCTTCTATAGTGATAAACATGATTAAAAATAAAATTACAATACTACTCTATAAGCATCTTCTCCTTTGAATGGTCAATTATTGACTACTAGATGGATCAATGACATAAACTGAAATAAGATTTTCAGTATACAGGCATCAAGTTAAAGAAACCTGCTTATTCACAAAATCAATAGCCTAATTTCTATACATATGTTAATGTTGATTATTACCTTTCCTAAAATGTTACAAACTTTAATTACATGTTTATTGATTTAAGTAGCCTACATCGATGGCAAATTACGTCAGACATCCTTCGTTCGTTAAGGTTTAATACAATATATTTCTGTTGTCAATTTCTTTACTTTATATTTCAACATTTCACATTATAATAAATTTACACATATATCTTTTGTTGTTAGCGTCTTCCTAAAGAATTGATCAAACTTCCTGGACTACGTAGTGGAAAAAGAGTGTCATGTTACAATTTAGCGAGGCGCAAATACAAATAGAGGTTGAAAGATGAAGAGTCGAAGAAAAAGCTAAACCTTTCAGTGACATACGGATTCAACTGTTTTCGAAAAGAAAATCGTCTCAAACCTGGCACAAAGTGGTTTTTCACCTACGACTTTAAGAAACGTGCGTTCTATCTTTATTGATGTTTACAACAATCCTTAGAATAACTTGAATGCATTGGTTCAATGAAAACATTGTTTGTTTTAATATCAAGTATGATGTTTTATATCGATGTTGTTTCGTTGTTTTTGATAAGTTCATTAACATTTTATATTTAGTCTTATTAGGGCCCACCGTGCAACGCACGGGCTCTTAAAGGCTAGTGTTATATATTCAGTTAACCTTTGACTATTGACCGATGATTCACGAACATTTATTTGTAAATATATATATATATATATATATATATATATATATATATATATATATATATATACAATAAGTTGGAGTATTAATTATTAAAATTAATTATAAATAACTTGCAATGTGTATTTAAAAACTGATTTATGTATATTAAATAAAGATATATACATATATATAATTTCAATTTATTTAGTAAATGATAGTAACATTCGTTTGTTGATTCGATTGATATTTAGATAAGTTAACTAAAACGTTTAAGATGAACAAGTAAAACACTAATTTGCTATAGTATTTTTGAATTGCTACAGTACCCGAAAAGCTACAGTGTTTTCTTTCGAAAACCACTATTTGCTACAGTAAAAATCATTTTACTGCAGTAAAACACTATTTCAAAATGAAAATGTATGTATATTTTACAAATGTGATAAAATATATTATTAACTTGGTCATAAAACGTTTTGATTTAAAAGAATATTATTAAATATACTTTGATAAATAACGAGAAAATGATTTAAAGAAGCAAATGACCAAAACACTCGAAAGTTCAAGATACACTTTGAGTAATATAGTTTATTGATAATTTAAGACTATATTTTGACAAAGGTACGAATCACGAAACGTAAAGTACAAGTTTTCTAAGCGTACGAAATGACGTTCGAAAAACTGGAACCGGGACATAAGTCGAACGTAAACGTACAAGACATCGGAACAAAAATTTCAGGTTAACTAGGTACGGGAATATAATATAATATATAATTAATTAATATAAATTATATATATTATATATTTATTTAAATATATCGACAAACAAGAAAACAAAACATATTGGGTGCGTACCAGCTGGCCATGCGATCGCATGACAAATGCGCATGAAACCTATGCGATCGCATGGGGATCAATCTCAGCAAACATCTATAAACCTCGCACATTTCTGCTTCGACACACACACACACATAAATTACTTCCTCTGTATTATTATCTATATTATTATTTATATTATTATTATTATTAAGATTAATATTATTATTAATCTTATTATTATTAGTAGTATTAGTATTATTATTATTATTATTATTATTTATACATAAAATACTACGATGAGGTTCTGCTCGCATGTTTTCAAAACGGGTTTTTAGAGCGGGATAGAGCTAAGGAAAGTATGGGTTATAGCTATGGAGGTTATGGGTATAGTTCGTGGGTTTAGCTCGTGAGTCAAACTAGTGTTTATCATCTCCGTTGCGTCTACGTACTTTCCTACAATATTGAATCACAATATTGATACGTGAGCATTCATATCCTATCTTTTATATATTAATAGTGTATCCACGTCTAGTGCTCGAGTATATATGTTTATATATGCTTGTATTTCATGACCCGTCCTAATCCATCTGGATGAATACATTACATTTGGTTACATCGCGAGGTACATGACCTCTATATGATACATTTTACAAACATTGCATTCGATTTTAAAAGACAATCTTTCTTTACAATGAAAGTTGACGGCATACATACCATTTCATAATATATCCAACTATAATTAACTCAATAATAATCTTGATGAACTCAACGACTCGAATGCAACGTCTTTTGAAATATGCCATGAATGACTCCAAGTAATATTTCTAAAATGAGCAAATACACAGCGGAAGATTTCTTTCGTACCTGAGAATAAACATGATTTAAAGTGTCAACCAAAAGGTTGGTGAGTTCATTCTTTTATCATAAACAATCATTTCCAATAATATAATAGACCAAAAGATTTTCTTTAATCAATAATCATACACTCACAAGTGTTTAAAAATCATTCATATGGATTGAACACCTGGTAACCGACATTAACATCATGCATATAGAATATCCCCAAAACAGAAATCCATCTGTATAATATAAACTCGAAGTACTAGAGCATACCATTTTCCAGTATAGGGGGAGTTAGTGCCCATAGATCTACCTTTAGGATTCGCATCAATTAGGGTGTCTGTTCCCTAATTCTTAGGTTACCAAGCTAAAAGGGGTGATATTCGATTCGATAATCCAACCATAGAATGTAGTTTCGATTACTTGTGTCTATTTCGTAAAACAGTTATAAAACAGCGCATGTATTCTCAGTCCCAAAAATATATATTGCAAAAGCATTTAAAAAGGGAGCAAATGAAACTCACAATACTGTATTTCGTAGTAAAAATACATATGACGGCATTGAAAAAGTGCAAGGTTGGCCTTGGATTCACGAACCTATATCATTCATATGTATATTAATACATATACTTGCAATCGAACAATTTCATATATTATATATATTTAATTTGTGTATATATTCAAAGAGATTAATATTTATATGATTTTATTAATATATATAACTTATTATTTTTTTAAAAAAATACCTAAGTTGTTATATATAAATCTTTATATATAGATTGTTAATATAATTAATACATATTTATATGTAATATTACTTTTAAGTATAGTTTTGTATAAATAATATTTATTTGGTAAAATAACGTTTATAATAGTAAAAAATCGTATTTGATTATGATGATAACAATACTGATAATAATAATAATAATTATATTAATGATATTAGTAATGATAATAATAACAATACTTATAACAAAAACTAAATCATAAGTTTTCTATTCATGATAATAATAATGATAATTATAATAATAATAATAACTATAGTGTGACGACCCGGAAATTTCCGAACAAATTTAAAATTAATCTTTATATAATTCTGACACGATAAGCAAAGTCTGTAATATGAGTCTCAAAATTTTTGAACTGTTTTCTTGAATTCATTTAGCCTTCGACCATTCCCAACAATTCACGAACAATTAATTGTAACTTGATATGTGTGTGTGTATATATATATATATATATATATATAAAATTGAAAATATAATTTTAAATATTGTATATTGTTATTACTAAAATTTATTTATGTAAAGTAAAATAAAAAATAGGATATTATAATGATTATTATTTAAAAAGTATCTATATAAAGTGTATTGAATATATATATATATATATATATATATATATATACTTTCGAATTAATTTGGAAAATGATAGTAGCACTCAATTATCATTCGATTGATAATAAATAAGTTATAAACGAACTTATGTGATTTTAAAATTAACGGTGATCCAAAAATGAACTATATAAATTTTAGACTTATTAAAAATATATTTAGAAGCTAATTAATAAATTTCAACATTTTTTATATTTTACCCAAAATCGAGAGGGACAGTTGATGTAATTTTTATTTATTAAATTAATGATCGAATTTTATACCATAATGACCAAAATAAATAAATATAATTAATTTAAGAATTTAGGATTTTTCTGAAGACTTTTATCAGCCACTAATTATCAACAGAGTACGAAATTCGGTCCGTGAAAGGCAATGGCTAAACAACTCACGTTTTTAATTCAATTGATATCAAATTATTATTATAATATTTCTTTATTATTACTTTACATTATTGATATCAATTAGTTGAAATTCGTTCAGTGTATTATTAATCTATCATTATCTATCAATCTCTCTTGTCTATGTATACATTACATATTTGCATATATATATATATATATATATATATATATATATATATATATATATATATATATATATATATATATATATATATATATATATATATATATATATATGCATGGTCACACATATAGTTACACAACCATGATCAACCTCTTACAACCAACCTCTCTTACTTCTACTTCATTGTTTCTGGTCGAAAACCTAAAGCCAAAAGGGTGCTTCTCAGGTATTTTTTTCTCTACTATTCCATTAGCTCAAACCCGAATACTCTTTTGTTCGAGTTGTATAAGATGTTGCTACCATTCTGTCAAAAATCAAACCCATAGTACTTCTACTGCTCGATGATATTTTACTACTTATGCATATATTTTCTGTTATAAATGCCACATGCACCTTCATCAAACCACCAACATCCGCCACTACACAAACCCACCACCATTTTATTTTGATGAAACCCATCACCACTAAACGACCACCACCTTAAATCATTACAACCATCATCAAGATCATCCTAATATTGCAACTGAAACCACAACTTCTGTATTATTATTTTTCTCGGTTGACAACCAAAAAGGCCACCATCTTCCTCAATCCATTGAACTACAACAACATAGCACCACCATTTTGATGCTTCTCTTTACTTCTGTTTACAACAGTGAAAACAACCGTAAACCAACAACTCCACCATAAATTCGTAATACTGCAACCACCTTCGAACCTCACAAAGCCAATCACCATGGCTACTGCATACTGTGTTAATCTAATCTAAACCAAAACCGACACCTTTACCCAGCGAACCCTTCACATATTTATATTTTTTTTGCTGCTATCGATTTCTTTTAAAAACCACGAATTGCTTCCTATTTGTGTTAATTGGGCCGTAAACCTTTTATTTACCATATGGATCGATTCATTTCTGGGCCGAGTTCATTATTCTAATTGGGCCGTGATCCTTATTTTTTTATTATATTTTTCGGTTGGGCTGAACAGTTTTCGGATTAAGTAAATTCAGTTCGTAATATAGATTAGAAAAACTGATACGGAGGAGTGGTGTGGGGTGTTGCTAGATTAACGAGAGGTCGAGGGTTCGAGTCTCAGCTGTGGCATATCATTTTGAAAGCCTTTTTAAACCCTTTTAAGGTAGTAATTTATTTCCATTATTATTATTATTATTATTATTATTATTATTATTATTATTATTATTATTATTATTATTATTATTATTATTATTATTATTATAATAATAATAATAATAATAATAATAATAATAATAATAATTATTATTATTATTATTATTATTATTATTGAAATTATTGTAATAAAAATCTAACATACCTTTTGAATTTACATTCATAATATGTAATAACTAAATTATTTCAAATATTGAAAATAAATATGTGACGACCCGAAAATTTTTGACCAAATTTAAACTTAACCTTTATATGTTTCCGACACGATAAGCAGAATTTGTAATGTTGAATCTCAAAAAGTTTGAAACTACATTCATGTAATCAATTATCCTTTGACCGTGTTCGACGATTCACGAACAATTATGTGTATATAGATATGTATATATAATATATAATATTAACTGAAAACATTAACAAAGTATTAGATATATGATACTTTACATGAACGTATTTGTTTTGATATATTTATTGACAGAATTAAGAGATAATATCAAATGATTGAATTATCAGATACATTATGATATGATTACGGGCCTATGTTATGAGGTCCACTGTGATTTAAGAAATCTATTCTTTTTGACCACTCATTACTTAACTAGTATGATAAAATAACGATATTTATATTTTATTTTATCAAATATATATAACGATTTAAATTAATATTATATATATTTATACGCGTATTATACATACATAGTTTTATACTTTACTATACTTTAACTTTACCTTTACTTTACTTTTACTTTACTTTAACTTTAATAATTAATACTTTAATAATTCACTTTAATAATTCATACTTTAATAATTTACTTTAATAATTCATACTTTAATAATTCACTTTAATAATTCACTTTAATAATTCATACTTTAATAATTTACTTTAATAATTCATACTTTAATAATTCACTTTAATAATTCATACTTTAATAATTCACTTTAATAATTCATACTTTAATAATTCACTTTAATAATTCATACTTTAATAATTCACTTTAATAATTCATACTTTAATAATTCACTTTAATAATTCAAAAATCTATTATAAATAGAATTCAATAGGTTTTATTATTTCATAGAAACTTGAAAATATATTTCTCTAAACTCTCTCAATCGAATTACACATATATATTTTCTTTGTATTATTTCAAGATATTATTAGTATACATAAAATACTACGACGGAGTTATATTCAGACGATTTTAAAATAAGTTTTCAAACGGGATAGAGCTAAGGAAATTATGGGTTATAGCTATGGAGGTTATGGGTATTGATCGAGGGTATTGCTCGTGAGGTCAACCTAACGTTTATCATTTTCGTTTCGTCTACGTACTTTCCTGCAATATTGAATCTCAATATTGATACGTGAGCACTCATAACTTAACTTTTATATTTCAATAGTGTATCCCTGACTAGTGCTCGAGTATATAGGATTATGCATGCTTGTACATTCGATATTTTCCTTAGATAGGTTTGTTGAATCCTGAATTAGATACATATACTACTGAGATAGGGTATATGATATGCATGTCATTGGAAAGCTAGCGAAAAATTAAGAACTTTTCATTTAGATATCGAATGGTTTCGATGAACGGATTAGAAGTTATAGTCAACTGAATTTTAGTATTATTGTTAAAATGATTATTATTACTATCATCGTTATTATTTTAATAGAAATATCATTGTTATTATAAAATATCATTATTACTATTATGTTAGTATTATCATTTTATCATAATAACATTTTTAGTAAATATAAATATTGTTATTTTTTTTATAGAATAATAATAATTATTATTACAAAATAATACAACTTTTACTTATTATTATTATGATCAATATTATTTTATCAAATAAATAGGGGATACAAAGATATTTTTCACCACGCGTAATATAATTACATTAATAATACTTACCACTATAGTTTTACGATATTAAGTGAACTTTATAAATTTTACTACTTAAGATATATAAAAGTATATTTTATCATATATAAATGTTAATATAAATTTTTATTAATAAATGACTTTTATTATTATAAAATCTAATAAATATATTTAAATATATAAAATGACTATAGTTAAGTTATATAATAAACACGTATAAATTTTAGAAGTCATTTTGGGTTAAGTTGGCTTTTGTTGACTTTTGCATATTAGTCTCGAGCATTAGGATTGTGGTACACTATGACTTGACCAAAAATTGTTAGACAAATATTGACCAACATATAAATATATATAATTAATATAGGTTCGTGAATCCGAGGCCAACCTTGCACTTGTTAAATGACGTTATATGTATTTTTACTACGAAATACAGTATGGTGAGTTTCATTACTCCCTTTTTATATATATTTTTGGGCTGAGAATACATGCGCTGTTTTATAAATGTTTTACGAAATAGGCACAAGTACTAAAACTAATTCTATGTGGGTTTAAACCAGAAATATACCCTTAGCTTGGTAACATTAAACTACTTGTCTATGTACGGTAGGCACGAATCCTAAAGATAGATCTATTGGGCCTGACAAACCCCATCCTGACTATGGGATGCTTTAGTACTTCGAGGTTATTTTAAACACACCTGATCTGGTGTACTTCATAGGGTAAAACATGAACGTTAAGGCTTGTTACCGGGTGCCTACAACTTATAGAATACTTTTATACACTCGCGAGTGTACGGATATTTATAGAAACTGAAATCTTGTGGTCTATTACTATTACGGAAATGATTGATTATGATAAACTAATGAACTCACCAACCTTTTGGTAGACACTTTAAAGCATGTTTATTCTCAGGTATTAAAGAAATCTTCCGCTGTGCATTAGCTCATTTTAAGGATATTACTTGGAGTCATTCATGGCATATTTTAAAAGACGTTGCATTCGAGTCATTGAGTTCATCAAGATTATTATTAAGCCAATTATAGTTAGATGTATTATGAAATGGTGTGCATGCCGTCAACTTTCGTTGTAAAGAAAGTTTGTCTTTTAAAAACGAATGCAATGTTTGTAAAATGTATCATATAGAGGTCAAATACCTCGCGATGTAATCAACTATTGTGAATCGTTTATAATGTATATGAACGGGTCCTTTCAAAATATATTTAAGATATGTATTAAAATAACATATAAATTAAGATACATATAAACAAAGTATATACTAGAAATTAATATAAGACTTTTATAAATATAATAATATATAAACTTGTTTAATTGTTATTATGTGTATTAATATAAATAATTGATATAGGTTCGTGAATCCGAGGCCAACCAAGCATTGTTCAGTTCCGTCCTATGCATATTTTTACTACAAAATATCGTATTGTGAGTTCATTTGCTCCCTTTTACTCTTTACATTTTTGGGACTGAGAATACATGTGCTGTTTTTATAACTGCTTTATTAAATGCTTTTGAAATATATTTTGAACTGAGAATACATGAAATGCTTTTATAAATGTTTGACGAGATAGACACAAGCAAAACATTCCTCGAATGAATTATTATGCAGACAGAAGTTCTGTGGATTATTATTGAATTAGTTGGACGTGATAATTGCCACTAATTGTTATGAATATTTCCCCTTGATTATTATTGCTTGGTAACCTAAGAATTAGAATCGGGTATGGCCCTAATTCACGCGAATCCTAAAGGTAGCTACCCGGTTTAACACCCCTACCCAGAATGTTCACTAGACGGAAGAGCTAGTTGGCGTGGTGTTTAGTACTTCGAGGTTTATATATTATACAGACAAGATGTTCTATTTTGGGGATATTATTGATGCGCATTATATGTTAAGGTCGGTTACCAAGCTGAGCAATGAAAGTAAAGTGAATGTTATGTATCGAGAGAATGATTTTTAAACACAGGTTATGTGTATTATTTTTGTGCACGAGATATGTGTACGGTTATTTAATAATCGCGAGGCAACCTACGGGGGAGAAAAGGATACGAACCTACTCTGCTAAACATTATGAAAATGGTTTTGTATACGAGATAGGTGTACTGTATTTAAATCTTGTGGTCAATCAAAATGATGAATTTTATTGTTTATGATAAACTTATGAACTCATCAACCTTTTGGTTGACACTTGAAAGCATATTTATTCTCAGGTATGAAAGAAATCTTCCGCTGTGCATTTGCTCATCTTAGAGATATTACTTGGAGTCATTCATGACATATTTTAAAAGACGTTGCATTCGAGTTGTTGAGTTCATCAAGATTATTATTAAGTCAATTATAGTTGGATATATTATGAAATGGTATGCATGCTGTCAACTTTCGATGTAATGAAAGTTTGTCTCTTAAAAACGAATGCAATCTTTGTAAAATGTATCATATAGAGGTCAAGTACCTCGCGATGTAACCAAATGTAATGTATTCGTCCAGATGGATTAGGACGGGTCATGACATGTGGTATCAGAGCTGGTTTAAGCTGTTTCATCTGCTTAATCGTAGAGGGGGTTCTCACAGTGTTACATGTGACGAAGCATTGGCTCTTACTCTTCGCGGTCCGAATATGGTTGGTTTTACCGAGAGGCAGGGCCGTAAAATCAGTGTCTGAGGTACGCTCAGTGGTCACCAGGCGGTTAGCTGGGAAGGCACTGAGTGGGATGCATCCCCACATATGACATGTGGTGTAGTGACCCGAACTTTTCCATGTTTATATATATTAATTGAGATTGATATTTACATGATTAAATGTTTCCAACATGTTAAGCAATCAAACTTGTTAAGACTTGATTAATTGAAATATGTTTCATATAGACAATTGACCACCCAAGTTGACCGGTGATTCACGAACGTTAAAACTTGTAAAAACTATATGATGACATATATATGGATATATATATAGTTAACATGATACTATGATAAGTAAACATATCATTAAGTATATTAACAATGAACTACATATGTAAAAACAAGACTACTAACTTAATGATTTTTAAACGAGACATATATGTAACGATTATCGTTGTAAAGACATTTAATGTATATATATCATATTAAGAGATATTCATACATGATAATATCATGATAATATAATAATTTAAAATCTCATTTGATATTATAAACATTGGGTTAACAACATTTAACAAGATCGTTAACCTAAAGGTTTCAAAACAACACTTACATGTAGCGACTAACGATGACTTAACGACTCAGTTAAAATGTATATACATGTAGTGTTTTAATATGTATTTATACACTTTTGAAAGACTTCAATACACTTATCAAAATACTTCTACTTAACAAAAATTCTTACAATTACATCCTCGTTCAGTTTCATCAACAATTCTACTCGTATGCACCCGTATTCGTACTCGTACAATACACAGCTTTTAGATGTATGTACTATTGGTATATACACTCCAATGATCAGCTCTTTGCAGCCTATGTGAGTCATCTAACACATGTGGAAACCATCATTTGGCAACTAGCATGAAATATCTCATAAAATTACAAAAATATGAGTAATCATTCATGACTTATTTACATGAAAACAAAATTACATATCCTTTATATCTAATCCATACACCAACGACCAAAAACACCTAAAAACACTTTCATTCTTCAATTTTCTTCATCTAATTGATCTCTCTCAAGTTCTATCTTCAAGTTCTAAGTGTTCTTCATATATTCTACAAGTTCTAGTTACATAAAATCAAGAATACTTTCAAGTTTGCTAGCTCACTTCCAATCTTGTAAGGTGATCATCCAACCTCAAGAAATATTTGTTTCTTATAGTAGGTTATCATTCTAATACAAGGTAATAATCATATTCAAACTTTGGTTCAATTTCTATAACTATAACAATCTTATTTCAAGTGATGATCTTACTTGAACTTGTTTTCGTGTCATGATTCTGCTTCAAGAACTTCGAGCCATCCAAGGATCCATTGAAGCTAGATCCATTTTTTTCTTTTCCAATAGGTTTATCCAAGGAACTTAAGGTAGTAATGATGTTCATAACACCATTCGATTCATACATATAAAGCTATCTTATTCGAAGGTTTAAACTTGTAATCACTAGAACATAGTTTAGTTAATTCTAAACTTGTTCGCAAATAAAAGTTAATCCTTCTAACTTGACTTTTAAAATCAACTAAACACATGTTCTATATCTATATGATATGCTAACTTAATGATTTAAAACCTGGAGACACGAAAAACACCGTAAAACCGGATTTACGCCGTCGTAGTAACACCGCGGGCTGTTTTGGGTTAGTTAATTAAAAACTATGATAAACTTTGATTTAAAAGTTGTTATTCTGAGAAAATGATTTTTATTATGAACATGAAACTATATCCAAAAATTATGGTTAAACTCAAAGTGGAAGTATGTTTTCTAAAATGGTCATCTAGACGTCGTTCTTTCGACTGAAATGACTACCTTTACAAAAACGACTTGTAACTTATTTTTCAGACTATAAACCTATAATTTTTCTGTTTAGATTCATAAAATAGAGTTCAATATGAAACCATAGCAATTTGATTCACTCAAAACGGATTTAAAATGAAGAAGTTATGGGTAAAACAAGATTGGATAATTTTTCTCATTTTAGCTACGTGAAAATTGGTAACAAATCTATTCCAACCATAACTTAATCAACTTGTATTGTATATTATGTAATCTTGAGATACCATAGACACGTATACAATGTTTCGACCTATCATGTCGACACATCTATATATATTTCGCAACAACCATAGACACTCTATATGTGAATGTTGGAGTTAGCTATACAGGGTTGAGGTTGATTCCAAAATATATATAGTTTGAGTTGTGATCAATACTGAGATACGTATACACTGGGTCGTGGATTGATTCAAGATAATATTTATCGATTTATTTCTGTAAATCTAACTGTGGACAACTAGTTGTAGGTTACTAACGAGGACAGCTGACTTAATAAACTTAAAACATCAAAATATATTAAAAGTGTTGTAAATATATTTTGAACATACTTTGATATATATGTATATATTGTTATAGGTTTGTGAATCAACCAGTGACCAAGTCTTACTTCCCGACGAAGTAAAAATATGTGAAAGTGAGTTATAGTCCCACTTTTAAAATCTAATATTATTGGGATGAGAATACATGCAAGTTTTATAAATGATTTACAAAATAGACACAAGTACGTGAAACTACATTCTATGGTTGAATTATCGAAATCGAATATGCCCCTTTTTATTAAGTCTGGTAATCTAAGAATTAGGGAACAGACACCCTAATTGACGCGAATCCTAAAGATAGATCTATTGGGCCTAACAAACCCCATCCAAAGTACCGGATGCTTTAGTACTTCGAAATTTATATCATATCCGAAGGGTGTCCCGGAATGATGGGGATATTCTTATATATATGCATCTTGTTAATGTCGGTTACCAGGTGTTCACCATATGAATGATTTTTATCTCTATGTATGGGATGTGTATTGAAATATGAAATCGTGTGGTCTATTATTATGATTTGATATATATAGGTTAAACCTATAACTCACCAACATTTTTGTTGACGTTTTAAGCATGTTTATTCTCAGGTGATTATTAAGAGCTTCCGCTGTCGCATACTTAAATAAGGACGAGATTTGGAGTCCATGCTTGTATGATATTGTGTAAAAACTGCATTCAAGAAACTTATTTTGTTGTAACATATTTGTATTGTAAACCATTATGTAATGGTCGTGTGTAAACAGGATATTTTAGATTATCATTATTTGATAATCTACGTAAAGCTTTTTAAACCTTTATTGATGAAATAAAGGTTATGGTTTGTTTTAAAATGAATGCAGTCTTTGAAAAACGTCTCATATAGAGGTCAAAACCTCGCAACGAAATCAATTAATATGGAACGTTTTTAATCAATAAGAACGGGACATTTCATGTGGTATCAGAGAGGTGGTCTTAGCGAACCAGGTCTTGCATTAGTGTGTCTAACTGATAGTTGTTTAGATGCATTAGTGGGTCTGGACTTCGACCGTGTCTGCATGTTAAAAGTTTTGCTTATCATTTCGTGTCAAAAATTACCTGCTTATCATTCTTAGGGAATCACTTGCTTATCATCTTAAGTCTAGATACGTCTTAATGCATTTAGTGCATCGATAGTGTATAGACAAAATTCATATCTTAGCGTATCTGTTACTATAGACCTTTCCTGACAGCTTCCGTAGATTCCTCCGTAACTTATGGGATTTTAATATTATATATGCATATGTAAATCGTGTATTGCAGGGTACTAATCTACATCCTATAATCTATTTCATATCAAAAATATTTCATCTGATCGTACAAGATGAATCCTTCAACCAGTTCGAGTCCCTCAGATTCCGATAGCTATTCGGACAGTTATTCCGACAGCTATTCCAACATGGAATTCCACTCGAGCTCTGAAAGCAGTGTGACCGGAATGAATCAACCAATCAGCCATCATCAATTCTGGATGAGTTAGGGATGGGTTCATAATCGACTTAATCAATGGAGACGAGAAGAGGGCGATCCTTTCCATCAATCAAATTCACCTCTTGGAGATGAACCTGAAGCACTTACCGGCGAACCTATCCGAAACACCATTTTCTCTCTCATTTCCAGAGTTTCTCGTCACGACTATATATTATCTCAAATTCTAGACCTTATTCACCCGCTTGTACGAACCGCCGATCATCCCGGTGTAATAGAAGAAGTCAACGAGCTTCGCTCTCGAGTAGTGGCTTTGGAAAATGTGGTGCAAAACTTACCGGCTTCAGCAACAACATCGGCACCAGCAGTACCACCAGTATCAATAGCTGTACCACCAACAACACACCACAACATCACAATCTATACCTCGAGTATAATCATCGTTCTACGTATCGTTCTACCTCATTTATCTTCGCTCTACATGACGATTATGTAATCACTAATGTTTTAGAGATTATGTATTCTAGTTCTAATGGTAAATCAAATGAGTTTAATATCATATTGACTCATTAAATCCATGATTATATCTGAAGAAAATATATATGTAAGTATATTTTCATAAAGATTGTAATTAAAAATTCTTTCGTACAAACTGTTAATGGTGAAAATATTTTAACGGGTAGGTAATACCCTAATAAATTACACTGTACATTCGTCGAAGCTGATTCATCAGTCATTTACTATCCTACTTACAACCACCGATATACGTATTCGTTCACCGCAGAATAACCATTTTCATTCAATTTCATATTTGGATTTTGACCTATCAGAATCCAACAAGTGGCATAATGAAGAAAACATATGACAAAATAAAATTTGTTAGAAACAGACAAATTAACTATGAGAAATTTTGTTAAGAATCTACGCTAACTGTTCCTAGCTAACTGATTACATTTTATTTATCGCAATTTAATTATTGCAGTTTATATTCTCGCAATTTTATTTATCGTCATTTAATTTCTGTTATTTATTTTATGCACTTTAAATATCGGGACACGTATACTAGGTTTTGACATATCATATCGACGCATCTATATATATTATTTGGAATAACCATAGACACTCTATATGCAATAATGCTTGAGTTAGCTATACAGAGTTGAGGTTAATTCTACAATAATATATATACTTTGAGTTGTGATCGAGTCTGAGACATGTATATAACGGGTCACGACACGTATTAATTAATTCGAATATTATATATTAAACTATATATGAATTGTTGAACTACAAATTGTGGACTGCTAACTCTGGACTGTCAATATTGGACAATTAAAAAGTATTAAAATATTGATTATAACATATTAGGCTAAATATTTCTTCAAGTTTGCCACTTGATTTCATCTTAAACCTCATTTGTATCTTAACGATTACAATCTACATTCAAACCTTTCATGATTCTTGAAAACACCAAAATCGAAAGGATAAACCAACCGCACTTCATCTATGGAAGAAAAGATTGATGCATATAGTTATGCACCTAAAAACTCTCGGAACCTGAGTAAACGTTTAACACGTATCTATACTAGCTTCCTTGGCGTTGTTATTACCGAAAATAACTTTACAATCCCTCTTCAAAGTAGCCAATTTTATCACAGCTTCAGCAAATCAACATCGAATTTCATTCGAATTAGCCTATTATAACATTAATATATAAGTTTCCCTTTCGTCATCGTTACGGGAAACCGTTTATATCTCACCACATTAGCAATAAACTTACCAGCAACTTCATTACTCATTGGCTTAAGTCTCTCCGAAAAACCATTATAATTGTTCATTAAAAACCATATAATATACTCATCCACATCTTATAACAAGAATTGCCATACCAATTACCGGAAATTAGCAAATAGTATTTTGAATCTCGCAACGTTTCTACATCCACAGTTATATGTGTACATATAACAAATATCTCTTAGAATTATGATCTTCTATTCTGAAACTCTGATAAGTACCCAGTCTGTGGATTAATACTCTGAAGGTTGAAAATGCTGATGAAGCAGCAAAAACTGTGAATGACCTTAATAGTCAAAAGTATGATGATAAAGAATGGAGTGTTGAAAACGCTCAATAGAAAATTTGGTACCGAAAAGCGGATTATACGAAACTATGAAGGAGTCTGTGGATAAATCACAAAGAATAAACCTGCCTTCAAAGAATCCAAATGATTTAGTATCTGCTGAAGTCATTAACGAATACCTTGCTCCTTACTCTAAAACCCTTGCGGACAATATTCTTCATCATCCTATGATCTTAGATATTCTAAGATATCATTAAATCTTTCATTATAAATATCTTCAATAATTCTAAAGATATTTTCATAACTATTCTTATCTGAAATCATTTATCCCTTCGCACTATCAGTGTTACATCATAAAGGAAACTGTTTAGTTTCTATATTCTGTAAACTTTCGAGTTTAAATTATGAATGTTTTTGAAGTAGTGTTAGGAACTGAAGCATGAGTTAGTATAATATAATGACACTTGATCAACGTGATTATATTACAGTAAGGCATGCTTAGTTTCTAATGGAATTTGATGATTCACAGATTATAATGTCATTATGTGCCATGTTACACGACTCTTACATTCAATCTAATCTCTAAACATATCAAGAACATATTATCTTGATAGTTCTATCTTTTCCCTTGATTTCCGGAAATCAACTGTAACTACATCACCAGACTAGACGAATCTGCATTTATTCATTCCACTCTTTTGTGATAGCTTCATTCGTACTCTTCGAATAATCGAATTGTTTTATCCATAGTACTCAATGATGATAAAACTCTATTTATCAACTCATATTCGTCATGAAAACATACTTATTGTCAACAATGATGATCTCTATCAAATTTCAGGACGAAATTTCTTTAACGGATAGGTACTGTGATGACCCGGAAATTTCCGAACAAATTTAAAATTAATCTTTATATAATTCTGACACAATAAGCAAAGTCTGTAATGTTGAGTCTCAAAATTTTTGAACTGTTTTCATGAATTCATTTAGCCTTCGACCATTCCCGACGATTCACGAACAATTAATTGTAACTTGATATGTGTGTGAATATATATATAAATAATAATTGAAAATATAATTTTAAATATTGTATATTGTTATTACTAAAATTTATTTATGTAAAGTAAAATAAAAAAATAGGATATGATAATGATTATTATTTAAAAAGTATCTATATAAAGTGTATTGAATATATATATACTTTCGAATTAATTTGGAAAATGATAGTAGCACTCAATTATCATTCGATTGATAATAAACAATTTATAAACGAACTTATGTGATTTTAAAATAAACGGTGATTCGAAAATGAACTATATAAATTTTAGACTTATTAAAAATATATTTAGAAGCTAATTAATAAATTTCAACATTTTTCATATTTTACCCAAAATCGAGAGGGACAGTTGATGTAATTTTCATTTATTAAATTAATGATCGAATTTTATACCATAATGACCAAAATAAATAAATATAATTAATTTAAGAATTTAGGATTTTTCTGAAGACTTTTATCAGCCACTAATTATCAATAGAGTACGAAATTCGGTTCGTGAAAGGCGATGGCTAACCAACTCAAGTTTTTAATTCAACTGATATCAAATTATTATTATAATATTTCTTTATTATTACTTTACATTATTGATATCAATTAGTTGAAATTTGTTCAGTGTATTATTAATCTATCATTATCTATCATTCTCTCTTGTCTATGTATACATTACATATTTGCATATATATATATATGCATGGTCACACATATAGTTACACAACCATGATCAACCTCTTGCAACCAACCTCTCTTACTTCTACTTCATTGTTTCTGGTCGAAAACCCAAAGCCAAAAGGGTGCTTCTCAGGTATTTTTTTCTCTACTATTCCATCAGCTCAAACCCGAATACTCTTTTGTTCGAGTTGTATAAGATGTTGCTACCATTCTGTCAAAAATCAAATCCATAGTACTTCTACTGCTCGATGCTATTTTACTACTTATGCATATGTTATAAATGCCACATGCATCTTCATCTAACCACCACCATCCGCCACTACACAAACCCACCACCAATTTATTTTGATGAAACCCATCACCACTAAACGACCACCACCTTAAATCATCATAACCATCATCAAGATCATCCTAAAATTGCAACTGAAACCACAACTTCTGTATTATTATTTTTCTCGGTTGACAACCAAAACGGCCACCATCTTCCTCAATACATTAAACTACAACTACACATCACCACCACTTTGATGCTTCTCTTTACTTCTGTTTACAACAGTGAAACCAACCGTAAACCAACAACTCCACCATAAATTCGTTATACTGCAACCACCTTCGAACCTCACAAAGCCAATCACCATGGCTACTGCGTACTGTTTTAATCTAATATAATCTAAACCAAAACCGACACCTTTACCCAGTGAACCCTTCACATATTTATATTTTTTTACTGCTACGATTTCTTTTAAAAACCACGAATTGCTTCCTATTTGTGTTAATTGGGCCGTAAACCTTTTATTTGCCATATGGATCGATTCATTTCTGGGCCGAGTTCATTATTCTAATTGGGCCGTGATCCATATTTTTTTTATTATATTTTTCGGTTGGGCTGAACAGTTTTCGGGTTAAGTAAATTCAGTTCGTAATATAGATTAGAAAAACTGATACAGAGGAGTGGTGTGGGGTGTTGCTAGATTAACGAGAGGTCGAGGGTTCGAGTCTCAGCTGTGGCATATCATTTTGAAAGCCTTTTTAAACCCTTTTAAGGTAGTAATTTATTTCCATTATTATTATTATTATTATTATTATTATTATTATTATTATTATTATTATTATTATTATTATTATTATTATTATTATTATTACTACTATTACTATTATTATTATTATTATTATTATTATTATTATTATTATTATTATTATTATTATTATTATTATTATTATTATTATTATTATTATTATTGTAATAAAAATCTAACATACCTTTTGAATTTACATTAATAATATGTAATAACTAAATTATTTCAAATATTGAAAATAAATATATTTAAGATATGTATTAAAATAACATATAAATTAAGATACATATAAACAAAGTATATACTAGAAATTAATATAAGACTTTTATAAATATAATAATATATAAACTTGTTTAATTATTATTATGTGTATTAATATAAATAATTGATATAGGTTCGTGAATCCGAGGCCAACCATGCATTGTTCAGTTCCGTCGTATGCATATTTTTACTACAAAATATCGTATAGTGAGTTCATTTGCTCCCTTTTACTCTATACATTTTTGGGACTGAGAATAAATGCGCCTTTTTTATAATTGCTTTATTAAATGCTTTTGAAATATATTTTGAACTGAGAATACATGAAATGCTTTTATAAATGTTTGACGAGATAGACACAAGCAAAACATTTCTCGAATGAATTATTATGCAGACAGGAGTTCTGTGAATTATTATTGAATTAGTTGGACGTGATAATTGCCACTAATTATTATGAATATTTCCCCTTGATTATTATTGCTTGGTAACCTAAGAATTAGAATCGGGTATGACCCTAATTCACGCGAATCCTAAAGGTAGCTACCGGGTTTAACACCCCACCCGAAATGTTCACTAGATGGAAGAGCTAGTGGGCGTGGTGTTTAGTATTTTGAGGTTTATATATTATACAGATGAGATGTTCTGTTTTGGAGATATATTGATGCACATTATATGTTAAGGTCGGTTACCAAGCTGAGCAATGAAAGTAAAGTGAATGTTATGTATCGAGAGAATGATTTTTATACACAGGTTATGTGTATTATTTTTGTGCACGAGATATGTGTACGGTTATTTAAAAATCGCGAGGGAACCTACGGGGGAGAAAAGGATACGAACCTACTCTGCTAAACATTATGAAAATGGTTTTGTACATGAGATATGTGTACTGTATTTAAATCTTGTGGTCTATCAAAATGATGAATTTTATTGTTTACGATAAACTTATGAACTCACCAACCTTTTGGTTGACACTTGAAAGCATGTTTACTCTCAGGTATGAAAGAAATCTTCCGCTGTGCATTTGCTCATCTTAGAGATATTACTTGGAGTCATTCATGACATATTTCAAAAGACGTTGCATTCGAGTCGTTGAGTTCATCAAGAATATTATTAAGTCAATTATAGTTGGATATATTATGAAATGGTATGCATGCAGTCAACTTTCGATGTAATGAAAGTTTGTCTTTTAAAAACGAATGCAATGTTTGTAAAATGTATCATATAGAGGTCAAGTACCTCGCGATGTAACCAAATGTAATGTATTCGTCCAGATGGATTAGGACGGGTCATGACATATAGTATCTATAATAATACTTTTACTAATAATAATAATATTAATAATAATAATGATAATAACATTAATTTTTAATAACAATGAAAAATTTAATAATAATGACAATGAAATGATAATAATACTTACTACTTAATAATAATAATAATAATAATAATAATAATAATAATAATAATAATAATAATAATAATAATAATAATAATAATAATAATAATAATAGCAATTTTATTATTAAAGACAATAATATAATATTAGTAATAACAATAATGATAATAATAATTGTAATTATAATCATGATAGTAATAATAAATAATAACTAATACTTATATTAACAACAATAACAATAACAATAACAATAATATTAATACTAGTAATAACAACATCAATTAATAATAACAATAATAATAATAATAATAATAATAATAATAATAATAATAATAATAATAATAATAATAATAATAATAATAATAATAATAATAAAATAAATAAAAGCTACCTTAAAAGAATGAGTTTCCAAAAAAAAACAGCCCATGCCCGGGCTCGAACTCCCGACCTCTCGTTAACCCGACACTACACCAAACTGTCCCTCTGTTTCCAATTTAATTCCCAACTTAATTGTATATAACCAATTACTTCTGTTTCTTATTTCGTTTCTTCTTCAACAGCTCCAATCGACCAACGGGTATTCAATTCAGTGAGTATAATAGTTTAACTTAGGATTTTCATTGTGAAACAGAATCAAGCGGTCTGTGAGTGATCTTGGTTGACAGAAAAGAAAAGAAAACAAATATAAACAACTACAACAGGTTCGTTTATTCATATGAACTCCAAAAATCGAAATTGATATTTGAAGGACTTTTATGAATCACTTCCTTCATGAAACTTGATCCCATTCCATCCAGTAACACTCGACAATCGTGCTCTATACCTATCACAACACAGAGTTCTCAAATTTGATCAATGAACTGCTGTTGACTTTTTAATTTAAAGACTTTGACTTCAAAATTATCAATCAATTTGAGAAATTAAAGCTTGGAAATTTACAGAAAGTTTCAAAAGATGATTTATAACAGCTCTGCAATATTAGATGTTGGTAATTGATTCGAATTTAAGGTTCTTGAACAAATCGTTCGTGAAGAGGAAAAGGAAAGAAAAAAAATATATATATAAAAACTTCTGATTTGCATCCATCCCTTCACTGTATAGAGTATTAGGATGCAGTTATAATGTAGTTGTTTTGAATGATTGTAGCAGAATCATAGAGATGTCGACTGATCTTGTAGGGTTGCAATGTTTGGTGTAGTCACAGACGAAATAGGAAGACAGATATATCACGAGCAGTACATAATATCCTAAATAAATTAATGAAACATATAATAATGCGTTTTATCTGTATTTTTTATTTAATTTATACATATTAACTTATACTAATAAATATAATACCATTAATATTATCAATATTTATAATAACAATACTAATATTAAAATAATAACAATAATAACATTAATGGTTATTATAATAATAATAATAACACTAATATTAATAATAGTAACGATATAATTAAAATATTGATAATAATAACTATAAAATTTATATTAATAATATTATTATTAATAATAATAATGCTAGTTATAATACTAATAATAATAATAATAATAATAATAATAATAATAATATTAGTAATAATAATACTATAACAACTTATAAATATTAGATTCGTATCTATAAATTATATATTAAAATATTATCGATAACGTTAGTATTGATATTAATTTTAAAAGTAATAACAATATTATTACAACAACTATATTTATAATTAAATTTAATAAATTAGTATTAGATATTATTGATTATGTAATATAACTGATAATGTACATTACCTAATAACTTATATCTTATTTTAGATATTAAATTTTTATGTTTACATTATATTTTATTATTTTCGATTATTATATATATACTTACATTTATAATTATATATATAAATATATTTATTTACAAATAATTGTTCGTGAATCGTCGGGTAAGGTCCAATGATTTCATGAAACAGTTCAAAATTTTGAGACTTAATATTTCAGACTTTGCTTATCGTGTCGAAATCATATAAAGTTTAAGTTTAAATTTGGTCGGAAATTTCCGATTCATCACATTGTATGCTTTAATTTTGTCGTTAGATAGTTTATGATGAATCACGAATTTGATACACATGTTGCTGATATAAAGTATATGGTATGCATGTCGTTGGAAAGCTATCGAAAAATTAATAACTTTTCATTTAGAAATCGCATGATTTCGATGAACGGATTAAAAGATATGGTCAACTGAATTATGTTTGATGATTAATTGGAATTGTGTTTGAAACTGTAAATTAATATTTATACAACATATCTATGAGATTGATAAATTGGATTTTTAAATATTACTAAGTGAGTAAATAAATTTCTATAAAAGGCACGTCTCGTTTTGTTAAACAATTGTCAAAGTTGACTGTCTTATCATGTTTTAAAGCTTTATAAACACTATAATCTGATTTTACAAGTATTGAAAAACTATGTGAAATAATAAAATATTTTCGATTGCAATGATAATTCAAATATAATATAGTTTCTGAAATAAATAATATTTTGAGCTTGATAAACTATAAATTCGTTCAATTATCAAGACTTATACTATGTTAATATAAAAATAAACATGTATAGATTTAAATATCATATTGGGTCAGGTTGACTTTTGATATAACTTTTGTTAAGATCTACGGTTATTTTGGATTTCGAGTTTCAGTCACATTTCGGTGAATGACCTTATGTGCTGCTAAGGTGAGTTTCATATGCTCCCTTTTTAATTGCCTTTGAAATCTATATTTTTGGGCTGAGAATACATGCACTTTATTTTAAATGCAATAGATACAAGTACATACTAAATTCTACACTGAGTTTGAACCGAAAATCCCTTAACTTTGGTAACTAGTAACTGCTAGTTATAAGAACTGGTTGGCAAGAGTAGTTGTATATGGATCCATAGGGCTTGACATCCTCGTGTGTTTCAGGTATAGAAACCCTAGCCTAAACTATAAAATAGACGTATGCCATTTGAGGTTAGTACACATTGGTTTGCGTGTATTGTACATGTTGGTTGCGTGTATTGTACATGTTGTTTGTATGTATGTTAAATAGGGGTACTTATTATAGAGACGTTAAAGTTTAGTTACCAGGGTGCTCAATCTTGTAGAATATTTTGATAAACATTTCTGGATGAAACAACTGAAATCTTGGGATCCACCTTTATATACAGATTGTGCGCAACATTAAAACTATGAACTCACCAACCTTTGTGTTGACACTTTTAAGCATGTTTATTCTCAGGTTCCTAGAAGTCTTCCGCTGTTTGCTTATACATTATACAAGCTATGTGCATGGAGTCATACATGCTTTTTTCGAGAAAACTTTGCATTCACAAAATCATCACCATGTAACCTATTTTGACTGTATTGTCAACGGATGTAGTATTGTGAACTATTATTTATGGTAATTACCTATATGTAGAAATCATCAGATGTCAAAAACCTTGGAATTAGATATTCATTTATGGTGTGCCTTTTTCAAAAGAATGTAATGTTTACAAAACATATCATGTAGAGGTCAGTACCTCACTGTGAAATCGATGAATGATGTATTCGTCCAAAGGGATTCGGACGGGTCATCACAGTTGGCATCAGAGCTTGAGGTCATAGGGAACCAGAATTTGCATTAGTGTGTTTAACTGGTAATTGTTAGGATGCATTAGTGAGTCTGGACTATGACCGTATCTGTTTTTACCGAGTTTTACTTATCATTTCTTGTCGGAAATTACATGCTTATCATTCTTAAGTCTAGACACGTTTCCTGCATTTATTGCATACATAGTGTACAGAAGAATTCATATATTAGCATATCTATTACTGTAAACTTTGCTTGACATCTTTCGAAAATTCCTCCGTGATTTATGGAATTTTGGTATTATATATACATATCTAAATTATGTAATGAAGAGTACCAATCTAAATTTTATAATCTATTTCATATCAAAAATCATCTCCCTAATTATACAAGATGAATCCCGTATCTAGTTCAAATTCCTTAAACTCCGATAGCTATTTCGATATGGATATTCACCTGAACTCCGAAGACAGTGTAACCGGAATGGATCAACCAATTAGCCATCACCTATTCTGGATGAATTGGGGATGGGTTCGTAGCCTACTTAGTCATTGGAGACAAGAAGAAGGTGATCCCTTCTATCCACCAAATTCCCCTCTTGGCGAAGAACCTGAAGCACTTACCGGCGAACCTGTTCGTAATACCATTTTCTCTCTCATTTCCAGAGTATCTCGTCATGATTATATACTATCTCAAATTCTGGATCTTATTCATCCGCTCGTCCGAACCGACAATCACCCCGGTGTAATAGAAGAAGTCAATGAGCTTCGCGCTCGAGTAGTGGCTTTGGAGAATATGGTGCAAAGGTTACAAGCACCAGCAGCATCACCGTCATCAACAGTACCACCATCATTAACACCAACAGTATCATTACCACCACCAACAACAACATCCACATCCCACACCTCAACATCACAATCTGTACCTCGAACATCAACGTCATACGCACCATAGATACCAAGGAATACCAACAACAATAAACGATGAAGTATTGATTCATAACTTCATCAAAGAAATATTCTGCAGAGAATATGTAGTTTCTAAAAGTTTTAGAGATTACTTATTCTAGTTCAAATTGTAAACCAGATGAGTGAGCGAATAGAAATGATAAAATAAAACCCTGATCGAAATGGTGCACGATTTACAAGCTAGATCTGTTTTACCAGCAGCATCAACAATACCGTTAGCATCACCAGCACTGTCAGTACTGTCAGCATCGTCAGCATCAGCAACATCTACAACATCACAAGCTCTGCCAGATCCATAATCATCGTAAACATCATCACTAATCAACAACGCCTATATCGTATCAACGAGTTATGAAGTATTAACTCATTCCCTCTTGTAACATCCCGTTTTCCCGTACGTATCAAAAGGTACTTACTTAATCATTTGTACGTTTATAACTCGTTAGCTTATGCGTAAATGTATGAATATATGTGTAGATATATATATATATACACATATATGTATACTTGATAATGTGTGCATGTATAAGTTTAAACATGGGTTTGGTTAGCATTAAGTCTTGTGAGACTGTTGTTGAAGGCTATGTGAATATAGGAAGCGGGTTTGGAATGTACAAATTAAATAAAATTGAAAATTGTTTAAGTTGGTTGAGCTGTTCGGATACAGCCTTAGGCCGCGCCGCGATAATTGGGTCCACATCGCGGCATATCAAGCAAATCTGGATCAGAAGTTGGCTTAAAAGAGGTCGTTTTTCCTTCGATAAGTCGCGCCGTGACAAATTGGCCGCGCCACGGTATCTCTGCTGTTCTGACTCTGATTTCTACTCAATTTAAAAAGGTTTTAGGGGTAATTTGGTCTTTTGCTTGTAGATCAGATTGGAGCATTAAATCACAGCCACTTATTCCATTTATTTCATTTCCTTTTCTCTTTTCTTTCCAATTTCTCTCCCAAAACACAAAACCCACTTAGAATAAACTTAAGATTTGGAGGTGAGGATTTGTGGATCAATCTTAGGAGCAAGAGTTAAAGTTGTTCTCCTTGTTGTTAGCTACAAGAGGATAGTCTTGGTAAGTTCTAACCTTATGTTTTAAGTTTTAATTGGTTAATGGCTAGGGTTTTGGTTACTAGAGATTTGTATGACCTATTTGAGGGTAAAATGGGTGAATTTGGGTTGTGTTGTTGTAATGAAACCCTAATAGCCACAATATAGGGTTTTGGCATTATGATTTGAGGTTGTAAGTGTCAAATGGTGTTGTTAGTCACTAATGCACTTTAAGATTAATGAAAGAAGTGTAAATGGGTAAGTTTGACTTGATTGTGAGTCTAAGTAATATAAAATGGGTTAAAATGTACTAGTTGACCTAATTAGATGAAATGGGTATGGATTACCCTAAGTTTTGTGTTAATTGAAATTAGTAGACTTTAATTCACTAGCCTTAGTGATTAAAGTCGAGTCTTGGCCATTTATGGGCGGTTGTGTGTAGTTGAGTCATTTAATGAAAATTGGGTCATTAAATGCTGAAGTGGGAGTTTCGTGGTTAATCCCACTAGTTGTGAAATTGAATGTGCACTTAATGATTTAGGTACATTGCGTTGAAGCTTGGAAGTGCTAAATCATCATCCTTGTGACAAGGTGAGTGGAGTAATTATACGTATGTATATATAGTGTATTTATTTGTGAATGTTATGGTATGAACTGTGAAGACCCGTCCTAATCCATCCGGACGAAGTCCATATCGATTATAAACGATTCAAACAGTTGATTACATCGCGAGGTACTTGACCTCTATTTGATACATTTTACAAACATTGCATTCGTTTTTGAAAAGACAATCTTTCATTACATCAAAAGTTGACAGCAGGCATACCATTTTATAATATATCTAACTATAATTGACTTAATAAAATCTTGATAAACTCAACGATTCGAATGCAACGTCTTTTGAAATATGTCATGAATGACTCCAAGTAATATCTTTAAAATGAGCAATTGCACAGCGGAAGATTTCTTTCATACCTGAGAATAAACATGCTTTCAAGTGTCAACCAAAAGGTTGGTGAGTTCATTAGTTTAACATAAATAATCATTTCATAATTTTAATAGACCACAAGATTTCATATTTCCATTTCTCGTAAACATACGTCCCATGCATAGAGACAAAAATATCATTCATATGGATTGAACACCTGGTAACCGACATTCACAATATGCATATAAGAATATCCCCATCATTCCGGGATCCTCCTTCGGACATGATATAAATTTTGAAATACTAAAGCATCCGGTACTTTGGATGGGGCTTGTTGAGCCCGATAGATCTATCTTTAGGATTCGCGTCAATTAGGGTGTCTGTTCCCTAATTCTTAGATTACCAGACTAAAAAGGGGCATATTCGATTTAATAATCCAACCATAGAATGTAGTTTTATTTACTCGTGTCTATTTCGGAAAAAAATTATAAAAACAGCGCATGTATTCTCAGTCCCAAAAATATATATTGCGAAAGCATTTAAAAAGGGAATAATTAAAACTCACTATACTGTATCTTATAGTAAAAATACATATGACGACGTTGAACAATGCAGGGTTGTCCTCGGATTCACGAACCTATATCATTTGTATATCTATTAAAACGTATAATCGTGATCGAACAAAATTAACTATTATTATTAATGATACAGCTTTTATATCAATAACTTATGTTCATTTTATATATAAAAAATATTACTATTGTTAAGTTATATGTATTGAGTATAGTTTTTAATAGCTGTTTGATAAATTAAATAAAAGTGATATTATCTTTTACTAATAATCATAATAAGTGCTCTTAATAATAATAATTATTATAGTAATAATAACTATGATAATAATAAAGTTAATAATATTAAGTTGTATTATTTTCATGATATTAGATTTTAGTAACTACTTATAAAATAAAATTTTAATAATGATAAAAATGAAATTTTAATAATAATGAAAATGTTAAAAATAATAATAATGTTAATAAAAATAAAAATACTTATAATTCTAATAACTATGATAATAATATTAATAATATTAGTAAAAATAAATAAAATACTATAAGTTAATAATAACAATGAAAATCCTTATATGAAAATCCTTATATTACTTTTTAATGATAATGCTAATACTTTTGTTAATAATATTAATAATAATCTTAAATCATATTAATATTAATACTAATAATAATAATAACTATAATAATGATATTATTTATAATACCTATACAAATGATACCAATAATAGTCATGACATCAATAATAACAATAAATATAACAATAATAATAACAATAATAATAATAATTCTACCTTAAGAGAATTGATAATCTTCAAAAATAATAATGAATCTATCACTCCCTAGAATTGAACCCGCGACTTCTCGACACCCAAACAACACGCTAACCATCTGATCTACTCCTGTTTTCCTGATTAATTCTTAAATTAAATTTATTTAACCCGTAATATTGTTGTTCCCTTTTTCTTCTTCTTTTAACAAACTTTCATCACTATCCTTAATATGTAAACTTAATCATAATCATGAATCTTCATGATCATAACCATAATTATCATACCCGTCATAATATCATCATCAACCTTACTAACTTATCTCGCGTTTAACATCATTTTTATTAATCATCAACATCATCTTCGTGATTATTATAATCATACTATCATAAACTATAACCATTGACATTGTTATCATCATATTAAACATAAAATCATACCATCTTCATCCCTTTGCTAAGTCATCATAATCGTATCCCATCATCATCATTTCCTATTTCATCATGGCTTAAAAAAATATTGAAACAATGTAGCAGCTTGATCAAGCAGCTCGACATATATCATGTTGGGCCAGAAATTAACTGCTTGGACCTAAAATGATCTCTGAAGGGATTTTATTATTTTTTGTATAAGAAGTATATAAAAATTTGTTGGCCCAATTCGATGGATTCAAATTTTGTGAGCATGCGAAAAAATATAAAAGCAATCAATATAATACCATTGTTAACTTGAGTGGAAATCACTTCTTTTTAAATGTCGGCCACTAAAATTTAACATGATCCACATGCATCCATTTGAAGAATTTATAAAGCTCCTGCGTATTACTCTTTTTTTTTTTTATTTATCCAGATTCGTCTCCTTGATTAACGTTGAATAGAAACACAAGAAAAATAAATAATAAAAAGAAGAACGAATTTGCATTTGTGACAACCAGGGTTATAGAGATGATTTAAGTGGCGGTTGTTTGTGAGCTAGAAGTAGAAAAGTGATCGTATGTGGTTAGTATCGAACAGAACAAAAACTATTGGAGTTAGTGTTATTGAGATGGTGTTCGAGCTTTAATAGTAAAATTGATAGAAATAGAAGAATAAAGTAGCAGTTGTAAGGGTGACATGTTGGTGGTTTATATGGGTAGTGAGGGTGGTGTTCAATGGTGGGGTTTGGTCGTGAATGGTGGTGGTTTGATCATGGTGGTTGTGATGAAGTGGTGAAGATGGTTTTCAAACATTAGTACGACCAATAGGGTGATTGTTCTTGGTCTTGGTTCAATAGAAATTGAAACGGTTAGCAACGATAGGGGTGATCGAGTATGAGTTTATGGTGTTAGGTTTATTTTGGTCTCGGTTTTACATAAACTGAAGTAATCAACAGATTATGATGACGATGGTGAGTTTGAACGGAAAAGGTTGTGAAG
This sequence comes from Rutidosis leptorrhynchoides, assembly GCF_046630445.1. Lineage (NCBI taxonomy): Eukaryota > Viridiplantae > Streptophyta > Magnoliopsida > Asterales > Asteraceae > Rutidosis > Rutidosis leptorrhynchoides. The sequence goes on from NC_092334.1 coordinate 81,102,693, forward strand.
TTTGTTTATGGTGAAGAGGGTGATCAAAGGTGATGTTGGAACCATATTGATTCAGGGTGGTTCGGTGGTCGTGAGGGTTGAAGTGGGTGGTGTTGTAAGTGGTGGTTTGACTGAGGAGGATGATGAATGTGATAGGAGTGTTCAAGATTGATGGAGGTTATGGTGTTTGGTTGCCGAAATAAAAAAAAAAAATGAGTTTGATGATTGATAATGGTTAGCATGAAGTCTAATGTGGTGAAAGTTGGTCATGCTTTACACATATATAAATACATATATAGAATATAAAGATGTAATTAAATGGTCGTTATTACCGACAACAACAAAAAGTAATCTATGTTAATATAATAGTATAATAACATGAATTAATTAATGACCTGTGAGAATCTTGTTAGGTAGTGAAGGTGGTAGACAGCTTTTGGAGAAAGGACAGAGATGAAGAAAAAAAAAAATACAGATGATAGAGATGTGTAACAATTTTTGTACGGGATAATATCTGTTTTCACATATTATAATTAATTAATATTAATAATTAATAATTATATTAATAATAATAATATTGTTAATAAAATACTAATAATAATAATAATATTAATAATAATAATAATAATAATAATTGGTTGTATTTTAATAATAATAATTTTAGAAGTAATGATATTACTAATATTATTAATAATAACATTAGTAATATTATTAATAATAATGATAATAATATTAATAATAATGATAATAATATAATATAATAAATTAATATTAATACCTAATTATTTACATAAAAAGAAGTATTATAGATTTATATATTATATATATTTTTTTAAACAATAGACAAATATAATAAATATATATATTGAAACAATTAGATTTAAAATATAACATTATATATATTCAAGTAATATTCATACATATATATTTCTATATCTATATAAAATAAAGTAATAGTATTCATTACATTATATTTTATATTTCAATTACTATTTAAATATATATTTAAATGTATACATATTTATTTACATGTAATTGTTCGTGAATCGTCGTAAATGGTCGAAGGTCAATTGAATATATGAAACAGTTCAAACTTTTTGAGACTCAACATTACAGACTTTGTTTATCGTGTCGAAATCATATAAGAATAAAGTTTAAATTTGGTCGAAAATTCCCGGGTCGTCACAGTACCTACCCGTTAAAGAAATTTCGTCCCAAAATTTGAGTGTGGTCGTCATGGCTAACAATAAGAATGTTTTTCATGACCAATATAAGCTGATAAATAGAGTTTTATCATTATTGATTAATATAGATAAAATGATTCGATTATGTGAAGCGTACGAATGAAGCTATCACCAAAGACTGAAATAGGAAAGTAAAAATTTATCTTAACTTTTGACAGAGTCAGGGTTGAATTCCGGAATTCAAGGGATTTGAAGAAAATCTTTGAAAACTAAAAGATCTGATTCTTCGTTGAATAAGGTAATTAAGATCTCTTAAATTAAATGCGGATATCTGCCTCGATCGCTTCGCTATAAATCAACCTCTTTCGTTCCTTTTATTTTCATCACTCATATACTTCCTTCCTCAATCTATTCTCTTAAGAATTGTGAAAATGCTCAATCCAGTTCTAATTCTGAATATTATTCTGGTCATTGCAACAATGATTCTTCTTTTTCATTTGCCAACAGAAGAATCTGTTTACTTCTATTACGCTCTAGGGATTATTGTATTCCTGATCCTCCCGTGTCTTTATCTTGCTATTCGCATAGACATACACGGTTTATGATCTTTCTTGTTTGATGCGATTTATACTCCAATTTGTATTTCGAGGATCCATGTTTTTGTTTTCTCCCCGACCTGAAGTAAAGCGATTAAGACGTCTTGAATTCGTACGTATAAAATTTTGAATGAACATAACTTAATGTTCTAAGCGGAAAGAAAAGGTAATAGCACGATTTAATTTGTTAAATTACCAGAAGTTACGGAAAAGACAGAACCATCAAGAAAATATTTTCTTGATATGTTTAGAGGTTAAGTAGAATGAAAGAATCGTGTAACATGGCACATAATGATGGTACTGTGAATCATCACACTCCATTAGAAACTCAGCATGACTTACTGTAATATAATCACGTTGATCAAGTGTCATTATATTATACTAACTCAAGCATCAGTTCCCAACATTACTTCAATAACATTCATATTTTAATCTCGAAAGTTTACAGAATATAGAAACTAACAGTTTCTATATGATGTAACACTGATAGCACGAAGAGATTAATGATTTCAGATAAGAATAGTTATAAAAATATCTTTAGAAATATGGAGGATATTTATAATGAAAGATACGATAATATCTTTGAATATTTAAGATCAGAGGATGATGGAAACTATTGTCTGCAAGGGTTTAGAGTAACGAGCAAGATATTCGCTAAAGACTTCAGCAGACATTGAATCATTTAGATTCTTTGAAGTCAAACTTATTCTTTGTGATTTGTCCACGGCTTTCTTCATAGTTTCGCATAATCTGCTTTTCGGTACTAAATTTTCTCTTGAATGTTTCCAATATAATGATACACAGGAAGCACGAAGAGGTATATAATTTCGGACGATAATATTTTTGAAAATATCCTCAGAAATATCGAAGATATTGATGATGATATTTTGGAATTTCTAAGTTCGATGATTGATGAAGAAAGATTTTACGCAAGATTTTAACATAAGTACGAAGCAAGATATTCGTTGAAAGTTTCATCGAATCCAGAATTACCTAGATTCTTTGAATATATGATATGGTCCTGATATTTAGCCTTGGTCTCCTTCATGGTTTGCTCAATCTGTTTTTCAGTACCAAATTTTCTATCGAGCGTTCCCAACACTCACTTCTTTATCATCAAACTTTTGACCATTTAGACCATCTACAATGTTTCCTCTGTATTTAATGCTACGATATCTGAATCATCGGTTATCATCTTGAAGTGGTTTCAAGAGAATTGTGTTTTTAGATAATTAAACGCTGATGGTAACATGGTGGAATATGAAAGGTTCCCCGGTAACAATAAAAGAGCATGCGTATATATCAACGTTATAATAAGGTTGTTTCGTACGAAAAGTCGAAGTTGTCTTGTTGGAGCTGTGACAAAACTGGCTATCTCGAACAACAGATGCAAAGTTATTTTCGGTAATAATAACACTAAAGGAATTAGCACAGCTACGTGTTAAATGTTTACTCAGGTTTCAAGTGTTTTCAGGTGCATAACTATATGCATCAATCTTTTCTCCCGTAAATGAAGTGTGGTTGGCTCATCCTCTCGATTGAGGTGTTTTCAAGAATCAAGAAAGGTTTGAACGCAGAATGTAATCGTGAAGATACAAATGATGTTTAAGACGAAATCAAGTGGCAAACTTGAAGAATTATTTAGTTTCATATATTATAATCAATATTTTAATTCGTTTTAATTGTCCAATGTCATTAGTCCACAGTCGATAGTTCACAGTTGACAGTCTAATAATTCATATCTAGTTTAATATATAATATTCGAACTAATTAATACGTGTCGTGACCCGTATACGTCTCAGCCTCGATCACAACTCAAAGTATATATATTATCATAGAATCAACCTCAACCCTGTATAGAGAACTCGATCATTACTGCATATAGAGTGTCTATGGTTATTCCAAATAATATATATAGATGCGTCGATATGATATGTCAAAACCTTGTATACGTGTCCCGATATTTAAAGTGCGTAAAATAAATAACAGAATTTAAATAACGATAAATAAAGTGCGTAAAGTAAATAACAGAAATTAAATGACGATAAATAAAATTACGAGAATGTAAATTGCGATAATTAAATTGCGATAAATAAAATGTAATCAGTTAGCTAGGAACAATTAGTTAAGAACAGTTAGCGTGGATTCTTAACAAAATTTCTCATAGTTAATTCGTTTGTTTCTAACAAATTTTATCTTGTCCAATGTTTTCTTCATTATGCCACTTGTTGGATTCTGATAGGTCAAAAATCCAATTATGAGTTTGAATGAAAATAGTTATTCTGCGGTGAACGGATACGTATATCTGTGGATGTAAATAGGATAGTAAATGACTGTTGGATCAGATTCGAAGAACGTACAATGTAACTTATTAATGTGAAATCTAAATATTCTTCGGGTATTACCTACCCGTTAAAATATTTTCACCATTAACAGTTTGTACAAAAGAATTTTTAATTACAATCTTTATGAAAATATACTTGCATATATATTTTCCTCAGATGTAATCATGGATTTATTGAGTCAATATGATATTAGACTCATTTGGTTTACCGTTAGAATAAGAATATATAATCTCTAAAACATTAAAGATTATATAATTGCCATGTCGAACGAAGATAAATAATGTAGAATGATTCGTAGAACGATGATTATACTCGAGGTATAGAATGAGATGTTGAGCATGTAATGTTGAAACTTATGTTGTTGGTTGTACTGTTGATGCAGGTGATGTTGTTGAAGCTGGTACGTTTTGCACCATTATTCTCCAAATTGATTACTCGAGCGCGAAGTTCGTTGACTTCTTGTATTACTCCGGGATGATTGTCGATCGGAATGAGCGAATGAATAAGATCTAGGATTTGAGATAGTATATTGTCGTGACGAGATACTCTAGAAATGAGGCTGAAAATGGTGTTTCGAATAGCTTCGCCGGTAAGTGCTTCAGGTTCCTCGTCAAGAGGTGAATTCGGTTAGTGGAAGGGATCGTCTTCTGTGCGTCTCCATTGATTAAGTCGACTACGAACCCATCAGATGAATTGGAAATGGATGATTGGTTGATTCATTCTGGTTATAATGCTTTCGGAGCTCAAGTGTGTTTCCATATCGGAATAACTGTCGGAATAACTATCGGAATAGCTATCGAATTCTGAGGGACTCGAACTGGTTGAAGAATTCATCTCGTATGAGCAGATGAAGGATTTCCGATAAGAAATAGGTTATAGGATGTAGATTAGTACCCTGCAATACATAATTTACATATGCATATATAATACTAAAATCCCATAAATTACGGAGGAATCTACAGAAAATGTCAGGCAAAGGTAACAATAACAGATACGCTAAGATATGAATTAGCAGATACGCTAAGATACGAATTTTGTCTATACACTATTCATGCAATCATTGCAGTAAGATGTGTTTAGACTAAGAATGATAAGCAGGTAATTTTTTTTTTGACACAAAATGATAAGCAAAACTTTTGACATGCAGACACGGTCGAAGTCCAGACTCACTAATGCATCCTAACGACTTATCAGTTAGACACACTAATGCAGACATGGTTCGCTAAGACCACCGCTCTGATACCAACTGTGAAGACCCGTCCTAATCCATCCGGACGAAGTCCATATCGATTATAAACGATTCAAACAGTTGATTACATCGTGAGGTACTTGACCTCTATTTGATACATTTTACAAACATTGCATTCGTTTTTGAAAAGACAATCTTTCATTACATCAAAAGTTGACAGCAGGCATACCATTTTATAATATATCTAACTATAATTGACTTAATAAAATCTTGATGAACTCAACGATTCGAATGCAACGTCTTTTGAAATATGTCATGAATGACTCCAAGTAATATCTTTAAAATGAGCAATTGCACAGCGGAAGATTTCTTTCATAACTGAGAATAAACATGCTTTCAAGTGTCAGCCAAAAGGTTGGTGAGTTCATTAGTTTAACATAAATAATCATTTCATAATTTTAATAGACCACAAGATTTCATATTTCCATTTCTCGTAAACATACGTCCCATGCATAGAGATAAAAATATCATTCATATGGATTGAACACCTGGTAACCGACATTCACAATATGCATATAAGAATATCCCCATCATTCCGGGATCCTCCTTCGGACATGATATAAATTTCGAAATACTAAAGCATCCGGTACTTTGGATGGGGCTTGTTGAGCCCGATAGATCTATCTTTAGGATTCGCGTCAATTAGGGTGTCTGTTCCCTAATTCTTAGATTACCAGACTAAAAAGGGGCATATTCGATTTAATAATCCAACCATAGAATGTAGTTTTATTTACTCGTGTCTATTTCGAAAAAAAATTATAAAAACAGCGCATGTATTCTCAGTCCCAAAAATATATATTGCGAAAGCATTTAAAAAGGGAATAATGAAAACTCACTATACTGTATCTTGTAGTAAAAATACATATGATGACGTTGAACAATGCAGGGTTGTCCTCGGATTCACGAACCTATATCATTTGTATATCTATTAAAACGTATAATCGTGATCGAACAAAATTAACTATTATTATTAATGATACAGCTTTTATATCAATAACTTATGTTCATTTTATATATAAAAAATATTACTATTGTTAAGTTATATGTATTGAGTATAGTTTTTAATAGCTGTTTGATAAATTAAATAAAAGTGATATTATCTTTTACTAATAATCATAATAAGTGCTCTTAATAATAATAATTATTATAGTAATAATAACTATGATAATAATAAAGTTAATAATATTAAGTTGTATTATTTTCATGATATTAGATTTTAGTAACTACTTATAAAATAAAATTTTAATAATGATAAAAATGAAATTTTAATAATAATGAAAATGTTAAAAATAATAATAATGTTAATAAAAATAAAAATACTTATAATTCTAATAACTATGATAATAATATTAATAATATTAGTAAAAATAAATAAAATACTATAAGTTAATAATAACAATGAAAATCCTTATATGAAAATCCTTATATTACTTTTTAATGATAATGCTAATACTTTTGTTAATAATATTAATAATAATCTTAAATCATATTAATATTAATACTAATAATAATAATAACTATAATAATGATATTATTTATAATACCTATACAAATGATACCAATAATAGTCATGACATCAATAATAACAATAAATATAACAATAAATATAACAATAATAATAATAATTCTACCTTAAGAGAATTGATAATCTTCAAAAATAATAATGAATCTATCACTCCCTAGAATTGAACCCGCGACTTCTCGACACCCAAACAACACGCTAACCATCTGATCTACTCCTGTTTTCCTGATTAATTCTTAAATTAAATTTATTTAACCCGTAATATTGTTGTTCCCTTTTTCTTCTTCTTTTAACAAACTTCCATCACTATCCTTAATATGTAAACTTAATCATAATCATGAATCTTCATGATCATAACCATCATTATCATACCCATCATAATATCATCATCAACCTTACTAACTTATCTCGCGTTTAACATCATTTTTATTAATCATCAACATCATCTTCGTGATTATTATAATCATACTATCATAAACTATAACCATTGACATCGTTATCATCATATTAAACATAAAATCATACCATCTTCATCCCTTTGCTAAGTCATCATAATCGTATCCCATCATCATCATTTCCTATTTCATCATGGCTTAAAAAAATATTGAAACAATGTAGCAGCTTGATCAAGCAGCTCGACATATATCATGTTGGGCCAGAAATTAACTGCTTGGACCTAAAATGATCTCTGAAGGGCTTTTATTATTTTTTGTATAAGAAGTATATAAAAATTTGTTGGCCCAATTCGATGGATTCAAATTTTGTGAGCAAGCGAAAAAATATAAAAGCAATCAATATAATACCATTGTTAACTTGAGTGGAAGTCACTTCTTTTTAAATGTCGGCCACTAAAATTTAACATGATCCACATGCATCCATTTGAAGAATTTATAAAGCTCCTGCGTATTACTCTTTTTTTTTATCCAGATTCGTCTCCTTGATTAACGTTGAATAGAAACACAAGAAAAATAAATAATAAAAAGAAGAACGAATTTGCATTTGTGACAACCAGGGTTATAGATATGATTTAAGTGGCTGTTGTTTGTGAGCTAGAAGTAGAAAAGTGATCGTATGTGGTTAGTATCGAACAGAAGCAAAAACTATTGGAGTTAGTGTTATTGAGATGGTGTTCGAGCTTTAATAGTAAAATTGATAGAAATAGAAGAATAAAGTAGCAGTTGTAAGGGTGACATGTTGGTGGTTTATATGGGTAGCGAGGGTGGTGTTCAATGGTGGGGTTTGGTCGTGAATGGTGGTGGTTTGATCATGGTGGTTGTGATGAAGTGGTGAAGATGGTTTTCAAACATTAGTACGAGCAATAGGGTGATTGTTCTTGGTCTTGGTTCAATAGAAATCGAAACGGTTAGCAACGATCGGGGTGATCGAGTATGAGTTTATGGTGTTAGGTTTATTTTGGTCTCGGTTTTACATAAACTGAAGTAATCAACAGATTATGATGACGATGGTGTGTTTGAACGGAAAAGGTTGTGAAGTTTGTTTATGGTGAAGAGGGTGATCAAAGGTGATGTTGAAACCATATTGATTCAGGGTGGTTCGGTGGTCGTGAGGGTTGAAGTGGGTGGTGTTGTAAGTGGTGGTTTGACTGAGGAGGATGATGAATGTGATAGGAGTGTTCAAGATTGATGGAGGTTAGGAGTGTACAGATGATAGAGATGTGTAACAATTTTTGTACGGGATAATATCTGTTTTCACATATTATAATTAATTAATATTAATAATTAATAATTATATTAATAATAATAATATTTTTAATAAAATACTAATAATAATAATAATATTAATAATAATAATAATAATATAATAATAATAATAATTGGTTGTATTTTAATAATAATAATTTTAGAAGTAATGATATTACTAATATTATTAATAATAACATTAGTAATATTATTAATATTAATGATAATAATATTAATAATAATGATAATAATATAATATAATAAATTAATATTAATACCTAATTATTTACATAAAAAGAAGTATTATAGATTTATATATTATATATATTTTTTTAAACAATAGACAAATATAATAAATATATATATTGAAACAATTAGATTTAAAATATAACATTATATATATTCAAGTAATATTCATACATATATATTTCTATATCTATATAAAATAAAGTAATAGTATTCATTACATTATATTTTATATTTCAATTACTATTTAAATATATATTTAAATGTATACATATTTATTTACATGTAATTGTTCGTGAATCGTCGTAAATGGTCGAAGGTCAATTGAATATATGAAACAGTTCAAACTTTTTGAGACTCAACATTACAGACTTTGTTTATCATGTCGAAATCATATAAGAATAAAGTTTAAATTTGGTCGAAAATTCCCGGGTCGTCACATGAACCACCGAGCCGGTAGTGCCATAACATGTGTGGGTTAGGATGTGAACCACGAGCCGGTAGCATCGAGTGTGAACCACGAGCCGGTAGAACTATAAACTAAGATGTGAACCACGAGCCAGTAGCATCGAGTGTGAACCACGAGCCGGTAGCACTATAAACGAGTATGAATCAAAAGCGTATGGTGTGAACCATGAGCCGGTAGCACCATAACGATATTGGTTAACCGTATTGAGATTGTTGTTTTGTTTAGCATATTATATATATATATATATATATATATATATATATATATATATATATATATATATATATATATATATATATATATATATATATATATATATATATATATATATATATATATATATATATATATATATATATATATATATATATATATATATATATATATATATATATATATATATATATTGAGTTGAGTATATGCTAATGAAGTGGTGTGATAATGTACGACTTGTTAGTGTTACGGGTATGTTGACAAGCTATTTGAGTTACAAGTTCGTATGAGGTATTTGGTATTGTGATTGCAAATGGATAGGTTATATACATGTATGTATAATTGTTGCACTCACTAAGCATTGCTTACCCTCTCGTTGTTTATCATTTTATAGGTTCCGGCTTGGACAAGGGTAAGGGCATACGGTTGGATTAGTTATCTCCCGTTTATGTTGACAGGGGGTGCTTTTGGTGTTAGCTTTTTGAAGTTGGCCTAATGTTTTGGGTAGTTTAGCCCCAAACCGTGCTCGGGTGTTGTTTGGATTATAAACTATCATTGTAGTGGGTCAAACTTGTATAAAACTTATTTAATGGCCTTCGTGCCTTTTGTAACCATTTAAATTGATGTACGTTTAAATGGAATTTGTGGAATGGTTTACATATTTAATTGGCGCGTAAATGTGTATTATAAAAAAAAAAATTTATCGTATGGAATACGGGTTGGGTTGTTTCAAGTGGTATCAGAGCATGGTATAAGGGATTTAGGTGACTTGAGATAGGCGCCTAGACTTAGACTTTTTGTGTGCGCATTATGCGGGACTTGTAGGACTTTGGGTCGAATCGGGTTTTGGTTAGTGTATAGGTTTATGTGAACTAATCACGCGCTATTGTTTTGTATGGCATTTGAAATCGTCAAGCGAAATAGACGTGGTACTAGTGAGTTAATGCGATGTGCTCGCGTAACAATGATTAGCTACCATTGTTACGGGTTCAAATCGTGTCAAACAAGCGATGTACGACGATTGTTGAGCAAGATGGGGTAGTGTGGTGTATATGTATATACATATGTGTTAAGTCCTTTCGTTTTGTTGCTTAATTTACTTCGTTTTATAAAATGAAGATGAGAAATGGACACGACACCAATGACGGAAGTACGAGTGAGGACGTTGAACTCACGGCCAAGGTTGAGGCCATCTTTAAAAGGCTAAAGAAGGATTTTTTTGACGATGTTCGAAAGGTCTTCCAAGAGTCGGTCGATGGACAAGTGACCGAAATGATCAATGATCGAATGAAAGCCGCAATAGAGGAGGCTTTAGAGGCTAGAAACATTTATCCTCGAGGCGAAGGGGGTGAAGGTAATGGTAGGGGTGGAAGGCGGGACTTCCACTACAAAAATTTCAAGGATACTCAACCTCTGATGTTTAATGGGGTGAGGGATCCATTGAAAAGCACTTGTTGGATTTCCGATATTGAGGGAGCGTTCCGTACCGCTGAGTGTCCTCCCGAGAAGAAGACGAGGTATGGGTCTAGCATGTTGCGCGAAGAGGGCAAATTATGGTGGGACGATAAAATCAAATTATATGGTGAAGAGCAATGCATGTGCTTGACATGGGAAGAGTTTAAGAAGGAATTTTTCCAAGAATACCGAACTTCTTCCGATCTTGATAAAATCCGGGACGAGTTGCACAATTTACGACAAGGTTCAACGGACTTGGTTACTCTCAAGTCTACTTTCTTGGCAAAGACTCGTTTTTGTCCGGAGTATGTTGGTGATGATCACAAGTTAATGCTAGATTTCTACCGTACTTTAAGTGATGAGATGAAGGGTAAGATTAGCCGGGGGATGGCTAAGTCTTTTGAAGATTTATACGAGTTGGCTAGGGGTTTTGAGCCGGAGGTTCCAAGGAAGAGTGATTTCACTTTTTCAAAGAGAAAGTTTGAAGGTTCGAGTCATTCGAATTTTTCAAATAAAAAGAACAAGAAAGGCTCCGAGAGCGTTAATAGTGTGAAGAAGGGTACTTCTGGGGGTTTCGGACCCACGTGTTATAATTGTAACCAAAGAGGGCACATGGCCCGTGATTGCACCAAGGCGTCGACCAAAATCACTTGCTTTAATTGTGGTAAAGAGGGGCACAAGAGGCCAGAATGCCCTGATTTGAATAATGATCATGCTAAGAAGTTAGAGAAGGCGGCGGGCACAGCTAGGGGTCGCAACTACTTGATGACCAATGACGAAGCCAAACAATCCAACGAAGTTGTCTCAGGTACTTTTATGGTTAACTCTAATCCGGCAAGGATTTTATTTGATAGCGGTACAAATTTGTCGTTTGTGTCTCCAAAATTTGTGCCTAAACTTGATAGACCGTTAGCTAAGTTAAGTCGTCCGGTAGAAGTCGAAATAGCGGACGGCAAGATGGTGCTAGTGGTTGACGTGTGTAAGAATTGTGATGTTGTGTTTGGTGCCGAAAACTTTAAGATTGATCTTATCTCGATGACTTTGGGCGATTTCGATATCGTTGTTGGTATGGATTGGCTCGATCATAATAGAGCCAATATTGCATGCCATGAGAAGTTTATTCGTGTGAAGACCCCTAGTGGGGGAGAGTTAATTATTCACGGCGATAAACGAAGAAGACTTGTGCCGATATGTTCTTTTGCACGGGCACGTCGTTTTCTTGTTAGTGGTGGCATGGCTTTTCTTGCCCATGTTGTTGATACTCGTGATGAGCCACCACCCACTCGTGAAATTCCGGTGGTTAGTGAATTCGAAGACGTTTTTTCGGACGAGTTACCGGGTGTTCCGGCGGAAAGACAAGTAGAATTTCGCATTGAGTTGGTTCCGGGAGCTACTCCCATTGCTAAAACTCCTTATCGTTTAGTACCGACGGAAATGCAAGAGTTGTTAAACCAAACCCAAGAGTTGCTTGAAAAGGGTTTTATTCGACCTAGTGCTTCGCCATGACGCGCTCCGGTTTTATTCGTGAAAAAGAAGGATGGTAGTATGCGGATGTGCATCGACTATAGGGAGTTGAATAAAGTGACGATCAAAAATCGTTATCCATTGCCTTGGATTGACGATTTGTTTGACCAACTCCAAGGTGCGACGTATTTCTCAAAGATTGACCTACGGTCCGGCTATCACCAAATGCGGGTCCGTGAGGAAGATATTGAGAAAACGGCTTTTCGAACGCGTTATGGGTATTTTGAGTTTGTAGTTATGCCTTTTGGTCTTACGAATGCACCGACGGCATTCATGGATCTTATGAACCGAGTGTGCCAACCTATGTTGGACAAGTCGGTAATTGTGTTCATTGACGACATACTTGTCTACTCGAAAAGTATGAACGAACATGAACGCCATTTGCGTGAAGTTTTGAAGACGTTACGAAGGGAGAAGTTGTATGCTAAGTTCTCCAAATGTGAATTTTGGCTAAGGGAAGTTCAATTCCTTGGCCACATTGTGAACAAAGACTGCATTCAAGTGGATCCAGGGAAGATAGAGACGGTGAAGAGTTGGAGACAACCGACTACGCCTACGGAGGTCCGAAGTTTTCTCGGATTGGCCGGTTATTATCGTCAGTTTATTAAAGACTTTTCCAAGATCGCTTCTTCATTGACGAAGTTGATAAGGAAGAACGAGAGATTTAATTGGGAGAACGAGCAAGAAATTTCTTTTCAATTGTTAAAAGAGAAGTTGTGTCAAGCTCCGGTGTTAGTGTTGTAGAAGGAGTGGAAGACATGACGGTTTATTGTGATGCCTCGTTAAATGGACTTGGGTGTGTTCTAATGCAAAGAGGTAAAGTCATCGCTTATGCCTCTCGACAATTGAAGGAACACGAAACAAGATATCCGACTCATAATCTTGAGTTGGCGGCGGTTGTGCATGCGTTGAAAATTTGGCGCCATTACTTGTATTAGTGTACTATTTATTCGAATCATAAGAGTTTGAAACATCTCTTTAATCAACGAGATTTGAATTATCGTCAAAGTAGGTGGATGGATGTGGTGAAAGATTATGATTGTGAAATACTTAATCATCCGGGCAAGGCAAATGTGGTCGCGGATACGTTAAGTCGAAAGAGTCATCACCCGACGTTACGATTGGGATTGTTACGTATGATTATTACTAACGATTTTCTTGAAAAACTTGGTGTGATTCAAATAGAGGCTTAAGTTCACAACAAGCATGCAGAACGAATTGTGGAGTAATCGGAATTCATTACAATGGGTTCGCGTGGTTTGTTGTCTTTTCAAGGAAAAGTGTGGGTGCCTAAGATGGGTGATTATCGACAAGTGTTACTTGATGAAGCACATAAGTCAAAGTATTCCATTCACCCGGGCGCGACGAAAATGTATCTTGATTTAAGGAAAGATTATTGGTGGCCGGGCATGAAACGTGATGTTGTGAAGTATGTTGAGCAATGCGTCACGTGTTTACAAGTTAAGGCCGAGCACCAAAAGCCGTATGGTAAGTTACAACCGTTAGAAATCTCGAAATGGAAATGGGAGCACATTACCATGGATTTCATCACAAAGTTACCTAAAACGGCGAGAACCCAATTTGATTCGATTTGGGTTATAGTAGATCGATTGACGAAAAGCGCTTTGTTTCTTCCCATTAAAGAAGTAATATCGTCGGAGACCTTGGCTAAGTTGTTTATCAAGGAAGTTATCTCTCGACACGGTGCTCCTATATCTATTATTTCGGATCGAGATACCCGTTTTACATCTCGGTTTTGGGAGAAATTTCATGAAGATATGGGTACACAATTAAAATTAAGCACGGCGTATCATCCTCAAACGAACGGTCAAACCGAACATATGAATCAAACTTTGGAAGATATGTTACGTGCGTGCATTATTGATTTCGGTGGTAGTTGGGATGAGCATTTGCCTTTGGTGGAATTCTCGTACAATAATAGTTATCATACTAGTATTGGGATGCCGCCATATGAGATACTTTATGTGCGTAGATGTCGAACCCCGATTTGTTGGGGTGAAGTGGGACAAAAGGAAATCGGGAGTACCGATTTGGTTTTAGAGACGAATAGCAAGATTGATATGATTCGAGAGCATTTGAAAAAGGCTCAAGATAGGCAAAAGTCGTATGCCGATAAACGTAGACGAACGATCGAATTTCAAGAAGGTGACATGGTGATGCTCAAAGTTTCGCCATGGAAAGGTATTATTCAATTTCGAAAACGGGGAAAGTTAGCTCCTCGGTTTATTGGGCCGTTTAAGGTTTTAGCTCGTGTTGGTGAAGTCGCGTATCGTTTGGAATTACCCAAAGAGCTTGTGGTGATCCATAATACATTTCATGTCTCCCATCTTCGTAAGTGTCTTGCGGATGATTCATCTTGGGTCCCATTAGATGAGATTGAGCTAAATAATAAGTTAGAGTATATATGAAAAGGTCAAAAGGTTGAGGCATAAAGAGGTTAGGACTTTTAAAGTTCAATGGCGTCGTAGTAAGGGTTCTGAGTTTACTTGGGAGCCCGAAGAGTTTTTGTTGGTTTATCTTCCTTCTTGTCATGCGGCTTGGATCGCGAGGACGCGCTCCGATTCAAGTAGGGGAGAGTTGTAACATCCCATTTTCCCGTACGTATCGAAAGGTACTTACTTAATCATTTGTACGTTTATAACTCGTTAGCTTATGCGTAAATGTATGAATATGTGTGTGTATATATATATATATATATATATATATATATATATACATATATGTATACTTGATAATGTGTGCATGTATAAGTTTAAACATGGGTTTGGTTAGCGTTAAGTCTTGTGAGACTGTTGTTGAAGGCTAGGTGAATATAGGAAGCGGGTTTGGAATGTACAAATTAAATAAAATCGAAAATTGTTTAAGTTGGTCGAGCTGTTCGGATACAGCCTTAGGCAGCGCCGCGACAATTGGGTCCGCGCCGCGGCATATCAAGCAAATCTGGATAAGAAGTTGGGTTAAAAGGGGTCGTTTTTCCTTCGATAAGCCGCGCCACGACAAATTGGCCGTGCCGCGGCATCTCTGCTGTTCTGACTCCGATTTCTACTCAATTTAAAAGGGTTTTAGGGGTAATTTGGTCTTTTGCTTGTAGATCAGATTGGAGAATTAAATCACAGCCACTTATTCCATTTATTTCATTTCCTTTTCTCTTTTCTTTCCAATTTCTCTCCCAAAACACAAAACCCACTTAGAATAAACTTAAGGTTTGGAGGTGAGGATTTGTGGATCAATCCTAGGAGCAAGAGTTAAAGTTGTTCTCCTTGTTGTTAACTACAAGAGGATAGTCTTGGTAAGTTCTAACCTTATGTTTTAAGTTTTAATTGGTTAATGGCTAGGGTTTTGGTTACTAGAGATTTGTATGACCCATTTGAGGGTAAAATGGGTGAATTTGGGTTGTGTTGTTGTAATGAAACCCTAATAGCCACAATATAGGGTTTTGGCATTATGATTTGAGGTTGTAAGTGTCAAATGGTGTTGTTAGTCACTAATGCACTTTAAGATTAATGAAAGAAGTGTAAATGGGTAAGTTTGACTTGATTGTGAGTCTAAGTAATATAAAATGGGTCAAAATGTACTAGTTGACCTAATTAGATGAAATGGGTATGGATTACCCTAAGTTTTGTGTTAATTGAAGTTAGTAGACTTTAATTCACTAGCTTTAGTGATTAAAGTCGAGTCTTGGCCATTTATGGGCGGTTGTGTGTAGTTGAGTCATTTAATGCAAATTGGATCATTAAATGCTCAAGTGGGAGTATCGTGGTTAATCCCACTAGTTGTGAAATTGAATGTGCACTTAATAATTTAGGTACATTGCGTTGAAGCTCGGAAGTGCTAAATCATCATCCTTGAGACAAGGTGAGTGGAGTAATTATACGTATGTGTATATAGCATATTTATTTGTGAATGTTATGGTATGAACCACCGAGCCGGTAGTGCCATAACATGTGTGGGTTAGGATGTGAACCACGAGCCGGTAGCATTGAGTGTGAACCACGAGCCGGTAGCACTATAAACTAAGATGTGAACCACGAGCCGGTAGCATCGAGTGTGAACCACGAGCCGGTAGCACTATAAACGAGTATGACTCAAAAGTGTAAGGTGTGAACCACGAGCCGGTAGCACCATAGCGATATTGGTTAACCGTATTGAGATTGTTGTTTTGTTTAGCATATTATATATATATATATATATATATATATATATATATATATATATATATATATATATATATATATATATATATATATATATATATATATATATATATATATATATATATATATATATATATTGAGTTGAGTATATGCTAATGAAGTGGTGTGATAATGTACGACTTGTTAGTGTTACGGGTATGTTGACATGCTATTTGAGTTACAAGTTCGTATGAGGTATTTGGTATTGTGATTGCAAATGGATAGGTTATATACATGTATGTATAATTGTTGCACTCACTAAGCATTGCCTACCCTCTCGTTGTTTATCATTTTATAGGTTCCGGCTCGGACAAGGTAAGGGCATACGGTTGGATTAGTTGTCTCCCGTTTATGTTGACAGGGGGTGCTTTTGGTGTTAGCTTTTTGAAGTTGGCCTAACGTTTTGGGTAGTTTAGCCCCAAACCGTTCTCGGGTGTCATTTGAATTATAAACTATCATTGTAGTGGGTCAAACTTGTATAAAACTTATTTAATGGCCTTCGTGCCTTTTGTAACCATTTAAATTGATGTACGTTTAAATGGAACTTGTGGAATGGTTTACATATTTAATTGGCGCGTAAATGTGTATTATAAAAAAAAAAAATTTATCGTATGGAATACGGGTTGGGTTGTTTCACCTCTGAAGAAATTATATGTATATTTTATATATATATGAATTTTGAGATCAAAATAAATCTTTTCGTACTAAGCTATTACGTGTGAATCTTAACTAGTCGGTTAGTTCATGTTATTAATATGCTATGATGTACATCCTTCGTTAATGACTTAACAATCGTTAACTATAATCTCTGCTTCGACTTAATAGATGTAGTGACCCGAACTTTTCCATGTTTATATATATTAAATGAAATTGATATTTACATGATTAAATGTTTCCAACATGTTAAGCAATCAAACTTATTAAGACTTGATTATTTGAAATGAGTGTCATGTAGACAATTGACCACCCAAGTTGACCGGCGATTCACGAACGTTAAAACTTGTAAAAACTATATGATATATATATATATATGTATATATATATGTATATATATATGTATATATATATATATATATATATATATATATATATATATATATATATATATATATATATATATATATATATATATATATATATATATAGTTAACATGATATTATGATAAGTAAGTATCTCACTAGGTATATTAAAAACGAGTTATATACATAAAAGTGAGACTACTAAGTTAAGAAACTCGAAATGATATATATAACGATTATCGTTATAACAACGTCTTACTAAATACATATGTATCATATTAAGATATTATTACACTATATTTAACATGATAAAATGATAATTATATATATCATTAAGTATATTAACAATGAACTACATACGTAAAACAAGACTACTAACTTAAGAATTTCGAAACAATATATATACGTAACGATTATCGTTGTAATAGTATTTTAACATATATATATATGATGTTAAGATATATTCATACACCATGTTATCATGTTAACATAACAATTTAACATCTCATTTAAGTATAATAACAATGAATTAATTACATTTAACAAGATCCTTAACTTAAAGGTTTCAAAACAACACTTACATGTAACGACTAACAATGACTTAACGACTCAGTTAAAATGTATATACATGCAGTGTATTAAGATGTATTTGTACACTTTTGAAAGACTTCAAGACACATATCAAAGTACTTCTACTTAACAAAAATGCTTACAATTACATCCTCATTCATTTTCATCAACAATTCTACTCGTATGCACCCGTATTCGTACTCGTACAATACATAGCTTCTAGATGTATATACTATTGGTATATACACTTCAATAATCAGCTCCTTAGTAGCCCATGTGAGTCATTAAACATGTAGAAACCATCATTTGGCAACTAGCGTGAAATATCTCACAAAATTACAAAAAATATTATAAATCATTCATGAATTATTTACATGAAAACAAACTTACACATCCTTTATATCAAATCCATATACCAACGACCAAAAACACCTACAAACACTTTCATTCTTCAATTTTATTCATATAATTAATCTCTCTCAAGTTCTATCTTCAAGTTCTAAGTGTTCTTCATATATTCTATAAGTTCTAGTTTCATAAAATCAAGAACACTTTCAAGTTTGCAAGATTACTTCCAAGCTTTCTAATCCATTCCAAGTAATCATCCAAGATCAAGAAACCTTTGTTACTTACAGTAGGCTATCTCTCTAATTCAAGGTAATACTCATATTCAAACTTTGATTCAATTTCTATAACTATAACAATATTAATTCGAGCAGAAATCTTACTTGAACTTGTTTTCGTGTCATGATTCTACTTCAAGAACTTTCAAGCCATCCAAGAATATTTTGAAGCTAGATCATTTCTTATCACTTCTAGTAGGTTTACCTACTTAACTTGAGGTATTAATGATGTTCATAACATCATTCGATTCATATATATATAATACTATCTTATTCGAAGATTTGAACATGTAATCACTAGAACATAGTTTAGTTAATTCTAAACTTGTTCGCAAATAAAGTTAATCCTTCTAACTTGACTTTTAAAATTAACTAAACACATGTTCTATATCTATATGATATGCTAACATAATGATTTAAAACCTGGAAACACGAAGAACACCGTAAAAGCGGACATACGCCGTCGTAGTAACACCGCGGTCTGTTTTGGGTTTGATAATTAAAAATTACGATAAAATTTGATTTAAAAGTTTTTCTTCTGGGAAAATGATTTTTCTTATGAACATGAAACTATATCCAAAAATCATGGTTAAACTCAAAGTGGAAGTATGTTTTTCAAAATGGTCATCAAGATGTCGTTCTTTCGACGGAAATGACTACCTCTTTAAAAAAATGACTTGTAACCTGTATTTCCGACTATAAACTTATACTTTTTCTGTTTAGTTTCATAAATTTCAGTTCATTATGAAACCATAGCAACTTGAATCACTCAAAACGTATTTGAAACGAAGAAATGGCGGGTAAAACAAAATTGGATAAATTTGCTAGTTTTAGCTACGAAAATTTTGTAACAAATCTAGACTAAACATACCCTAACTAATTTATATTGTATTATACATATTATGTAATCTTGGGATACCATAGAGACGTATACAATGTTTTGACATATCATATCGACCCATATATATATATATATATTTCGGAACAACCATAGACACTCTATATGCAGTAATGTTTGAGTTAGCTATACAGGGTTGAGGTTGATTCCAAAATAATATATATACTTTGAGTTGTGATCTAGCCTGAGACTTGTATACACTGGGTCTTGGATTGATTCGAGATAATATATATTGATTTATTTCAATACATCTAACTGTGGATAACTAGTTGTAGGTTACTAACGAGGACTGCTAACTTAACAAACTTAAATCATAAAAACGTAATAAAAAGTGTTGTGAATATATTTAAATCATACTTTGATATATATGTACATATTTGTTATAGGTTTGTGAATCGACCAGTGGCCAAGTCTTAATTCCGACAAAGTAAAAATCTGTGAAAGTGAGTTATAGTCCCATTTTTAAAATATAATATTTTTGGGATGAGAATACATGCAGTTTTATAAATGTTTTACAAAATAGACACAAGTATGCGAAAATACATTCTATGGTTGTATTATTAAACCGAATATCGCCCTTCAAGTCTGGTAACCTAAGAATTAGGGAAATGGCCCCTAATTGACGCGAATCCTAAAGATAGATCTATTGGGCTTAACAACCCCCATTCAGGTTATGGATGGTTTAGTACTTCGAGATTATTATACAGACGAGAGGTTCTGTTTTGGGGATATTCTATGCATTAAGTTAACGTCAGTTACAGGGTGTTCAACATATGAATGATTTTTATCTCTATGCAGTTTGTGAAATGCCTGATATGAGATGTGTTATAAAAATGAAATCTTGTGGTCTATTATTATGATTTAATAATATATATGTTAAACCTATAACTCACCAACATTTTTGTTGACGTTTTAAGCATGTTTATTCTCAGGTGATTATTAAGAGCTTCCGCTGTTGCATACTAAAATAAGGACAAGATTTGGAGTCCATGCTTGTATGATATTGTGTAAAAACTGAATTCAAGAAACTTATTTTTGATGTAATATATTTTTATTGTAAACCATTATGTAATGGCCGTGTATAAATGGTATATTTTATATTATCATTATTTGATAATCTACGTAATTCTTTTTAAACCTTTATCGATAAAATAAAGGTTATGGTTGTTTTAAAAATGAATGCAGTCTTTGAAAAATGTCTCATATAGAGGTCAAAACCTCGCGACGAAATCAATTAATATGGAACGTTTATAATCAATATGAACGGGACATTTCAGTTGGTATCCGGGCGTTGGTCTTAGAGAACCAGAAAATTTGCATTAGTGTGTCTTATCGAGTTTGTTTGGATGCATTAGTGAATCTGGACTTCGACCGTGTTTTCTTTAAAAATGATTACTTAATATTTTTTTGTTGGAAACTACAAATTGTAACATGTAAATATTATGTGATATATTAATCTCTTAACATGTTTGATATTGTGTGATAGATGTCTACCTCTAGTACAAATCCCATCGACTCACCTAATAATAATGAAGAGTCGAATATATATTGGGAAGATTCACAAATTCCCGAAGAGGAACCAGAAGAAGAGGAGCCGGAAGAAGAGGAACCGGAAGAAGAGGAACCGGAAGAAGAAGAGGTTCTGGAGGAGGAAATATTAGGAACCACAGAAAAACATATATGTAAAAGAAAACCCTCAACGAATGGACCAAAATTAATAATGGTCAATGGTGTTTCCACCGAGGAAGCAAAATATTGGGAAGATTACCAATTTTCCGATGAATCAGATCCCGATGAGGATTACGATGAGGATTCTGATGATGTTATAGAAATTACCTCGACCCAATTTGAAAAAGCAAAAGAAAATAATAAGGGAAAGGGCATCAAAATAGAGAAACCTGATTCCAACCCCGATGAACTTTATATGTATCGTCAACACCCGTATTTCTTAAGCTGTAACAATAACGCGGGAACCTCTAAGCCACCAGGTTTTTCTAAACCATTTGTGAAAACAACGGCTCGTATTAGAGGAACATCATATATCCCTAGAAAATTAGCAAAACAAAACAGGTCTGAAGAGGAAGAAACTAGTGAGTCGGAATAAAGAGTTGTAATCATGAGGTGTAAAATATGTAAAATAAGTGTGCTTGTACTTTTCTTGTTGTATGTGAAAATTGCTTGTATTATTTGATAATTATCTTTTACGAATCTAATTCTCATATGTTTTACAGTATAAAAACACAATGGACGTTAAGGATAGACAACCAAAAATTTTAGAAGACCTACTCGGGGACATGATTGATGAAATCTTGTCTAAAGTTGGTCAGAATTCATCGGCACAATTATTTATGGCAAAATTAGTTTGTAGAACATTTGAAGAACGTTCCAGGCAGGCCTTAGTTTATAAAAGGCTTTTATTTGAAAGATGGGGTATATCACATTGGGGACACCGTAAGTTACGCCGTGTTTTCTTTAAAGCGTTAAATGCGGGGAACCCAAATGCAATTTTACGCTACGGGTTAAAAACCTATTTTGACTCAACATATCCCAACGTAGGACTTTGTGAGTTTTTAAAGAGCTTCTAACATGCAACATAAAGAAGCATGTTATGCTTACGGGTTAGTGATGTTCGCTTCTCACCAAAGTGAGAAAAAGAACATCGGATTACAATTTTTAAATAAAACCTTCCCACAAGTGATGGATTCAGTAGTTGGGGTGAGAAACAAGGTTTTTAGATTATTACGGGGCTGTTGGGCATTACGAAACCCTCGTCCCTTTGACGATGTTACAACATGCTGTCTTGTCAACGGCCACAATGGTTATGTTCCACAAGACCAAGGATGGGAAGTAGTCTTAGTAAAACCAGAATGCATGACTTGTTTCTGGACTTATGAATTACGTGTTTTTATTGCCTTTGCTGAACGACTTGCGTATTAACTAGGATTGTTGTCACAACTGTTTTGTATCAAAGTTATTGTGTGCTATATTTCATGCTATATGTATTATAGCGGTATTGTGAGTTTGTAAAATATTGTATAAAAGTTTGAACGCAAAATATTATTATAATCAGTTTTTCATATAGAATTGTAGTAGTTGAATGGTATATTAGCTACTAAGTATGAACTTAACGGGTAGGTACTATCCGAATTAAAACTATAAAATGCTAATATGAAGAAAAAGCTTTTATAAATGAGTTCATATTATGCTACGAAATACTATTGACTACTCTTAATATTCTATATGATTAACTTAATTCTTTTGGGCTATTTTTGAAGGAAATGGCACCGACGACTCGTCAGAATTTGAACATGAGCGAGGAAGACTTTCGTGCTTTCCTTGTAGCAAATATAGGCGCAGTACAGGCTGCGATGCAAAATAACAATAACTCTGAATCCAGCAATGGAACTAACGCCACGAGAACTCGTGTAGGATGCTCCTACAAAGAATTCACTGCCTGTAAACCTTTGGAATTCGATGGAACCGATGGTCCAATCGGATTAAAACGGTGGGTTGAGAAGGTTGAATCGGTGTTTGCCATAAGTAAGTGCACTGAAGAAGACAAAGTAAAGTATGCTACGCATACCTTCACGGGTACTGCGTTAACATGGTGGAACACTTATCTAGAACAGGTGGGACAAGATGCTGCTTACGCACTACCGTGGTCAGCATTCAAACACTTAATGAGCGAGCAGTACCGTCCCAGAAACGAGGTCAATAAGCTCAAGGTAGAGCTTAGAGGGTTACGAACACAAGGGTTTGATATTACCACGTACAAACAACGATTCACAGAGTTGTGCCTATTGTGTCCGGGAGCGTTCGAAGATGAAGAAGAGAAAATCGACGCATTTGTAAAAGGGTTACCAGAAAGGATTTAAGAAGATGTGAGTTCACACGAGCCTGCCTCCATACAAAAGGCAAGTCGAATGGCTCACAAACTCATAAATCAGATTGAGGGAAGAATTAAAGAGCAAGCGACCGAAGAAGCCAACACGAAACAAATCAAGAGAAAGTGGGAAGAAAGCAGTGACAAGGTTCACACTTTTAACAATCAACACAACTACAATTGCACCAATTTTTGCAATAACAAACGCAACAACAACAACCACCCCAGCAACAACTACAACAACCGTTTCAACAACAATAATAACCACAACAACAACAATCCCAACAATAACAACAAGAGGCAGAAACCATGTCAGAGGTGTGAAGGATACCATCTGACTGGGCTCTGTACTGCAGTGTGTACTAAGTGTAAAGGAAAGGGCCATGGTGTGACAAAGTGCGAAATCTACGGATCAATGGCTAAGGGAACAAATAATGCCGGAACAAGTTATGGCGACATTACCTATTTTGGATGCGGGAAGAAGGGCCATTACAAAAATACGTGTCCAAATCAGGGGGATAATAATGGGCAAGGCCGAGGAAGAGTCTTCAACATTAATGCGGTTTAAGCGCAGGAAGACCCGGAGCTTATTACGGGTACGTTTCTTATTGACAATACATCTGCTTATGTTTTATTTGATTCGGGTGCGGATAGAAGCTATATGAGTAAGGATTTCTGTGCTAAAATAAGTTGTCCATTGACGCCTTTGGATAATAAATTTTTACTCGAATTAGCAAACGGTAAATTAATTACAGCAGATAAGATATGTCAGAATCAAGAAATTAAACTGGTTAGCGAAACGTTTAAGATTGATTTGATACCAGTAGAGTTAGGGAGTTTTGATGTGATAATCGGCATGGACTGGTTGAAAAAGGAGAGAACGGAAATCGTATGTTACAAAAATGCGATTCGCATTGTAAGAGAAAAAGGAAAACCCTTAATGGTGTACGGAGGAAAGAGCAACGCGAAGCTAAATCTTATTAGTAATTTGAAGGCACAAAAACTAATAAGAAAAGGTTGCTATGCCATTCTAGCACACATCGAAGAAGTCAAACCCGAAGAAAAGAACATCAATGATGTTCCCGTCGCAAAAGAATTTCCCGATGTATTTTCGAAAGAATTACCGGGACTACCTCCACACCGATCCGTTGAATTTCAAATAGATCTTGTACCAGGAGTTGCACCAATAGCTCGTGCTTCATACAGACTCGCACCCAGCGAAATGAAGGAACTCCAAAGCCAACTACAAGAACTTTTAGAGTGTGGTTTTATACGACCAAGTACATCACCATGGGGAGCTCCTGTTTTATTTGTCAAAAAGAAGGATGGTACATTCAGGTTGTGTATCGACTACCGAGAGTTGAACAAACTTACCATCAAGAACCGTTACCCACTACCGAGAATTGATGACTTATTTAATCAACTACAAGGTTCATCAGTTTATTCGAAGATTGATTTACGTTCCGGATATCATCAAATGCAGGTGAAGGAGGATGATATTCCGAAGACTTCTTTTAGGATGCTTTACGGTTATTACGAGTTTATGGTTATGCCGTTTGGTTTAACTAACGCACTAGCTGTGTTCATGGACCTCATGAACAGAGTGTGTGGGCCATATCTTGACAAGTTTGTCATTGTCTTCATCGATGACATACTTATCTACTCAAAGAATGATCAAGAGCACGAAGAACATTTGAGAAAAGTGCTAGAGTTGTTGAGGAAAGAAAAACTGTACGCTAAGTTTTCAAAGTATGCATTTTGGTTGGAAGAAGTTCAATTCCTCGGTCACCTAGTGAACAAAGAAGGTATTCAGGTAGATCCGGCAAAGATTGAAACCGTTGAAAAGTGGGAAACCCCGAAAACTCCGAAGCATATACGCCAATTTTTAGGACTGGCTGGTTACTACAGAAGATTCATCCAAGATTTTTCCAAAATAGCAAAACCCTTGACTGCATTAACGCATAAAGGGAAGAAGTTTGAATGGAAGGATGAGCAAGAGAAAGCGTTTCAATTGTTGAAGGAAAAGTTCACTACACCACCTATATTGTCATTGCCAGAAGGGAATGATAATTTTGTGATATATTGTGACGCCTCAAAGCAAGGTCTCGGTTGTGTATTAATGCAACGAACTATGCATCTAGACAATTGAAGATTCACGAGCAGAATTATACGATGCATGATTTGGAATTAGGCGCAGTTGTTTTTGCATTAAAGACTTGGAGGCACTACTTATATGGGGTCATAAGTATTATATATACCGATCACAAAATCCTCCAATACATATTTAATCAGAAATAACTAAACATGAGGCAGCGTAGGTGGATTGAGTTATTGAATGATAATGATTTCGAGATTCGTTACCATCCGGGGAAGGCGAATATGGTAGCAGATGCTTTGAGTAGAAAGGACAGAGAACCTAAGCGGGTAAAAGCTATGAATATAATTATTCATACTAACCTTACTACTCAAATAAAGGAGGCGCAGCAGGGTGTCGTAAAAGAAGGGAATTTGAAGAATGAAATACCTAAAGGATCGGAGAAACACCTTAATATTCGAGAAGACGGAACCAGGTATAGAGCCGAAAGAATTTGGGTACCAAAGTTTGGAGATGTGATAAAAATGGTACTTGGGGAAGCACATAAAACCAGATACTCAATACATCCCGGAGCGGGAAAGATGTACAAGGACCTCAAGAAATATTTTTGGTGGCCGGGTATGAAAGCCGATATTGCGAGATATGTAGGAGAATGTTTGACATGTTCTAAGGTCAAAGCTGAACATCAGAAACCATCAGGTCTACTTCAATAACCTGAAATCCCAGAATGGAAATGGGAAAACATTACCATGGATTTCATTACTAAATTGCCAAGAACTGCAAGTGGTTATGATACTATTTTGGTAATAGTCGATCGTCTTACCAAATCAGCACACTTTCTGCCAATGAGAGAAGATGATAAAATGGAGAAGTTAGCGCGATTATATTTAAAGGAAGTTGTTGATAAGGCTAAAAAGGAACATATATTTCATAGCAATATCCCTTCTAAATAATAGGTTTACATATGTAATTGTATTATATTTTCATTGTAATTGTTTAAATAAATAAGTGCGAAGACAAAAGGCGAAAACGAAGATTTGAAGACACAAACGTCCAAAAAGCTTAAATGTACAAGATACAATTCAAAAGGTTCAATTTATTGATGAGAAACGTCTAAAAATGACAAGAGTACAAGTTACAAAACGCAAAGTACAAGATATTAAATTATACGAAAGGACGTTCGAAAATCCGGAACCGGTACCCGAGCCAACTTTCAACGCTCGACGCAACGGAGCTAAAATTACAAGTTAACTATGCTCAAGAATATAATATAATATTTAAATAATTCATAATAAGAATAATAATAAATAATAAAAAGTTGTTAATTGAGCATAGTTAAGGGGTCATAAGTTAAAATTTCAAATCACCAATTGCCTATAAAATGGAATTCACGGAGTAATGAAAAAATACACCTTTTCTTCTTTCTTTCTCTTTACATGTAATATATATATTTATAATTATAATTTTAATTTTAGTTTAAGTTTAATAATAATTGGGTTATTGTAAGGAATGTTTTACGGGTTTTAAAGTCGAAACTCTGTCCGTGTAACGCTACACGATTAATAATCACTGTAAGTTATGTTCTTCCTTTTTAAATTAATGACTCGTAACTAAGTTATTATTATGCTTATTTAAGCCGAAGTAATCGTGATGTTTGACTAAATATTAAGACGGGGTTATTGGATTTTGTACCATAATTAATGTTTGGGCA
This sequence comes from Rutidosis leptorrhynchoides, assembly GCF_046630445.1. Classification (NCBI taxonomy): domain Eukaryota; kingdom Viridiplantae; phylum Streptophyta; class Magnoliopsida; order Asterales; family Asteraceae; genus Rutidosis; species Rutidosis leptorrhynchoides. The sequence continues at coordinate 81,130,189 of NC_092334.1, forward strand.
AAAGACCGACACTTGTGGAAATTGGACTATTGACTATTAATAGATGGGGGGTATTGTCTAATTGAGTGACAACTCATTGGAGTCTGTCGAACCTATCTTCAAATTAATTATCCTAATAATTAATAATGATTATGGTTGTCCTATTTAGTGACGTTCTTATGGAATCTATTATAATCATTTAATTAATTATTCGGGTTGGGTAATTGATTATTCAAACTGATCAAGTGGGTAAATTAATATTCATATCTAATCAAAACAGGGGTAGATTACATACAGTGATAACTGGTGTAATTGTTGACAGAAGTGATAACTGCGTCACAGTTTAAATCCTTAATTAGTTGGAATATTTGACTTCGGGTATAAGGGTAATTTGACGAGGACACTCGCACTTTATATTTATGACCGATGGACTATTATGGATAAAAACCAGATAGGTATCAAATAAACCATGACAAAGGACAATTAACCCGAGTAACAATTAATTAAAATCAAAACGTTAAACATCATGATTACGGAAGTTTAAATAAGCATAATCCTTTTATTTCATATTCTATCACAATTTTATTTATTGTTATTTTATTTATCGTCATTTATATATTTTACGCACTTTAATTATTGTCATTTATCTTTACGCTTAAAAATATAAAATCGACAAACCGGTCATTAAACGGTAAAAAACCCCCTTTTATAATAATATTACTACTTATATATATATATATATATATATATATATATATATATATATATATATATATATATATATATATATATATATATATATATATATATATATATTATATAAATATAGTTTTATAAAAATATAGTACGTAATCACTAGCTCCCTGTGGAACGAACCGGACTTACTAAAAACTACACTACTCTACGATTAGGTACACTGCCTATAATGTTGTAGCAAGGTTTAGGTATATCCCATCCGTAAATTAATAAAACTTGTGTCATATTTTGTAGTATTTTGTATTAAAAATAATACTATTTCGTACCCTCACGCTACATCATCAAGTTTTTGGCGCCGCTGCCGGGGAGCGCTAAAACGCTATATTTTTAATTTATATCTGTAAAAATATAGTTATAAAAAAAAGTAATTTCGGGGACACTTTTTGTGTTTTCACGGGGTATTGAAGTTTTTTTTTTTATAGTTTTTGATTGATTAAAGATATATTAATTTAAATATAATAATTTAATAAATATAATAATATAATAATATTGAAATAAAATATAATAATATAATAATATTTTAGAATCAAATTTGATACGTAAAAGTTTTAAAAGTTTTAAAAAGTCGTATTTATTAAATATTTCAGGGGTATATTATGTAACTTATAATTAATAATTTCTATAATGTCGCTTTCATGTGAATAGTAAATTAATTAATTTCTTTCCTTTACTATTTTGAATCGTAAAAGTTTTAAAAGTTTTAAAAAGTCGTATTTATTAAATATTTCAGGGGTATATTATGTAACTTGCAATTAATAATTTCTATCATGTCGCTTTCATGTGAATAGTAAATTAATTAATTTCTTTTCATTTACTATTCATGAATAGTAAATGAGTTAAAAAAAAGTTTTGAAAAAAAAATAATAATAATAAAAAAATTATTAATTCGTTAAAAAAAAAAATTGTGTAAAAAAAATCGTTTTTTTTAAAGAAAAAAATTTTTTTTTTAAAAAAAAAAGTTTAAAAAAAAAATATACAAAAAAAAAATTTTTTTTTTTTAAAAATATTTTAAAATCCTTAAAAAACGAAATATAAAAAAAAAATTAAAAAAAAAGTATTTTTTTTATTACCTTTAGATTTTTAGACTCTAGTTACAATTTTTAGTATTATGTTTAGTTTTGCCATAGTTATTTTTATTTCTAGAATTTTTAGGTTTGCCGTAAAATCCCTTAAGTGCTTATTCCTTAGACTAAGATTTATGTGCTTTAGAATTTTGCGACGCCGTTTTTCGCGCTACTTTCTTATTTTTATTTTTCGACGCCTATTTTTCGACCTTTTTCGACGCATTTTTTTTTCTTTCTTATTTCTCGCTATTCTAGTTTTAGGATAAGATTTTTATTCTACTTCTTATCTAAATTTCTTAAAATTACGAAAATTTATTTTAAGTGGTTAAATTGATAGACATCAAAATTTTCTGGTTCGTAGTAATAGTTGGATTTGTACGTGGACCGGGTTATTGGAGCCAAACAGTACTCAATTATATTGAGACCAAACGAATCCTGCCCCTCTGCTGCATCTTTTGGCTATTCGAAACGTGGGCAAAATCAGAAAAGTCTATTAATTGGATAACTTATATAATTTTTCTTTCCTTTTAAAAACTAATAGGATATTCAGTGAATGCACCGAGTAAAACGTTCACCACTTTTCATACGTTCACCACCTATAACTCGATCAAGACATCTAGCCAATATTGTCGCCGTTGATTTTTCTTTAAAATCATCATCTAGTCGACCAAGAACTCCAACTCAAATTTCCGATAATCCATCTTTTGAACCCGACCTCACAATTGAGAATCCGGAGAATATTCAGGGACAATTCCAAGATCCAGAACCACTAATCATTCCTCCTGAACCACAAACCATTAAATCAGAATCTTCTAGTGATTCGTATTCAACAAATTCAATTATAAAAAATCTGGAACCTCTAAGTATGGAAGACCGAATGAGAGCCACATGCACGGGCCAAGGTCACGCCATTATTAAGCCAGACATTAATGCGCCAGATTATGAAATCAAAGGACAAATCCTACACATGGTAACTAATCAGTGCCAATATAGTGGTGCGCCGAAGGAAGATCCAAACGAACATCTTCGTACGTTTAATAGGATCTGTATACTATTCAAAATCCGAGAAGTTGAGGATGAACAGATCTATCTCATGTTGTTTCCCTGGACTTTAAAGGGAGAAGCCAAAGATTGGTTAGAATCGTTACCTGAAGGGGCGATTGACACATGGGATGTTTTAGTTGAGAAATTTCTTAAAAGATTCTTTCCGGCATCTAAAGCCGTGAGACTTCAAGGAGAAATTGTTACGTTCACACAAAAGTCAAATGAAACTCTATATGAGGCGTGGACAAGATTTGGAAAGTTGTTGAGAGGATGTCCTCAACACGGTTTAGACACTTATCAAATAGTACAAATATTCTACCAAGGTGTCAACGTTGCTACACGAAAAGACATCGACATAACAGCTGGTGGTTCCATTATGAAGAAAACCGCAACTGAAGCTTACAAAATTATTGATAACACAGCCTCCCACTCTCATGAGTGGCACCAAGAGAAAGATATATATCGTTCATCTAAAGCGGCTAGAGCCGATTCTAGCCATAACTTTGATTCTGTTTCCGCAAAAATAGATGCTTTCGAGAGACGAATGGAAAAGATGAATAAAGATATTCACGCAATACGAATCAGTTGTGAGCAATGCGGTGGACCACACTTAATGAAAGACTGTCACATTGAACAAACAATGGAACAACGTGAGAATGTTGTCTACATGAACCAAAGGCTGGAAAATAGTTATCAGAATAATTATCAACCGCCAAGGCCAAACTTCAATCGAAATCAAAACATTCTTTACAATCCAAAAGGACCCGACAATAACTCGTATAACCAACAAGGTCCGAATAACCAACTAACTCAAAACAACACTTTCAATCAACAAAGACCTAGCTTGTATAAACCACCACAACAAACCGAAGAGAAAAAGTCAAATCTAGAAGAAGTGGTATTTAAGCTAGTTGAATCTCAAACACAATTTATTGAAACTCAAACTCAAACGAATGAGAGGTTTGATCAGTCATTTAGAACTCAACAAGCTTCTATTTTGAATCTAGAAAAACAAGTAGGTACTCTTGTTAGATTGATGAGTGAAAGGAAACAAGGAAAGCTACCGAGTAATACTGAAGTAAATCCTCGGAATGAAAATGTTAATATGGTTTCAACAAATTCTGAAAAACCAGCATCAGAAGATGGGGAGGTTTTAGATGTAAGTAACAATGAAGAAGTTACACCACCACCACCACCCGAGTATGTAAAGCCAGTGGTGGCACCATACAGACCACCCATCCCGTTTCCAAGAAAAGGAGTTGAGTATGAGCAAGTAATAGGTAATAAAGTTTGTGATACCTCTGGAAAGAAGAAGAAGAAGAAGAATAAAAAAGTGCAAGAAACAAAAACAGTAGAAGTAAACCCGGTGAAGACAGTTCCACCAAATCCTCCACCTAGGGTAGGTGATCCGGGTGAATTTATTGTTCCTTGTCTACTTAGTGACTGTGTCATGTATGATGCACTAGCAGATTTAGGTTCAAGTGTGAGTGTTATGCCTCTTTCATTATATAAGAGATTAGGTGTAGGTGAGTTAACTCCAATGGATATGAGTGTTCGACTCCTTGATCAAACCATTAAGCACCCAGTTGGAATTGCTGACAACCTACCTGTTCAAGTAGGTAATTTAACCTTTCTAGTCGAATTCATTGTCATTGACATAGAAGAGGACTCAAACGTTCCTCTAATTTTAGGTCGACCATTCTTAGCGTCCACCGGGGCGTTATTTGATGTAATAAAGGGTAGAATGACACTTAGTAATGATGAGAAATCGATCACCTTTATGATTCAAAAGTCTAAATATCCACAAACCAAAACCGTTGAACCGACAAAAATGATTGGTAAGAACCATGTTGTTTTACCAACTCCAACGGTAATGCTTAACAATAATAGAACTCCTAAGTGTGGGGAAAATGAAGTAACACCTAATGATGACTTGATAATAAAGAACCCCGTAGTTGATACGAAATTAAATGACCCCATTATTAACAGTTCAATGAAGAAACTTTTTAAACGGGTTATTGATGCTAAAAGTAAGGGGAACTTTAAGTTATATAACCGGTTAGTATCCAATCTGTCGCCTAAAGAAAAGGCGAAGCTAGTTGAATTTGTGGATATTACGGAAAAAGCTGGTCACTGGCTTAAAGCAAAAGTCACAGATATGCAAGTTGATTATGGTCCAAGGGAAATTGACGATGAAGTTAATCACAATTTCGACACCACATCTACCTAAGTGTGAGGAGATTCAAATATTCTAAAAAGAAAATGCTGTTTGGAGTTAGTTGTTCTGTTCTCGTGTAGTTCCGAGAATGGAATCCGATTGGTCTTTTCCACTAGCAGACACTAAACAACTAGTTTTCTCCCCCCATTCTGAATTTTTTTGTTTTTTAGGTTTTATATGAAATTAATTTGTTTTCTTTTTAAGTTTTGTGTGAATTTAAAAACAAAAATTTACTTTATTTCATTAAGTTGAAAAAAATGATTTCTAAAATTCGTCGAGAGTTGAAGACTAGGTCGTTGAGCCGAAATTACTTTACCCGAGGGCGGGGCGAAAAATTTTGTCATCATTATTTTTAATTTTATTGATTTAAAGTATGCAAAAAAAAAAAATATTTGATTTTATAAATTTTTGAACGTGGGGTAATATACCCAACTTTAAAAATATGTATATATGTTTGTATTTTATCATGTAAACAACAGGGTAAAACAACGCACTTTCAAAGACTAACATTAAGTTCAGCAAAAGCTACTGATTTTGACGACAAGATGCAAAACAACAAATGTTATATAATAAATGAAGGAATGAACGATGAGGCGCACCATCTATCATTCGACGAGCTTTGTAATTACAAATTGGGTATTTTTAATCACTTTCCTACACTAATCACCCTCATGAATTTATAATTATAGTCCGATTTCATGCAAATGAGGGCATTGCATGATCTCAAGTGTGGGGAAGGGTTATAAATTCTCTCGGGTTTATACTTGGCTTATTTTCTAAATATTATGAAAATTTTAAAAATTTTTAACTAAATGAATTCAAAATCATGTTTATACATATTTATGAACGATAAAACTTGGTGTTAATGCCGAAATTATTGTTACCTCAGAAAGGACATAAATTGAGAAACAACTAAAACGCTTGAATTTATTTATTAAGATATAAAAAGACGCATGAAAAAACCCAAGTGTGGGGAGAATGTACCAAGTTATTCAATTAAAAACTATCTATCACTTGTTTTTGTAAAGTTATTGCAGGTGCTTTTACTTTGGACTAAATTAACTGGTTTACCCGATTTACTGTAATGAAAAATGGATCTACACGATGAATCAATTCCATCATTAAAAGGAAGTAAAGTCTTTCAAAAAGACACGCGCTTCTTGATTTATGTCAGGAAGTTGTCGTCCAGACCAGCTGTAGGTTGACGAAAAATCTAGAAAAGTCATCTCTAAAATCAGCAGGAAATCCACGGACCACAGCATCAAACAGGGTCGCCAAGTGGTTAGACTTATCCTAACCATGAGAGGATCTGTCTCGTAAAATGGGGAGGGCGCCGTGCAAATTAGCTTGATAAGACTAATGAATCAAATCCCGAGAAAGGATAATCTCCTTAAAGATTAAAAATCAGCTTTTAAGACTGATATTACTCAATCCTTGAGATTGACCTTAAAGATTGAGAATTACAAACTCATGGAATTCAATGATATCTAAACTCGAGCTTGAACGAGAAAATATTTTGATCAAAATTAAAACCGATTTGTTTTCTGAAAACCCATTTTCAATGCGTTCATTATCATTGAACGTAAAATCCTAGGAATTCACCTGGAATTCATTAGGTCATCTGAACCAAATCGGGTGTCAACCGTAAGAAATGGTGGTTGCATAGCATGTGATAAGGCTAAAAAGGAACATATATTTCATAGCAAAATCCCCCAAGAAAGACAAGATTTTAGTTGCAATTGTTCCATTTTCGAGTAATATTCGTTTATTTTAAATAAGTGCGAAGACAAAAGGTGAAAACGAAGATTTGAAGACGCAAAGGTCCAAAAAGCTCAAAAGTACAAGATACAATCAAAAAGGTTCAAATTATTGATGAAGAACGTCTAAAAATGACAAGAGTACAAGTTACAAAACGCAAAGTACACCCCGCTGCACACATCAAGTTTTTGGCGCCGCTGCCGGGGAGCGCTAAAACGCTATATTTTTAATTATAATAATATTGAAATAAAATATAATAATATAATAATATTGAAATAGAATATAATAATATAATAATATTGAAATAGAATATAATAATATAATAATATTTTAGAATCAAAATTTGATACGTAAAGTTTTAAAAAGTCGTATTTATTAAATACTTCAGGGGTATATTATGTAACTTGTAATTAATAATTTCTATCATATCGCTTTCATGTGAATAGTAAATTAATTAATTTCTTTTCATTTACTATTCATGAATAGTAAATGAATTAAAAAAAAAAAAAGTTTTGAAAAAAAAATAATAATTATAAAAAAATTATTAATTTGTAAAAAAAAAATCGTTTTAAAAAAAAAAAAACGTAAAAAAAAAAAATGTAAGAAAAAAAAAAAACGTATCTAAAAAAAAAAAAATATTTTAAAAAAAAAATATTTTTTTTTAAGATTTTGTCTATAAAAAAAAAATGTTTTTTTTTAGTTTTATTACCTTTAGATTTTTAGACTATATTCGCAACTTTTAGTATTAAGTTTAGTTTTGCCATAGTTATTTTTACTTCTAGAATTTTTAGGCTTTGCCGTAAAATCCCTTAAGTGCTTATTCCTTAGACTAAGTTTTAGGTGCTTTAGAATTTTACGACGCCGTATTTCGCACTACTTTCTTATTTTTATTTTTCGACGCCTATTTTTCGACCTTTTTATTTTTCAACATTTTTCGACGCGCAATCTATTTCTTCCTTATTTCTCGATACTCTAGTTTTTAGGACTTAGAATTTTCTATACTTCTTATCTAAATCTTAAAACGGAAAGAAAAATTATTTAAGCAGTTAAGTTAATAGACGTTGACATTTTTCTGGTTCGTAGTAATAGTTGGATTTGTTAGTGGCAAGTTGTGGGCTTCCGATTTAAAGGGTCCTGGCTTCCTGCTGCATCTTTTGGCTATTCAAAACGTGGGCAAAATCAGAAAAGTCTATTAATTGGACAACTTATATAAGTTTTTCTTATTTTTATAACTAATTGGATATTCTGTGAATGCACCGAGCAAAACGTTCACCACCTTTCATACGTTCACCGCCTGTAACTCGATCAAGACATCTAGCCAATATTGTCGCCGTTGATTTTTCTTTAGAATCGTCATCTAGTCGACCAAGTTCTCCAATTCAAATTTCCGATAATCCATCTTTTGAACCCGATTTCACAACTAAGAACCCGGAAGATATTCAAGGACAATTCCAAGATCCTGAACACCAAACCGTTAAATCAGAATCCTCTAGTGATTCGGATACAACAAATCCAATCATGGAAAATCTAGAACCTCTAAGTATGGAAGAACGAATGAGAGCTAAGCGCACTGGCCAAGGTCACGCCATTATTAAACCAGAAGTTAATGCTCCAGATTATGAAATTAAAGGACAAATTCTACACATGGTAACTAATCAGTGCCAATATAGTGGTACGCCGAATGAAGACCCAAACGAACATCTTCGTACGTTTAATAGGATCTGTACACTATTCAAAATCCGAGAAGTGGAAGATGAGCAGATCTATCTCATGTTGTTTCCCTGGACTTTAAAGGGAGAAGCCAAAGATTGGTTAGAATCGTTACCTGAAGGGGCGATTGACACATGGGATGTTTTAGTTGAAAAATTTCTTAAACAATTCTTTCCGGCATCTAAAGCCGTGAGACTTCAAGGAGAAATTGCCACGTTCGTGCAAAAACCAAATGAAACATTATATGAGGCGTGGACAAGATTCGGAAGGATGTTGAGAGGATGTCCTCAACACGGATTAGATACTTTTCAAATAGTGCAAATCTTCTATAAAGGCGTAAACATCGCTACACGAAAAGATATCGACATAACAGCTGGTGGTTCCATTATGAAGAAAACCGCAACTGAAGCTTACAAAATTATTGATAACACAGCCTCCCACTCGCATGAGTGGCACCAAGAAAAAGATATTTTTCGTTCATCTAAAGTGGCTAGAGCCGATTCTAGCCATGACTTTGATTCCGTTTCAGCAAAAATAGATGCTTTCGAAAGACGAATGGAAAAGATGAATAAAGATATTCACGCAATACGAATCAGTTGTGAGCAATGCGGTGGACCACACTTATTGAAAGATTGTCACATTGAACCAACCATGGAACAACGAGAGAATGTTTCCTATATGAACCAAAGGCCTGGAAATAATTATCAAAATAATTATCAACCGCCAAAGCTAAACTTCAATCGAAATCAAAACATTCTTTACAATCCAAAAGGACCCGAAAATAACTGGTATAACCAACAAGGTCCGAATAACCAACCAACTCAAAACAACACTTTCAATCAACAAAGACCTGGCTTATATAAACCACAACAACAAACCGAAGAGAAAAAGTCAAATATGGAAGACGTGGTATTCAAGCTAGTTGAATCTCAAACACAATTTATTGAAACTCAAACCCAAACGAACGAGAGGTTTGATCAGTCATTAAGAACTCAACAAGCTTCCACTTTGAATCTTGAAAAACACGTAGGTACTCTTGCTAGCATGATGAGTGAGAGGGAACAAGGAAAGCTACCGAGTAATACTGAAGTAAATCCTCGGAATGAGAATGTTAATATGGTTTCAACAAATTTTGAAAAACCAGCATCAGAAGATGGGGAGGTTTTAGATGTAAGTAACAATGAAGAAGTTACACCACCACCACCACCCGAGTATGTAAAGCCAGTGGTGGCACCATACAGACCACCCATCCCGTTTCCAAGAAAAGGAGTTGAGTATGAGCAAGTAATAGGTAATAAAGTTTGTGATACCTCTGGAAAGAAGAAGAAGAAGAATAAAAAAGTACAAGAAACAAAAACAGTAAAGATAAACCCGGTGAATACAGTTCCACCAAAACCTCCACCTAGGGTAGGTGATCCGGGTGAATTTATTGTTCCTTGTCTACTTAGTGATTGTGTCATGTATGATGCACTAGCAGATTTAGGTGCAAGTGTAAGTGTTATGCCTCTTTCCTTATATAAGATATTAGGTGTAGGTGAGTTAACTCCAACGGATATGAGTGTTCGACTCCTTGATCAAACCATTAAGCACCCAGTTGGAATTGCTGACAACCTACCCGTTCAAGTAGGTAATTTAACCTTTCTAGTTAAATTCATTGTCATTGACATAGAAGAGGACTCAAACGTTCCTCTAATTTTAGGTCGACCATTCTTAGCGTCCACCGGGGCGTTATTTGATGTAAGAAAGGGTAGAATGACACTTAGTAATGATGAGAAATCGATCACCTTTATGATTCGAAAGTCTAAATATCCACAAACCAAAACCGTTGAACCAGTAAAAACAATTGGTAAGAACCATGTGGTTTTACCAACTCCAACGGTAATACTTAATAATAATAAAACGCCTAAGTGTGGGGAAAATGAAGTAACACCTAATGATGACATGATAACAAAGAACCCCGTTATTGATACGAAATTAAATGACCCCGTTATTAACAGTTCAATGAAGAAACTTTTTAAACGGGCTATTGATGCTAGAAGTAAAGGAAACTTTAAGTTATATAACCGGTTAGTATCCAATCTGTCGCCTAAAGAAAAGGCGAAGCTAGTTGAATTTGTGGATATTACGGAAAAAGCTGGTCACTGGCTTAAAGCAAAAGTCACAGATATGCAAGTTGATTATGGTCCAAGAGAAATTAACGATGAAGTTAATCACAATTTCGACACCACATCTACCTAAGTGTGAGGAGATTCAAATATTCTAAAAAGAAAATGCTGTTTGGAGTTAGTTGTTCTGTTCTCGTGTAGTTCCGAGAATGGAATTCGATTGGTCTTTTCCACTAGCAGACACTAAAGAACTAGTTTTCTTCCCCCATTCTGATTTTTTTTATTTTGTAGGTTTTATATGAAATTAATATGCTTTTTAAATTTAAGTTTTGTGTGAATTTAAAACCAAAATTTACTTTATTTCATTAAGTAAAAAAATGATATCTAAAATTCGTTGTGAGTTGAAGATTAGGTAGTTGAACCGAAATTACTTTAACCGAGGGCGGGACGAGAAATTTTGTTATCATTATTTTTAATTTAATTGATTTAAAGTATGCCAAAAAAAAATATATATTAGATTTTATAAATTTTTGAACGTGGGGTAATATACCCAACTTCAAAATTATGTATGTTTGTATTTTATGTTATATACAAAACAGGGTAAAACAACGCACTTTCAAATACTGTCATTAAGTTCAGCAAAAGGTACTAATTTTGACGACAAGACGCAAAATATCAAATGTGATATAACAACAATATGTTTGCAAACTCGGTATTTTTAATCACTTTTCTACACTAATCACCCTCGTGAATTTATAATTATAGTCTGATTTCATGCAAATGAGGGCATTGCATGATCTCAAGTGTGGGGAAGGGTTATAAATTCTCTCGGGTTTACACTTAGTTTATTTGCCAAATTTTGTGAAAATTTGAAAAATTTTCAATTAAATGAACTCAAAATCATGTTTATACATATTTATGAACGATGAAAACTAGGTGATAATACCGAAATTATCGTTACCTCGAAAAGGACATAAATTGAGAAACACCCTAAAACGCTTGAATTCATTTAAAATGAAATAGAAGAAAATAAAAAGGCAAAGAAAGAAACTAAGTGTGGGAAGAATGTACCAAGTTATTCAATTTAAAACATATATCACATATTTTTGTACAAGATTATTGCAGGTACTTTTGCTTTGGACGATACTAATCAGTTTTACCCGGTTTACTGTAATACATTTGAAAGAAAGATGGATCTACACGATGAATCAATTCCATCATTAAAAGGAAGTAAAGTCTTCCGAAAAAGACACGCGCTTCTTGATTTAGGTCATGAAGTTGTCGTCCAGACCAGCTGTAGGTTGACGAAAAATCTAGAAAAGTCATCACTAAAATCAGCAGGAAATCCACGGACCTCAGCATCAAACAGGGCCGTCAAGTGGTCAGACTTATCCTAACCATGAGAGGATCTGTCTCGTAAAATTGGGAGGGCGCCGTGCAAATTAGCTTGATAAGACTAATGAATCAGACCCCCAGAAAGGATAATCTCCTTAAAGATTAAAAATCAGCTTTTAAGCCTGATATTACTCAATCCTTGAGATTGACCTTAAAGATTGAGAATTACAAACTCATGGAATTCGATGATATCTAAACTCGAGCTTGAACGAGAAAATATTTTGATCAAAATTATAAACCGATTTGTTTTCTGAAAACCCATTTTCAATGCGTTCATTACCATTGAACGTAAAATCCTAGGAATTCACCTGGAATTCATTAGGTCACCTGAATCAAATCGGGTGTCAACCGTAAGAACGGTGGTTGCATAGCATGGTCGGAGACAGGACCTTGTGCCAGACCGAAAAATTATAGGATGATCTTTACTATCGCTCCTACCAAGGATAGTTCTAGCATTCGACACGTTAATAAGACCATAATCATCTGCATGTCATGGGACATTGCCTTAACAGTTTCTTGTTCATCGCTTTCCTTTACAACCGGACGGTAGTTTGCCGAAAGGTAATATACGGAACAAGTAAACTGGATGTGTGCTTTCCGATACCGGGATAGCAGTGGATTACACGAACCTAAAAGTTTTAGCCAAAATATTGATCCACAAATATATTTTGCAATACCGATGATGGATCAAATCAGAAAACTTATCTAGGGTAAAAGCTAGAATGAATTTTCAAAAGATCAAATGTTTTCATAAAGATCCAATTTCCTTAATGGATCTAAATTTTTATAGTCATGTGGGACTGTAAACCATATCGTTACTACCATTGTTTATACCGCCATATCAAAATCACTGATGTACAAAGTGTGAAGAATAAAGAAGTGATTCTAGTATTTCAAGACTATATTGCTTGAGGACAAGCAACGCTCAAGTGTGGGGATATTGATAAGGCTAAAAAGGAACATATATTTCATAGCAAAATCCCCCAAGAAAGACAAGATTTTAGTTGCAATTGTTCCATTTTCGAGTAATATTCGTTTATTTTAAATAAGTGCGAAGACAAAAGGCGAAAACGAAGATTTGAAGACGCAAAGGTCCAAAAAGCTCAAAAGTACAAGATACAATCAAAAAGGTTCAAATTATTGATGAAGAACGTCTAAAAATGACAAGAGTACAAGTTACAAAACGCAAAGTACACCCCGCTGCACACATCAGCATGGTCGGAGACAGGACCTTGTGCCAGACCGAAAAATCATAGGATGATCTTTACTATTACTCCTACAAAGGATAGTACTAGCATCCGACACGTTTTAAGACCATAATCATATGCATGTCATTAGACATTGCCTTAACAGTTTCTTATTCATCGCTTTCCTTTACAACCGGACGGTAGTTTACCGAAAGGTAATATACGGAACAAGTAAACTGGACGTGTTGCTTTCCCAATACAAGGTTAGCAAGTGGGTAACACAAAACCACAAGTGTTGAGCTAAAATTTTCAAATCTGAAACCCACACAACCCACAAAAATATTTTGCAAACACCGGTGAAGGGTTATTCCGGAAAACTTATCTAGGGTAAAAGCTAGATTAAATTTTGAAAAAGATCAAATGTTTTCATAAAGATCCAATTTCCTTAAGGATCTACATTTTCATAGTCATGTGGGACTGTAAACCACCTTTCAAATGTGCACTTTGCTTTGGAAACCGAAAGTAAATCGGCTATTTGATTGCAAGTGTCGTTGACCTAAACTCGAGGCAACTGTGGATGACACACCCACCTTTAATCATGGTTCTATCGTTACTATCATTGTTTATACCACCATATCAAAATCACTAATGTACAAAGTGTGATGAATAAAAAAGTGATTCATGTATGTTTTTATTTCAAGTTCTGTATTGCTTGAGGACAAGCAACGCTCAAGTGTGGGGATATTTGATAAGGCTAAAAAGGAACATATATTTCATAGCAATATCCCTTCTAAATAATAGGTTTACATATGTAATTTTATTATATTTTCATTGTAATTGTTTAAATAAATAAGTGCGAAGACAAAAGGCGAAAACGAAGATTTGAAGACACAAACGTCCAAAAAGCTTAAATGTACAAGATACAATTCAAAAGGTTCAATTTATTGATGAGAAACGTCTAAAAATGACAAGAGTACAAGTTACAAAACGCAAAGTACAAGATATTAAATTATACGAAAGGACGTTCGAAAATCCGGAACCGGTACCCGAGCCAACTTTCAACGCTCGACGCAACGGAGCTAAAATTACAAGTTAACTATGCTCAAGAATATAATATAATATTTAAATAATTCATAATAAGAATAATAATAAATAATAAAAAGTTGTTAATTGAGCATAATTAAGGGGTCATAAGTGAAAATTTCAAATCACCAATTGCCTATAAAATGGAATTCAGGGAGTAATGAAAAAATACACCTTTTCTTCTTTCTTTCTCTTTACATGTAATATATATATTTATAATTATAATTATAATTTTAGTTTAAGTTTAATAATAATTGGGTTATTGTAAGGAATGTTTTACGAGTTTTAAAGTCGAAACTCTGTCCGTGTAACGGTACACGATTAATAATCACTGTAAGTTATGTTCTTCCTTTTTAAATTAATGTCTCGTAACTAAGTTATTATTATGCTTATTTAAGCCGAAGTAATCGTGATGTTTGACTAAATATTAAGACGGGGTTATTGGATTTTGTACCATAATTAAGGTTTGGGCAAAAGACCGACACTTGTGGAAATTGGACTATTGACTATTAA